>NC_140937.1:26877267-29277267 GCF_014529385.1 Adiantum capillus-veneris | reverse complement strand
AGTCTGGCAACAATGATCTCCCCTTGGGATAAAATAATCCAAGATGTAAAGTGCCACTAAGGTAGCGGAAAATACTCTTGACAGCTTGCCAATGCTTAGACCTTGGGCTATGCATAAATCTGCTAGCTTGTGAGACTGCAAACTGAATATCTGGCCTCCTGTTGCATACATAAATGAGGCAGCCAACAACAGTTTGGTAAAGAGTGACATCAGCAGGATCGCCAGCATCATGTAGACTCAACTTCAAACCTGTTTCCATGGGAGTGGCAATAGGTTTGCAATTCTCAAGTCCAAACTTACATAGCAATGTATCTATGTAACTCTTCTGACACAAGGCAATACCATCATCACACTACTTAAACTGTATACCCAAGTAATGATGCAACAGCCCCAAATCTTTCATCTTGAAAGTAGCATTCAAATCAGCCTTAAATTCAGCAATATGTCTCTCATTTGGTCCAGTGATCAACAAATCATCAACATAAAGAACCACAATGAGAAGTACATCACCCTCACACTTTACATACAATGTGCTTTCTGTTGGACTATTACGAAAGCCTTGTTTGACCAAATGAGTGTCAGCTTTCTCATACCAAGCATGAGGAGATTGCTTCAACCCATACAAAGCCTTGTTACATTTGCACACTTTGTCCTCTTGTCCTTTTATGACAAAACCGTGAGGCTGCGTTACATAAACTTCCTCAAATATGTCACCATTAAAGAAAGCAGTAAGAATGTCTGATTGATGTACATCCCAACCAAAATGAGCTGCCAATGCACATAGAAAACGTACAGTAGTCATAAAACAAGTGGGAGCAAAAGTCTCTTCATAATCTATGCCTTTTTGCTATGCATAACCTTTTGCAACAAGTCGAGCCTTATGGCGATCGATCTCACCATACGGCTTGCGTTTCAACTTGTAAAACCACTTCGTACCAATGGCCTTTTTGCCAGGAGGCAAATCACATAATGTCCATGTGTCATTTTCTATAAGTGCATCATATTCTAATTGCATGGCAGCCATCCAATTTTTTGAATTCTATGCTTCATCAAAAGACAGAGGCTCCTCAACATCATGTAAGCTAGACACAGCCAAAGAATAACAATATGATGCATAAGATGCATGGCAAGAGCCTGAACGAGTACAACTAGACAAAGGTGCATCCAATTTACTATCATGCAAAGTGTGCACCAGCCATTTTGGCATACCTCTAGCCTGCTCATTTTCAGCCCTTTCCTCATCAAGTACATCATGTACATCTGCATCAGTAATAGGCTGATCTAAAATATTTTCAAAAACCCCCATAGGTTGTACATTTGCCTCATTGGAACTTACACTCATATTTCCACCACTGAAAAGAGGCAACAAAGTGTCATAAATGTCCTGTGAGCTTACATTACTATCTCTAGTACATGACAGCAAGGGCTGAACAGAATCTTCCACAAACACTACATCCCGAGAAACCAGAATACGTTTTTTTTGCGGATGCTACAACCTGTAACCTTTTCTTTTAGCACTGTAACCAACAAAAATACATTTGACATCCTTATCATCCAATTTTCCGCGCTGCACTTGTGGCACCAAAGCATATGCCAAACAGCCAAAAACACGCATGTGCTCAATAGAAGGCTTTCTATCATGCCATGCTTCATATGGAGTAATAGACTGCAAAGCTTTCGTAGGACACCTGTTAAGTACATAAGTGGCACACATGATGGCCTCAAGCCAAAAAGAATGCGGCAAAGCTTAATTTTTGACCATACATCGTGCCATTTCTGTCAGTGACCTATTTTTCCTCTCAACAACACCATTTTGTTGAGGTGCATAAGGCACTGTACATTGGTGTTTTATCCCAAGACTAGCCAAAAATGCATTAAATTCATGAGACATATACTCCCCCCCTCGATCGGAACGGAGAGTGCCCATAGTACATTTCGAGACATTTTCAGCCATAGCCAGAAATTGTTTGAAGCACATAAAACTTTGGACTTCGCTTTAAGCACAAATACCCATGCATGCCTAGAGTAATCATCAATGAAAGTCATGAAGTACAGGTAATTTCCCAAGGACGGAGTTTGCATGGACCCACAAACATCACTATGCACAAGGTGCAACCTGCATGTGGCCCGAATTGAACCATCCTTTGGAAAAGAAGCAACCATATCAGATTTCTGCAAATGCAGCAAACTAGAAAAATTCAGATGACCAAAAAGTGGATGCCAAAGTTTTGCATCTGAAATAGTCCTTTAATCTGCAATAGCATTTGCAAAATTTTGTCCAGACTTGTCATACAAAGTGAGCTTATACATCCCACGGCACAAAAGCCCAGATGCAACAATTTCATCACCAAAACTGAGATCATGAATTGTACATCTGTCATCCACAAATTTGACTACAAGTCCAAGTCTAGCAAGTGCAGATACATATAAGAGATTCTTCTTGATCCCAGGTACATAAAGTGCATCAACAAGTGTGAAGGAATTGCCATTAGCAGTGACGAAGGAAATTTGGAATGGCGGCCTCTACACCAAAACAAACTCCATTGCGCCACAAGGGAAATGAGATGAGGGCACCACCTAGTCTTGGAAGCGTGAACTAGGACCGCTACACGAAGACAGAGAGAGAGAGAGAGAGAGAGAGAGAGAGAGAGAGAGAGAGAGAGAGAGAGAGAGAGAGAGAGAGAGAGAGAGAGAGAGAGAGATCACTATGAATGAAGCATTAACCGTGGTGTGTGTACAAGGAATGGATGACTTCAAACACTCCCAACAAAAATAGCATATAGATTACCAAACAATCACTCAAGGATTAGCCAAGATCACATCAAGCACTCTCACACGCATATAAAACATTTCTCTTAATTAACATAAGTAAGAGGAGGAGAGGTTACTAGCATGAAACAATTTGCACTCTAGAATGTGCAAGAATAGAGTGAATGAATGAGCTTATGGGCTCATGGTGAGTGATACAAAGGCTCAATGGGCTGAGGGAGGCTTGAAATTACAAAGGGGAAGGCCTCTTTATATAGGAAAGAGAGTGATTAGGAGTGAGGTTAAGATACAAGTGTAATTTGTACAAATGAGGCTTGATTAGGGACATTCAACCAATGAAGAAGCTCCTTCCAAGTGATTTGTTGACCAATTAGCTCCATCATCACTTGTGTTGTCTTCACTCCTTCCTCCATAGCTTGAGTCCAAGAGCTTCCTTATTTTAAAATGTAAAGAATCTACATAAAATCAATACATATCTAGTAATAATAGAAAGGGGTTGAGTCAGAACTTATGAATTACAACAAGATTAAGCATGACTTGAGAGGTGATTAGAAGAGGAACTTTGATGGGTTTTTGAGCTTGAGAGAGAGGAGGAAGGAGAGGAGGGTGAGAAGACTAATGGCTGATTTTAAAGAAGGTCTCAATGTGGAAAAGGAAGGGTGTGTGTGTGTAAAGGTAGGGGGGTGGTCTCCACCACAGTTGAAAAAACTGCCGTCCACCATTTTGGCCATATCTCCTAGACCGTAGATGCAAAAATTATAAAAAAAATATGGCCAGAATCTTAAGCTCGTCAGTTACAACTTTGATGAAGACAACTTTTCTTGGATCGTAGTGGAAGTATTTTTTTAAAAATTCAGCAAAATCATGTGCCTGGTTTCTTCCTTTACCAAGTCTTCCACTTGGGTCCCATTTGTTTGAATCATCATATGGCTCCAAAGCCATGATGATATGAGCCACTCATGACCCTTGAATCATGGGTGCATGGCTCCACAACCACATCATATCTTTTCTTTTCACATTTACATATTTTCCCTTCCCTTTACCACTAGGTTCTCTCTCTACCTTTCACCTCCGGTGAACTAGTCAAGAAAAAATCATTTTTTAAAATTTTTTCCAAGAGGTTGTTCTCACTCTTTCTTTTATTGTAAACCTCTAGAAGCAAGGAAAACCAACAAAATATGATAAACAAAAATTTGTGATAGGCTCGGATCATAGACCCCCCAAACCTGGCTAGGGGTATTTATGCCTCTAGCCTACTTTCTTTGATCTTGAGCTGACCTTATCCTGATGTGATAAGGCTTTAGACGCCATCCATTTGTCCTGGTCTTGTGCACTTTACCATCAATGTCTTGAAGTCTGTAAGAGCCATTTTTGAACTTTCTGGTGACCAAGAACGGGCCTTCCCATCGGAAAAGAAACTTTCCATCCTTACGAGTGTCGAAGCGATTGTCATATCGAAGCACCAGAGATCCCTTTTTGATGTCTTTGGATGCTAGCTTTTTGTTGAACTTTTCTCTGCGCTTCTCTGCTTCTTGAGAATAGTGGTTGATGGCTTCTTCACGATCCAATTGCAGCCTCTCTAGATCCATGATCCTTTGATGTACTTTCTCCTTTTGAGAGCCTACCTGGCTACCCAATATTCGAAGACTTGTTAACTTCACTTCAATGGGCAAAAGCGCCTCCTTTCCATAAACTAAATGAAAGGGTGTGTACCCTAATGTGGTTTTGAAGGAGGTTCTATAGGCCCATAGAGCTCCATTCAGGTGTTTGTCCCAATCTTGGCGCCTGGCATGTACCTGTTTGGTGAGAATTTTGCAAATGATTCCATTTACCTTTTCCACCAAACCATTGCACTGAGGGTAGTAAGGAGTAGAGTGTTGATGCTGAATATTTAGTTTCTTCATGAGTTCTCCTACCAACTCTGCTCTAAACCCTGGTCCTCTATCAGATAGTATTTCAAGAGGGGTGCCAAACCGGCAACAGATGTGGTCAAAGATGAACTGACTCACATCCTTAGCAGTGATTCTATTGGTCGGCATAGCCTCAACCCATCTAGTCATGTAGTCTACTCCCATGATGATGTACTCTTTACCTGACTGAGTGCGTGGTAGAGGCCCTATGGCATCAATTTCCCACTTCTCAAAGGGCCCATATACCTTTATTGGGTTCTGAGGTTCAGCTATGAGCCGTCGTGGTCCTGCTTTCTGACATTCATCACATGTTTGACACCAATATTTGACATCACGATGAAGACTTGGCCAAGTAAACCCAGCTTGTAGAACCTTTCTACTAGTGACGTTGTGTGCAAAGTGTCCTCCACACATATCATCGTGACAAGCTTTTAAAATCTCTTCAATTTCACTCTTCAAAGGAACTCTCCTAAGCACACTATCCTTACCAAGACAATACAAGTCATCATTTACTATGCGATACCTGGTAGCCTTCCTAGCTAACCATCGCCTTTCCCCTGCATTCAAGTGTTTAGGAGCCTCTCCTTGCTCCAGAATGTGCATAATATCTTCCAAGTCCTCCTTGCCTTGCTGAAGTGGAAGTTTGATGGCCACTGCTCCCACTATTGACTCATTTAACTTTGATGATGCTAGGTGGTCTGCATCCTTGTTCTGGTCTCTTGGTACATGATGTACTTGTGCCTCCCTAAATCTCCTCATAAGAGCTTTTGCTTCTCTCATTTTAGTAGAGAGACGGGCATTTTTGCAAGCCCATGTACCTTGCATTTGCCTTACCAAAAGCATGGAGTCACCAAAAGCGTTTAATCTCTTAATTGAATTATCGAGGCACCAGTAAAGGCCATGAATTAGAGCATGATATTCTGCTTCATTGTTGGAGTGGACATCTTCTAGAGTGATCCCTTCACCATGGATCCTCTCTCCCAATGGGGATAAGACCACGATGCCTGCAGCTGCCTTATCCTTGGTTCTCTTGTATGCTCCATCAAAGTAGAGGCTATAAGCATTGACCAAAGCCTCTAGAGCTGGAGGTGGTGGAAGTTCCTTTCTCTTCAAATGGCAAACTTTTTCATAGCACTTGTTTGTTAAAATGTCGGCTAAGCATGCTCGAGTTGTTCTTTCAACCTGTATTGTATAATCAAACTCTTGAAGTCGCACCACCCACTTTGCTATTTTGTCAGAGATTTCCATATGTTGTAGTGCATAGGGAAACATATCCTCCACATTGATAATTACAAACCTCTTCGGCAGCAAGTATGGCCGAAATTTGGTTACCGCAAACATGAGAGCTAACACTAGCTGTTCCATTAGGGTGTAGGCCTTCTCTGTGTTTTCCATGAGGCGGCTAGCAAAATACACAGGCCTCATAAAGGAGGTTTTTGGATCTTTTTGTAGGAGGGCAGCACCAATGGCTTCTTCTCCCACACTAGGGTTTACAAAGAATGTTTCTTCCCAACAAGGTTGGAGGATTACAGGGAGTGACCCTAACATTTTTTTAATCTCTCTAAAATGCCCTTCACTTTCTTCCCTCCAAACAAGCGTCTCTTGACGAGTCAGCTGTTGTAGAGGAAATATCACTTGGGAGAGTAAGTGTATGAATCTACTCAAATATCTTAGCTTTTGCAAGAAGGAGATTAATTGTTTGATGGAAGTTGGGGAAGGTAGATTTAGCAATGTTTCTATCTTTTCAGGATCTACCTCGATTCCATCAATGGACACTACATGCCCTAATAGTGTAGCCTTGCTTTCCCCAATGTGACATTTGTCCTTGTTTAGTTGTCCACCCAGCTTAGCTAAACGAGTAAATCATTCATCAATCTTGCCGAGATGCATACTTTTGGAGCTGTAAATACAAAAGTCATCTATGAAAACCCTTATGGACTTACCAAAGTAAAGTTGGAAGACCATGTTCATGAATCGTTGAAAGGTGGCTGGAGCGTTGGTGAGACCAAAAGGCATGACTCGAAATGCAAAACATCCCCATGGTGTGATGAAAGTAGTCTTTTTCTGGTCCTCCTCTGCAATGCGTATTTGAAAGTAGCCAGAGTAGCCATCACACACTGTGTATCTCTCATGGCCTGCTACTTCATTTAGAATCTCATCTTGAAATGGGAGAGGGAAGTGGTCTCTCTTTGTTGCAGCATTTAGTGGCTTGTAATCCACGCACACTCGCCATTTACCATTCTTCTTTGGCCTCACCACTACTGGGGAGACCCATTCTGAATCTTCTACTGGGTATATGAATCCTGCTTCTAAGAGTCTCTTCACCTCAGACAACAGTGCATTTTGTTGCACAACTCCTAATCTTCTTAGTTTTTGTACTACTGGCTTGCTCCCTTCTTTTAGATGGATATGATGCTTCACTGCCGTGACACCTGTAATGTGAGTGTAATCAGAAATAAACAACGATGCATGCTTCTTGAGAACATTTACATAACCCTCCTTTTCTTCTTCCTTTATATCCTTGGATAACATCTCCTCTAGGCTGGCATCCCACACATTCTCCATTTGGATCCTTGGGTTGTCTTCTGATGAGGTAGGTTCCTTTATGGTGACGCCCATGACATCGAGAGTGCTATCACTCTCTTCACTTGAACTCTCTTCCTCGTCCATGGATGAGGAGCATCCACTTGAGCTCCACTCATCAGCTGACGTCTCTAGTTCAAGGTTCTCTTGTCGCCCATTCTTTAGGTTATAAACCACCTTCCGACTATGGCCACCCATGCAAGGCCTCAACTCCAAGTCTCCTGTTGCCCAATCTTGCCTAGCTCCTATACCCATAAGCCAAGGTCGTCCTAAAATAAGGGGGTATCCTTCTCCCTTTACTGGCATCACATAAGCATCAACCTCTGTAGTGATTCCAAAAACAGAAACTCTCAAAGCTTTCACTACACCCACACAAGTGACAGAGACATTATTGGCCATTTTTTCCCTAAAGTTTGATGATTCCATTACCTCTAAACCCAATTGATGCATTAGCTTTTCTGTCATGACACAAACCTCTGCTCCACTGTCAATGTAAGTTTTGGAATCCGTTGTCCCTTGATTTGAGCCTCCACCAAAGGCACTATATCCTTGAGACCATATGCTTTGATTACACTTACTAGCTTACTTTGCTTTGCCCTCGTGCTCACCATTTTTGACCATTGTCGTCGAAGCTTTGGGGAGATATGAAGTAGTTGTGGCCAAGTAATCTTTGGTCCTTGAGAACTCACATCAGCTGTCAAGTCATAAGGTTGTGTCCGAGATCCCATAGGGAAATCAGAGATGTCAATTTGAGACCTAGTACGGGTCTTTCTCTTCTTGGCTTCATCTTTAGTTGGCCG
Source organism: Adiantum capillus-veneris (assembly GCF_014529385.1). NCBI lineage: Eukaryota > Viridiplantae > Streptophyta > Polypodiopsida > Polypodiales > Pteridaceae > Adiantum > Adiantum capillus-veneris. Next base: position 29,269,205 of record NC_140937.1, on the reverse strand, counting down.
AGATGTACTTGCTTCATTGCTTGCATCCTTGCTTGTTTCTTTACCTACTTCATCTTGGACACGCACACGTTTGATAGGCATTGTAGCCACTTCATCTATCTTCATCTTCCCTTTAGCTATTTCTTCCTGGTTGCTTCTGCCCTTGAGGACCTCCTCCATCCTTATGATGCTCACATTTGGTTGAGTAGCAGGGGCTTGAGCTTGAGCACGAGGTGGCTGCAAAATTTGAGGTTGCGGTTGCTCTTGTGCTTGAGCTCTAGCACGGGGTGGACTTACTTGTTGTCGAGGACCTCTGACAGGGTAGTCATATCTTCTGGGGTGAGGGCAATTATACATGCCGTGGCCAATTTCCCCACAATTGTAACACAACATTTCCCTTTCTTGACGTCGCATTGGTGGCCGATTCCCACCATTTCCCTCAATAGGCCTTCTTACACCCTGCACAAGATTTACTCTCAACCCCTCTAGCTGGTTTGTGAGATTGTTTATTTGTTGGAGCATATCTTCTTGTTGACCTCTATTGAGGTCTGGTGCATTAGGCACATTTGGAGGCATGTGAGAAGCTTCCATAGTTGTGATATTGCCTCCCAAAGCTAGCTGGCCAGCTTGGGCTTGATAGAGAATCTTTCTATTCTTTTCCCTAGCAATTCTTAAGGCATCTTCAAAAGCATTTGGAAATTTTCCCTTTACCTTCTCCCTTAGCAAGGGGTACAAACCTGAGATAAATCGATCTTTTTGGAGGCAATTGGGAGCTCGCTCACCAGGGTTTAGTAATTCTGACCATTGCCCCCAAAGTTTCAGAAAACCTTCCTCATAGGTTGCATAACCATGAGGGTCAACTTGATGAAGGGACAGAAGCCGTTGCCATAGTTCTTCTGCCGAATTGGCTCGTTGAAATCTTCGTAGGAAAGCCACCTTCAATCCCTCCCAATCAATTCTTTGGGTTGGATCTAGAGCCTGGAACCATACCCTAGCTTCTTCTTTGAGCACCAAAGGAAAAGCTCTCAATTTCACTGCTTCGTCATCCCTCCCGGAGACAAGGAAAGCCATCTCCAAGTTATCCAAAAAATCCCCAGCATTTTCCTCACTTCGCCCGAAAAAATTTGGGAAAGCCATCATAAAAGTGGGTTGCCTTCCTCTCAATATAGCACAAAGATGAAAACGTCTAGGCCCAAATCATATCTTATTAAGGGTAGAATAAATGGATTGATAGATGCATTAATCTCAGCTAGACGACGAGGGCCTAGTAAGTCCCTTATGATGTTTTGGAACCTAAGCTTTGTGCTAGCTATTATATGCACAGTTTGTCTAGCAAGAGGTTGGAAAGGTCCATATAAATCCCTATGATTCATGGAGTATGCTTAAAGCAAGATGAAGATGTGAACATCAAAAGATACATTATACTCCAAAATAGGAAATATTATAGGGTCAGGGGATAGCAATATCTCTCTCAACCTCTCAGCTCCAAAATAGAAGACCAATCTTTGTTGGAAAAAAATCTTTCTATCAATGCGCACATTCACCCTAATATTCTGAACTGATTGAAAGTTGTGGAAAATGGGATTATTCATTGGTGCATTAATTACAACCCTCCATGAAGCACTTCATTGAAGTTGAGCTCTCTTGGATCCCACCATTTGAGAGATGCAAAGAATTTGTTCACCAGTGATTAGCCTAGCTTTGGTGTGACCATCTTCAGCTTTGTAGAGTTCATAGGGTTCGATGGCTACCCTCTCAACCACCTTGAGCCTTCTTGCAAGTAGTAGTTGGAGTGCATCACCATATGTAGCCTCTTGCCAATACCGCACCCCATTGATGTGTAGCTCCCCCTCCAAAAACTTGTTAATACCCGAGTTTGAGAGTGCTTTCACCACCTGAAGTCGAGGCTTCAAAGGAAGTGTCTTCACACTAGCCACAAAGCACTCCACACAATTTTTTGACCTAGGGACTTGATGACTACAAGATTTTCCTTGAAGCAAAGAAGGGTGTGTGTAGTTAACTCTCTTTACCCGCATACGTGCCGTTTGTCGATAAAGACGCTTCTTTTCTCGAGCTTCTTGGGGAGACCATAGTGGAAGTCTCGGAGAATTTGATGGATCTTCCTTCATAGGATTGATAGAGCGCTGCTTGAGAACTCCTCAGTGGGGGCACCAATTTATGACGAAGGAAATTTGGAATGGTGGCCTCTACACCAAAACAAACTCCATTGCGCCACAAAGGAAATGAGATGAGGGCACCACCTAGTCTTGGAAGCGTGAACTAGGACCGCTACACGAAGACAGAGAGAGAGAGAGAGAGAGAGAGAGAGAGAGAGAGAGAGAGAGAGAGAGAGAGAGAGAGAGAGAGAGAGAGAGAGAGAGAGAGAGAGAGATCACTATGAATGAAGCATTAACCGTGGTGTGTGTACAAGGAATGGATGACTTCAAACACTCCCAACAAAAATAGCATATAGATTACCAAACAATCACTCAAGGATTAGCCAAGATCACATCAAGCACTCTCACACGCATATAAAACATTTCTCTTAATTAACATAAGTAAGAGGAGGAGAGGTTACTAGCATGAAACAATTTGCACTCTAGAATGTGCAAGAATAGAGTGAATGAATGAGCTTATGGGCTCATGGTGAGTGATACAAAGGCTCAATGGGCTGAGGGAGGCTTGAAATTACAAAGGGGAAGGCCTCTTTATATAGGAAAGAGAGTGATTAGGAGTGAGGTTAAGATACAAGTGTAATTTGTACAAATGAGGCTTGATTAGGGACATTCAACCAATGAAGAAGCTCCTTCCAAGTGATTTGTTGACCAATTAGCTCCATCATCACTTGTGTTGTCTTCACTCCTTCCTCCATAGCTTGAGTCCAAGAGCTTCCTTATTTTAAAATGTAAAGAATCTACATAAAATCAATACATATCTAGTAATAATAGAAAGGGGTTGAGTCAGAACTTATGAATTACAACAAGATTAAGCATGACTTGAGAGGTGATTAGAAGAGGAACTTTGATGGGTTTTTGAGCTTGAGAGAGAGGAGGAAGGAGAGGAGGGTGCGAAGACTAATGGCTGATTTTAAAGAAGGTCTCAATGTGGAAAAGGAAGGGTGTGTGTGTGTAAAGGTAGGGGGGTGGTCTCCACCACAGTTGAAAAACCTGCCGTCCACCATTTTGACCATATCTCCTAGACCATAGATGCAAAAATAATAAAACAAATATGGCCAGAATCTTCAGCTCGTCAGTTACAACTTTGATGAAGACAACTTTTCTTGGATCGAAGTGGAAGTATTTTTTAAAAATTCAGCAAAATCATGTGCCTGGTTTCTTCCTTTACCAAGTCTTCCACTTGGGTCCCATTTGTTTGAATCATCATATGGCTCCAAAGCCATGATGATATGAGCCACTCATGACCCTTGAATCATGGGTGCATGGCTCCACAACCACATCATATCTTTTCTTTTCACATTTACATATTTTCCCTTCCCTTTACCACTAGGTTCTCCCTCTACCTTTCACCTCCGGTGAACTAGTCAAGAAAAAATCATTTTTTAAAATTTTTTCCAAGAGGTTGTTCTCACTCTTTCTTTTATTGTAAACCTCTAGAAGCAAGGAAAACCAAAAAAATATGATAAACAAAAATTTGTGATAGGCTCGGATCAGCAGCAGTGAGCACAATCTTTCCAACTCCCTGATTTGGATAAGAGGCGTTGTTGGCACAAGTGACTAAATTCCCATGAGGGACAGACTCGAGAGAGGTAAACAATTCACGATGTGAGGTAATGTGCTTTGTAGCACCATTGTCAAAATACCACACATGTGAATCTGCAGCAACTGACAAACATGCATCATGGACAGCAGGATTGTAAGTGCACTCTGCACTAAAAGCCCATTCTGCATCAACATCAGCATTATAGTCTCCTTTCACAGAAGACTCAACAATGTGTGCATTTGTAATGGAGCCAGCATTTGTAGTGGAACCACCCTCTTTCTTCTTAGCCTCTTTGGCCTTCAACTTAGGACACGACTTGATCAAGTGATCATTGGCTTTACAATAATGGCAACGCATCTTCTTTTTGCCCTTATCACCATAATTTCCAAATGAATTGCTGCCTGCAGATAGCCCACTCGCAGCAGAACCATAAGAAGTGGCTGCATTGTTGTTACCACCCTTTCTTTGAGAAGCAATAAAAGCCTGATCAACTACACGTTGTCTAGTCCTGTTTTTTTTGGAAAGTGACTCTTGCAACAGCAATGTGCATAATGCATCAAACTTGACAACGTCGGGATTTCCTTGGGTCATAAGTCTCCAAGTACTAGCAAAAGTCTGGTAAGAATCTGGTAAGGCATCAAGAACAGTCTGCACAAGGGAATTGTCTGAAATAACTTCACCTGCAGAAATAAGTTGCTCATTGATATCCTTGACACTAGCAAGGAAAGTGTCCATATCATCTTTCTCATGCATACTATTCGACTCCAGCTCTTTATGCAACAAAGCAATTTTAGCCTCATTGCGGCTTGCATAAAGACCTACTAGAATATCCCAAGCCTGTTTTGCAGATTTTGCTGAACGGATGTGAGGAACAATGGTGCGCTTTACAGACAACACAATCAATGCATGAGAATGTGCATCCTTAACATCCCAACGATCTTGTTCTACCATAGGCAAAACAACTCTAATAGCAGCAATCCTTGCAGCAAGACCTGCAACATCCTCAACATCACCTACATCTTCAGAACCAGGACGTACATCAATGCCCTGCACAATGTTCCAGACACCCTTTGACACAAGAACATGTTGCATCATATAAGCCCACATAGGGTAGTTGTCCCCATCCAACCTGTCCTCAACAGCAAACATCTTGAACACATCTGTGTTGTTGTTGTCAACCATGGTAAATGCTGCACCTGATGTGAAAACTGCCCGAAAATAGGAGAAACGGAGCGGGACCAACCTGTGCTATATAGCACAAACCGTAGAATACTATAAGGTACCTGTTATGCAGAAAACGGCACTGAAAGAAATTCTGCACAAAATGACCAAATAGCCTGTGCAGTACTGCCTGTAGTGAAAACGGAGGCCGAAATGAGCCTAAATCAAAATTCTAAGCAGATCAAGCTCTACGAGCTCTCCCAAAATATTTGTCAACGTGCGAACGCTTGCCAAAGCTCATTGAAATCATAGAAAGTGAGCAGGCGTCTGCTGGAGCAGCAGGAGACTAAGCCCAGGAGGACGTGACCAGCTCTGATACCAATTGTTGGAATTAGGGTTGCAGAGAAACACACACAGCTTGGAGAAGACGAAGGAAGCTCAGGCACACAATAGAGAGTGTGTTACTTAGTGTGCAATGGAAAGATAGATAGCCCTAGAGTGATGGGCGTATATACAATGGACGGGGGAAAAAACCTCCTAAAGAGGGAAAAAATGCCCCGGCGGTCCTAGTGTGTTCACACACATCACTACTACATGTATATGGTAACACCACTTTGGTAGTGGATTTTCCTGTGATGCTGCAATAGGTTGGTTAGATTTATTTGAGTCGTCATCATCATACAACTCCTCCTCTTGATTTATTTACCTGACTTTGATCTGACACCTGGTAAGGTATTTCTTCATTTGATGAGAAAGTGGACGAACCTAGTCTCTCCACCATATGTGGCCCTTCTTCAAATACCACATCTTGACTAGTGAGTATTTTCTTTGCCTCTGGATCATAGAGTTTATAAGCCTTTGACTCTTCACTGTATCCGAGAAATACACACTTCTTGCTTTTGGCTTCTAACTTTGTTCTTTGTGAATCAAGAATATATGCATCACAGAAACACTCAAATGTTTTGAAATGCAAGACCAAAGGTTTCTTACTAGAATAGGCTTCTTGAGGTGTTTTCCCTTTCAAAGCCTTTGTCTAGCTTTGATTGAGAATGTACATTGTTGTACTTACTGCTTCGGCCCAAAAGGAATCTGGCATACCCTTGGCTTTGAGCATACACCTTGCCATCTCTACCACCATCCGATTGAGACGCTCCACAACTCATTTTGTTCTAGCGTGTAAGTTTTAGTAAGGTGACATTTTATGCCATGCTCATTGCAATAGTTTTTGAATTCATTTGAAATGAATTCTCCTCCTCAATTTGTGTGAAGCTTCTTCACCTTCTTTCCTATTTCATTTTCTACAAGTTTTTTCCATATTTTAAACTTTCCAAAAGCTTCAGACTTCTGAGGAATGAAATACACCCACGTATTTCTACTAAAGTCATCAATTAGCAATAAAAATAAGAAAGATCCGCCCAAAGAGGACCTAGATATTTTACCACAGAGATCTATGTGTACCAGCTCTAGAGGAGATTGAGCTCGATTATTACTCTCTTTGGAAATGAATTTCTTTGGTATTTTCCCATCATGCAAGCTTCAAAAACTTCATTCATATCTCAGATTTTAGGCATGTGTGCCACCATCCCATATTTCTGCATCTCTTTTAGCACAGCAATGCTTAAGTGACCAAATTGTTGTGGAAAAACTAAGAGAGGTGTGCATTGTAAGTATACCAATAAAGGCTAATGTTCTTGCCCCAAAAGAAATTTTCGCAATGAGATTCCTAGATCTTCCATGATTGAAGCTCCAAAAGAGAATGCTCATTGCAAAGGATAACCTCTCTCCTATGCTTGGGGAAAGGTAAGATCGTGATGCCTTCATATTGTTTGACCCTGGCTCTACTCACAATTTCATATCCATAGAGTTGGCCACCAAGTTCGGCATTCAAGCTCATGAGATGGGAGATGTAGTTGTAGCCAATGGAGCCTTCAAGGAGCAAGAATCCACAATTACTCCCTTGATTGGAAAATTAAGGCTTCATATCCAAGTCTATGTTGACAAATAATATTTCTTCATCTCTCCTCTCAAGCATGAAGATGTCATCCTAGGGGCACCATGGTTTGACTGTATGGCTATTAGTGTAAAGTTCCCTAAAAGAAGGTTGTATTTCAAGTATAGTGAAAGAACATGTACATAGATGCTAATGAGCCTAGGTGTACCATATCCCTTGTAAATTCTCTTGCTTTTGAAAAATCAATGATGAAAGCTTAGTTTTTGCGTACATGATTTTTGTCAAACAATCTATTAGAGGTCCTAATGTTTTATCAAATGAAGATGGTAGGAATCAAGAAGAGTTAGACTTGTCTAATTTTCTAAATGTATTCCAAGATGTTTTTATCAATGATATCTCTTTGGACTTACCTCCAAAATGAGGGGATGATGACCATCAAATTGAGCTCCTACCAGGAATCTCTCCATCTAACAAGCCTCCTTATCGAGTTTCCCAAGCTCAATAAGAGGAGATCATGAGGCAAGTACAAGAATTGGTAGACAAATGCATAGTGAGATCAGCTTCTCTCCCTTTTGTTATCCAGTCCTTTTAGTGCAAAAGAAAGATGGTACATACCACATGTATGTGGACTATTGAGCGCTAAACCATATCACTATCAAAAAAATATTTCCCGTACCATGGGTAGAAGATCTGTTTGAAAAGCTACAAGGTTTGACCTACTTCTGTAGTATTGACCTTAAAAGTTGCTATCATCAAATAAGGATTGTGAATGAAGATATCCTAAAGACCATGTTGCATACAACGTCTGGTCTTTATGAAATTCTAGTCAAGCCTTTTGGCTTAACTAATGCACCGCCACATTCAATCGTTTGATGGAGAAAATATTTAGATCCTACCACAAGTTCACTATTGTTTACTGATATCATCATCTGCTCCAAGTCCATGGAGGAGCAGAAGCAACATTTCTAGGTAATTCTTCAAGCTTTGAGGGAGAACAAGCTTTTTATCAATCAAAAGAAGAGCGAATGTTTTCTTCAAGAGATTCAATACTTAGGTCATATTATCGCTCAAGATGATATCCGTATGGATCCATCAAAGTTGGATGTAATAACAGCTTGGCCTAATCCAAGGAATCTACATGAGCTAAGAAGATTTATTGATATGCATGATACTATAGATGCTTCATAGCAAAATTCTCTCAAATAGCAAGACCATTACATGACTTTACAAAGAAGAACGTTAAGTACTCATGGATTGCTAAAGACCATAATGCTTTCGACAAACTCAAAGAGAAGCTTACCTCCCAACCAGTCCTTATGCTTCTGGATCTCTCATATCCATTTGAGGTCCAATGTGATGCTTGTGGTGATTGCCTTGGTGCATTCTTGCTTGAAGAAGTGCATGCCATAGCATATGAGAGACAAAGGATCAATGTCGATGAACGGGTCTTGGGCATATTGAAAAAAGAGCTTTTAAATGTTCTACATGCCCTAGACACTTGGAAGCACTATCTATTGGGGACTCCATTTATTTTGCAAACGGACCACCAAAGCCTCAAGTACTTCATGATGCTGTCATGCATTTTTTGGATGACCATAAAGTCACTAAGCCATGCCAAAAATCTTGCCCACTAGCCTCGTATGTGTTCATAGCCCTGCAGGTCTTGGAAGTGTCAATGTACAAAGGTGTGATTTTACCAAGCTTGAATGCTGATTTTTTGGATTATTTGAGTTCCCAAAACATGGTTTTTAATAAGTATTTTCAGCCATGCTTTATAGCTCGTGAATCCAACTTGTACATCATGAGTTATGAGCATTCAAAGTGGGCGGTCTCAACTTAGAAAGTGATTGCAGGTGCATGCGACAAGGGAAATTGGGCCAACTTGATAATTTGAATTAGAAATTTCTGAGGTTTGAGAATTCTAAAGTAGCCGAGGGCTTGGGCTCCAATCCGTGTGTTACGGGGTGTCATTCGGACCACCAGCTCGATAGGTGCCTGGACACTCATTTTGGATTCCCACCAACTGGATAGGTGCCTGGACACTCATTTTGGTCCCCGACCACTTACCCCCACCCCATTCCCTTGGTCAAAGGGTCACTGACACCCCAATTTTTGCCCAAAAAAGGCAAAAAATGAGCCAATTCAAAGATGCCTACAAAGGTAGTCTTGTCGGCTAAGAAGAGAGAGAAGATTTTTGGGGAATAAAAGATAAGTGAGCCCCCATTTTTATAGCTGCAACACCTGCAAAACTTCTCGAGAGCTTATTTTCTAGTAAGAAAGAGAACACCCCCGGTTTCGAGCGGCCATAACTCTTTCATCCTTCATCTATTTTTTGCCTATGGATACTCTACAAACATCTCCACAAGACAATATTTTTCATGATTTCCTTTTTTTCTACCAATTTTGAGTGTGTTCCAGGCTTGAAGGGTTTTTCATAAATCTCTACAGGTGTTTTCAGTGGTGTGATAGTTCTTCCTTCTGACGGTGTGATTTGTGCAGGCTGTAGGGGCACTTGTTTTCTTGTTAGTTTGCACGCTAACATCATTTTGGTGTCCCCCACTAAGGAGCAAGTACTCCCATGCTCCAATTCTTATGAAATATGTCTATTTTGTAGGTAGAGAATGTAAAGGGGATGTGGGTCCTTATGGACAACCACCTATATATGTGCAAATTGTGGATAGCAATTGAGGCGGTCGTATAATTGGATTGCAACCTTTGGAGGGTCGTGCAGTGGCGGCTGGTTTACCCAGTGTGAGGTGGATTAGGTACTAGAGCAATCCATCGACATTCCTTGAGCTTCCAACGTCACATGTAAGTGTTTTTGTGGCAATCAAACATGGTGGACGAGTTCCCAGAGTTTCATGGATTGCCTAATGAGAATGCACAGAGCTTTATTGAAAAATTGGAAGTCATTGCTTACTACAAAGTATACTAGACTAATATGGCATATTAAGCATGTCTCCACAAACTGAGCCACATCTTTATACATACCTTTCCACCAGTAACGGTCCTTACTCTTGACAAAAGTTGCCCATACCCCTCTGTGTCCAGTCCATAAACTTTCATGAAATTCATTGATAGCCTGTAGTTGAGTTGTTTTATCACAAACAACCTGATGCGGTACTCCTCTAGAGTGTTTTGGTTGCTTCCATAAATGCCCATCCTTCAGAAAATAGTCGTAAGCTTTCTTTCTAATCTTTTTGTACTCTTGATCCGTCCACCCTTCATGCTTAGTAAGAGTGCTAAGGTAGCGACCAATCAAAAGCCATTCTCCATCATAGAATTCTTCAAAAAATACCTCAAAAGTATGAGAAATATTTCCACAATTTGCATGTAGATAAGAAGACGTATAGAACTTCAAGCCAACGTCGTCATTTGTGGTCAGCATCTCTTCTTCATCTTCAAACCTAGCTCTTGATAACATATCTGCAACAGGATTATCTCTACCTGCAATATGACAAAATTCAGGGTTAAGAGACTTAATATATGCTATCCATCGTAGCATAGCAATATCGAGAGTAAAGCAATTTGCAATCATCCCTATCAATGGCAAGCAATCTATGTCTACCATGACTGAAGCTCCAATAAAGTATTATTTATCCGACCTTAGAGCAGTAGCAACGCCCCAAAGTTCTCTATTAACTTGTGGATAGCCTCTTTGGCAAGCATTGAGCACTTTTGCTCCAAATCGAACCACATACATGTTCCCTTCTTCATCATCTTGACCTATAGCCCATCCAATACCTGTCGGGCTAGTGTCAACAGTTAAAATTACTGGCCTTTCACATTTGTAGTCGACTTTCTCAAGGTTGGAGCCTCAAGAAGCATCTTCTTTAATTTCCTAATAGCCTCTGTGTGAACTTCTTCCCAAAAAAATCTTTTACCTTTTCTCAACAATTGATAAAGCACTTTTGCAACATGAGCAAAATGTGGCAGTCAAATAAGATAGAATACACATGTACCCAGAAATTAACGAACTTCAGTAACCTAAGAGCACGTTTCCTTCATCTTTTGAATAGATTGAAATTTAACCGGACTTGGCCTTCTACCTTTGGGACTGCACATATGCCCCATAATTAGAACCTCTTTGGCATCAAAAGTTGATTTTTGCCTTGAAAGTGTTGAGTTAACTTCTCCAAGCCTGGATAAAATAGCATCACAATGAGCAATATGTTGAGAAACAAACTTTCGGCACCCCCTCTGATATTTTACCTCATCTTTTCAGCCTTCTTCACAGCCCTTAATCGGTAGATCATCAATGAAAGGCATAGTAACATGAGGGATAAAGTCCCTTAATACCTTATTCATCCCTTTCATCATATGAGCTACAGAATCAGTAGCACCCTATGACAAAGTGCACATCCTTACCAACCCGAGAGGTGTACGCATTGTTGTAAGATCCCTGCTATCCAAAGATAACTGAAATTGATCATATCGATAGTAAAGATCACCGACAGAGTAAATTGATCTACCTGCAAAGGCCTCAACAAATTCATCCACAATTGGGCCAGTACCCACATTGCGGATTGCTACCTTGTCAACCGGCTACTTATCTTGTATGAACCTTAAAGTACCATTTTTCTTCGGAACAGTGAACCATTGGTTAGAGTATGGCGCACACGATGGTTCCAAAATTCCCATTTGTATCTTCTTGTTAAGCAAATTGATAAGCTTTGTCAAGTGAGCTTTAGGAACTGGAATGGGACATAAGCTCCATGGCATGTGAGGAACAGTGAGTATAACCATAGGTGAAACAACACTTGGATCCACACACCCAGTCTCACTTGGCTCAAAAGCAAAATATTTACCGTGTTTTTCGAGCATACCTTAAAAGAACTTGATTTCCTCTTCATTGAGAAAACCATCTTCTCCAACCTTCAGCTGCTGCAATATCTCTTTAGTGAATTTATGCCCAATGTTCTTAGGATTTCTGAGCATAGGCTATCGAGAAGCTTCTTTAATCACTCCATCACTTCCCTCTGGTAGAGGTGTAGCCACTGATCTCACTTTCTTTGAAATTGTCTTGTACTTCGTCTCTACCTATGCTTCAACTTCTTTACCCAAGTCATCCTCAATATGCATAAGTGCCTCATATATGTCCCGCTCTTCGTACATGTCTATTGAGTGCAACTTAACAACTTCAGTTCCACTTTCTAACCTGTTTTGCATGATATCCTCAAGCTCTGACATAGTGTCAACATAAGAGATCTCTTCAAAGATTCCTGAAATCATATCATCCAGTTCTAGCACATCACATCCCTGCAATTCACTTTGAATGCTTGAAACATATTGTTTCTCCCACTTAGTTAAATCATTAAATTTCCTATAAGATACTAAACCCTCAGATGTCAATCCCAAAAACCCTAAAGAGAAGGTTTCTCTTTGCGATAACTTATCCTCCCTTGCACCACCATAGTCCCGCTTTATAGTGGCACCCCAAGAAAATCCTGAGCAAATATTTGTTCTTTGAACTCCTTGCGTATCTTTGGCATTGGACAATCACGTAAACTGTCTTTGTTTCTAGCATGGTCAACATTTACAATTAAAAATTAAACCGCTTTCTTACCATCACGGCTCCAAACCCTGGCATAGGCCGAGCCATCATCTAGCACCTTAGTTTCCATCCACACAGCCATAATGTAGGGTTGTCCTAGAATCAATGGGTAGGAGGAATGCTCCTGTATAAAAAAGTTTTGCTCATCACAGACATCCCAATAGTTACAATAACATTTGCACATGCACCATAAAGATCTCCAAGAAGCATGTTGGGAGCTCGAATCCGCCACCCGTGATCCACATCAATATGCCACTTCCCCTTCTGGTGCAAATTCTTTGCCATGAGATTGATTTCGGAGCCATGGTCTATAAGGGCTAAGACCGGCTCCTCAATGCCGCCAATCAGTACCGTTGTTTTTGTCGTTGCACTTGCCCAAAGAGTCCTTGAAAAGTGACTTTTGGGTATAATTTCTTCACCTTCGCCGTCATTCAAATGCATGTTTCTTACCTCAGGTACAATCGGGCTTGAAACCACCACATGCTTTGGCTCTTCTTCTTCAAGATTTGCTAAATACTCTTCATAATCGTCCAAAATTGCTTCAATGTGACAAAACACTTGGCTCTTAACTGGATCTGACTCTTGATCACTTGGTATTTTTCTCTTCCTTTTAATAATGCCGATGATTTCTTCATGGAACACGCGCTTAGCAATTCCCAGAATATCCCCCAATGTGAGCTCCACTTTACTATTTAGGATACGTTCTTCAAAAACCTTCTTCAAATCTATAGCCAATTCAATATCAGACTTGAGTTTATACGAGGGCCCTTTAGGCTTACCTTGCTTTTTGTTCTTCGGAGCCTGTTCCATAACCACTTTAGGATCAGGCTTAGGAGCAGGTTCTTCTTCTTTCTTGTTGTTGGATCTCATTGGCCTTTTTGATGTCCCAGCAACCCCTTCCTCTCTTTTTTTCTTCTCTTCCACCACAGCTTCATTGGCTTGAGATTTAGCAATATAAGCATATAATGAAAGAGAATCTACTAGATCGGTCCACCCTGTAGTTTCTCGAATTGAATTCCCCACCTGGCATAACTTCCCATATGTTACCTTACATGCTTCTATTGTCTTTAAATCATATGGCCACAACTAGTCCTTTACACCTGTACCTTCATCGTCTCCCTTACCACAAACCTGCAGCCCATATATAGCTGCTTCCACAAGAGCAACATTATGTTGTATTTCTTCCACTAGCTTCTTCATTCCGCCCGTGCCAAAGTTTAAGGAGAGCATTTCTCCTGTCGCCCTGAGATAAATCTTCTTGTATTTCCAAAAAACCACATTCTTATTGTAAGCTTCATCAAACTCATTGCACTCTCTCACATACTTGTGGTCTTCACTATCAAAGCACATGCATCGATTTTCCCAATTTTCACATGGTGGTTGCTACTACTTAGAAGTAAATGCTTTTGCTGCTACTTAGGTTCAGAAGTAAACGCTTTTGCAGCTAACCCTTCAAATTTAACAGTTTTGAAATTCAAGTTTAGCTCTTGAATACCTTTATATAACCAGATCATCAAGAACAGGCCCCTCCACCTTGGATACTGTCGAGGGTGATTTCTCTTTAATCTCTTCTTGAGCATCATCTAGTACCTCAATCACAATTTGCTTGTCAACTCGCTTTTGTCGTTTTACGATCATATTCACCGCTTCAGAGATTATTTTCCAATCTAATGTCAATCCCAGTTCTCCTGCCGGGTCCTCCAATAATTCCACCAAATTCTTTTGAAGTCGCGGATCAGCAGCTTGAATAACAATTCCACCTTCTGATCCTTCAAAGAATGTTGTTCTACTTATCATAACTGATCAAACTTCTTTTCAAACTCTCGTAACAGTTCTTGTGCAGATAAATTTTTACCCTTCTTTTGCACCCACTTCATAAAACTCTGTCTGGTCACCCGCTGAGAATCTTCCAGAAAATATTCCTCTTGCAACGCCTTCTTAAAGTCCTGCTAGTTTGGTCCTTGAGCCGCCTCAATTTCTTTAATCCGGGCCCTAAGTTCTGGCACTGCAATCAGATGAAATCATTCCACTAATTCCTGGTCTTCAATCCCATTATCTTCCATAGACTTCTCATAAAAATTGCAAAATTTGAAATATCTCGGCCCTCAAACCGCTGCAACTTCTTTGTAACACTTTGCCGAGCTTTACGAATCCGCTCTTGAAGATTATGTTGTTGTTGGGCAACTTGTTTGCTGTTGCATGTACGCTGCAAACTGCTGCATCATCTGTTGCATGGCTGCCTCTTGTGGTGTAGACATAGGCTTCAACAATTGTCCCACCCTGGCTTGGGTTTCGTATCGGGTTCACCACGGATGTTGGGGGATATGTGTTTGAAATGTGAGCCGGACAGGCACAGGGCCTCTGGCTGTGGGAGGTGTAAAAGAGAAAGAATAAGAGACAATGATAGCTCTGGCACTCGCCATAATCATCAATTAATCAATTCAATCTCTGAATACAATGTAATCGGTAGCCAAGGTGGGCTGTTAACATCATCGACACATGGGTCAATTGGTAAATAGGAGTTTAAGCTCCCTTTATAGATTAACCGGGCCGTTTAACGACACCGAGCTCAATAAAATGATTAATTAAGCTTCAGATTGATGACATTGATGATAATTCTCTCTTTCATTTTATCTCCTTCATCTGCCCTTAGAATCTGCAAATTTCAATTCCGTTCACCGCCTCAATTTTCATGCTCCCTACTTTATGTGCTTTACTCTGCCTTAATTGCCCCTTTGATTCACTTGCTCTGATCGCCTTTGGTGCTCCAACTTTATTTTCCTTGAGTACCTTATCTTACCAGTGTAGTGCAGCTCCGCTTCCATGATAAGAAAAAGAGCATAAATGCAAGATAAGATTCTTTGAAGCTTACCCAATTAATGGTCAGTGATTGGGGCTTGTTAAGAGGCCAAGTTTAATGATTAATGTATGCCAGATGCGGCTTTAAAGGGCCAACTGATGCCTTAATGATGCCAAAAAGGAGTATGCTTGGAGTAAGCACAGATGGGATATTATGACCTAAAATTGTAGTGCTTGAAGTGCTCTACCGGCCTGTCTTTATGGCTCATCGATTGGAGCTATGGTGAAGAAGTTATGGCAGTTTAAAGTTCAAGTCGATGTAGATCCGTTCCGGATTGGGCAGCTGCAGTTGAGGTGGCAAAATGAAATGAATGCACAGGCCTAAAGTGCTCACTTTGTGAAGCACCTCAGTCTTTTCAGATCAGCAGTTGGATTTACGATTGCCAAGTTATTGGCCGTTAAAGATTTATCGAGGGCCGATTTCGTACCAGTCTGGTCCACTCAATCGGAGTGCCATATGAGAGATTTTGGGATTCAACCAGCTGCTCCAGAATAAAGTGCAATTAAAAGATTAATAAGTGCTTGAGGAGTATTGTGTTTGGAATGTCATCTCTTGGAATGCAATGATTGTGGGATAAACCCAACAGAGGTAGGGCTAAGAAATTGGCTATTTTGAGCAGATGCAAAAGCAATCTCTTATAATTGCATCTGAACGGCTGTGGCAATGTCTGCAACACTAAAACGGGCAACAAAACTCACGATGTGAAAGTCAGTCCATGGCTACTGGAGGAAGATGTCGTGCTTGGCAAGTTTGTTTTTGATATTCTACTGTGAAGCAATGCCCTACCCGGTAATGCAATGCCTTGCCCAATAATGCATGCCAAAGGTGATGCCCTTGGGAAGGCCAAGGGCATGGCCGCCCGCCCAAGCCAACCCAAAGGCCACCTAAAGGCTCATATAATGGCCACCCACACAAGAACCCAAAGAGGCTGCCCACTTAATAAATAAGTGAGGATAAGAAATGGCCATGGCGTGCAGCAACGGGTAGAGGTGCAACAAGAGAAGATGGGCTCACGCTGGCCAGCTCGCGCATGGGATGAGGACGTTGAAGAAGGAAAAAATGCTCAGCTAGCAAGGGTGCTCCTTTTTGGCATTACTCCCGGCCTTTTTTGTGCCGGTCAACTCCGGCCTTGCCACGTCAGCAACGGGCGTTCCTACACGGTGACGCCGGCGCTACTGAGATGAATTTTTTTAAAAAAAGTTTTTTTAAGGGCATAAGAGGAGAAACGAGGTTACGAAGTAGGGGGAGAACGCGTAAGCAAGGAGGGGAGTCGAAGGGCAAGAAGGACTCCATGGCAATCGAGAAAAGGAAGCAAAGGAAGGCATAAGGAGGCAAGCAAGCAAAGCTCCTTCTCTCTCGCTCTCATGCTTGGCAAGCAAAAGCTCTCTCTCTCTCTCTCTCTCTCTCTCTCTCTCTCATCCTCGAAGCAAGCAAAAACGAGGAGAGCAACCAAGGAGATTGGGAAGCAAAGGGAAGGAGAGCTCAAAGGGGAGCTTAACGAAGGAAGGAAAAGTGAACGGGAGGAGAGAGGAGAGCAGAAGGTTTTTGAAGGGTCCTCAGCAAGAAAAAGGAAAGCTCTCTCTTCTTCTCTCTCTCTTGGCCCTTGAGATACTTGAGGGAGATGAAGCAAAGGGGATTCAGGAGCTCAAAGAAGTAGAAGAGGGAAGCTTTCTCTCTTCTCTCGCTCTCGTTCTCGGATAAGATTGAGAAGTCAAAGGAGCAGAAGGCAGTCTCTCTCTCATGTATAAGCAAGAGATTCATTCTAAAGAAGCAAGATGTCAAGAGCAGGAGAACGGCAATTAAGTGAGGGTAAAGCAAATAGAGTAAGAAGCTGCACAATATTTGACAATAATCAAAGCTTGATGATTGAGGTAGTGAAGTGAATTGAAGCTTGTAGAATCTGCGAGGTATTCGAAGCAGATAAAGAGACAGAGGAAAATTTCCATCACCATCATCCGTTAGAGATTGAATTAGCATTTTGTAAGTCCGGTGTCATTAACGACCCGGTTAATCCTGTAAACAGGAGCTTAAACTCCTAGTTAGCAGATGATCCAAGGGACGGTGCTGTTAACAGCCCGCCTTGGCTAAAGACCAAGTTGTACTCAAGGTAATATTCAATTAATTGATGATTGCGGTGATTGCCAGAGCTGTCAGTGTCTCTTGTTCTCTCTCTTTCACACTTCCCACAGCCAGAGGCTTGGTGCCTGCCCCAATCACGTAGTGAACACATATCCCCTGATATCTTTGGTGAACCTGACACAAAACGAGCCGGGGTGGGAGGTAAAGATGGAGAATTTAGAGCAAATGATGAAGATAATTGTAGAGTTAATTGCAAATGGTTTTCATGATAAGTCAACAGTTCCAGATTTTTCAAAGATGCTTCAATTGGTTCAAGGATCTCTGCTTGAAATAGAGACCGTAAAGAAGAAAATCACATGCATGAAGCTTTGGATACAGATTTAGATGCAGTATACAACGAGAGACGACTCTTTGATGGAAAGGATCCAAAGGGCTACCTAGAGTGCTATGAGCGGGAGACCAAGGTAAGAGGGATACCATAAGGATTGATGATCAAATCTTTTGAGCAATTAGTGAGTTTAAATGTGAAGGAGCAGATTCAAGAGGTTACCAAAGCATGCAAGGACAACCGGGAGTATTTCAAAGAAGTTATTGTGTAAGTAACTTATGAGCAGTATGAAAGCTATCAAGAATAGAGTGCAAGTCTACTAGACTACGCAGATATTTGAGGACAACTACGATCAAAGTTAGAAGCTATGATTGATGACTTTATTGTGCAATATGCTACCTTCTTACAGGCTAATGATGAGTACATAGTCAAAGTTGTGTATGAAAAGTTGGGGTTTGCAGATGCCTTGCATGAAGTAGAAATCCTTGAGGGTGAGTCTCTACAACCTCAAACTACACAGTGTGAATTTTTCAAAGAACATATACCTATAGTACAGGAAGAAAAGAAATCATGGGATCAAGACAATGAATTGGCTAAAGCTCAGGAAGATGTGCAAGTGAATGAGTGCAGCCATATTCAGGTAGACATGCAGGAAGATACAATTACAACTGATACTTTTGCTACTGAACCAGAATTAGAGGAAAATTTTTCTAGTATACATTCTACCATAGAAGTGATTGATGATACTGGTACAGGTTTTTCCAAAGAGCTAATTAATATAGATGTCATAGGTCAAAGCACGGTTGTTGTCGAGAGCAGCAGGACCATGGATTTTGATATACCAGATTTACCAAATTTGGATGTTCCAGGTTTTGAGGACTTGGCTAAACAAGAGTATGTGCTTGAAAATATGCAAAATGTTGATTCAGAGGGGGTGGAGACTGCTTCATTGACAAGTTTTTGTGAAGCACAACTACCAAATTGGAAAACTGATCTTGAACGTGATTATGATGATTTAGAGGGGGTGCAAACTCCTTTGACACGCTTTTGTGACCTAGAGCTACCGATTTGGCAGACTGATCCTGAATTTGATGATGGTGATTTAGAGAGGGAGCAAACCGCTTCTCTATCAAGAATTTGTGAGAGAGGACCCACACTACGGAAGAATGATCATGAAATTGATGATGTTGATTCAGAGGGGGTGCATAGTGAAGTGCAATCTCTTGTTGATGAATATGATTGGTTTCATTGTGCTGATGATACAGACAGGGTAGTAGATGAAATTTTCAATGTGCATGCCGAACTTTGTGCTACAGAAGTGCAAAGATATCTGAATGAGGGTGCAAGATTTGAAGAGCAGCTTACAGCAGATTCGTTTAGTATGCATGTCACATGTGGAAATCTTAGTTTAGAGCAGCCTAAGATGTACAAGATGGAGGAACCTTCTGAAGTAGTGGACCTAGATCTTTTGTGCTTATTGGACGAAGCTTTGGAAGGGTTCTCAAATACAGATGCTAAGGATACCAATCAATCGAGAATCATGCATGATCAAGTTTTTTCAGATGCAGCTCATGATGAACTTATGCAGTTGTTGGATGATGTCTTTCAGATGCATCTTTTGAGCCTAATGAAGAGATTTTTTCTAGACACTTGATGTATTCACATATTCATGATCGGAATTTCAATACTAGTGAGAGTGAAGGTGCACTACCAATGCTTTTACCTGTGATTGATGATCAACAATTGGATGAGCTAGTTGAATAGGGGATATGGCAGTATTTAGTGCTACTTGATGATATATGGGATCGGATGTTACCCTATCATGTAGGGGATGTTGATCTAGCTTTTGACCCAGAAGGTGCCAAATATATGCATGATCTTGGTCAATGACTTTTATGCCATATGATCCAGGCGGTTTGCATGAAGATTTGTGGGTTAATCTATGTTTATGTTGTAATGATTGGAAATTCTTGTATTTTCCCTATGATCCTGGAGGATGGTGCAATTTCTTTTAAAGGAATGCTCACAATGGGACAAATCATTAGTCTCTCGTTTGATCCAGGGGGCTACTAAAGTGCAAGGTTGTATATTTGAAGAGTACCAGCTATCTGATGTAGCAGGTTGCATGGTACAAGGTTTTTTTTTCTAGATTATGCTAATTTAGAATAGTTTTGCTTATGCATTCAATAAGATTACATGGTTGGCTTCTAGCTAACTTCTTTGGACAATTACTGAAGTATCTTTACATCTTTTGAGTTGGTTCTGCTACCAGAACTTGAAGTAAAGGACTTGACGGCCATTTCGTGTACAGATAGAGTAAGGCATACTTGAGCTTGACACGGTTCCTTAAAGAGAGCTTAATGGTCAAGCCGTGTCCATCATTAAGTGGAGCACTTGAGTTTGGCAGGGTTCACTAAACAAGTTATCCATGATTGAATGCTTTAAGGATATGACAGATACAGTTCAGAGTATTTTGATGGACAACTACCTAATGATTAAGCTAGAACATTCATGATAAGGTATAAGCCTTATTTCATTTTTCATATAATTACCAGTTATGTGAGTCTGATGATGGGTAAGGAGCTTAAGGCACCTAAAGCAGATGTAGATCGAAGTGTTGTTGGCACAAACTGGAGGCTGTCCAGGTTCAGAGGGGGTGGATGTCGTGCAGCTCCGCTTCCATGATAAGAAAAAGAGCAGAGAAATGCAAGCTAAGATTCTTTGAAGCTTATCCAATTAATGGTCAGTGATTAGGGCTTGTTAACAGGCCAAGTTTAATGATTAATGTATGCCAGATGCCACATTAAAGGGCCAATTGATACCTTAATGATTCCAAAAAGGAGTATTCTTGGAGTGAGCACAAATGGGATATTATGACCTAAAACTGTAGTGCTTGAAGTGCTCTAGTGGCCTGTCTTTCCGGCTCGTCGAGTGGAGCTACAGTGAAGAAGGTATGCTAGTTTGAAGCTCAAGTCGATTGCAAATCCGTACCGGATTGGGAAACTGCAGTTGAGGTGGCAAAAATGAAATGAATGCACAAACCTAAAGTGCTCATTTTGTGGAGTGCCTCGGTCTTTTCAGATCAGCAATCAGATTTACAATTGCCAAGTTATTGGCCGTTAAAGATTTACAGGGGACCGATTTCGTACCATCCCGGTCCGCTCGATCGAAGTGCCATATGAGAGTTTTTGGGGTTCAAACAGGCTGCTCTATAATACCGTGCAATTAAAAGACCAATAAGTGCTCGAGGAGCATTGTGTTTGGAATGTCGTCTCTTGGAATGCAATGATTGCGAAATAAACCCAACAGAGGCAGGACCAAGAAATTGGCTATTTTGAGCAGATGCAAAAGCAATCACTTATACTTGCATCTGAACGGATGTGGCAATGTCTGCAACCCTGAAACGGGCAACAAAACTCACGATGTGAAAGTCAATCCATGGCTACTGGAGGAAGTGTCGTGCTTGGCAAGTTTGTTTTTGATATTCTACTGCAAAGCAATGCCTTGCCCGATAATGCATGCCAAAGGCGATGCCCTTATGAAGGCTAAGGGCATGGTCGCCCACCCAAGCCAACCCAAAGGCCACCTAAAGGCTCATATAATGGCCACCCGCCCAAGAACCCAAAGAGGCCGCCTACTTAATAAATAAGTGTGTGTGAAGGATAAAAAAAGAAAAGGGTGGCCATGGCATGCAGCAACGGGTAGAGGCGCAACAAGAGAAGACAGGGTCGCGTTGGCCAGCTCGGGCATGGGATGAGGACATTGAAGAAGGAAAAAATGCTCAGCTAGCAAGGGCGCTCCTTTTCGGCATTACTCCCGGCCTTTTTTGCACTGGTCAACTCCGGCCTTGCCATGTAAGCACCGGGCGTTCCTACGCGGTGACGCCGGTGCTACTTAGATGAATTAGGAAAAAAAGAGGTTTTTTTAAGGGCACAAGAGGAGAAACGAGGTTACGCAAAAGCGAGGAGAGCAACCAAGGAGATTGGGAAGCAAAGGGAAGGAGAGCTCAAAGGGGAGCTTAACTAAGGAAGGAAAAGTGAATGGGAGGAGAGAGGAGAGCATAAGGGTTTTAAAGGGTCCTCAGCAAGACAAAGGAAAGCTAGGTCTCTCTTCCTCTCTCTCTCTGGGCCCTTGAGATGCTTGAGGGAGATGAAGCAAAGGGGATTCAGGAGCTCAAACAAGTAGAAGAGGGAAGCTTCCTCTCTTCTCTTGCTCTCGTTCTCGGATAAGCTTGAGAGGTCGAAGGAGGAGAAGGCAATCTCTCTCTCATGCATAAGCAAGCAACTCAACCTAAAGAAGCAAGAGGTCAAGAGCAGGAGAACGGAAATTAAGTGAGTATAAAGCAAATAGAGTAAGAAGCTACACAATATTTGACAATAATCAAAGCTTGATGATCGAGGCAGTGAAGTGAATTGAAGCTTGCAGAATCTGCGATGTATTCAAAGCAGATAAAGCGGCAAAGGAAAATTTCCATCACCGTCATTCTCTAGAGATTGAATTAGCATTTTGTTAAGTCCGGTGTTGTTAACAGCCCGGTCAATCCTATAAACAAGAGCTTAAACTCCTAGTTAGAAACTGATCGAAGGGACGGTGCTGTTAACAGCCTGCCTTGGCTAAAGACCAAGTTGTACTCAAGGTAGTATTCAATTAATTGATGATTGAAGTGATTGCCAGAGCTGTTAGTGTCTCTTGTTCTCTCTCTTTCACACCTCCCACAGGCAGAGGCCCGGTGCCTGCTCGGCTCACGTAGTGAACACATATCTCCCGACACCGGGGTCTATTACCTTCTTCTCCTCTTTCCTTGCTTCACCTCATGTGTCGACAAAGAGAGAGGAAGAGAATTTCTCTTGCTTGTCTACCACGGGACAGAGAACCGTGACTTTGCCTAGAGAAGGACGAGAGTGAGAAAGAGAGGGAGCTTTCTCTTTTTTTCGTTGCTTCATGCCCGAGCTCTTCCCTCGACCCCTTTTTTTATCTGTTGATGCCCCTGCTCCTCGCTATCCCTTCCATGCTCCTCTCTTGATTATGGCCGAGAGAGAGATCTTGCTATGCTCCGAGGATGAGAGCAAGAGAGAGAGGGAGATTTGCTTGCTCCGAGCCCTTCCCCCTTGTAACCCTCCTCTCCTTATTTTTCTTCTCCTAAAACCCTCTCAATCCTCCACTCGTCTTCTCGTGCATAATCAACCTCCTAGCCTCTTTCCCTTTGCATGCCGAGGACAAAGAGAGAGAAGGCTTTGCTTCCTTCCCGAGGATGAGAGAGAGCGAGCGAGAGCCTAAGAGCTTGCTTCCTTTGAACTCCCTTCTTCCTCCTCCTTTCCTTACCTACAATAATCCCCTTCGCATGCAAAAATAACCCCCCCATTAATAGCTCCTCCCTCCCTTAGCAACGACGGCGCCGGCGTTGCTAGGGAGGCAAAAAATTCCCCCATATGACTTGGCAGCCCGGACTCGGACCTGCTTCAAATGCGTCGCGAGTGGCACCGAATCGCATCACCCCTGCCTTTTGATCATTTTTTGCTTCATGGCCCAAGCCATCCGAGGCGCGAGCCGGCCTGTTTGAGCACTTCTTCCTTCTCATGTGCTGCCATTCGCTGCTCTGTCCGCCATTAGTTTCCCCCTTAACACACAATGTGTATATTTTTATTAAAATGGACGAGCGGCCAGCCTATCTCTTGAGTGGCCTTTAGATTGTGGCTTATGCTTATGAGAGAACCACATTTGGCATACATATCGACCAAGGCATTGCCAAGCTTCTCCATTGGGCGGCCATAGCCATTGTAAGGGCATTACATTTGGCATAAATGTCGGGCAAGCATTGTCAAGGACAACATCTTTCTCCAGCCGCCATCGACTAACAATATTATCCTAAATTTTGATGTCATAAAAGTCTTCAATGGTGCTACATGCCTGCAAGATGCAAGTGTAAGTGATTGCATTTGGAGAGTTGTCCCGTCTTGCACTTGTCGAAAATAGCCAGCTTCTTGGCCCTGCCTTTGTTGGGTTTATTCCGCAATCATTCCATTCCAAGAAGAGACTACATTCCGAACATGAGACTCATCAAAGCAATTACTGCTCATGCGTTCCAAAACCTGGGGGAAACACAAAAACTCCCAGCTGAGACACCAACCGAGCCGATCGGACCGATAAGGAACCAGCCCCAGTGAATCTTTAACGGCCAATATCTTGGCGATCGGAACCCCGATCACTGATCTGAAAAAATTGACGTGCTCCACAAAGTGAGCACTTCAAGCCCATGCATTCATTTCATTTATGTCCCCTCAGCTCTGCAGTTGCCCAATCCGATACGAATCTGTAATCGACTAAACTTCAAACTGCCATAACTTTTGCACCGTAGCTCCAATTGACGAGCTGTAAAGACAGGCTGTTAGAGCACTTCAAGCACTGCAGTTTTAGATCATAATATCCCATATGTGCTCACTTCAAGCATAGTCCTTTTAAGAATCATTAAGGCATAGTTTGGCCCTTTTAGCCACATTTGACATACATTCAGCATTAAACATGGCCTCTTACCAGGCCCTAAACACTGTTCATTAATCATGTAAGCTAACAAACTTGATGTTAATTTTTCTAGCATCTTTCTTAGCATGGGAGCGGAGCTGCACGACACCATATGAGAGTTTCATGTGTATATACCAACAATTGGCTTTTATTTCTTCTAGCTGGTAGTCTATGATGATAAGTTCATTCCTCTTCCTCGTGGACGAGGTATAGGAGACTTGGGAAAGAATTCCTCCCTTGGTCAGTACTTGGAGAATTTGAATGCACCAAACTTCCTCTGCTTCCATTCCAGCTTCTCCAAAGACAAGGTTGAATTACCTCTTTTTGTATTGGAGACACTCTCAAGATATGTAGGAGGCGTGGCGATCAGATGAAACGCAGACAAGGTGATGTTGCTAGACAAGCAAGCAGCGGTCTCAGGGGCTGTCATGTATGGCCTGCGCAGTTGCTACTTTCTATCACATGATGCGTATGGTCTAGCTTGTGAATCACAGACCCACGCCAATTGCCACAATATGGAAAACATGATCTGCTGAAACAAAAGCAGCCAATCATTCAACTTATAGAAGTGACCCCGCAAGTTGAGGAATTTGAGGAGATCCGATTGCTCAACCTCAATGTGCTTGCGAAGGATGCTGATGACGAAATGCGTCATTCAAAGAGACCAAGGCACGAGGACGAGGATCCTGCAGATAAGGGCAAGAGGCCAAAATATTTTGAATCACTTCTAGATGACTAGAAATAAATAGAATGTATTTGTTTTATGCATCGAAGTTAGATTTATTATGTAACAGTGCATTGCAATGTACTTTTTTTGTTGCAACCATTGTTCACATTATGAAAAGTTGAAATAATAAGAGTATTAATGTCTTGTTGCATTTTAAAATTTTGTTGCAACCATCATTCACAAAGTGAAAAGTTGAAATTACATCGATTCTTCTAGATACATTAAGTTTGGTGTTTGGATCTTGCTATGGCTAAGAGTTATGGCATAACTTGCAACGGTGTTGTCCAAACCCTTCCCACGCGCTGTTTTTGTAGACACCATTCCGCATGTTGTCTAGCCCACATATGATAACTCCCATATCTCCTTTCTTCGTCGTTTTTTTGGCTAATCTCATCGCATGGCCAATCTGACTTTGTTTGACTTGTTCCTTGTGATGTGACATGTGCATTAGTTTACGATACGACCATTGGTGTAGCTCCTCTAAGCTATTTGCTGTCAAGTGTGACTAAAATAACCTGTACGAGCTTGGTAGTGGGTTTTTTCCATGCCCTGTGTAGACCAAACACCCAAGATGCCATATTGCCTTGCAAACCAAGGCATGTGATTACAAATAATGTGATGCACACAAAGCATGTAGACATTATAAGGATGACTATTTGCAATTCAAAAGATTATCATGTTATCAAACCAATTACAATACCATGTAGTGAGTAATATGTTGATTTATCCACGCACTTGTGAATGTCTTGTGGAAGGTCTCCACAGCTTCTTGGAATTTTGTATAGTCGCCATCAGTCCATGAATTCAATTCGTAGAACCTAAATATTGTGTCCAAGGTTTTCCATACCTTCGCTTTGCAAGTCCTTGTTGCACCATTGTCTGCATGGTCAACTACAGCATTGTGCAGATTTTTTCGCATGTTGAATCGTAATGCTTGTCTTTCTTGTGCACTTTTACTTTTGCATTGTCGTCCAATTGTGGGCAGTGAAAAGAAGAGCCGGGCTTTCACACCACCGATGGACAGCTTCTTTGGAACATCCCGGCCATTTTTTGATCTCTTCTCATCCTGCTCTATCTTGATATGTCCTCCCTGCAACCCATTTCTGAGAAGGTCGTCTCTAAGGCTCAGATTTCCCTTTGCTTCGCAGAGAGAGGTCGAGTGGTCCAAGAAAAACAGATGTAGAGAAACATTAGTTTTTCTATTATTCTACAAAGTGCATGCATTGTGCATATGTGTACTCTAGATAGTGGGGTATCCAAAATGGTCGAAAGTTAGGGTTGCGCAGATGCCTATCCGTGGCTCTTCTCCAAAATGGTTTGTCAAGGATGTGAACCCCTCCCATGCAATACAAGCAAGGACTTTTTCTTGTTGCTCCTTTGGAAATGTTGTACATGCATTTCAGGGTTTTTAGGTCTCCAGTCATGTGCCACTCTACACTGTAGGATTCCATGCCCTGTAGATCCAATTTCTTTCCATTTCTCTGTTCGCTTATTTTTCTGGTATGTTTGTTTGATGAAAAACCCAATTCAATATATCGAAGTTCTCAGTGGGCACTTGAAAAGATAATTTTGAACTTATTATAATGCACAATTTGAAAGCATTCAACTGAAACATAACGATAAATTATCTTAAACATAACTTCTACGCACCTTGAACGTTGCAATAAGGAAAATGTTGATCTCAAATTGCACACTAAAGTTTCAAGGATCATCTGGTCCAATGCTTGCATCCAGAACTCTATTCATAAGCGCAATTGTGACTCGCTCAACCTTTGTCTACTATACAAGCTCGCACTCATCTAGCTTGATGAAAAACTTCAAGACGCCGTTGCACTCTTCAAGCGTAACATTGAACAACTGCACAATGTATGACTGCAGTGTGATCATATCATAAAAAATATTGTTATAATCTTCATAGACCATTTCTTCTCCTTTTGGCAATCTGTATGTCGATTCAATGTGGAAAGGACTTCCTAGCTTTTGAAGCACCTCCTCGTTGACTTCATGTCTTGTTTTTTGAATAGAGAAAGGGTTTGGAAGTAGAGTGTGCTTGATGTGGAACATTTTGACTTGTTTTTGCACAGACCTGAGTAAGAGGAGTTAGGAAACAAAACCCTTTTTTAGTGGAATCGCACTGCAAATGATGCTACATACTTGAAAATGGTAGCATATCCCTTATTGGATATACCAACTTCATCCAAAATTGATTGAACGTCCCGCGCATAGAGTTGGTTCTCCTGTAAAAGGCTCTCAAGTTGTTTAGCAATGATCTTACTATAGCTCTTATCATCCAAGAGGCCAGCTACGTTCTGGGATTCAATGTGAGCCTGTAATGGGCCGAGGAGGTGGTTGTGCTACACTCCATTTCCTTGTCAGGGTGAAGCAAAGATCTACACAAGCATGTTAGCAATAAGAGATGTGAGAGTTTATGAATGTAAATTTAAGAAGGATAGATGTACTAACTTGTTGGCTTGCACTCTTTTCTTGATTCCTTCGAGCCAACTTTCAAGTCCTCGATGTCTCTTAGTTTTCTTTCTCTTTGGCGAAGACCTAGCGCCGTTTTTTTTTCTCTGAGTTGTTGTATAAGCTCCTTGATGGTCTCCTTTCAACCTGTTTAGTACATTGCACGATTTTTTGGTGTAAGCGGACATTCTCATTGTATACAATATCTCTCTCTTGTTACAGAACCTCATTTCTTGCAGTCAATTGCTTAGTGTAGCCATACAATCCATGGTGGCCATCTCCGACATAGTTCACTACAGATGTAATATCCTTAAAAGGTGGAGTGGAGTTTGTGACGGGATGTTTTGGATACATTTTGCCGCCATCCAAAGGTATACATTTTTCATGCCCTGTGATCTTAAGTTCTCCTTTGAAGCTTCAGAAAGCGTCTGCTGCTTGTTTTTCTTGTAGAGGGGTTCATACTCTCATGAGAGCTCTATGTGCATGTGATACACATCTCTTTTATTCCTCGTAGAAGTTTTTCGTGGAGAAGCTACAAGTGTCGATTGAGACATGACTGCTCAAAACTGTGTGCAAAAGGAGGTGGGGGCGATAGAAGAATGGCAATTTGAATATCGCATGCGTGAGAGAGAATGCAAGAGGGAATGGGGGGGAAGAAGGAGACGAGGAAATAGAGCTTAGTTTTCAAAAACGCAAAAGATTGAGATATTCCGTATTGAATTCAGTAGCCGTCGCGCACATTGAAGTGTTATCACGATTGGATTACTTTTTGGGTTTTTTAATAAACGTACCTTACATGAATAATATATCTCAATTTTAGAAAACATGTATGAAAAATGGTTAAAATGAATTTTCTATTATCTCTCTCTACGCTGACATGGCATTTCTTACAAGGCCCAAATTTGAGTTCAAACTTTTCCTAATGGTGGCTCTTGGAAAATCAATTTTGTAAACATTGATAATTATTAATATAATAGTGCATGCATATGGTGCTATGGTTTTTTTCCATGTACCCCCAAGGGTCTTTTCATCCACAGTTAGGGACTTCTATTTGAGTGGGAGTGTTGGAGCTTGTTGGAATTAGGGTTGCAGAGAAACACACACAGCTTGGAGAAGACGAAGGAAGCTCAAGGCACACAATAGAGAGTGTGTTACTTAGTGTGCAATGGAAAGATAGATAGCCCTAGAGTGATGGGCGTATATACAATGCACGGGGGAAAAAACCTCCTAAAGAGGGAAAAAATGCCCCGGCGGTCCTAGTGTGTTCACACACATCACTACCACATGTATATGGTAACAAATCCCCCCTGGAGTGATGCGGTGAACGAGAGCTAGCACATGAGTAAAGGGAAGTGCCATGCCCTGGGGACAGGATCAGTCCACAAAGGGGAGTAAGCCCAAAGCTTTGCGAAAAGCTTCAAGCTTCTCACGAGACAATGCCTTTGTGAAAAGATCTGCAAGGTTGTCCTGTGTTGGCACGTAAGCCAAGCTGATCTCTCCTGCTGAGAGCCTCTCCCTGACATAGTGGTAATGCACCTCAATGTGCTTTGTGCGAGCATGAAAAACTGGGTTCCTCGCAACTGCCAATGCGCTCTGACTGTCAGTGTAGATAGTGTTGGCAGTGTCCTGTCCAACACCCAAGTCAGCCATAAGGCGTCTGAGCCATACACACTCAACCGTAGCTGTGAAGACTGCCCTGTACTCAGCCTCACAACTCGAAGTGGCCACAGTAGGTTTCTTCTTGCTCAACCATGATATACATGAACTGCCAAGCATGAAACAAAAACCACTTGTGGACACTCGCGTGTCAAAACAACCAGCCCAATCTGAGTCCGAAAAAGCATGTAAGTCTGGCGGCAATGATCCCCCCTTGGGATAAAACAAGCCAAGATGTAAAGTGCCACTAAGGTAGCGGAAAATCCTCTTGACAGCGTGCCAATGCTTAGACCCTGGGCTATGCATAAATCTGCTGACCTGCGAGACTGCAAACTGAATATCTGGCCTCGTGTTGCATACATAAATGAGGCAGCCAACAGCAGTTTGGTAAAGAGTGACATCAGCAGGATCGCCAGCATCATGTAGACTCAACTTCAAACCTATTTCCATGGGAGTGGCAATAGGTTTGCAATCCTCAAGTCCAAACTTACATAGCAATGTCTCTATGTAACTTTTCTGACACAAGGCAATACCACCATCACACTGCTTAAACTGTATACCCAAGTAATGATGCAACAGCCCCAAATCTTTCATCTTGAAAGTAGCATTCAAATCAGCCTTAAATTCAGCAATATGTCTCTCATTTGGTCCAGTGATCAGCAAATCATCAACATAAAGAACCACAATGAGAAATACATCATCCTCACGCTTTACATACAATGTGCTTTCTGTTGGACTGTTACGAAAGCCTCGTTTAACCAAATGAGTGTCAGCTTTCTCATACCAAGCACGAGGAGATTGCTTCAACCCATACAAAGCCTTCTTACATTTGCACACTTTGTCCTCTTGTCCTTTTATGACAAAACCGCGAGGCTGCGTTACATAAACTTCCTCAAATATGTCACCATTCAAGAAAGCAGTAACAATGTCTGATTGATGTACATCCCAACCAAAATGAGCTGCCAATGCACATAGAAAACGCACAGTAGTCATACGACAAGTGGGAGCAAAAGTCTCTTCATAATCTATGCCTTTTTGTTGTGCATAACCCTTTGCAACAAGTCGAGCCTTATGGCGATCGATCTCACCATCCGGCTTGCGTTTCAACTTGTAAACCCACTTCGTACCAATGGCCTTTTTGCCAGGAGGCAAATCACATAAAGTCCATGTGTCATTCTCTATAAGTGCATCATATTCTGATTTCATGGCAGCAATCCAATTTTCTGAATTTTGTGCTTCATCAAAAGACAGAGGCTCCTCAACATCATGTAAACTAGACACAGCCAAAGCATAACAATCTGATGCATAAGATGCATGGCGAGAGCCTGAACGAGTACGACTAGATAAAGGTGCATCCAATTTACTGTCACGCAAAGTGTGCACCAGCCATTTTGGCATACCTCTAGCCTGCTCATTTTCAGCCCTTTCCTCATCAAGTACATCATGTACATCTGCATCAGTGATAGGCTGTTCTAAAACATTTTCAGAAACCCCCATAGGCTGTACATTTGCCTCATTGGAACTTACATTCGTATTTCCACCACTGAAAAGAGGCAACAAAGTGTCATAAATGTCCTGTGAGCTTACATTACTGTCTCTAGTACATGACAGCAAGGGCTGAACAGAGTCTTTCACAAACACTACATCCCGTGAAACCAGAATACGTTTTGTTTGCGGATGATACAACCTGTAACCTTTGCTTTCAGCACTATAACCAACAAAAATACATTTGACAGCCTTATCATCCAATTTTTTGCGCTGCACTTGTGGCACCAAAGCATATGCCAAACAGCCAAAAACACGCATGTGCTCAATAGAAGGTTTTCTATCATGCCATGCTTCATATGGAGTAATAGACTGCAAAGCTTTCGTAGGACACCTGTTAAGTACATAAGTGGCACACATGATGGCCTCAAGCCAAAAAGAATGCAGCAAAGCTTGACTTTTGACCATACATCGTGCCATTTCCGTTAGTGACCTGTTTTTCCTCTCAGCAACACCATTTTGCTGAGGTGTATAAGGCACTGTACATTGGTGTTTTATCCCACGACTAGCCAGAAATGCATTAAATTCATGAGACATATACTCCCCCCCTCGATCGGAACGGAGGGTGCCCATAGTACATTTTGAGACATTTTCAGCCATAGCCAAAAATTGTTTGAAGCACATAAAAACTTCGGACTTCGCTTTAAGCGGAAATACCCATGCATGCCTGGAGTAATCATCAATGAAAGTCACGAAGTACAGGTAATTGCCCAAGGACGGAGTTTGCATGGGCCCACAAACATCACTATGCACAAGCTGCAACCTGCATGTGGCCCTAACTGAACCATCCTTTGGAAACTTAGAATGCTGCATTTTACCCAGAATACAGCCTTCACAAACATGTTTGATAGGTGCTTCAAGAGGCGGCAAAGAAGCAACCATATCAGATTTCTGCAAACGCAGCAAACTGGCAAAATTCAGATGACCAAAACGTGCATGCCAATGTTTTGCATCTGAAATAGCCCTTGAATCTACAACAGCATTTGCAAAATTTTGTCCACACTTGTCATACAAAGTGAGCTTATACAGCCCACGGCACAAAAGCCCAGATGCAACAATTTCATCACCAAAACTGAGATCATGAACTGTACATCTGTCATCCACAAATTTGACTACAAGTCCAAGTCTAGCAAGTGCGGATACAGACAAGAGATTCTTCTTGATCCCAGGTACATAAAGTGCATCAACAAGTGTGAAGGAACTGCCATTAGCAGCAGTGAGCACAATCTTTCCAACTCCCTGAACTGGATAAGAGGCGTTGTTGGCACAAGTGACTGAATTCCCATGAGGGACAGACTCGAGAGAGGTAAACAATTCACGATGTGAGGTAATGTGCTTTGTAGCACCACTGTCGAAATACCACACATGTGAATCTGCAGCAACTGACAAGCATGTATCATGGACAGCAGGATTGTAGGTGCACTCTGCGCTAAAAGCCCATTCTGCATCAACATCAGCATCACAATCTCCTTTCACAGAAGACTCAACAATGGCTGCATTTGTAGTGGAACCAGCATTTGCAGTGGAACCACCCTCTTTCTTCTTAGCCTCTTTGGCCTTCAACTTAGGACACGACTTGATCAAGTGATCATTGGCTTTACAATAATGGCAACGCATCTTCTTTTTGCCCTTATCACCAGAATTGCCAGACGAAGTGCTGCCAGCAGAAGCATTAGGAACAGAATTTTTGCCACTCGCAGCAGAACCATAAGAAGTGGCTGCATTACTGTTACCACCCTTTCTTTGAGAAGCAATAACAGCCTGTTCAACTGCACGCTGCCTAGTCCTGTTTTTTCTAGAAAGTGACTCTTGCAACAGCAATGTGCATAATGCATCAAACTTGACAACTTCAGGATTTCCTTGGGTCATCAGTCTCCAAGTACTAGCAAACGTCTGGTAGGAATCTGGTAAGGCATCAAGAACAATCTGCACAAGGGAACTGTCCGAAATGACTTCACCTGCAGAAATGAGTTGCTCATTGATATCCTTGACACTAGCAAGGAAAGTGTCCATATCATCTTCCTCATGCATAATCTTCGACTCTAGCTCTTTACGCAGCAAAGCAATTTTAGCCTCATTGCGGCTTGCATAAAGACCTGCTAGAATATCCCAAGCCTGTTTTGCAGATTTTGCTGAACGAATGTGAGGAATAATGGTGCGCTTCACAGACAACGCAATCAATGCATGAGCCTGCGCATCCTTAACATCCCAACGAGCTTGTTCTGCCGTAGGCAAAACAACTCTAACAGCTGCAATCCTTGCAGCAAGACCTGCAACATCCTCAACATCGCCTACATCTTCAGAACCAGGACGTACATCAATGCCCTGCACAATTTTCCAGACACCTTTTGACACAAGAACATGTTGCATCATATAAGCCCACATAGGGTAGTTGTCCCCATCCAACCTGTCCTCAGCAGCAAACATCTTGAACACATCTGTGTTGTTGTTGTCAGCCATGGTAAATGCTGCACCTGATGTGAAAACTGCCCGAAAATAGGAGAAATGGAGCGGGAACAACTTGTGCTATATAGCACAAACCGTAGAAGACTATAAGGCACCTGTTATGCAGAAAACGGCACTGACAAAAAATCTGCACAAAATGACGAAATAGCCTGTGCAGTACTGCCTGTAGTGGAAACGGAGGCCGAAATGAGCCCAAATCAAAATTCTGAGCAGACCGAGCTCTTCTAGATATCCCAAAATATTTGTCGACCTGCGAACGCTTGCCAAAGCTCACTGAAATCGGAGAAAGTGAGCAGGCGTGTGCTGGAGCAGCTGGCGACTAAGCCCGGGAGGACGTGACCTGCTCTGATACCAATTGTTGGAATTAGGGTTGCAGAGAAACACACACAGCTTGGAGAAGACGAAGGAAGCTCAAGGCACACAATAGAGAGTGTGTTACTTAGTGTGCAATGGAAAGATAGATAGCCCTAGAGTGATGGGCGTATATACAATGCACGGGGGAAAAAACCTCCTAAAGAGGGAAAAAATGCCCCGGCGGTCCTAGTGTGTTCACACACATCACTACCACATGTATATGGTAACAGAGCTATATATACCAACCCCTATGCTATATATAGCCAGACGTCCCCTCTATATATGTGCTTAGTGTGTGTTCACCACATACTTTGGGGCTTGCAGATGGTGGTGTCGTCTCTCTCTCTTCTCCTTCCTCTCGTGTCTCGTATCCAGCTCAACACTTCATGAGTGGGAGTCCTTGCATGGCATGCCACCATGTAGATTGTTGGCCGAGGAAGAGGAGATGGGGTTTGAGGAGTATTGAGGCCATATCTGCGTCTTCTCTGAGCTACAAGCTCTACTCAACTCCCCCCTAGGTATGAAGGTTCATTCAACGATGCACTATGTCAATGTAAACTAAAACCACAGTTGTCAATCAATTGGTGGAACCACTTTGTGTTCTATGCTTGTGTAGATGAGGTGTGGATGAAGAGCTATTGAGAGAGATTTTCAAGATTCCCATCGACCTTTTCACAAGCTTGACTGAATTGATTCACAAAAATGTGGAGCAAGGCAACATACCCACCAGATTTCGTAACTTGCCTGGCAGGATATTCACTGTAGAGAACAAGGTGGTAATTTCAGTGATGGTGCTTGCCTCTAGGAACACGCATTACCATGTGGCTAATGCTTTTGGTTGTGGAAGGTCTACTATCACCACATTCATCCACGAGTTTGTACACTCCCTGCTCCATAGAGGTGGACATCTTATCAAATGGCCAACTACAGAATTAGAGATGCAAAACATGAAGGATGGATTTAGAGCTTTGAGAAGATTACCCAAATGTTGCGGAGCCATACATTGCACCCACATCAACATGGATTTGCACAGGAATGAGCAGAGTGAACCATGGCGGGATTGCTACAGGAACTATAGCATGATTTTGTAGGGAATAGTAGACTCAAACACGCGCTTCATAGGTGTGAATATAGGATGGCCAGGGTCATGTAATGACAAGAGGGTTTTGTGCAATTGTGCGATGTATCGGCTTTGCCAAGGAGGAGACTGTTTGAGGGGTTCATCCTTTGAGTTTCAAGACTTGTCCTTTCCATGATATATTGTTGGTGAGAGAGGATATGTGTTGTTTCCGTGGCTCATGATTTCGTTTCATCGCCCAGAGCTGGTCAGCCAATGTCATTGAAACTACAATTTCATGCAGCCTTCTACACGAATAGTCGTTGAGCGTGTTCCTAATGAAATCTACCACTAGGAGCTTTTTTGGGTTTGGAGCTTGCTTTTTCTTGTGCCTTTCGTCCACTCTTGCAACCTTTCTGCAATTGTGCATTGGATGTAGGCTCCACTAAAATAGCAGGCCGGGAGACTTTAGTAGGCACATACGAATCAACGGCCATTTGCATGGAGGGTACAACATCATCGGCTAGTGATTCCTCAAGGCTCTGAGACTAAGATGCTCTGCCTTGCAAGTGTTGAACATCCACCAATTCATGTGATAGATGTAGTGCGCACATGGAACGAACAGTCGTGCGTTCGATGGCAGAGTGAACGCATCTACAGGTCGTCATTGTGCGCACATGAGCTGCTTTAGCCAACGATCGTTGCGAGCTGACGTATTGCTGATCTTGAATGTGCAGAGCAGACAGTAATCAGCGAGCTCCACGTAAGCTTGTCACAGCTTTTGCAGACCTTCAAGTGTTGCAGATTAGCTCCCGCCATGCGAATGCAGGCGACGGTTGCTGAACGGGATGGGGGGGGGGGGGGCTCCATTGCGGCCAGAGCGGTGGCTATTCGTTTCTGTACGTGCAGGCGCATGCTGGGCCTTGCTGAGCTGGAGTGCTCTTTTTCACCGAATGCTCTTCGTGAACGGCGCATGTGCGCACCATAAGAGCAAGTGGGTCTTGTGAAAAATTCCCCCTGAAATTAGAGGTCAGAAGAGTGGTATTGAATGGCATTGTTTGCCTTGCCCTTAATTTCGCAACGGCTGGATCAACAGAAGACGAACTATCCTCCAAGCCATCTTCGTGTGGTTGAGATAGTAGGTTCAAGTCCACAGGCAATGTATGATGCGGAGCCGATGCGGGCATTGCTCGTTGCACCATGGGCTGGCTATGCAGGTCTCTTAGTGCTGGGTCACGCCCGTGCTTGTGGAGGGAATGGGGCAAGGATGTAGACCAGGTCGCACCTTTGTGGTGAGTTTGTGGAATCGATTTTGCAGGAGTGGATGAAGGCTTGTGATTGGAAGGCTGCACCCTACGAAAGAGGAGATGAAAGGGCTTGCAAAAATATAGCTTATTACCTACCTTTTAGGAAGTGCTAGCAAGGTTATCTTTTGCATTCAACAATCTTGGAGTGTTCTTCTCTTTTACTGAAAATGGACCGTCGTCTCATCCCATTCCCCCAATCAACCCTCGGTGCGACTCTGCTCTTAGTGCATTGCCAGTTGGCCTATGCAATGTGGTGCATGCCAGTATGCTTACCCCCTTGGTTTTCAGGACGTGGTAGTGGGAATTCAAAAATCCCGACGCCTTTTCAGTGCGAGCAAGTAAGGGTGCATTCGCACGGGGTAAAGATGCCGTCATACTTTTGGGAATTTATTGCCAGCGAAAAAGCCTGCTGCAACTACGCCTATGTCGTGTAGCTCCAAAACGAAGTTAAGTTCTAACTCTGCCATTTTTGGCAGAGTTGGATTAGTGAAGGTAGCGTTGAGGTAATAGCAACAAAGCAGCTATCGTAAAATTAACCCATGCGCATCTGCCCTAATTGCCCACTACCCCCAGTGCGACTCAGCTCTAGGTAAGTGGTTGGTGACCTACTGAGAGCGGCAAGATACCATTACACCATGCGACCAGGTCCATATCCCTTGGTCCATAATGGGACATTCGGTGTTCAGCTCCCTTCAGGCCCAGGCAAGCGGTTTGATTTGCAGCGCCTGCTGGGGCGTAGCTGGTAGGCTAGCTAGTGGGTTTCTCTTTCTGTCAGTTTGATATGGATAATTTACTCTTGCTAGGCCTAATTTGGGTGTGGAGTGTCTCAATATCTTCTGCTGCTTGGAGTACCAGCGCCATGGCCGCTTGCCACGAAACCGAGAGGGCAGCTCTTGTGGAGTTCGTTGAGCGCAGCGGCTTCGTGGGTGCAGGCATGGATTATCAAGCCTCTACTTTCCGCCATGACCGATCCATTTGCGCATGTCAGTGGCCTGGCGTGGAATGTAACCACCATGGCTTCACTGTTTCTCTGGACCTTCGTTTTCTCCGGATATACCAGGTCTGGAGAAGTATGTCGCTGGCCTAGATTACGCCGCTGAGCTCAACATCAGCTCCCTTGCCTCTAGTGTGCCATGGCCTGTATCCTTTGCCAAGCTCCTCTTTCTCCAGGTATATATATATATATATATATAATGGCTGCAGTGTTCAACATCTTGGAGCCGTAGTGCCTAGCTTGTAGTGCCTAGCTTCTAGACGGTTTCTCAACAAAGTTGTATAGCTCTTTCCGTCTTTCCCAGCAAGTGGTGCATCAATTAGGTGGCCATGGTGATGTTCACGCGTGGCTCTTGCCCGATGGTACGCAGCCCTTGCCTGACCATGTAGCATGGCTAATATTTGGAAGGGATATGCACCTCTCCCTATGGGCCCTCTGGTGTGTTTATGAGTGCCCAAATGTGCCATGTATGTGCCCATTCAACCTGCACCCTAGCTATTTGTCCAAATTGATCCATCTAAATTACTCAGAAAAAATGGTTATAATATTGTGCTAGGTTCTCCGTGTAAATTTGCATCTATACAAACTCTTTATAGCTTTCATACTTCAACAAATGAACTATAATCACAAAACAAGCAATTGATACAAAGCAGTGTTGGTTCTTGTATGTATCTTTGTAGCTATTGGCTCACAAGTTTGGGGGTAAACTCTTTTGGGAAGCCATGATTTAGAAACACAAATACTTCCTCTCATTTTCCCCTTTTCTCACTCCCCCCCCCCCCCCCCTCCATTCCCATAAATATGATACCCCCTCCTTTATTTTTAAGCTTGGGAGATAAATTATTGGGGACCTACCTCTAATTTATATGTTTATGTCACTTGTAAAAAAACCCCTCTCTCCTACACTTACGTGGTGCAGTAAGTTTTACATGGTAAATCCCCTGGGACACGGGAGTAGGGCATGGATTCATTCCACTCACATAAGGCCATAGCTCTTGGTGAATGAGCAACATATGCGTGCATAAAAACCATGTACGGTAATTGGTGTTTGTGAGATGGTCTATTTTATGTGAGGTGTAATCTTCACCTACGGATGTAGGCATGATGTGATGTATGTGTTAAGTGTCGCCTAATGACGAATAGCCTTAAAAGTAGGCAGGTTTGCCCCTTGGATAGCCTTCAAGTGTGGCAATTCAAAGTATGGGCATTGTGCAAGTGCAAAATTTAACTTTAGTGAAGTAATTGAATCATGTAAGGAAGAGTTGAAAAGTTAGATTAGGTGAATAGATTGCTCTATTGAAGCCAAATTGTTATTGCTTAAAAAAGGGAGAGTTACGGTGCCGCTGAGGATGATAACATGCATGTGAAGCAATCAACGTGGGAATCGTCACCAACAAGGAGCCATTTACTGATTGATGAAAGATAGCACTGAGTATTTGTGTGTACACAAAGAAGAGGTGAAGAAAGAGGCATTGATTGTGAGCAGAAGCAAGATGGTGGGTGCATCAAGCTACGAGGAAGGAGGCAAATGATACAATGATGATAGTTAGTAAAGGGTGTTATACACACATACATAGAGAGATATGGCGTTGCCCACGCGCGTGTGCATCCACACACACACACACACACACAAACACACAAACACACACACACACACACACACATATATATATACACACACACACACACACACACACAGAGAGAGAGAGAGAGAGAGAGAGAGAGAGAGATGATTGAACTCTTATTATTAATGTGTCTTTGTGCTACATTTATAGTCAAGGGCGGCAACATCATTTCTCAGTTGCCCCCTAATAAAACTTAAATTTTATTTCCAACATTGCACCACATAAGACAAAGTGCAAGCCTCAAACTAAAGGTGCTATTGGGGAGCTTCAACAACTATGGCATAATTACAAAAGGATGTGC
Organism: Adiantum capillus-veneris; assembly: GCF_014529385.1. Classification (NCBI taxonomy): domain Eukaryota; kingdom Viridiplantae; phylum Streptophyta; class Polypodiopsida; order Polypodiales; family Pteridaceae; genus Adiantum; species Adiantum capillus-veneris. Next base: position 29,230,559 of record NC_140937.1, on the reverse strand, counting down.
CTAGTACTACTAATCTTGCTCACTCCATCCTATTGATAACTGAGCCTCGCATGACACAACCTTATATTATTCCTAGATTTTCTAGATTTTGCTTCGAAGAACTTCCATACAAGAAAAATTGAATGGAGATAGTAGCCACTATAGTCAAATATTTTTAGAAATGAGTGGATCCGCCCACCACCTATAGTAGCAAAAACAAATGATTTGAAATCGCCAACATATGAGCTGCAATGGTCTCATATGCAGAGTTTTGTTTGTCACATGAAATTTGTTGCTCTCATGTGATCAATTTCCAAGCTAGCCAAAGGGACTAAGACATAAGAGGGGAGACAAAGAAATACAAAGCGCCAAGCATACATAATGTTGCTATCAAAGGTGTACAAATAAACTTTGCAGCGGGAAACACGGCTCGGGAAACATTTTTTGTGGACCTGGCTTTGGAACCTTTTCACATGCATATGAGCAAGTTAATTCTAAATTTGAGAGGAACAATCACACTATAAATTTCATATTATAACTAATAACTAAAAATTCCATAATTTGAACCAGCTTGAGAACCTTCTTGCCCAAATTTGAGCCGATCATTTTTCATTTTGAACATGCTTTGGATAAAGCGAACCTATCTTAGCCCTGGTAGTGGTGGGAAGTGGAGAAGTACAAATAGGATGAGTGGTGGAGAGGTTAGTGTATTTAGTGAGTTGAGTGAAAACCACCTAGGTGATGTCAATCATCCATTACCAACATAGTTTCCTCAATTACATTGTGTTGTTCTATCTAAACATAGCAAAGTTTCAATATTTAGGTGATTATATGTGAATAGGTTTGCCATATACAATTGACACTCTTAAAATTCAAGGCTTTTTGAATTGCTATTTGAAGTTACATACCTATAAGATCTCTCAATGTAGACGGCTGGATAGTCACTATGTGGGAATTTCTTCTTAGAAGATGGGCAGCGAATTACTTAGTAATTACTACAGTAAACCCGAAGTGTATAAATAGGGCCCATTACATTATTATCGGGTTGGCAATTGTTATCACTTGTATTAGCGCTTTGGTTATAATTGTACTTGAGCATCATTGGCAGTATTGTCGGCTGTACTTTCTCTCTGTAATCATATTCGCTGTAATCTTGATCTGTAATCCCAATCATGGCATATATTTCAGTTATACTTACTTCTCGTCCAGTCTTCTGAATCTGAATCTGAACTTTATTCCAGTCCATAAGTCTGATTCTTATTTCAGTATCCACATTTCAGTCTAGTCTCTGATTTCTGTCCAGTCTGTTGTCTGAAATCTTCCCACACTAGTAGCTAAAATATTTCAACGTTGGAATTAGTTGTCTCAAGAGATCATCCCCAATTCCATTTCGACGATCACGGTGGCTCTAGCTGAAGCTTGTTAACTGAAAGACTCTTCTCCCAGTTGAAGTTTTCAACAATGGCACCCAAATCCAATCGCAGCCGAAAATCTACCATTCGTGTGGACCCCATTACTGAGGAGTCAGGAAGAGAGTCTGACCCCAAGCAAGAGAAAATGACTGATACTGAGGCTCAGGAGGAGCATAGTCAGGCTGATGAGGCGCAGGACTCACAGCACTCCAGTCATTCTGGACGTCGACGGGCAGAACAGGAAGCACGAAAGGCAAAGAGTTCCAAGAGTTCTCAGTCTCGCCAGAGAGATGAGCATACCAAGGGCAGAAAGGGAAGTCACCGTACTTCTAGAAGACAAAACAGGGAAGACACTGATACTGAGACAAAATTCTGCCTAATTAATTATCTAGATTAATTTTTTGAGATTTTTCTAATTATCACCGGTCTCTTAACATCTAATTAACCACTGATAAATATATCACAGCAATTGAGATCAATTTACTAATTTTCCCTATTTAAATTTCTCAAAAAATATAGTAATTCTCCCTAATTAATTATCTAAATTAATTATCTGAGCTTCTCCTAATTATCACCGGTTTTTTAACACCTAATTAACCATTGATAAATATATCACAGCAATTGAAGTCAATTTACTAATTTCCCCTATTTAAATTTCTCAAAAAACAAAGTAATTCTGCATAATCAATTAGCTAGATAAACTATCTCAGCTTCTCCTAATTATCATGGGTTTCGTAACACTTAATCAACCACTGAAAAAATATATCACAGCAATTGAGACCAGTTTACTAATTTCCCCTATATAAATTTCTCAAAAAACAGAGTAATTCTGCCTAATTAATTAGCTGGATTGATTATCTGAGCTTCTTCTAATTATCACAGGTTTCTTAACACCTAATTAACAACTGATAAATATATCACTGTTAACCCTCACGGCACACGGACACCCTATCGCCTACGATGGACATGTATTATGTATTAAATAGAGTCAGGTACCGGGCTTGTCGGTCCAATAGGAAAAGGGTAAGAGTGATCGCCGATGAGAGGCGCACTTTAACTTGGACATTCAAGGGATTAGTTGGTTAAGCATGGGCGCCCAAGTGTGAATGGGGTGAGCTCCTATAAAAGCCAACTAAACCTAATTTTTACTCATTCTCTCATTTGTGCAATTGAAGAGTGCTCTTGCTCCATCTCCATCTTCTTCTTCTTCACCTCCTTGTGTGTGTGTGTGTGAGAGAGAGAGAGAGGGAGAGTGTGTGTGCGATCGAGCATTATGAAGGCACGACGGCAGCAAAGCGGTTGAGCGCGGCACGACTGCAGCTTCTTCTTCATCGCGGCGAGGAATCCACCACGAAGGCGAGCGTAGAGCGGTGAGTGACACACCCTTTGTTTTCTTGAGCTTGCTAGTTTAGGCTTGTTGTGTGCTTGGAGCCGTTTGTGGCTCGCACACGGTGTATTGGCAAGTCCCTTGCTTCGACAGTGCGGCAAGGAGCACACATTTTTGGCGCCGCTGCCGGGGATATGCCCTACACTAAGTTCGGTTAGCACTTTACGCTTCCTTGTGGTGCAATTTCTATCATAGGAAAGGCAGGGAAGGAGTGTGTGGAGATTTCTGTTTTTTTTGCGTTTTCTGCATTTGCTGTCAAGTTTCAATTTCTGCTATTGTCTGCGTTTTTTCGATTTCCGCAATTTTTGCATTTTCAAGTTCGGCGTTTTCAATTTCTGCAATTTTCTGCATTTCTGCGTTTTTTCAATTTTCTGCAATTTCTGCATTTTCAAGTTTGGCGTTTTCAATTTCTGTAATTTTCTGTATTTCTGCGGTTTTTCAATTTTCTGCATTTCTGCAATTTCAATTTCTCAATTTCTGCATATCTGCGTTTTTTCAATTTCTGCGTTTTCTGAAATTTCTGCATATCTGTGTTTTTTGCAATTTCTGCATATCTGCGTTTTCAATTTCTGTATTTTCTGCATTATAAAAATAATAATAATAATAATAATTCTGAAAAAAAAAAAAAAACGGAAATTAAAAACGCGAGTGAGCGGGCGGCGAAATTTTTCGAAAATAAAAAACGTGACTCTTAAAACGGACGGGTTGGTTTGTATAAAAGATAGATCGGGATCGGGATCATTTCCCCAAGCCCAAGCCCAAGCCCAAGCCCAAGCCCAGGCCCCAGTCCTCAGTCTTATGATATATACTAGACTCACTCTTATATATATACCCTACTCCCTCAAGAGAGAATGAGAGCATGTGGGACAAGTCCTCCACTCTCCTCCTTTCTCTTCCCACTTGCACCCTTAGACTTTCTAGTTTGGGCCTAGTTCCCTACTGGAAATTGACAGTTTTAGGGATTCCGAGGGCATAGAGTGACAAAACGGAGGGCTGTAAAGCACGGCACGACCCTCTGACCGATACGCTCGTTTCGAGCTATCACACGGTCCATTCCACGACACGCTCTAAAAGTCTAGCAAAAAAACAAACAAAAAACACGCTAAAAACTAGTCACAAGGCCTCCTAGAGCAGCTTTTTGACACCTTAGGGTATCAAAAGCACATGCACTTACGCTCTGGGCGGGTGCTAGAACACGAGCATATTGAGGGTGCCTCTGTTCATACGGACACCCATTACCCATCCACGATAGGCTCTAGACCCTCAACGGGGACACAAGGTAGCACCACCCAAGACCCTAAAATAGCCGCTAGTGATTCCTCCTCCGACTCAGAAATCATGGAAGCATACCCTACCCAAAACACTGAAAGAGAAGTCCATGCACCTCCCGAAGCTCCACAGCCTAGTACTAGTATGTTTAGCCGTTTCATGGAAACATTAGGTAGAGCTACTCGCTCGGAACCTGATGCAAATGAAGCACACGAAGGGGGTGGAGAAGTGGACTCTCCTTTCACATCGCACGTGGACCCCACACCCCCAAAGAGTGTCCATGTGGATATCCTACCAACTTCTTACCAAGAAGGCCCTGTTGAGCTGCCTCCTTCAGAAGTTCCCTCTAGAGTACCGTTGGTGACAAGTAAAACCACGGGGAGCAACATTGCTTCTACCTCACAAGAAACCATTAACACGTCGACTCTAGAAGGATTGTTCATTAATGATCATTGGACATACGACCTCCACACTGAGGTGTTGACGGATCTACACTGTGGCCACGCCTACCATGTAGGATGGATAGAGATTGTACAATCCACCTCTAGTGCCACGAGCATCGAAGATCAACAAAAAATGATCTGTAATGTTATCCATGGCATTATTCAATCAGAAAGGCAAAACTGAGGGGTAAATATACTCTCAACTGGCCCCATGAGATTTCTGGATACGAGCAAGGCTCAACAGCCTACTCTATCACAAATGGAGACTCCTCTAATGAGCCCCATGGACCCATCTTACGTCATTTCACCTGGGGTCTCTATGCAATCTGAGCCTCCGAGCGACAACTTTAGCTTCCCTAACTTGGCTCAACCCTCTATCAAGGAAAACACAGTGCTCACTCCAGGGATAAGCCTGACAGAGAATGTACCGATGACATCTACGGTTAGCGCAGTGCCACTACCTAGTGTCGTAGTACCTAATATGGGGCCTCGACCGTATGTGCCTCTAGCCCCTTATGCACACATGGCCCCCACACCTCCAATTGTACCACTTGCTTATGCTCCTCGAGTGCCGCTCCCTAGCTCTTATCCGAGTTGACCTATGCCCGGTTATGTTCCATATCTTGCATCATCCACACATATGCCAAGACCGGCACCCGTCCCTCTCCCACATATGATTCCAAGAGTACCTCCACCGGCCCTGCCTCCTCACATAGGTGACTTGGCAGCGTTTGCTCAAACCATAGGTCGATCTATCGCGGAAAATATGCGTCATGCATCTGATAGAGAGCCTAGAAGTAAGGCAGTACAAATTGCCAAACTCACGCAAAAATTCAATGCGGACGAAGATGCTAGAAAACACATTGAAGTGTTTGAACAAGTATGTGATTCCTTAGGGGAACGCAACGAACTACATAAGTGCAATGCCTTAAGCTTGACCTTAAGTGGGAAGGCTGGAGATTGGTATAGGACCCTAAGGGTGGACGAGAAAACAATCTACCCTACCCTTCGAAGGTTGTTTCTAAAGGAGTACATACGAGAAGGTGTGCTTTGGGGTGTAGCATCTCAGCTACAGAAGGCCGAACGTAAGGAAGGAGAGTCAGTAAGGGACTTCATTAGTCGTCTAAAGCACTTAAACTCTCGCTGCCCTGTAAATGAGCGCTTCAACAATAACCAACTGCTTGATCGATTCATTCGAGGGTTGAGGAATGAAGGAATCTATAATGGACTAGTGATTAGAGGTATCACAACCTGGGAAGATGTCACTGCCAATGCAATCCAATTAGAGGACAACTTGATGATAGCAGGCATGAGGGTGTCTACTGACACGAGATCCACTAGCTCACAAGCCATTGAGTATGAACCCATGACTGCAAAGCCCATTGCCAATGAGCCAAAGGTATTTGAGACATTCTTGATAGACCTCACCAAGGCAATCCAAGCTTCTCTTAAGGATAATCGACCCCCTCAAAATAGTCACATGTATCCAAGAAGGGAGCAACAATGGTGTTCCATTTGCTTAGGTCCACATAGCACTAGTGAGTGCCCTACGTTTAGAGTAAAATTTAATGGAACTTGCAACGCATGTGGTAGGTATGGTCACCAAGCTAAGGATTGTTTAATGATCAAACGTATGATGGCAAATAGACCACCTGTAGCCTGGACGGATGCGCCTCGAGCTCCTGTATTGATGCCTACTCCACCTGTTGAGCAACTACCGCAACACATGGTCCCTAGATCTCAAAATGTTGTACAAGCTACACCGCTACCACCTCCTATGCTAGGACCGCAACCCCCGCATCCAAGAGTCGCCCCTATGAACCAAGTGGGTTGCGAGCCATCAAATACTTATCCAGATGGCTGTGAGGAGGAAATAGACACTAGTATTGCCTACGGACTTGATACATTGGAAGAGTGTCCTATATACTACATGGAAGATTGTTGGGGGCAAGTCAAGCCGGTTTATCAAGCTGCTGCTCTCGCATCCAGAGGTCAAAATATCAACACCCAGGCTAGGAGGCCACCTCTTCAATGCTACGAGTGTGGTGGACCACATCGAGTAGCGGAGTGCCCTATTAGGCTGCAAAAGAATGTTGCACAGATGCAAGTGAATCAAGGGAGCACGTCTGCAATGCCAATACTCACATGTAATCGTTGTGGCATAGATCACTTGATTGCCCAATGCCCCTATAACCCAAATGCGCCTAAAATCACACCCCTGAATTTGGTCGAAATTGCTAGTGTGACATCGCCAATGCCACCCATCGCACCCGCTTATGCGATTACACGGTCCATGCTTCAAGGGCCAGGACATATCCTCGAAGAGAGAGATACCGCGTCAGTTATCCAAGCAAAGAAAAACAAGACACGAAGGAAGAAGTCGCAGAATACGGAAAATTCAAAGCCAAGTTCCAAAACAAACATAGGAACAGGAGATGACCCCGTGTATATGAATGACCTCGAGGATGATTCAGATTCAATCGAGACAATGGAGACTAGAACCAATACCACAAAGGGAAAGACCGACAAAGAAAACCGTAACATGGAACCAAATGAAAACCGAATAAGAGAAAATCATAAAGAGCCTCTGAAAACACCACAAGTGTTTCCAAATCCAATCCAAGACCCCCAAGATAAACCGCAGGGGCAAAAAGGGAAGAATCATAAAAAGAAGATTGGGACGTACCCGAACCCAGTAGACGAGATTGAGCAGGTGAAACATCTAAGAGGTTTAGTGGAGGAGACTCAAAGGAAACTAGAACCAGAACCCATGCATGTCAAAATTCATGACACAGTGTTTCCCACGCAAGTTCATCCACCCCACATGAACCATAGACCGTTAGCCATATCTAGTATCATCCAAGAAGGGAGTGAGGACGGGACATCAGAAAGTGAGCATACACCCTTCTTGTTGGAAAGGATGTTTAACGAAGGAATACCTGATCCCATTGAGGAATATGAGATTCCATCCTCACCAGTTCCTAGTCAAGGACCTACACCTTGCAAAACGCCAATGAATGTTGCCAAACTAGTGGACTTCATGTCTTCTGAGGTCCGAACCACGATCATAGCAAAGCTGTATGGAGATCCTGAGTTATTCCTTGCACTTCGAGCATTCCTTAACGGAGAGCTACGAACGGGATTACCACAGTTTGCGCAACCAAATAGGCCTGACTTGATTATGATTGATGAGGAAAATCATGTGCAATCACTTGACTTAGATGGACACGAGTCTGTGATCGAGGTACCCATTAACGAATTAGGGCAGTATTTTGAAGGCGATGAGTCTAATGCGACCCTACCCATCACTACCAAGGGATTAACTATAAAGGGAATTCTTGATGGTGGTGCGGGAGTTAGCATCGTTACGAAAGATTGTTGGGAATCCATGGGAAAACCCCGCCTCAGTGTTACTAACATTGTGGTAAAGATGGCAAATGGTACCATAGCCAAACCTATGGGGATGCTCAAGGATCTTAAGATCAAAGTTCTAGGACACAAGGTACGACATACGTTCATTGTAATGGATTTCTCTAAACACCTTATGTCATATGAAATGATTTTAGGACGACCATTCATGAGGGAAGCACAAATGGTTCACAATTGGTCTAAAAATCATGTCTATTTGCAATTCCAAGACTCTGTCCTTAGAGTGGATTTGGTGACTGGTAAGGTACACCCCTTAGGGAGTAAAACCATTATTGATCATCGCTCTGACACCACAGTTCACTCGGCCCCACTACAATATTGTTACACTTGTAAGAAGGATACAGACATTGGCCAAGATTCTCCTTATATGGATATCTTACCTGGGATGACTGAGTCGGACAATGTGGATTGGGTCCACCTAGCATCAACCATAGACACTTGGGGAAATAGGGGGACGACCTGGGTAACACCTGAGGGGGATGAAATTCCTATACCCTTAAATATGCTACAAGCAGTGCATATCGCTTCCGACAAGACTCATCCTAATGTAACGAAGAAAACATACAAGTGGGTCCCTAAAGCTTCCTTAGTGACCATACCTAGTGCTAAAAAACGGAAACCTAGTAAGAACCGTACCACTCACTCCAAGAAATGTAAAGAAACGCTGCGTTGGATTCCTAAACGACTATTGGAAGCCCAAGGATACTATGAAGGAAATGATTAAATCTGGGTGCCCAAACGTAAAGTGTACTCTTACCTGTCACCTGGCCCATGTAAACCCAATCCTGTGGCTCCAAAACAAATTGAAAATCGCGGAAAGGAAAAAATCATGGAATGTTACACACCCGTTCTAGAGCTAGTTTGGGTACCAAAGAAAGAACGATTTGTTCCACCTAGCTCAGGAAGGGGGGAGTCCCATGAAGATTCTAGCTCCTCATGTAATACATCCATAGAGGTAAAAGCTTCTACACAGCCTCCATCTATAGTAGTGGACCTCCATGAAGCTACAAAAGAATCCACACCTCCCAGTGTTCAAGAATCACCTAATGAACCACTTCAAGTTCGATCCTGGGAGAGTACCTTACCACCGTTGCAACTTGCCGAGGCACCTAGGGTAATAACAAACTACTGGCAAAAATCCTCACCTATTACCAACTGGAACAATTGGTTTCAAAGGGTGACAAGCTCATTTCAAACGGTATGATCTACCCAAGGAAGGGGGGAGTGTTTGTGGACATCCATCATTCATTTGTTTTCCTCTCAATCTTTTTCCCTGACCTCTTAATCTCCGATCTTAGGGAATGTACATATAAAGCTTTATACTCACAAAAAAGAAAAAAATAAAGAGCAAGAGCAATTAGCAAACGAGTATGCACATTAAAGTCAAAACATTGACTCAGACCTATACATGTCACATCTGGTACAGTGAAACAGAAACCTATGCCATAAAACACCTTCGATCCTCATCACTTGAGTGATGGAGGGTAGGTAAGATTAGTACGATAGGAGTGTTTCTGTTTTAGAGTTGAGTGATTAGCAAAGTTCTCTTTTCCCACTGATGTGCCTCCTGGAGGTATTCCTTTTGTTTCCTAGTGTGTACAGGAGCGTGTTGCTATTGATAGGATTTGGACGTTCATGGAACCTTTCTCTCGTTCACACTTCAAATCAAGCGCGACCATCGACACAAACAGGTGCTTTGATTGTGATTGGTAGCATAATATTCAGCGCATTTGCTTACTATCAAACATTTAATTCAATGTAATGTTTTGTCATAATCAGTTGTTTAGGTGTAAAAATCAAGCAGTCCGACTAAGCTAGTTTGACCAAGCTAGGTATTAGAAATCTTCTCTTAATACCATGGGGAATGCCTTCCTAATAATCAATGGTTACTTAGGTTCTTAATCCGATTTAGGCAGCATTGTGTGAAATGTACTAGGGCTTTCTAGTGGGCTTAACCCTATTGACCTTTAGCTTAAGTATTATAAAGGGAGTTTACTAATGTGATGAGCCTGGGGAGGGTAACAGTGTTATATGACCCCCCAAAGTTACAAAATTAAAATGTTGAAAATGAACGAAAAAAAAATCAAAGTGCCACAATGTAAAATTTTAAGCTGGAAGAGAAATCCCTGCTTGATTTGGTACTTCACTCACATGTATTGCCTATGGTACTAGAGCCCTAGAGGTTCCCAGTGCGGGCGCTTTTCCTTGAAAAGCAAAAAACCCAAGGCATACAAAATAAGCACCCACTTCATAATTGAATCACTATGAAAAGACTTTGGGGGGTCAAAGAAAAAGTAATCAGTCAGGCGATGATTTCATGAGAAATTCCTTTTATGGTAGCTTAACTACAAAGTCTTCTAGATATAGCCTCTAGTCAGCCCTCGAACATCAATACTTGGCTCTCGCGATTAAACAACTTAATTGACCACAGAAAATTAAGAAGCTTACCCATGGTATTAATATTCGATCTCTAGTGCCTTTCGACCGTCAAATTAGCGACCCCAGACTTGTTTAATTTTTTGCCTTTACATCTGTTTATGCATTTGATTACATTGCAATTTAATGTTCATTGCTAACAAATTGTTTGAAATTCTTTGACCAATCAATTTTTCTACCTAAAACTGCATATGCTTTTTAAGAGAATGCCATTACTGTGCCAATGTTGTTTGATTTTGCAGTGACTGAAGAAGGCTAAGGACATTCATCTCAAATGCTCTTCCACCTCGACGAACCAGCTTCAACTCAATAGCTTCCGAGGACGGAATCTACATCAGGAAGGGGGGCATGTTAACCCTCACGGCACACGGACACCCTATCGCCTACGATGGACATGTATTATGTATTAAATAGAGTCAGGTACCGGGCTTGTCGGTCCAATAGGAAAAGGGTAAGAGTGATCGCCGATGAGAGGTGCACTTTAACTTGGACATTCAAGGGATTAGTTGGTTAAGCATGGGCGCCCAAGTGTGAATGGGGTGAGCTCCTATAAAAGCCAACTAAACCTAATTTTTACTCATTCTCTCATTTGTGCAATTGAAGAGTGCTCTTGCTCCATCTCCATCTTCTTCTTCTTCACCTCCTTGTGTGTGTGTGTGTGAGAGAGAGAGAGAGAGAGGGAGAGTGTGTGTGCGATCGAGCATTACGAAGGCATGACGGCGGCGAAGCGGTTGAGCGCTGCACGACTGCAGCTTCTTCTTCATCGCGGCGAGGAATCCACCACGAAGGCGAGCGTAGAGCGGTGAGTGACACACCCTTTGTTTTCTTGAGCTTGCTAGTTTAGGCTTGTTGTGTGCTTGGAGCCGTTTGTGGCTCGCACACGGTGTATTGGCAAGTCCCTTGCTTTGACAATGCGGCAAGGAGCGCACAATCACAGCAATTGAAATCAATTTACTAATTTCCCCTATTTAAATTGCTCAAAAAACATAGTAATTCTGCCTGATTCATTAGGAAAATTTCTCAAAAAATTATAGGATAAATTTTCTAGCTTAATGATTGTCTAATGCAACTTTGATAATTACCTCAACTTAATCTAAGCTTTAAATAATATATTTATCCTTAATTCATGGTTAATTTGGCTAATTTCAGTCCTAATATGATAGGATAATCAATTAGCTTAATATTACTAAGCTTAATTACAATAATCAATAGAGGTTAATTAATTAAGAGAGGTTTTATGAGTATAAATAGGCCTAATCTTTGATTTATTAACAAATATCTTAATCTAACCTTGCTAATTAAGAAGGATTAGGCTAATTACCGTTAGGGTTAATCAATTAGAGATTAATCTCTAATGATTTCTGCGTAGTATTCTCTCTAGATGAGAGAGAGAGTAGCAAGGCTCCGAGTTTGTGTAAAATGTGAAGCTAGGGGTCCTATTTATAGTTTTCTGGCACTCATAAGCTCTCACCGGCTAAAAAAGGTAGTTTCTTGTAGTTCAAACAGTCCCCAGCAATTCAAAAAACGCCCCCTGCTGCTAAATGAGTCCCTGGCAGGTCAGTGATGACCCTCCCATTACCTGTCAGCTTTTAAAATGTCAATTTTGCTATAATTTGACCTATTTTTGCTTAATTGGTAAATATCTGGGAGACCTTTAATAAAGTCTATGCTTAAATGATTACTGTAACCCTTCAATTTTTCTATTTTACTCAATTCATTGTGTAAACTTCCAGGGGTCATAACTATGCCAGTTTTTATCGGAATTCAATTCCGAAAATTTCTAGCCCGGGGTTTGCTTTTTCAATAATCATATCAGTTTGATTAAGCTTTATACAACCTTTAAGGTTTCAGAAACTGGAAACCTTACATCAGCTGATCTATACCATGGAGTCTAGAGGCAGCAAACGGTTGAGACAGCATGGCTGTTGACACGAGCTAGGCATCTTACTTGTGTGGATTTCTTACTCTCTCTATAGCACTACGAGTGTCTATGGCATCACTATTTTGGGGTAAGACCAGGCGGGTGATTGCTACATCTCCCCATAGGCATTGAGGATCAAAGTTTGATCTATCCCAGTTCTACTTTCAAGGAAAGAAGCCAGTAATCTACCATGGGGTAGCGGACAAATTCAACTTTTTAAGTTGATTCTCATCATTCTATACACGGTTGGTTACCGTTACGTGCTAGTTGCGCAGTTCTACAACGGGTCTTACCAAGGCGTTTGACTATGTAGATTTTAATCCAAGGGTTGGGATTGCAAGCACTGGTGTTTGTTTTTTCAGGTAGGGGACGTGCTCCTCTCCATTTGAATACGGGTAAGTGAACATTACATTCAAATCTCCATATACTCATCTATTGATTTGGTGTTATTCCATTTTTAGTATGCTTTGCTTGGTTTTTCAAGACGTCTAAGTACGCTTGAATGTTACAGAACTATGCCAAGGGCATGTCGGCACAAAGTATTTTGAACCCAGTGTCGAATCTATCTTTCTGCCTTATGCTGTTATGAACCTACTTGTAGGGTTCAATTTGGCACATATTGTCACATGGGATATAACATGGTCTAGGGACTCAAGGAGTTCGGTTTAGCCAGTGTGGGCAATGAATGAGGGTCCCTCTCACTCTTGTCATAGAGTATTTAGAGTTACCTCCACACACAAGTACATCTTGTACTTGAAGGATGTTCTTTTTTACACATCCTTACATGAAACATTTCCACATGTGGAGAATATGAGTCTCTGGACTGACACTGGCGCCATTATTTCAATTATGTGTCACGACAAAGTCCAGCTAGGTGCTGGTCAAATCTGTTTTCTAGACCATTTTCAGCATGACGTATCAGGAGCACTTTCGTGGCCCAAAATTGTCGGATACTTAGAATGACTTGTCCAGGTACAAGTATTGCTAAACAACATTCCAGATGGTTGTTTATACATATAGCAAGGCTATAAATTGTTAATGAAAAAGTTTCATTGTCTGTAACTAGAAGTGATCAATTTCACCTTCTATTGTGATTCAAACGTCTCAGCAAAGCTTGAAAAAGATTGCAACTGAAATTAATTAGTTTCTTTTCAGAACTATTTACATTCCTTTTTAATGTATGCTAGGCGCATCACATTTGCCATAAATATTGGCAAGGATCAACATGGAAATACAGGTTCGGATCTGTTTTTTGCTAAATGCATGCACACTAGGTGTTATGGGCCCTAGTGTTTAGCAAAGGCTGATTTGGAATGGCATGCATATTCCTTAGGTTGTTGCTTATGAAGCATTTTGCACTCTATGTGCACTATCTCTATGAGATTACTTTTGAGTCTATTAATCACCAATAAAGTTCATGGCTTGGTTTGGGTGTTTGTGGATTTTTCAAGTTAACCACGATGGTTATTCCGAACATTGTTGGTTCCTCAACAATGTTATACGCTATTGTGATTCCCCGTTTACCAGTCGTTTGGGAAGACTGTCTGTAAACCGTGGGGGAAACACACCTCAGTACTGTCAGTATCCAAGGGGATTGATAGATTACAAAGTGTAATCTTGGGCTAAAGGATATGCAAAGTGCATACATTAGCACCAAGCAATCAAATTCAGAAGCATTTATTGCTCTTTTTGGAGTTTACTTACTATCAGTTAACGCATGTTGCGACTTGGTAGTCTCTTCATGTGTAACTCAGGTTCTCAACCTTGAACACTCATTAGGGTGGGGTTTTTTACTGATGATGAAAATTGGGACCAAGTCAAGGACTTAAAATTGGCTGATGAGTTATGTCAGCAAGTTACTTTCATGAAAAGTGAGAAGAGGTACTCTTTTTGGTACACCTGTGATAAACTCTTTTACCATGCTCATAAATGTTCTAAATGGAGTCTACACACTATGTTTGGATAAGAACCGGTACCATCAGATGGTTACAAATGGACAACAATGTAGAAAATCAAGATGTTACTATTGGTTTCATTGAACCTCCTACTGAACCGGGTTCCGCTCAAATGAATCCGTTGGATCCATGTGGGATGTTACGGTAGAAAACATTAGTGTTCTTATGAAGATACCATCTCTTGTGTTTTCGTAGACTCCAAGGGGGGAGTAATGTCAAGACAATGGTAGGACCAGTCCGAGCAAAGGGCCAGGGCCAAGGGCCAAGACGGACATGCAGTCAAGGGTCCCTATATTTAGAAGGCCAATTGCAAGGGCCTATATAGGGCATGGCTGGGTGGTGATGAGCATATTTAGTTCCCCTGCCCTTTCAATACATGTGCTTGCATTTTTGTAGGTATAGTGTATTTTCAAGTGAGGGTGTGTTTTGATTTTTTATTTTATTTTTTTTGTGTGTGCACGTGTATGCGCACGTGTGTGTGTGCACACGTGCATGCGCACGTATGTATCCATGGGTGTGCGAATACATATGAAAACATTTGTACAAAAATTGCAACAATCTCTTCACCAAATTTAAAATTGATGACAAAAACGATGAATTGAACAACACCTGTGAAGTTGTGGCAAGAAGTAATGCCATGTTGCAAATCATTTCCAAGAGTGTGATATCCAAGGGGTACCTTGATGGTTGATATAATGCTACAATTTATACTTTGATTGGCTTCACAACATATGTAGCTATCATAGAATTATGCTAAAATGAAAGTAAGCAAATAGTCTTTCAAGCTCTACTATGTAGTACAACTCAAGCTTGTGTATACTCAAAGCTCTCTTGATTGGCAGCCATCACTCTTGTTCTCCTTTTATCCTCAAATGTCGTCAATCTGTTAAAGAGTAGAGTGACCTATTATTAGATACACCATTTTCTGTTTTACATAGAGACAATATTGTAAGAGTGTGTGTGTGTGTGTACATGTGAGAAGGAGAGAGAACGATAAAAGACAACAAAGCTGCAATCCGTTTCCTCCTCTTTTAGCAATACCCTTTTCTTTAAAAATCAATGCATAGGAGGGAGTTGTGTGTGTGTGTGTGTGTGTGTGTCCAAAACTTCTTTTGTTTGGTGTGCATGAGAGCTAGAGGGAGATGTTTTTAGAGGGTAGGGAAAGTAATTTCCCATCTTTTGTCTTTGTTTGAAAAGAAAAAGTACAGGTGATGGTCCTACATGTTTCCTTGTCAATGAAGCCACTACATTTTAAAACAAGTGAAAGATATTCAAAAAAGTATTTGGATATCCTATTTGTACCCTTCCAATTTGTGTAAAAAACAAGGTGAGATTTCACGATGGCTTTCCAAAAAGGAAATCAAGATATGAGGGAAATAAAAATACAATACATACATATACATACATACATATATATATATATATATATATATATATATATATATATATATATATAGAGAGAGAGAGAGAGAGAGAGAGAGAGAGAGAGATGTAGCACGCACATGTACTGTTTGCCTTCCAGATCGTTCACTACTAATCGGATGCTCGCCGATTGCAGCTTTGCGCACATGGAAGGTAGTCGTTGAAGGAACACAGGCCTCAATTACTTCTCAGATCTCGTTGCAGGTGAATTAACCAATCAAGAAGCTCCACGCCACAGTGCTGTAACTTTTGCAGCACTCTCAGTCTTCTTCCCGCCTTGCGAACGACGTGAACGTCTCTCAACGTGAGGAAGGGGGGGGCCTCCATTGCGATACATCCATTGAGCATCTGATGCCTTGAGGACAGGGGTGTGGGAGGACTTGCTGATGTGGAGGGCTCTTTTTGACCGAACGCAGGCATGAACGAGTCCATGTGTGCACCACAAGAGACAATCGCGTGTTCTTGTGAAAAAAGCTCTTTACTCTATAAAAGCTTTAAAAATAGAAAGGTACACAAAATAAAAGCACTGTAGTCCCATCCAAAAAAAGAACAAGTATAAATTGTGTGTTCATGTTGAAAATAATATAAGATGAGCAGGGACAAAAGAAATAAACAAGGCAAAGTCTTAAAAAGCCATGTAAGGCTATGAAATGAAAGGCACCCATTTGACAAACTCCATCAAAGTTTAAGATGAGTCTCCATCGTTGGCACTGAAAACATTGAAAGGATGCCTAACTCCAGTGAGCACTAAGGCTTCTTTTAGAAAGCCAAAAATTGAGAGCTTTCTCAAGGCCTTCAACGGCTGCACTTATATGACTTCTCTTTTTTGTGCATCTAGTGAAAAAGTAGTTTTAATGAGCCTTCAAAATGCGAACTTGGGCCACCATTCAAATTTGAGGATTGGCTGAGTGTCACACCCAATATATATATATATGTGTGTGTGTATGTATGTATATATATATATATATAAGAAAATAATAATAAGATACCCACCAAAAAAAAAGAGGGGGGGGGGGGGGAGAAGGGGGGGTCTCTTAACTTTGAGTGTGTGTGTGTGTGTGTGTGTGTGTTTTCTTTTTCTTTTTTTAATGAGCTTTGTAAAACATCACAACTTTGAGTGTGTGTGTGTGTGTCGCGTGCACATGTGCAAATCATACTCTCATCATTTTTGTGAATCAAATAAATTAATTATAAGTTTAAAATTTATTGATACAATTTCATATAATAATAGTAAAAAATTTGGTGATGGTCTAACTCACTCTCTATAGAACATGGATATGTGTGCATGTGCGTGATGCATTTTTGTACATGAGGTCTTTTTCAGTTTATTTTGTGTGTGTGTGTGTGTGTGTGTGTGTGTGTGTGTGTGTGTGTGAGAGAGAGAGAGAGAGAGAGAGAGAGAGAGAGAGAGAGAGAGAGAGAGAGATAACGCACACACGTGTGCGTGTGCGTGTGCGTGCACGTGTGTGTGCCATAGATTGGTCATGCCTACCTAGCTAAGCTACCCACGAGAGAGAGAGAGAGAGAGAGAGAGAGAGAGAGAGAGAGAGAGAGAGAGAGAGAGCATAGACATGTGAGATGGGGAACACAGATTTCCACGTGCTATGGTTGCTTTGCTTGCTCTCCCTTTTACCCATGGTAGCTCAAAGAGGCTACCCTTTGAATGGATTTGTAATGTAATTAATTTCATTGGCTTCGCTCATATCCACCAACAATACCCTATCATGAAGATTTGTTACAACTCCCAAAAGATTAATTGGAAAGTCAAGGCTACAACTTGGCAAGGGGGGATGGTGGCTGAGGCTGAGGCTAAGAGCATTCACATAAAAATTATGGGCTTGAGTGGAATTGGAGCTGATCTCTTGAGACAACTAATTCCAGTGTTGAAAGATTTCAGCTACTAGTGTGGGAAGATTTCAGACAACAAACTGGACAGAAATCAGAGACTAGACTGAAATGTGGATACTGAAATAAGAATCATACTTATGGACTGGAATAAGGTTCAGATTCAGACTCAGAAGACTGGACGAGAAGTAAGTATAACTGAAAATATATGTCATGATTGGGATTGCAGATCAAGATTACAGTGAATATGATTATAGAAAGAAAGTACAGCCGACAATACTGCCAATGATGCTCAAGTACAATTATAACCAAAGCGCTAATACAAGTATAACAATTGCCAACCCAATAATAATTTCATGGGTCCTATTTATACACTTCGGGTTTACTGTAGTAATTACTAAGTAATTCGCTGCCCATCTTCTAAGAAGACGTTCCCACATAGTGACTATCCAGCCGTCTACATCCTTCTCTTCTTTCTTGAATTTTGGCAAGATTCAAAATTTCAAAAAAATTCCCCTGTCTGATTCTGATGTGAGGCTGAAAAATCCATCCTCTGGTTCTGATGTTTGGATGCTAGCTTGACCACTGAGAGAATGGCCATTCAAAGATTACAAGTAGGAGTTCAAGAAGGACCAAGGATTGCGACAGGCAGCAAAAAAGGCCAAGGTGGAGCTCTCACCAGGCCAAGGTGGAGCTGTCATCAGGCCAAGGTAGAGCTGTCATCTCTCCCTACCTGCTGAGAAGAAAAGTTGACACTAAATTCTGAGATGGAACTACCCAGTATCCTTCCATTGGACTGTCTTCCATTTGCCTTTGCCCTTTGACCTGGACGGTGCTTGAGAGTTCCCAGTACCAGCATTCTCCTTCTGAATCAGTCGGTAAATGGCCTCCTGCTCAAGCTGATCCCGCCGATCGGTGGTCATCTCTACTTCATAAGACGTTAGAGAATGATAGGTTTTGGTGTCAGGATCAGAGAGTGTACGCCTGCCCTTGCTCAGTCTGGTTTTAGACAGCTTATGACAATGTGAAGCAGTATGGATCCATCCTTCTGGAAGAGGCTGATTAGTTTTGACTCGAGCTTTGAAAAGAATCTCAGCCATCTCCCTGTACTGTGGTGCTAGACCCGGCTTTGCCGCAATGTCTTTTTCAAGTAATTTGGAAGATTCGACCGTAAGTTGTAGCAACTGATTAGTAATTCTGGTCAATCCTCTGACTTGAATCTTCCACTGGCCCATACACAGCTGAATCCTATGCAGCTCCTCTTTCATTGCCTAAATGTCATTGATTTGGAGAGCATCATTGAGCAACGTTTGCCAAGTCTTCCATTCTACAGTTGATCGCTCATACCAATCCTGAAGCTCATCAGTAATTTTGAAGTATGTGAGACGATCAACTGGTTCTTGATGTTGAGGATACAGGGTTGGAAAGAATCTTGGCAACTCAGTTTCTCTTGCTAGAACAGCATACAAGAGAATTGGAGAATCATGCACAAATTCTAGGAAATTGAGAACAGCCTAGTTCTCCTGCTGCATCATCTTTCTGGTAATTCTCACTAGCTGGAACAGTGTTCGAAGAGCAGTTGCTTGTGCTCCTACTGACATTCGCGTTTGAGGTCCTCTGCTAGTGGCTGTCTGGTCCTCAAGAATGGCTTTGACTCTCTGATCCAAAACACCTCTGGCAGCTTGCATTTGCACCAAAACTTCCTTGAGTTGTACCCTAACATCCTTTATACATAGGTAAGTTGGTTTTGTTGGAACCTGAGCTAGGGAGGATGAATCCTGAGGCAATCCATGGCGAGAAGGTCCGGGTAGAAGATGAACGAGAGAGAGAGAGAGAGAGAGAGAGAGAGAGAGAGAGAGAGAGAGAGAGAGAGAGAGAGAGAGAGAGAGAGAGAGAGAGAGAGAGAAGAAGTCGACACCAACCAGAAAGAAATAACGCTATCTTGAATTGATTGTAAAGCCTTTTACATATATAGGCATACTTTCCATGCAAACTAAATGCTAACTGAACCATGAAACTACATGCCTATAAGAGGCTTTCCCACGGGCTGGCCGACAAGGGCTTGGACCCAACAATCCCCCCCTCAAGCCCAAACTGGGCAGACCACTCTCATGATACCTGGAGTTTTTGGTATACTCGTGAACCGTGAGTTTTAGGTTTTCTCACAACCAAGGATTTTTGGTGTATCCATAACCTGGTGCTAGGTCAGTAACCCCCCTTTGAACAGATAGGGTGTAGGTCAAAACATTAGCTACCAAAAGTGGAGTTTTTGGTTTACTGCCAAACCTTGGGTTTAAGGTGTACCCAGTAACCTCACGAGAAGTGGGACAAAAAATAGGCTGAGAACTGACAAAAATTGGGAGGTCTTACCATTTATGGATGGCAGTGTCTATAACCCGTACAATGATGATAACTGACAAGCATGACAATGACTGACAACAAGTAATGTAAAAGAGGCTTTGACTAGAAAACATATTTGTGTTGACAAAACATAACAGATCTTATGATACTGAACTGGTAAAATACTTTGTGAAATCTTGTACTACAACCGCGAAGGAGATCTTTATGATGTAGCATTTGCTGATGTACTGAGTGCTCGAAGCAAATCCATCTTTGTTGTTGGGACCTTCGATATGTCGTAATCCTTGGACAAGATAAATATTTGCACACACACCAAGACGTGTAGGCATAATACCCACATAGCCGCAAGAGTCCCCACAACACTCCCATGACCTTCACAAATTGCTTGAAGTCCTTTCCAAGTGCTATATCATGTGCAACGGCCAAAACTCGGTTAACTTCCACTCGCAAAGCTAAGGCAAGGCTTCTGGCTGCTCTTGCGAGGTGTGAATGATCTCTTAAAGGGATTAAATAAGTGGACAATTAGATAACTTAGTGTGAAAACCAAAGAAAAAATGATTTTGCTAACTCTCTATAACACATCAACAGCGCGATGGCGAGCAGGTATTAGGATGACGCTGAAGTTGATTCGCTTAGTCTGGGTTGCGAAGCTTCGGCCTGTGTCTTTGTGATCACCAAACTATGCAACTGCGCACCATCTACAAGCTTTGCAATTTGGCCAAGCGCTACAATCGGCAGCAGTTCAGAATGTAGTAGATTTGGCGAGCTTCTCCACTCACTGCCTGAGAGCTATTTGCATGCAAAACTCGGCTTCATCACCTAATCTTTGAGCGATGCAGATCGTTCAACCTCTTATGCCTACAACTCCCGCCTGTGTCGATGGCAGTTAGCACCTCAAGCTTGCATGCAACTGTTCTCGCGATGCTGAGTTGAGCCAAGTTCGGCCTCGCTCTGATACCAGTTGTTGGAACCTGAGCTAGGGAGGATGAAGCCTGAGGCAATCCATGGCGAGAAGGTCCGGGTAGAAGATGAACGAGAGAGAGAGAGAGAGAGAGAGAGAGAGAGAGAGAGAGAGAGAGAGAGAGAGAGAGAGAGAGAGAGAGAGAGAGAGAGAGAGAGAGAGAGAGAGAGAGAGAGAGAGAGAGAGAGAGAGAGAGAGAGAGAGAGAGAGAGAGAGAGAGAGAGAGAGAGAGAAGAAGTCGACACCCAACCAGAAAGAAATAACGCTATCTTGAATTGATTGTAAAGCCTTTTACATATATAGGCATACTTTCCATGCAAACTGAATGCTAACTGAACCATGAAACTGCATGCCTATAAGAGGCTTTCCCACGGGCTGGCCGACAAGGGCTTGGACCCAACAGGTTTGTTACCCAACAAAGGTTCCAATTCCAGAGCTAGGGAATGACAATCTGCAGTAGAGTGCCTTTGCCAGTGCGGGTTTACCACTCTCTCATCAGCATTGAGTATCCATTTAGGAACTCGTTCCAGCAGCTGGACTGTACTGGGATGTGCAGATAGTTGGAAAGCTTCTCTATCATGGAAAGTTGCTGATTTCCAATGTTCTACCATTTCCCTTGCTCCCACATATAGTCTTTGAAATCTTTCCAAGTCAGTCGAGAGAGCATCATCCTCCAGATACTGTCTGGTGATGGGGGCCTGTTGATGTCTCAGTTGCCTATTCAAGGTAATGAGTTGCAGTGAATGCTTATGATCAGCCACTGGTCCCTCATCCTATACTTTCATTTTTCGTTTAGCCTCTCTGCTGAGATGGGACTGATCAGTTGGTTGATTCCCTGTGTTACTGGGCTGCTGCTCTTCAGTCTGTTGATTACCCTACTGGTGCTCTTTGTCCTGTCCTTCCTGCTGGCCCTCATTCTAGTATGGCTATGACTGGCCTACTTCATTTGGACCTGTCCCACCAGTACTAGGTCCTGGAGGTGGAGATGGTGGTGGGGTATCATCATCATCCTTTGTATGCCCAGCTTCTTGATCATCCTCCTCCTGATCAGCTTCATCTTCTTCTTCTTCTTCATCCTCATCCGGAGAAGTCTGCTGCTCAATATAATCCATTACAACTTGGTTCATCAGAGCATTGTTGAACTCACCCACCTTGTCCTGCAACTCGCTCTGCATACTTTTCATCAAGGACTTTAAATTTTCTAAGTTGAAAACAGCATTGCTTGAGGGGTTTAAAATTTCAGACAAGCTGTTGTAGATATATCTTTCAGTTAGCGAACCCTTCAGAGATGTATGGTGTAGTAGCAGCTTTCTAAATTCTGCTCACTTCATCCTGAGCATTGTTTCAGCTCGCTTGACAGCTCTCAGTGCTTCATTCCTTTGACTCTTGATGATCATGATTTCAGATTCAGCCTTAGCTATCTTTTTGTTTAACAACTCATGAGTCCTTTCTGATTGAGCTTCCAGTACCCTGTGTTGTATGTTCTGCACCTCCTGGGATTTCTAGAGCGTTTCAATCTGATGTTGTGCTTCTGCCAAGTTAGCTTTGAGCTTTTTGACTTCTTCTTCTGATACAACAACCTCCACCAATTGTCCCATACAGCTGACAATGAAGACTGTATAAGGACTGAACATCTGTCTTTGACTGTGGTTGGATCAGAATCAATAGGCTCATATATTGCCACTGGAGCCACGTAGGGTAAAGTTGCATAATCAGCTTTGTTGAGCAGAAGATGTCCTCTCAATTTCTGAGTCTGTATTTGCTGCAACTTATCCTGTTTTACCAGTTGCAGAGGGTTTCCAGTAACTACAGGAACCCCACCAGACAAAGTCAAGAACACTGGACCTTTCCTTTTGTCTAGTTGACTCTTGCCTTTGTCCCCTGACAGGTCTGGTATCTTCTCAACAGTGACTGGCTTGACATGATCTTTCCCAGACCTAGTAGCAACTGTATTTTTGACAACTGACTGGTCAGGCACAGTCTTCTGAGCAGATTTCTGCTCAGTCTGACTCATCTCAGCTTTCTCAGTGCTTACTGCCTTAACCTAGCTTTCTATCTGCTTCAAAAACTCACTGCTTTTTGTCAATGTAATTCTTGGCTTCTTTGAACTGCCAGCTTCTTCTGCAGTTGCTTTCCTTTTTAGGTCATTGGAAATCGTTTGACTGTCTGTTTCCTCGTCGTCTGAGGAAAGTTCAATTTTCTTTGGTTCAAAAATGGGCTACTCACTCCAAGCCTGCTTCACCTGCTCATTAACATTTGCAGCAGTAGCCCAATACAGGAATTGCCAAACATACTAGGCTTTGAAAATAGTTTGAGATTTTAGCTTGGCAGTCTACTGGAGTACATTATACGAGAGTATTTGACTAAGGTTGATATGGACTTGTGGATCCAGTATCTTGGCCAAAAGCATAGCAAACAATTTTTTGGATACATAGGTTGGGTTGTTCTTAAGGCTCACTACTTCAGCTACAAACCTGTAAGCAGCGGAGGCTTCCAGTCCTGCTACTGGAACTCCTTGAGCACTGGCCTTGCGCTTTTGTCTAGCCGTTTCATCCTCCTTCAAAGCGATACTTATTTGCTGCGCAGTTGCCACAGAAGGTTTGGGGTCATTGGGCATCCGGAATGCAAATGCAATGGCTTCTGGTGTCACTGACACCTTCCTAGTATTTACCATAGCACTGCCAGTTTCTGTGTCAAAGGAATCAAGAACTTGCTTGATGATATCTGAATCAAAAGAAATCCTTCTAGCTTGCAACACGACTCACAGATCCCAGAGTTGTAGCAGAGTCATTGCTTGATCAGTAAATACATATCGCTGGATTTTGTTGTATGGAAGAACGGGAAGGCTTGCCTTTGCCTCAGCAACTATAGCCTAGGTTCTCAAGAGTTTCCTGCATCTTCTCTGAACGTTTCCTTCTACCCATACACTGTGAGGTCGATGATGATGAAACAGGCGAACGAGAAGATGACTTACTTGTGTCAAAGCCGTTGCTTGGTGTCGCTGGCAAGACTATCTGACAGTCAAATGTCTCGTCAGAGGTTGAAGTTTGCGGCTATAGTGAAGAAACCTCGGAGCTCGGCGATGGCGAATGGTTGATAGAAGGAAAGCATTGCGCAGGAGATTCATAGGAAAAAAAGATAACTCTCATGACTGTTATACGTGTTCTCGCCATAAAAGCTCCACCACTCGCTGCTCCTAGACTTGTGTGCGTCGTTGCTGTCATGGCAGACATGCATTGGACAAGACTGCGACCCATCCTTGTAATAATTACCACTGGCATGCCATTTGACCGTTGGGCGCTTAAAAATTGGAAAGTGTGTCCATACTCGTACTGAACTGATTTCCAGTCTGGCTCGACCATACTGGTACTGATTCTAAGGTCAGCCTGATCTGGTCCTTCTGGTACTAGTTCTGAAACTGGAACTGGCTGCACATGAAAAAGTCCAAAAATATCTGATTCCGATATCTCTTAATCAGCAACCTCTAGTTCCTTAGTTCCTTGTTCTAACCCAATTTCTCTGGTCTCTGAATAATAGAGCTTGATCTTTGCTCCACTATATACTCCCGACAACATCAGTCCAGATAAATCTTTTAATCTGACTGTGCCATTGGAGAAGACCCAATCGACCTCAAAAGGTCCTGCCCAGGCAATCTTCAGTTTTGGCTTCTTTGGACCCAATCTAGACTCATATAGAAGCACTAAGTCTCCTTTCTGGAATTCCCGAACTTTAATTCGGCGATCATGCCAGTGCTTCCTTCGTTGTTGGACAATTTCTTGCTCCAATATAGCCCTTTGCCTGAGTTCATCTAACTGCATCATTTCATCCAGCCTTTTCTTAAGATTATGGTTGAAGTCTATTCCATAGTTCACAGCCATTCTCAGACTGGGGATTACAAACTCCATAGGAACCATAGCTTCAATACCATACACCATTCTGAATGGTGTCATTCCAGTAGTTACCTTATAAGCTGTCCTATAAGCCCATAGAGCAGTCTGAAGATTCAAATCCCACTGGTCTGGTTTCTTTTGCACCACCTTAGTGAGAATAGTCTTTATTGTCTTGTTGCTACTTTCAACCTGTCCATTGCATCTAGGATAGTAAGGAGTAGATTTCCGATGCTTGACTGAAAGCATATCCAATAGGATTTCCATAGTGTCATTGATAAAATGTGTTCTTTGATCGGTCACAATCTCTACAATCTCTATTGGACATCCATATCAGCAGACAATATTCTCAAACAAAAACCTTGCAGTTGACTTGGCTGTGTTGTCAGGAAGAGCCTTAGCTTGAACCCACCTGGTAACATAACAAGTAGCCATCATGATGTACTTGTTCTTCCTGGGAGTCACCTTCTTAAAAGGTCCCATAAAATTCAGTCCCCATTTCATGAATACTCCCAATTGTTGTATTGGCATTAAGGGAGTCATGTCTGCAGGTGTTGGTCGGCCCATTATTTGGCATATGTCACAAGTTTTACAAAAACTTCTGACATCAGCAATCAGTGTCTGCCACCACAGACCAGCTTGCAGAATCTTCTTGTAGGTTACTTCGGTGGAAAAGTGTCCACCAGACTCACCATTATGCGCTTCTGAAATCACTTGCATTCTTCCTTCCATAGGGACACATCATCGAAGTATACCATCCACACCCAGCTGATAAAGTACTCCTCCTATGATGGTAAATTTCAGGCTTTTTATGATCAGAGCTTTCTTTTGATTCTGCTTCCAATCCTCTGGAAAGGCACCCTGGGAAAGGAATTGATAAATATCATACCATTCAGGATCCACTGATTCTTCTGCTTCTAACTGAAAGAAATCAGCATCCACTAGCTCATCTCTCTAAGGTGATTCTGAATATCCTTCCGTACTTCTTGAAAGAAAGTCAGCTCCATAGTGGTTTCGGCTAGGCTTATGGAAAATTCTGAATTCAAATTCCATAAGGAACATCATCCATCTTATCAGCCTGCCTTGAATAATAACTTTGTGAATCAGAAACAGAAGAGCTTGATGATCCACATAAAAATGGAATAACTTCCCCAACAGGTAATGCCTGAACTTCATGGCACTAAAAACCATTTGGAGGGCTTCTCTTTCAGTAGGCGTATAGCCTTGTTTAGCCTGACTGAATCTGCGACTAGCAAAATAGACCGGATAGTCTGTTTTGCCATCTGGCTAAGCTAATATTGCCCCCATTGCCAATCCTGAATCATTTACATGTACATGAAAAATAATATCCCAATTCGGCTGCCTAAGGACTGGTTTACTGGTAATGGCTTTTTTCAAATTTTGGAAACTCTCCTCACACTCAGCAGTCCAGTTGAACTTATTGGTCTTCTTTGTAAGCTCATATAGTGGTACTGCTTGAGAAGCAAAATTGTGAATAAATCTTCCATAGAAATTTACATAACCCAAGAAAGAACTCAACTCTGAAGTAGTTCTAGGTGCTTTAGCTTGATGGACACACTGTATTTTGTCATTGGCCATCTCTATTCCATTACGGGAAACCACATGTCCTAGTAGCTGTCCCTTCCACACCAGAAATACAGATTTGAATGGATTCAAACAAATCCTCTTCTCCTGACAGCGTTTAAAAACCATCTCTAGGAATAGAAGGTGTTGTTCCTCATCTGAATATACAGTGAAGTCATCCATGAAAATGGTGAGGAACCGATGAAGAAATTCATTAAACATTTCCATCATACACTGCTGAAAAGTAGCTGGTGCATTGCATAGACCAAAAGGCATCACGTCAGATACATGAATGCTCCCCACTCAGTGATGAAAGTGGTCTTGGCTCTATCTTTAGGAGCAATATGTAACTGGTTATAGATGCTATAACCATCCATGAAGCTAACATCTCATATCCTGCGATCTGTTGAACCGGAGGGAGAGAGCACATGTAGACGAGAGGAGAGAGAGATGACACCAACATGTACAAGCCCCAAAGTGTGTAGAATACTCACACAGATGATGTATATATAGAGGGGACCCAAGTGTTATATATGGAGCTCGTGCTATATATAGAGCTCAACACCCCCACTCAAATAAGGGTCCCTAACTGTGGATGAAAAAAACCTTGGGGGCCTCAAGGGAAAAACCCACAGCTCTATATACACCCACCGTTATACTAAAAATATCATTGGATTTACAAAGAATGCTTATGAGGAGCTACATCACTCCTACCAAGTACAACAATGGCCTTAAAAGGCTCAAGAGAGAGATATCTTTGTGTAGACTGCCAACATCTGCTCACCAAAAATGTCTTCATAAACTTCTTTATTCTGCCATAATCTCTTCACCAAAAAATGTTTTGATAAACTTTAACTTTTGGTCATACCTGCAAATATCATACACTCAAGAAATACAATCGAGAAAATCTTAGCAATGTCAATGAAAATAATCACAATCAAAATGTCATAAGAGACGGTTTGCAATGCTGTCCTTTTGATAACATATCAATGGATAGTACATAAATACATGACATGAAATGATGTCCATACAATATTCAAGAAAATGGCCATAATAATGATGACATGACGATGAGATGGCACATATGCATGTATAACAAAACAGGAGTATATGTGTGCACATGTGTATATATAACGAGATGATCTCCATACGATATTCAAGACAATGGCCACAACAATGATGGCACGACGATTGGTAATGTCCTCGACGATATTCAAGACAATGGCCACAACAATGATGGCACGACGATTGGTAATGTCCTCGACGATATTCATAACGATGACCATAGTAATGATGACATGAGGATGACGATGTCCGAGATGATATTGAAGACAACGGCCATAACAATGATGGCATGACGATCAAATAGCACATATATATGTATAACAAAATAAGAATGTATGTGTGCACATAAGTACATGACACAGGATGATGTCCGAGCAGGTATTCATAACAATGACCTTAGTAATGACGACATGTTGATGATGATGTCCAAGAAGATATTCATAACAATGGCCATAACAATGATGGCATGCCGATCGATAATGTCCGTGACGATATTCAAGAAAATCGCCACAACAATGACCATAGTAATGACGGTGAGGCGGTCCGGGGCGGGCAACAAGAAGAGCAACCTCTAGACACCCTTCAAGGTTCCCGTGCTGCTCAATGGGGCTGGGGCACAATACAACACAAACCAAAACAACAAACCCACAGCCAAATCCCAACTACACAAGGGGCACCACCTAGTTTAAGAGCGAAGTAGGACGCAAAGAGGAGAATCGTTAGAGCAACCCACAAACAAGCAAGGAATTTACACTAACCCTAACACCAATGGAACACTCTCACACACTAAAACACGAGAGAGAGAGAGAGAGA
The DNA here is from genome assembly GCF_014529385.1 of Adiantum capillus-veneris. NCBI lineage: Eukaryota > Viridiplantae > Streptophyta > Polypodiopsida > Polypodiales > Pteridaceae > Adiantum > Adiantum capillus-veneris. The sequence continues at coordinate 29,202,390 of NC_140937.1, read as the reverse complement.
GAGAGAGAGAGAGAGAGAGAGAGAGAGAGAGAGAGAGAGAGAGAGAGAGAGAGAGAGAGAGAGAGAGAGAGAGAGAGAGAGAGAGAGAGAGAGAGAGATAGTGCTCGGGCTGCTTTGAAACGTATCGGCAATGATCAAGCAAACACAACTATATATTTAAGAAAGAGAGAGAAAGGGGGAAGGGGGTGCTTGTTGCATTAATACCTTCTTACAAATCTGTCATGACAAATCAAAGTGAAATTAGTATTTGTTCAACATAGCTTGCGTAAATTTCACCACAACACATCACAAGAAAAGCCACCCCAATCACTGTCTTAAGGCCAGGGGAGTCCTCTCCACCCTGTCGCCCTCTTACAGTATGTGGGATTTATGGCTAGATTGATGACAACACCAGAGACAAGCTATCAAGAACTTAACAAAAACCACCAAGACACTTACGCATCATTGTTGTCCATTACTTCACGTTGGAAGGGAGACAAAGTATCCAAGCTTAGTCCAAATCCACCCTCCTTGATTCAACAAATGTTGGGCTTACACTAGTAGGAGAAATGATAGATTTCCTACTCTCAATTGAATGATCACTCTCTCTCTTACAATGGCATAGAGTTCCCTTGCTAATCCCCTATTACAACACATGCACATGCATAAGACAATGAGCTTCCACTCAAGAGCTCCTTCTAGAGAGGTTGAGCTTAGCTTCTCAAGCTATAGCATAGTGCTCTTGCTTATGGCTCCCCCTTTTGTGCTAGCTACACCCTCCTTTTATAGCAATTTTGAAGGCTAGGGTTACTCCTCTAACCATGGTTGGGTTAGATTTTCAGCAATTTATCTAATTTCTTTTGCTTGGAATTATCAAGAAGTTGGTGATGAAAGAGAGAGGAGAGAAATGGAGGTGATAGGACTTTTCATAGTGGGTTAGTGTTAGTAGAGTTAGTATTAATTTACAAATGGAATTGGATATTTACAATGGGAGTATCCATGTAGGATACAAATAAGGAAGAAAAAAACTCTTAAGAGGTAAGAAAAGGTGGCTTTCTTACAAGGTTGATGCTCCAAGTGTCTTGAGTAGGGCCGATTTTTACGCCTGTTGACGGTCCACTAGCTTTGACGGTACATTTTTTCTCCACTCTTGACCTTCCTTGAGAGACAAGATAATTGAAGCTGAGTAATCAACCACCATGATGCTATCTTTTAAGAGAAGAGGCTGAATTTTGTGGTTTTTTTGATAGATATGGGTAAATTGGAGGAGGAAAAATGAGACTAGGTGGTCAATTTTGGAATGGAATTGTGTGTGGGAGGTATGAGTTCACCATGGTTTCTCTTATTCTTCAAGGTTGAGGAGAAGGTGAGTAGTGTGCAGAGAGGAGTGGTGAGAGAGATGGGGATGATGAGTGGAGAAGTGTGTGCATAGCATGGGAAAACTGGGGTCCACTAAAAAAATCATAGCTCACAGCTCGTAGCTCAAAAAAATATGAAAAAATTTGAGGCAAAAGTTCAGCCCACGAGCTACAACTTTTGTTTGTATCACCGTTTCAAATTCGGAGAGCAAGTGAACTTTAAAAATTCAGCAAAACCGACCATTTTTTTCCACTGCAAGGTCCTTGTGGGGTCCTTCTTTGGATGATTCTTTTGAATACCTCCAAGAGTGAGCCCTCCATAGTGCATGTATGCATGTCACCTACCCTTGACCTTATTTGGTAGGTCTATAATTGAAGATATTGTTGAGATTAGGATATAAGTGAATAGTACAACTAAGAAAATCAAATATTGAGGGGTCTAAAAAATATGTACATGTCATTGACAAATATAAATAATATAAGTGGAAAAAATATAAAGGGGTCAAAAGAAATCTCTCTCATTATGAGGCTACCATAAAAAGATAAATATTTTTGGTGTTCTAAGTTTTTAGAAAAAAAACAAAATAGATGTAGGAAGGGAAAAATCAAAATAGTGAAAAAATATACACATAAATAAAACTAGTTTTTTTGGATTTTTGTTGGGGTGGAGTTACACCAAATATAAGAGAAGCTTACATGAAAATATTTCTATATGGAATAAAGAGTATGAAAAATGGTAAGAAAAAATTGTGGTAATGGTGAGGCAATGTACAGAGCATAAATAACACACACCTAGGTAGAAATATTTAAATAAATACCAAAATAATTATGAAAAAATCTTTTATTTAGGCCCTATATATAAGAAATATTTACATACGCATGGGCCATAATTTTTTTTTTTAATTTTTTTTTAATTTTTATTTTTTTGGCTCAACTAGCCCAATGACTAGCTAATTGAGGGTTTTTTAAGAAGATATGGGAAAAGTCTCGTGACTCACGCATGCCTATGTACAGTGAAATGGTAGGGATAGCCACAGTGTTTGGGTGATTTTGGTAGGGTGAGGTAACTCACTGTGGTAATTACAAAGAGCCGAAAAACGGCTATCATTAGCCCTCCCCCTGGATGATGGTATATTCATGTACCATCATAGAGCATCTTTTCCAAAGAGAGTACTTCAGAGTCCTTGACAAGATCTTCATTGTTTGGCCCCTCAGAATTTTGGCTGGAGTTACACTCATGCTTCATGTAACAATACTTACATGAGACAGCGGCCTTTGGACAGATCTTTGGTAGATCCTTTGGTAGAAGGCGACTCAAATAGAGCTTCAAGCGATACCCGTTTACCTTCCTGGAGTGCTCTTTACCATTCAAGTCTATAAGCTGATAGTAACTAGAATTGAAAGCCTTCTTGACTATGTATGGCCCTTGCCATCTAGTTTCAAACTTGGCATCAAAAAGATTATCGAGTCGATTGTCATACCTTAGCACAAGATCTCCTTCATTGATGCCTTTGTCCTTCAGTTTCTTGTCAAGCTTCTCCTTCGTCTGTGTGGCTTTCCTCTTATAGCACTCGTATGCTGCTTCTCTTTTCCACTCAAGCTCAGCTAAGGTAAGAAGTCGATCCATCCATGCTTCTTGATCATCTTGTGCTGATTTTCCATGAAGTCGCATTGTTGGAATGTTTAGTTCAGTTGGCTGTAAAGCCTCTTGACCATAGACCAAGTGAAATGGTGTGAACTCCGTGGCTTCCCTATATGTGGTTCGATACGCCCACAAGGCACCATCCAAGAAGTCATCCCACAACTTTGTCTTGTTTTTCACCATCTTTCTAATGATGCCTGCAATGACACCATTAGCTTTTTCTACCAAACCATTTGATTGGGGATAGTAGGGTGTACTGTGACGATGTAGAATGTGAAGTACTTCACAGACTTCTGTGAGCAAGCCCTTCCTAAACCCTGGACCATTATCAGAAACAATCTCCAAAGGTGTGCCAAATCTGCAACAAATGTGATTGTACACAAACTTGCTAACTGTCCTCTCATTCACTCTTGCCACACTTTGAGCTTCCACCCACCTAGTCATATAGTCTACAGCCACTAGAATGTAGAGTTTACCATTTTTTGTCCTAGGCAGAGGACCCATGGCATCAATGCCCCACTTTTCAAAGGGTCCATTTGCAAGCACTATTTGCCTCGAGCCATGCACCAACCTTCTATTTCCATTTATCTGACAATTGTGACAGCTTTTACACCAATGTTGAACATCCACATGCAAGCTTGGCCAAACATACCCCGCAAGCAAAATCTTCTTCACAGTTAATTCTTGGGCAAAATGACCACCACATGCTTCTTCGTGCAAACCTTTTAGAATGGCTGGAATTTCCTCAATAGTTGGTACTCTTCTGCACACTTGATCCTTCCCTCTTTGATAGAGGGAGCCTTCTAGGAAGAGATACATGCTTGCCTTCTTCATGAGTCTCCTCTTCTGAGCTTTTGTGAAGTCTGGTGGAAACTCACCCTCCAAAATGTAGCCAATGATGGGAGCCAATGACTCCAATCCCTGGTACCTCGGTTGCTTCACAGCAGCCGCCACCATGATGACCTGCACTTCTTTCTTACACATGCAACGGCTTGTTGTGCAAGTAAATCAGCATCTTCATTTTGTTTCCTAGGAATATGATATAATTGCACCTCCTCAAATTGATTAAATAGCCTACGAATGGCATGAACTTTTGTCCTTAAGCTTTCATTCTTGCATGCCCAAATGCCTAAAATCTGTTTAACAATGAGAAGTGCATCTCCTTTTACCATGAGACGTTGTATCCCTTGGCCAATGCACATCTTCAAACCATGAAGTAGAGTGTCATATTCTGCTTCATTGTTGCTAGCTGAACTTGGTAGATTGAACTTCTCTTTCATGACCACCTCTCCACTTGGGTTGAGCAACACTAGCCCTCCCCCTGCTTTTCCTGTGTGGCTCGACGAAAAGCTCCATCAAAGAACAAGGTAAAAGCATTAGGAATACTTTTTGGTGGTGGCAATGGTAGGGTCTTTACTTCAGGCACCTTAATCTCCTTTTGTGCACCCTATAAGTGAGAATCCCTGCCAATTGTGCACGCACACTATCTTCTACCTTGAAAGAGTATTGAAACTCTTGCAACTCCATAATCCACTTTGAGATCCTAGTACTAAGATTCATTTGAGATGACACCCAAGGGAACAAATTTTCTGCAGTGAGAATTACAAAAGGTTTTGGTAGCAGGTAGGATCTAAACTTTCTCACCGCAAACATGAGAGAAAGCATCATGAGTTCTGCTTCTGTGTAGTCTCTCTCCAAAGCATTCATGACCCTACTAGCAAAGTAGATGGGTCGCATCCTTGTACTGTGGGGATCTTGTTGTAGCAACACAGCACCAATTGTTTCTTTCCCAGCACTAGAGCTAACAAAGAATGTGTACTCCCAACAAGGAGGCATGAGTGTTGGTAGCTCTGACAAAATGACTTTAATGTTACAAAAGTACTCTTCAAGCTCATCAGACCATGCAAATTCTACTTGTTGTGTCAACTTTTGCAAAGGTGAAGTAACTCCGAGGCTAAGTGAATGAAGCGTGACATATACTTCACCTTTTGAATGAATGAGATGACCTCCTTAAGACTCTTGGGTGATGGTAGCTCAATAAGAGCCTTTGCCTTTGAAGGATCCACTTCAATGCCTTTGTAAGAAACTTTATGACCAAGCAAGATTACTTCATCCTCACCTATATGGCACTTGTCGGGGTTGAGTTGACCTCCCATGTCGTAGAGCTTCTTTAAACCTTCTTCTACCCTTTGTAGATGCAATGATTTTGAGCTATAAATACAGAAATCATCAATGAACACCCTAATTGACTTTCCAAAGAATGCTTGAAACACCATATTCATGAAACGTTGGAATGTTGCAGGAGCATTTGTCAGACCAAATGGCATGACTCTAAAAGCATAACAACCCCAAGGAGTGATAAAGGTTGTTTTCAATTGATCCTCCAATGCAATCCCTATTTGAAAGTAACCTGAGTAACCATCGCACACAGTGTACTTCTCATGACCAGCTACCTCATTTAGTATCTCATCCTGGAATGGGAGGGGAAAGTGATCTCTCTTTGTTGCCTCATTGAGGGGACGGTAATCCACACACACCCTCCACTTGCCGTTTTTCTTAGGAGTGACAACAACAGGAGAGACCCACTCTGAATTCTCCACTGGATAAATGAACCCTGCTGCTAGAAGCTTTCTTACCTCCTTGAGTAAAGCCTGCTCCTTGATGACTCCTAGCCTTCGTAGCTTCTGAGCCTTAGGTGTGGCCTCTGGCTTCAACTCAATTTTGTGTTGAACACATCTACTCCACGCACATCGGTGTAGTCTTTAGCAAAAAGCCTAGGAAACTTCCTTAGCACACATTTGAACTCCTCTCTTTCATCCTTTGTAAGTGTTGTTGATAGCATACCTTCCAGCATCCCTTCATCTTGAACACCTTCGTTCTCTTGAGGACCTACCTCCTCCAAGCCTTGACAAGAGGTCTCTTGGTTGCTTGGCTTAAACCTTACCCCCATGACTTCGATGGAAGACTCCTCTTCAGTAATGCTGCCGCTACTTTCTTCTTCTGAAGTGCTATCGGTCCAACCTTCTTCCGTCTCACTTTGAGATGATTCTTCATGGAGCTCCTCTTGGCGTTGCTCCTTCATGTCAAAGACAACCTTCTTATGATTGTCATTCCTGCAAATTAATTTCCCACTCTCCCAATCCTGCAAAGCTCGCATTTTCATTAGCCATGGTCTTCCTAGGATAAATGGATAACCACTTCCCTTGGTCGACATAACATAAAAATCCACCGCTTTCTTAATGCCAAAGGCCTCTACAAAGACATTTTTACAAATGCCTACACACCTAGCCTTGCTATTGTTTGCCATCTTGACTTTGATTTCAGGTGTCTCATGGATGTGCATGCCTAGTCTTTGCATGAGTCCCTCTGTCATGATGCAAATTTGTGCACCCCCATCCACTAGACCTTTCCTAACCAATCTTCCTTTGATGTAACAGTCTAGCACCGGTGTAATGTCCTCATTCATTTCAGCTTGTGCAATTTTTACAACAGGCACACTCTCTTTTACCTTTCTCCTAGTGCTAACTGCCCTTGTTAAATCCCTCCTAACTTGTGGACATAATGCAAGAAATTGAGGCCATGAAATATCAGGACCCTTACCTCTCATGTCTTCCAACAAGTTGTACGGAGCCATACCATGTCCAAGAGGGAAGTCTTGGAGGTTGATACGACGTCGAGTCCTCTTGGTTTCCTTGGTTCCTTTGCCTTCTTGCCTTGTCCATGGTCACTCTGTGATGTGACTCCTTCTTTCTCTTTACCTTTTCCTCGGCCACGCTTAATGCCATTGGCTTCCATGTCAACCTCATTTGAATTTGTCACCTCTACCACATGCACATTTGGATCTGGCAAAGGTGGAACTCCTTCTACCCCTTGTGGAGGTGGTCTTGGTCCATTTGGCCTTTGTAGAATCCTTGGTTGTTGACCAGTTCCTTCACCTGCATTCATCACTGGGTAATTCAAGTTAGGTCTCCCTGGCTCTCCACGGGGCCAAGGACAATTATACATCCCATGTCCAGACTCTCCGCAATTCCAACATTGCAAGACTCTCCTAGGTCGTGGATCTCGCTCTTCAGACTTCTTTGCTTGTCCCTTTGGACCTACAGTTTGTGCAAGGTGAATTGACAGGCTGCTTAAAGATTCGTTTAACTTCTCAATTACTTCCGCCGTTACCTCAGGAAGCTCCCTCGATGTTGATGCTTGTGACTTACCTTTGGGTCTCAGACCTTCTATCGGAACCTCTCCCCTTAAGCACTTGAGTTTCCTATACTTCTCAGCAGCCCTAGTTTCAGCTGCATCAAAAGTGGCAGGTGCACCCGCCTTAACTTTTAACTTAAGGTCAGGAAAGAGTCCGGCTATGAACCTCTCCTTCTTTAGAAATTCTGCACCATCACCAGGGTTAGCAACATTTCGTATCCATAGAGCCCAAAGACGTAGAAACTCTTGCTTGTACAAGTAGTAGTCATCTAAGTCTTTATGCTTATGAGAAACAATGTCTTGCCATAGTTTTTGAGTGTTTTGGGGATCAAAGAAGTATCTCTTAAAACGATTCAAAACTTCTGTGTAATTCCCCTTAACTTCCTCAGGCAAAGAGTCAAACCAAGTACTAGCATCTTTCCTAAGGACTACCTCAAACATTTCTACACGTTCTTGATCGGTTACTATCCTCTTGATACGGCAAGACATCTTGAAATTTGCTAAAAATAATTCTGCATCCTCTCCAGGTTCTCCAAAGAAAAGAGGATATCCAGACATTTGGCGTTGGCTCTCCATTATTATGAAAGATTACAACACTTGTTACAATAAGGGATACAATAGAGATTTAGAACCACTCGCCTGCAAATGAAGAAGTGAGAAAATACCACTCTAGGTTTTCTTCTTCAGCTATCCAAGCTTCAATAAGGTCTCGATTTGTTTGATCAAAACAAAAGGGTAGACTATTGATGAGCTCTAAGAAGGGTTGAAATTCTTCAAAGCTAAGGCGATAAACAGAAATCTCTAGAACTTCATTTTCTGGATCCAAAAGAGCAACCACGTCCCAAGTGATAAATTGCACTTGCTCTACAATTCCCAATGCACAAGCGGTTTGTATAAAAACTAGATCTTCATGCTCGTCGAAGGCCGTGAGAAAGTAGCAATTGACTAGGAGCTCCTTTCCTTCGAGTTCCACACAGTCGGAGTGAGGCAACCTTCTCACAATTTCATAAAGAACATCCTCATCAAGTCCAATCAAGTTTGCAAGATTTAAAGACTCCACTTGTGCTACAAAATTCCTGGACAAAAACTCCTTAGGATTATGGTTAAATCATTCAAAAGCATAAAGAGATTTACAATGTCTCTATGAACAAAGTGTCATAGAAAGTAGAGAAGGATGAGAATTTATACAAATTTGCAATCTTCTCTATGCTCTCTTTATTAAGACAAGCTCTGAATAGCTCCCTATCTCCTTTGTTGAAAGCGAAAGGAAGACTATTAATAAGACGCAAATGAGGGAAAAATTCACCAAATGTGAGTCTATGAAGCATGAACTCTGGCCGCAAGTTTCCTGAAGAGTCTTCCTCAATGGTGAAATGCACTCGCCAAACGCCAAATTTCACTCTATTTACCAATCTTAGGGCACACACTAGTTGGATGAATGCGCGGTCTTCCTTAGTGCCCAACAACAAGAGGAAAATGGAATCCACGCGTAGGACCTTCCGTCTTAACTTCACCACCCTCTTGTTATGAGGGAGACGCCTTACTACTTGCTCCTGCAACTCAATTGGTAATAGAGCTAGATCTCTAAGGATTGAACTTTCACTGCACACACATTCCCAGTTAGAACAAATGATCGTTTTTTGTTTCTTGTAACAACTTGGACAAAGAAAAAACAAACATACACACTATTTTGCGGGCTGCACTTCATTTTAAAATAAAATGAACACATGTACATCAAAGAAGTGTGGTAGTTGATGAGAGGTAGAATGACAGGGTTTGGTGATGCAAGAATTTCTCCTGCTCTTTGGGCACCAAACATGAACACCATTCGTTGTTGAAAATGGATCTTTCTACTAATTGCAACGTTTATTCTAATGTGTGGAGTAAAATGAAAGGGAAAAACCTCTATTCCTGGGCCATTATCCATGGCCTATGCATGTCCTAATGCTTAAAACAAAACAAAAATATAGACGTCCAAACTAAGGTCGTACCTAATGAGAGGCAAAATAAAAGGATTTACTGAAGCGTTTATCTCGGCAACCTAAGAGGACCTAAAATTCTACGAATACACGTTGAAATTGCAACTTAGTACTAACAATTATGTGTACCTTTTGCCTTGCAATGGGAATGAAGGGATCATACAAATCTTCGTGATTCATGCAACTACTTGACTATGCTAAAGGTTGATTCTACACAAAACATACACAAGCCGTCCTCAGTGGGGGCACCAATTTGAGGCGGTCCGGGGCGGGCAACAAGAAGAGTGGCCTCTAGACACCCTTCAAGGCTCCCGTGCTGCTCAATGGGGCTGGGGCACAACACAACACAAACCAAAACAACAAACCACAGCCAAATCCCAACTACACAAGGGGCACCACCTAGTTTAAGAGCGAACTAGGACGCAAAAGAGGAGAATCGTTAGAGCAACCCACAAACAAGCAAGGAATTTACACTAACCCTAACACCAATGGAACACTCTCACACACTAAACACGAGAGAGAGAGAGAGAGAGAGAGAGAGAGAGAGAGAGAGAGAGAGAGAGAGAGAGAGAGAGAGAGTGCTCGGGCTGCTTTGAAACGTATCGGCAATGATCAAGCAAACACAACTATATATTTAAGAAAGAGAGAGAAAGGGGGAGGGGGTGCTTGTTGCATTAATACCTTCTTACAAATCTGTCATGACAAATCAAAGTGAGATTAGTATTTGTTCAACATAGCTTGCGTAAATTTCACCACAACACATCACAAGAAAAGCCACCCCAATCACTGTCTTAAGGCCAGGGGAGTCCTCTCCACCCTGTCGCCCTCTTACAGTATGTGGGATTTATGGCTAGATTGATGACAACACCAGAGACAAGCTATCAAGAACTTAAAAAAAAAACACCAAGACACTTACGCATCATTGTTGTCCATTACTTCACGTTGGAAGGGAGACAAATATCCAAGCTTAGTCCAAATCCACCCTCCTTGATTCAGCAAATGTTGGGCTTACACTAGTAGGAGAAATGATAGATTTCCTACTCTCAATTGAATGATCACTCTCTCTCTTACAATGGCATAGAGTTCCCTTGCTAATCCCCTATTACAACACATGCACATGCATAAGACAATGAGCTTCCACTCAAGAGCTCCTTCTAGAGAGGTTGAGCTTGGCTTCTCAAGCTATAGCATAGTGCTCTTGCTTATGGCTCCCCTTTTGTGCTAGCTACACCCTCCTTTTATAGCAATTTTGAAGGCTAGGGTTACTCCTCTAACCATGGTTGGGTTAGATTTTCAGCAATTTATCTAATTTCTTTTGCTTGGAATTATCAAGAAGTTGGTGGGGAAAGAGAGAGGAGAGAAATGGAGGTGATAGGACTTTTCATAGTGGGTTAGTGTTAGTAGAGTTAGTATTAATTTACAAATGGAATTGGATATTTACAATGGGAGTATCCATGTAGGATACAAATAAGGAAGAAAAACTCTTAAGAGGTAAGAAAAGGTGGATTTCTTACAAGGTTGATGCTCCAAGTGTCTTGAGTAGGGCCAATTTTGACGCTTGTTGACGGTCCACTAGCTTTGACGGTACATTTTTTCTCCACTCTTGACCTTCCTTGAGAGACAAGGTAATTGAAGCTGAGTAATCAACCACCATGATGCTGTCTTTTAAGAGAAGAGGCTGAATTTTGTGGTTTTTTGATAGATATGGGTAATTTGGAGGAGGAAAAATGAGACTAGGTGGTCAATTTTGGAATGGAATTGTGTGTGGGAGGTATGAGTTCACCATGGTTTCTCTTATTCTTCAAGGTTGAGGAGAAGGTGAGTAGGGTGCAGAGAGGAGTGGTGAGAGAGATGGGGATGATGAGTGGAGAAGTGTGTGTGAAAGAGGAAAATGATAAAGTGGAAGAGAGAGTGTGGCTGCATAGCATGGGAAAACTGGGGTCCACTAAAAAAATCATAGCTCACAGCTCGTAGCTCAAAAAAATATGAAAAAATTTGAGGCAAAAGTTCAGCCCACGAGCTACACTTTTTTTTGTCACCTTTTCAAATTCGGAGGAGAAGTGTTAAAAATTCAGCAAAAAGCCGTTTTTTTCCAAAGGTCCTTCTGAATTCTGAATACCTCAATCCTATATGCCCCTACCTTATTGGTATCTTGGTATTATTTCTCAAATAGTCTTTAGTGGCTCCTTTGTTGAATTTGTACAATGCATCCAAGAGTGAGCCCCTTTGTCATATTATAATACAAAGCATTCAAGTTGCCTTGACCAATGCATGGAGGAGGATTATTGGTGAAATAAGAAAATATTACATGGTGGGACTAGTGTATGGACTATTCATGGACTTTAGCTCATGAGCACATGGTGTTAGAATAATGAGTAAAATAATAATAAAATATGGAGGAGTTATGGATATGGAAAGATATTGGAATCATATGATATGGTCCCTCTTGAATTATTTTGGGTGAAAGAGGAAAAGTATGCAAGTAAATAATATAATAAAGTAACAATGAGTAGAAATCAATTTTTTGTTTTCACAGGGTGAGGGTGAAAATGTGGGAGTGATTTGTATAAAGGAAAAATATGAGGTTAGAGTATGTACATATTGGAAAAAAAAAATTATAGATTAATTTGTGTAAGATGATGAAGAAGGTGTACATAGGTTAATAAAACACACACCTAAGTAGAAATATTTAAATAAATACCAAAATAATTATTAAAACTTTTATTTAGGCCTATATACAATGAAATATTTACACACAAAGAGGCCATAATATACTTTTTTTTTATTTATTTTTTTTGGCTCACCTAGCCCAGTGACTAGCTAATTGAGGGTTTTTTAAGAAGATATGGGAAAAGTCCCGTGACTCACGCACGCCTATGTACAGTGAAATGGTAGGGATAGCCACAGTGTTTGGGTGATTTTGGTAGGGTGAGGTAACTCACTGTGGTAATTACAAAGAGCCGAAAAACGGCTATCAACGGCATGACTATGACGATGTTCGAGATGATATTCATAACAATGGGCACAACAATGATGGCATGACGATGACGATGTCCGAGACAATATTCATAACAATGGCCATTACAATGATGGCATGACAATTGATAATGTCCGTGACGCTATTCATAATAGTGACCATAGTAATGATGACATGAGGATGATGATGTCAGAGATGATATTCAAGACAATGGCCATAATAATGATGGCGTGACGATCAGATAGCACTATGTATGTATAACAAAATAAGAATGTATGTGTGCACATAAATAAATGACACACGATGATGTCCGAGAAGATATTCATAACAATCACCATAGTAATGATGGCATGCCGATGATGATATTCATAACAATGGGCACAACAATGATGGCATGACGATGACGATGTTTGAGATGATATTCATAAGATATTTCCATGAAAATAAGTTTTCAAGTGGCAAGATGACGCATTCAACTCTATAGAATGATCATCAAGGCACAAAATCAAGTAAATTACTCCATCAAGAATTTCAGTAATAATTCATTGTAAAGTATATGAATTTCTTTATGAGTGATAGAGCATCAAACTCTCCAATATTGGTCATATCACTACATGAGCATCATAAATTGAAGTTAAAATATTCAACACAATGTCTAGCAATTCATGATATGAAGCACTAATATTGAAATCCATGGGCATTCCATGGGATCAAAGTCAATTGGTATAAAATTCATCTCTGTTGAATGAATTCAGTAATTAAATATGACACGAAGTCTACTCAACACCATAAGCCTCACGTACATCATAAGAGCTCTAAGAACATAACCCGGCCCAACAATTTTGTCCACATGACTTTTAAGGGCCTATTCAGTCAATCTAATTCTACAATGTCAATCAAAGATATAATGAAAGAAAATCTATGGTTTACAAATTCATAAAGTCCAGCTAGAAACATAAGCCTCCCATATGACACAAGAGCTTTAAGAACGTAACCCCCACAATTTTATGTCTACATGATTTTCAAGGGCCTGTTCAATCAAATCTCAGTCTATAATCTCAATCAAAATATAATGAAAGAAACTATATGATTTGCAAACTGCAACCTCTTCTCACAAACTTATCGCAGAGCCTACAGTCAGTACCAAGACCAACTTACTCATGAATAAACCAAATATGACATTCCTCATCACCATTGAAGTCAAAGCCATGGAAGCTAGACATTACTCTCGTGAGAGTAGAGACCAACTTACTCGATAAACCATGGGCTGACATCACCTAAACAAACACTGACATCGTGCAAACATGCTCTTTGATTATCCATACACACAATGCTACCACCATAGAGCATGTATCACATCACTCAAAGACCACATTAATCATTGCAATTTACATCTTAGTCCCCATCAAGACCTTAGACATAAAATATCCGCAATGATGTCTTCAGCCATCACATCCAGGCTGTGACCTAATGAGTCAAGGACCTTACATAAAATAGTGTATACTTGAGTGTGTCTGCGTGTAAATACTGTAGCACAAATTGAAACTCATAAAATGAAGCAAATTTCTAGGACCCCGTCCATAAGACGCAACTCTACAAATCCATACCTCAGCAAGGTCATTCTTGGTTTTTGTTTTCCTGGTGCCTGCAGGCCCTTGAGGTGCACCTCCAAGGTTCAAATGAATTGCACCCATCAATGTTCTATAACACCTATTTGTCAAGGGAGCGATGACCAATCTGCTCGAGTTTCCCAAGTACTTTCCATATGGATTGCTTTAGGCACCATGTAGAGTACTTTGATGAACATACATCTTCAAAACATCCACATGCTTATGAAATGTGGAAAAACACTATCAAGGTAGAAGCCTAAGACCTAGGAGAAAATTTATGTCTCAAAAGGCGCTATTTTAGCTTATAACAAAGTGAAAAATTGGGGGACTATAAACACGGGTGCCAAAATGCAGACATGTTGTGGTGCAGAGACCATGTTGAACCGGAGGGAGAGAGCACATGTAGACGAGAGGAGAGAGAGATGACACCAACATGTACAAGCCCCAATGTGTGTAGAATACTCACACAGATGATGTATATATAGAGGGGACCCAAGTGCTATATATGGAGCTCGTGCTATATATAGAGCTCAACACAATCTCATCAAGCAACATATCAGTAAAAGGTAAGGGAAATGGATCCTTAATAGTCTGGGCATTTAGTTTCCTATAGTCCACACAAACTCTTAATTTACCATTCTTTTTAGGAACGATGACTATGGGAAATAGCCAATCACTGCTTGCTACTTCCGTAATGAACCCAGCCTTGAGAAGATTATCGACCTCCTCCTTGACCTTCTTTGCATAATTGGGATTCATCCGGCATCTTTGCAATCTTACTGGCCTAGCATCCATTTTAGTGGTATTCGGTGCTGATAGACTTTAGGATCTACTCCCTTCAAATCTCTATGTTCCCAGGCAAACACATATTTATAGTTCTGAAACATTTTCCGTGCCTTTTACTTTATTGCCGGGTTGAGGTGCTTGTTGACCTTGATCATTCTGGGATTTTCCTCTGATCCCAGGTTCCACTCCTCTACTTCCTGATCGTCTGGAAGCAACCAGTTTGGTCCGCCTCCTTTTCGTTTGGTCGATTCTTCAGCGTAGTCCCACGATGGTCCATTCATTTCTGAATCATTATTATGATCCAGTGGGTACTCTTCAGAACATACTGGCTCCTGTACTATACCAGTATTTGCTGGTTCCTCCATCCTTCTGTTAGTTGAATTGTTCTTTCCCCTGCATTGACTTCCGTAAACTGATAAGGGAATTTGTCTCTTTTGCTTGTCAGCTTGCTCTTTGTTCAACAAGACTGCATTCAAATCGATTTCTGCCAAAGGGAATATGTTCATAGCTCCTAGCATTCGCTCAATTTTCTTGGCTCTGTACTTCTGACACAACTCCTTCGGCCTCAGTTCCTTTTTCCAGCTCTTGTTGTTGGTCTGGATTTGGATTCTGCCACTGGCCCCTTCTATGGTCAAAGTTTGGTTTGCATAGTCATGAACAACATGTGTTGTTCTTAACCATGGGCGCCCTAGTAGCATTCCATATGCTCCCTGCACATCTAGGACTAGGAAACTGGTTTTGAATTTCTCCCTCCCAACTCTTATCTGCATGTTTTCAATCATACCCGTCACCTGTACGACTCGATGATCTACTATTCTTACTTTGAATGGTGCTGGTTTCATGTTAGTGATACCCATTCTTTGCTGAAGATGGGCTCCCATTATGTTGACTCCTGCTCCTCCATCCAGTATGACGCTTGAGAGAGGTTCCCACTGCTTCCTGACCTTGTAGTCTACCTGAATAAGTGGAACTTCATTATCCCGGACAGCTGTGAGGTCCACTGCTCTGGCCTCTGCTTCAGTCTTCCTGCGCTGTCTGATAAAGTTGGCCACCTCAGGCAAGGTCTTTCTTATATCCTCCAGTTCCACAGTCAGCTTCTAGATTCTATCACAAATTTTCACATGAATTTCTTCTCGCTCTTGGTCAGACTAATTGTCAGAGCTTGAAGAACTGGTGTCTTCACACTGCCATTCTTCTTTTGCAGTGCTTCTACTCTTTCCATCCACTCCCATTTCATTAGCTAGTCCATGTACCACAGACAGCATGGTCTCTGTCATGGCCGGTACTGACTGATCTGTACCAGTCGATTGGGCTGGTATCCTCTAAATGACTCTAGCTTTGAAACTTTTTGGCTGCTCTGGCAACTTCTTAGCTAAATCCTCCGTGATTTTAGCTGTTAGTTTTCGCTGCTCTTGCCACTCATCTACCACCTTTTCTTTACCTTTGGCCTTCCAAATTTCCTTTTGTTGAGCCCACTTGCTACTATTGGGATTTACTGGTACTTCTGAAATGTCTGGAATTTCTTCAATGACTACTCCCTTGCTCCTGGTAACCACCCTGACTGGTACTGGCTCTAGTGCCTTATCCTCAGTAGCAGTCGTTACCGGTGCATCTGGACATTGAGCTGCAAAATGACCATATTTCCCACAAGTATAGCAATTCATGCTCCTGTTCTGGAAGTTGCCTCTTCCTCTTCCTCTGCCCATTCCTGGTTGGTATCTGCCACGTCCTTGACCAGTACTACTGGTACCTGGTCTCTCCTCTTGAGCTACTTTGATTGGTTCTACCTTCACTGGTTCAGTGTAGGCAACCACTGACAGATCCTTTCCTTTCTTAAAATGGTGAAATCTGATGCCACAATTATTCCATAGGTGACCAAAGGCCTTGCAGTAGGTACATTGTGGACATTGAGTGGAGATGTGGTCCTTGGATTTACATCTTGAACACCAAGTCTCCAAATTTTGGACTGGCTGTCTTGCGTGACTAATTTTTGCAATCTGCCTCGCCATCTCTTCAATTTTCTTGCTCCATAATCCCTTCTTTGATTTCTCCTTTGCTCGTTCATTGGAGCTGCTCTCGGAGCTACTGGACATTCCACTTGAATCCGAAGTTTCAGTAGCAGAACTACTGCTACTGGTCCTTCGCTTCTTATGGCTCTTCTCTTTCTTAGCCTGCTGTTCCAGCTTTAATGCCCTTTGGACCAAAACATTGAATTTTTTTTGTAGGGGCTGGTACTTCTTGTTCCCTAAGCTTCTTGCTTCTGAACCCATTCAGAAACCATGCCCTCAATCTCTTCTCAGATGACGGTTCTTGCAACTGCCTGGTTAGTTCTTTTATCTTTTCTACATAGCTGCGGACTGACAAATTCCTCTATTTGATCTTATCTAATTCACAGAGAATATCCTCGTCCCCTCTATTGTCGGAATATTCTAACCTGAAGGCCTTAAGTAATTTGTTATATGATCTCAACTGGCATGCAGGGTAATGGTAATATCATTTCCTCGCTGCCTCCTTCAAGGTTTATGGAAAATATTCCCCCTAATCATCTTCATCAATGTTTTTTAGTTCAGCATACTGCTCGAAATCTTGTATGTGAACATCTGGATCATCCTTTTTTCCTCCTTTGAATATGGGAAAGGAAATCTTCAGGGAAGCTGTGTAATCATTTCGATTATTGCTGATCCCGCCACTTCTCTTCTTGGCTTCAGAATGATGCTTGGGCCTTCTTGCAATTGTCAATGTCAGCATCCCAATCAATTTCTGTTTTACTCTATTTTTTGAGAAATTCAAATAGGGAAGACTAGTAAATTGATTTCAATTGCTGTGATATATTTATCAATGGTTAATTAGGTGTTAAGAAACCCATGATATTTAGGAGAAGCTCAGATAATTAATCTAGCTAATTAATTAGACAGAATTACTCTGTTTTTTGAGAAATTTAAATAGGGGAAATTAGTAAATTGATTTAAATTACTGTGATATATTTATTAGTGGTTAACTAGGTGTTAAGAAACCCGTGATAATTAGGAGAAGCTCAGATAATTAATCTAGCTAATTAATTAGGCAGAATTACTCTAATTTTTGAGAAATTTAAATAGGGAAAATTATTAAATTGATTTTAATTGGTATGATATATTTATTAGCAGTTAATTAAGTGTTAAGGAACCCATAATAATTAGGAGTAGCAGAAACAATTAATTTAGCTAATTAATTAGGCAGAATTACTCTATTTTTTGAGAAATTTAAATAGGGAAAATTAGTAAATTGACTTCAATCGATGTGATATATTTATTAGTGGTTAGCTAAATATTAAGGAACCTATGATAATTAAAAAAAGCTCTGATAATTAATCTAGATAATTAATTAAGCAGAATTACTCTATTTTTTGAGAAATTTAAATAAGGGAAATTAGTAAATTGATCTAAATTGCTATGATATATTTATCAGTGCTGAATTAGGTGATAAAAAACCCATGTTAATTAGGAGAAGCTCATATAATTAATCTAGATAATTAATTAGGCAGAATTACTCTATTTTTTGAGCCATTTAAATATGAGAAATTAGTAGATTGATTTCAATTGCTATGATATATTTATTAGTGATTAATTAGGTGTTAAAAAATCCATGATAATTAGGATAAGCTTAGATAATTAATTAAGCAGAATTACTCTATTTTTTGAGAAATTTAAATATGAAAAATTAGTAAATTGATTTCAATTAATTAGTGTGATATATTTATCAGTGGTTAATTAAGTGTTAAGGAACCTATGATAATTAAGAGACACTCAGATAATTAATCTAGCTAATTACTTTAGCAAAAATACTCTATTTTTTGACAATTTAAATAAGAGAAATTAGTAAATAGATTCAAATTGAATTAAATTATTTATTAATGGTTAATTGCATGTTATAAAACCCTTGATAATTATGCTAATCTCTGATAATTAGTTAAACTAATTATCTTAGTGAAATTACGTTGTTTTTAGGGATAAATTAAAGGGAGAAATTAGTAAATCATGTGCTATAATTACATGCTATTTATCAGAGCTTTATTTTAGGGTAAAGAGGCCGTGAAAATTATGCCAGGATATTTATCTAAGTCAAATTATACTATTTCTAGCTAAAAATTAAAGAGGAAAATTAGTAAATCATGTGCTATAATTACACGCTATTTATTAGAGTTGTATTATAGGGTAAAAAGTCTGTGATAATTATGACAAGGTTAGAAAAATAGTATAGATATTTATCTAAGTCAAATTATACTATTTCTAGCTAAAAACTAAAGAGAGAAATTAGTAAATCATGTGCTATAATTATATGCTATATATCAAAGCTGTATTATAGGGTAAAGAGGATGTGATAATTATGCCAAGGTTAGAAAAGTAATATAGATATTTATCTAAGTCAAATTATACGATTTCTAGCTAAAAACTAAAGAGGGACATTAGTAAATCATGTGCTATAATTACATGCTATTTATCAAAGCTGTATATTAGGGTAAAGAGGTTGTGATAATTATGACAAGGTTAGAAAAGTAGTATAGATATTTATTTGAGTCAAATTATACTATTTCTAGCTAAAAACTAAAGAGAGAAATTAGTAAATCATGTACTATAATTACATGCTATATCAGAGCTGTATTATAGGGTAAAAAGGTCGTGATAATTATGCCAAGGTTAGAAAAGTAGTATAGATATTTATCTAAGTCAAATTATCCTAAATTTAGCTGAAAATTGAAGATGGAAATTATATAATTAAGTTGGAAAATAATAAGATAATTATCAGATGTCAAAAATATCCTTATCTACTTGTGGTAATTATACCATAGTTAATTAGTGAGGTTAATAAATTAAAATTGAGCAAAAGTC
Source organism: Adiantum capillus-veneris (assembly GCF_014529385.1). Lineage (NCBI taxonomy): Eukaryota > Viridiplantae > Streptophyta > Polypodiopsida > Polypodiales > Pteridaceae > Adiantum > Adiantum capillus-veneris. Next base: position 29,182,997 of record NC_140937.1, on the reverse strand, counting down.
CTATTTTTAGCAAATGATTAATTAAAATAAATAGACTTTGTGATTAAAAGTTTTTAAAAAAATTATAGTAAGTGTAAACCTATGATATCAAGTTAAGAAAATGAAATCTTTAAGAGAAATTAAATACAATAAATATTAAGCCCAAAATAAGTAGATTATTAGCTTAAAAGTTGATGGGAAAATTAGGAAAAAGATATAGAAAATTATAAGAAAGTTAGGAGAGCTTAGAAAACCCTTAGGGAAGCGTTGGAAAAAGTTATCATGCATATATAGACAAATAAGAAATTACTAGGTCAATAATTTATCAATTAAGACTATAAATTTAACCTTGGATGGGTTTTGGTTGAATACAAAGGTTAAGTTTAGATTTTGAATTATTTACCTAATGATTAGATGACCTTTTTATAAGGATAAGAAGTTATGGCACCAAAAAGAGTCCGAGCAAATCCGACATATGAGGATGAGGACGTAGCTCCAAAACGAACTATAGCGTCGCACGACGACGAAGCCGCGCCTAGTAGTAGGCCTACGGAGGAGAGTATTCAGGTGCCAGTGCAGCAGCAGATGGCCAATCAATCCCAAGTTGGTGTCCCATTATTCAATTAAGTCTTTAATTATTTTAAGTTCTTTTATAAGTTAAGCATTGCATACGTAAGGTTAGGAAGGATAAACTGGTTGTAAATGGAAGGTAACTTCCACGAACCCACGAACTGTTGAGATGTCGAGCTCTACATCTTGAGCTGGCATCCACTATGGGTCTTGGCCGCTTACGACATTTACTCACTGGCGCGTTAGGTGACCGACACGGAGGATCTCTGCCAGTGATTCTATAGCTGGACTACACTTATAGTGCCAGCCTAGTATGCTTCTAGCGTGTTCACACTTAGTGACCGCATGTACATATGTGCTACTTTTCAGCTTTAGCACTTAGTCATTTTGTACTCTCTTTTCTGTGAGAAGAAGAAGAAGCTTTACATCTATGTGTGCTTTGTGCTTGTCTTGTGTAGCTCTCTTGCATCCTCATTCTTTACATGGTATCAGAGCCTGGTGCAGGCAAGAGAGGCTAAGAGAGCAAGAGAATCACAATCCCTTCGTTCGTAATCTACGACTTTTCGTACAAGTTTCTGAACAGGTCTCCAAAGTCCAGTATACAGAGATTTACTGTACAAGTACAGTGGTTGTATGTACGCTTGATTGTAGACACTCGTTGAGTGTAGAAAGCGTTACAGGTACCACGACAGCATGTTCAACAGATTTGCAGGTTTTGCAGATTGCAACTATTTTGTCTTAGTGCTTCAAGATGTCTGACAGTTTCAGTCAGATTGTTACTGAGAAGCTTGAGAAAAATAACTACCCTGCATGGAAGTTCAGAATAACTAATTTCCTAAAAGGAAAAGGTTATTGGGACTATGTAGAAGGAGACAATGAAAAGGAACCAGAGATTCCTGAGGCAAATGCTACAGCAGAACAAAGAAAAGCTTTGAGGGACTGGCAGAAAGGCCAGAGCAAAGTGATGTATTGGCTTTCTATGAGCATCACAGATGGCATGATGGGCTATCTACAGGATGCTGAAACCCCCGCCATTGCATGGAAAAACTTGGGCAGAGTGTTCGAGATGAATACCAAGGCCAAGAAGCTTCAACTAAAGTCGGAGCTAAATCAGGTTAAGAGGAACAACCTCTCAATCAATGATTATGCCTTGAAGATCAAGAGTATCATTGAGGCTCTTGGATCTATTAAAGTCTCAGTGGAAGACGATGACATTGTCCGTGCATGCTTGGATGGCCTAGGAGATGAGTATGTACATTTTAGGTCTTCCATGAATACAAGAGACGACATCCCCGTGTTCCAAGATTTGATTTCTATGCTTATTCTTGAGGAGAAGAACCTTGAAACATCTTCTTCTCATGGAAGAAATAATTTTGAACAGGCCTTCTATTCTAACTCCAACAGAGGTAGAGGTAGAGGTCGTGGTCGAGGCCCAAGGGGTTGCAGGGGCCAATTTCTAGAAGGTCAATCAAATCAAAACAATACATGTGGCAGGGGAAACCAGTCTCAAGGCAGGGGGAGTCAAAGAGTTCGTGGTGCAAGATCAAGCAGGTAGCAACATATTGCAGATAGCAGAGAATGTTGGACTTGTGGTGAAAGAGGTCACATGTCACGTGAATGTCCAAAGGGAAAAGCAAGTGGAAAGAGAGAACATGGAAACTATGCATCTACTAGCAGAGATGCAGATGACAGCAAAAACGAGCGCATGTTTGTTATGCAGCATGTAATGAATACAATGACTGCAGAGAATTGCACTCAAGATGATGTTTGGTATGTGGATTCAGGTGCCTCCAATCACATGACGTCTCGTGGAGAGTGGTTTAGAGATATGCACAAACCAGATGTGTCAGGCTATGTGCAAACAGGAGATGACACAACTCACCCCATTGCTCATGTAGGGGAAATACCCCTAAATACAAAGAGTGGGAAATCAAAGTACTTAGCAGATGTACTTCATCTCCCAAACATTACAAAGAATCTTGTTTCTGTTGGACAAATGGTTGAGCAGGGTTTGCAGGTTCGCTTCAATCCGAATGGCTATTATGTAGAAGATTTCTAGAATGGCTGTAAGCTCATCATAGAGGGCAAATGTGCGGGCAGAATGTTTACGCTGAATGTAGACATGCCTGAGGTAAAAGCTGCATTATTTGAACAGGGCACAAGTGTTGTGGCTGATGTTGACATTTGGCACAAACGCATTGGCCATGTCAATGAGCAGAGATTACGCAGCATGCAATCAAAACAGATTGTAAAAGGTTTGCCCAAATTCAAGGTGGATGGTATGCATAAAGTGTGTGCAGCATCCCAATTTGGAAAACAGTCAAAGGGCTCATTTCCACATGAGCGCAATTTATGTAAAAAGCCACTTGAGGTGGTGCACACAGATGTTTGGGGTCCAACCGATACTGCAAGTATACATGGTTGCAGGTATTATGTCTCTTTCATTGATGACCATACAAGGAAAGTATGGGTCTACTTCATGCGTAACAAAAGTGAAGTGTTTGGTCACTTTCAAGACTTCAAAGTCATGATTGAGAAGGAGACAGATATGCAAATCAAGACATTGAGGTCAGATGGAGGGGGAGAGTACTTCTCCAATGATTTTTCAGATTTTCTGCGAATGCATGGTATACACAGGCAGTTTACATGGAGATATACTCCACAACAAAATGGGGTCGCAGAAAGGAAAAACAGGCACATTGCAGAGGTTGCATGTGCATTGATGAATGAGAAGAACATGCCTCATCATTTCTGGGCTGAAGCTGTAAATACAGCTGTGTACATTATGAACAGGACACCTACAGTTGCGGTGCATGATGTAACACCTGAGGAAAATTTTACAGGTACAAAGCTTGATTTGGCACACTTGAAAGTGTTTGGCTGCATAGCTTACGTGCATATACCAGATGAGTTGCGTAGGAAATTGGATCCTAAAGCAGAAAAGTGTATTCTTGTGGGATATTCCCTTGAACAAAAGGGGTACAGATGTTACAATCCTACTACACGAGAATTACGAGTGAGCAGAGATGTAGTCTTTGATGAGATGAGAAGCTGGTACAGTAATGCACATGGCATTATTGGGGCTGGTGTAAAAGATGATGTGGTTGTACAAAATGTGAGGCCACATTCACAGGTTTTGAGTGGACCACAAAAGTCCTCTTCTCGTGGCTCTGTTGAGAAGCCATGGAATGGTAGACTACGTACGTAGGTTACTCCACGAGCAGGTACAGGGAATGTATCACGAAAAGGGAAGGAAAAGGTTGATGAACCTCCCTTTATGGCTGATGCATCATCAGGTTTTTCACATGTAGACATGGATTCAGATGGTTCTGAACAAAGTCTTGATGAGGAATTTGGAATTCCGGCTGTCAAGACACCTGGTATAAGGAAAGTACAAGAAGATGCTAGAGGGAAAAGGAGTGACCCAGGACTGCGCAGATCTAACAGAGTCAGAAATCCAGTTCAGAAATTGACTTATGATGGAAATCTAGCACATCACCAAGCCTACATGGCTAAGGTGATACAGGATGTGGAGCCCACATGTTTTAAGGATGCAGTTGGAAATGTGCATTGGGATGATGCAATGAATGAAGAGATGGCTGCATTGGAAGCAAACGACACATGGGAGTTGGTGCCATTGCCAAGTGGCAAGAAAGCTATTGGCTGTAAATGGGTGTATAAAACCAAGAATAAGGCTGATGGTAACATTGAGCGTCACAAGGCAAGGCTGGTCGCAAAGCGTTATGCACAGACGTATGGCATAGACTATGAGGAGACCTTTGCTCCAGTGGCAAAGATGACGACTGTGAGAGATGTTGTAGCAGTGGCTGCATCTAGAGGATGGATTATGCATCAAATGGATGTCAAGAATGCCTTCTTGAATGGCGAGTTGCAAGAGGAAGTGTATATGGATCAGCCACCTGGTTATGTCGATCCAGGTTGCCCAGATTATGTATGCAGGCTTCTCAAAGCTTTGTATGGTTTGAAGCAGGGCTCTAGAGCATGGTATGATAGGATTGCCAAGTATCTTGTCAGTATGTTCTATGCAGCAAATACGCCATTAGAATTGTATGGGTATACAAATGCAGATTGGGCAGGTAGCATTGTTGATAGAAGATCTACGAGTGGATTCATGTTCTCTTTTGGGAGTGCTGCTGTTACTTGGAGCAGCAAAAAGTAGCCTACGGTTTCTTTATCGAGCACAGAGGCTGAGTACAGAGGTGCAACAGTTGCGGCATGCGAGGTAGCTTGGCTACGCACATTACTTGAGGACTTGGGAGTGCAGGTGGACCAGCAGATTGTCATCCATTGTGACAACCTCAGCAGCATGCAGTTGGCTAGGAACCTAGTTTTCCATGCCAGGACCAAACACATAGAGGTCCATTACCACTACGTTCGAGAGCGAGTGTTGGCAGGCGACATCGACTTGGTCTACGTTAGCACAAAGCAGCAGATAGCGGATATCTTTACCAAGGCCCTCGGAGCTGAGAAGCTTTGACGTTTCCGGACTATGCTTGGACTCTGCGACATGCAGAGCTCGAGGGGGAGTGTTGAGATGTTGAGCTCTACATCTTGAGCTGGCATCCACTACGGGTCTTGGCCGCTTACAAAATTTACACACTGGCGCGTTAGGTAACCGACACGGAGGATCTCTGCCAGTGATTCTATAGCTGGACTACACTTATAGTGCCAGCCTAGTCTGCTTCTAGCGTGTTCACACTTAGTGACCGCATGTACATATGTGCTACTTTTCAGTTTTAGCACTTAGTCATTTTGTACTCTCTTTTCTGTGAGAAGAAGAAGAAGCTTTCCATCTCTGTGTGCTTTGTGCTTGTCTTGTGTAGCTCTCTTGCATCCTCATTCTTTACACGAACAATGATTGTAAATAGGAAAGAAATGATTGGGTTATGACTGGTTGAAATAGAAAATATATGATTGATCATCCTTAAGACAGCTTGCCTCAAGACACCTCCGACTCCTTAGTATAAATTGATGATAATGGTTGGCTTTCTAGCCACGGATAAGTCGGGTACCCCCATGAAAGATGAGTTTCTACTCCGTGTCCTGTCTTGATGTTTCTACATAAGTTAGGATACCGTTTTTTATCCTAGGGAAGCCGCCTGGTTGTATGGGCAACTGGTTTGGTGTATGGGCACCCGGAACCTTGGGTGGGGGATTATCCACTCCGGATTTGAATAAGGAATGGGTGCCGTTTTTCACCCTTAGGTGGTCTTGAGACAAGAAGAGTACTAGTCATGGTTATTATGGACAATGTTTTGATTGACAGTACCCTGTCTTAAGTTTAAAGATGTCTATTTTCTAAAAGAATGCTTTCAATGATGTCTTCAAGGAATTACTGTGATGGAACGTTAAAAGAAACCATTATTTTAAATGTTTAAAACAATGTGATAGTAAGATAAATGAATCATGTGTGAGTGCGGGGTGGTAAGTGGGGATTGACCAAGGTTGTCAATCATGGATGGGTGGACCTGATTAGTCAGGTAACTATCCATCCTTGCGCACTAAAACGTTTAGAAAACTTCTTCAATTGGAAGAGGAATCTACCAGCGGCTGTGCCCTCACATATGTTAGGGGGGAAAAAGCGTTGGTTGAGGATACCTTAGTCCAATTTGTGGAAGATATAGGGCCGAAATAGTTTTTGGACTTTTAAAAGGTTGTCCCGTTTTCGCTGCGAGACAGGACTAGGTCTTCTTCTAAGGCTATAGACCCAAGCCATTGTCAATGGCAAAGGTGTATTCCTTGGATTTTTCTTGTTTAGAGACTCTGATTTTCATCAGACCTAGAGACCTGTCAAGGATCCCATCCCAATCTCGATATAGGCGGGTTGGGGACCTTACAGCTGATGTAAGTGTAAGAGTATCAAAAACTCAACTTGAGCATCGCACTAGAAACATATAGTGCAAAAAAGACACCCTAATCCTCCGAAATAACAAGAATCTTGCTCGTCCATGAACGTCAATATATTTGATGTGTACTCCACTGGGCAAATCTGTTCGATCCTAAGAACAATCACCCAAGGAATGCCAATAGTTGGGCCTTATCCAAGATCTGGCAATGGCTTTTAGCCAGCCTGCGTGTGGCTCCTAGCTCTTACGGCCATTAGTGTTCAATTGATAAATCGATGAAAGCTAATGTGAATGGCATCTTGGCCCATTTCTAGCTGAGTGTTAGAGCACCTTGGCTCATGCTGACTCTCAAAACATGTATGAAAAGATTCTTAGAAATTTTTCATTATTTTTGAGAGAAATAAGAAAAAGAGAGAGAAGAAGAGCATGCTGGGCTGAGGAACTTTCCTTAAGTTTGTAGAGTGTGTGCCCAGAATGTGTGCTCTTAGACATCTTATGCCGGAATTGCAGCTTACCCTATAAGCATACCACAATCTGTCTGTATGACACTCTCATCGAGAGAGGCAACAAAAAAAAACACAAGTCTATCGTGTATGGGTCGTGACTGTATGAGGGTGACTGGAATAGGGCACCTTGCCGATGAATCTAGTCGAAATTTTAGGTTCTTTTTAGTGTTGTTGAGTGTTGATAGCAACCAACAATCATATTAAACAATCCATCCGTAGTCTGTCCTTGACAGAGTTGCGAGTGTGTTAGTGGAAGCATAATCTTTGAAGTGGTGGAATTTATGCCACCTAGTTAGCATGCATTGCACACAGATTTTGAAGCGCTTGGCAAAAATGATGGCCTCAAACGTGAGAATCAAAACCAAAAGTGCCATGCACATTTGAGATTGGTAGGGATTCCGTCAGTTGATATTCCCTATTTTGCTAGTTCCCTGAAGCCGTGCTTCCTATAAAATTGCCAAAGAACTTTGCTTTGCACAATGACAGTAATTGCGAAGTAAAGTGTAAACAGGAAAACAAACAAGAAAACTTAAACTTGGCTAACCTGGGCGTTGTTGTAACCAGTTGGGCCGATATTCCATGGAAGAAAACTCGCTTAAAAATGGTGCATAGCCATATCCGCTGCACGTATATGATACAAGTTTGGATCTGTATTCTGTATCATATATGCCTGTCTATTTCTCATGAAATAACCGGCTGGCATATTGTCAAGTCCGTCCCAAGTTTGTATGCTCATAGCAGAGTCCAAACATGGAAGTCTTTCCTGATACTTTTTAGTAGACCCACTGCTTGGCATGATTATGGAGACGAATCCATGTTCCAGTGAAAACAAGCCCTAACAATTTGCTTGACAGCTTCCTGAAATGGTCGTTAATGGTTGGTCCTGTCTAGAACCTGCTGCCTCCTGTATCAAGATTAGCAATAGACCGTGCTGATCTCCTGGAGATTCTCTAGCACTACCATGCCCTAACATGTGTGAGTGTTGGGTTTATGCTGGCCATGTCCGGCCACCCATCTAACTGCTACTAACCCAAGTGTATAGTACACTTGCGCCACTCTTCAATATATGTGTACATTATAATTGGGGGCCTCAATCTTTGGCTCACCCCCTTCCATGCGTGTGTCTGTGTGCTCTTTCTCCCTGCCCACAGCTTCTCCTTCACAGATCCTACTTCATCAATTGCTTGATGAGCTATGCAGATCTACTATTAGATTGCACCTTGCTCAGTCAGTGTACTTTTCAGTGCTAGAATGTGAATCTGCATATGATTTATGGAGAAAGTTATGCAACACTTATGAAAAGGATACGGCAAGTAATAAGGTTTTCATGATGCAAAAATTGTTTAACCTTCGTATGAAGGAGTCAGCCAGTGTTTCCAGTCATATTAATGACTTTGATTCTCTATTTTCCCAGGTTCGTGCACAACGGATCAATATTGAAAACGAGAAGAAAACAATCTTCTTACTTTGTTCATTGCCACCCTCATGGGATATCTTTTGCACAGCTATCAGTAACTCTACTCCTAATGGTACGCTAGTGTACATTGATGTCACTAGTTCTCTTTTGTGAGAGGAAATGCGCCGCAAGGCTATGGATAGCTCACATCATGGCAAAGCTCATTATGTGCAGCAAGATGGAAAACAGCTTAAAGGTCACTCTTGGAATTGTGAATCCAAGAAAGAGGGCAATACAGATACTTCAAAGGGTAGATCAAAGTCTCCTGGTCATCACAATGTTCAATGCCATTATTGTGATAAGTTTGGTCACATAAAGAAGGATTGTTATGCTTGGAAGTGTGACAAAGGTAAAGGCAAAGGCAAAGACAATGATGATAAAGAGGAGAAACCAAAGATTCCGGTTAAGATTGAAGAACTGAACATAGTGCAAGATAATTGTGATGCACAAGACATCAATATGTTGACTGAAAATAATGATGTATTTTATGATGCACAAGAAACTCCATCTTTGCAGAGTTCTATGCCAGTAGAGCTACTTGTTAGTGGTGAAGTGTCCCATACATGGATTCTTGATTCAGGCACTTTGTTGCATGTCACACCTCATAGGCATTGGTTTACTACATATGAGGAAACCATTTGCACTGTTACGCTAGGTGACAACTACTCTTGTGACATTGTGGGCATAGGTGATATTGCTATGGTTATGGAAAATGGGGTGAGGTTTACCATACATAATGTGCGTCATGTTCCAGCTTTGACATGAAATTTGATTTCGGTTGGACGTCTTGATGACTTGGGTTACAAAGCCACTTTTCATCAGCAGTCTTGGTGTATTGCAAAAAGGTCATCTTATTTTAGCCCATGGTTCTAAAGTTGGTACACTTTATCCTCTTTATGTCTCTGACAAGAACAATGTTCTTTCTGTAACCGAGCTGCAAACTGCTGCTTTGTGGCATAGCCGGCTAGGTCATATGTCAAAGAAGGGAATGGAAACTCTTTCTCGTTTGGGCTACTTACCGTCTTTATGATTTTCTGATTTTCCCTTTTGTGAACACTATCAATATGGTAAGCAAACACGCATTGTACATAATCTTTTGACAAAGAAAGAAAGCCCTTAGAGATTGTGCATAGTGATTTATGGGGGCCTATGCCTTCTAAATCCCATGGTGGTGCGTCCTATTATGTTACATTCATTGATGATGCAACACGGCATGTTTGGGTCTATGCCATGAAGTCTAAAGATGAGACTTTTTCTTGTTTCAAAAAGTTCTTATCTAGTGTGGAAACTCAGTCTGAACATAAGCTGAAATATTTACGCTCAGAAAATGGTGGATAATATGTCTCTAAAGAGTTTTCAGACTTCTGTTCAAGTAGGGGAATTAAGGGCGAGTTGACAGCTCCTTATACCCCTGCACAAAATGGTGTTGCCGAACGAATGAATAGGACCATCCAAGAGAGGATTATGTCTATGCTATCACAAGCTAATTTATCGCAAGCGTTTTGGGTTGAAGCATTATACACTGCTGTGTATTTGATCAATAGATCACCACATGCTTCATTACAGTTTCGTGTACCTTTGGAGTTATGGTCAGGACAAAATTTGTCTCATTAGGCAAAATTTGGACTCACAAAGGGGCCCTTTAAGGAGTTTGAATTTACCTCTCTCTACCAAAACGGGCGCATGGATAAATTTTTGCAAACAAACTCCAAAGTTGGCGGAGGTTTGACAGTTAGAATGTCCTCTTCAAGCTCTATCTATTGATATATAGCACGCCATGAGATTCCTTATATTTTAGAAGATTATTTTTTTGATTCACTTAGATTCCGACAGAGTTGTCACATCATAGGTGAATCAAAAAAATAATCTTCTAAAATATGAGGAATCTCATGGCGTGCTATATATCAGTAGATAGAGCTTGAAGAAGACATTCTAGCTGTCAAACCTCCACCAACATTGGAGTTTGTTTGCAAAAATTTATCCATGCGCCCGTTTTGGTAGAGAGAGGTAAAGTCAAACTCCCTAAAGGGCCCCTTTGTGAGTCCAAAATTTGCCTAATGTATGAAAAACTCCGTACATTTGGCTGCGAAGCTTATGCACATGTACCCAAGGAGTTGCGTGCAGTTTATGGGATCCGGAAAGTCGACCAGTAATCCGTAGCAGTGATGTTGTCTTCAATGAGACCAAGATGCATAGGCAGCCAACGAAAGAGGTTGAATTCCGAAAAGTGACGTTTTCCAATGTATCACCTTCTATACAGATAGCTTCAGAGCCAATTACTACACAGGCTAGTACAAGCTCTAATCAGCCGAGAAGATCTCAAAGAGTCTCACATCCGCTAGAACGGTTTGTTCCAGGCATAGACTTTGTGTTGCTGACAGATGGTGGTGAGCCTTCTTGTTACAATGAGGCTATGCTAGCCAATGATAAGGTTCAGTGGGAACATGCTATGAAGAGGGAGCTATCCAGTATTGCAAAAAACAAAACATGGGAACTTGTTCCATTTCCAAAAGGTAGGAAAGCTTTGCCTTGTAAATGGGTTTACAAGAAGAAGATTGCATCCAATGTTGAGAATTACAAAGCTCGTTTAGTGGCCAAAGGTTTCAAGAAAGAATATGGTGTAGATTTCGAGGAAATATTTTCTCCAGTGGTCAAGATGATGACACTAAGAATGTTGCTTGCTTTGGTTGCCACTAAAGATATGGAGCTTGATCAAATGGATGTCATTATAGCTTTCTTACATGGTGATCTTGAGGAAGAGATTTATATGCAGCGACCTGAAGGGTTTGTGCTCAAGGGCAAGGAACATTTGGTCTATAAGCTTTTGAAAAGTCCCTATGGCTTGAAGCAATCATCCAGACAATGGTATCAAAAGTTTGATGCATTTATGCGTTCCCTAGGCTATAAGCGCAATAATGAGGATCCATGTCTTTACGTGAAAAGACAACCAAATGGACAGCTTATTATGCTTATCCTTTATGTAGATGACATGCTTATTGCTGGTCATTCTAAAAAGGACATTGCTGACTTGAAAACCAAGCTGAAAAGTCAATTCCACATGAAAGATTTGGGTGAATCCAATCACATTTTGGGTATGCGCATTACTCGTGATCGTAAGAAGAGGTTGTTGTACCTTTCTCAAAAAGAGTATGTGCACAAGGTTCTTGATCATTTCAACATGCAGAAGGGGAAGGCTTTGAGTACTCCATTGCCTGCATACTTGAAACTTATCAAGAAAGACTGTCCCAAATCTGCCGAGGAAAAAGCTGCGATGGCTAAGGTTCCTTATGCTTCAGCTTGTGGTAGTCTTATGTACGCCACGGTGGCTACAAGACCTGACATTGCACATGCAGTGGGAGTTGTCAGAAGATTTATGTCTAACCCTGGTAAAAAGCATTGGGATGCTGTCAAGTCGATTCTTAGATACTTGAGTGGCACTGCAGATAGACAGTTATGCTATGGTCATGGAGAGTTATCCATTAAGGGATATGCAGATAGTGATTATGCAGGCTGTGTTGACAGTCGTAAATCAACTACAGGTTGGATTTACACATTTGCTGGTTCTTCCATTTCTTGGAGATCAGTTCTTCAAGATTGTACATCCATTTCCACTACAGAGACAGAGTATGTTGCATTGACTGAAGCATGTAAAGAAGCTATTTGGCTTGCTCGCCTAGTGCAGGATCTTGGATTGAAGCAGTGCTTACCAGTTCTTCACTGTGATAGTCAAAGTGCTATTGCCTTGGCTAAAAATCCAGTGTTTCATTCCAGAAAAAAACACATTGATGTGCGTTATCACTTCAGTCGTGAATGCCTGGCAAACAAAAGCCTTGACTTAGTGAAAATTCCTACGTCAGAAAACACAGCGGATGCACTCACCAAGAGTCTCTCCAACCATCAGTTTCAACATTGTCGTGAGTTGATGGGCATTGGGTAAGATAGAGACTTACTCATTCATTCTCTCTTTTGGCCTCTCACATTGGCCATCAAGTGGGAGATTGTTGGGTTTATGTTGGCCATGTCTGGATGCCCATCTAACTGCTACTAACCCAAATGTATAGTACACTTGAGCCACTCTTCAATATATGTGTACATTATAATTGGGGGCCTCAATATTTGGCTCACCCCTTCCATACGTGTGTCTGTGTGGTCTTTCTCCCTGCCCACAGCTTCTCCTTCACAGATCCTGCTTCATCAGTGAGGCATGGACAGAAGCCTTGTTGGGAAACGAGATCATGTCTTACTCAAGCCTTGCTTGATTTTGGTTGTCAAACCATTCAATGGTCTTCGGACAACCCAAGTTTGCTATACACAACCCTTGGCATGATCCAACCGTGCAAGGTTTTTAGGCCCCGGATAAGCCATGCGTGCAAGCAAATTTGGTAGCAACATGGTGCGCACAAGCCTTGATCGTGTCTTGATGCAACATGTTCGTTGAGGAAAATAAAGCGGTATTGAAATCTTTTATTTACCTCCTATTGTTTACCTGCTAAATGCCTTCGAGCAATTTTTTCTATTGGCCACAGTGCCTGCGTTTTTGAGCATCATTGAACCTCGAACCATGTTCAATCTTGAGTCAAAGCCTTGCTCAAAATGTAAATGCTCCAAACTGTCACAAGACGTGCTTATGTTTGGAGTGTTGAATGTGCAATCATGCACAAGAATTGTCCAAGACATGCCGCGCATGCTTGCTTGTGCCACAAAAAGCTGGCACGACAAAAGCACCTTGTGCTTGCCGTCTCAGTAATCCCGCGAATTGACATGTCATGCTGCCATTATGTTGCATGTGGCATGACCATGCATGCCAAGTGTGTTGTGTGTTGCAGCCCTAGCAGTATCTTGCACTGCATAATTGTAACTAATCAAGTAAGAAAAGCGAACAAAATATGCATACCATGTCTATGATTTGTGTATAGATTGCCTCCCGAAATCGAGAAGCTTCCTTGCCACATGACTGTCATCAAACTTCCTGATTGCATGTTATTGACAGCTTCTGAAGACGAGGTTGAGTCCACCATGATATCTTGATATCATGCCAATGGCCTTGCAAAACAACGTTAGCTGTCGAATTCATGATGTACTTGACACATTGCGGCCTAGCAGGTCTCCGAAAAAATTCTGCAGAAAACTGTCGAACGCCGGGCTGCATTGCTATGGAAGGTGTGCAGCCATACCCGATGAATTTTCTCCAAATTCCCTTTAGAATACATATGTTTATTTCTCCATGTTTATACATTTACACTGGAAATTACTGCTTTTGTGCAAAGCAAAGTTCTTTGACAATTTGCATGACGCAAGGTTTCTCCCTTGTGCCAAGGTACTGGCACACAAGTTTGGGGAAGTGGAAAAATAGGGAAAATCACTCCCTACTAGTACATCTGTGCAAGGAACTTATGGTTTTGGCTCTCACATTTGAGGCCATCACTTTTGCCAAGGGCTTAAATTTTTGCATGCACGGCATGCTAGCTAAGTAGATTCAATTCTACTGCCTTATGCGATATGCTTCCACTATAACACCAGACACTTTGTCATAGAAAAGATAAGTTATGGATTGTTCTAAATGATTTTTGGTTGTAAGTCATCCACAGTCACGACCCATACACGGTAGATGGTCAAGATTTGACTTATGTTTTTGTTGCCTCTCTCGATGAGAGCGTCATACGGACAAATTGTGGTATGCTTATAGGATAAGCAACAATTCATGCATAAGATGTCTAAGAGCACACATTCTCGGCACACACTATACAAATTTAAGGAAATTCCTTAGCCCAGCTGCTCTTCTTCTCTCTCTTTTTCTTATTTCTCTCAAGAATAATGAAAACTTTCTAACAAGCCTTTCATACATGTTTTGTTTGGGAGTCAGTATGAGCCAAGGTGCTCTAACTCTCAGCTAATAATCGGCCAAGATGCCATTCACATTAGTTTTGATCGGTTTATCGATTGAACTCTAATTTCCGTAAGAGCTAGGAGTCATACACAGACTGGCCACGAGCCATTGTCAGATCTTGGGTACGACCCAACTATTGGCATTCCTTGGGAGATTGTTCTTAGGATCGAACAGATTTGCCCAGTGGAGTACACATCGAACATATCGACGTTAATGGACGAGCAAGAGTATTGTCATTACAGATGTCTAGGGTGTCATGTTTGCACTACATGTTTTCAGTGCGACACTCAAGTTGAGTTTTTGATAATCTTCAACTCACAGCAGCTCATCCTTACAAGGAAGTATTGATGCAGCAATCAATTGATACAGCATGGCTGTCCATACAAGCTAGGCTTTCCACGCATGTGTATCCTCATGCTCTTGTTCTCTCTCTCTCTCTCTCTCTCTCTCTCTCTCTCTCTCTCTATAGCACTATGAGTATCTATGGACACATTGTTTCAGGGTAAGATCCTGCGGGTGCTTACTTAATCACCCCATAGGCATTGAGGATCACAATTTGATCTATTCCCATTATACTTTCAAGGAAATAATTCTGCAATCTACCACGCGATAGCGGAAAAATTCAACTTTTCAAGTTGACTCTCATCATTTTGTCCACAGTTAACTAGGTTGGTTATCGTCATCTGCTAGTTGAGCAGTTTCTACAAAGGGTCTTACCAAAGGGTTTGACTACGTAGATTCTAATCAAAGGGTTTGGATTGCAAAGGCAACACCCAAGGTTTTTAGTGGAATGTTGCTTGTTTTTTCACACGTGGACGATGTGTTCCTTTGTATTTGGATACGGGTAAGTGAACATTCAGTTCAATCTCCAGGTACGCATCTATTGATTTGGTGTTATTCCAGTTTTTAGTATGCATTGCTATTTTTTAATTCAAGTCGTTGAAATACGCTTGAATATTTCAGGGCCATGCCAAGGGCATTTCAAAACATGTATTTTGGGCAGTAGTGTCCAATGTACATTATGCTATTATGAATCCACTTGTAGGATTTGATTTGGCACGTTTGGCACGTGTTGTCACATGAAATACAACATGGTCTAGGAGCTCAAGGAGTTTGATTTAGCTAGTGTGGAGCAAAGAATGAGGGTCCTCCCTCTTGTCGCTAGTGTTTATAGTTACCTCCACACATAAGTACATCTTGTACTTGAAGGATGTTCTTTTTTAACATCCTTACATAAGACATATTCCACATGTGGAGAATATGAGTCTCTGGACTGACACTGGCACCATTATATCAATTATGTGTCACGACAAAGTCCCCAGGTGTTGGTCATATCTGTTTTCTAGACCATTTTCAGCACGATGTATCAGGAGAAATTTCAGTGGCCAGAAATTGTCGGATACTTAGAATGACTTGTTCAGCTACAAGTATTGCTAAACAACATTACAGATGATTGTTTATACATATAGCAAGGCTATAAGTGGTTAATGAAAAAGTTTCATTTTCTGTACCTAGAAGTGATCAATGTTTCACCTTCTATTTCCATTCAGACGTTTCAATAAGGCTTGCAAAAGATTGCAACTGAAAGTATTTAGTTTCTTTTCAGAACTATTTACATTGTTTTTTAATGTGTACTACACGCATCACATTTGCCATAAGTATTGGCAAAGATCACCATGGATATACATGCTCGGATCTATTTCTTGCTAAATGCATGCACACTAGGTGTTATGGGCCCAAGTGTTTAGCAAAGGCTGATTTGGAACGACATCCATATTCCTCAGGTTGTTGCTTATGAAGCATTTTGCACTCTATGTACACTATCTCTATGAGATTTTATTTGGGTCTACTAATCACCAATAGAGGTCATGGCTCGGTTTGGGTGTTTGTGGGTTTTTCAAGTTAACCACGATGGTTATTCCAGACATTGTTGATTCCTCAACAATGTTATACGCTATTGTGATTCCCCGTTTACCAGTTGTCTGGGAAGACTGTCTGTAAACCGTGGGGCAAACACACCTCAGTACTGTCAGTATCCAAGGGAATTGGCAGATTACAAAGTGTAACCTTGGGCTAAAAGGATATGCAAAGTGCATACATTAGCACCAAGCAATCCAATTAAATAGAATTTATTGCTCTTCTTGGAGTTTACTTACTATCAGTTAATGCATGTTAAGACTAGGTAGTCTCTTCATGTATAAATCAAGTTCTCAACCTTGAACACTCGTTAGGGTGGGTTGTTTATTGATGATGAAAATTGGGAACAAGTCAAGGACTTGAACTTGGCTGATGAGTTATGTCAGCAAGTTACTTTCATGGAAAGTGACAAGAGGTACTCTTTTTGGTACATCTTTGTTGTGATAAACTCGTTTACTATGCTCATGAGCGTTCTAAATGGAGTCTACACACCATGTTTGGATAGGAACCAGTACCATCAGATGGTTACAAAGGGACAACAATGTAGAAAATCAAGATATTACTCTTGGTTTCATTGAACCTCCTACTGACCTGGGTTCCGCTCAAATGAGCTGTTGGATCCATGAGGGATGTTACGGTAGAAAACATTAGTGCTCTTAAGAAGAAGTCTCCCACTTTTGTTTTGGAGGACAAAAACTCTTCTTAAGGGGGGAGTAATGTCAGGGCAAGGGTAGGACTAGTCACGGACAAGGGCCATGATGGACATGCTGTCAAGGGGTCCCTATATCTAGAAGGCCAAAGGCCTATATAAAGCATGGCTGGGTGGAGATTAGCAGGTTCAGTCCCCATGCCCTTTCAAGTGAAAGGGCAGGGGAACTGAACATGCTCATCACCACCCAGCCATGCCCTATATAGGCCCTTGGCCTTCTAAATATAGGGACCCCCTTGACTGCATGTCCGTCCTGGCCCTTGGCCCAGACTGTTCTTACCATTGTCCTGACATGTATAGAATCTTGTGCGCATGTGCGTTCATGTGTGCGCGCGTGCATACACAATCACTCATTCAAATGTAAGTAAGCAAAGCTAGAGATTATAACTAAATATACTTCTAATCGACATGTGTGTGCGCGCATGCGCACACACACACACACACACACACACACACACACACATACACACACACACAAACACACAGTAAGAAATTTTGACATAGTGCAAATAGATTAGACATACCTCTCTCTCTCTCTCTCTCTCTCATGATAGATAAAGATCTATTGCAAGTAATCAAGACAACTATGGCAAATAGAAAAGAAATTTAATTTATGACTAGAGTGTCTTGTCATAGTTACATATAAAAGGCATGTTGTTCAAGACATAGCTTTTACAAGATACATAGAATGCACAAGGGAGACTACTTCACAAGAACTTCACAAGAATCTCTATACAAAGGAATCCCTCCTCCTTCATGAGTCCTCTCTCTCTCTCTTTCTTTCTCTCTCTCTCTCTAAACATGAGTCCCTCTCCCTATTATCTATAGTATAGATTATAACTTGTCCATGTTTTCTTCTCCATTCAATATTAAGATTAAATGTTCGTGTGTTTAATGCAGGTATGGATGATGATGAGTTTATTTCTTCGTTGTCACCCCAATAGAGGAGGTGGTATGAGGAGTATCATTGCTCTAGAGCACCATCACGTCATTCCACTCCTTCATCATCTCCCTCTCTTTTGGAGAATTCAACGTGCTCCAAAGCTTCGGTGTTGATGAGACAATCTTCACATTCGTCTAGGCACCAATGCTCTAGTGGTGGCGGCGGCAGTTGTTGTGGGGATGTCGCCGTTGATGCCTCAACACCACCTCGTGTTCGACAAGGCTTCTTACCTTCCCCTTCTTGGCCCGTCCCACACCAACCACGACATTGCCATCAACGCCAGGTTTTGCGTGGCTATCGGTCGTTCTTGGCTACACACAGTGCACTAGCTACTACTCTGGGAGTCACCCCAGTCGACACTCCTCGCTTCGGGGCCCAGACTCTAGTGGAGACACCTGAAATCCGTACCCCCATCGAGATGTTGCTAGAGACCCCTGCCGAGACACCTAGGTTCACGTGTCACAGGAAAGAGGGATTGCCGTACTTGATCGACATCAGTGGCCGCATCATCTTGGATGACGAAGGCAAGAATGTGATCTTGTGCATGCGCGGTCTTTGCTCTCAGGTGTTTCAACACTACATACTAAACACCTGGAGTGAAGTGCCAAATGAATTGAAAGACACAGTCATCAATATGCTGCATGAAGAGTTTCTCGTGTCAAGTCGGGATGAGCGCTTCAATGAAGACCCAATGAAGGTTTGAATGCACGAACACGGCAAGAACAAGTGTTTTGAAGTACAAAAAGCAATAAAGCACGGGTGGAACAGACCAGATTGGCTGGCCAAAGAAGATTGGAAGAATGTGAAGCGAGCATCATACGAGAATCCTGACAAGTGGAAGCAACAAAAGGAGGCAGCCAAAGAGCGAGTAGAGACAGGGAGCTCGCATCACTTGGCCGGTGGGCATCATTTGAGGCCGATTTTGTAAGTGTTTTTGCATTGATCTTTAGGTTTGGTAGTTATGTCTATTTGTACTTTTAAATTCTAACATAATGAATTCTTTGTATGTTTTGAACAGTGGTCGATGACAAGACGTGACCCCATATCGTACGAGCACAAATACGTAGGTAGAAAGGGCTTAAACACCGTGATGGACACTCTTAGTTCTCGTGGTGGCATGGTTAGTATTTCACTTTGCTCTTTTACGTTTGTTGTATTTTAATGATAAGCTAAGAAAATAGATTGTTTTGTAATTATATGTTTAAACTTACTTTTTTTTTGTGCAAAATTCGATAGATACGCCGCTTGAACGCGATGAGACGTTTGATTAGACGACGTCGGTCTAGATAGCATTAGTTTTCTTTTGTCATAGCATGTATAATGAGTTGACTTGTATACGTCTTTTTTTAACTATTGGAAAACCATGTATTTTCTCAATAATGACAGTTGTGTTGTAACTATTACATTTGTAAAGCTTAACAACAATCAAGTGATTTTGCCTATGATGTGTATACTTGTCATTGAAATTTCATCAATTTACTTTTGTCCAATTACTTTTGTCAGTTTTTGTATCTTTATTCTACAAACAATACTATGCATGATGGAGTTAATGGTTATATTGTCTTGTGGGTGACTACTTTCAGTCTATCCTTGGACTTTCTTTCAAAGATGAATCTGTGCTTATCTTGGATTGTTGTTAGCAGGAACCTAACGTAGACACCATTTTTGCACCATTTTTCAGAGTTCTCCTTGTAAAACATTTATTATTTTGATAAATCGAGAATATTGTAACTCCTATTTTCTCACCTAAACCTTGTAATTAATGAGCCGGGGCTACAAGCTTCCAAATTTATCAGCCAGTCATTTCCCAGCTTTGGTAGAACTCCAGATTATTAGTTTTGACCACCCAGAAACCTTGGCTAAGGTATAAAAGCCAATTTTTATGAGTTTTTGGATAAGAAATACACAGCATGGGCTAATGACGCTCACTTCTCTCCTTCTCGTGCTTCCTACTCCCTCTCCGGTTTTCACATTGCGAATGTGTTTGTTGCATTGCAATCGCAGGTAAGAGATCTACGCATTGACGCAAGCCATTCACAGTATTTTGTAGATTTTGGCGTCGCGGACCCGTAGCCTAATTTCATCATAACTAGGAATCTACACTTTTAAATAAAAAACTAAACATAGGTGGGGTATTGGGGCATCATTGCTAAGCATTTAGATGCATTCTGGGTTGAAAATGACTAGGTCAAAAATCCAGTGTTGTTAATAATCGCGATTTTGGAACTTGACCTTAAGTGGGGTTTGAGACCGTAGGCATGTGTGCTTAGGTCTTGTAAACTTGTCCTAGAAGTTTTGTTACATTTGGATATCATTTGATGGTGTAACGGATGTGATTTGCTTGCCAATAAGCGATTGGCTTTTGGTGATTTCATTCACTTGAGTGTAGCTTGAGTTAGATGCGAGTTGTTAGTTGTTTTCTGAGAGATTGACAACCTCTTGTAGCCTCTATGCACTAGTCGAATCAGCTTCGTCCCATGGTTTGACAAATTAATCGTGGTTCTCGCTAATACTGCAATAAGATAGGATGCTGAGGTTAGACATGCGTCCCACATTTGGCGCCGCTACCGGGGATCGAAGAGACCTAAACTAGGAAAAACACGAGCTTCTTGTGTAGTTATCCTTTAACTTCCCCTAGGTTCACCTAGAGTTGAAAAATTTGTTTTAGAAACCGCATAGCTTAAGATTGTTGTCTTTTGTTGTGTAGAGGTAGCTTGGAAGTAATCATACTTGCCGAGTACCTTTAGGACTGTAGGATTGTAAATTTAGAGTAGGATTTGGAGAATGATTGGTAGATGAGACAAGTCTTAAGATCAAGACTCTGAAAAACATAAAAAACACAAGAAAATGAGTGTTTGTGGTTGTTACCATAAACATATGGTAGTGATGTATGTGAACACACTAAGACCGCCGGGGCATATTTTCCCTCTTTAGGAGGTTTTCCCCCCCGAGCATTATATATACGCCCATCACTCTAGGTCTATCTATCTTTCCATTTCACACTAAGTAATACACTCTCTATTGTGTGCCTTGAGCTTCCTTCGTCTTCTCCAAGCTGTGTGTTTCTCTGCAACCCTAATTCCAACAATTGGTATTACAGCTAGTCACGTCCTCCCGGGCTTAGTCGCTAGCTGCTCCAGCACACGCCTGCTCACTTTCTCCAATTTCAATGAGCTTTGGAAAGTGTTCGCAGGTCGAAAAATACTTTCGGCGAGCTTGTAGAGATCGGTCTGCTCAGATTTTTTATTTGGGCTCATTTCGGCCTCCGTTTCCACTACAGGCAGGTCTGCATAGGCAATTTCGTCATTTTGTGCAAAATTTTTGTCAGTGCCATTTTCTGCATAACAGGTGCCCTATACTGTTCTGTGGTTTGTGCTATATAGCACGTGTTGTTCTCGCTATGTTTCTCCTATTTTTGGGCAGTTTTCAGATCAGGTGCAACATTTACCATGGCTGACCACAACAACACAGATGTGTTCAAGATGTTTGCTACTGAGGACAGGTTGGATGGGGACAACTACCCTATGTGGGCTTATATGATGCAACATGTTCTTGTGTCAAAGGGTGTCTGGAACATTGTGCAGGGCATTGATGTACGTTGTCGTGCAGCTCTGCTCCCATGCTAAGAAAGATGCCAGAAAAATATACATCAAGCTTATTCAAAGCTTGCTTGATTAATGGTCAGTGATCACGGCTTGATAACAGGCCAAGTTTAATGAATAATGTATGCTAGATGCGGCTAAAAAGGGTCAACAGATGTCTTAATGATGCCAAAAATGAGTATTCTTGAAGTGAGCATAAGTGGGAGATTATGATCTAAAACTTCTTCTCTATCGAGAATTTGTGAGATAGGACTTACACTATGGCAGAATGATCATGAACGTGATGATGCTGATTCAGAGGGGGTGCATAGTGAAGTGCAATCTCTTGATGTTGAATATGATTGGTTTCATCTTGACGTTGGCGGTTCCGCTTATGGAGAAGAGACCAAGGCCTTCTCTAATCAAGAGTGCCAATGATACAGACAGAGCAGTAGATGAAATTTTCAATGTGCATACTGAACTTTGTGCTACAGAAGTGCAAAGATATCTGGCTGAGGGTGAAAGACTTAAAGAGCAATTTACAGTAGATGCATTTAGTATGCATGTCACATGTGGAAATCTTAGTTTACAGCAACCTGAGAAGTGCAAGATGGAGGAACCTTCTGAAGCAGTGGACCTAGACCTTATGTGCTTACTGGACGAAGCTTTAGAAGGGTCCTCAAATATAGATGCTAAGGATACCAATCACTCTAGATTCATGCATGAGCCAGTTTGTTTAGATTCAGCAGATGATGAACTTATGTTGTTGTTAGATGATGCACTACTTGATTTTGAGCCTCTACGAGATAGAGATTTTTTTCAGATGCATCTTTTGGGCCTAATGAAGAGGATTTTAACAGAGACTTGATGTATTCAGATATGCATGATTTGGATTCCAATACTAGTGAGAGTGAAGGTGAACTGCCAATGCTTTTACCTATGATTAATGATCGACAATTGGATGAGCCAGTTGCACACGGGATATGGCAGTATCTGATGCTACCTGATGATATATGGGATATGATGTTACCCTATGATGTAGGGGATTTTGAGCTAGCTTTTGACCCAAGAGCTAACAGATATATGCATTGTCCTGGGCAATTGACTTACATACCATATTATCCAGGCGGTTTGCATGAAGATTTGTGGGTTAATGTATGTTTATGCTATAATGATTGGAAATTCTTATATTTGCCCTATGATCCTGGAGGATGGTGCCATTTTTTTAAAGGAATACTCACAGTGGGGCAAATCATTGGTTTCCGTTTGATCTCGGGGGCTACTAAAGTGCCAGTTGCAAAGTTGAAGAGTACCAGCTATCTAATGTAGCAGGTTGCATGGTACAAGGTTTTGTTTTCTAGATAATGCTAAAAAAGAATAGTTTTGGTTATGCATTCAATAAGATTACATGGCTGGCTTCCAGCTGACTTCTTTGGACAGTTTCTGAAAGTATCTTTACATCTTTTGAGTTGCTTCTTCTAAGAGAACTTGAAGTAAAGGACTTGATGGCCATTCCGTGTGCAGACAGAGTAAGGCATACTTGAGCTTGAGAGGGTTCCTTAAAGAGAGCTAAATGGTCAAGACATGTGCATCATTAACTGGAGCACTTGAGTGTGGTGGGGTTCACTAAACAGGATATTGATAATTGAATGCTTTGAAGATACGACAGATATAGTTCATAGATTTTTTTGATGGACAGCTACCTAATAATTAAGCTAGAACATTGATGATAGGGTAAACCTTATTTCATTTTTCATATGTTTACCAGTTATGTGAGTCTGATGATGGCAAGAGCTTAAGGTACCTATAGCAGATGCAAATTGAACTGCTATTGGCAAAGACCGGAGGCTGTGCAAGTTCAGAAGGGGTGGATGTCGTGCAGCTCCGCTCCCATGCTAAGAAAGATGCCAGAAAAATATACATCAAGCTTACTTGATTAATGGTCAGTGATCAGGGCTTGATAATAGGCCAAGTTTAATGATTAATGTATGCCAGATGCGTCTAAAACGGGTCAACAGATGTCTTAATGATGCCAAAAATGAGTTTTCTTAAAGTGAGCATAAGTGGAAGATTATGATATAAAACTGTAGTGCTTGAAGTTCTCTAACGGCCTATCTTTATGGCTCGTCGATTGGAGGTACGGTGAAGAAGTTATGGCAGTTTAAAGTTCAAGTCGATTGCAGATCCGTACCGGATTGGGCAACTGCAACTGAGGTGACAGAAATGAAAAGAATGCACAAGCCTGAAGTGTGCACTTTGTGGAGCACGTTGGTCTTTCCAAATCAACGATCAGTGTTTCGGTTACCAAGATATGAGCCGTTAAATATTGACCGGGGGCAGGTCCGAGCCAGTCAGGTCGGCTTGGGCAGTGTGCCATCTAGGAATTTTATAGCCCTACAGGTTTTGTATGCATTCTATGCAGTTCAAGACGTCTAAAGGAATTTATGGCTTGTCAGATACAGTCCAGGTTGATTGGATAATCTGGATTAAGTTCGGTGTCAGTTGCCGACGCTGAGTGATGACCTTCTACTTTCTTCAGAGTCTTGCCTTGCCCGATATTGTAACAGAGTGGCGCCTTTATGAAAGCATCACTTGCATGCCAAAAGTGGTGCCCTTAAAAAGGAAGCCGGCCGCCAAAAGGCCACCCAACTTAACCCATGAAGGCCGCCTAATTGTTTTTCTTGGCATTGCCTCGTCCCATATGTATGCCAAATGTGGTGCCCTCCATAACCTAACGGCCGCCCACCTAAAGGGCATGGTAAGCCAAATAGGCCGCCGCCCAATGGGAAAAAAAGGGGCTTAACTGGTGTGAAGCGAAGGAAAAGAAAAGAGGTGCCATGGTGTTCAACAGCGAGGTGCATAGGAGAGGAAGAGGGAGATGATTGCGCTGGCAGGGGTGATGCTCGGACAAGCTTGCAACTGAAATGAAAACTGCTCAGCATGCTTGCGCAAGCCCTTTCAGTGCCACGCATGGCGCTTTTGGAGGAGGTCGAAACCTCGGGTGCCACGTCAGCAAGGGCAGTATATTATGCTCCCTAGCAACGACGGCGCCGTTGTTGCTAAGGGAGGGAGCACGCTATCGATAGAAAGGAAGGGACGCCTTTTGCATGGGATTGGATGGCAAGCACATGAGGGAGAGGAGAGTGGAAGCGAAGAGGAGGAAGGCGGAGAGGGGTCGGAGCAAGGAGAGAAGCTCCCTCCCTCTCGCTCTGATGCTCGCGGAAATCTTTCTCTCTGCCTCTCGAGCTTGAACAAGAAGAAGCCAAGGCTCGGAGCTTGGTGAAGGAAATTGCATGCGAGGAGCTCAAAGGCACGAAGGGGCGACGAGATGATCCAGATAGGGTAACGAAGAGGAAAAGGTTGGAAGGAAAGCTTGGTGCAACATCTCTCTCTCTCTCTCTCTCTCTCTGTCTTTCTCTCTCTCTCTCTCTCGACAAGGATCCATGCTAGAGAAGGGGCAAGAAGGAGTCGAGCCTTATATTGAAGAAAGAGACTGGCAAAGCGAGGTGAGCTCGGCAAGAGGCATGAAGGGAGTTAACAAAAGAGCAGAAGGAGACCTCGGCTAGCGAAGCTGGAAAGGGAGGATTTGAAGCAGGATACAGGCTACCTCTCAAACGTACCTAAGAACCAGGGCAAAGCAAGAAGGAAGTCTCTCGCTCTCATTATTGAGAAGCAAAACCAAGGATCTCTCTCATACATAAGCAAGCATGAAGTTCTCTCTCTGGTCGAGCATAAGATGAGCGGCCATGATTAAGAAGGCAAGAGCAAAGCAGGAGGCAGGCAAAGCAAGGGTTAAATCATCAGATAGCAATTGAAGAGCAGGAGAACGGAAATAGTTAAGTGAATTGAAGCTTGTAGCATCCGTGAGGCATTTGAAGCAGATAAAGCGACAGAGAAAAATTTTCATCACTGTCATCAGCTAATGTTTTATTAATCATTCTGTTAAACTCAGTGTCATTAACGGCCTGATTAATTTTGTAAAGCGGGAGCTTAATATCCTAGTCAGCAGATGATCCAAGTGACGGCGTTGTTAACAGCCCGCCTTGGCTAAATAATAAGTTGAACTCAAACATAAGAATCAATTAATTGATGATTACGGCGATTACCAGAGTCAATTGCATCAATTTTTCTTGTTCTTTCTCTTTCGCACCTCCCACAGCCAGAGGCCCAGCGCCTGCCCGGATCACGTAGCGAACACATATCCCCCAACATCTTTGGTGAGCCCGATGCGAAACGAGCCGGGGTGGGAGATAAAGATGGAGAAGTTAGATCAGATTATGAAGATGATTGCAAAATTAAGTGCAAACAATTTTGATGATAAGTCAACAGTTCCAGATTTTGCAAAGATGCTTCAATTGCACTACAAGAGGCTCTTCATATTAGCGACGCTCACACAGCGACGCTCCAAAAAAAAAATTCCCGGCGTCGCTATAAGCGTCGCTATGAGCGTCGCAAATTTCTTTGTAAATTTGCGACGCTCATAGCGACGCTTATAGCGACGCTCATAGCGACGCCGGCAGGGGTAAAAAAATAACCGAGCGCGCCCAAAAACTCAGATCTCAGATCTGAGTTTTTCGGCGCCCTCAAGCAAAGAGCAGGTAACGCTCTCCCTCTCTCGCTCTCTCTTTTTCTTCTCCACACACACACACACACACACGAGGAGAGGAAGGAGAGCCAAGTATGCTCCTTCCCTCTCCTCATTCTCATGTTCCCTTCCCCTCTTTCTCTCTCCCTCTCTCTCTCTCTCACACACACATACACACACACACATAGTGTTTTTGAGAGCGAGAGAGAGAGAGTACAAAAAAAAACAAAAACGCACACACACATACATAAACAAAGAATGCACACACACATTGAGAGAGAAAAAGAGAGAGAGAGCATGCATAAACAAAAAACGCACGCATTGAGAGAGGAAAAGAGAGAGAGAACATGCATAAATAAAAAACGCACACATTGAGAGAGAAAAAGAGAGAGAAAACATGCATACGATCCAAAAAAACGCACACACATTGAGAGAGAAAGAGAGAGAAACTAATTTAACGTCGTAGGAAACTAATTAAAATTAAAAGACCTAAAGATCTAGCCGACGAAGAGTTGAACTCAAGACCTATTATTCAAGAGGGAAATGACATAATCAATCTATCATACTTGGCATGGGTGATAGAAAGGTTATACCATTTATCTCTTTTTATTGGCACACACATCCACACACGCGCACACACACAAGAAGAAGAGAGTTATAACGTCGTAGGAAACTATCTTAAAAGACGTTAAAGATTAGGTTATATGTAGACTTACATTAAATTAGATTTAGGTTTATTTTTAACTAGATTTACGTTTATTTAAGCTAGATTTAGATTTACGTTATATTAGATTAGATTTAGGTCTCCATAGACTGCGATGCCTGCATGAAGCGGGTGAAGAAAGCCCTCAATGGAATATAGGGTATTGATGTCTTCACTCATGGTGGGCTCCATCGATCCAAAAGTACTGGTGAAATGTCTTCAGAAGATAGGGAAGAAGGTGGATCTTCAGGGCGGCAAGAGTCACTACATCCCCGACACAATGACCATCTAGACAACCTTTAGTCATTAGACTTACGTTAAATTAGATTTAGCTTTATTTTTAGTTAGATTTACGTTTATTTAGATTTACGCTTATTTACGTTAGATCGAGTCCACGCAAGAATTACTTACGGTTTAGGGTTTAGAGTTAGACGAACAGTGAAAAGATCTACTGTGAAAAGATGTTAAGATGAAGTGAAGTGCTACAGCTAGAGAAGAGGCAAAGGGGTTTTGTCCACTACATGCAGTATCATGTAGACATGGGTGTGTAGATTTCTTGTACCCACAAATATAGGTATTGACCAATAAAGATGAGATTATAACCCGGTGGTTCTGATCTCCGTGCACCTCTAGACCGAGGTGTGCGGGGATTGGACATGACTAGAGAATGTGAGGTAAAGAGAGAGAGAGAGAGAGAGAGAGAGAGAGAGAGAGAGAGAGAGAGAGAGAGAGAGAGAGAGAAGACAAAGAATGCCAATAGAATATTAAATTTGTTGTCCAGGTTATAAGTTTTTTATCCTCATTATGAGTAGCGACGAGGATGTGGGACCATCCAACCGAAACACCTATCTCTCAACGAGGGTCTTATGTCCTTGTAATCAATGCAAGCATGCTGTGCGATGGACAAGACGTGTTTCTTTGCAGCACGTTCGCGAATTTGGCGAGTTCGATCCATCTATTATAGATCGAGTTGTTGCCAATTATAACTCGTCGGACTCTGACGCTGGCCAACAAGCAGCAATCTTGCAACCCAATAGACGTGTTCGCAGACGCGTTGGTCAAGCAGCATATGTGAGGCCACAAGATGTAGCCTTTGACAGCTCGGGGGATGATCATGCAGAGCACATTCCCAACGAGGCAATGTTTGAGCCCGAGATTGATGAAATGATCGAGACGATCATGGATTCAGGAAGGCTTATCTATGATGATATGAAAAGTGAAGCCGATACGCCATTGTATAATGGAGCACGTATGTCTAGATTGAAAGAACTCCTGGTTCTTCTCAACATGCAGGCAAAGTTTGGATGGAGTGACACTAGCGTCACAACGCTTTTTAGGTGATCTATTACAATTAGTTTACTTTAATAGAACTCTAAATGTACAATGATCTAATATATTTTTACACGACTGTATCATATTTTTATGTTGTGTAGATTGCTGAAAGAACACATACTACCAGCTGACAATGTGATGCCAGATTCCCGAGATGAAGCAAGAAAGATTTTGCAAAACTTGGGGATGGATTACAATTCTATCCACGCTTGTCCTAATGACTGCATTCTTTTTAGAGGGGAATACACAGACATGGAGAAGTGTCCGAAATGTGATTCTGAAAGATATCGAGTAGATCTCCACGGGACAAAAATTCCACAAAAGGTTTTGCGACATTTTCCTCTGCTTCCTCGAATCAAGCATTTCTTCGAATGTAAGTCCATGGCCGCCCTAGCATCATGGCATGAGGAGAATAAATCTTCGGATGGTGTGCTACGAATTCCTGCAGATTGCGCAGCCTGGAAACATATAGATGGAACATGGTCGGATTTTGCCAGGGAAGCTCGAAATTTGCGCTTAGGCCTGGCTATGGATGGCGTAAATCCATTTGGTCAAAGATCAACATCTTACAGTGTATGGCCCGTTGTCATCGTCAACTACAACATTCCCCCGTGGTTGACTACGAAGAAGGGGCACCTATGGCTAAGCTTGATTGTGCCAGGGCGATATAAAGTGGGGAATATGGATGTGTATCTTCGTCCACTATTGGAAGAGCTACAACAATTGTGGATTGGCATAGAGGTGGTGGATATGAGCCGACACACAGGACGACGGAATGCTTTGATCAGAGGCATTCTAATGTGGACCATGCATGACTATCCCGGGCTAACAGAATGCTCAGGTGATCTATTGACACTCACTACTCAGACACTGTAAATATTGTTTTTTTCCATAGTTGATCTATTATCATGTGTATACATGCAGGGCTTCAAACAAGCGGATATAGAGCATGTGTCACATGTGGACCTAGACTGAATGCACTTAGGGCACCCTCACTGAAGAAGCAAATCTACGAAGGTCATCAAGCGTATCTTCCAGAGAATCATGTGTTACGCGACGGCTTTTTGGGAAGAGAGCCACCAAGGATGTCTGCACAAGCATGGTTAGAGCAGAAGGAGATGTGCGATGACGGATTGCCTCCAGGGATGAAGAGACTATCTCTATGGTACGAGTTACCATACTGGCCCCGACTCATGATCAATCACTTGCTCGATCCAATGCACATATTCAAGAATGTGGGTAATCTACTATGGGACCATTTGACCGGCAAGAAAGATACTTTGGGAGCCAGAGTTGATCTTAGAAATGTGGATCGTATGGAGCAATATTGGCCGCAAATAGCGTCTGATGGATCGATAAAACTCCCTAAAGCACCATGGATTTTCACAGGAGCCCAAGAACGCAAAGTAAAAGAGGCCATTCGATCTTTGCGGACCCCCACTAGCGTAATGCACTCGCTCCGAACGTGTTTTACTAAAGAAGGAAAGCTTACCGGTTTGAAGTCACACGATTGGCATAAAATGTGTCAGGTACGTTCATAGTGGTCTTTAATATCAGTGCATAAAATGTGGACTTTAATATCATTGCTGCACATACTATACAGTTTATTTTACCGGTTGCCATTGAGGGATGTTTGTCTCTCGACATCCGTAACACAATCTACAAACTTGCAAAGCTGGTGCAATGGATCTCACAAAAGGAGATCAACGTAGACTCCATACCATTCGCCAAACTAAATGCTGCGGAGCTTGTGTGCATGTTTGAGAAACATTTTCCTACTACCATGCTAACCATTCAGGTGCATCTTCTTGTTCACATAGTTGATGAGGTGGAAATAGTTGGCACAGTTCATTCCAGATGGATGTTCTTCTTAGAGCATTTCATGAAAACGCTTAAGGGATATTTGCGTCAAAAGGCACGTCCGGAGGGTAGCATGGCAGAAGGTTGGTTGGTATCAGAGTCCCTAGTGTACATTGAAGAGTGGCTAGACGGATTTGATAAATCCCGGGACACGCTATGGCGAACCATAGATGATGAGCGCATATCTGGGATTGTCATGTGCAATCTCGGTGTTGAGAAGAAGATGACGGAAGATCTAGAGGCTAAAATCAACCGATTTTGCATGCTTCACAATCCAGTGATGCAAAAGTGGATTTCACAATATGAGGATGCAAAGCAAGAGCGACAAAGGGCACGAATCGAGTGGAGACGGGGAAGACGACCACCGATGCACTATCCAGCGGTTCTGGAGAGCCTACCAACCTTCATGAGCTTAAGATGGTTGCACAACCAATTGAAAAGCGCACAACAATGCGGTGACGAAGTGACTGAAGAAGAGTGGGAGTACTCTCGGGGTTGCGCGACCAAGGTAAGTTTGCAATGTACGACTAGCTAGTGAATTTATTTCTAAACGTTTGAACGGCCACTCATAATCTTTGTTCGTTGTAGTATAAGTCATACACAGCAGCATGGTGTAAAGGTCGACATTTTAGGGTGGAACGAATCGACAAAAAGCGTTTTACTCAAGATTGTGGAATCATGGCAAAATTTGAACAGTTTAGTCGACGACGTTCCTCTGATGCAGATCCTGTGGTAGCGGAACTCACTTACTTCAGCACGCTGCAAGAGATTTTGAGGATCGATTACAGAGGATTTTTTGTCGACTTGTTCGACGTGCAATGGTTCAAGATAATCATGGAGGGTCGCAACGCTACTGTGCGTAGAGGAGAGTCTAGTTTTCTTGAGGTGGATTCTACTAAGACATGGACTGACCTAAGAGACACTTTCGTACTACCCGAGCATTGTGAACAAGTAAGTATATAAATAGTTAACATCCCCCTTTTACAAGTTATGTGCTTGAAAGCTCTCATGTAAGTTATGTGGCTCTGGCAAGTAATATTTCATCCTACAAAGTCTACATCAAACTGGTGGTACGTCATAGAGGTAGCCCCTCGTAGTGCAAGGACGTATGAAGGCTACCATGTGCCAATCACAACGACATCAATGGAGAAGATCAGAGAAGATGCTCAATCAGAAGCCGCTACGGTGGTGCCAGACGAGCATCAAGATGCTACTACTCTATATGGGGTGCATGCAGAGGAGCTACAAAATGAAACAGAGGATATGTGTTTAAACGGAGAGCTCTATATAGATATAGGAAGTCATGCTGAGTTATGCGAGGATGAGAGAGAGATCTCTTAAAGCCACAAATATTGTATTTGAACAATTTTGCTCCGTGTTGTAAAAGCTCTGGCTCTCTAAGTACCTTCCATGGTGTATAACGCTCTTTTCTACTCGCGCTCACATCTTTTGATTGAAAATTCTGAGTTTTTGACTTGCCTCTTCTATCACTCGATTCATTGCGTCATTGTATTTATATGCGTCATTACGTCATTGTCTACTCTATTCATTCAATATTAAGTTTAAATATTCGTGTGTTTAATGCAGGTATGGATGATGAGGAGTTTGTTTCTTCTTTGTCACCGCAGCAGAGGCAGTGGTACGTGGAGCGTCATCGCTCTGGTGCATCATCGCGCGTTCCTACACCATCCGCATCTCCCTCTCTTTTGGAGCATTCGGCGCGCTCCGAAGCTTCGACGTCGACGAGACGAGCTTCACACTCGTCTAGACACCGGCGCTCTAGTGGTGGCGGTGGCGGTTGTTGTGGGGATTCCGCCACCGATGCCTCCACACCGCCTCGTGTTCGACGAGTCTCTTTACCCTCCCCTTCTTTGCCCGCCCCCACACCAGCCACAGCATCGCCATCTATGCCAGGTTGTGCACGGCTGACTGTTCCTAGAAGCTACACACCTCTACCTACTCCGCCAGGAGCCACCCCACTCGACACTCCTCGCTTCGGGGCCCAAACGCCGGTGGAGACACCTGACGTCCGTACCCCCATCGACACGCCGCTAGAGACCCCTGCCGGGACACCCAGGTTCACGCGTCACCGGCCAGAGGGCTTGCCTTACTCCGTCGACATCAGCGGCGGCATCATCATGGATGATGACGGCAAGAAGGTGATCTCGCGCATGCAAGGTCTTTGCTCCCAGCTGTTTAGACACTACATACTAAACAAATGGAGTGAAGTACCAAGTGATTTAAAAAACAGAGTCATCAACATACTTCATGATGAGTTTCCCGTTCCAACACGGGATCAGCGCTTCAATGAAGACCTGATGAAGATTCAAATGCGCGAATACTGCAAACACAAGCGTTCCGAAGTGCAAAAAGCAATCAAGAATGGGTGGAACAGGCCAGATTGGTTGGCCAAAGAAGATTGGAAGAATGCGAAGAAAGCAGCGCGCGAGAATCCCAACAAGTGGAAGCAACAAAAAGATGCAGCCAGAGCGCGAGTAGAGGCAGGGAGCTCGCACCACTTGGGGAGCGGTGGATGGGCATCATTTGAGGCCGATTTTGTAAGTCTTTTCACATTGCTCTTTATGCATGTTCGATAGTTTAGGGTTTATGAGTTTTTTAGTTTTAACATAATGAAATCTTTGTATGTTTTGACAGTGGTCGATGACAGGACGTGATCCCACACCGTACGAGCGTGAGTACGCAGGCAGGAAGGGCTTAAACGCCCTGATGGACATTCTCAGTTCTCGCGGCGGCATGGTTAGTATTAGGGTTTACTCTTTTTTATTTTTTGTATTGTTTTATAAATGTCGTTATATGTTTATACTTACTGAAAGCTGTCTTATTGTCTTTTTTTGCAGAATCCAACAGATACGCCGCTTGGACGCGATGAGACGTCTGATTAGACGACGTCAGTTTAGCCGTAGCTAGATAGCATTAGTTTAGGGTTTCTCATAGCTTATGTATCAAGCGATGGATTTTATACGTCTTTTTGAACCATGTATATTATTACATTTGTCACCGCAGTTCCTTTTGCCAATCAATTCTTTATGCCTATGATGTTGTACAATTGTCATTATTACATTTGTCAATCAATTCATTTTGCCTCTGATGTGTACAATTGTCAATTTTGCAAACAATGCGTCTTGTGAGTGATTATTTTGGGTCTATTATCTATCTTTGCACTTTTTTTAAAAAGTGAATCAAGTACAATATGGTTGATGGGTGGCAGGGCATTCAATGCCCTGCCACCAAAAAAAAATCTCTCGGGCGTCGCTATAAGCGTCGCTATTTATGGCTCTGTAGCGTCGCTATAAGCGTCGCTATAGTCATCTGTGTAAACGTGGCTATAGGCGTCGCTATATAGTGACGCTTATAGCGACGCCTATAGCGATGCCTATAGCGACGCTCTTGTAGCGACGGTTTTAGCGACGCCGGGGGTTATAAAAACCCAATGTATTTACGTCGCTGACAGCGTCACAAGAGCACACAACCTCTTGTAGTGTTGGTTCAAGGATCTCTGCTTGAAATAGAGACTGTAAAGAAAAAAAATCAAATGTATGAAGCTTTGGATGCATCTTTAGATGCAGTATACGAGGAGAGACGGCTCTTTGATGGATACGATCCAGAGTGCTACTAGCTGGAGACCAAGGTAAGAGGGATACCAAAAGAATTGATGATCAAATCTTTTGAGCAGTTAGTGAGTTCAGATGTGAAGGAGCAGATTCAAGAGGTTACCAGAGCTTGCAATGACGACTGGGAGTATTTCAAAGAAGCTATTGTGGAAGCACGTTATGAGCAGTATGAAATCTATCAAGAACAAAGTTCAAGTCTACCGGACTACGTAGATATCCGAGGACAAGTACGATCAAAGTTAGAAGCTGTGAATGATGAGTTTATTGTACATGATGCTACCTTCTTCCAGGCTAATGATAAACACATAGTCAAAGATGTGTATGAGAAGTATGGGTTTGCAGATGCCTTTCATGAAGTAGAAGTCCTTGAGGGTGAGTCTCTACAACCTCAAACTACGTAGGGTGAATTTTTCAAAGAACATGTATCTATAGTACAGGAAGAAACGAAATCATGGGATCAAGACAATGAATTGGCTAAAGCTCAGGAAGATGTCCAGGTGAATGAGGGCAGCCATATTCAGGTAGACATGCAGGAAGATTCAGTTATAGCTGATACTTTTGCTACTGAACTAGAATTAGAGCAAATTTTTTTTGGTACAGATTCTAATATAGAGGTGATTGAAGATACTGGTACAGGATTTTCCCAAGAGTTGATTAATGATACAAATGTTATAGGTCAAAGCATGGCTACTGTTGAGAGCAGCAAGACCATGGTTTTTGGTATACTATATTTAGCGAATTTGGATGTACCAGATTTTGAGGACTTGGCTAAGCAAGAGTATGTGCTTGAAGATCTACAAAATGTTGATTCATAGGGGGTGCAGACTCCTTCATTGACAAGTTTTTGTGAAGCGCAGCTACTAAAGTGGGAACCTGAATTTGAATGTGATAATGATGAATCAGAGGGGGTGCAGACTCCTTCTCTGCTGACAAGTTTCTGTGACCTAGAGCTACCGCTATGGCAGACTGATCATAAATTTGATGCTGGTGATTTAAAGAGGGAGCAAACTTCTTCTCTATCGAGAATTTGTGAGATAGGACTTACACTATGGCAGAATGATCATGAACTTGATGATGATGATTCAGAGGGGGTGCATAGTGAAGTGGAATCTCTTGATGTTGAATATGATTGGTTTCATCTTGACGTTGGCGGTTCCACTTATGGAGAAGAGACCAAGGCCTTCTCTAATCAAGAGCGCCGATGATACAGACAGAGCAGTAGATGAAATTTTCAATGTGCATGCTGAACTTTGTGCTACAGAAGTGCAAAGATATCTGGGTGAGGGTGAAAGACTTAAAGAGAAATTTACAGCAGATGCATTTAGTATGCATGTCACATGTGGAAATCTTAGTTTACAACAGCCTGAGAAGTGCAAGATGGAGGAACCTTCTGAAGCAGTGGACCTAGACCTTATGTGCTTACTAGACGAAGCTTTAGAAGGGTCCTCAAATACAGATGCTAAGGATACCAATCACTCCAAATTCATGCATGAGCGAGTTTGTTTAGATTCAGTAGATGATGAACTTATGCTGTTGTTAGATGATGCACTACTTGATTTTGAGCCTCTACGAGATAGAGATTTTTTTCAGATGCATCTTTTGGGCCTAATGAAGAGGATTTTAACAGAGACTTGATGTTTTCAGATATGCATGATTGGGATTTCAATACTAGTGAGAGTGAAGGTGAACTGCCAATGCTTTTACCTGTGATTGATGATCGACAATTGGATGAGCCAGTTGCACACGGGATATGGCAGTATCTGATGCTACCTGATGCTATATGGGATCTGATGTTACCCTATGATGTAGGGGATTTTGAGCTAGCTTTTGACCCACGACCTAACATATATATGCATGGTCCTGGGCAATTGACTTACATACCATATGATCCAGGCGGTTTGCATGAAGATTTGTGGGTTAATGTATGTTTATGCTATAATGATTGGAAATTCTTATATTTGCCCTATGATCCTGGATGATGGTGCAAATGTTTTTTAGGAATACTCACAGTGGGGCAAATCATTGGTTTGCATTTGATCTCGGGGGCTACTAAAGTGCCAGTTGCAAAGTTGAAGAGGACCAGCTATCTGATGTAGTAGGTTGCATGGTACAAGGTTTTGTTTTCTAGATTATGCTAAGTCAGAATAGTTTTGGTTATGCATTCAATAAGATTACATGGCTGGCTTCCAGCTAACTTCTTTGGACAATTTCTGAAAGTATCTTTACACCTTTTGAGTTGGTTTTGCTAAGAGAACTTGAAGTAAAGGACTTGACGGCCATTCCGTGTGCAGACAGAGTAAGGCATACTTGAGCTTGACAGAGTTCCTTAAAGAGAGCTTAATGGTCAAGCCATGTGCATCATTAAGTGGAGCACTTGAGTCTGGCGGGGTTTACTAAACAGGATATTCATAATTGAATGCTTTGAAGATACGATAGATATA
Organism: Adiantum capillus-veneris; assembly: GCF_014529385.1. Taxonomy (NCBI): domain Eukaryota; kingdom Viridiplantae; phylum Streptophyta; class Polypodiopsida; order Polypodiales; family Pteridaceae; genus Adiantum; species Adiantum capillus-veneris. Next base: position 29,147,029 of record NC_140937.1, on the reverse strand, counting down.
GTTTAGAGATTTTTTTGATGGACAGCTACCTAATGATTAAGCTAGAACATTGATGATAGGGTATAAACCTTATTTCATTTTTCATATGTTTACCAGTTATGTGAGTCTGATGATAGAAAGATCTTAAGGTACCTATAGCAGATGCAGATTGAAGTGCTGTTGGCACAGACCGGAGGCTGTACAAGTTCAGAAGGGGTGGATGTCGTGCAGCTCCGCTCCCATGCTAAGAAAGATGCCAGAAAAATATACATCAAGCTTACTTGATTTATGGTCAGTGATCAAGGCTTGATAACAGGCCAAGTTTAATGATTAATGTATGCCAAATGCATCTAAAACGGGTCAACAAATGTCTTAATGATTCCAAAAATGAGTTTTCTTGAAGTGAGAATAATTATGATATAGAACTGCAGTGCTTGAAGTGCTCTAACAACCTGTCTTTATGGCTCGTCGATTGGAGGTACGGTGAAGAAGTTATGACAGTTCAAAGTTCAACTCAATTGCAGATCCGTACCGGATTGGGCAACTGCAGCTGAGGTGACAGAAATGAAATGAATGCACAAGCCTGAAGTGTGCACTTTGTGGAGAACGTCGGTCTTTCCAAATAAGCGATCAGAGTTTCGGTTACCAAGATATGAGCTGTTAAATATTGACCGGGGGCCGGCTCCGTGCCAGTCAGGTCGGCTTGGGCAGTGTGCCATCTAGGAATTTTATAGCCCTACATGTTTTGTATGCATTCTATGCAGTTCAAGACGTCTAAAGGAATTTACGGCTTGTCAGATACAGTCCAGGTTGATTGGATAATCTGGATTAAGGTCGGTGTCAGTTGCCGACGCAACTGAACTAGGCAACTTTTGGCATTATTTGCAATGTTGTTATGGGAAGTAGAATTCTTAAAAAGCTACCATGCCTCTTCTGGGTGATGACCTTCTACTTTCTTCAGAGTCTTGCCTTGCCCGATATTGTAACAGAGTGGCGCCTTTATGAAAGCATCACTTGCATGCCAAATGTGGTGCCCTTACAAAGGAAGCCGGCCGCCAAAAGGCCACCCAACTTAACCCATGAAGGCTGCCTAATTGTTTTGCTTGGCATTGCCTCATCCCATATGTATGCCAAATGTGGTGCCCTTCATAACCTAACGGCCACCCACCTAAAGGGCATGGTAAGCCAAATAGGCCGCCGCCCAATGGGAAAAAAAAGGGGCTTAACTGGTGTGAAGCGAAGGACTTTAAAGAAAAGAGGTGCCATGGTGTTCAATAGCGAGGTGCACAGGAGAGGAAGAGGGAGATGACCGCGCTGGCAGGGATGATGCTCGGACAAGCTTGCAACTGAAATGAAAACTGCTCAGCATGCTTGCGCAAGCCCTTTCAGTGCCACGCATGGCGCTTTTGGAGGAGGTCGAAACCTCGGGTGCCACATCAGCAAGGGCAGTAACTTATGCTCCCTAGCAACGACGGTGCCGTTGTTGCTAAGGGAGGGAGCACGCTATTGATAGAAAGGAAGGGACGCCTTTTGCATGGGATTGGATGGCAAGCACATGAGGGAGAGGAGAGTGGAAGCGAAGAGGAGGAAGGCGGAGAGGGGTCGGAGCATGGAGAAAATCTCCCTCTCTCTCGCTCTCATGCTCGGGGAAATCCTTCTCTCTCCCTCTCGAGCTTGAGCAAGAAGAAGCCAAGGCTCGGAGCTTGGTCAAGGCAATTGCGTGCGAGGAGCTCGAAGGCACGAAGGGGCGAGGAGAAGATCCAGATAGGGTAACAAAGAGGAAAAGGTTGGAAGGCAAGCTTGGGGCAACCTCGATCTCTCTCTCTCTCCCTCTCTCTCTCTCTCTCTCTCTCTCTCTCTCTCTCTCGACAAGGATCCGTGATAGAGAAGGGGCAAGAAGGAGTCGAGCCTTATATTAGAGAAAGAGACTGGCAAAGCGAGGTGAGCTCGGCAAGAGGCGTGAAGGGAGTTAACAAAAGAGGAGAAGGAGACCTCGGCTAGCAAAGCTGGCAAGGGAGGATTTGAAGCAGGATACATGCTACCTCTCAAACGTGCCTAAGAACCATGGCAAAGCAAGAAGGAAGTCTCTCGCTCTCATGCTTGAGAAGCAAAACCAAGGATCTCTCACATACATAAGCAAGCATGAAGTTCTCTCTCTCCTCAAGCATAAGATGAGCGGCCATGATTAAGAATGCAAGAGGAAAGTAGGAGGCAGGCAAAGCAAGGGTTAAATCATCAGATAGCAATTGAAGAGCAGGCGAACGGCAATAATTAAGTGAATTGAAGCTTGCAGCATCCGTGAGGTATTTGAAGCAGATAAGGTGACATAGAAAAATTTTCATCACCATCATCAACTAATGTTTGATTAATCATTCTGTTAAACTCGGTGTCGTTAACAGCCTGATTAATTCTGTAAAGTGGCAGCTTAAACTCCTAGTCATCAGATGATCCAAGTGACGGCGTTGTTAACAGCCCTCCTTGGGTAAAGATTAAGTTGTATTCAAACATATTAATCAATCAATTGATGATTACGGCGATTACTAGAGTCAGTTGCATCAATTGTTCTTGTTCTTTCTCTTTCTCACCTCCCACAGCCAGAGGCCCAGCGCCACGTAGGGAACACATATCCCCCGACAGCGTCCTGAATCTGAGGATGTAGGCGATGTTGAGGATGTTGTAGGTCTTGCTGCAAGGATTGCAGCTGTTAGAGTTGTTTTGCCTACGGTAGAACAAGATCATTGGGATGTTCAGGATGCGTAGGCTCATGCATTGATTGCATTGTCTGTGAAGCGCACCATTGTTCCTCACATCCGTTCAGCAAAATCTGCAAAACAGGCTTGGGATATTCTAGCAGGTCTTTATGCAAGCCGCAATGAGGCTATATTGCTTTGCTGCGTAAAGCGCTGGAGTCAAAGATTATGCATGAGGAAGATGATATGGACACTTTCCTTGCCAGTGTCAAGGATATCAATGAGCAACTTATTTCTGCAGGTGAAGTCATTTCAGACAGTTTTCTTGTGCAGACTATTCTCGATGCCTTACCAAATTCCTACCAGACTTTCGCTAGTACTTGGAGACTGATGACTTAAGGAAATCCTGAAGTTGTCAAGTTTGATGCATTATGCACATTGCTATTGCAAGAGTCACTTTCTAGAAAAAAGAGGACTAGGCAATGTGCAGTTAAATAGGCTTTTATTGCTTCTCAAAGAAAGGGTGGTAACAGTAATGCAGCCACTTCTTATGGTTCTGATGTGAGTGGTAAAAATTCTGCTCCTAATGCTTTTGCTGGCAGCACTTCGTCTGGCAATTCTGGTGATAAGGGCAAAAAGAAGATGCGTTGCGATTATTGTAAAGCTAATGATCACTTGATCAAGTCATTTCCTAAGTGAAGACCAAAGAGGCTAAGAATAAAGAGGGTGGTTCCACTGCAAATGCTGGTTCCACTACAAATGCAACCATTGTTGAGTCTTCTGTGAAAGGAGACTATAATGCAGAATGGGCTTTTAGCGTAGAGTGCACTTACAATCCTGCTGTCCATGATGCATGCTTGTCAGTTGCTGTAGATTCACATGTGTGGTATTTTGACAGTGGTGCTACAAATCACATTACCTCACATCGTGAATTGTTTACCTCTCTCGAGTCTTTCCCTCGTGGGAATTCAGTCACTTGTGACAACAATGCCTCTTATCCAGTTCAGGGAGTTGGAAAGATTGTGCTCACTGCTGCTAATGGCAGTTCCTTCACACTTGTTGATGCACTTTATGTACCTGGGATCAAGAAGAATCTCTTGTCTGTATCCGCACTTACTAGACTTCGACTTGTAGTCAAATTTGTGGATGACAAATGTACAGTTCATGATCTCAGTTTTGGTGATGAAATTGTTGCATTTGGGCTTTTGTGCCGTGGGTTGTATAAGCTCACTTTGTATGACAAGTGTGGACAAAATTTTGCAAATGCTGTTGCAGATTCAAGGGCTATTTCAGATGCAAAACTTTGGCATGCACGTTTGGGTCATCTGAATTTTGCCAGTTTGCTGCGTTTGCAAAAATCTGATATGGTTGCTTCTTTGCCGCCTCTTGAAGCACCTGTCAAAAATGTTTGTGAAGGCTGTATTTTGGGTAAGATGCAGCGTTCTAAGTTTCCAAAGGATGGTTCAGTTCGGGCCACATGCAGGTTGCAGCTTGTGCATAGTGATGTTTGTAGGCCCATGCAAACTCCGTCCTTGGGCAATTACCTGTACTTCGTGACTTTCATTGATGATTACTCCAGGCATGCATGGGTATTTATGCTTAAAGTGAAGTCCAAAGTTTTTATGTGCTTCAAACAATTTCTGGCTATGGCTGAAAATGTCTCGAAATGTACTATGGGCACCCTCCGTTCCGATCCAGGGGGGGAGTATATGTCTCATGAATTTAATGCATTTCTGGCTAGTCGTGGGATAAAACACCAATGTACAGTTCCTTATACACCTCAGCAAAATGGTGTTGTTGAGAGGAAAAATAGGTCACTAATAGAAATGGCACGATGTATGGTCAAAAGTCAAGCTTTGCCGCATTCTTTTTGGCTTGAGGCCATCATGTGTGCCAGTTATGTACTTAACAGGTGTCCTATGAAAGCTTTGCACTCTGTTACTCCATATGAATCATTGCATGAGAGAAAGCCTTCTATTGAGCACATGCATGTTTTTGGTTGTTTGGCATATGCTTTGGTGCCACAAGTGCAGCACAAAAAATTGGATGATAAGGCTGTCAAATGTATTTTTGTTGGTTATAGTGCTGAAAGCAAAGGTTTTCGGTTGTATCATCCGCAAACAAAACGTATTCTAGTTTCTTGGGATGTAGTGTTTGTGGAAGATTTTGTTCAGCCCTTGCTGTCATGTACTAGAGACAGTAATGTAAGCTCACAGGACATTTATGACACTTTGTTGCCTCTTTTCAGTGGTGGAAATACGAATGTAAGTTCTAAAGAGGCAAATGTACAGCCTATGGGGGTTTCTGAAAATGTTTTAGATCAGCCTATTACTGATGCAGATGTACATGATGTACTTGATGAGGAAAGGGCTGAAAATGAGCAGGCTAGAGGTATGCCAAAATGGCTAGTGCACATTTTGCGTGACAGTAAATTAGATGCACCTTTGTCTAGTCGTTCTCGTTGAGGCTCTCGCCATGCATCTTATGCATCAGATTGTTATGCTTTGGCTGTGTCTAGCTTACATGATGTTGAGGAGCCTCTGTCTTTTGATGAAGCATAGAATTTAGAAAATTGGATGGATGCCATGCAATCAGAATATGATGCACTCATAGAAAATGACACATGGACTTTATGTGATTTGCCTCCTGGAAAAAAGGCCATTGGTACGAAGTGGGTTTACAAGTTGAAACGCAAGCCGGATGGTGAGATTGATCGCCATAAGGCTCGACTTGTTGCGAAGGGTTATGCACAAAAAAAATGAATTGACTACTATGCATTTTCTATGTGCATTGGCAGCTCATTTTGGTTGGGATGTACATCAATCAGACATTGTTACTACTTTCTTGAATGGTGACATATTTGAGGAAGTTTATGTAACACAGCCTCGTGGTTTTGTCATAAAAGAACAAGAGGACAAAGTGTGCAGATGTAAGAAGGCTTTGTATGGGTTGAAGCAATCTCCTCGTGCTTGGTATGAGAAAGCTGACACTCATTTGGTTAAACGAGGCTTTCGTAACAGTCCAGCAGAAAGCACATTGTATGTAAAGCGTGAGGGTGATGTGCTTCTCATTGTGGTTCTTTATGTTGATGATTTACTGATCACTGGACCAAATGAGAGACATATTGCTGAATTTAAGGCTGATTTGAATGCTACTTTCAAGATGAAAGATTTGTGGCTGTTGCATCATTACTTGGGTATACAGTTTAAGCAGTGTGATGGTGGTATTTCCTTCTGTCAGAAAAGTTACATAGAGACATTACTATGTAAGTTTGGACTTGAGGATTGCAAACCTATTTCCACTCCCATGGAAATAGGTTTGAAGTTGAGTCTACATGATGCTGGCGATCCTGCTGATGTCACTCTTTACCAAACTGTTGTTGGCTGCCTCATTTATGTATGCAACACAAGGCCGGATATTCAGTTTGCAGTCTCACACGTCAGCAGATTTATGCATAGCTCAGGGTCTAAGCATTGGTAGGTTGTCAAGAGGATTTTCTACTAACTTAGTGGTACTTTACATCTTGGCTTGTTTTATCCCAAGGGGAGATCGTTGCCACCAGACTTACATGCCTTTTCGGAATCAGATTGGGCTGGTTGTTTTGACACGCGAGCATCCACAAGTGGTTTTTGTTTCATGCTTGGCAGTTCATGTATATCATGGTTGAGCAAGAAGCAACCTACTGTGGCCACTTCGAGTTGTGAGGCTGAGTACAAGGCAATCTTCACAGCTACGGTTGAGTGTGTATGGCTCAAACGCCTTATGGCTGATTTGGGTGTTGGACAGGACATTGCCAACACTATCTACACTGACAGTCAGAGAGCATTGACAGTTGCGAGGAACCCAGTTTTTCATGCTCGCACAAAGCACATTGAGGTGCATTACCATTATGTAAGGGAGAGGCTCTCATCACGAGAGATTAGCTTGGCTTATGTGCCAACACAGGACAACCTTGCAGATCTTTTCACAAAGGAATTGTCTTGTGAGAAGCTTGAAGCTTTCCGCAAAGCTTTGGTCTTACTCCCCTTTGTGGACTGATCATGTCCTCAGGGCATGGCACTTCCCTTTACTCATGTGCCAGCTCTCGTTCACCGCATCACTCCAGGGGGATTTGTTACCATATACATGTGGTAGTGATGTGTGTGAACACACTAGGACCGCCGGGGCATTTTTTCCCTCTTTAGGAGTTTTTTCCCCCCGAGCATTGTATATACGCCCATCACTCTAGGGCTATCTATCTTTCCATTGCACACTAGGTAATACACTCTCTATTATGTGCCTTGAGCTTCCTTCATCTTCTCCAAGTTGTGTGTGCTTCTCTGCATTTCTAATTCCAACAGTGGACACTTTCCACAACCCCATTGCATGAGAATCTAGGAGTAGGGTAAGTAGGATCCGAGGTGGATTTCAGAACATTAATCTCTCTGAAAGAATCAAGTGTGAGTTGTTATTGGAAGTTGCAAAATTTCAGGTCTACGACTAGAAATAGCTTGAAAAGACTCGAATCCACTCAATCTGACTGGAGAGTAAGCCTAAGAATTGTCCAATAAGCTCAAAGACACTTCGAGGTAAAAATTTCAAGAGTTGGCCAAAACTCAGATTATTTACTTTTTCTTGACATTTTAGGCCAAATTAAGTTTTGACTTGATTCATAGGTTTAAAAAACATCATAAAAAGATTGTCTTTGAGAAAATTGCAAAAAAGTGCTCATTTCAAGCCTAAAGTTAATAATCGCGATTATTAACTTTCTACTCTAAATTGGCCAAGGTTCATACCATTGACTCATTACATGCGTACAAACAACTTTTGTAAAGGCCCAAAAGATTTGGATCACTAAACTGACAAAAAACTAGATAAAAACTAAAGTTTGTACTGACTTTTTGAATCTTGAGTACAATTTTGGAAAAAATTTGTCCAAACTTGTTGAAATTTGATTCATAGGCTTATGTTGATGTGATAAACATGTGTATATGTTGAGTTGACCAAAAAATTGTAAAAATTTGTTAGAAGTAAATAATCGCAATTATTTATATCTACCCTATTTTTCAACTTTTTTGACCAAGTCTGCATACCACTCGCTTCACCATGTTGTAAAGCCCACAAACCAAATTTGGTAGGATTTGGACCACTGGAGTGAAATTTGTGACTAAAATTGCAAAGTTAGTCTGCGAAAAGATAATTGATGACCATTTGACCAAAAATTATCCAAACTTGTTCAAACATGCCAGGGACCTTAACTTAAGGTGCTTAACACCCTGTATCAAAGTTGGGGTAAAAATTTACAAAAATATAGCTGGAGTAAATAATCACGATTATTTATATCTGCTTCAAAAGTTGATGATTTTGCAAATTTGAGTACACCACAACGTCAACCACATCAAGTAGACCTCACAAATCAATTTTGGTGAGGTTTGGAAACCAAAAGTGAGACTTAGGCCAGATTCTCCAAATCAAAGTCTGTTTGGTGTTTGATTAGAATTGGTCCAAACTTGTTGAAATTTTCCCAGAGACTCTAACAAGTTGTATACTTGCCAAACCTATAAAAAAAGTGCAAAAATTTGACAAAAGTAAATAATCGTGATTATTTACTTCTGCTATCTAGAGACAATATTTTTGACTTTTGAACTTGTACAGTGATAGACCAACATAATATAAAGCCACAGGGAAATTTTGGGTTCAATTAGATCAAAATTGGTACAGATACACGTAGTTTCCAGATTGCAGATCAAATCTTTGAATTCTGCTAAAGTCGAATCTGAAAGTCAAATTTTGACTCCCATAGCTCGATTTGAAGTGATACACAGAGACCAATCACGAGAGTTCTCAAGAGCTCTACCGTCTTTATAGAAGAATATCTAACTTGATTAAATTTGTACAGGAATCAGGTTGGAGACGAGGAATCAGTGGCTTGACAGAAAGTTGCAATTGAATCGAGTGGAAATTGACGACAAGTCAATCCAAAGGTGAGTACTTTATCTAGGGCTTCATCAGTCTATATGAACCTTAGATCTAGTTGTGTACTAGGAAATTAGGGCATACTTGGAGAAACCTCCAGTAGAGTATCTACCGAAGAAAGCATGAATCAAGGCAATTCCTTGTACACAATTCGTGAAGAAGTCTCAAACACTTTTTCAGATTCAACATCCAAAATGTCTTCTTACTCGACTCACTTGGAAATCGGAATGTCAGTGTGCTATAAGAATATACTACTATCTTTTTACAAGACTAACCATCATGGAGCCCATGTTTACTTGGACCCTAACGAGGAGTATGCTATTCTCATTGATGACCATGGTATTGAGTTCGAAGAAGAAATTAGGGCAAACAAACAAGGAGAAATGTACATGGATTGAAACGGAACTCAGTATCTACAGGTCAAAAACCTTGACATGATAGACAAATGGGGGTTAGAAGTAAACACTATAATCCCAGCTATGTCAGCAAAAGAAGGACCACCAACTTTAGAATTTGAGGGATACGATCAAGTAGACTTAAAGCCTTTGAAACGGCTTAGTACGAATAATCCTAGGATCGGAGTCTATTTTTGGGAAGATAGAAACATAAAAGATCTTTTGTGGACTTCTCATGCCAAACCAGGACAATTAACGGACATGAAGATCATCTATATCTTCAAGATCAAAGATAAGGGATCAGCAGACCTACCAATCTACCTATTTAGGGATTCTTAAAACAAAAAATTTGTTATGATGACTCCTGAGGAGGTAGAACAAACCAAATACCAAGGTTATTCCATACGGGATTGGATATTGGGGCAAGGACCATAAACAATTCCAAGAGATGAACACCGTGAGAGATCATCTGAGAGTAATGTGAAGAAACCAGAAACCACCTCATCACATAGAAAACCGGGTGACACTAAGGCCAGTCCAGGCCTACATGAGTCACTATTTCCAATAGACTGGTTTAAAGGACTCGGAACAGGACCAAATCCCAAAAGACTTAGAGTTGAACCAAACAAACGTGTCAGACCAGCTGATTTTTAAAAATGGGTCAAAAAGGGGATCCATATGACCACTTAGCAAGCTTTAAGCAAGTGCTAAGAGCAGAGCGTATATTCGATTTCCATACTCAATTTGAGGGTTTTGGAATGAATTAGAAGGAAAAGCTTTGACACGGTTTCAAAACATTCCACCAAGGTCGATCATGGACTTGAACACATTAGCTCAAGGATTTGTAGCTGCTTGTTCCAAAACGGGGATTAAACATAATACGGTAGCTCAAATCTACACTTTTAAACATAAATACGGTGAGTCTATTAGGGATTGTGCAACTCGAATGAAACAATACATTGCCAGATGCCCAGAGATGGAGATATCTGCAGAAGAACGACTTGTATCTTTGTTTCTGGAAGGACTGCTAAACAAAGAACTTCATGCTATACTCTATAGTAAAACGCATACAACCCTAGAAGCATGTGTGTCTGATGCGATTGACCTAGGAGACAATTGCGAGATCTTCAACGAAGAAGATGTCCCTAAGGATAACCAAAGCAGGAAAACAACATCCACAAAACCAGCACAAGTGGGAATGGCTGTTCGGCACCACTCTGAGCCATAGAAGATATGCTAAAAAGGATGAACAACATGATGAACAATATGCAAAAAGCACCTATGAGAGGACCAGGACAAGGGATACCTCCACAAGGACAACCAATCAGGCCACAAAAATGGTGTGAAATTGAGGTTAAATGGACCAACCATGAGACCCACGAGTGCTACTTCAAACCAAAGTATGATGGGAATGTTTAGTACGTGCCCATGAGGCCACAAGGACAACCCATGTACAGATATCATCTTAATATGGCCCAAACTCAAAGACCACCAATGGGTATGGAAAGACCTCAACCTATGTTGGGATAACAACCTCTGTATCCAAGACATAATGTAGTGCCTATTGAGGCGGTCCGGGGCGGGCAACAAGAAGAGCAACCTCTAGACACCCTTCAAGGCTCCCGTGCTGCTCAATGGGGCTGGGGCACAATACAACACAAACCAAAACAACAAACCCACAACCAAATCCCAACTACACAAGGGGCACCACCTAGTTTAAGAGCGAACTAGGACGCAAAGAGGAGAATCGTTAGAGCAACCCACAAACAAGCAAGGAATTTACACTAACCCTAACACCAATGGAACACTCTCACACACTAAAACACGAGAGAGAGAGAGAGAGAGAGAGAGAGAGAGAGAGAGAGAGAGAGAGAGAGAGAGAGATAGTGCTCGGGCTGCTTTGAAACGTATCGGCAATGATCAAGCAAACACAACTATATATTTAAGAAAGAGAGAGAAAGGGGGGAGGGGGTGCTTGTTGCATTAATACCTTCTTACAAATCTGTCATGACAAATCAAAGTGAAATTAGTATTTGTTCAGCATAGCTTGCGTAAATTTCACCACAACACATCACAAGAAAAGCCACCCCAATCACTGTCTTAAGGCCAGGGGAGTCCTCTCCACCCTGTCGCCCTCTTACAGTATGTGGGATTTATGGCTAGATTGATGACAACACCAGAGACAAGCTATCAAGAACTTAACAAAAAACACCAAGACACTTACGCATCATTGTTGTCCATTACTTCACGTTGGAAGGGAGACAAAGTATCCAAGCTTAGTCCAAATCCACCCTCCTTGATTCAACAAATGTTGGGCTTACACTAGTAGGAGAAATGATAGATTTTCTACTCTCAATTGAATGATCACTCTCTCTCTTACAATGGCATAGAGTTCCCTTGCTAATCCCCTATTACAACACATGCACATGCATAAGACAATGAGCTTCCACTCAAGAGCTCCTTCTAGAGAGGTTGAGCTTGGCTTCTCAAGCTATAGCATAGTGCTCTTGCTTATGGCTCCCCCTTTTGTGCTAGCTACACCCTCCTTTTATAGCAATTTTGAAGGCTAGGGTTACTCCTCTAACCATGGTTGGGTTAGATTTTCAGCAATTTATCTAATTTCTTTTGCTTGGAATTATCAAGAAGTTGGTGAGGAAAGAGAAAGGAGAGAAATGGAGGTGATAGGACTTTTCATAGTGGGTTAGTGTTAGTAGAGTTAGTATTAATTTACAAATGGAATTGGATATTTACAATGGGAGTATCCATGTAGGATACAAATAAGGAAGAAAAAAACTCTTAAGAGGTAAGAAAAGGTGGCTTTCTTACAAGGTTGATGCTCCAAGTGTCTTGAGTAGGGCCGATTTTGACGCCTGTTGACGGTCCACTAGCTTTGACGGTACATTTTTTCTCCACTCTTGACCTTCCTTGAGAGACAAGATAATTGAAGCTGAGTAATCAACCACCATGATGCTGTCTTTTAAGAGAAGAGGCTGAATTTTGTGGTTTTTTTGATAGATATGGGTAAATTGGAGGAGGAAAAATGAGACTAGGTGGTCAATTTTGGAATGGAATTGTGTGTGGGAGGTATGAGTTCACCATGGTTTCTCTTATTCTTCAAGGTTGAGGAGAAGGTGAGTAGTGTGCAGAGAGGAGTGGTGAGAGAGATGGGGATGATGAGTGGAGAAGTGTGTGTGAAAGAGGAAAATGATAAAGTGGAAGAGAGAGTGTGGCTGCATAGCATGGGAAAACTGGGGTCCACTAAAAAAATCATAGCTCACAGCTCGTAGCTCAAAAAAATATGAAAATATTTGAGGCAAAAGTTCAGCCCACGAGCTACAACTTTTGTTTGTATCACCTTTTCAAATTCAGAGAGCAAGTGAACTTTAAAAATTCAGCAAAACCGACCGTTTTTTTCCACTGCAAGGTCCTTGTGGGGTCCTTCTTTGGATGATTCTTTTGAATACCTCCAAGAGTGAGCCCTCCATAGTGCATGTATGCATGTCACCTACCCTTGACCTTATTTGGTAGGTCTATAATTGAAGATATTGTTGAGATTAGGATATAAGTGAATAGTACAACTAAGAAAATCAAATATTGAGGGGTCTAAAAAATATGTACATGTCAAATATAAATAATATAAGTGGAAAAAATATAAAGGGGTCAAAAGAAATCTCTCTCATTATGAGGATACCATAAAAAGATAAATATTTTTGGTGTTCTAAGTTTTTAGAAAAATAACAAAATAGATGTAGGAAGGGAAAAATCAAAATAGTGAAAAAATATACACATAAATAAAACTAGTTTTTTTGGATTTTTGTTGGGGTGGAGTTACACCAAATATAAGAGAAGCTTACATGAAAATATTTCTATATGGAATAAAGAGTATGAAAAATGGTAAGAAAAAATTGTGGTAATGTTGAGGCAATGTACAGAGCATAAATAACACACACCTAGGTAGAAATATTTAAATAAATACCAAAATAATTATGAAAAAATATTTTATTTAGGCCCTATATATAAAGAAATATTTACATACGCATGGGCCATAATATTTTTTTTTAATTTTTTTTAATTTTTTTTAATTTTTTAATTTTTTGGCTCAACTAGCCCAATGACTAGCTAATTGAGGGTTTTTTAAGAAGATATGGGAAAAGTCCCGTGACTCACGCACGCCTATGTACAGTGAAATGGTAGGGATAGCCACTGTGTTTGGGTGATTTTGGTAGGGTGAGGTAACTCACTGTGGTAATTACAAAGAGCCGAAAAACGGCTATCATTAGCCCTCCCCCTGGATGATGGTATATTCATGTACCATCATAGAGCATCTTTTCCAAAGAGAGTGCTTCAGAGTCCTTGACAAGATCTTCATTGTTTGGCCCCTCAGAATTTTGGCTGGAGTTACACTCATGCTTCATGTAACAATACTTACATGAGACAGCGGCCTTTGGATAGATCTTTGGTAGATCCTTTGGTAGAAGGCGACTCGAATAGGGCTTCAAGCGATACCCGTTTACCTTCCTGGAGTGCTCTTTACCATTCAAGTCCATAAGCTGATAGTAACTAGAATTGAAAGCCTTCTTGACTATGTATGGCCCTTGCCATCTAGTTTCAAACTTGGCATCAAAACGATTATCAAGTCGATTGTCATACCTTAGCACAAGATCTCCTTCATTGATGCCTTTGTCCTTCAGTTTCTTGTCAAGCTTCTCCTTCGTCTGTGTGGCTTTCCTCTTATAGCACTCGTATGCTGCTTCTCTTTTCCACTCAAGCTCAGCTAAGGTAAGAAGTCGATCCATCCATGCTTCTTGATCATCTTGTGCTGATTTGCCATGAAGTCGCATTGTTGGAATGTTTAGTTCAATTGGCTGTAAAGCCTCTTGACCATAGACCAAGTGAAATGGTGTGAACTCCGTGGCTTCCCTATATGTGGTTCGATACGCCCACAAGGCACCATCCAAGAAGTCATCCCACAACTTTGTCTTGTTTTTCACCATCTTTCTAATGATGCCTGCAATGACACCATTAGCTTTTTCTACCAAACCATTTGATTGGGGATAGTAGGGTGTACTGTGACGATGTAGAATGTGAAGTACTTCACAGACTTCTGTGAGCAAGCCCTTCCTAAACCCTGGACCATTATCAAAAACAATCTCCAAAGGTGTGCCAAATCTGCAACAAATGTGATTGTACACAAACTTGCTAACTGTCCTCTCATTCACTCTTGCCACACTTTGAGCTTCCACCCACCTAGTCATATAGTCTACAGCCACTAGAATGTAGAGTTTACCATTTTTTGTCCTAGGCAGAGGACCCATGGCATCAATGCCCCACTTTTCAAAGGGTCCATTTGCAATCACTATTTGCCTCGGGCCATGCACCAACCTTCTATTTCCATTTATCTGACAATTGTGACAGCTTTTACACCAATGTTGAACATCCACATGCAAGCTTGGCCAAACATACCCCGCAAGCAAAATCTTCTTCACAGTTAATTCTTGGGCAAAATGACCACCACATGCTTCTTCATGCAAACCTTTTAGAATGGCTGGAATTTCCTCAATAGTTGGTACTCTTCTGCACACTTGATCCTTCCCTCTTTGATAGAGGGAGCCTTCTAGGAAGAGATACATGCTTGCCTTCTTCATGAGTCTCCTCTTCTGAGCTTTTGTGAAGTCTGGTGGAAACTCACCCTCCAAAATGTAGCCAATGATGGGAGCCAATGACTCCAATCCCTGGTACCTCGGCTGCTTCACAGCAGCCGCCACCATGATGACCTGCACTTCTTTATTTACACATGCAACGGCTTGTTGTGCAAGTAAATCAGCATCTTCATTTTGTTTCCTAGGAATATGATATAATTGCACCTCCTCAAATTGATTAAATAGCCTACGAATGGCATGAACTTTTGTCCTTAAGCTTTCATTCTTGCATGCCCAAATGCCTAAAATCTGTTTAACAATGAGAAGTGCATCTCCTTTTACCATGAGACGTTGTATCCCTTGGCCAATGCACATCTTCAAACCATGAAGTAGAGTGTCATATTGTGCTTCATTGTTGCTAGCTGAACTTGGTAGATTGAACTTCTCTTTCATGACCACCTCTCCACTTGGGTTGAGCAACACTAGCCCTCCCCCTACTTTTCCTGTGGCTCGACGAAAAGCTCCATCAAAGAACAAGGTAAAAGCATTAGGAATACTTTTTGGTGGTGGCAATGGTAGGGTCTTTACTTCAGGCACCTTAATCTCCTTTTCGTGCACCCTATAAGTGAGAATCCCTGCCAATTGTGCACGCACACTATCTTCTACCTTGAAAGAGTATTGAAACTCTTGCAACTCCATAATCCACTTTGAGATCCTAGTACTAAGATTCATTTGAGATGACACCCAAGGGAACAAATTTTCTGCAGTGAGAATTACAAAAGGTTTTGGTAGCAGGTAGGATCTAAACTTTCTCACCGCAAACATGAGAGAAAGCATCATGAGTTCTGCTTCTGTGTAGTCTCTCTCCAAAGCATTCATGACCCTACTAGCAAAGTATATGGGTCGCATCCTTGTACTGTGGGGATCTTGTTGTAGCAACACAGCACCAATTGTTTCTTTCCTAGCACTAGAGCTAACAAAGAATGTGTACTCCCAACAAGGAGGCATGAGTGTTGGTAGCTCCGACAAAATGACTTTAATGTTACAAAAGTAATCTTCAAGCTCATCAGACCATGCAAATTCTACTTGTTGTGTCAACTTTTGCAAAGGGTGAAGTAACTCCGAGGCTAAGTGAATGAAGCGTGACATATACTTTACCTTTTGAATGAATGAGATGACCTCCTTAAGACTCTTGGGTGATGGTAGCTCAATAAGAGCCTTTGCCTTCGAAGGATCCACGTCAATGCCTTTGTAAGAAACTTTATGACCAAGCAAGATTACTTCATCCTCACCTATATGGAACTTGTCGGGGTTGAGTTGACCTCCCATGTCGTAGAGCTTCTTTAAAACTTCTTCTACCCTTTGTAGATGCAATGATTTTGAGCTATAAATACAGAAATCATCAATGAACACCCTAATTGACTTTCCAAAGAATGCTTGAAACACCATATTCATGAAACGTTGGAATGTTGCAGGAGCATTTGTCAGACCAAATGGCATGACTCTAAAAGCATAACAACCCCAAGGAGTGATAAAGGTTGTTTTCAATTGATCCTCCAGTGCAATCCCTATTTGAAAGTAACCTGAGTAACCATCGCACACAGTGTACTTCTCATGACCAGCTACCTCATTTAGTATCTCATCCTGGAATGGGAGGGGAAAGTGATCTCTCTTTGTTGCCTCATTGAGGGGACGGTAATCCACACACACCCTCCACTTGCCGTTCTTCTTAGGAGTGACAACAACAGGAGAGACCCACTCTGAATTCTCCACTGGTAAATGAACCCTGCTGCTAGAAGCTTTCTTACCTCCTTGAGTAAAGCCTGCTCCTTGATGACTCCTAGCCTTCGTAGCTTCTGAGCCTTAGGTGTGGCCTCTGGCTTCAACTCAATTTTGTGTTGAACAGCATCTACTCCACGCACATCGGTGTAGTCTTTAGCAAAAAGCCTAGGAAACTTCCTTAGCACACATTTGAACTCCTCTCTTTCATCCTTTGTAAGTGTTGTTGATAGCATACCTTCCAGCATCCCTTCATCTTGAACACCTTAGTTCTCTTGAGGACCTACCTCCTCCAAGCCTTGACAAGAGGTCTCTTGGTTTCTTGGCTTAAACCTTACCCCCATGACTTCGATGGAAGACTCCTCTTCAGTAATGCTGCCGCTACTTTCTTCTTCTGAAGTGCTATCGGTCCAACCTTCTTCCGTCTCACTTTGAGATGATTCTTCATGGAGCTCCTCTTGGCGTTGCTCCTTCATGTCAAAGACAACCTTCTTATGATTGTCATTCCTGCAAATTAATTTCCCACTCTCCCAATCCTGCAAAGCTCGCATTTTCATTAGCCATGGTCTTCCTAGGATAAATGGATAACCACTTCCCTTGGTCGACATAACATAAAAATCCACCGCTTTCTTAATGCCAAAGGCCTCTACAAAGACATTTTTACAAATGCCTACACACCTAGCCTTGCTATTGTTTGCCATCTTGACTTTGATTTCAGGTGTCTCATGGATGTGCATGCCTAGTCTTTGCATGAGTCCCTCTGTCATGATGCAAATTTGTGCACCCCCATCCACTAGACCTTTCCTAACCAATCTTCCTTTGATGTAACAGTCTAGCACCGGTGTAATGTCCTCATTCATTTCAGCTTGTGCAATTTTTACAACAGGCACACTCTCTTTTACCTTTCTCCTAGTGCTAACTGCCCTTGTTAAATCCCTCCTAACTTGTGGACATAATGCAAGAAATTGAGGCCATGAAATATCAGGACCCTTACCTCTCATGTCTTCCAACAAGTTGTACGGAGCCATACCATGTCCAAGAGGGAAGTCTTGGAGGTTGATACGACGTCGAGTCCTCTTGGTTTCCTTGGTTTCCTTTGCCTTCTTGCCTTGTCCATGGTCACTCTGTGATGTGACTCCTTCTTTCTCTTTACCTTTTCCTCGGCCACACTTAATTCCATTGGCTTCCATGTCAACCTCATTTGAATTTGTCACCTCTACCACATGCACATTTGGATCTAGCAAAGGTGGAACTCCTTCTACCCCTTGTGGAGGTGGTCTTGGTCCATTTGGCCTTTGTAGAAGCCTTGGTTGTTGACCAGTTCCTTCACCTGCATTCATCACTGGGTAATTCAAGTTAGGTCTCCCTGGCTCTCCACGGGGCCAAGGACAATTATACATCCCATGTCCAGACTCTCCGCAATTCCAACATTGCAAGACTCTCCTAGGTCGTGGATCTCGCTCTTCAGACTTCTTTGCTTGTCCCTTTGGACCTACAGTTTGTGCAAGGTGAATTGACAGGCTGCTTAAAGATTCGTTTAACTTCTCAATTACTTCCGTTGTTACCTCAGGAAGCTCCCTCGATGTTGATGCTTGTGACTTACCTTTGGGTCTCAGACCTTCTATCGGAACCTCTCCCCTTAAGCACTTGAGTTTCCTATACTTCTCAGCAGCCCTAGTTTCAGCTGCATCAAAAGTGGCAGGTGCACCCGCCTTAACTTTTACCTTAAGGTCAGGAAAGAGTCCGGCTATGAACCTCTCCTTCTTTAAAAATTCTGCACCATCACCAGGGTTAGCAACATTTCGTATCCATAGAGCCCAAAGACGTAGAAACTCTTGCTTGTACAAGTAGTAGTCATCTAAGTCTTTTTGCTTATGAGAAACAATGTCTTGCCATAGTTTTTGAGTGTTTTGGGGATCAAAGAAGTATCTCTTAAAACGATTCAAAACTTCTGTGTAATTCCCCTTAACTTCCTCAGGCAAAGAGTCAAACCAAGTACTAGCATCTTTCCTAAGGACCACCTCAAACATTTCTACACGTTCTTGATCGGTTACTATCCTCTTGATACGGCAAGACATCTTGAAATTTGCTAAAAATAATTCTGCATCCTCTCCAGGTTCTCCAAAGAAAAGAGGATATCCAGACATTTGGCGTTGGCTCTCCATTATTATGAAAGATTACAACACTTGTTACAATAAGGGATACAATAGAGATTTAGAACCACTCGCCTGCAAATGAAGAAGTGAGAAAATACCACTCTAGGTTTTCTTCTTCAGCTATCCAAGCTTCAATAAGGTCTCGATTTGTTTGATCAAAACAAAATGGTAGACTATTGATGAGCTCTAAGAAGGGTTGAAATTCTTCAAAGCTAAGGCGATAAACAGAAATCTCTAGAACTTCATTTTCTGGATCCAAAAGAGCAACCACGTCCCAAGTGATAAATTGCACTTGCTCTACAATTCCCAATGCACAAGCGGTTTGTATAAAAACTAGATCTTCATGCTCGTTGAAGGCCGTGAGAAAGTAGCAATTGACTAGGAGCTCCTTTCCTTCGAGTTCCACACAGTCGGAGTGAGGCAACCTTCTCACAATTTCATAAAGAACATCCTCATCAAGTCCAATCAAGTTTGCAAGATTTAAAGACTCCACTTGTACTACAAAATTCCTGGACAAAAACTCCTTAGGATTATGGTTAAATCATTCAAAAGCATAAAGAGATTTACAATGTCTCTATGAACAAAGTGTCATAGAAAGTAGAGAAGGATGAAAATTTATACAAATTTGCAATCTTCTCTATGCTCTCTTTATTAAGACAAGCTCTGAATAGCTCCCTATCTCCTTTGTTGAAAGCGAAAGGAAGACTATTAATAAGACGCAAATGAGGGAAAAATTCACCAAATGTGAGTCTATGAAGCATGAACTCTGGCCGCAAGTTTCCTGAAGAGTCTTCCTCAATGGTGAAATGCACTTGCCAAACGCCAAATTTCACTCTATTTACCAATCTTAGGGCACACACTATTTGGATGAATGCGCGGTCTTCCTTAGTGCCCAACAACAAGAGGAAAATGGAATCCACGCGTAGGACCTTCCGTCTTAACTTCACCACCCTCTTGTTATGAGGGAGACGCTGTCAAGAAATTTGCGGTCTTGCCAGGAAAGCACCGGGCTTATGGCTGTGAGAGTTTGTGAGAGAACTCAACAAAAACTATATGAAGGAGTTAAACCATAGATGCCATGAAGACTAGGGTTTGGAAAGAAGTGCAATCAAAGAAGACTCACTCTTTCTCTCTTGCACTCACACACACACAAAGAAAGAACGCAAAAGAGAATGTCAAAACAATACGAAGATGAAAACATCAAGGCTATGGTCATATCGTATCATGGGTAATATGAAAGGTTTAATGGATGAGTTAATGGCATTCAATCTTGGCTAACCAAATAGGCTACGAATTGTTCTTTGGAATTGTAGTTTTGTGCTTACCATAATATATATATTTTGCCTAGTGATTGGGATTAATTGTGTGTACAAATCCTCTTGGTTCATAGCAAGATAACTACGCTTACATCAAAAGAAAAATTATAGTCTATGAGAGGTAGTATGATGGGATCCGGTGATAGAAGTATTTCATTGAGCATTTCAGGGCCGAAGAGAAACACTATACGTTGTTGAAAGTGTATTTTACGGCTAATCCATATGTTAATTCTAATAGATCGTACAGAGTGAAAGCGATAGAAATGATCATCATGTGGGTTATTCATCTAGGATAGTATGTGAGAAATGTAGATATGAGAGAAGTGAAGAGATGAGAAGTTTCCCTCCCAAGCCATATTCTTGCCCGTAGGCAATAAGGATACTGCGGGGAGAGATGTACCTGTAGCAAAGAGAACCTAGAGAGGATGAATTACTAAGAATGAGAGAGATAGGTTTGGTTAAGGAGATGAGATTATATACATATATATATGTTGGATTAGAGATGAAAATGAAAACAACAAGAAATCAAGAAAAAATCAATGTAGAACACATCTTACTTGAAACCCTTCGGCACCATTATTGATGGGAGAGAGAAGAAGAGGGGAGAATTCAACGTTGATTGATACGCCAAGTACAACACCTTCTTTGATTAGAGTTGATCCTCCAAGGATGGCGTACAAGAATGACTAGTTTTCCTCTAGGAGAAAGTGTAGGCTTGGGCTTATGTTAATGGGGCTAAGTACAATTAGGCATTACTACTCACTCCCTCAAGAATTCCTCTCATCAATGGCTTGAATGCTTGAGTTCCTTCCAAGGAAGAAGAGGTCCCCTTTTATAGGTGAAGGGAACCCACAAGGGTTTACACAAGAAGAGAGGAGCCAGTGTGAACAGGAATTGGAAAAGTTGGAAATGAGATGTCTCTGCATGATGTGGGCAGACTGGGGTCCGGTATTTTGATCATATCTCCTCAACCGTAGCTCCAAATAAAAAAGTAAAAATATGGGCAGAAACTTCAGCTCATTAGCTACGTTTTGCATTTTAAAATCATTCTCCAATTCGGATTGGAACCTTGTGTAAAAAATTCATCAAAATAGGGTCCATTTATGGCAGCAAAAGTCTTCATGTGGTCTCCTTAGCTTTGACTTTCATTTAATTCCCAAGGACACCTCATGCCATATGAAAGCATGACATTTCTCCTTGACCAAGTTTTGTAACCATGCTTGCAATAATGCATTAAAATAAGTGTATCTTTGAAATCATGCCACCTAGTGTCCCACTAGGATTTGATTCTCTCCTAGTAGCTATTTAAAAAGAAATATAAGAAAAGTATAAAAAATACATAGAATATATATATATTGGAGTTTACCCTAGATATAGGATCTAGCTAGGGTGTGAGATGATAATGAAATAGTAGAAATAAAGAATCAATGCTTTTTGCCCCAAGTTAAAGAGGCGGAGCTATTGACACTTTTCCCATAGTATTTTTTGATGGTAAAGTAAGAATACATTACCCTTGAGATAAATAATAAGATGAGATAGAAAGCTTATTTTTATACTTACATATGCATATGTACATTATAGGAAATATAATTATGTATCTAAAAAGTTACAAGATAACTCTTGTAGCATGTGTTCCCACTATGTACATGTCACAGCACGACAACGCCTTACTACTTGCTCCTGCAACTCAATTGGTAATAGAGCTAGATCTCTAAGGATTGAACTTTCACTGCACACACATTCCCAATTAGAACAAATGATCGTTTTTTTGTTTCTTGTAACAACTTGGACAAAGAAAAAACAAACATACACACTATTCCGCCGGGCTGCACTTCATTTTAAAATAAAATGAACACATGTACATCAAAAGAAGTGTGGTAGTTGATGAGAGGTAGAATGACAGGGTTTGGTGATGCAAGAATTTCTCCTGCTCTTTGGGCACCAAACATGAACACCATTCGTTGTTGAAAATGGATCTTTCTACTAATTGCAACGTTTATTCTAATGTGTGGAGTAAAATGAAAGGGAAAAACCTCTATTCCTGGGCCATTATCCATGGCCTATGCATGTCCTAATGCTTAAAACAAAACAAAAATATAGACGTCCAAACTAAGGTCGTACCTAATGAGAGGCAAAATAAAAGGATTTACTAAAGCGTTTATATCGGCCAACCTAAGAGGACCTAAAATTCTACGAATGACACGTTGAAATTGCAACTTAGTACTAACAATTATGTGTACCTTTTGCCTTGCAATGGGAATGAAGGGGTCATACAAATCTCCGTGATTCATGAAAACTACTTGACTATGCTAAAGGTTGATTTTACACAAAAATACACAAGCCGTCCTCAGTGGGGGCACCAATTTGAGGCGGTCCGGGGCGGGCAACAAGAAGAGCAACCTCTAGACACCCTTCAAGGCTCCCGTGCTGCTCAATGGGGCTGGGGCACAATACAACACAAACCAAAACAACAAACCCACAGCCAAATCCCAACTACACAAGGGGCACCACCTAGTTTAAGAGCGAACTAGGATGCAAAGAGGAGAATCGTTAGAGCAACCCACAAACAAGCAAGGAATTTACACTAACCCTAACACCAATGGAACACTCTCACACACTAAAACACGAGAGAGAGAGAGAGAGAGAGAGAGAGAGAGAGAGAGAGAGAGAGAGAGAGAGAGAGAGAGAGAGAGAGAGAGAGAGAGAGAGATAGTGCTCGGGCTGCTTTGAAACGTATCGGCAATGATCAAGCAAACACAACTATATATTTAAGAAAGAGAGAGAAAGGGGGGAGGGGGTGCTTGTTGCATTAATACCTTCTTACAAATCTATCATGACAAATCAAAGTGAAATTAGTATTTGTTCAACATAGCTTGTGTAAATTTCACCACAACACATCACAAGAAAAGCCACCCCAATCACTGTCTTAAGGCCAGGGGAGTCCTCTCCACCCTGTCGCCCTCTTACAGTATGTGGGATTTATGGCTAGATTGATGACAACACCAGAGACAAGCTATCAAGAACTTAACAAAAAACACCAAGACACTTACGCATCATTGTTGTCCATTACTTCACGTTGGAAGGGAGACAAAGTATCCAAGCTTAGTCCAAATCCACCCTCCTTGATTCAACAAATGTTGGGCTTACACTAGTAGGAGAAATGATAGATTTTCTACTCTCAATTGAATGATCACTCTCTCTCTTACAATGGCATAGAGTTCCCTTGCTAATCCCCTATTACAACACATGCACATGCATAAGACAATGAGCTTCCACTCAAGAGCTCCTTCTAGAGAGGTTGAGCTTGGCTTCTCAAGCTATAGCATAGTGCTCTTGCTTATGGCTCCCCCTTTTGTGCTAGCTACACCCTCCTTTTATAGCAATTTTGAAGGCTAGGGTTACTCCTCTAACCATGATTGGGTTAGATTTTCAGCAATTTATATAATTTCTTTTGCTTGGAATTATCAAGAAGTTGGTGAGGAAAGAGAGAGGAGAGAAATGGAGGTGATAGGACTTTTCATAGTGGGTTAGTGTTAGTAGAGTTAGTATTAATTTACAAATGGAATTGGATATTTACAATGGGAGTATCCATGTAGGATACAAATAAGGAAGAAAAAAACTCTTAAGAGGTAAGAAAAGGTGGCTTTCTTACAAGGTTGATGCTCCAAGTGTCTTGAGTAGGGCCGATTTTGACGCCTGTTGACGGTCCACTAGCTTTGACGGTACATTTTTTCTCCACTCTTGACCTTCCTTGAGAGACAAGATAATTGAAGCTGAGTAATCAACCACCATGATGCTGTCTTTTAAGAGAAGAGGCTGAATTTTGTGGTTTTTTTGATAGATATGGGTAAATTGGAGGAGGAAAAATGAGACTAGGTGGTCAATTTTGGAATGGAATTGTGTGTGGGAGGTATGAGTTCACCATGGTTTCTCTTATTCTTCAAGGTTGAGGAGAAGGTGAGTAGTGTGCAGAGAGGAGTGGTGAGAGAGATGGGGATGATGAGTGGAGAAGTGTGTGTGAAAGAGGAAAATGATAAAGTGGAAGAGAGAGTGTGGCTGCATAGCATGGGAAAACTGGGGTCCACTAAAAAAATCATAGCTCACAGCTCGTAGCTCAAAAAAATATGAAAAAATTTGAGGCAAAAGTTCAGCCCACGAGCTACAACTTTTGTTTGTATCACCGTTTCAAATTCGGAGAGCAAGTGAACTTTAAAAATTCAGCAAAACCGACCGTTTTTTTCCACTGCAAGGTCCTTGTGGGGTCCTTCTTTGGATGATTCTTTTGAATACCTCCAAGAGTGAGCCCTCCATAGTGCATGTATGCATGTCACCTACCCTTGACCTTATTTGGTAGGTCTATAATTGAAGATATTGTTGAGATTAGGATATAAGTGAATAGTACAACTAAGAAAATCAAATATTGAGGGGTCTAAAAAATATGTACATGTCAAATATAAATAATATAAGTGGAAAAAATATAAAGGGGTCAAAAGAAATCTCTCTCATTATGAGGCTACCATAAAAAGATAAATATTTTTGGTGTTCTAAGTTTTTAGAAAAAAACAAAATAGATGTAGGAAGGGAAAAATCAAAATAGTGAAAAAATATACACATAAATAAAACTAGTTTTTTTGGATTTTTGTTGGGGTGGAGTTACACCAAATATAAGAGAAGCTTACATGAAAATATTTCTATATGGAATAAAGAGTATGAAAAATGGTAAGAAAAAATTGTGGTAATGGTGAGGCAATGTACAGAGCATAAATAACACACACTTAGGTAGAAATATTTAAATAAATACCAAAATAATTATGAAAAAATATTTTATTTAGGCCCTATATATAAAGAAATATTTACATACGCATGGGCCATAATATTTTTTTTTAATTTTTTTTAATTTTTTAATTTTTTGGCTCAACTAGCCCAATGACTAGCTAATTGAGGGTTTTTTAAGAAGATATGGAAAAAGTCCCGTGACTCACGCACGCCTATGTACAGTGAAATGGTAGGGATAGCCACAGTGTTTGGGTGATTTTGGTAGGGTGAGGTAACTCACTGTGGTAATTACAAAGAGCCGAAAAACGGCTATCATTAGCCCTCCCCCTGGATGATGGTATATTCATGTACCATCATAGAGCATCTTTTCCAAAGAGAGTGCTTCAGAGTCCTTGACAAGATCTTCATTGTTTGGCCCCTCTGAATTTTGGCTGGAGTTACACTCATGCTTCATGTAACAATACTTACATGAGACAGCGGCCTTTGGACAGATCTTTGGTAGATCCTTTGGTAGAAGGCGACTCAAATAGGGCTTCAAGCGATACCCGTTTACCTTCTTGGAGTGCTCTTTACCATTCAAGTCCATAAGCTGATAGTAACTAGAATTGAAAGCCTTCTTGACTATGTATGGCCCTTGCCATCTAGTTTCAAACTTGGCATCAAAACGATTATCAAGTCGATTGTCATACCTTAGCACAAGATCTCCTTCATTGATGCCTTTGTCCTTCAGTTTCTTGTCAAGCTTCTCCTTCGTCTGTGTGGCTTTCCTCTTATAGCACTCGTATGCTGCTTCTCTTTTCCACTCAAGCTCAGCTAAGGTAAGAAGTCGATCCATCCATGCTTCTTGATCATCTTGTGCTGATTTGCCATGAAGTCGCATTGTTGGAATGTTTAGTTCAATTGGCTGTAAAGCCTCTTGACCATAGACCAAGTGAAATGGTGTGAACTCCGTAGCTTCCCTATATGTGGTTCGATACGCCCACAAGGCACCATCCAAGAAGTCATCCCACAACTTTGTCTTGTTTTTCACCATCTTTCTAATGATGCCTGCAATGACACCATTAGCTTTTTCTACCAAACCATTTGATTGGGGATAGTAGGGTGTACTGTGACGATGTAGAATGTGAAGTACTTCACAGACTTCTGTGAGCAAGCCCTTCCTAAACCCTGGACCATTATCAAAAACAATCTCCAAAGGTGTGCCAAATCTGCAACAAATGTGATTGTACACAAACTTGCTAACTGTCCTCTCATTCACTCTTGCCACACTTTGAGCTTCCACCCACCTAGTCATATAGTCTACAGCCACTAGAATGTAGAGTTTACCATTTTTTGTCCTAGGCAGAGGACCCATGGCATCAATGCCCCACTTTTCAAAGGTCCATTTGCAATCACTATTTGCCTCGGCCATGCACCAACCTTCTATTTCCATTTATCTGACAATTGTGACAGCTTTTACACCAATGTTGAACATCCACATGCAAGCTTGGCCAAACATACCCCGCAAGCAAATCTTCTTCACAGTTTAATTCTTGGGCAAAATGACCACCACATGCTTCTTCGTGCAAACCTTTTAGAATGGCTGGAATTTCCTCAATATTGGTACTCTTCTGCACACTTGATCCTTCCCTCTTTGATAGAGGAGCCTTCTAGGAAGAGATACATGCTTGCCTTCTTCATGAGTCTCCTCTTCTGAGCTTTTGTGAAGTCTGGTGGAAACTCACCCTCCAAAATGTAGCCAATGATGGGAGCCAATGACTCCAATCCCTGGTACCTCGGTTGCTTCACAGCAGCGGCCACCATGATGACCTGCACTTCTTTATTTACACATGCAACGGCTTGTTGTGCAAGTAAACAGCATCTTCATTTTGTTCCTAGGAATTATGATATAATTGCACCTCCTCAAATTGAATTAAATAGCCTACAATGGCATGAACTTTTGTCCTTAAGCTTTCATTCTTGCATGCCCAAATGCCTAAAATCTGTTTAACAATGAGAAGTGCATCTCTTTTACAATGAGACGTTGTATCCCTTGCCAATGCACATCTTCAAACCATGAAGTAGAGTGTCATATTCTGCTTCATTGTTGCTAGCTGAACTTGGTAGATTGAACTTCTCTTTCATGACCACCTCTCCACTTGGGTTGAGCAACACTAGCCCTCCCCCCTGCTTTTCCTGTGGCTCGACGAAAAGCTCCATCAAAGAACAAGGTAAAAGCATTAGGAATACTTTTTGGTGGGGCAATGGTAGGGTCTTTACTTCAGGCACCTTAATCTCCTTTTCGTGCACCCTATAAGTGAGAATCCCTGCCAATTGTGCACGCACACTATCTTCTACCTTGAAAGAGTATTGAAACTCTTGCAACTCCATAATCCACTTTGAGATCCTAGTACTAAGATTCATTTGAGATGACACCCAAGGGAACAAATTTTCTGCAGTGAGAATTACAAAAGGTTTTGGTAGCAGGTAGGATCTAAACTTTCTCACCGCGAACATGAGAGAAAGCATCATGAGTTCTGCTTCTGTGTAGTCTCTCTCCAAAGCATTCATGACCCTACTAGCAAAGTAGATGGGTCGCATCCTTGTACTGTGGGAATCTTGTTGTAGCAACACAGCACCAATTGTTTCTTCCCAGCACTAGAGCTAACAAAGAATGTGTACTCCAACAAGGAGGCATGAGTGTTGGTAGCTCCGACAAAATGACTTTATGTTACAAAAGTAATCTTCAAGCTCATCAGACCATGCAAATTCTACTTGTTGTGTCAACTTTTGCATAGGGTGAAGTAACTCCGAGGCTAAGTGAATGAAGCGTGACATATACTTTACCTTTTGAATGAATGAGATGACCTCCTTAAGACTCTTGGGTGATGGTAGCTCAATAAGAGCCTTTGCCTTCGAAGGATCCACTTCAATGCCGTTGTAAGAAACTTTATGACCAAGCAAGATTACTTCATCCTCACCTATATGGCACTTGTCGGGGTTGAGTTGACCTCCCATGTCGTAGAGCTTCTTTAAACCTTCTTCTACCCTTTGTAGATGCAATGATTTTGAGCTATAAATACAGAAATCATCAATGAACACCCTAATTGACTTTCCAAAGAATGCTTGAAACACCATATTCATGAAACGTTGGAATGTTGCAGGAGCATTTGTCAGACCAAATGGCATGACTCTAAAAGCATAACAACCCCAAGGAGTGATAAAGGTTGTTTTCAATTGATCCTCCAGTGCAATCCCTATTTGAAAGTAACCTGAGTAACCATCGCACACAGTGTACTTCTCATGACCAGCTACCTCATTTAGTATCTCATCCTGGAATGGGAGGGGAAAGTGATCTCTCTTTGTTGCCTCATTGAGGGGACGGTAATCCACACACACCCTCCACTTGCCGTTCTTCTTAGGAGTGACAACAACAGGAGAGACCCACTCTGAATTCTCCACTGGATAAATGAACCATGCTGCTAGAAGCTTTCTTACCTCCTTGAGTAAAGCCTGCTCCTTGATGACTCCTAGCCTTCGTAGCTTCTGAGCCTTAGGTGTGGCCTCTAGCTTCAACTCAATTTTGTGTTGAACAGCATCTACTCCACGCACATCGGTGTAGTCTTTAGCAAAAAGCCTAGGAAACTTCCTTAGCACACATTTGAACTCCTCTCTTTCATCCTTTGTAAGTGTTGTTGATAGCATACCTTCCAGCATCCCTTAATCTTGAACACCTTCGTTCTCTTGAGGACCTACCTCGTCCAAGCCTTGACAAGAGGTCTCTTGGTTTCTTGGCTTAAACCTTACCCCCATGACTTCGATGGAAGACTCCTCTTCAGTAATGCTGCCGCTACATTCTTCTTCTGAAGTGCTATCGGTCCAACCTTCTTCCGTCTCACTTTGAGATGATTCTTCATGGAGCTCCTCTTGGCGTTGCTCCTTCATGTCAAAGACAACCTTCTTATGATTGTCATTCCTACAAATTAATTTCCCACTCTCCCAATCCTGCAAAGCTCGCATTTTCATTAGCCATGGTCTTCCTAGGATAAATGGATAACCACTTCCCTTGGTCGACATAACATAAAAATCCACCGCTTTCTTAATGCCAAAGGCCTCTACAAAGACATTTTTACAAATGCCTACACACCTAGCCTTGCTATTGTTTGCCATCTTGACTTTGATTTCAGGTGTCTCCTGGATGTGCATGCCTAGTCTTTGTATGAGTCCCTCTGTCATGATGCAAATTTGTGCACCCCCATCCACTAGACCTTTCCTAACCAATCTTCCTTTGATGTAACAGTCTAGCACCGGTGTAATGTCCTCATTCATTTCAGCTTGTGCAATTTTTACAACAGGCACACTCTCTTTTACCTTTCTCCTAGTGCTAACTGCCCTTGTTAAATCCCTCCTAACTTGTGGACATAAGCAAGAAATTTGAGGCCATGAAATATCAGGACCCTTACCTCTCATGTCTTCCAACAAGTTGTACGGAGCCATACCATGTCCAAGAGGGAAGTCTTGGAGGTTGATACGATGTCGAGTCCTCTTGGTTTCCTTGGTTTCCTTTGCCTTCTTGCCTTGTCCATGGTCACTCTGTGATGTGACTCTTTCTTTCTCTTTACCTTTTCCTCGGCCACACTTAATTCCATTGGCTTCCATGTCAACCTCATTTGAATTTGTCACCTCTACTACATGCACATTTGGATCTAGCAAAGGTGGAACTCCTTCTACCCCTTGTGGAGTGTCTGGTCATTTTGTCTTTGTAGAATCCTTGTTTGTTGACCAGTTCCTTCACCTGCATCATCACTGGGTAATTCAAGTTAGGTCTCCCTGGCTCTCCACGGGGCCAAGGACAATTATACATCCATGTCCAGACTCTCCGCAATTCCAAATTGCAAGACTCTCCTAGGTCGTGGATCTCGCTCTTCAGACTTCTTTGCTTGTCCCTTTGGACCTACAGTTTGTGCAAGGTGAATTGACAGGCTGCTTAAAGATTCGTTTAACTTCTCAATTACTTCCGCCGTTACCTCAGGAAGCTCCCTCGATGTTGATGCTGTGACTTACCTTTGGGTCTCAGACCTTCTATCGGAACCTCTCCCCTTAAGCACTTGAGTTTCCTATACTTCTCAGCAGCCCTAGTTTCAGCTGCATCAAAAGTGGCAGGTGCACCCGCCTTAACTTTTAACTTAAGGTCAGGAAAGAGTCCGGCTATGAACCTCTCCTTCTTTAGAAATTCTGCACCATCACCAGGGTTAGCAACATTTCGTATCCATAGAGCCCAAAGACGTAGAAACTCTTGCTTGTACAAGTAGTAGTCATCTAAGTCTTTATGCTTATGAGAAACAATGTCTTGCCATAGTTTTTGAGTGTTTTGGGATCAAAGAAGTATCTCTTAAAACGATTCAAAAACTTCTGTGTAATTCCCCTTAACTTCTCAGGCAAAGAGTCAAACCAAGTACTAGCATCTTTCCTAAGGACTACCTCAAACATTTCTACACGTTCTTGATCGGTTACTATCCTCTTGATACGGCAAGACATCTTGAAATTTGCTAAAAATAATTCTGCATCCTCTCCAGGTTCTCCAAAGAAAGAGGATATCCAGACATTTGGCGTTGGCTCTCCATTATTATGAAAGATTACAACACTTGTTACAATAAGGGATACAATAGAGATTTAGAACCACTCGCCTGCAAATGAAGAAGTGAGAAAATACCACTCTAGGTTTTCTTCTTCAGCTATCCAAGCTTCAATAAGGTCTCGATTTGTTTTGATCAAAACAAATGGTAGACTATTGATGAGCTCTAAGAAGGGTTGAAATTCTTCAAAGCTAAGGCGATAAACAGAAATCCTAGAACTTCATTTTCTGGATCCAAAAGAGCAACCACGTCCCAAGTGATAAATTGCACTTGCTCTACAATTCCCAATGCACAAGCGTTTGTATAAAAACCTAGATCTTCATGCTCGTCGAAGGCCGTGAGAAGTAGCAATTGACTAGGAGCTCCTTTCCTTCGAGTTCCACACAGTCGGAGTGAGGCAACCTTCTCACAATTTCATAAAGAACATCCTCATCAAGTCCAATCAAGTTTGCAAGATTTAAAGACTCCACTTGTGCTACAAAATTCCTGGACAAAAACTCCTTAGGATTATGGTTAAATCATTCAAAAGCATAAAGAGATTTACAATGTCTCTATGAACAAAGTGTCATAGAAAGTAGATAAGGATGAGAATTTATACAAATTTGCAATCTTCTCTATGCTCTCTTTATTAAGACAAGCTCTGAATAGCGAAAGGAAGACTATTAATAAGACGCAAATGAGGGAAAAATTCACCAAATGTGAGTCTATGAAGCATGAACTCTGGCCGCAAGTTTCCTGAAGAGTCTTCCTCAATGGTGAAATGCACTTGCCAAACGCCAAATTTCACTCTATTTACCAATCTTAGGGCACACACTAGTTGGATGAATGCGCGGTCTTCCTTAGTGCCCAACAACAAGAGGAAAATGGAATCCACGCGTAGGACCTTCCGTCTTAACTTCACCACCCTATTGTTATGAGGGAGACGCTATCGAGAAATTTGCGGTCTTGCCAGGAAAGCACCGGACTTATGGCTGTGAGAGTTTGTGAGAGAACTCAACAAAAACTATATGAAGGAGTTAAACCATAGATGCCATGAAGACTAGGGTTTGGAAAGAAGTGCAATCAAAGAAGACTCACTCTTTCTCTCTTGCACTCACACACACACAAAGAAAGAACGCAAAAGAGAATGTCAAAACAATACGAAGATGAAAACATCAAGGCTATGGTCATATCGTATCATGGGTAATATGAAAGGTTTAATGGATGAGTTAATGGCATTCAATCTTGGCTAACCAAATAGGCTACGAATTGTTCTTTGGAATTGTAGTTTTGTGCTTACCATAATATATATATTTTGCCTAGTGATTGGGATTAATTGTGTGTACAAATCCTCTTGGTTCATAGCAAGATAACTACGCTTACATCAAAAGAAAAATTGTAGTCTATGAGAGTTAGTATGATGGGATCCGGTGATAGAAGTATTTCATTGAGCCTTTCAGGGCCGAAGAGAAACACTATACGTTGTTGAAAGTGTATTTTACGGCTAATCCATACGTTAATTCTAATAGATCGTACAGAGTGAAAGCGATAGAAATGATCATCATGTGGGTTATTCATCTAGGATAGTATGTGAGAAATGTAGATATGAGAGAAGTGAAGAGATGAGAAGTTTCCCTCCCAAGACATATTCTTGCCCGTAAGCAATAAGGATACTGCGGGGAGAGATGTACCTGTAGCAAAGAGAACCTAGAGAGGATGAATTACTAAGAATGAGAGAGATAGGTTTGGTTAAGGAGATGAGATTAGATACATATATATATGTTGGATTAGAGATGAAAATGAAAACAACAAGAAATCAAGAAAAAATCAATGTAGAACACATCTTACTTGAAACCCTTCGGCACCATTATTGATGGGAGAGAGAAGAAGAGGGGAGAATTCAACGTTGATTGATACGCCAAGTACAACACCTTCTTTGATTAGAGTTGATCCTCCAAGGATGGCGTACAAGAATGGCTAGTTTTCCTCTAGGAGAAAGTGTAGGCTTGGGCTTATGTTAATGGGGCTAAGTACAATTAGGCATTACTACTCACTCCCTCAAGAATTCCTCTCATCAATGGCTTGAATGCTTGAGTTCCTTCCAAGGAAGAAGAGGTCCCCTTTTATAGGTGAAGGGAACCCACAAGGGTTTACACAAGAAGAGAGGAGCCAGTGTGAACAGGAATTGGAAAAGTTGGAAATGAGATGTCCCTGCATGATGTGGGCAGACTGGGGTCCGGTATTTTGATCATATCTCCTCAACCGTAGCTCCAAATAAAAAAGTAAAAATATGGGCAGAAACTTCAGCTCATTAGCTACGTTTTGCATTTTAAAATCATTCTCAAATTCGGATTGGAACCTTGTGTAAAAAATTCATCAAAATAGGGTCCATTTATGGCAGCAAAAGTCTTCATGTGGTCTCCTTAGCTTTGACTTTCATTTAATTCCCAAGGACACCTCATGCCATATGAAAGCATGACATTTCTCCTTGACCAAGTTTTGTAACCATGCTTGCAATAATGCATTAAAATAAGTGTATCTTTGAAATCATGCCACCTAGTGTCCCACTAGGATTTGATTCTCTCCTAGTAGCTATTTAAAAAGAAATATAAGAAAAGTATAAAAAATACATAGAATATATATATATTGGAGTTTACCCTAGATATAGGATCTAGCTAGGGTGTGAGATGATAATGAAATAGTAGAAATAAAGAATCAATGCTTTTTGCCCCAAGTTAAAGAGGCGGAGCTATTGACACTTTTCCCATAGTATTTTTTGATGGTAAAGTAAGAATACATTACCCTTGAGATAAATAATAAGATGAGATAGAAAGATTATTTTTATACTTACATATGCATATGTACATTATAGGAAATATAATTATGTATCTAAAAAGTTACAAGATAACTCTTGTAGCATGTGTTCCCACTATGTACATGTCACAGCACGACAACGCCTTACTACTTGCTCCTGCAACTCAATTGGTAATAGAGCTAGATCTCTAAGGATTGAACTTTCACTGCACACACATTCCCAATTAGAACAAATGATCGTTTTTTTGTTTCTTGTAACAACTTGGACAAAGAAAAAACAAACATACACACTATTCCGCCGGGCTGCACTTCATTTTAAAATAAAATGAACACATGTACATCAAAAGAAGTGTGGTAGTTGATGAGAGGTAGAATGACAGGGTTTGGTGATGCAAGAATTTCTCCTGCTCTTTGGGCACCAAACATGAACACCATTCGTTGTTGAAAATGGATCTTTCTACTAATTGCAACGTTTATTCTAATGTGTGGAGTAAAATGAAAGGGAAAAACCTCTATTCCTGGGCCATTATCCATGGCCTATGCATGTCCTAATGCTTAAAACAAAACAAAAATATAGACGTCCAAACTAAGGTCGTACCTAATGAGAGGCAAAATAAAAGGATTTACTAAAGCGTTTATATCGGCCAACCTAAGAGGACCTAAAATTCTACGAATGACACGTTGAAATTGCAACTTAGTACTAACAATTATGTGTACCTTTTGCCTTGCAATGGGAATGAAGGGGTCATACAAATCTTCGTGATTCATGCAAACTACTTGACTATGCTAAAGGTTGATTTTACACAAAAATACACAAGCCGTCCTCAGTGGGGGCACCAATTTGAGGCGGTCCGGGGCGGGCAACAAGAAGAGCAACCTCTAGACACCCTTCAAGGCTCCCGTGCTGCTCAATGGGGCTGGGGCACAATACAACACAAACCAAAACAACAAACCCACAGCCAAATCCCAACTACACAAGGGGCACCACCTAGTTTAAGAGCGAACTAGGACGCAAAGAGGAGAATCGTTAGAGCAACCCACAAACAAGCAAGGAATTTACACTAACCCTAACACCAATGGAACACTCTCACACACTAAAACACGAGAGAGAGAGAGAGAGAGAGAGAGAGAGAGAGAGAGAGAGAGAGATAGTGCTCGGGCTGCTTTGAAACGTATCGGCAATGATCAAGCAAACACAACTATATATTTAAGAAAGAGAGAGAAAGGGGGGAGGGGGTGCTTGTTGCATTAATACCTTCTTACAAATCTGTCATGACAAATCAAAGTGACATTAGTATTTGTTCAACATAGCTTGTGTAAATTTCACCACAACACATCACAAGAAAAGCCACCCCAATCATTGTCTTAAGGCCAGGGGAGTCCTCTCCACCCTGTCGCCCTCTTACAGTATGTGGGATTTATGGCTAGATTGATGACAACACCAGAGACAAGCTATCAAGAACTTAACAAAAAACACCAAGACACTTACGCATCATTGTTGTCCATTACTTCACGTTGGAAGGGAGACAAAGTATCCAAGCTTAGTCCAAATCCACCCTCCTTGATTCAACAAATGTTGGGCTTACACTAGTAGGAGAAATGATAGATTTCCTACTCTCAATTGAATGATCACTCTCTCTCTTACAATGGCATAGAGTTCCCTTGCTAATCCCCTATTACAACACATGCACATGCATAAGACAATGAGCTTCCACTCAAGAGCTCCTTCTAGAGAGGTTGAGCTTGGCTTCTCAAGCTATAGCATAGTGCTCTTGCTTATGGCTCCCCCTTTTGTGCTAGCTACACCCTCCTTTTATAGCAATTTTGAAGGCTAGGGTTACTCCTCTAACCATGGTTGGGTTAGATTTTCAGCAATTTATCTAATTTCTTTTGCTTGGAATTATCAAGTTGGTGAGGAAAGAGAGAGGAGAGAAATGGAGGTGATAGGACTTTTCATAGTGGGTTAGTGTTAGTAGAGTTAGTATTAATTTACAAATGGAATTGGATATTTACAATGGGAGTATCCATGTAGGATACAAATAAGGAAGAAAAAAACTCTTAAGAGGTAAGAAAAGATGGCTTTCTTACAAGGTTGATGCTCCAAGTGTCTTGAGTAGGGCCGATTTTGACGCCTGTTGACGGTCCACTAGCTTTGACGGTACATTTTTTCTCCACTCTTGACCTTCCTTGAGAGACAAGATAATTGAAGCTGAGTAATCAACCACCATGATGCTGTCTTTTAAGAGAAGAGGCTGAATTTTGTGGTTTTTTTGATAGATATGGGTAAATTGGAGGAGGAAAAATGAGACTAGGTGGTCAATTTTGGAATGGAATTGTGTGTGGGAGGTATGAGTTCACCATGGTTTCTCTTATTCTTCAAGGTTGAGGAGAAGGTGAGTAGTGTGCAGAGAGGAGTGGTGAGAGAGATGGGGATGATGAGTGGAGAAGTGTGTGTGAAAGAGGAAAATGATAAAGTGGAAGAGAGAGTGTGGCTGCATAGCATGGGAAAACTGGGGTCCACTAAAAAACTCATAGCTCACAGCTCGTAGCTCAAAAAAATATGAAAAAATTTGAGGCAAAAGTTCAGCCCACGAGCTACAACTTTTGTTTGTATCACCGTTTCAAATTCGGAGAGCAAGTGAACTTAAAAAATTCAGCAAAACCGACCATTTTTTTCCACTGCAAGGTCCTTGTGGGGTCCTTCTTTGGATGATTCTTTTGAATACCTCCAAGAGTGAGCCCTCCATAGTGCATGTATGCATGTCACCTACCCTTGACCTTATTTGGTAGGTCTATAATTGAAGATATTGTTGAGATTAGGATATAAGTGAATAGTACAACTAAGAAAATCAAATATTGAGGGGTCTAAAAAATATGTACATGTCAAATATAAATAATATAAGTGGAAAAAATATAAAGGGGTCAAAAGAAATCTCTCTCATTATGAGGCTACCATAAAAAGATAAATATTTTTGGTGTTCTAAGTTTTTAGAAAAAAAACAAAATAGATGTAGGAAGGGAAAAATCAAAATAGTGAAAAAATATACACATAAATAAAACTAGTTTTTTTGGATTTTTGTTGGGGTGGAGTTACACCAAATATAAGAGAAGCTTACATGAAAATATTTCTATATGGAATAAATAGTATGAAAAATGGTAAGAAAAAATTGTGGTAATGGTGAGGCAATGTACAGAGCATAAATAACACACACCTAGGTAGAAATATTTAAATAAATACCAAAATAATTATGAAAAAATATTTTATTTAGGCCCTATATATAAAGAAATATTTACATACGCATGGGCCATAATATTTTTTTTTAATTTTTTTTAATTTTTTAATTTTTTGGCTCAACTAGCCCAATGACTAGCTAATTGAGGGTTTTTTAAGAAGATATGGGAAAAGTCCCGTGACTCACGCACGCCTATGTACAGTGAAATGGTAGGGATAGCCACAGTGTTTGGGTGATTTTGGTAGGGTGAGGTAACTCACTGTGGTAATTACAAAGAGCCGAAAAACGGCTATCACTATAAAGTACATGCACTCTGAAGGAGTCATAGATTAACAAGCATTAGTGCTTGCTACACCCTATGCAAAGCCTAGTCCATATACAGTAATGGTAGAAGGAGATTGGTATAGTCCACATCCACCACCAAGGGAAGAAACCATGACTTATGCTCCACTAGAGCTCTCACAATGTATTATGTAGCTAATCAAGGTGTCAAACCTCCCATGGGAAGACATATGATGAAGCCTAGAACATAAAACTGTCATAACTGTGGTGTTGATGACCATTGGAAGAACGAATGTCCACAACTTAACATTTAATGGCCTAGTAACTTTTGTGTAGCAGAAAATAGCATGAACATAGTGAGCATTTCACTAGAATATATTCCTAATGAGAATAACAAGAGTGGTTGGGTGGAGAGATTAACAGAAAGTATGACAACTAGTTAGATAGCATGAACAATACTTCAAAAGAGCAAGAAATTAAGTTATTGACATCAGTTGAGGACGGATTTACATGGAGCCGGTCCCCCCTCCAAAAGGCTTTTTATTATGGTTTCTCCCATCAAGAGAGACATTTTACAATACAATTCTTTGTGTTCCTTCAATACTAGCTAGTGCAATGAAGATGGAAACTTTAAGCACCAAGCAAAGAACATATAAAACACAACAGCAATTCCCTCACGGTCTCAGACCCAAGACCTCACACACCTTCGAAGATGGTGCGAGCTAGTAGGGTATGCGAGTAGATTGAGAGGAAGAAGGAGTAGTCTTACGAGAAAGATGTACATCTCCTCACATAATCACTCATATTAGCATAGCTTAGCTTAGTAATTAGCATGGTAGAGGAGATGAGTATGCATTGGACCTTGGTTGGATTTGCATCACAAAACCAAGAGTTGTTGGTGTAGGCCTTTCTTCTCACAAGCTTGGAGTAGGTGATAAGTGTGCACCATCCTAAAGAGGTGTTCAGGTACTCGCCATCAATCTATCTTCCGTTGTTGTTGCCCATTGAGTGCAGGGCTGGCAATCAATCTCGCACACCTCATGCTCATGAGCTCATAACTCATCACACATGTCAAACATGTGCTCATCCTCTATATCAAAGTGCGATTGAGATGCCATAAGATCCGTGGAAGTAGAGCCAACAGACGATCACCATGCAGTGCACCCAAATTATCTAGTAGCTCTTGCCTCTGCCGTTTGGCCTTGAGCATCGGTGCACCACCACCAAACACAGACCAATGGGGCACTTCCTCAAGCGATGGTTGAGTGGAACTCTCATCTCTTCAAGTGCTTTTTTGAGGATGCCAAAGCCCTTTTTTCTCCACATGCTGCAATGCAATGTGTCTCAAGCGAGGGGTTGCCCTTTTGCAATTGGCGCAAGGACAAGGGAGTTTTTTCTTGAGCCATCAATCGCACTCAAGGCCTCCAGGGGGGGCACAATCATCCCAATCGATATCCTACACACGCGACAAATTTTGTATTTAGTCACGTGCCTTAAGAAATAGATAATTATTTAGAGAAAGTTCTAAATTCTACTAAAAAAAATAGATTAGGTTAAATTCAAAGAGAATAAATAACAGTGAGTACTAAATTCATTTTTAAATAAAGGTGAACTTAAAAAATGCAATCAATAAACATCAAAAAGTACTACAAAATAAAATACTCATAAAGATTTAAAATCTTCATAAAAAAACTCAAAAGGCTAAGAGATGAAATAATTGATATCTAAGGGTAGAGGGGGTGGTTTGTATCTCCCTCCCCCCCTCAACCTCGAATACATTTGTATCCATGTGAAATGACTTGTCGCGGTGATGCTGGCGATAATAGGCACGGTAATACTAGCGGAAATAGGCAGGATAGAGGGAGAGATAGAGATAGAGAAAGAGAAATAGGGGAAAGAGAGTGAGTGAGTGAGTGAGTGAGAGAGAGAGAGAGAGAGAGAGAGAGAGAGAGAGAGAGAGAAAGAGCGTGACGGACGTCTGTAACATAGCTTTTTTGTACTAACATAGTGTCAATATACAAGGAACCAACTCGGGATGAGGCACAAAGACTTAATGAGAATGTCAATCTCACCAAAGTGAACTCAGAGGGCTACTCATACTACGACAAAAGCAAATCAACCACTTCCTAGTCAGAGAATCAGTATGTGTCCAATCTCACCGCTCTAGGTCATCACACCTTTTTGGCATCCAAACAAATTCGGAATGCAACAAAACTTAAGGACAAGTACTACAATACGTAGGGGCACAATCCTACCAAGTTCTACAACCGTCTGGGAAGGTACATAAATCATGATCCATCCATCACAACCCCCTTAAGCATAGAAATACTTATCCATGGTCAAAAAATCAAAAAACAACCATTTTAGCCTTCAAATCAATGCATTTAGGTCACAAGCAATGCATCACGAACCAGAGCAAAATTGAGAATGGTTATACTTAAATTGTAGAAGAGTAAGAGACAAGGAACACAATGTACTATTCATAAATGAATTTTGATTACCTGTCCATGAGAAAAGTGGATTACACCTTGTAGCAGCAAGAGTCTTCTCACTATAAACGTTCAAAACTCTTTTTTGCTAGTGATATCCTTCAGTCTAAAACTAAGGGTTTTGACTTAAAGTCTAAGGGAACTTTCCCACCGCCATTTGACCACTTACAAGGGGTGTAGACTCAGAGAGGCTGAGAGGATATGCCAAAATATTGAGACAGTCCGGGGTGGGCAACAAGAGAGGCGACCTCTAAACACCCATCAAGGTTACCGTGCTGCTCAATTGGGGCTGGGGCAACCACAAGCACAACAAAACAAGAAACCCACAGCCAAACCCAAACAAGATAGGGGCACCACCTAGTTATGGTATGCGAACTAGGACGCAAGAGATTTTTTCCAGCCAATAAGATACACCACAAAACACACACACAAGCAACCTCACACCAAGACACACAAAAAATGGACTAGAGAGAGCTAGAGCAAAGGGAAGAGAGATAGGAATGGATCTTGCGTAATACCTTATTTGTGACTTGCAAATGGAGATGGTTCGTTATGATGCTATCGTAGAGCTTGTACAAAACTCACTCAATGCTTAGTGATTGCTAAACATTGCCAAAACACACACACTGTCTTAGGGTGTGAGACCTCTCACCACAATACCCTCTTACAATGGACACAAAATTAGCAATGAAAACACACTAAACACTTTCTAAAAACAAGATCAACCAATAGAAACTCAAAATACACAAGTCACCTTGAATTCACCAAACCGTATTGCACAAATGGAAGGACGAAGATTTGAACGTCGAATCACACCTTTGATGCACCAAACCTCAATTTATTGATGGTGAAGGAGCATATATAATAGTGGTTTTGAGATTTTTGGAGTTCACGCTCTCTCATTTGCAATGTGTAGCTTGAAAGCTTCTCTCACATCGAAAGTGAAGCTCACAAAATGGTTGCTACGCCAAAGTCTCTCCTCACGCATAGAGTGTTGGGGTGCTATGTGAGATATTGGAGGTTGTTTTACAAGAATAAGAGGGGCCTATTTATAGGTTGGAGACCCTCATTAAGATTATTTGTAAATCCTAATGTACAAGCTAACAAATCAGGATTATGATTTTTTCTTAATATCAAAACATTGCGTGCCTTCTTTGTCTGCTTGAGTCATGGATGTGGGCTCAAAAGAGAGCATTATTGATGATAAATAAGGTGAAAATAGAGTTTTAAGGAATGAGAGAGAGAGAGTTACTATGCACATGTCTTGAGGTGAGGTGTATTTTATGGTTAGGTCAATGGCTATTTTGTGTTAGTATGTTAGTGGTTAGTGTTAGTAATCACTAGAAAGTTAATGTCATATTTACAATGGGTAGAATGAGGTAGATGGTTGAAGTGAGAAAATCTTTGTGATGGTGAATCTTGAAGAAGTTCTTGACTTACTTGTGTAGGTTCTCAAAATGACTATCGATCTTCTTCTTCGTCTTCTCTTCTTTACGCCACCGCCGCCAAGGTTGATTATCGTGATGAAAACAAAAATTTGGTTAATGATATCTCTTAATTTGCAGAGGTTAATCATGGTTTACATGCTGAATTTTATGTATATAGAGATAGAGTAAGATGGAATTGTACTTTGGAAGTAATAGAGAGAGGCATAGAGATGGTGTATGTACATTGAGAGCCCATATGAGAGCTATGGGAGTAAGAGGGGAGGTTAATGGTGAAGAAGGTGAGAGAAACCATGGAAAGTGCAGTTTTGTGTGAGAGATTGAGAGGAATGAGTGTGTGTGTGTGTGTGTAGAAGTGTGGAAAGAGGTGAGAGAAGACTATGGGCTACCTGTGAGAAAAGTGGGCAAATGGGGTCCACTCAAAAAATCCCAGATCGCCGGTGGTTGCTCCAAAAATCACCAAAATTTTTGAGGTGATTATTCAGCTTTTTTTCCACATTTTCTCTTTTGACCACCACTTTAGATTCGGAGAGGAGATGGATATTAAAAATCCCACCAAAACACCTATTTTTTCTTCACAAAAAAGTCTTCTATGGCCCTCCCTTTTGTCGAATTTGCATATGGCTCCAAATGTGAGCCCGTCCTTTCATGAGAGCATGACATAATTGATTCCTAAGGGTTTGAAAATGTGCATGGTTGTGGATTATGCACAAATATAATACATCGATATGATGAAAAAAGACAGGCTAGTATATATAAACAATTTATGGAATCTAGAATAGTGTGTGCTATAAATATATAAAAAATAAATATATGAAAATATAGTGAATCAAATGAGGAGGGCACTCATTTGTTTTATTGATGTATATTTATTTACAAGAGATAAGAAATAGGAATTTAGTGAAAGGCAATGACTGATAGTGGAAAGTATTTTTGAGGTTTTTTCTTAGGAGTGGATTCACACCAAAAATAAGAGAAGCTTGTGTGAAGATATTTTTATAAGGAATAAAGAGCATGCAAAATGGTAAGAAAATTGTGGTAATGGTGAGTCAATGTACATAGCATATATGGGCAAATAACACACACCTAGGTAGAAATATTTAAATAAATACCAAAATAATTATGAAAATTCCTTATATTTAGGCCCTATATACAATGAAATATTTACACACAAATGGGCCACAATATATCTTATTTTTTTATTTTTTTGGCTCAACTAGCCGAATGACTAGCTAACTGAGGGTTTTAAGAAGATATGGAAAAAGCCCCAACACACGCACACCTATGTATAATGAAAGGTAGAACAGCCACAATGTTTAGGTGATTTTGGTAGGGTGAGGTAACTCACTATGGCAATTACGGAGAGCCAAAAAATGGCTATCATTAGCCCTCCCCAGGATAATGGTATATTCATGTACCATCATAGAGCATATTTTGCAAAGAGAGTGCTTTTGAGTCCTCTATGATATATGGTCCCTTATGACAAAATTTTCATTGTGTGGCTTCTTGTCACATCATGGTTCATGCAACAAAACTTACA
Source organism: Adiantum capillus-veneris (assembly GCF_014529385.1). Taxonomy (NCBI): domain Eukaryota; kingdom Viridiplantae; phylum Streptophyta; class Polypodiopsida; order Polypodiales; family Pteridaceae; genus Adiantum; species Adiantum capillus-veneris. The sequence goes on along the minus strand of NC_140937.1, from coordinate 29,104,947 downwards.
TGAGATAGATGCTTTTTGGCAGTCCTTCGGTAGATCCTTCGGTAGAAGGCGATTCAAATAGGGCTTCAAGTGATACCCGTTTACCTTCCTGGAGTGCTCTTTACCATTCAAGTCCATAAGCTGATAGTAACTTGAATTGAAAGCCTTCTTCACTATGTATGGTCCTTGCCATCTAGTTTCAAAGTTGGCATCAAAACGATTTTCAAGTCGATTGTTATACCTTAGCACACGATCTCCTTCCTTGATGCCTTTGTCCTTTAGTTTCTTGTCAAGCTTTTCTTTTGCTTGTGTGGCTTTCCTCTTGTAGCACTCGTAAGCTGCTTCTCTTTTCCAATCAAGCTCCACTAATGTAAGAAGTCTATCCATCCATACCTCTTGATCATCTTGTGCACCTTTTCCATGAAGGCACATTGTTGGAATGTTGAGCTCGATAGGCTGCAAAGCCTCTTGACTAGAGACCAAGTGAAATGGTGTGAACTACGTGGCTTCCCTATATGTGGTTCGATATGCCCACAAGGCACCATCCAAGAAGTCATTCCATAATTTTGTCTTGTTTTGTACCATCTTTCTAATGATGCGTGCAATGACACCATTAGCCTTCTCCACTAAACCATTTGACTGTGGGTAGTATGGTGTGCTATGAAGATGTAGAATGTAAAGCTCTTCACAAACTTCTGTGAGTAAACCCTTCTTGAACCCCGGACCATTATCAGAAACAATCTCCAAAGGTGTGCCAAATCCACAACAAATATTAGTGTAGACAAACCTGCTCACTATTTTTCCATTTACCCTGGCCACACTTTGAGCCTCTACCCACCTAGTCATGTAATCTACAGCCACTAGAATGTAGAGTTTACCATTTTTTGTTCTGGGCAGAGGACCCATAGCATCAATGCCCCACTTTTCAAAGGGTCTATTTGCAAGCACTATTTTCCTTGGACCATGCACCAGTCTTTTATTTCCATTTACCTGACAGTTGTGACAGCTTTTACACCAATGTTGGACATCCACATGCAAGCTTGGCCAAACATACCCCGCAAGCAAAATCTTCTTCACGGTTAATTCTTGGGCAAAATGACCACCACATGCCTCTTCATGAAAACCTTTTAGAATGGCTGGAATTTCCTCGATAGTTGGTACTCTTCTGCACACTTGATCCTTCCCTCTTTGATAGAGGGAACCTTCTAGGAAGAGATAGAAACTTGCCTTCTTCATTAGTCTTTTCTTTCTGAGCTTTAGTGAATTATTGTGGAAACTCGCCCTCCAAAATGTAGCCAATAATGGGAGCCAATGACTCCAACCGTTGGTATCTTGGTTGCTTGACAACTATTGCCACCATGATGACCTGCACTTCTTTCTCAACACATGTAACTACTTGTTGTGCAAGTAAATCGGTATCTTCATTCTGTTTCCTAGGAATATGATATAGTTGCACTTCTTCAAATTGATTAAACAATCTACGAATGGCATGAACTTTTGTCCGTAAGCTTTCATTCTTGCATGCCCAAATGCCCAAGATTTGCTTCACAATGAGAAGTGCATCCCCCTTTACCATGAGACGTTGTATGCCTTGACTAATGTACATCTTCAAACCATGAAGTAGTGTGTCGTATTTTGCCTCATTGTTGCTAGTTGAACCTGGTAGATTGACCTTCTCTTTCATGACCACCTCTCCACTTGGGTTGAACAATACTAGCCCTCCCCTTGCTTTTTCTATGACTCATCGAAAATCTCCATCAAAGAACAAGGTAAAAGCATTAGGAATACTTTTAGGTGGTGGAAATGGTAGGGTTTTTACTTCAGGCACCTTAATCTCCTTCTCATGTACCCTATAAGTGAGAATCCCTGCCAATTGCGCACACACACTATCTTCTACCTTGAAAGAGTATTGGAACTCTTGCAACTATATAATCCACTTAGAGATCCTAGTACAAAGATTCATTTGAGATGACACCCAAGGGAACAAATTTTTTGCAGTGAGAATTACAAAATGTTTTGGTAGCAAGAAGGATCTAAACTTTCTGACCGCAAACATGAGAGAAAGCATCATGAGTTCTACCTCCGTGTAGCCTCTCTCCAAAGCATTCATGACCCTACTAGCAAAGTAGATGGGTCGCATCCTGGTACTGTGGGGATCTTGTTGTAGCAAAACAGCACCAATTGTTTCTTTCCCAACACTAGAGCTAACAAAGAATGTGTAACCCCAGCAAGGAGGCATAAGTGTTGGTAGTTCTGACAGAATGATTTTGATGTTAAAAAAATATTCTTCAAGCTCATCAGACCAAAAAAACTTGACTTGTTGTGTCAATTTTTGCAAGGGGTGAAGTAACTCCGAGGCTAAGTGAATGAAGCGTGACATATACTTCACCTTTTGAATGAATGATATGACCTCTTTGAGATTCTTGGGTGATGGGAGCTCAATAAGAGCCTTTGCCTTTGAAGGATCCACCTCAATGCCTTTATAGGAAGCCTTGTGACCGAGCAAGATCACTTCATCCTCACCTATGTGGCACTTGTCCGGGTTGAGTTGACCTCCCATGTCATAAAGCTTCTTCAATCCTTCTTCTACCCTTTGTAGATGCAATGATTTTGAGCTATAAATGCAGAAATCATCAATGAACACTCTAATTGACTTTCCAAAGAATGCTTGAAACACCATATTCATGAAACGTTGGAAAGTTGCAGGAGCATTTGTCAGGCCAAATGGCATGACTCTAAAAGCATAACAACCCCAAGGAGTGATGAAGGTTGTTTTCAATTGGTCCTCCAATGCAATCCCTATTTGAAAGTAACCTGAGTAGCCATCACACACAATGTACTTCTCATGACCAGCTACCTCATTCAGTATCTCATCCTGCAATGGGAGGGGAAAGTGATCTCTTTTTGTTGCCTCATTGAGCGGACGATAATCCACACACACCCTCCACTTCCCGTTTTTCTTGGGAGTGACAACAACGGGAGAGACCCACTCTGAATTCTCCACTGGATAAATGAAACCTACTGCTAGAAGCTTTCTTACCTCCTTGAGTAGAGCCTGCTCCTTGATGACTCCTAGCCTTAGTATCTTTTGAGCTTTAGGTTTGGCCTCTAGCTTTAGCTCTATCTTGTGTTGAACATCATCTACTCCACGCACGCCGGTGTAGTCTTTAGCAAAAAGCTTAGGAAATTTATTTGACACACCTTTGAACTTCTCTCTTCCATCCTTTGTAAGTGTTGTAGACAACATACCTTCTAACATTCCTTCATCTTCCACATTTTGGTTCTCTTGGGAACCTACCTCCTCCAAACCTTGACAAGAGGTCTCTTGGTTGGTTGGCTTAAACCTTACCCCCATGACTTCGATGGAAGAATCCTCTTCAGTAATGCTGCCGCTACTTTCTTCTTCTGAAGTGTTATCGGTCCAATCTTCTTCCGTCTCACTTTGAGACGATTCTTCATGGAGCTCCTCTTGGCGTTGCTCCTTCATGTCAAAGACAACCTTCTTATGATTGTCATTCCTGCAAATTAATTTTCCACTCTCCCAATCCTGCAAAGCTCGCATTTTCATTAGCGATGGTCTTCCTAGGATAAATGGATAACCACTTCCCTTGGTCGACATAACATAAAAATCCACCACCTTCTTAATGCCAAAGGCCTCTACAAAGACATTTTTACAAATGCCTACACACCTAGCTTTGCTATTGTTTGCCATCTTGACTTTGATTTCAGGTGTCTCATGGAAGTGCATGCCTATTCTTTGCATGAGTCCCTCTATCATGATGCAAATTTGTGCACCCCCATCCACTAGACCTTTCCTAACCAATCTTCCCTTGATGTAACAGTCTAGCACCAGCGTAATGTCCTCATTCATTTCAGCTTATGCAATTTTTACAACAAGCACACTCTCTTTTACCTTTCTCCTAGTGCTAACTGCCCTTGTTAAATCCCTCCTAACTTGTGGACATAATGCAAGAAATTGAGGCCATGAGATATAAGGACCCTTACCTCTCATGTCTTCTAACAAGTTGTACGGAGCCATACCATGTCCAAGAGGGAAGTCTTGGAGGTTGATACGACGTCGAGCCTTTTTTGTTTCCTTGGTCTCCTTTGCCTTCTTTTCTCGTCCATGGTCACTTTGTGACATGACTCCTTCTTTCTCTTTACCTTTTCCATGGCCACACTTAATGCCATTTGCTTCCATGTCCACCTCATTGGAATTTGTCACCTCTACCACATGCACATTTGGATCTGGCAAAGGTGGAACTCCTTCCACTCCTCGTGGAGGTGGTCTTGCTCCATTTGGACTTTGTAGAAGCCGTGGTTGTTGACTAGTTCCATCACCCATTCATCACTGGGTAATTCAAGTTAGGTCTCCCTGGCTCCCCACGGGGCCAAGGACAATTATACATCCCATGTCCATACTCTCCACAATTCCAACATTGCAAGACTCTCCTAGGTCGTGGTGGATCTCACTCTTTTGACCTCTTTGCTTGTCTCTTAGGACCTACAACTTGTGCAAGGTGAATTGACAAGTTACTTAAGGATTCATTTAACTTTTCAATTACCTTTGCTGTTACCTCCAGAATCTCTTTGGATGTTGATGCTTGTAATTTTCTCTTAGGTCTAGGACCCTCTATTGGAACCTCTCCTCTTAGGAACTTCAGTTTCCTATACTTCTCAACAGCTCTAGTTTCAGCTGCGTCAAAGGTAGTAGGTGCACCCACCTCAACTTTTATCTTGAGTGTGGAAAAGAGACCAGCTATGAACCTCTCCTTCTTTAGGAACTCTACACCATCACCAGGGTTAGCGACATTTCTCACCCATACAACCCAAAGACATAGAAACTCTTGTTTATACACGTAGTAGTCATCTAAGTCTTTTTGTTTGTGAGAAACAATGTCTTGCCATAGCTTTTGAGTGTTTTGGGGATCAAAGAAGTATCTCTTGAAATGGTTCACAACTTCCCTATAATTCCCTTTAACTTCCTCAGGCAAAGAGTCAAACCAAGTGCTAGCATCTTTCCTAAGGACTACCTCAAATATTTCTACACGTTCTTGATAAGTTACTATCCTCTTGATACGACAAGACATCTTGAAATTTGCTAAAAATAATTTTGCATCCTCTCCAGGCTCTCCAAAGAAAAGAGGATACCCAGACACTTGGTATTGCCTTTCCATTAAATTGATTTCAAAGTGACACATGTTTTTGTTTTTTCTTTCTTAAAAAGATTTACACAATAATGTTTTCTAACTGGCAATCTATTCTACAACAAAATAAATATATTCACATCAAACGACCTATGATAATCAATAAGAGGCAAGATGACAGGGTTTGGTGATGCGAGAATTTTTCCTACTCTTTGGGCACCAAACATGAACAGCATATGTTGTTGAAAATGGATTTTTCTACTAATTGCAATGTTCATTCTAATGTGTGGAGTGAAATGGAAGGGGAAAACCTCTATTCCTGGTCCATTATCCATGGTCTATGCATGACCTAATGTTCAAAACAAAACAAAAATACAGACGTCCATACTAAGGTCGTACCTAATCAGAGGCAAAATAAAAGGGTTTACTGAAGCGTTTATCTCAGCCAACGTAAGAGGACCTAAAATCCTACGAATTACTCGTTGAAATTGTAATTTTGTGCTTACAATGATATGCACTTTTTGCCTTGCAATAGGAACAAATGGGTCATACGAATTCTCTTGATTCATGCACGCTACTTGATTACTCTAAAAGCTAAGTATTCACACCAACATACACAAGCTGTTCTCAGTGGGGGCACCAAAATTGAGGCGGTCCGGGGCGGACAACAAGAGAGGCAACCTCTAAACACCCCTCAAGGCTCTCGTGCTGCTCAATTGGGGCTGGGGCAACCACAAGCACAACAAAACAACAAACCCACAGCCAAAAACCCAAACAAAATAGGGGCACCACCTAGTTATGGTATGCGAACTAGGACGCAAGAGATTTTTTCCAACCAATAAGATACACCACAACACACACACACACAAGCAACCTCACACCAAGACACACACAAAATGGACTAGAGAGAGCTAGAGAAAAGGTAAGAGAGAGAGGAATGGATCTTGCATAATACCTTATTTGTGACTTGCAAATGGATATGGTTCGTTATGATGCTATCGTAGAGCTAAACTCACTCAATGCTTAGTGATTGCTAAACATTGCCAAAACACACACACTATCTTAGGGTGTGGGATACCTCTAACCACATTATCCTCTTACAATGGACACAAAATTGGCAATGAAAACACACTAAACACTTTCTAAAAACAAGATCAACCGATAGAAACTCAAAATACACAAGTCACCTTGAATTCACCAAACCGTATTGCACAAATGGAAGGACGAAGTTTTAAACGTCGAATCACGCCTTTGATGCACCAAACTTCAATTTATTGATGGTGAAGGAGCATATATAATAGTGGTTTTGAGATTTTTGGAGCTCACGCTCTCTCATTTGCAATGTGTAGCTCGAAAGCTTCTCTCACACCAAAAGTGAATCTCACAAAATGGTTGCTACGCCAAAGTCTCTCCTCACGCATAGAGTGTTGGGGTGCTATGTGAGATATTGGAGGTTGCTTTACAAGAAGGAGAGGGGCCTATTTATAGGTTGGAGACCCTCATTAAGATTATTTGGAAATCCTAATTTACAAGCTAACAAATCAGGATTATGATTTTTTCTTAATATCAAAACATTGTGGGCCTTCTTTGTCTGCTTGAAGAGAGCATTATTGATGGTAGATAAGGTGAAAATAGAGTTTTAAGGAATGAGAGAGAGAGAGAGAGAGAGAGAGAGAGAGAGAGAGAGAGAGAGAGAGAGAGAGAGAGTTATTATGCACATGTCTTGAGGTGAGGTGTCTTTTATGGTTAGGTCAATGGCTATTTTGTGTTAGTATGTTAGTGGTTAGTGTTAGTAATCACTAGAAAATTATTGTCATATTTACAATGGGTAGAATGAGGTGGATGATTGAAGTGAGGGAATATTTTTGATGGTGAAGCTTCAAGAAGTTCTTGACTTACTTGTGTAGGTTCTCAAAATGACTATGAATCTTCTTCATCGTCTTCTCTTCTTTACGCCACCGCCGCCAAGGTTGATTATCGCGATGAAAATTGAAATTTGTTTGATGATATCTCTTAATTTGCAGAGGTTAAGCATGGTTTACATGCTGAATTTTATGTATATAGAGAAAGAGTAAGATGGAATTGTACTTTGGAAGTAATAGAGAGAGGCATAGAGATGGTGTATGTACATGGAGAGCCCATATGAGAGCTATGGGAGTAAGAGGGGAGGTTAATGGTGAAGAAGGTGAGAGAAACCATGGAAGGTGCAAGTTAGTGTGAGATATTGAGAGGAATGAGTGTGTGTGTGTGTGTGTAGAAGTGTGGAAAGAGGTGAGAGAAGACTATGGGCTACTTGTGAGAAAAGTGGGTAGACTAGGGTCCACTCAAAAAATTCTAGCTCACCGGTGGTTGCTCCAAAAATCACCAAAATTTTTTAGGTGATTATTCAACTTTTGGTCCACATTTTCTCCTTTGACTACCGCTTCAAATTCGGAGTGGAGATGGATATTAAAAATCCCACCACAATACTTGTTTTTTCTTCACAAAAAAGACTTCAATGGCCCCCCCTTTTGTTGAATTCTGCATATGGCTCCAAATGTGAGCCCCTCCTTTCATGAGAGCATGACATAATTGATTCTTAGGGGTTTGAAAATGTGCATGGTTGTGGATTATGCACAAATATAATACATGGATATGATGAAAAAAGACAGGCTATTATATATAAACAATTTATGGAATCTAGAATAGTGTGGGCTATAAATATATAAAAATATAGGGAATCAAATGAGGAGGGCCCTCATTTGTTTTATTGATGTATATTTATTTACAAGAGATAAGAAATAGGAATTTAGTGAAAGGCAATGACTGATGGTGGAAAGTATTTTTGGGGTTTTTTCTTAGGAGTGGATTCACAAAAAAAATAAGAGAAGCTTGTGTGAAGATATTTTTATAAGGAATAAAGAGCATGCAAAATGGTAAGGAAATTGTGGTAATGGTGAGTCAATGTACATAGCATACATGGGCAAATAACACACACCTAGGTAGAAATATTTAAATAAATACCAAAATAATTATGAAAATTCCTTACATTTACGCCCTATATACAATGAAATATTTAGACACAAATGGACCATAATATATATTATTTTTTTATTTTTTTGGCTCAACTTGCCCAATGATTAGGTAACTGAGGGTTTTAAGAAGATATGGGAAAAGCCCCCTAACTCACGCACACCTATGTATAATGAAAGGTAAGAACAACCACAATGTTTAGGTGATTTTGGTAGGGTGAGGTAACTCACTATGACAGTTACAGAGAGCTGAAAAATGGCTATCAATATATTAGAATTATAAATCTTCATTAGCTAAATTACACCGCTTTGTTTAAAATTCCTATTCATTGCACATCCTCATGCAATTTGTCTTTGAGTGTAGTCTACTGTCTTTTGTCTACCATTGCAGTGAGGGGCCTGAACTTCTGTGATGTTGGCTTGATCTCCACTTTTGTCGCCATCTCTCTAAAAGGGTTATTGCTGAGAGTACTTTGATATGCTATATGGCACACTGAAAAATATTTTGTCATGGGGTTGAATATGCAGGAGTCAATCTCGAAGAGTTCGGTCATGAACGCCTCCTCAAAAGTCTGCATGTAGTGGGAGGGCAGGAACAAGACTCTTGCATCAAACCCCATGATGACGTTCTTGCTTGGGATTTTTGTCTCCATATTCCAGCAGAGCCCTCTTGTGCCTTCCACAAATCTGTCAGGGATGCTACGCTACCTCTATATCATTGAAAGCCATTATGTAGGTGATTAGCATCTTGGCAATTCTCACGAGCACTTGGCATGCGAGATCCGGGATCTCCTTCATCATGTCAATGACCCCTTTGAGTGTCTGAACCATATACTTTTGATAGGGAGTTGTTATTGATTGGCTTTGTTATAATTGGGTAGTTCAATACCGTTGGCCTTTTGCTCTGACAAGAGTAAAAGCTATCCCAGGATCATCGTCTGTTGATGGGACAATAAGCTAGGTCGATCCTGAGGTGCATCGGAGCATTCCTATAGTAGGTTTTGTCTGTTGGCCGTTGCTTCTTTCGCCATAGGGGTTGATTGTCAATAATGGTATAAATTTGAATTGTGGTGATAGGAACATTCCTATAGCCCCCTTGGTTGTTTGGTTCAAGGTCAGGTAGCATTCTTTGTTGCCTCACTAGTGGAAGGGCGTTCATCTCATGCCTAAGGTTTTTTACCACCTCATCTAGAGTGATCATACGTAGGGCAGCCGATTGCAACACTTTCAATTCATATTGCAGGTATTCTTTGCACGAGGGGTCTTTGACTTTTGAGATCCAACGCTAAATTTCTTCCTTAGCTGAATCCGAGATGGATGTCGTGGTTGGATCTGCAGATTCCTGTGCTTCTTTTCCAGTGCTTGTAGTTGGCACATCTGTTTGGTGAGCTTTGAATGTGGATTGCTCAAATCCTCCTTCTCAATCCAAGTCCACTGGGGCTGTTTATTGAGGCTTTGCTTGACTTGCCCTCAGAGTCTCCAAATCCCCCCGTGCCTCTGCCAAAAAAATGCTTCCTCAATTCTTCAATTTCCTCGTCTTTGGCTTTTTGCAATTCCCTATGTCCTGTTGTCATGATTTGTCTATCATACTTTTCCTAAGCAAGGGCCTCTTTTAGATCTTGAACCTCATGGTTCAGGGAGGTTGATCTAGAAGTCATGGTTGAAGAGGTGGGAGTCTCTTGTATTTCTAAAAGTTGGTCAGAGTCCTGCGGACCACAACGTATGACTCTTGCAGCTTTTCATTCTATTCCCTTTCTTTGGTTAGTTCCTCCTCAAGGCATTGTTGCTCTTGCAGGGTAGTGTTTGCCTCATTAAATGACTGCACCTCCTTGTATATAATAGGCTGCATTTCCTGTTCTCTTTGTAACTCGGATTGGACTTGTAGTTGTGCTTTCTCCAATTCCTCTATTCTCTAGCTCGTGTAGGTTGTAGAGATCCCTTTGTAATTGAAACTATAGCTTGATTTGCTCAAAATGAGAATCAATGTCAAATGACTTGATCATTTCAGCTCCCTCCTCTACTACAGTTTGCGATCGAGGCGATCTTGATTTTTGCTAGCTTCTTTGACCTTGATCTAATGTCCCAGCCTCATCAATTGGTTTCTCCTTCAATTTTAGTTCTTCTATAGCTACTAAAATTGTGGTAGGATTTGGTTATGTTACCTCCATTTTTTGGTCTATCTTTTCTTTTGATTGCACCTTCTTCGCTCCTTGCTCCAAGAGGTCTACAACTTTTTCTCTCTTTTTTGTTGCAGTCTCTGAAGGTACCTCTTGTCCTTGGGAGAATCAAATTCCTAAACCTGCTAATCAAGCATGTTTTTCTCTACCTTCAATTGTGAGTTATATTCCTCTTCCTTGGTCCTAGTGGATTTGTCAGATGATTCAAGATCATCGACGTGTGGTCTTTTTGCCTCTTCTTTCTCTCTTAGCTCCATCTTTTGTTTGAGCTCGTTATGGATCCATTGCCGCATGGCTCTGGCAATTTCTTGATTCTCATCGGCTACTTGTCTTTTTTGTTGCTTGATCCATTCCAAAGCTGTTGTCTGCCTGCGTAGCAATGGAATATTTTCTTCTTCCTATTTTTCTTTCTCATCTCATCAGCTTCTGTTGCTTGACTTATTTTTTCTTCATGCTTCTGTTGGCGGATTCTTTCCCTCAACACCTACACTTCTTTCATTGTTCTCCTGGCTTGAGTAATTGGGATGGCCTCTTCCTCAATATTGTATATCCTCGGGAGAACTGACTGTCATGCTCCTCTTTTGAAGACTGGTACTTCAAAGGGGTATCACTTTGTTGGGACCTAACTTCCTGGCTACTCCGAGCATCTGACTCTGTCTTTTTGCTATCAGTGTCCTTTCTGGTTGCACTTTGACTTGTTTGTTTAGTTTCTGGTTCCGGCCTAGTGGATGGTCCGGCCATATGTATTACTTCTCTTTTAAATTTGTAAATCAGACCTATCTACGCTTCTATGGGTGGTAGGTCATCAATCATCCCTAATGCTTGATAGGAAATTTGCATTAGCATTTGTCCCACCTTCATGTAGGTCTTGCTCTTTTCACTCCCCATTAGATTTTCTTCGATGATGTTGTCGAGGAGGTAATTTCCAAAGTCGCAGATGACCACTGTTCTCTTTGCTAAGGCCATTGCCATTACTACTACCATGTGCAATAGCGGTTCCGTGTATCTTGGTGGCTTCTGTACTTTGAAGTGTTGCGATATGAGGCGCAAAGGCAATTTGGTTTTTGAGTAGATCAAATCTTGATATGTCAACTTGTGGCCTCTTTGCTTCAGGAAAGCTTTATCGTTGTCTATTGCTTTTGTCTTTTGCAATAGATTGTGCGTCCCTTGCTGCAGATGGAGAGCTTCATTGAGTAATTCTATTGTGATCTGAACCTTGACTGTTGCCCCATATTTTTCAGTCAGAGAGGCTTCCCCATTGTACTAAATCGAGCTTATGAGTTAATGAGCTCGTCTGAAGTCCGTTCCCTAGGGCAGTAATCGTAGGAAGCTGTCCAATTGTAGCATCTGTCCCTTGCTAGTACTTATGTCTTTTGGTGTATAAGTTTCCACATTTCCCTTGGGAAGATAGTGGTCTTCACTATTTCACTGTCCGCGGCTTGAAATCTTTTGATGAATATGTTAGTTGCCGGTATTGCTTTGAGTACCTGTTCGATGATATGAGCCTTCTCGTTTGAGGAGATATCTATTATCTCATAAGGTCCAACTTCCCATTCCCTTTGTGATTTCCTTTGAGGCATCCTATGGTCAGTTTAGCATTGGAAACAAGCTTCGCCAATTGATCAAAATTGTCCAAAAGTTGAAGAAAATGCAAACTTTGACCATAAAATAAAAAATAAGCATAACTTTGTCAAAACAATCCCAAATTTCACCAGTGCATGTAGGATTACTATAGGCACAAGAGATGAATTTTGCAAAAAGGTACATGGATCACGATCCATGTTGTAAAGCATTTTGAAAATCCATCTAGGAGAGGTTGTTCCTGGGCATATGGAGATGCTACTATGGAAATTTCTCTAGATTTAGGGATTGAGGTACATGGGTCTTGATCCATGATGGACAGTATCTTGAAAATCTGATAATACCATCTAGCAGGGTTCATCTAGATGGTGCCTTGGTCCTAAAATTTTGGGATTTGGATCATTGGCTTGGTACTTAGGCTAATTTTTGGAAATCTTCTGCAGACTTAGAGAAATTTGGCATTTTGAAGTGGATTTTGGAATTCAAATGGCTTGAAACTTCATGGCTTGGCTTTTTTGAACATATTGGGCCATATGGTATGGGTTTTTCTTTGTTTGGGCAAAATGGCACATGGATCGCAATCCAAGTTGGGAAAAATTTTGATACAGTTTCTTTGCACATATGTTCCCATAGGTCTTCCTAGTACACTAGTTAAGTATTTTCAAATTTGGACATGTTTTTCTTAGTTTAACCCATTTCCCAGTTTATGGCCATGTTTTTTCTTAGTTTACCCCATTTCCCAGTTTATGGCCATTTTGTTTCCCTCTTGACCATATCTGTTTTTTGGGACCAGTTATGGGCACATCCTTTGATTGATATTTGCCATTGCCTCGATTCCCAATGATTTGTGCTTGTAATTCATAGCTTTTCCTAGCTCCCTATCAAATTCCACTAGAATCTGAATCCAATTGAGGGGGAAAATTGATCGAGAAAAATTGCACCACTTTGTAGGTAAATTTTGCTTGGTTTTCATCTTAAAAACAACTTTAAGTTACATCTCCTGGATGATAGGCTTTGAGGAGAGTGTGAAGCTTCCCAACTGGCTAAAGTAGCAAATGACAAATCCTTAAGAACTCTGCTCCTAGCCCTACTCCATGAGTTTTTGCTGGAATCATACCATTTTTTCTTTGAAAATGGCCAAGAGACCATTTGCAGATTGAAGGTAGCAAACCAGGAGGTTTTGATAATTTTATGAGCAATTTTTGTGAATTTTTTTGCAGCATCAGTCATATTTTTGCATCCCTCAGCTAGTGAACCACTCTAGCGCTGATTTTGGCAAAGGGATCGGATCCATGTTGGGAAGCATTTTGCAATTCCAGCTAGGGGAGGTTGTTCCTGGCCACTTGTGGATGTTTCTGTACAAATTTTTCTGATTTCAAGGTTTGAGGAACATGGATTGCGATCCATGTTCCACCACCTTTTGTAGCTGTTTTTGACCTACTTGATTCTGCCAGCCACTTGGGGTCTACTGATGAAAGGTTTTTGGTTTTGGATGAGTTTTGAAGTACCCATCGGCCATGACAGCTTGCAAATTTTGTGACTTTGTACTGCTTTGATATGTTGTTTTGGCAATGTTGATGCAGTATGGGGCATACATACATGTTCTTATAGGGTTAATGATCATACCTATCGAATCCGGTGTAGTAAGAGCTACCGAGGTAGTTGCAATGGGCAGAAACAAAGCCAGAAACCCTATGCTTCTATGGATCTGTGTGTGTGTGTGTGTGTGTGTGTGTGTGAATGCAAATGGGCTTATGTTGCCCCATTTGACTATATGTTCCTGGTCTACCCAGAATGCCCCATTCATACTTTCCTCCATTGATCATATATTGTTGTTCATGCTGCCTGCAGTTCAAACCGTTCTTCATTTTGATATTTGGTGGACAAATGAAGTTCAATCTGCAGTTTTGATCCTTTAGAAGTTGGCTCAAAATCCATTGTGTACCTAATCTTTTCATATTTGCCATGTTCAAAGCTCTTTCTTTGAAGTTTCGACGTTTGCTTTCAAAAGTCAATTCCGAATTTCCTGGCTCCACTTATCAGTTTCTGTTAATTATCTGTCATTTTTAGCTTTTTAGTAAAAGAAAATTATTTATAGTTATTTTTAGTTGGCCAAAAACTAGCCAAAACTAGTGTGATCTCTCATACATACATATTCTTAACCCAGTATTAGATGGTGTCGGTATGGCTCATGATTTTTGCTGGCTAAGAGTTTATAGGGCTCTAGAAAGCTTGTTTTCGAGAAAAGAAAAGGAAAGAGATGGTAGATAATAATATATACAAAATGATCATCCTGCTGCATTTTCCCCCTTCCTAGAGTGAGTCATCCTAGATGAACATGTGTTAGAGTGCATGGGAACAAAGTATGTGTCTATGCATAGCCATATAGTGTGGCTTTATGATGTGAATAGAGGATATGCATGGTCGTTTACAGAATCTGGTTGGTCTTCCTTTCCAATTCCCTACTCCTTTAACTCTTGAATATTTTCACGGATTAATAACTCAGTTTTTGAAGCAGTCGGAAATGGTGGTTCCATAAGCGCTTGAGCAGCTTGGATGAGCTCCTTGCACATCTTTAGCCTCTCTTTTTCATAGCCCGGATGAGGGTATGTAAGACACCTATCCTCGTGGGTTTGGTTAGGATTCATCTTTGCATCGTAAGCTTTTAAAATTGATTCCAAGGGTTCAAAAACCTTGTCCACCAAGACAGATCCTCCTGATGGTATAGTCGATGGTTTTTCTACATCTTCTTTTCCTTAAGGTCTCTTTCCCTTCTCAATTGTTCCTCTGTTTGCTGTAATTTGGTTTCCAAATCCATTTTTCCTTTCTCTCTTTTGGCTTTTATCATGTCTCGTTTAACCCTCCAGGATTTCCTAAGGGTTCGGACATACAAATTCTCTATCTCTGTTTGACTGGCTGGGGCGTTCCTTGCAGCTTCACGTGCTTGGGTTCTCATTACTGCATTTATTGAAGTGGTTGGTTTTGTTTCTGATCTACTTGCGCTTGGCACAATCCTGATTTTGTTCATGGTTGCTTTTCTTTTGTTATCAGGGTCTTTTGGACAGTGTGGAATGAGATGGTTAGTTGTACACCCTTCATAGAAACCAGAAAGTTTAACACGTTCTCCTTTGTTTAGACAAATCCTTGACCAATGATTACCACCTCATTCATAGCATGGTCCTACAGGTGGTGGAGAAGTTTGTGGAGCCCCCATCGGTTGTCCTGCTCTAGGAGGATACCCCCTAGGTTTGTAGTCCTGGTTTGCCATGAACATAAGCATATTTTCATCGACCAAGTAATGGTTTTCTGTTGGTTGTGCTATGTATGAGGGCTCAGATATCTCATCAAGAATTTGTCCCTTCGGAGCATATGCATTCTTGTCAACCCCCTCTCATAGGTATTGTCTAAATCTTCTTGATATGAAACTACCTGGACCATACTCTGATCTGAAGGTGTTTCTATGGGTTGAGAAATCCTTACAATGGCTCTATTTCCCGCGGTAAAGAAGTTTGATGTCCCAACATAGGTTGAGGTTTTTCATGCACTTGGATTGCATTATTTGGCCCTACTTGGTATCTTGGAGGGGGTGGAAATTGTTGCCTTCCATGTGGTCCGTATTGTCCTTCTCTAGCATAGTTCTGCTCATAGAAGCATTTGTAGATTTCATGATCTGCCCATTTTTGTTCAGTATCACACCACTTCAGTACTCGCGGTATGTTTGACCTTTGTTGAAGGTTAAACCACAAGGTTGGATGATCTCCTCCACAAGTCTCACATTTTTAGGTGGGCAGTTGTTGTGTGTTTGGGTTCGTCCTATTTCCTTGGTTTATTCTTCTGATCACTTCCTTGATGATTTGATCAACATCCCACACAGTTGGGTTTTTCACGCCCAATTTTATTGTGGACTCACTAGTGGTTGAAGAGGTACTACTCATTCCCTGATCTGTGTCTTCAGTCACCTCTCCATATGCCTTGCAATGATCTACCAGATACAATGCCTCTTTTGTGACTTGCTCAAAAGTTACACATGCATTTAAAGGCAAGTCCTTTTTGAGCCTGTCATTTTGCAATCCTTCTATGAAAAGGACTGGCAGTCTTTCATCTTGAGGTAGTTCCCGAGCAGGGCATCTTTCTATGTATTGCTTGAAGCGAAGCAATGCTTCCTTCACTTTTTCTTTCTCCTTTTGTCTAAATGCATAGATATGGGAGACAATGTTATGCTTAATTCCTCTCTTTGAGAATTCCTCAGCGAACTCTCAAAGAAGTTGTTCAATACTTGGAAATTCTTGGTTGTTTAAAGGTTGGAACCAGGTCAAAGAAATCCCTTCTAACATCAACTCAAAACCTTCATATTGAGCATGGAAATCAGTTATCTGTTTAGCTCTCAACACTTGTTTGAATGTAGAAACATGAGCATACGGATCTCCTGATCCATTATACTTTTTGGTTATGCATTTTGCCACTTGAGATGTTCTCATACGTCTGGCCTCCTCAACCATCCTTAAGACCCCTGGTCCCCCTGGTGTGGTTTCTCTAGGTTCATAATCTCCTCTTGGCACTACAAGTGGTATCCTATTTGCTATACATTCATCAAGTTGATCTTGTGTAATAGTTGGAGGGATTCTAGTAGTGTAAGTCACATCAAGAGCTGTATTGTCCCTATGTGTGCTCATGGAAGCCATAGACCCTATTGATCCTAAAGGCCTTGTGTTTGGAACTCATTCATGTCCAAAAAAATCTTCCACTCTCGTTCTCACTAGACTCACATGTACAGTCTCAGATCTCGTGTGAGTAGTTATGGTTTTTACCTCTTTCGGATTTTCATAGTATTGGTGAAGTGGTCCCCCAAAATATGTATATACCTCTAACTCCTTGCAATCCATAGGAGAGTACTTTCGGTCATACTTGTTTATTATGACCACCTGAATACTTATCCCCTCCATATACATGAAAAAATATAGTTTTTTATGGTCAGTCAATTCCTTGATGCGGGGTTCTTCACATCTATAATAGAGTGTTTTTTCTCCATTATTAAACTTATATAGCCCCACATATGTGTTGTCTGTATTAAGATGCTCTATCTCATTGGTGCATAACAGCATTACATTTTGCCTATCCACCTTGGGTGGCTCATCTGCCAGCTCTTGATCTACCTTGTCCCTGGTGCAAGTAATCCCCCATTTATCCACAATAAAGGGGTTATGAACCACTAGGTACATCTTTCCCTCTCTATCAAAATATCTATCCCCGTCATATTGAACATCTACAAGGTCTCTGAACTGGCTCAGCTTATTTTCCAACTTAGCACAATAGCAGTCCATTCCATCCTCATTAATCTTGGCCTTAAGCACGTTTTCAAAGTGAAACTTCAAATACAACAGTTTTTCATCAAATGCAGGTTGAGAACGACCTACCCCTATGAAAGCTATTCCCTTAGGGTTCAACTTGTTAGAATCCTCAGTCATGAGACTGTATGATTGTTTTGATGAAGTTTTAGAGAAGCTCTCCTCTAAAATGGGTTTTAAAGGCAGTAGTGGTCTTTGATTCACGCTTTCTTCAGTTGAGTGATTTCTCCCTTGGTCTAAGATGCTAGGATCTGTTTTTGGTACAACTTTCTTAATTGAAAATTCATGAAGAATTGGTGTTGCAGAATCCAAAGAAGGTTACCTCACTAGCAAGTTTGAACTCCCCTGGTTGATCTTACTTCTGGGTAGTATCCTCTAGTACCTACAATCTACCAAAAAATGCTTGATAACAATGGCTTACAGCCGTTCCTATTAGTTCTAGCTTTTAATCAACAGATTTTAACTTAGTTTTGCAATAGCACACAGTTTCACACACAACATCAACAATTTAGGTCCAATTTTAATTTTGAAAGAGTCAACATGGTCCTGTGGACCACCTCTTTGTGTAGTGAAATTTTGTTTCTATTCTGACTTAGAGGAATGGATCGGAATCCATGTTGGGAATGCAAATGGACTTTTCTTGATAACATCAGGTTCAACATGATTAGGAGGTCTTATGGTATCAATTTTTTTAGAAATGAACCTCTGGAGTGGAAGTCATGTTAGTTCTGTCACTTTTCTAGAGTTCCTGCCAATTTTGGGCTTTTGGTATGGTTTTTTGTATCCAAATTCTTTTGAAAGGACCACTAGGCTCTCGGTGATGCCCTCTAGCTATGGTGCAACTTTTGTATCAAAATGTGTCAGAGGAACATGCATGGATCACGGTCCATGTACCTTAGTGCCTGATGGGATTGAAACTTGACTCACAACTAGTCCTTGGCCTACTAATGCTGGCTATATGGTTTTTGAATGTTTTGGAGTTTTTAGTTCAATCAAAAGTCAGTTTTAGGGTCTGTTCCAATGGTCTCCCCCTTGATCTGATTTTTGCCCCTTTAGCCATCTTTCTGAACTTTTTTTATAAGGGTTCCTTGGGAGAAAGTACTTCAAATGTTATCACTTTTTTACTTGCCCAATATCAACTAAAATTCCAAAAAGGTACATGGATCGCGATCCTTGTTTGGCAAGATTTTGGGCTGATACTTTGTGAGTTTGTGACAAAAGGTTTGATGATGCTATTCTCCAAATATTTTTGGATTTGATAAACTTTTTCCAAGTCAAAAGCAAGATTTTGTGTCTGCTTTGTGATTTTTTGCAACAACTTCTTTTTTTATATTTTGATCAGGTTTTTTCACTTTTGGCTATGGCTCCTTTTGGAAAAGTTGTTCCCTTAGTAATCAAGAGTGCACTGGTCAAATTTAACTATCAGATGTCTACCTGGTACATGGATTGCGATCCATGTTGGGAAGCATCAGGTCATGCTTTTTCTTATGTTGGTTGCTTGCTTCTAGTTGATCCCAATTCTCTTATCTTTTTGAATTTGGACAAGTAAAAGTTTAGTTTTTCCCAATGTTTCTCAATCTCCAAGGTTTTGCTCTGCTCAACCCAATTTCTTGATTTAATTATCTTTTAGCACTCTATTTTGGAGCAAACTCTGTTAAGTATGGAGCCTGATTTACCCTTGTAATTTTCTGTGGTAAAAGCGCACATTTGTAAGGTCCCCATTATGAGGAGAAGCCATCGTGCGTGAAGGAAAATCACTCACCGAAAACCAAAATTTTCACGGACAAGAATCAGGGGCAACTTAAAAGGCCTCGGGGGCGGAGGCCCCCGAGACTTTTTTTTTTCGTCGGAATATTCTTTTTCACCGGAATATTATGGCCGGACGGCGGCCGGAAAGTGGTCAGAAAACAACCAGTCGGATGGTTGGTGGCCGGTAGTCAATGGCCGATGGCCGGTGGTCGGAAGTCAATGGCGGGTGGCCGGTGGTCGGAAGTCAATGGCCGGTGGCCGGTGGCCGAATTCAATGGCCGGTGGCCGAATTCAAAAGCGGCCTTGTCTTCTCAAGGGCGGCCACACATGGGCAGATTGGAGGGTCCGATTTGGACTTATTCGCACAAGGGCGGCTACACATGGCTGTCTCTCATAAGAGAGGGAAGCCCTTTTGGCCTATAAAAGGAGGCCATTTCTACACACATTCTATAGTGTGAAGTTGATGCAACAAGGTGAGTGTGAGGTGGTGAGAGTGAAGCAAGGCGGGAGCTCCATTAAGGGTATAATCCCTTTGTAAACTACTTCTTGTTTTGAAGTACTAAAGCCATTGAGTGGCTGCTTTCCCGTGGACGTAGCCCACATCGGGTGAACCACGTATATCATGTGTACTCTCTCTCTCTCTCTCTCTCTCTACTCTATAATCTCGTGTATGTAAATCTATCTCTCTCCATTAAATAATCCACTCAATTATCTATTTAGCTACGTCTTATTTCCTAACAAACTCAAGGTTCTGGTGCCCGAGAGCCTGTTCATTTGAGCACCTTTTGACACCCAGAAAGATACATGGATCGTGATCCATATTGGACAGGCAAATTAGATTTTTTTTGCATAGTCTGTTTCTAGCATACTTGTCTATCCCCTTTTTGAAGGTTTTGGTGACTTTGGTTCAGTTTTGAAGCTCTGACCATCAATTTTTCAACTTTTTAGAGTTATGGTCTTCTACACCAAAATAAGGTTTTGGATAATTTTTTCCTCGATCCTTTTGGCCGCGAATGATGTTGCAAATTTATACTTAACCTACTCCTATAAACTGAAATAAATCTACAAACATAAATGAATTTAATAGTACAAAAATGACAACGAAGTGTGGGTGGAACAGTCCTTTTCAAGCATGAAAAAATTAAAGAACAAAATAATATCTTGTACATCACTCACAGTTTTCTTTGCTCATAAGGACTAGCACTATCTAGTCTTGGACTCCACTCTCTACTAAGCACCAAACCTACGTCTAGCCGCTTTACTTAAGCAGAATGGGTGTCAAGAGCTTTGGAAGGGAGTTTTTCATGCACTGAGTCACTCACCGCCTAAGGATTAGTCTCCCTGATAGCGGTGCCAATGTTAGCGGGCTACTGCGACGGACGTCTGTAGCATAGCTTTTTGTACTAACATAATGTCAATATGCAGGGAAGCAACTCGTGATGGGGCACAAAGACTTAATGAGAATTTCAATATCACCAAAGTGAACTCAGAGGGCTACTCATACTAGGACAAAAGAAAATTAATCACTTCCTAGTGAGAGAATCAATACGTGTCCAATCTCACAGCTCTAGGTCATTACGCCTTTTTGGCATCCAAACAAATTCGAAATGCAACGAAACTTAAGGAGAGGTACTTCAACACCTAGGGGCACAATCCTAACAAGTTTTGCAACCATCTGGGAAGGTACATAAATCACGATCCATCCCTTATCTGATAATTTTTTTCTTGATGAAGCATTTGTTGATGGGCATCTCTCCTGCGGTGGGTCTATGGTGTTTACTGGTAGTGAGTCTAGTGTGGTAGTATCTAATGGTATTGAATCCAAAGACACAATTGACTTGGATAATGGGAATTTTCTATGTGGTGTTGCTAGATTCATGGCGCATGTGCATTTGATGGTATTGAGCAAGAATTCTATATACAGAGTACGCTTGTTGATGATGGTGAGGATGAATTACCTGATGCAAAATGCATACAATGTGATGAGTGGATATCCACTATCTTGTTTCCTTGCTTGTCCATTTAGTCATTTCAGCCTTGACACCTAGAAGGTCACCTACCTTGCGAGTAGCAATTTTCTCAAGCGCGCGGCATACATCTTCAATGGTAAAGAAGGGAGACATAAACGGAAGGGAGCTACAACACTCCATCTTATCAACATTGGGTTGCTCATAGAGGTTCTTGCAATGCATATACATATCCTCAAGAGTCAAGTCACCAAAGCTCTCCACGTGCTTGCCTTTTAGATTTTGCCAAAACTTGCCACATGCATGTGCTTTCTCTTGCGCTAAAAGAAGTTGTTTTTTGACTTCCCACCTTCTCCTCTTCTTTTGAACAAGTGCTTTGTATGTGTGTGAACATTCCAAGTAAACTTCCTTGTCTTTGATTGCATCCAATCTTAGCAAGTGTTTTTGGGCTTGACTACATTCCATGTCAAACCATTTCTTCTTGGTGCTACCCTTCTTAGACCTTTTGCAAGACATGCGTTTCAGCGAAAAGCATTCCTTCTCACAAGAGCAAATTACTTCTTTGAAAACTTTCCACTTGCATTCTAATGTTGGGCTCTCTTGATGCTCTATCATGCTTAACATTTGGTCCACCATATCAGTATATATAAGTGCTCGTTTGAAGTCTAGACGTAGGTACAAATGATTCACATCATGATTGGAGGCTACATGCTCGGGCCGTTTACCACACTTGAGGTCAATACATAACATCCTATGATCCAATTTTGGATTCCATTCACCAAGTGTAAAGCTTTGTATGCATTCTAGAGTGGCTTCTGAGAACAACATATAGTCAATCACGCGATCACCATTGTGCTTTTTACATGTAAAGTCATTGGTGCCTTTCCATAGAGATACACCATTTGCAATGAGCATTTTGGTACTATTGCACATATGTAGAAGTGACTTTCCATAGTGATATATGAAGGGGATTGGATAGCACCACAGACAAAGAGTGAGAGAGAGAAGGAGACACACGACACACAGATATGGGTGGGGAGACTCAATGAGTGAGCAGCCCCCTATATACTTATGCTATATATAAGGTATAAAGTCAGTGGGCACCCTGACTCTGGGAGAACCTAGTCTAAAGACTACAAAAGGCAAGAGAAAACCGCTCTCAATTGATGCCCACTGGCTGGCTGTAATCGTGTGCATCCAGCTGTCTTGATCCCGTGTAATTACATACACCACCACACGTACCGCACACACGCTGCAACTATGTACGCAATACCTGCATATCTCCCTTGTGCACTATGCCATCACCAATCGACAAATGACTGACAACCATAACTGCAAATGCTCCCACTGCAGCTGCAATATCCAGTCTCAAGATCAGCATCTCATACATGAGACCACCGAATGCTGATGCAATGCTAGCGGGCCCTGCTAGCTCTACGGAGCATGCATCAACATATATATCCCTGGCAATAGGCATCCTTGACTGACAAGGCGTGTCAGCCACATGCATCTCCTGACTGTCCCCAAAAGACGCATCAACCTGTCGTGCAACCTCAGAGCAAACCAGTTGCTCTAGGTGTTTGCTGGAAGACATATCCTGCACAACTATATCCCCATGCTCACTGTCGAGCATAGAAAGGAATGACTGCATAATCGATGACATCTGAGCCTCCTCTGCAATCATCCACTGCAAACATGACCACTCAATTTTTTGTGACTCACTAGAGCTCTCATGCTCTAACTCCTTATGCATAGACTCTTTCACAACATCCTCCTGTTGTGACTCACTAGAGCAAGACCGCTCTACCTATCTATCCTGCATAGAAGTATCTCGCACAACTGACTCTCTGCTTTGCTCAGTCACTAGCAAAGCATGCATCTATGACTCTGTCACCTCTCTGTGTGACTGCTCAAGTCGTGTCCCGACTGTGTGCACAACGAGCTCACTACTTTGCACTCCATGCAAAGCACCCTGCAACCCATGAGAAAAAGAGACTGTCCGGGTCTCTCGCTCTCTGTATGGCTGTAACAAGATTGAGATTCGACTATCTCGCACCAATACTACGTGCAATGGGTACCATGTGCCAACTCTAGCACCTCTTGCAATCACTAGCAAACCCAAATGCATCGCAAAAGATCTCTCAAGCAACGATACCCAACATCCACTATCCCTGAGCTGACCAATGGAGATCAAACTCATCATCAAATTTGGCACATGATGCACATCTCTGAGCACGTACGGTGCACCACTCGATAATGACAGTCTCACATCTCTTGAACCAACAATATCATGCAATGACCCATTTGTCAATCGCACACTACCATGCACTCTACTAGAATAGCTACTAAACCAGTCACGATACGGAGTGACATGAAAAGTAGCTTCCTTGTCTAGCATCCACTGCAAAGAAGTGCACTATTCTCAGATGTCAAAAAATCAGGAGTAATACAAGAAGCAAATGTGAACTCACTGTCACTAGGGTACTCAGATACTGTATCTGATCCTGCAACTGTCAAGTCAACGAAGCCTATAGCATCTACTGCATCCTTGAGACTAGCCTGTCTCCTGTGCTGTCTCATCCGACAAAAGCATCGCCGTCTAATGTGCCCTGTGTGACCACAATGCCAACATCTCAAGTGTCGACACGAACGAGAATGCCATCTCTCATGAGTCATTGTCCTAGACTCAAAAGTCTCACACATATTGACTATTATAAGTGAATGTCAAAAATAACCAAGAGATGTAACTCTACTCTAGGTACGGTAGCAATGAAATGCACTCAACTAATCCAAAAGAAGCAACCTGCAATGAGAAAATTCTCTTAAAAAAAAGAGCTCACCAGCACCTACAATGCTCATGCGAATCCACGCATAAAATATCTCGCAGTAGTGTAACCACACTGTGCTCCACAAATGGCAATGATGCAAATCCCAAATATCAAGTGTACGAAGCTCCTATAGAGTAAACCAAGCTCTTGTATGGCTGTAAAATATGACTGCAAATCACCCCCAAAACAACCCCAAAATTCAGCTCTTAAACAACTGCATAAACAAAAACGTGTCCGAGACCAGCCTACAACTGAGCCATACATGGACACCTGCAAAGAAGAAACAATGGTTGAATAAGCCCTCAAACCTACCTGTAAACTTGTAAACATGTAGCCGAAACCTGCTGAAACACCTCAAGCCATTAGCGCTCGAATCCGGCTACCTAGCTTGTAGCCACACAAGCATACATCACAATATTCACTCTTGTGAGTGTGCCAAGATAAATGTACGCTTGTCAAACCGTGAGCTAATCACCAAGCCCACACTGCGCGGTATCGATGTCTACACACGTACAAATCTCCCACCTGCAGAGAACACCGCACGCAAATGCTGAGTGAAACCCGCAATCTCTACCTAGATCATATAAATGATACGCATGAAACTCCTGGAAAAATTTCGCCAAAGTTTCGACGCACAATGGCTATCAACACAAAATAACCATTGTCCTGCAAGCTCAATACAAGGAGCAATCAATGTGCATCAAACTACACTCAATCAATATACATGCATAAGCTCTACAAACCTGTGTCCAATAAATGCTCACAAAGGGTACCACAGGTGACCATACATGTCATCCACAACCAACCTCTGCACTTGCTCACAAGATCTATTGCTCACCACATAAACATACATAGAGCATTACCCACTCAAAGACCATGTATGCAAGCCACAACACTACAGAAGACCCACTCAACTGCAACTGGCAACACATGTGGGAGTACTAGACTCAACCTGTACCTGGGAGTCAAACTCGATCTTGTAACACCTCATATGTGCCTGCTACCTACAGTGTGCATGAGTAAGCTATCTGCAACAAAGAAAACAACAGAGCCCAAAACTGTCTTGAAAAACATTATGTGTTTGTAATTTCAGACCCACCTGCACTCCAAATCAAAAAATGATTTCTCCTACAAAGTCGTAGAGCTTGAAACCAGCTCTGTTTTGAACCAAAAAGTTTTGGAATCGGAGATTTGTAGCTCAAGTTATGAGCAAAACAGTGGACTGTTGTCAAACTGTCAAAAACTAAACGACTTTCTTCTGTGCTTCTTTGAGCTCATAGAAATGCTCAAACTCACTTCCCACCTTGATGCGTGAGCTGAATGCATCAATCTCACAATGCTTTCATGTCTGTGGAAGCTCCAAGCTCCAATCTGTCGCTGATGTAGCCATTGCAAAGCTTGCCGAGAAGAGGGAAAATGCTGTACACAGTGGGCTCATCTGTAGAGAAACTGTGGACTGATCTGTGAGCACTAGGAAGCTCCTGAGAGATCTTCTGCAAGCCTCAGTATGGCTTCCCACAAGCCTCCTCCTCTATTTCTTTGCTCAGATCTGTGACCTCTACGGCATAGCCGACGAGTTCATCGCGAAGCCGTTGATCTACGCTCTCACACGTGTCACTCTGATACCAATTGAAGGGGATCGGAGAGCACAACAGATGGAGAATGAGAGAGAGAAGGAGACACACGACACACAGATATGGATGGGGAGACTCAATGAGTGAACAGTCCCGTATACACTTATGCTATGTATAAGGTATACAAGTCAGTGGGCGCCAAGACTCTAGGCCGCCGGGCAAGGCACAAGCGCCTATACCCCAACAATCCAATTCTTTTGCATCATTAGAACTTCAATTATACATGTATGAGTAATCCATTCTTCTTGAGACATGCGGCATGTCGACTTGTTGTGTGTCGTGTTGTAACATATTTGTGTGAGCATTCATGTCTCCGAAAAAACAATGACTTTACCTTGATCCTTGTAATGAGCAATGTCTTCCTCTAGTTCAAGAAAGGGATGATCTCTATCCATATTTAAGTGAGCATAAAAGTTGGAGTCATAGTGAGGAATGTAGCAACCAGCCATAAACATGACTTGACCATTTGGTGGGCTGATTTTCAGCCATAAGTAACGTTTATACTTATCTTCTTTGACAATGGAAACATCTTTCAAACCCTTTTTAGTCATACATGCTACGCCTCCTTGGCCTCTTCGTTGCTTTGCATTTTTGGCCCACATCAAAGAATGCACATCGTATTTGTCAAATCCAAGAATTTGTTGCGCATCATGCTCCCATGTTGAGACAAGAAGTATCACATCGGAGTCATTGGTAAGCTCATCAATGCCAATTCCCACATTCCATGGATACCCGTTACAATTCCAAAAGCTTATTCGCAAGCGTGAGTTGGTCTCATAGATCATGTGTCCCTATTTTTTGGGTGGACTTGCATCCTCCTCAAGTGGCTTTTCTTCTCAAGATGATACCTTAACCTTATTGCTTCGTTCCTCATATGATTTGCGACGTACATTTTGTTGCATAAGAGTGCGATCCTCATATACATTACAACCCGTTCCTTTGAGGGAGATCCAACCATTGTCAAGGATGATCTTTCTCTTTACCTCATCAGCCATGGTACATACAACAGGTCTTTCTCCCGAGCAAGGGACTCCTTGTTTTCCAACTCGATGTGCACCATAAACCATGATTCTTGACATGCCAAAGTGTGTAGCAAAAAACTCTTCAATAGAAACCGCAAGAGATTGGGGAGTTTCCATGCTTTTTTCCTTGGTTCCACGAATGACGATGTTCTTTGAGTGTTTTTGTCGTTCTTGCAATTCTTGAGTGTCTACATTCTCTACATTTTTTGCTTGGACAACGTCTTGCGTGATAGGAGATGTAGAAACCACATTATCCTTACATATAGTAGCCCATGATTTGGATGCATTTCTCATCTCACATACATCATGTCGTATTGTATCTATCGTTACCTCTTTCAATACATGATCACTCTCAACTTTGCTCAAGAGCTCTTTCAATACATTCATGTCAACAAGAGAGCGTTTACATTCTTGAACTTCATTCTCAAGATGCATCAAGCGTGTTGTTTGAATTTCAAG
This sequence comes from Adiantum capillus-veneris, assembly GCF_014529385.1. Taxonomy (NCBI): domain Eukaryota; kingdom Viridiplantae; phylum Streptophyta; class Polypodiopsida; order Polypodiales; family Pteridaceae; genus Adiantum; species Adiantum capillus-veneris. The sequence continues at coordinate 29,078,048 of NC_140937.1, read as the reverse complement.
AACCTTCTTGAGGTGCTCATTCTCCACAACGAGAACTCTTAAAGTGCCTTTCTCCATTGCAAGTGCGTGCAACTCTTCACCTTGCTTGTTGACGGTTTCTTGTAACGAGATCAAGTAAGCCATAATCATTGCTTCTGTTGTTGTAGACGATGTGGTTGGATTGGAATCCAAATTCCTTGGAGATTTTGCATTATTCTCCATGGCGAGGGTGGCTTTTCCACCCTTGCGAGTTTTGTCTGACATTGCCTTCAAGTCGGCAACAAAAACGAAAAGTTTTGACAATTTTTTCAGTTCTGAAATTCTGTTATAGCAAAGCCTTCCATTACACAAAAAAATTATGTCTTTACATCAATGCATAGAGGGCTTTGTGCTCTTCGATTGAGGCTATAGATCACGTAAATCGGAGTTCGGATGAGCAAGTTATGGTCAAAAGAGTGAACTATTGTCTACTAGGTCAAAAAACGATTGAGAGAGAGAGAGAGAGAGAGAGAGAGAGAGAGAGAGAGAGAGAGAGAGAGAGAGAGAGAGAGAGAGAGAGAGAGATCCGTGGGGAGAAAGAGGGAAAGAGAGAGAGAAATAGTGATATCTGTCGGGAGAAAGAGATATATAGAGAGAGGAAGATAAAGAGCAATGGTTGTAGGCAGAGCAACCATTTTGTGGTGTGCACAATGCGGATATGTTTCTGCTTCTATAGAGTGCTATGAAAAAGACCTTCTTTACGTGACGATGGACCCTCGAAAATTACTTTCTACTCTCTTCTCCTTAACTTCTCTATTTTTCTCTCTATCTCTCTTCCTATCTCTTTTTCCCCACTGAATAGGCATTAGGTTGGACAACTTTTAACGATACCATACCTCAAAATAGAGGCAAACATGGGATGTGCAAAGTAATCCCTCTAACAAGGAGTTGTTGTGAAGATATGTTGTGCAAGAAACACAACAATAAAGAAGCTCTTCTTCATAGCACTCTACAAAAGCACAAGCACTCTCGCACTACGCACAACACAAAATGATGGCTACATTTACAACCATAACTCTTTATCTCTACTCAAAATGATGGCTACATTACGTATATGTATATATATAAATCTTGATTTTCTTCATGTCCAGCCTCTCTCGGGCTCTGCGGTTGAACATGGGCCATCGTCTCGTAGCCTGACACGCCCTGCTCTATCTTCTTCTTTATCTTTCTGCTCTTCGACCGTGCAATGGCTACTGCACCATTATAATTCTCTGGGCTCTCGAAATCAACTTTTTCTCTCACCTTGGGATGCAGACACGCCATGAATTTGTCTAGCTTGAAGTAATCTCCATTGGCCAATTGCATGGCTGCCACTAACTCTGCCCAACACTCTTCAAAATGACCCAAAAACAAATTGAACTCTTCACTTACATCTTGCTTAAGCGCCTTCAGCTTTGCATCCATTTCGACTGGGGAAGTCTCCTTGCGAAAGTCGTGAAGAAATCTCGCCCGTAGAGCCGACCATGCTTGCTTCGGCTCACCTTCCAATGCATCGTACCATGCTTTAGCTCTACCACGCATCACCAAAGGAAAAGTCTGCATCTTGCTATCCTCGTTTGGCATACGTAACAATAGCATGTATAACTCAAAATCTGACATCCACTCATCAGGGCTCTCTTATCCTGTGAAAATTGGTCCATAGCTTCTACCTGCCATGACTTCCAACGCGAAAACCGCTTCTTTTCGATCAACTAGGAGCAATCAGTGTGCTCCTCCGTGGGGGCACCAGAAGATGGAGAGGTGGAATGGGGACGACACCCGGCATGACCAGAAGTGCCTATCTATAGCTCAGGGTCAACACAACACCCCAATCCACTCGAAAACACCTTCGAAATGACACTCTACACCTAATCCGCTTCACCTGCCCAGTTCCCAAGCGCACACACACTATCTAGGACCGCAAAAGGAGCCGACACCTCACTGCACCTTCTCTACCTCCCTCCGCGCATACTCTCTCTCTCTCTCTCTCTCTCTCTCTCTCTCTCTCTCTCTCTCTCTCTCTCTCTCTCTCTCTCTCTCTCTCTCTCTCTCTCTCTTTTTGCAAAGCACCAACCATCCGGGCGTACACACTCTTCACCTGCATCGCGGCTGGCAACAGACGAGACAACAAAGAGAAAGGGGGAAGGAGGATGCAACACGGCACCATAGACCAAAAGGGTTGTGTATTAATGGCTTCCAAGCTCCATTACAATCCTTCTCTGAGCTTCTCTCTCTTCTCCTTTCATGTACAGTCCAAGGAAAAACTAAAAAAAGCCCTTAGTTACAAAAAGTTTTGCCCCCTTATTGGGCTCGTTTTTTGAGTTCTTATGCATTTTTCATTGTAGGCCGACATGTGGCACTCCCCTTGGGAGGCTCAGCTTGACTTTGACTAGTTTGGTGCTTATCCCGAGGCTTCATACTTCACTCTACACACAAGCACCCTCACGGGAGCAACGACGGCACCGTCGTTGCCCCCCTAGGGGCCCACATTGTCCTCAAAAATGTGTTGGACCGAATTTGTCCGTGGGAAACGGCCTTCTCATGGGCGGGATGCCATGTCATCACCCTCTCGCGCGGGCGGAGCCGCCCAAAACCACCGCCATTTCCGCCTGCACAGCGCCACCGGTGGTTTCTGCCATAGCCCACACCGCACGGAGCTCCAAGAGCTCCTCGCTTCCCTTTGTGATACCAATGGGGCCTCACGGCCTAGCCCATATAGTCCGAGCTCTGCAATTTCGGCACCGCATGTGGGACATCCCTACTTGCCACATGGCGGATCCACATGGAGTGACTTCCTTGGATCTTCAAAAGTCCTCAAAAAAACTCAATTGAAACACTTTTTTTTCCTTTGACCTGGCTTTGATGCCACTCTCTACTCGATGATCGGATGATCACTCTGCCAAGCCTGGCCAAAGCTTCATATCTCGGGCTTCAACACCACCAACTTGATCCACATTCCGGGTCTTCAATGGCCTTGTGCAAGAGCCGCCAAAACGGAAAAAAACTTCGAAGCCACCGTGGTCGGATCGAACATCCGGCCTCAAACTGCTCTATCTCGGTGCTCGGAGCTCCGATCGGAGCGCCGTCATTTCCGGCTAACTTCCCATATTGTACTCTATACTTGCAAGCTTTGGTGAGCTCTATAAAATGCCAGATGGCCCACTGATCGATGCGGCCAAAACCTTCCAGAACTGGCCCCCGTGAAACTTTCAACTGGCCATAACTTTCTATCCAGAGCTCCGATTCACAATTCAAGAAGACAGACATGCTCCATAACTCAAGCACTACACACATATGCACTGACATCAGCCCGGGACACCTGTCCCCAGCTGCCCTGCCCGTCGGGGATCTGCTACGCACCCTTTCTTTAAACTGTAATATCTAGAGCCCCAGGACTCCGTTTGACGAGCCGTCTGGACTGGCTTCTGGAGCACACTAAGCACTACCTTTCAGCAGACGGTTTTGGCATTTTGGGCATCTTGACCTGTCATCTCATTTGGACCATTCCCCAGCACCTTTGGCCTAAAAAACCACGTCAGGCATACTTTCCCGCTATCCTTTGGCTGCCAAGGGCATCGGCACCTGCCCTAGCCTTCTGCACCGCACTCGATTGCACCCTTTGTCTGGCATAGACCACTACTTAGATCTTATCAACTTTAGCTGCACCAGCATATATAATAGCAATTCCATAGTCCATGGTGGTTCGATGCTTGTCAATGTGGCATGTACAAAAGTGTGACGCTTGTCAATGCGAATCTCCCCCCTTCGATTGGAATGGAGGGTGCCCATAGTACATTTTGAGACATTATCAGCCATAGCCATGAATTTTTTGAAGCACATAAATACTTCAAAATTTTCTTTAAGCGGAAATACCCATGCATGCCTAGAGTAATCATGAGTGAAAGTGATAAAATAAAGGTAATTTCCCAAGGATGATTTACATGGTCCCACAAACATCACTATGCACAAGCTACAACCCTCATGTGGCCCTAACTGAACCATCCTTTGGAGACTTAGAATGCTATATCTTACCCAAAATACAGCCTTCACAAATGTGTTTGACAAGTGCTTCAAGAGGTGGCAAAGAAGCAACCATATGAGATTTCTGCAAACGCACCAAACTGGCAAAACTTAGATGTCCAAAATGTGCATGCCATAGTCTTTCATCTGAAACAACCCTTGAATTTGCAATTTCATTCTCAAAATTTTGTCCACACTTGTCATACAAAGTGATCTTTTACAACCCACAGCACAGAAGGCTAGATGCAACAATTTCATCACCAAAACTGAGGTCATGAACTGTACATTTGTCATCCACAAGTTTGACTACAAATCCAAGTCAAGCAAGTGCAACTACAGACAAAATATTCTTCTTTATCCCAGGTACATAAAGTGCATCAAAAAGTGTGAAAGAACTTTCATTTAGAGTAGTAAGCACAATTTTGCTAACCCCTAAACCGGATAAGAGGCATTGATGGCACAAGTGACTGAATTCCCATGAGGGACAGACTCCAGAGAGGTGTGACAATTCATGATGTGAGATAGTGTGTTTTGTAGAACCACTATCAAAATATCACACATGTGAATATGCAGCAACTAACATACAAACATCATGAACACCAAGAAAAACATCATGTACCTTTATATGTGGTGGAAACAAGAGTCTGTAAGCTTGATCATTGATCCTCTCTGTGATTACAAAAGGTCCACAATATCTGGCACTAAGCTTCTTACGTACCCATTGATAAACATCTGCATTTGGGTTTCACTCTTAAGAATATCACATCTCTTTCTTCAAAGAGTAGAGTAGATTGTTTATGCTAGCCTAAATGTTTTGCATGTCTTGAGAAGTCTTCCTATCTTGTCGTATAAGGTATTTTTGTAGTTGCATTTCATCTAAGGTTTCTTTGGATGCTTGAACCTGTATTAGAGGGTCTGTCTATTTTAATGTAGTAAGACACTCTTGTCCATACAATTCTTGAAAAGGAGACATCCCAATTGAGTGTTGGAATGAATAGTTATAGATAAATTCAACCATATAAAAATATATGGTCCATTTACCTTGCTCATGCATATACTAAGCTCTTAGTAGATCTTCAATGATTTGATTAGTACTTTCTATCTGTCCATAGTTTGAGGGTGATAAGCAGTACTAAATGCCAATTGGGCTCCTATAGGTGAGAAGAAGGCTTTCCAAAAATTTGATGTGAACTTTGTATCACCATCAAAAATTATACGATGAGATAAACCATGATACATAAAGACATCTTTCATGAAGGCTTGAGCTATATCCTTAGCCATAAACGTTGTCTTGACTAGAAAAAAATGGGTTATTTTTATAAGCATATCAAAAGAAAATAGAGTCATATCCCAAAGATGTAGGAATGCCTATAATGAAATCCATGGATATGTATTTCCATTTCATTTGTGGTGTATTAATAGGTTTAAGCTTACCAAGGTATTGAACTCATTCAACTTTAATACGTTGAGATGATAAGCATCTTGTAACATAGTTCAACACATTGCACTTTAGTCCTAGCCAAAATATACTATTCTCTACAACAGTTTAAGTCTTAATGTAACCTGGATGTCCTACAATAGGTATATTGTGAGATTTCTTGCAGTATTTGAAGTTTGAAATCACCATAATTGGGGATACAAAGATGACTATTGAAGTAAAGATAATTTTCTTCAACATGGAAGCCTTTGATTTGCCTTTCTTGCTTTTCTTTGCAATTATTCAAGATCAATAAATATAAAATCTTTGTATAATATCGATCCTGAGGCATACCTTCCCAAATTGACGGTCAATTAAAGAGGTAGTAGAGGTTGTGATACTTGCTATAGTATTCTTTCCACTTAAACCATCGGCCAACAAGGTTTTCTTTTCTCGGCTTGTATTCAATTCCAAAATCAAATTTGCATAGTAACTCCATCCATCTCCATTGCCGCATGTTAATATCAGGTTGGGTGTAAATCCATGTGAGGCTCTTATGATCTATATGTAATTCAAACATCCTTTAAGGAAGATAATGTCTCCATACTTTAAGAGCATGAACAACGGCTAATAATTCCAAGTCATGTGTAGGATAATTCAACTCATGTGTATGTAACTTACAAGATTCATAAGGTATGGAACTTCCTTCTTGAGATAGAATGCCATCGATTGCTTGTCCACTTACATCAGTGAGCACAATGAATGTGTTTGAGAAGTCTAGAAGCTGTAATATGGGAGCCTTCACCAAAGATTCTTTGAGTTTCTCAAAACTAGATTGAGCACACTCATGCTAATTAAGCACTTTAGCCTTCTTAAGTGAATTAGTCAAAGGAGATTCAATCTTAGCATAGCCTTCAATAAAAGTACAATACCATCCTGTTAAACCAAGAAAGCCACTTTCTTTTACTTACATCGGTGTAGTCCAAGCTACTGTTAGGAAATAGAACGTATCTAAGTAGATATTAGAGTACTTTACTTAATGGAGAGAGATAATTTTTCACACATGAGAGAGAGAGAGAGAGAGAGAGAGAGAGAGAGAGAGAGAGAGAGAGAGAACATGAAATCATGGTTCACCCAATATGGGCTACACCCATGAGAAAGCATTCATTCAATGGCTTTAGCACTTGAATTAGGTTACAAAGGGATCATGCCCTTAATAGAGATCTCCCCTTGCTTCACTCTCACCACATCACATCCACCTTGTTGCAGCAAATTCAAAATGCACCACAATACTCCACAATCCATTTCTGTGCATAGAAGAGGTCTCCTCTTATAAGACAAAAGGCCTGTCCTCTCTCATGAGAGGCAGCCGCGTGGCCACCCTTGAGAAGACAATTCCGTTCTTGAAATCGGTCATCGAAAATTGAATTTGGTCACCCCCCATTGACCATTGACTTTTGACCACCACACGCCAGCCATTGACTACCGACCGTTTTTTTGACCACTTTTCGGTTGCCGTCCATTCATAATATTCCGATGAATTTTTGGTTTTTTGGTGAGTGATTTTTCTTCATGCATGATGTCTTCTCCTCATAATGGGGACCTTACAAATGTGTGTTTTTAATACTAAAAATTACAAGGGACAAATAGGCTCAACAATCTCCCACTTGGAGACTAATCTCCACACCAAACCTGTGACTGCTTTCCATGTTGGTTTCTTATCCTTGAATTCCGATTGAAGAGGAGCATGTAGGAGCCATTTTGCAATGAGTGTAAGAGATGGAAGGAGAGAAGGGGGAAGAACAAGGAGCATACGTGTAGTGTGTTTGGTGGAGCAATGTGAGAAGAGGCTTTCTCACTATCCGTATAGAAATTATATCAAAGAATGGAAGTAAGTGGATCAGCACCCAATCATAACTAGCCACAAGGCTTGCAACCTAACAATCTCCCACTTGAAGGCCAATGTGGCCTAAATGGCTAAAGAATGTAGGGTCTATTACGTAAAACTATATAAACTTGAAGCATGACTATAGCTTCACTCTACACCCATCATTTTCTATGCAATGTGTGAACTACTATGATGCTAAGATCTTTGTTAGAGCATCCGCTGGGTTTTCATCGATGTGAACTTTTGACAAATGATACTTGACCTCTATGTGTTCGGCCTTGGAGTGAAACATGGGGTTCTTTGCTAACGCAATCGCACTCTGACTATCACAATGTAGAATTGGAGTTTGGATTATACCAAGATCTCCCTTCAGATGAGATAACCACACAACTTCCTTACTAGAACTGGAAACTGCAACATACTCTGCCTCAGTGGCGGAAGACAAAGTGGCAATTTTGGATACATGATCTCCAAGAAATTGTCATCCAACAAACAAGAAAATGTAGTCAAATGTTGATCACCTAGTGTCCACACAAACCGCATAATCCAAATTAGTGTATCCAACTATGGATGCATCATTGTTCCGAAATTGTAAGCACTTGATAGCTAAGCCCTTGATGTATCTCAAGATGTACTTCCCAATGCTTTTTTCCTGGATTTTCCATAAACCTGCTGATCACTCCCACTGCATATGTAATGTCTGGCCATGTGCTAACCATGGCAAACATGAGACTGCCAATAGCCAAGGAATACGAAACCTTTTCCATCTTTGCCTTTTTAGCACCCAATTTTGGATAGTCATGCTTGCTAAGTTTTTTCTATGTAGCCCTTGGGGTACTCAATGCTTTCCCCCCTTTCATATTAAAATGTTGTAAGAACTTGTGAATATAATCTTCTTGCAAAGTTCAGGTATGCCATGTTTGCAATCTCTCTTGATACGTTTACCAATAAAGTGATGTGCATCACCCAAATCTTATATAGAAAACTGCTTGCTTAAGGCATCCTTGAGAAGTGCAATCTCATTTTTTGATATCCCAACTATGAACATATCATCCACGTACAACAAAATCAGAATGATGAGGGAATCATTGTTCAACCTCCTTCTGTACAAGCAATGATTCACTTGGATCCGTACGTAACCTTGAGACTAAATGTACTTATCAAACTTGATGTACCATTGCCTTGAGCCTTGCTTTGATCCATAAAAAGATTTCTTAAGTCTACACACTAGTTCTACCCTTGTTGACTTCTAATGCTTTATCACAAAACCTGGTTGTTTCATCTAGACAACCTCTTCAAGATCCCCATGAAGTAACACTATCTTCACATCCATTTGGACCAATTCCATGTCCTTGATGGCTATTAGACCAAGCATAAGATGCAATGTAGTCATCTTGACCATTCGAGAAAATATTTCATCAAAATCCACGCCTTTCATTTGCTTGAACCCTTTTTCAACCAATCTTTCTTATACCTTGGCTCGGGATCATCTGTGACATACTTGTTCTTGTACACCCACTTGCATGGCAATGCCTGTTTACTCACAAGTAACTCTATCAATTCCCAAAGTTTCATTCGATAAGATTGAGTTATACTCAGATTGCATAGTCTCTTCCCACTTCACGGTATCATCCATTTGAATGGCCTCTTTTTAACAAGTGGGTTCACTGCAATCAGTGACTAGCAAGTAGTCCAATCTTGGCTCAAAATGCTCAAGTGCACAAGATGTACGAGTAGATCTTTGAAGTACTTGACTGTTGGATTCCACTCTCACTGGAGAAACATGTGTGTGTGTACTAGTGGAAGGTACATCACTAGCACATCCAACAGTATGTGTAACTGGTGGTGATGAAACATCGTCAAACCGTACTTTGCAATACTCAATGTCTTTCACTGGATTTCTATGCATCTTAGACTCATTGAATATCACCTATGAGCTATGTATAATCTTCTTAGATTCTGGGTGCCAAATGACGATATCCCATCTCTCCGTCCACACCATATCCAATGAAGATGCACTTGTGTAATTTTGGGTCTAGCTTTTGCCTAAGCTCTTTTGGCACATGTGAAAATGCCTCATACCCAAATACACGTAATTTGTCATAATTGGGCTCTTTTCCCGTCCATATCTCCTATGGAACCTTGTACTTTAGTGGCGTACTAGTAGGTTGCCAACTGATAAAGTAAGCAGTCATCGTAATAGCTTCTCCCCAAAATTCTAGAGGTAAGTGGGCCGTAGACAACATAGAAGTGACCCGTTTTTGAATGGTTCTATTCATTCTCTTAGCCACACCCTTTTGGACAGGTGCATAAGGCATGATAAATTGGGTTTAAATTCTTCTTTTACTGCAAAAGTCCTTGAACTTGGAGGAGATATACTCGCCTCCATTGTCAATTTGCAAAGCTTTAAGATTTCTACCCGATTCGTTCTCTACCAATGCTAAGAGCTTATGGAAGACACTAAAGACATTGCTCCTTTGCTTCAAGAGATAAACCCATACCTTTATAGTAGATTTATCTATGCATGTCAGGAAGTATAATGCTCCCCCTAGAGACTTGACTAGCATAGGTCTGCACAAGTGACTATGAACAAGATTTAGAGGACTCCCTAACTCCTTGTCCAAACGCACTGCTATCAGCCTAGTCTGTTTTCCATAGATGCAATGCTCACATAAAGAGAAGATAGAGTAATCTAACACAGGGATATAGCCAAAACGCAGGAAGACTTTCACTCCCTTCTAACTTATATGACCTAGCTGGCTATGTCGCAACTCTGTAGATGGTATCTCGGCTACACAAATAATTTTTTTTTCACAAAAGATACATAAAGAGAGTACAATGAGCCAGAATTCTTGCCTTTAAGCATGACCATATTTCCCTTCTTGATAATCTAAGAACCATGAGCAAATATGGTAGTATAACCCAAATCATCCAACTCTCACTCTTTGTCAATTTGGGTACATGTCTCACATTGTGCATCATGAACTCAGTGCCATTATGCATAGAAAAATTGATGCTTCCCACACTACATATATCAAGCTCATAAGAGTTGCCTAGGTTCACCGTGCCATGTGTGGTAGTGTGTGTAGAAAACCACTCCTTGTGAGGAGTCTTTTGAAAGCTAGCACCTGAGTCCACAATCCAATTCTGCGCATAACACTCATCAAGAGCTATATCAAGCTCATAAGAGTTTCCTAGATTCATTGTGCCATGTGTGGTAGTGTATGTAGAAAACTACTCCTTGTGAGGAGTCACGTGAAATCTAGCACCGAAGTCCGCAATCCAATTCTACTCATTACACTCGTCAAGAGCTAACAATGCATCATGACTTAAATCCAATGTGAAAATCAACACATCATTTGGCATGTAAAAAACTGTCTCAATGGATGGAGAATCAAACATTAACACTAGGTTGGTAATGGGACACTTTTATGTCCTGTTAAGTGACCATTTTCCTTGAATTATGTCAAGAGTTTCAAAATGGATTTTGAGGTTCTATTTGTCTAGAAAGTTGTCTCATGAGCTGAAAAAAACTCGACATTTTTTTGGAACTTCAATTCCATCTTTAACCTTGTCCTTGCACAACATTTCACAACCTAAACTGTGTGAAAAAACGGGTCCTGTTTTTGGCTTTTTTCAACTTTTTGCAACTATACCACTCTAGAATTCATGTTTGTGAGGTCTATAATGCTAGAGAACTATCTTTAGTAGTCCTCAACATGTCCTGATGCTTCTAGTAAGAAATATATGTTAAAGTTGTAAGTTATGACCAAATTACAAAAATTGTTAAATCCTGTTTTTTAGCCAATTTTAGCACTTCTATGATTTTTTTGGTGGCTTTCATGATATCCAAATGCAGTTTTGATTTTCTATGTCGCATATTGTAACATAAAGCTAATATTCCTTAAGTTTTGGGGCACCTAATACCCTATTTTTCATAGTAGACAACGATGGTTGATTTTTTCAATTATAGAAGAAAACAAAACATTCTATTATATCAAGTATAGCTTTTTCAATATTGTTAGTTTCTTGGGACAACTACATGCATTTTGTAGGTAGTAACCATATCTAGTCATAAGGATCAAATTTGGCTAGATATTGAATAGTTTCTATGGGATTCTACAACTCATAATGTTGAACCCAGTTTTTTCATGTTTGGTGTATTTAACACTTCATCTTTGTCTCCAAGATTCCCCTTGGTAAGAGATGTATTATTCTTTTGACATGCTCCATGTCTCCTTATGAACCTAAAGTACAATATGGAACTAAGAAAACATGCATATATTATTTGTATTGAACGTGGCTATAGAAACTTTGATGATAGGTTTGCAGAAGGGTAAAAATTCAACTTTTTTGTACCTATTTATTTTGGCAAAACAAAAAATAGTGAGTCAGAAGCAATCATATGTTCTGATCACCAACCCATTGAAGTTAACTAGGGAATTTATCTCAAGTCCTACAAAAATCCCTAATCTTATTTTTATGCAACAAAACGTAAGAAATGACTGTTTTGATGAAAATGTACTTGTCCATCAACTTTGGAGGCTTGGTGCCACCAAAATATGAGAAATTTTACAAGTTTCTTATTTTTTCCATGTGTAGTAGTCCTTGAACTATAACCTCATGAAAGGATTATACAAAATGAGTGGATCTACTATGATTTTGGAGGTTTTTTTCAAAACCCTGAAAGGACACTTTTATGTCCTGTTAGGTTACCAACCTAGTGTTAAACAATTTTCACAATGCTTTTAGGTTTGCTAGACTTCAAATTTTCCTTGATTTTATCACGCTTCATTGTGTGGAAATATTTCTTCAAGTGACCCTTTTTATGGCAATAGTAGTAACACTCAATATTTTGAATGTCTTTGTCGCAACTCTTGCTATGACCTTGCCTGTGATCTTGAAAATGACCGCGGCTACCACCACACTGCCTTTGCTTGTCATGATTTCCATTAGCCACATACACATCACCATTACCACTCGCATCAAGAGATTGACATTGAATCTCCTCAGTGAGCAATGCACCAACAACATCGCTAAAAACTAGCTTACCATTGGGTGAAAAATTTCTTATGGCTATGGATTTTTGATGAGTTGGACAACATGCAGGAAACCAGTGTGTGTGTGTGTGTGTGCATGGTGTGTGCTCAGCCCTACTTTGTTCCATGCCCTCCAGCTCCTTTGTTGGATTAAATTCAGCCACAATGTTACTTACGAGCTCATTGCCTGAGCTCTGCTCAATGTGTATGCCTGATTCTGCTCATGAGTCAGCTACTTGCCTTAAGCTCCATTGCCCTTGGCTTCAATTCAAGCTAGCTATCAATTTGATTGGCTGCAACTCAAACTGCTCTCTTGCTTAGTTCTTGGCCTCAATTCAAGCCCAATTTCCTTGCTTAGCTCCTTGCCCAACTCTATTTACTCAACTTTTCCTTGCACTTAATGCTAATTGCCCGACTGCCTGGATCTCAATTCCTTTGCTTCCAAGCCTTTGAACACAAGTTGAGTAGCCACATAAAGGCTTGACACCTTGTCTTTCTCACACTCATTCTTAAGATCTATTATGTCAAGCTCAATTCCCTGTTCTCTCTCTACAGCTTCCGATTCTCTTGTTGTGTAGAGCTTCCAAAACTCTCTCTGCTCGGGGTCGTTGCACATGTGGGTAGGGGAGGGGAGATGCCCGGGCTCAAGATCCTACTCTTGGGCTTTTATACCACTTGTAGGATCCACTGTGCAGTGAGTGCAAGAGAAGGAAGGAGAGAAGGGGGAAGGAGCAGAAGCAGATATGCAGTGTGTTTGGTGGAGCAATGTTAAAAGAACCTTTCTCACTCTCCTTATTGGCATTACATCAAAAAATGGAAGTAAGTGGATGGATGCCCGACCATAACCAGCCACAAGGCCTCAAACCTAACAAATAAAACTTTCAACTTCTCCTTATTGACTACCTTTGTAAATAGTTCTACACGATTTTCACTTGTGTGTACATTTCCTAGCTTTAGTTTTCCATCTTCCAAAAGAATCCTTAAGTGAAAGACTGAATTCTTTGCAAGATGGATGGCACTTTGGCTATCACTATACAAGACACAATTTTCTTGCTTGTATCCAAGCTCTTCTAAGCCTAATCTGTGAAGCTACAAAATTTCTTTGCTTGCCTCCATTTTTGCTACATACCCTGCTTCCGTGGTAGAAAGTGAGACCAATTTTTGCAGCTTTGAAGCCCAACTTATTGCTTTACCTCCAGCTATGAATATATAGCCAATAGTGCTCCTTTGAGTATCTTTGTCACTTGCCATTTTTATATCAGCATACCCTTGCAAGAAAATATCAGTGCCTCCAAAATACAAAGCATTTTTTGTTGTCCCTTCTAGATACCTAGTATCCACTTCACAGCTTGCGAGTGCTCTTCACCTAAGTTGTTTATGAACCTACTCACAAACTCCACTACATGTGCAATGTATGGCCTTATCTAAACCATATCATACATTAGAGAACCTACCGCTGCAATATATGGAATTTCAGACATATAGGCTATCTCCTCTTTTGTCTTTGGAAACATATCCTTGGTTAGTTTGGAGTGACTAGTTAAAGGTGTACAAATAAATTTTGCATCTTGCATTGTAAACCAATTTAGTACCTTCTTGATATCCCAGGAGATTCACCATGGAAAATTTACCGCACCATATAAGTGCAGGGGAGGGGGGTTTTTTACAAGTTACAGTTAGGGGCAAGCCCTCAATAATTTAACTCCCAACCTTGAAAATAAGGGAGGGGTATCTTATTTGGGAGGGGGGGGGGGGGTGAGAAAAGGGAAAAATAAGAGGAATTTATTGTGTTTCAATATCATGGCTTCCCAAAAGAGCCTTCCCTCGATCTCGTGAGTGAATAGCTACAAAGATACATGCAATAACTAACACGCCTTTTATGGTACATCTAGTTATCAACAGAAGTGGTTCCTAACTGATTTACTTTTTCCTCTACTCTCTCTCTCTCTCTCTCTCTCTCTCTCTTTGTATTGGGGGGACATTATTGATGTCGCTATTGCCCCCTAGGAACTTTGTTTATTTTTTATTTTTATCTTTATCTTTTCCTTGTCCTTGACCCTTTCTGGGGACCCTAGCTCACAGGAACCCTTTTTCCTCTACTCTCTCTCTCTCTCTCTCTCTCTCTCTCTCTCTTTGTACTGGGGGGACATTATTGATGTCGCTATTGCCCCCTAGGAACTTTTTTTATTTTTTATTTTTATCTTTATCTTTTCCTTGTCCTTGACCCTTTCTGGGGACCCTAGCTCACACTGCCTCCTTGACCCTGCTTTGGTTCTCTTTGTCCTACTCCCACTTGCCTTTTTTTCTCTTGCCTCTGCTCTCTCCTCCTTTATCTTTGGTCCCCGCCTTTTCCCGGACTTGACTTGAAATGGGCCCACCCCTTTGCACTTGGTCCCCATGGCGGCCTCTGGATCTCTCTCCTTCTTCCTTTCTTTTGGCTTGGCCCCATCTTGCTCTTGCCTTGGCTTGCCTCGAAATGACCCTTGCCTTTTCCTTGTACATATGGTGGCACTTGGGTTCTCTTTCTCTTTCTCTGGATCACTTTATTGCTTCGAAAACCAGCCTCTTTATCGTCTCTGGCTATTTCTCCCTCGCGGGACACCTCCCTTATCTCATGTCTCGGGGAGGGGGGAATTAGCGATGTCTCTAATGCCTCTTCCCTCATTAGACCTTAGAAAGGTCCCTCTAAGGGCCGTGGGATGCACCCCTACGGGATCACCACATCATCAACTAGGAACGCAGGCCCACCCTCCACTGTCCGCACCCGCGGGCGCTACCATGCGCCACCCACCAAGTCAAAACACCGCCAATCTTCTCCCCTGCCGCTCGCGCCTGCGCCCACGCGCCGCCTGCGTGGCCATGAAACCCCCAAAGCAGTGCCAGTGGCACGACCGCCATGCTGGGAGCTCACCAAGCTGCACACTCCTTACCTTTAAGCTTGGCACGCCCTACCCTTTATACCACGAACTCCATCATTTTGCGCCCACTTATGGGTTCATTTAGCACCACATGGCAGCTGCCGGGCTTCCAAGCCTTGGGGGGGTGACCAAGATTACCAAAACTCCCTAAAATAAAAAATTCTCCTGCCACTTTTAAGCATCTGCTACTTGCTGCTCCAAGGTTCGATACCCGAGCCATAAGTTACGGCTAACAAACACGGCTCTTGACTTTAGAACCCCCCGTATTCGCCAAACTTTAACTTTCTCGGGCTCGCAATTCGAGGTGACCAAACGTTTTTTTAAAAAATCGCATGCAAGCTCTTCACCGCCAAATGCTCCCAACTTCATCTTGCTGTATCTAGCCAACCGAGCATCCCATGGATGAGCCGTTTATTCGTGTTAGCTCCACACGGTCCCCTCAAAATCTTCTGATGGCCATAACCTGCTAACCAGAGCTCCGATTCGCAATTAGAGAAGACCAGCATGCTCCACAACTTGAGCACTATAGATGTATCCATTGACACCTGCCTCAACCACCTGTCCTCAGTTGCCTTGCCCGTCTGGGATCTGCTACACACTCTACATTTAAGCTTCAGTATCTTGCACACCGGGGCTCTCTTTGACGGGCTGTCTAGATCGGCTTCTAGAGCACAATAAACACTACATTCCAGAGCACTCACTTGGCATTTTGGGCACCTTCATTTTCTATTCTAGTGGAGCCAACTTGGAGCTATTTTAGCCTAAAACGCTGCCTTAGGCATACATGCCCGCTTCCCTTTGGTTGCCCAGGACCTTGGTACCTGCCTTAGCCTTCTGCATTGCACTTGCCTGATGCCTCTGCTTGGCATAGAACATCCCCTAGCTCAGAACAACTTTGGTTTCAACAACATCTATCCTTGTCATGGTTTCTACATGTCTCAGGTAGATAAGGTCATGTCCCCAATCTTTGACCATTTTGAGTTGTCTCATGAATGGTCTTCCTAGGATGATGTCATAGTTGTTCTTCCTGCCAAAGTCAACAATAGCAAAGGTTTGCCATATTAAATGCCGCAAAAAGTAACAATTGCTTTTTCTAACAATCCTATGGGCCCTTCCATGTGTTCGTCTGCAAGCTGCAGTTTCATCCTTGTAGCCCCCAATACCGGTCTTCTCCATTTTTTTCTAGACCTCTTTTGTTGCGATGCAAACACCAGCTCTGGTAAGAGTGGTGTTTCCATGTTCTCCCTCATAATACTTGCCTCCTTGTTTAGTAGCACTGGCTGAGTGTTTAGCTGAGGTATTTCAAGCTCTTTGATCCCTTCCTCGATCTTAGTCGTTGGTTTTTTAACACCAAATTTGTCTAGGCAGTTTCCTACAATAGCCCACATGTCTGGTCGTATTTTGAGCAACTCGGCTAACGTTATTGTACAGGTGACTGGTGTCGATAGAATATCTATCAACCCTTTCGAATCAATGACATTGCTGGGAGACAATCTATGTGATGGGACTTCAACAACCTCTGACTTGGACTCGTGCTCTTTCGTATAGGATGGTAGTGTCCTTAATGAATGGGTTGACCGTCCATAGACTTTACAAATCCTTTGTCTCCCCAATATGATTCCACTTCTAGATTCATTTGAGATCCAGCCTCAAATTCCTTTATTGGTGGAAGAGACACTCCTCTTCCATCACCCGTCTGGTTTACTCGTCTACTTAGCTCACTTACTTCATTGGCCTCTCTAACTTGTTTCCACAATTTGTCAAGACCATATATTTCTCTATAGTTTTCAAGTATAGCTATGTGAAATCCCTCAAAAGAGTTATTTGTAGTATTCAACACTATCCTTGGTTCTAATGCAAGGTCCTTGAGCTTTCGAATGTGCTTGTGACTGGAATCTAGCTCTTTTTGTTCCTTGTTTGGTGGGATTACTGGAGTAGGTGGGACAAGGATCACACCCTCAGGTTTTCCATCTGATGGTTCTAGTAAATCTTGGGCTTTTTAAATCTTTTTCTTGCACATTTCAAGCTCTCCTTTTCTAGTTCCGCATATGGATATGTCATCAATCTCTGTTCTTGAGTCTGGCTGTTTGTGAGCCGTGTTTCATAGGCTTCTAAGAGGGCATCTAGTGGCTCATTAACCTTCTCAACCAACACTGATCCTCCCAAACTAGTACTTCTTGGTATCTCATATGTGGATGGCTTTTCTAGAGGTTGAGGCATCTGCATAAGATAAGGTGTAGCTCTCTCCTCATGTTTGTCTTATCTTCTCTTCAGCTTGGGTAAGCTTCTCATCTAGGGATTTTTGTTCTCGTTACCTACGTGCTTTCATCCTAGCCTTTTTATCTTTCCAACTATTCCGTTTTCTCTTGGTTTTTGGACTAGGTGCATCAGTCTTTGGCTCACCTGTCTCTAGACTAGCGTCAGTTTCTGTTTTCTTTGTGTCTGGGTTCTCAGTAGCTTCCTTTTGAGCTTGCACTCTTGTAACTACTTGAACTGGTACAACGTTTTCATTTTTCGCGCTACTGGGTAGCTGAACGATTCCTGAGACATTCATTGTGATCCTGATGACTCGGTTTGGATTTTGTGGATAGTTTGGGATCAAGTGAATGATGCCACAATCGAGACAATAGGAATCTACTTGTCTGATCTCCATCTGAGGACATTGTTTGACCAAGAGATTGCCACGGTTTTTGTAACAATCTACCTTTGGTTGAGGAGCTTCTTCTTCCAATTCCTCTTGGCTACTGTAAATAGGCTCTAGTCGCAATGTCCTTTTGCCCATATCGTACCTTCTTTCTTCAGGCCGAAACACAGGAGATGGAGGTTGTACTGTCCTCACCATTCCATGTATTTCTCTCATCTTCTACCGCTTCAAAGGGTAGTACTTGTTTTAGTTGTTATAATATAATGTAGCTGGTACTAGTGCTTGTTTATTAGATTTTTCTATCATCAATGTGTATCTCATACGCATTATAGCACGTGGCAATAGAGATTGTTTTCCTAAGACATGTTGTGGTCTTGCAACTCCTACTAGACCTGGCACATTCCCCGTAGTATATCTAGGTGGAGTAGGTGCTACTAGGACAGGTTGTACATACCTCTCCCTAGCATTTTCCATGCTAAGTAACACTATTCCCTGGTAAGGTTTCTCCATTTTCTCTCAATTTCGCACCATAGAGGTTCTTGGAGGTCATATTTGACTAGAGGAGCTAGTCTCTAAGCTAATCCTTCTACAAGCTTCATTTGCTCACTAGATACCTTTGGCTTTATTGTGGTTTGGGCTCTTGGTGATTCGCTCCTTTGAGAAGATGTGTCACTCTCACTCTCAGTATCATGTCTTCTCACGGTTCTGCTCTGATTTGGATAAGAGTAAGTTATAGGGGGTGGTGATGGTATGTATGGTTCTGTTGTGACCATAATTCCACCTCTATAAAAGTCATTCTCTATGGTTGCATTTGGGTACATCCATGGTCCATTAGGCAAATTCAATTGAGGCATGTATGCCATCTCTGTGATCATTTCATCTCTTGTTATCACTCTAGATGGGAATCTAGGTGGCTCCCTTTTTGGAATTCTCGTGCTTGGTGGAGATTTATGTGGTCCTTCATTGACCAAATAGCCACCTTCATAAAAGTCATGTCCTATGGTTGCATCTAAATACATCTATGGTCCATTAGCCAGATTCACTTGAGGAGGCATGCCTACCATCTCTGTGATCATTTCATCTCTTATCGCTCTAGAAAGGAATCCAGGTGGCTCCCTTTTTGGAATTCTCATGTTTGGTGGAGGTATCCGTGGTACTTTATTGACAAAATATCCACCTCTATAAAAGTCATTTTCTATGGTTACATCTGGGTACAACCAAGGTGGCAATGTAGTTGAGCTTGTATCAAAATGTGGATAAATTGGCATTTCAACACTTCTATCTTGGCTTGCCATACCTCTAGTCATATCTACAAGAGGATTGGTAGATTGGCTTTCCATCCTAATGATCTTAGCGTTCTTAATGACAGGCCCACTCAATACTCAAGATAGGCCTTAATAAGCCCACCTTGGCTTAGTGCAACTTATCCCTTTTTGCACTTGATAGGTCTCTCAGAAGAAAAGAATTTGTGACTCTTTTGGTCTCTGGAAACTAGTTCTAGGTACCATAAAAGTTTGCATTTAGGAAACCTAGAAAAATTCAGTCCTATTGCCCACAAGATTTTCTCTTGGCTATACTTGACTCAATTTGGAGTTCTCTATCAAAAGTTAGAGAAGTTTTGGTGAACTGCACTTAAAACATCACTCAAAATAGTTTAAGACCACGGAGTTTTTCATGTATCTTGACCAAATGTAACCCCAATTTGTTGACACTTGGTCACTAGGCTTACCTTGCAGTGCTTAACACTTCTAGAAGCTCAATGCAAGTTTTCACCTCCAAGTTTAAATTGCAGACTCTCCTTAATGTCCTCTACCCACTGCAAGTTTTAGTTTGTGAATTAAACCTTTACTTTGGCACTTTTGTTCCACTGATTCCTTATCACTCAAGCAACTCTCAGCAAGTTTCTAGATTCAATTTGGACATTTTTTGTGCAAGTCATTGATTAGTTTAAGCTTGAATATATCTGTCTTCTAGCCTTTACAAGCTCAAATGAGCTCCACATGCAATGGAATTTTGGCTAGGGACTTATTTTATGCTCTAGGACAATGAGGTATACTCAAATATCTGTTTTGACCCAGATATGGCCTATGAGACATTATACGTGTATAGAGTCTTTTGGCTTAGACTTCACTTAGTTTTCTACCCAAGGTACTCCTTGATGCATACAACAAGAATATGTGATCAAAATTGCCCAAAATCACCACTTTTTCACCTTTTACCTTCTTCTATCTAGAAAATTCTCTTTAAATGCAAAAGTATATATCCAAATGAGATAAATTTTGCAAGCAAGCTTAACACATCATTTCCAAACCCCCTGAGTGGTCAAAAGTGAAATTTGACTTTCAGATATGGCCTTGAGACATCATACGCGTATAATGTCTATCTGCTCAGATTTTACAGAATCTGGTCTGTGAGCTTGTCTTGTTGTGCTTTACACCCTGGTATGCTCAGATCTCATTTTTGGTCTCTAAAAATGTCCTTAAGACATCAAACGTGTATGATTTCTAACTGGTTAAAATGAAGTGACAACTCCAGAGGTTCCCCATTATACTGGCAGCTCATAGCAAGTTTCAAAATTGAATTTTGACACTTTTTGTGCAAGCTATGGCCAATACAAGAATTTGCTTGCCTAGATGCATCTTATGGTCTTTGAAAGCTAAAATATGCTTTAAATTAGATGATGCTTGGCATATATGCCTTCTAAATGTTGTAGAGCAGAAGGGTCCACTCATTTGTAACTTTTGACCCCAGATCTGGCCTCTAAGTATGATGTCTTTTGCTCAGATTTTAATTATGTTTCTACCAGGGTGTCCCTTAGTGTGTACAACAAGAATATGTGCTCACATCAAATTTTGGATATTAAAATTGCTCAAAATCACCACTTTTTGACAAGGAAATCCCCTGCAAGAGTAAAATCCCCTGTTTTCAATCTATTAGCCCAAATGATATGAAATTTGGTGTATGTGCTCATCACAACATGCGAAAGATGGGTATAAAATGTCAAAAGTTCAAAATTGCTGCCAAAATCACCCTTGAGACATCATACGTGTATGATGTTTGTTGATAATTTTTTGGTCATAATTCATTCACAAGCATCCCCAAGCCTCTAGCATTGGTTTTCAAGCATTTCTACCTATTTTCATGCAAAAATATTCTCAAAATTACAAATTTTTCTATTTTCCATTTCAAACACTCCGTCTTTTGTCTTTTTTGGGTGTCCATAGTTGGTCAAAACTCTAGTTTCAATGCGTATATAGGGTAAAACCCTCCTTTTGAACACTCTGGTGTAGTCAGATTTTTCAGATTTGGTTGCCAAATGTCCCTTGAGACATCATATGCATATGATGTCCAAGTTTACAGAATTTCAATTTTTGTATACAGAACCCGCAAACATGCTCTCTTATATGATAAGCACCAATCAGTCATGAAAAAAGGTCAACAATAAGCTGTTTATTACATTTTTTCTTTTAAAAGAAGACTTTTTACAGATTCTTAATGCAAATAGGCACTTCAGCAAATACATCAATGATGAATCGGATCACTTACCTAAAGCTACTCCTACAAATCATATGGGGTTTTGCATCTATGAGTAGAAAAACGCTTCAATGCCACACACAAACTAGCAAACACTTTTATCACCTCAATAACCACTCAACCACCACAACAACTACTCTAATCTACAAATCCTAACTAAATCTACCTAGTCGCAGACCCTCGGCAAGACACACGGTTCCTTGCTATCCACTTGATCTTGGAATAACCTCTTCCGGATCCACTTAAGAAAAATGCTCTCTTTAGCAGAAACTAAAGCAAGCAACCATCACATGAGTGTTAATAGGGAAACCTACCTAAGTCCTTGTGTCCTCGGCAGTGGCACCAATGTTGTAGGAATGAATCACACCACCCATAAAGTGCATGCAACACAACCTAGATCAACATAATGTCAATCAAGGACACAGATGACACGATAGGCATACGAAGGAAATCTCTTTAGCTTGTTAGGCTGAGACCATCCTACACATACAACACTTTGAAAGGCCAACTAAACCACAACCTAGAATCTCACTGCTCTCAAGTACACCATCTATCCACATATACACAAAAAGGAAGGGAACTCACTAAACTATACCAAAATTGTACGAAACTTATGGAGCACTATCCCCTCACTAGGATACACCTGTCCCAAAGTCTTATCTTATGAGAGTTATGAAATGTTATAGGCTTACTTCCCATCCCCCAGGTTGGCCTTTATCGTTGGACTTTGGGAAAGGTTTTTCATAACTTACCTCTAGGCTTGTTGGACTCAAAGAAATAAATCTTTTTTTCATATGAAAGTTTTTGACAACTCTATCCCTTTTGTTCTTTATATCAAAAAGTTGTCCTCCTCTTGGATTAGCCAACTGAAAGAATTTCACAAATTCCACTCTAAGGACAGTGATCATGGCTGTTTATTGCGTAGATTTCTAATTTTTCCTCTATTTTCCTCCTGCTTGGGATGCCTCTCTCCCTACCTATGAGGAAAAGTTGTAAGCATTCCTTTTATTTCTAATACAATTCTTGTTCTTTCAAAAAAAGGATGCTATGACTCTCTCTCTCTCTGTCTCTCTCTCTCTCTGTCTCTCTCTCTCTCTCTCTCTCTCTCTCTCTCTCTCTCTCTCTCACACACACACACACACACACACACACACACACACACACACGTGCATTTGTAGTGTTGGCCACCACTACTGCAAGCATCCATGGCTTGCTATAAGTATCTACTTGATGTCTCTTATAACCACCTAGATTGTGTTGATCAAGTATACATTTCAACATTGATTGAATTAGATGAGATCTAGAGAGTCGTGCTTGGTGCAATCAAGAGAACAAAGATACTGAAATTTTAAGAGATTCTATTGTGGGAATGTAGGCACATGGGCATTCCCTTGTGGAATATATGGAGGTGCAACTTCCTGTGGTATTGTTAGATCAAAATTACAGGATGATAATAGGGTATAGGTTTTGAGAAAAAAATATTATAATTATTTATTGACATTACAAAGGTAAAAGTTCTCCTTGGTACATAGTTAACCTTCACTGTTGCTGGAATCATCCACCACAACCCCAAGTCAAAGCTATTGATGCGTGATAGGGGTAGAGCCCCACTTGTGCAGATTCACTATAAGACTTTTACATGGGGATAATTTTACCCGTATACCCCCACCTACAGAAAATTCCCTACTACCTGTTACTTGAACCAATTAGGTCCATTTAGGAAATAACGGGTGTAGTTCTACCTTACCTACCAACTATGCTCCATGTGAACATTCTAGGAAAATGCAAGCAATGTAAAGGTGGGGTTAAACTTAGTCCCATGTGAAGATGCTCTAAGAGCGCTTTTGCACAAAGGAAAATACTTACTGAAGGTGGCATCATCCAATTCAACTAAGGCATGCAAATGAGAACTACAACAAAAGCATAGCTTGTCATGATGTGTAGAACAAAGCCTAAATGGAGCCAACTGTGCCAAAAAAGGCTAGCTCTCAAAGGCTTCACTACGTGGAGGTGACATAACAAACAATAGCCACAATAGATTTTGCAGCTCACATATGAACAAAATGGTTGAAATCAGTAGAACTCTACCTCCACCTTTGTAGAAAACCCTTCCAAGGCTTGTGTCACATTGGGGTAGGCAAACACCCTTTTTCCTCTTATGGATCACCAATCAGTTGTTGTACCCAATGAGTCACCTGCCACATTGGGTACCTGCCCATGTTTCCATTGCCAAGATGGTTGTCAAGCTAAGGGGCACACTTTTCCCAAACATTTTTTGGCCTCCCATGGCTGTTCAAACTCAACACAAGTACAAATCCTGCAGTATATCTGCACATGTAAAAAAAATTCCACTTTCTTGCAGACGCTCATCGTGATAGCATTTTCACCAGCCATTGTAATTCAAATTGCCCTCATACAATATCATGGTGATTGTGGCCATCCACCTCATGAAGGGCATGTGGCTTTGTGTGATAGGGGCTTAAAAGGCTAGCTCCTTTTAGAGTCAAAAATGAAACAACCACCATAGCGCACATGAGTGATCAAGCATGTACACACACACACCAATCACATTAAATCTCTCTCTCTCTCTCTCTCTCTCTCTCTCTCTCTCTCTCTCTCTCTCTCTCTCTCTCTCTCTCTCTCTCTCTCTCTCTCTCTCACTCTCTCTCTCTCTCTCTTAAAATGGCTATCCTTATTGTCTTGGAGACCTCCAACAACAACACATGCAAACGCATATAGAAGAAGGGATGTTGGGGAGGTGCACAAATATTTAGCATCCCTCTATGACACTAACATTTCCATAGCCACTCTCAATCTCGTCCTCTTGATTTTTTTGAAGAAAATAGTAATAAGATTAAAAAGAAAAAAGGAACTTTACAAGGGCCCCATACTGTAGAAAAGAGTCCATTCCAAAAAAAGATCAGAGGTAAAGGATATCAAAGGAAATGAAAAGACTTTCTTTAGAGTGCAAATAAATCATTCTGGTCCTCTAGGTCTGCCATTTAAAGGATTTTTGAATCAAGTGGAGAGGGGCTCCTTGGGATTATTTTATACTTGTGATACAAAAGGTAGAAGGCCTTTTAAGTTTAAAAAGAAAAGGTTCATCAAAGAAATGCATAGTACTCCTGCGTAAAGCATCTTGCTTTGAAATTGAATGTTATAAGCATGAGATTAACTCCTTGTATTATTGCATCCCTTTAAGGCTTTGTACATTACCCGGAGCCAGAGTATAAAAGCAACTTTGTAATTTTTTGATTATTATCATCATTACAAATGAAGTGAGCGAATAAGGTTTTCCTCTATATGTCATGCTTCTTCTTTCTATTGTGAGCTTATCTATTTGCACTACATTGCACAATTGTCACATCAAAACTCCCAAGGCACCATTGTGTTAGTCTCACCAAGATCTACGCATGGATATCTACATTGCAAGTGCTTTGAAAGAATTGAGGATCAACTTCCACAACCATCCAAGTAACATATCTCACCACCCCAGAGTTGTATTGTGATTAACTTATTATACAAGGATATTGACACTTAGGAGAACCTAGTAGGCATGTTTGATGTTTGAGTTGGTGACCTACAATTAGCATGTTAGAGAAAAATGTGTTTCCTTACACTGCTCAAAGTTCAAGTTTGATTACTTACATATGTCTCACATAGTGTAAAGATGTTTCCTATTGAGTTTGGAGTTGTTTGGAGTTGTTTGGAGCTGAATTGCTAGTGGATTTTCATGTAGATGCGTGTAGGGATTTGAGTGAAGATTTAAAGTTTTCGATAGATAGAACACCCATCGATCATCAAAATGGAATATATTATGTTTAAACAAGAGATTGAAAACCTCTTGGCGTCCCTCCACACCCTAGTTGAGTTGCTTGCCCCCAATATTGACATTTTATCATGGTTTCATTTGTTTTTGAGATGTGATAGGTGTTGCCCGAGACATTGGTGTGATTGCTGGGAAATGAGTACCTAGCCTAGTGTGAACATAGATAAGTCTAACACTAATACAAACGGAGGTGTGACATCTTTGAAAATTACCTCAAATTGCATGATAGAAACAATAAAACACCACAAATATGCATACCTAACAAATCCTATGAGCATGTAATCAAATCATACATGAACAAAGAGAGATAGAGAGTGGGAGAGAGTGACAAATACCTCAAGTAGCATGATAGAAACAATAAAATACCACATATATGCATACCTAACAAATCCTATGAGCATATAATCAAATTGTACATGAACAAAGAGAGATAGAGAGCGGGGTAGAGTGATAAAGAGTAGGTGTAGGTGCACCTCCTAGAGTGGAGTGCTACATCGGCACAACGCGAGAGAAGAGAGGAGAGGAGAATAATAACGGAGACACTGGTGCAATCTCCCCCCGTGTAAGAGTGAGTAGTTCCCTTTTGCACATATTTATTTATAGATTCTTCAATACTCAAAAATGAATACACATTGTCAGGCCAAACTTAAATGGTCATAGGTCATAAAGAGCATTTAAATAATGAAATGTCCATAAAGATGATATTCTTTTGCAGAACCCTTAGTCTTTTCCACCTATCACCTACACTAGATAATAAAATATCAATTCCATTAAATATCTCTCCATTGGAAAGCAATTGTCCTCAGTTGCAAAGTATGAATTCACAAATGATACTTGTCAAAAACAGTGAATTGCATTCTCTATCAATATATCACATAGTAAAAGAAAAATTTATCAAACTAAACAACGTTGTTTATGCCTGTCGTCATCCATATACTACATATTCTAGTGTCACTACAAGAGGTTATGTGCACTTGTGACTCTTTTAGCGACGGAAATACATTGGGCTTTATACCCGAGCGTCGCTAAGACAGTCCCTAAAAGTGTCGCTACGGGAACGTCTCTATAACCGTCACTATACGTGTCTCTATATAGAGATGGTTATAGCGAAGATTGTAGTCCTTCTATAGCGACTCTTATAGCAACGTTGCAGAACCTTATATAGAGACGCTTATAGCGACGCCCGAGAGTAAAAACTTTTGGGAGGCAGGGCATTGAATGCCCTGCCATCCATCAACCATATTGAATGTTTCCAGAATAAAGTATAACTAAATAAATCCAAGATAAGCAATTGTGGGACGCATGTCTAACCTCACTATCCTATCTTATTGCAGTATTAACAAGAGCCACGATTAATTTGTCAAACCATGCGACGAAGGTGACTCGACTAATGCATAGAGGCTACAAGTGGTTGTCAATATCTCAGAAAACAACTAACAAATTGCAGCTAACTCAAGCTACACACAAGTGACTGAAATCACCAAAAGCCAATCGCTCGTTGGCAAGCAAATCACATCCGTTACAGCATCAAATGACATCCAAACATAACAAAACTTCTAGGACAAGTTTACAAGACCTAAGCACACATGCCTATGGTCTCAAACCCCACTTTAGATCAAGTTCCAAAATCACGATTATTAATAACAGTGGATTTTTGACCTAGTCTTTTTTGACCCAGAATGCATCTAAATGCTTAGCAATGATGCCCCAATACCCCTCCTATGCTTAGGTTTTTATTTAACAGTGTAAATTCCTAGTTATGATGAAATTAGGCCGTGGGTCGATGACGGCAAAAGCTACGAAATGTTGTGAATGCCTTATGTCAATGCGTAGAGCTCTTACCTGCAGTTGCAATGCAACAAACGCATTCGCAATGTGACAACCGGAGAGGGAGTAGGAAGCATGAGAAGGAGAGAAGTGAGCGCCGTTAGCTCACGATGTGTATTTCTTTTCCAAAAACTTACAAAACTTGGCTTTTATACCTTAGCCAAGGTTTTTGGGTGGTCAAAATTAATAATTTAATAATTTGGAGTTCTACCAAAGCTGGGGAATGACTGGCTCATACAATCTGGAAGCTTG
Organism: Adiantum capillus-veneris; assembly: GCF_014529385.1. NCBI lineage: Eukaryota > Viridiplantae > Streptophyta > Polypodiopsida > Polypodiales > Pteridaceae > Adiantum > Adiantum capillus-veneris. The sequence goes on along the minus strand of NC_140937.1, from coordinate 29,050,680 downwards.
TAGCCCCGGCTCATTAATTACAAGGTTTATCCAAGAAAATAGGAGTTACAATATTCACGATTTATCAAAATAATAAAAGTTTTACAAGGAGTACTCCAAAAAATGGTGACTGCGTTAGCTTGCTGCTAATATTCCCCCCCTCCTTACATGTGTCGTCCCTTGACACAACTTTATGGGTTGAATTAGTTTTCAGGTTGACAATGGGGGAGGTGGTCTTTAAGTGCGTCCAGTGCCTTCTAGTATCTGAAACTTTGTTCTTTGTCAAGCACTTGCAAAAATTGCATGGTGACTTGATTCTCAGCTCCACCGATGAGTAGCCTACAAACCTGGATGTTAGGTTGCTTATCATCGGTGCAAATATCTTCTTTCGCCAGGTGAAGAATCCAATGTAGAATGCTTCTTCAAAGGCTAGCATATTATTTGAGGGCAGAAACATGCATCTGGGATAGAATCCGTAAAGGATTTTTTCTAAAGGTTGCCCACTCAGATCATAGCATAAGCCTTTAATTTGTTTCCTTCCAAGAATGAGAGCCATGGGAATCCCGTTTTCTCAGGCTCATTGAAAACTTGTATGCATGTGAGTAGCATCTTGTAGATCTTATATAACATTGCACATGAGAGATCTAGCAGACTCTTGAAGAATGACATGGTGCCCTTTAGGGTTTTCACCATGTATTCCTCTGTTGCTTGGCCTTTCTTTGGATCTGGAAGCCTGGGGAAGTTGAGCCAAGTTTCCTCTTCTTATGTAGTGCTTCATGTGCTTGCCATGTCCTTACTCTGGGTAGAGGAAATAATGTTGGATCTCTTTGTATGGCTGCAGGTGCTCTTGTGAACAGATCAGGTATCTCGGATTCTTGTTCAGCCAGCTTAACCTCCACTTTGGGTGGTCTTTATCTGTGCCATCTTCTTGCAGATCCTTGTACAACCTTTCTTTTACCTGTAATAGTTCTACTTTGATGAGAGGATACGGCAAGGATTGTTGGTGCCATTGAGCGTTGATCTGATTGGGAGTGAGTTGAGCTACATTGATAAAATGTAAAACTCTCAACTCCCAATCCATAGCGGCCTTCCACTGCTCATCCACCTCTAAGGTGATCTTCTCCTTCAGTGCGTCTTCTTCAGCTTTTGACAGTTGGACTATTGGCACTGTATCTGCATCTGTGATGTGAACCTGAAAATCTTCATCACCACCTGGCTCTGCTGTGGATTGCGTCTCAAACTCGGCAAACAAGACCGAGGGTATTTCTATTTGTGGCGGCTCTGAAGTACCTGCCTCTTCCTGCGTGTCTGGCTTTCCATCTCTGAGGAGTTGATTTATCCGCTTGAGTTCTACTATCTCCTTTAAGAGCTCCTCCTCTCTTTGAACCCACATCAGTGTTAGGTCCCTACGTTGTGACTATTCAAGCTTTAATTCCAATTCTAGGTCTTTGTTTTACTTTTCAAGTGCCTTGTACACTTCATCAGTTACCTTGATCGAGGCCACGGCTGGGTTTTCTTTGCTTTGCCGTAAGAAAATGGCCTGATCATTGATTCTCTGTTCAAAATAGTGCAGAGAAGAATTGCCAACATCTAATTGCACTTGAATTTTCTGAGACGACAGAGAGGTTGTAAGAAGTTCATTTGTAACTTTTGTCAGTTGCTCGTATTTTACTTTGCAAGCATCAAATAATTTGGTGAGGAGATCACCTAGCTCCTCCATTTCTTTTTGTTGTTTATCTCTAGCCATCTGATGTTGATCCACTTCTGTCTTCAGTTGTTGCACTTGCCTTTGGAGATTAGTGATGATAATCATCATGTCTTCTAGCTCTCCTTGAAGAGCGTCGATCACCATTTACAGTTCCTTGGCCTTTGTGCTGCGATTCAAATCTACTGAACGGAGTCTCTCCATCATTTCGTGCATCTGACGTGCATATTCATTGACTTGTATTATAACTTCATTGTTTGTCTGCCACTTCTCTTGTCGTGACAACTGGGATGTGCCTGCAGCCTCATGTGTTGCTTCTTGTTGCGTCGTCATTGCTGGTGGTTCTTGTGTGGAGATAGATGGTCGGTCTTCTTCTTGGCCATCCTGAGGTTTTGATGCCTCGACAGTTTCTCGCTGAGTAGAAGTGGATGTTGTTGTCTCAACCCTTGCTGTCTCTTCAGGTGCCGTCCTTTCTTCTTTCTCTGGCTTCCTTATCAGTTTCTTGTTCCGATTGACTTGTCTTTTCTTCTTCCGGCTTTTGAGTCTCTTCTGCTGCCTACTCCGGTTTTGGCTCGGCTTGTTTCTCCTTTTGTCTATTGGGGTGGTCAGCTTATTGTGTAGATTCTGTTCGTTGGGTGGACTCAAAGTCTTTCTCTTTTTCAGTCTCTACTTCTTCATTGCTACCTTTGCCTGCCGATGATGGTAGTGGGATAGGCATGGGATGGTCTTGTTGTTATGGAGGCTGTGAGGCGGGTCGGGGAGATCCATGGCTTTGCTCTTGTGTAGACGTTTCCTCAGCTTTCTTTGCAGCTTCTTTTGTCACTTTCAGCTTTAGGGCTTCGGTCTCTTGGTACATTCTTTCTAAATATTCTATTGGATCATCTGCCTCTTTCCTGGTATGATGCTTTATTTGAGGTCCTTTCAGTCTTGTGGGTACCCACTTTTCTGGGTCCTTCCCTTGTGCTTGCAAATGTGCTTGTTTTTGAGCTGGTTCCTCTTGGTGTGCAGCCACAACTTTCCTCTTCATCTCTTCTCTCTGAGCTCTCTTTTCTTCGTTGTCAGAGCTCTCGTTGCTGTGTTGTTCGGGTGAGCTTCCAGCTGACTCATCATCTGATTTTTGTGACCTTTTACCTGACCTTGTAGCTCGTGGAGAAGGTTGTGCTACCAAAATCCATGTATTTTGACCAGGGGCAGGCGGTAGCTTGTTGTCCATGCTGATGGCATGATACGCTATTCTAGTCAACACCTCTGGTGCGTCCAAGTATGTGATCTTTCCTTCATTCTCGGTGTCCTTCAAGGTTGTCTTGAGACATACTGCACGTGCTCCATAGGCTGCCTTGTTGTTGACTTAAGAACCTGAGTGAAGGTGGTGACCATGACGTGATTTCATGTAGTGTACCTTGGTGGACTTTTTGCCAAAAAATGGAAGTGTTGATGGTACAAACGGACTGTCTCTTGCACCTGTTTGTGGATAAGATCGGCAAATGTAGCCACGGCTGTCTCCTTGGTAAATGTGTCTGCAGTTTTCCTGTCTCTTGCCCACATGGTCATTCCTTCAATGGGCAATCTGAGTGCCTCTACCACTATCTCTTTTGTGATTACTACCTCAACCTTGTTCCCTTGGGTGTCGGATATTTGTGCGGTTCCTACCTCTTTGATGGTGGGTAGAATCTCGTAAGCTTTCTGAAACTCCACTCCACAAGACTCTTGTTTGTAGAAATGCCTGAGCCCCAACCTGCGGTTAGCCTCTTTGATCTCTGGCTTGGCATCTACATCATAGACCTCTTTGGGCAGGAGTTGCAACTCAACCTGATGCCCTTCTTCACTCTTGAACTTGCTAGTGAAGACCGTGGTGTGCTGTTCTTCCAATTGTTCTCTAGAAAGGTAAGATTCCTTTGCTTCTTTGACCGACTCGGGGTCTAGTTGATACGCAGGTAGTTCTTGTAGTTTCTCTTTCTGTTTTAGCTTCTCCTTGGACCTCTCTGTTTCTTGCATTGCTCCTATTCATTGAATAGAGTGCAAAGTTAGCAGATTTGTCGGACTTTTCTCTAGAATGTCCTTTTAGACTGAAATGCTGACACCTTTGTCAAAATTGCTTCAAATCAAATTTTGAACAAGCAAAGATGCATAAAATCATGCAAGGAACAAAACTGTATGGTCAAAAACAAAAATTTGCAACCAAAGTAAATAATCGTGTTGATTATTTACAGTTGAGGAAAATTTCCAACTTTTTTGTAAACTTGGCTTTATAGGCTTGAAGCATATACCCAATACATGCTCTGAGTGAATTATGGGCTCATTTGGATGCACAGGTTGAAAATGGTACCAGATTTTGGCTTTAGGTCTTTGAAACAATAGATATAAAGGAAATTTGAGATTTTGAACTCCAAATTGATTCAAAGCTGGCTAGTGGGCTTATCACAACATGTACTTTGGATGTATGATGGCAAAATATCAAAATTCTCCGATTTTGACCAAAAAGTAAATAATCACGATTATTAACTTTTCTGTTTGATTGTACCATAAGGGTGCTTTAGCACTCTGATTGCTTGAGCTATTGCTAGCACTTTCGACTGTTGTCGAGCTTTTTCTCTCCATTGGTAGCTCGGTCCGCTTGGTGCTGTGTGGGGTGGTGGAGTCTGTTGAGACTCAAGTCACCATTGCTTGATTGGTTTCATGGGTTGTGGAGAAGATAAGTGCTTTTTTTCTTCCAAACCATTTCATGTTAGGTTCCTTGATCTGAGATGCTCGATTCTGTGTTCTAACCCTTGGAACCTTATTTTGTTTTGTACGTGAAGTTTTAGGCACCCATATCTGATTCGGTTTATCCGTAAGCTGTGCTTTTGGTACCCAAATTTGCCTGACTCCTTGCAAGCTACATGTAGTATCATTGTGGAGAGGATGGAGAAGATTGGCTTCGTGAATTGGTCTATTGATTGCTTCTTTTTCATTCCTCCTTGCTTGGTGCAATTGGAACAATGAGTTGCCCTCCTTTAGGTGATATCTTTAGTTGATTCACATCCCAATCTGGTCCTGCTTTGTATGTATGCATCCAGGGAATTCCAAGAATCATCATCTCATTCATGTGTTCATCTGGCAAGCATACAAACTGATGAGGACACGAACATCCATGCACTACCACGTTCAAGTTGACTACTCTACAATGTTGGAGTTGGATTCTTATTGCATCCTTTGATTGTCACTATTTCTGTTGTCAATGCTTGACTTGTTTCCTTCTTGTATGTGTAATAACAGACTGCGTTCACTCTAGCTCCTCTGTCTACCAAAGCATTGGTGCTATGATTGTTGAGTTGTACTTTGATGCACATATCCATTCCATCTAACCAGTCATCATCTGTTGAAACTGTGTCTTTAGGTAATTCCCATTGTTGATCATCTATTTTCAAAGTGTTGATGGGAATTGGTATCTGTTGATTCTTGAGAGAAGCTTTACGCTTGAGTACCCGAAGTCTAGCTTCCTCTTGGGCTTCACCAATAACATGTTGTCGCTTGATCTCCCTTTGTTTGGCTGCATGCATTCTCTCTAGCAATTCATTGGTTAGTGAAAAATTTTATTTCTTTAAACGACATCCACTAATCCAATTAGCCATTGGTTCACCATCTAGGGTGGACAATTTTACTACTCCACTTGGAGATACATCTCCAATGATAAATGGTCCGTTTCTCTTTTTCTTATACTTGGGAATGTGTTGCTTAAGGGAATAGACTAGAACTAAGTCCCCTTTCTTGAAGATTTTTGTGATTAAGTGAGAATCAAAAAACTATTTTTGTTTTCGCTTTTGTGCATAGATATGAGCTACAACAGTTAGCCTTTGCTCGTCTAGCTTTTCAAAATCTTCAAGTCTTTTTGACAATTCATGTCCAGTCCACTCAAGATTCTGTGATACCCTTAATGTCGACAATAGAAATTCTATTAGCAGTATGGCATCAAGACCATAAACAAGGTTAAAGGGTGTATCATTTAGAGTTTTTTTGAATGAAACTCGATAAGCCCATAGAGCAATATGGATATTATTTTCTCAATCTGTCCTTCCTAAACTAACCACTTTAGCCAGCACCGAGCTAAGAATTTTATTTGTATGCTCAGCTTGTCTGTTTGCTTGTGGGTGATAGGCAGCTGATTTGCTATGGATGACCATAAACTTATTAAGCAAATACTCTATTACCTCATTGAGGAAATGAGTTCCCCGATCATTGACAATCTCTATTGGCAGTTCATATCTCGTGAATACAATACTCATATAACAATGCAACAGTGGTTCTAGCATCATTCTTTTGGGTTGCTTTAGCCTCGGCCCACTTGGTCAAATAGTCCGTAGCTACAATGATATATTGAACTTGGGTTCTATAAGCAGGTGGCTATATCGGTCCAACAAAATCTATACCCCATTTTGCAAAATCTCTAGTCCCCATCATTGGTCTTAAGGGCATGCTATCTACTCGTGTTGGCATTTTTGCTCATTGACAAGCATCACACCTTCGAGAATATTCTTTAGCATCTGCAAAAAGTGTTGTCCACCATATGCCTGCCATCAATATTGCTCTTGCAGTGATCTTACTAGAAAAGTAACCTCCAGCTAATCCAGCATGTGCTTGTTCTATAATCGAAATATACTCGTTTTCATTTTCACAAAGACACAAATGTTGATCTTTACCTCTCCGATATAATTGGTTTCCAATAAGAGCATAGTCTCTTGCTTCAGTTTCAATTGCTCTTTGATGGGGTTTACTCATATCCTCAGGAAATGTTCGGTTCGGTAAGTAAGTAACCAGATAATTACTCCACTTAGGAACAGGTGGCATTTGAAACAATGTTACATGAGGAATGGGTGTTTTTTTAAAAACATTGAGGGTAATCTTTTATAAAAGATCTAACATCTCTCCTCATAGTCAGCCAAAATACTCCAAGTCTCAAGATACGTTGCATAGTTTGATCTTCCGCAAAGTGAAGTCCTACTATGGTAACATGTGCTTGACTTAGGTATTGTTCTTTTTCTTTAGGGTTAATGCATAAAAGAAATATCCCGTCCCGATTTCTTTTGTATAGCCTTCCAGCTAGTAATTGATACATAGCCGATTGCTCGATTAAAACAATTGTGATAGGAAGTGGTACTTGTGAGTCCACTTGAGCTATTGTCATCAATGACACAATGTTTTCCAAACATCTAGGTATCATTTCCACGGAGAACAAATAGGCATCTGGTATATCATCGTCTACCCCTTTACGTGATTCCCCTAAAACAATCCTTGACAAATGATCTGCTTGTTGATGTGTAGTGCCTTTTTTACAACCACAATGAAATCAAATTCGAGAAAAATGATGAACCATCTCACTATTCTCCCTGTGCTGCATGGCTTGTTGACAAAATACAACAAATCTTGGTGGTCCACAAAGAACACAAACTTGTTGGCTAATAGGTAATGTCTATACTTTTTAATGGCCTAGATCATTCCTAGTCCTTCTCTTTCAGTGGTGCTGTAATTCTTTTCTTCCATGTTCAATTGTGGGCTAGCATAAGAAATAGGAATGTGAATTTTCCCGTCTCCTAGTTGAGCTAGTAGAACCAATAGCAAAATTAGAAGCATCTACATGTACGTGGAATACCTTATCCCAATCAGGTGCTTTCAATATTGGAGTTGACATGAGAGCTTGCTTAAGGTTCATGAAGGATTATTCGCATGCCTCGGTCCATTCAAAGTGCATAATCAAGCTATACATGGGTTTGAAATTATAGCATACGATTAGATGAACTGTCGGTAATATCCACAATGTCCCATGAAGGCTTGTATCCCCTTGACTGTTGTTGGTCTAGGTAATTCAGCAATGACATGAATATTCTCAATATCAGTAGCTATGCCATTTTTAGAAACTATATGTCCAAGCATTTTTCCTTGTCTTTCCATGAATGTGCACTTTTCAGGATTGAAGCAAATCCTATAAAGTCTACATTTCTCAAATACCTTTTTGAGGTGTTCAAACTGATCAGCCTGGATTGACGAATGTACACATAGATCATCCATATATACTTCTAAGAATTTTTGAAGATACTCTTTGAAAGCATGGCTCATCAACCTCTGAAATGTGGCTGGAGCATTAGTTAACCCAAACAGCCTAACCCGATAGGAAAATATACCCCATTCTGTTGCAAAAGTAATTTTATGCTGATCTTTTGGGTCAACCAAAAGTTGATTGTATCCCGAAAAGCCGTCTAAGAAGCTGTAAGCTTCTTTTCTTGCAACTCGTTTTAAGCCATGCTCAGTGTAACAAGACTTGATTTCGAAGTGTTTTAGTAATAAATTTTGTTTTCTAGGAAGTTTTTGTCATTTTAAAGTTAGTCCACTGTGTAGAAGGATGTGTGGATTGTTTTCGTCCGATAAAATTTTTTGATCCGGAAGGCACTTTCTGGGGCATTTTTGAAGGCGTTAACGTGGGATTTTGAAAAAGTGATGTATGAAGCGATTGAAGCCTGCGTTATAAGGAACAACTTTTGTTCTTTGAGTCTTTAGAGATTTTGATGTTTTGATGCTCGTTGAAGGCCAAAGATTAAGAAAAAAAGTTGGATTTGCTGTTTTTGCATCGTTTTTGTAGAAAATGCTGTTTTGCAGGTTGATTTTCAGCAAATCGGAGCAGGCTATGGAAATTTTCCATCACATAGCCGTCGAAGAGCGCAGCGAGGGCAACAAGATTGTATGAGACGGACTTGGGCTGTTTTGGCTCCGTTTGGGAGTTATGTTCAGTTGAAGACAGCTGAAAAAAAAAAAAAAAACTAACCTCTACGGATCGCTTCACGATCACGTTTTTTTTAACCTTGTTCTCGCAGGTATATTGGCGCGCAAGTCGAGTCGACCGAGCGCCAAAAATAGAAAAGCGGCTATTTTAAGAGGTCGCAGGCTTTTTGGAGGAGAATAGAAGGACAGGTGGTGCGTTTTGGGGGTGATTCACCATTCTCTCTTCTGCGAGTGCGAGTGCGAGTGCGAGTGCGAGTGAGAGTGCGAGTGCGAGTGCGAGTGCGAGTGAGACGCTGCATGCAAGCGAATTGAAGCTCGGGGGTGGTCGGGAGGTTCGAGCTCCGTACAACGGAGTGCGCCCATATATATATTCAATTGCTCCTCTGTTGTATCAAACACTATCAATACAAAGATTTCTTCCTCCGTTTTGCTGTCTATCTCTATTATTCGGTTCGTGACACTCAGTTATCAAAAGAGGAAAGTTGTCTCTAATGGTTGTTGCATTCACCTTTTTGAGATTAACACACACTCGTAATTTTCCATTCTTCTTATGTACTACCACAATTGGAGATACCCAATCTGTGTGTTCAATTTTGTAAATGAATTCATCTTCCTTTAGTTTTTCAATCTCTTCTTTGATCTTCCTGGAAAATGTTTCGTTATAAGTGTATGGTCTCTTTCTACTTGGTTTTTCATCATCTCTCATGGGTATAGTATGTTGACAGATTTTTGGATCAATACCCTTGAGATCCTTGTAAGACCAAGCAAAGATATCTCGGTATTACTTTAACAAGATCAACCAAATCTTTTCTTCTTCTTATGTTAGGTCATTCGCAATGTAAGCAGGTCTAGGCTCTTCTCCTGGTTCAGCCAAGTCTACCCTTTTAGCGTTTTCAGGCCCTTCGTAAGATTCGCTTTGTTTCCATAGTTCTCGAAGAGGTTGGTCAAATATGATTTTTCGATCTTGGAAAGTATACTTTTTGTAATGGGATGGAACATGCATTACATCCTCACCATCCTCTTCCGTGGTTTCCATTTCGGTTGTGTATATCTCCTTTAAAGCTTTTTTCAACTCTTGATATTTCTTTTTCCGCTCCTCTGGTCATGAGTGGTTTTTTATCCTGAGGTTTTCTTGAGTACCCTTGCTTGTTTTTCTCAATGTCTGAGACATTTCTGAGTTTTTGTTTGAAGGATATCTACCATTTATATTGTCCTTGACACAATCATTAGCATCTATTTGCATCAAGAATTGTGTTTTACTGGGTACTAATGGCATAGGTCGTGTTTTCACGATATTGGTGTTTCTCTTTCGTCTATACCATTTTTGTCTTCTTGATTTTTGGTTTGGAAAGTCAAAAAACTTTTCCTCCCCTCCCTTTAAGAGTAACTTAGCTCTTGTATGCTCTTTTTCTGACCCCGAATCTTTTGAGGTAGCTGAGTGTTCATCTAACTCATCAACTGCATCGTAATAGAGGTCTAAAAAGACTTGTTGAGCTTTCATCAAGTCCTTGGGTGTCTCATCTTTGTTTTCAATGTTGAGGACTGACATCATTTGGATGGGAATTATGTCGTAGCCATCCTCATTGCAAAATTCAGTAGGCATAGACCTATTCACACATACATCCATTGTTGCTAAAATTTGAGTCCACTTGAATGGCTCAAATAAATGCTCTGGAAAGGGTTCAGGTACGTAGGCTTCATCTGTGCAGTCCCTTTCTAGGATACATTCTTCTCGTCTTCAGCTTCCATTTTTTGAAGCTCTGCACATCCAAATAGAAGTGTCTTTGTTTAACCAGGATGGGAGTTTAGTTTCAGCCGAAGAGACGGAATCAAACTCTTGGATGGGTGTTTTCAAGACATCTTACAAGTGTGATCTTTTAGATTGACTCTTGTTATAGATCCCACCTGCTTCAATTAGAGATAGTTGTTTTCCCAATCTTGGATAAGCTGTACCGTTCGCATGAAAGGTCTTCCCAATATGATTTCATAGTTGAGTTTTTTCCCAAAGTCTACTATGGAAAAAGTGTGTTGATATTCAATTCCACAGGAATTGACTATCACTTTTTCAAGCAGCCCTAGTGGTCTCTCAATGTGTCCGCCATCAGCCAACTGTAATTTCATGCGAGTTTGTCGAATGGCTGGTTGTCCCCAAGATTCCCATACTGCTTTAGTGGCTATAGCTATGCCAACTCCACTATCCAGTATTGTCATGGTTTCAATGTCATTATATTTCATCGAGATGGTGGTGTTTCCTTCCTCCCCTTCATAATATTCTTCGACCTTGTTCATAGGAACTGATTGAATCTTTTTCTTTTCCTTTTCATTTTTCAAATTTTCCAAATTCTTAGAGATTAACCCCGTTATCCCCACCTTCTCTAGGGTTTTCTATAAATCATTCCACAAGTATGGTCTGAGTTTCAACAATTCTCCCAAAGTACATTGGATGGGTGTAGACATGATTGAATGAATGTTGTCTACTTCTAGGGTCTGTTCAGTTCTTTTTACTTGAGTGGTCTTGCAAACAATGGATTCATCTTTGTTATCTCCCAAGTAAGAAGGTAATGTTTTTAATGTCAATGGTTTAGACATTCTTGAAGCTTTAGATCCGCAATCCCCGTACAAGGATTGTAAATCCATGTTCATATCAGAAGGTAGGTTATCCAACCAGACTTCCTCTATAGGAGCCGACTTTAAAAAAAGTTAGGCTCCCATCATTGATCTCTCTCACTTTTTCCCATAAGTGTCCTGGCCAGTCTTCCTCTACGAATGGAATTCCCTCTAAGGCATCTTCGTTGTCCGGCACTTTAAGCTTTGGTTCATTTGTTTCAAGGTGGGATTCTACCACCACATCGGATTTTGCTTTTGTTCCTTCTACCACAAGCTCTTCAGGTTTTGCAATACTTTCAAGCTTGGGTTTTTGTTTATCCAGCATTTCTTGCGTGATTCTTATCAAATTCTGATAAGCTTCCAGCTTCGCTTCTTCCATGTCTGGAGATGGATAGTTTTTCCACTTGTTTTTCCATGTTTTGGCTTGCTTTAAGTCCTGCTTGCTAGGCTGCCAAGGCAGCATTAATAGGCTCAAAAATTTTATCGACCATAATGGATCCTCTAGATTTCACGGTTGTGTCCTTGAATTCACTGTCAGTTTCTTTCAACTTGTCTTGGGCTAGCATTTTTGCATTCTCTTTGATATCAACCCGTTGTTTTTGTTTTCTCATATCATGTCTTTTGCTTCTACTCCTTTTGATTCTTTGAGAATAAACTTTCATGTTCTCCGAATCATCAGAGGAGTTGTGTTTCTTTTTCCTTGCCTGGGCTCTAGTGATTACTTTGAGTGGAACAATTGGTTCACTCTCTGATGAGCTACTAGGCATCACTTAGCTTGAAGTGCTAAAGTACACCTAAAAATTTTACACCGAAAAGTTGTAAGAATGGCTCACAATAGCAAAGAGAGTGAAATTAATATTGATAGCTTTGATTTTGCTAATGAGCAGGCTCTAATGATGCCCCTATGCTTGTTAACTACCTTGTTTCTAGGCTTCAACAAGCCATGGGCAATCCATTCCTCCCAAGTTAAGTGCAATGATAGCTTCCTGCTCATGGGATTCTCAAAGCTCCCCACCATGACAAGAGAGTACCTAGGAAGCCTCCTTGTGAAATTCCCAAAAAAGGCCTCTCTCCAATTCGGCAAGAAGAAGAGGATCCATACGAAGGGCTCAAAAATTTTCTTCTTGATGACGTATCTCCTTCCCAAAGAAGAACTCAAGAGCCCCCACCAAAGGAATGAGAAAGAAGTGAGTCTCCTGCCACCACCACGATAGAGATGCCTCCATGAAGATGGCGGGCTAAACGCTCCCCGTCACCTCCAAAACGGAGAAGACCATCACACACTTCTCCACACCATAATTCAAAGAGGGATGACAAAAAGCAAGAGAAGAAAAAGGAGAGAAAGAGGACACCCTCTTCTCTGTTTTCTTCATCCTCTTCCTTTATGAGAGTGATGGTGCAGAAAAAAAAGATCAAGGCAAGAAAAATGCGAGAAATAGGTCAGCCTCTTCTCCATCTTCCTCAAATTCTTGATCTTCCAAAGAAAGTGATGGTGCAACTTTTGAACCATCAAAAAGAAGAGGCCATAGGAAATCCTATGCCACGTGGAAGAGATCATCCAAGCTCAAGAAGTTCAAAGATGGAGGAAAGAGTATCTCTTTCCTTACCTATGATGGCACCTTTGGTGCTATGGACAAAGTCTTGGCCTCTGTCCAACAATTCAATGCGGTGTTTGGAGATGAGGGCTTCACGGAGTCCTCTAAGCTACACCATGTAGCTATGCACTTTCAAAAGCCCTCCAGGCAATGGTGGTCTAGCCTACGGGCCAACGGTGAAGCTCCATGAACATGGAAAGCTTTAAGAGCTTCCATTATGAATTAGGTTTTGGCCACCGATGCCAAAGACAAAGTACTCACTGAATGGAAAATCTTGAAGTTGTCTCCCTACGAATCCACTCATAAATATGTAGACATGTTCTGGGACTTACATCTCAAAGCCACTGTCTTCAAAAAGATGGATTTTGGAGAGAAAAAATAACAATTTGCTGTGGGATTAGCTAAAGAAATGGTGGAGTATGTCAACTCCCAAAGGCCACACACCATATCAGCGGTTATACACCATACTATGGTAGCTTCTCCAATCAATTTCCAAATAGGGGCTAAGAGAAATTCTAAGCCCATGGAAAACAAGGGTTCCAATGAGCCTACGGGGAAGGAAAATGTCCAAAAGTCTCCTAAGGGCAATTCCAACAAAGCTAAGGAGAAGGGAGTTTACAAAGGCAAAAACAAAAACTCTCTTGAAGAGCTTGAGTGTTATCGCAAGGATAATTGTTGTTTCAAGTGCGGAAAGCAAGGGCATGGGTACCGTGCTTGTCCCCAAAAGAACACCAGCCATGAGCCTCCTAGAGCTACCTTGATCGAAATCCAAGAGGAGGAAACTCACCACAAAGGATCTCCTCTATGCCATGCTTGGGAAAAGGTAAGAGAACATGATGCTTTTATTCTCTTTGAGCTTGGTTCTACTCACAATTTCATATCCACAGAGTTGGCCACCAAGCTAGGCATCCAAGCCTATGAGATGGGAGATGTCCTACCCGTAGATGGTTCTTTCAAGGGGCAAGAAGCTTCAGTCACTCCCTTAATCGGGAAATTGAGGCTCCATGTCTAAAGTTATGTGGACAAAGAGGACTTCTTTATCTCTCCTCTCAAGCATGAGGATGTAATCCTAGGGGCACCATGGTTTGATTGCATGGCTCGCAATGTTAAATTCCCTAAAAGGAGAAACTACTTTAGGTTCAGGGTAAAAGATATCTACATAGATGCTAAGGAAATGGGTAACACCATACCCATTGAACATACGCAAGCTTTCAATAAGTCAATAAAGAGCTCAAATTCCCTAAAAGGAGAATCTACTTTAGGTTCAGGGAAAAAGATATCTACATAGATGCTAAGGAATGGGCAACAACATACCCATTGTACATACACAATGAGGTAGCAGGTAAAGAAAAGTGCACGGTATGTGATCACTACTCTTGTTACTTTCAAATAGGTATTGCATTGGAGAATCGATTAAAAACAACCTTCATCACCCCTTGGGGTTGTTTTTCTTTTAGAGTCATGCCGTTTGGTTTGAAAAATGCTCCAGCAACATTTCAATGATTCATGAACATGGTGTTTCAAGCATTCTTTGGGAAGTCTATTAGAGTATTCATAGATGATTTTTACATCTATAGCTCTAAATCATTGCATCTACAGAAGGTAGAAGAAGGCTTGAAGAAGCTATATGATATGGGGGGTCAACTCAATCCCGACAAGTGCCACATAGGTGAGGATGAAGTGATCTTGCTTGGTCACAAGGTTTCTTCCAAAGGCATTGAGGTGGATCCAGCAAAGGCAAAATCTCTCATTGAGCTACCATCACCAAAGAGTCTTAAGGAGGTAATTTCATTTATTCAAAAGGTGAAGTATATGTCACGCTTCATTCACTTGGCATTGAAGTTACTTCACCCCCTTCAAAAGTTGACACAACATGTAGAGTTTGCATGGTCTGATGAGCTTGAAGAGTACTTTTCTTGTATAAAAATGGTTTTGGTGGAATTACCGACGCTCATGCCTCCTCGTTGGGAGTTTACATTCTTTGCTAGCTCAAGTGTGGGTAAGGAGACATTGGGTGCAGTATTGTTGCAGCAAGATCCTCATAACACTAGGATGTGGCATGTCTACTTTGCTAGCCGGGTCATGAATGCACTTGAAAAGGATTACACAGGAGTAGAATCTATGATGGTTTCTCTTGTCTTTGCAGTGAAAAAGTCTAGATCCTACCTCCTACCAAAACCCTTTATCATAATCACTACTGAAAACTTGTTTCCTTGGGTGTCATCTCAAATGACACTAAGTCCCAGGATTTACAAAATGGATCATGGAATTGCAAGAGTTCCAATACTCTTTAGTATACGTGCACAATTAGCAGGGACTCTCACCTATAGAGTGCATGAAAGGAACAGCAAGGTGCCTGAAGTAAAAACCCTATCCTTACCACCACCAAGGCATTTACCTAATGCATTCACCTTCAAAAATGTTGACCTTTACACCATGCTACTGTGTATGAGTTATACTACAACCAACAAAGATTATGAGTGGCCGTTCAAACATCTAGAAAGTCACTAGTCGTACATTGAAAACTTACCTTGGTCACCGCAACCCCGAGAGTACTCCCACTCCTCCTTAGTCACTTCTTCACCGCACTGTTGTGGGCTTTTCAATTGGTTGTGCAACCATCTTAAGCTCATGAATGTTGGTAGGCACTTTAGACCCGTCGGATAGTGCATCGGTGGTCGTCTTCCCCGTCTCCACTCGATTCGTGCCCTTTGTCGCTCTTGCTTTGCATCCTCATATTGTGAAATCCACTTTTGCATCACTAGATTGTGAAGCATGCAAAATTGGTTGATTTGAGCCTCTAGATCTTCCATCATCTTCTTCTCAACATCGAGATTGCACATGACAATCCCAGATATGCGCTCATCATCTATGGTTCGCCATAGCCTGTCCCGGGCTTTATCACATCTGTCTAGCCACTATCCAATGTACACTAGGGACTCTGATACCAGCCAACCTTCTGCCATGCTACCCTCCGAACGTGCATTTTGACGCACATATCCCTTGAGCGTTTTCATGAAACGTTCTAAAAAGAACATCCATCTGGAACGTACTGTGCCAACTATTTCCATCTCATCAACTATGTGAGCAAGAAGATGCACCTGAATGGTTAGCATGGTAAAGTGTTTCTCAAACATGCACACAACCTTTGTAGCATTTAGTTTGGCAAATGGTATGGAGTCTACGTTGATCTCCTTTTGTGAGATCCATTGCACCAAATTCACAAGTTTGTAGATTGTGTTACGAACGTCAAGAGACAAACATCCCGCAATGGCCACCGGTAAAATAAACTGCAAAGCACATGCAGCAATGATATTAAAGTCCACACATGAATTTGTTACATAATCCTCACTATGATATACTCCACTATGAACATACCTGACACATTTTATGCCAATTGTGTGACTTCAAACCGGTAAGATTTCCTTCTTTAGTAAAACACCTTCGGAGGGAGTGCATTACGCCAGTGGGGGTCCGCAAAGATCGAATGGTCTCTTTTATTTTGCCTTCTTGGGCTCCTCTGAAAATCCATGGCTCTTTAGGAAGTTTTATTGATCCGTCGGATGCTGTCTGCGGCCAATATTTCTCCATACGGTCCACATTTCTAAGGTCAACCTTGGCTCCCAAAGTATGTTTCTTGCCAGTCAGATGGTCCCATAGCAGATTACCCACATTCTTGAATATGTGCATTGGATCGAGCAAGTGATTGATTATGAGTCAGGGCCAATATGGTAACTTGTACCATAGAGAGAGTCTCTTCATCCCTGGGGGCAAACCGTCATCACACATCTCCTTCTGCTCTAACCATGCTCGTGCAGACATCCTTGGTGGCTCTCTTCCCCACATGATTCTCTAGAGGATACGCTTGATGACCTTCATGGATTTTCTTCTTCAATGAGTGTGCACGACGTGCATTCAGTCTAGGTCCACATGTGACACATGATCTGTATCCGCTTGTTTGAAGCCCTGCATGTATACACATGATAATAGATAAACTTGAGAAAAAACTGAGATTTACAGTGTTTGAGTCTAAGTGTAAATCACATGAGCATTCTATTAGTCCGGGATAGTCATGCATGGTCCACATTAGAATGCCTCTGATCAAAGCATTCTGTCGACCTGTGTGTCGGCTCAAATCCACCACTTCTATGCCAATCCACAATTGTTGTAGCTCTTCCAATAGTGGACAAAGATACACATCCATATTCTTCAGTTTATATCGCCCTGGCACAATCAAGCTTAGCCATAGGTGCCACTTCTTCGTAGTCAACCACGGGGGAATGTTGTGGGGTGAAAGCATGTTAACCTGTCATGCTTTTTCATGTCCGAGACAATGCTAACTAGCACAATTTTGACATATGCTAACTAGTACAATAACTGGAGCTACATCTCCAAGATCTATGACATATGATATATCAATAGAAAGCACTTGAAACAAGGAATCCAAATGTACAACCTCCGACAAATTTTGATATTATTTGTAAAAAATTTACCGAACGCCCAACTTTTTGAAGATGTGCTAACTTGAAACTGCTAACTAGCACAAAAAGCGCGACAGGTTAACATGCTTTCACCCTGTAGTTGACGATGACAACGGGCCATACACGGTAAGATGTTGATCTTTGACCAAATGGATTTACGCCATCCATATCCAGGCCTAGGCACAAATTTTGAGGTTCCTTGGCAAAATCCGACTGTGTTTCATCTATATGTTTGCAGGCTGCACAATCTATAGGAATTGGTAGCACACCATCCGAAGATTTATTCTCCTCATGCCATGATGCTAGGGCGGCCATGGACTTACATTCGAAGAAATTCTTGATGCGAGGAAGCAGAGAAAAATGTCGCAAAACCTTTTGTGAAATTTTTGTTCCGTGGAGATCTACTCGATATCTCTCGGAATTTCACATTTTGGACACTTCTCCATGTCTGTGTATTCCCCTCTGAAAAGAATGCAGTCTTTAGGACAAGCGTGGATTGAATTGTAAGCCATCCCCAAGTTTCACAAGATCTTTCTTGCTTCCTCTCTAGAATCTGGCATCACATTATCAGCTGGCAGTATGTGCTCTTTGAGCAATCTACACAACAAAAAAAATACGATAAAATTGTGTAAAAATCTATCAGATCATTATACATCTAGAGTTTTTTATTAAAGTAAACACCATTGTAATAGATCACCTGAAGAGATTTTGTGACTCTAGTGTCACTCCATCCAAACTTGTATGCATGTTGAGACGAACCAGGAGCGTCTTCAATCTAGACACACGTGCTCCATCTTACAATGGTGTATCGGCTTCACTTTTCATATCATCATAGATAAGCCTTTCTGAATCCGTGATCGTCTTGATCATTTCATCAATCTCGGGCTCAAACATTGCCTCGTTGGGAATGTGGTCTGCATGATCATGTCAGAGGCTACATCTTGTGGCCTCACATGTACTGCTTGACCAAAGCGCCTACCAACACATCTATTGGGTTGCAAGATTGCTGCCTGGTGGCCAGGGTCAGAGTTCGACGAGTTATAATTTGCAACAACTCGATCTATAATAGATGGATCGAACTTGCCAAATTCGTGAACATGCTACAAAGAAACACGTCTTGTCCATCGCACAGCATGCTTGCATTGATTACAAGGACATAAGATCCTCGTTGAGAGATAGGTGTTTCGGTTGGACGGCCCCACATCTTCGTCACTATTCATAATAAGGGAAAAACCCTTATAACTTGGACAAAAAAATTGATCTTCTATTGGCATTCTCTGTCCTCTCTCTCTCTCTCTCTCTCTCTCTCTCTCTCTCTCTCTCTCTCTCTCTCTCTCTCTCTCTCTCTTTGTTCACAGTGTAAACTACCTCACATTCTCTAGTCATGTCCAATCCCCGCACACCTTGGTCTAGAGGTGCACGGAGATCAGAACCACCGGGTTATACTCTCGTCTATTGGTCAATGACTATATTTGTGGATACAAGAAATCTACACACCCATGGTTACATGATAGTGCATGTAGTGGACAAAATCCCTTTGCCTCTTCTCTAGCTGTAGCATTTCACAGCATCTTAACATCTTTTCAAAGGAGATCTTTGTTCGAGGGATTACTTAACACATTACATGTTGGCCTCCAATCTGAGTATCATGCCGTTGAAAGCTTTCCAACTTAAGGTCGCATCCATAGAGAGGAAGATAGGGATCACCGTTCGTCTAACTCTAATTTTTTTACCATAATGTCGAAGGTAGACTCTAAATTATAAAAAATCAATCCAAAATCTAATCTAAAATCTAACCTAATTGAACATGTGGTGATTCTCTCCATTGAAGGGTAAAAGACATACCAATGGGGCTACTAGCTGCGTAGATGTGAATGGGCCTCACTTCATAACACAATTTTAAATTTCAAATTCGTTGTTTGCTCTCTCTCTCTCTCTCTCTCTCTCTCTCTCTCTCTCTCTCTCTCTCTCTCGGAAGCAGCAGCAGGCGAACATGCAGGTGGAATTGCTGGTCCGCATGGTCCATCGAACATAAATCTAGATCTAATTTTATCTTAAACTCAAAATAAACATAAATCTAATCAAACGTAAATCTAACTCAAAATAAACCTAAATCTATCTAAATAAACATAAATCTAATCTAACGTAAATCTAAATTCAACCTAATCTTAAACTCAACCTAAACATAAATCTAAATGTAATCTAACCTAATCTAATTTAAATTTTAACATAATCTCTTTCTCTCTTTGTTTTCTCCCCTTACCTCTCTCTTTCGTCTTCTCCCCCTCTCTCTCTCTCTCTTTGGTTTTTTATTCTCTCTCTCTTTCTCTTTGTTCAACAGGTCTTGAGTTCAACTCCTCGTCGGCTAGATCTTTAAGGTCTCTTGGGATAGTTTCCTATGATGTTAAAACTTTCTTATCGGGTGTGTGTGTGTGGGTGTGTGTTTGTGCCAATAAAAAGAGGAAAATGGTATAACCTTTCTATCACCCAAGTACGGTAGATTGGTTATGCCATTTCCCTCTTGAATAAGAGGTCTTGAGTTCAACTCCTCGTCGGCTAGATCTTTAAGGTCTCTTGGGATGATTTCCTACCACATTAAAACTCTCTTCTTCTCGGGTGTGTGTGCGCGCCAATAAAAAAAGGAAAATGGTTTAACCTTTCTATCACCTAAGTGTGGTAGATTGGTTATTCCATTTCCTCCTGAATAACAGCTCTTGAGTTCAACTCCTCGTCGGGCTAGATCTTTAAGGTCTCTTGGGATAGTGTCCTACGGCATTAAAACTCTCTTCTTCTTCTTCTTATTCTTCTCTCTTCTCTCTCTATCTCTCTCAATGTGTGTGTGTATGCATTTTCTTCGGTTTTACATTCACCATCCTGCCCTGCATCCCCAAGGGTTGGGACATTCTTTTTCGTTATATGCATGTAGTCTCTCTCTCTCTCTCTCTCTCTCTCTCTCTCTCTCTCTCTCTCTCTCTCTCTCTCTCTCTCTCTCTCTCAAAAACACAATGTGTGTGTTTGCGTGTGTGTGTGTGAGAGAGAGAGAGAGAGAGGGGGGGAGAGAGAGAAAGAGGGGAAGGGAACATGAGAGAGAGGAGAGGGAAGGAGCATACATGACTCTCCTTCCTCTCCTTGCCTATCTGTGTGTGTTTGTGTGTGTGTGTGTGTGTGGAGAAGAAAGAGAGGAGAGGGAGAGGGCCGGTTACCTTTGCTTGCTTGAGCGCCAAAAACTTAAATCTGAGATCTAAGTTTTCGGGAACTCTCGGTTTATTTTTACCCCTGTCAGCGTCGCTATGGGCGTGGCTAAGTTACCAATAAACTAGCGATGCCCATAGAGACACCGTGGATTTTCACTTTTAAGTGTCACACTGCAAGCATCGCTAATGTGAAGTACCTCTTGTAGTGAGGGTTACAAATAGACAACTCGGATGAGCATCACTCGGAACACATTTAAGTTACAACAGATTCGGGACAAGGTTATGGTTGCACATAGTAGGCAAAAGAAAACCAAGCCAATAGCAATTAGGGACCCTATCTCCAAACCATGTAAACCCATAAAAATTTCCAAAGATCATAATAGACCCTACGTGCATAGAGGAGCTAAAGAATACATAATGTATTTAAGAGTGTATTTGGGTTCTGGGACGTGACAACCATAAAAAGTAGTGGGGGTTACTTGGATACTTGTCACCTATTTAATACGAATTAGTTCTAATTGTTTGTACTGGTGGTTGGTTGGCAAGTAAAGATCCCCGCTCTCATCTGATAGGAGTTTCGGCTAGAACTCCTACTCTGTCATGTTTCAAAAGTATCATGTTATGAATTGATCATGTATCAAGAAATTCACCAGTGTTTTGGAATTTGGTTATTTACACAATATGAATTTCGAATAGTATTTAAGTCTCTCATTATATGATTCTGAATGATGGCATTTTAAATTCAAACACACACAAATTTTCCTAGGATACCTTTGATCGGGTATCCATCATATACTGAGAAAACTTAGTACTGGTATGACGATAATAAAAGCACTAATGGTATAATTACTATTTATGTGGAGATTGATTATAGATTTTTGGATTCCATCCCTCACCCGTTTGAAGTATGGAGTAGAAAAAGACATTCCTATTCCGCCAATTGGTACTCAATGTATAATTTCTTGTTTCAAAGTTGTGGAGTTCCACAAAAAGCTACTTGATTTTGATAAGCAATCTATAGCTACCCACTCTATCTCCGTTTTGAACACAAATTCTATTAATGACTGGATCTCTCTGCTTATTCTATTCTAGGAAAGAGAAGGAAAAGCTTCTAGAAGCGTTTAGTGCCTTCATATCTAATCTACCTAGTATTGACACAGAAGATAGTGCGGATCTTGATTTTCATTTCACTTCCTCACCCACTTTTGTTAACAAGCTGTTATATTTCATCAATAACTTCCTTGTTGTTCCTACAGACATTAAACATTCTGAAAGGGTTATTAATCCTCTTTTGGATCTGGAACTTCATCTTGAAGAAGAAGAAAAGGAAGCCCTTAACTTTTTGTCTGATTCTAATAGTATACCCCCAGAAAGAGCCGTTTCTAAACTTTTTTCAAAAGTAATCCCCCTCTTACCACCCAGAGAAGTGGAATTAGACACATTTCGACTCAAACATAATGTCTGGGACTATGAAATATTGAACCATCATGCACCATTTATTATAACTTTTCTAGGGTTACTTTGCAGCATTCCCGCTGATATTGTTGAACAATGTAAAACCCTGGCCCTAGATTCCAAACATCTCTTATCCTAGGTTGTTCTCATCAAGGTTAAGCAAATCAAACTATCTGATGTGGACAGTAAAAACGTCCCAGTTCTTCAATTATTTCTCACACCAAAGGAATCTCTCTTATGGACAGAGAAAAAGATCAAAAATTCTTTCTAAGGAACTGTTGGAATTCGTATAGACCATTCCTTAAATGCCAATGCAAAAGGGTGGATCCCAATTCAAGTTGTTCTTCTTCAATCATTTGGTTTGACTAGTTTATGTGGTACGCGTTCTAGAATTTACCAAGGTTCTTTCAATTTTCATGAGGGCCAGCACAAGTCTATGCTTTTATAGCTTAGATAGCCTCATTCCCTACAAAATTGAGGCATGAAGTAATCATTTATTATCATTTTCATGAGCACATGCTAGAAGCAGCCAAAGGACTGGTTTTATACACACTAGGGACTCCACTCCTTCAAAAGCTACACCATACACCAATATCTAACACAATCAAAACCTTACTCAAACCCCCAAAAGGTAAGGAACAACTGAAGAAGGTTACACACACATCAAGCACTATGGCTTCTACAAGTAAGAAACCAAGACAGTTAAGAGGACCTGAAGACTACGAAGATATTCCTAAAGCGCTTGAATACTCAAATTCAAAAGCCAGGTACGATCACTTACTATAAAGAGTAATGGTCTGCTAAATTTTGAACGCAATGCTAGGACACATCGGAGAATTATTCACATTCCATTTTGTAACAATTTTATGGATTTTATCAACCCTAAAGTGTTTTTTTAAACAATAATAAATTATTTTCACATTAACAAAGACTTGTCTAAGTTACGTATTTGTTTCTGTTGGAGATATACAAAGAACCTTAATCATACTCTGTACAAACCAACCTCGTTTTTTGCTGAAGATTTTGATGATTCATAGGGGTGTGGATGCTTAACTCATAAACGGTTTTTAAAATTTTTAGTAGAGTTTGAACCCTTCAAAAAACATGTAATCACTATGGACCCTAACCTAGCTAGACATAAATTATTTAAAGAATTTATCAAGAAGGGACTGAATCACATCCCATTAGTGCCTGTTAACCCTGGCTTAGTAATAAAAGAACTTGGCAAAGCCTGGAAATATTTATGTACCCTTTTAGGATGTGAAGATAGTAAATCACATCACAACTACATTCAAAGTTCCATTAATGAAACCTTTACCCATAAATTTCCTTTTTATAGACAAAACCAATCCCCTTGGTATAAAAACACAGATTTGATTGGATGAAATTCGCAATGTTTTGCAATATTCGTTTATTTGTGGATTAGATAAATCAGTACAAACCTTGTTTTTTATATGTAAAAAAACTATTTAACTAGCAGCAAGAAGAACATTGGAATCCCATGAGTTCCGTCTCCTCCCCTCAAACGAAGAAGAGATTTGTCAAGCCATAGGTTTCTATACTCAAGAAATTGATCTAGAAGCACCTACAGATAACTCCTTCCCATATCTTATGGAAAATTTTAAAATTCACAAAATGGAATTTAGATGGAACACTAATGCACACAATATGTGTTTACTCCTACGACAATTTTGGTTACTAAATTACTCAAGGGAT
Organism: Adiantum capillus-veneris; assembly: GCF_014529385.1. Taxonomy (NCBI): domain Eukaryota; kingdom Viridiplantae; phylum Streptophyta; class Polypodiopsida; order Polypodiales; family Pteridaceae; genus Adiantum; species Adiantum capillus-veneris. Next base: position 29,027,198 of record NC_140937.1, on the reverse strand, counting down.
TACTGCATGGGTTTATTGAATACACCAAAATCATACATAAAATACTATACACTTTTTTTGAGGCACAAACCAATGGATATTGGATGATTAGTAATCACTTTTTTGATTAATCTACCACAACAAATCTCGAATATTCATTCATTTGACATAACATCTTGTTATGAGGCTATTCCTCATAAAGGCACACATGGCTTACTAGAGGTACTTTCCAACATTGTTAAGCTCATAAAAACTTCAAAATATCATGGGTTTAACAAATATCACAAGCAAATTGTGCTTACAAAGAAGAAAAGTGGTCAGGACGTTTGAGTACTTGCACAATATTAATGAGTTTGTGCTTGATACTTGTTTTACAAAATTAGGGAAACACATTAATCGCCAAGAAAAAGGTATACCAATGGGATATAATTGCTCTCCATTATGGTTTAATTTGTATTTAGCATGGTTTGAAATCAAATACATCAAGAAATTATCTGGTTTGAAACGACATGATATAATGAAACCATTTTAATATTCATGGAGATATATGGATGACTTACTGTTTGCCAACAATCTCTTTATATCACAATGTTTGGACCACCAAAAACCCTTGTTCCATGAGGACCCCTTTACAATTTATCCACTTGACATTATTGGGATCAAAGCCACGCACAAGGGACACAAAGTCACGTATTTGAATACATATACCCAACTATGTGAACCATTTGAAGGTGAGTATGCTACATACACAACTTGGAAAGAAGACAAGTTACCATGTTCCAATGTTTCATTCATTCATACAGCCAGTAATCGGCCAAGAAAGATGGCATATAATGTGTGCATATCACAAGTAATTCCCATATTATACAATGCATCCCAAGAATCATACGCCGTTATATGCTTAAATAAACTCATTTATATGTTTGTAGAAAATGATTTCACAAAAGAACGTATTATAACATGTATTACCAAATTCATTGAGGAAAACAAGTTTCTTGGCATTAGATTTTGCATCAACACGTTAAAACAAAGAATTGGTAGAGGATATGTCCACTCTTGGTGGCCTATCCTCCACCAAGTGTACCTTCACTCAGGGATGGGGGAGGGCCACACACACACACACACACACACACACACACACACAATATATATATATGGCATACATACCTCACTCTATATGTCTCTCTTTCTTGCACGCGTGCACACACACACACAATATATATATGGCATACATACCATTGGCATATCCACCCAGAAGATAGCCTACGTGTGGGCAAACATTTTTTCTATAAATATTTCACACTTAAAATATACAACAATGAAAATGACACCATGCCACCAGTAATATGCTAATTCTTATTATGACAATGGCAACTACGTCACTAAGAGACAAATGATCAACATAATGGACATGAGACAAAAGCAGGCTCCAATCAAATCCTAAAGGGTTTATAAACAAGCCATATGTCATTTTTGTAATGATTTCCAGAATGCAACAATGCTTTCCTTTAATTTTTTAAGCTCTTTCAAAAATGTACAAAAGCTTTAAATACAAGAGGAAACCCTAGTAGCTTGGCAAGGATAATACCATTATCGTGTTCTACTTTCATAATTTTTTAAGTGATAAGTGATAATATAAGTGATAATATTAGTTGGCAAGTGGTTTGATGCGTTCAAACATTCCCAAAAAGAAAAATCCCCACTCTCATGCATTGAAAGCACCGCATGGTGGGTTGGATCATTATTATAGCATATAAACACCTACTCTAAGGTAGCAAAATACCACATCTTCCGTAGTGCTATAGAACCACACATGCAAGCCTTACACGTTGATGATTTTCTATGTAGGACACACACACAAACAGGTTCTCAACATTTGTTGCTAGTATTAAGTACTCACACACACACACACACACACACTCTCTACCTATCGCTTCCTTGGGCTACAACATGCGCACATGCACACCATTGTAACAACCTTTGCAATCGTGAAGAAGGGACCGACTCGATAAACTCCAACTACAATCAAGCATATCAGACGGAGGAACATTCCACTCCTTTGCACAAAGGTAATATGTGGCTTCAACGCATATAGCTCTCAAGATTGCATGTGCATGTACTTAGCTGGAAACGAGACGTACATGGGGTATCAGTTATACATCCAGTCACACACACATACGTATGTATCAAGAGGTCTATGTAGCCTATCTATTGCCATAAAAACACAGGTGATTGGAAATGCAACAAAAATGTACACACACAAGCACATGTATATGCGTATGTATAGGTTTTTTAATATCGTATGACAGTTTTTGGATTCTACACACACACACATACACATACACACATGCATGAGCACAAAGATCCGCACAACACATGGAGAAGGCTCGCAGATGGTTGACACAATAGCATATACACACATACATAGATAAATATTCATACAATCATACGCATATAGTATCATTAACATATCACATAGGTGTTAATGGTGTTAAAACATAAGTTTGGTCATATAACATAGGTGTTGATGGTGTTAAAACATATGTTTGGTCATATAACATAGGTGTTGATGGTGTTAAAACATAAGTTTGGTCATCATCCTAAAACTAATGCCAAATGCAAAAATATCATTTGGAAGATTATGCAGTAACAGAGTTGCAGAATCTTGGGTAATAAGTGTTTATGAGAGTGATAACAAATACACAAATGACGACGGCAAGTACTATTCACGTACCAGGTTACGTATGTTTTGAGTACATAGATAAGTTTTTTATGGTTTCCGATCAAGTACCGAAATCGATTGAATAAAAAAAAAGGTTCGTTTTGTATTGAGTGCTTTCCTTTGGAAAGATTAAAACTCCGAAAAAGGAAAAAGCATAAGATGTTTGATAATTAGAAGGCATGAATATGGGTGTTGGTAAAGATATGGCTCCTTTCTTATGGCAACCTCCTGTCATGAGGGTAAAAATTCAGTGTTTTTTTTTTAAAGAGTGACGTTATTAGCTTCAGGGAGGGACATTTTGTAGGGTATTTTTGAAATTGGTTCACTACCTGGAAAGGTTTATATTTCATGGTCTATATCCCTTGGAGGAGGTAGATTTGAGAGATCTTCGGGAAATATATCCGAAAATTCCCTAAGCCATTCGGGAGTTGTGTTGTCCCTTGAATCATCTGCCTTATTAAGTTTTACTAGAAAGATTTGTTGCCCCTTGCGTAACCCCTTTAGAAGTCGACTAGCCTTAACTAAATGAGCCTTAGGCTTCCCATTTGATCCTTGTACTAATGTTTCTTCACCTAAGTGATTTTTGAAGGTTACATTCCCTTGAGCACAGTGAAATTGGGCTTGATTTTTGATTAACCAATCCATTCCTAGAAATCCATCATAGATTCCTACTTGTAGAGTCCGAAAGTAAGATGAAGTAAGGGTTCCTCCTAGTTCAAACTCAACTTCCCTAGCTGTAAATTGAAATAGAACCTCTTTCCTATTTGCTAGTTCTACCACTAATTTCTTGGTGGGATATTGGTTCAATTTAACTTTCCTTAAACATTTAGGGGAGAAAAAAGAGTGAGTGCTGCCACAGTCTATAAGTAGTTCAAAATTTTTACCTTCTCTGTTTGCAACGGTTTGGATGACAGTATACTGTTGCCAAGCTCCAGGGTTATTAATCGCGGCAAAAAGAGTAGCTCTTTCATCTTCCTCATCCAGCAAGGTAGGATCTCCTACTGCAGCATAAGCTCTAGCTCCTCTACCTCTTCCTCTGCCTCGTCCTCTATTTCCTCTACCTCTTCCTCTGCCTCGTCCTCTATTTCCTCTACCTCTTTGATTATTTCCTTGTCCTATTTGAGTCTGAGGAGTGGTTTCGGCAGCAACTCTGGGATTTTTCCCCTCGGGGCATTGACTCTTGTAGTGTCCCATTCTATTGCATCCATAGCATCTGATGTTTGGAAAAGTCTGCTCTATAGTGGCTGGAGCTGACACTTCCCTTCGTTGGTTTCCTTGGTTGTAATTTCCTCTTGCTCTTCCTCTAAAGTTATTGTAGTTGTAATAGCTCCTTGTAGGGGGGTTTCCTTCAGCTGCAAGTGGTTTAGCTCTTAGAAGAGCATCTTGAATAGAGATGGGTCTCATATCTTCCAAGCGGGTACTTAAAAGGTTTGTTTAGACCTTGACAGAAACGAGGAATCTGTTGTTCCATAGTCATTGGTGGTGCATAACGTCGTAAAGACACATATTTGGTGTAGTACTCTTCCAAAGTAAGCCCTAATTGTTTGAGGGCGAAGAATTCATTCATTTTTATAGCTTGGTGAGCTGGATCAGGAAGATATCTTTCTTTCACTTCCTGCTTCATTCTTTCCGAGGAGGGACTAATGAAAGGGTTATCTCTACACTATTGTTTCCACCAGAGTTTTGCATCTCCGGTGAGTCAAAACGCTCCTAACATTGCCTGATTTTTCGAAGCAGTTCCTACTGCCAAGAAATAATCATCCATGGCATCGAGCCACGCTTCACATCATGTTCTAAGTTGGTTCCCTCTCCCTTGAAAGTTGGGAGTTGACCTTGTTTTAATAGTAGTTTCTTTTCCTGGGTGGGAGTGTAGAGACTTTTTGCATTTCCCTAAGTTTGTAATTAATGAAAATCTTTTAGTGATAACACTATTTCTTTTTTTAAAATGCAAGTTTTCTACTCTATATACTTTTAAAATTTTGAATGAAAACAGAAATCCGACAATCATTATCACCATCTTAATTAAACTAAACAAGCATGTCATAAAACCATGGTATATACAAGGGTTAATACAACACTGACTCATACTATGTACAAGATGGACTCATGCTATATACAAGATGGACTCATACTATATACAATGTGTAACTCTCTAAATCAACATCCTCTTCACCACTGGAGGGTCTGACAAGGGATCAAAAAATATGACATCTTTTGGTCCCTTAAACTTTGGGCCTACCCTCATGGGCCTGATCCTACCTGGGTATATTACTTTGGCTACTTGATCATATACCCACTGATTTTGTGACACTTCTACCCCATCTATAATAATGGTCTGATCTGGATCTTCGCTCCCACTAAAAAAGAAAACTTCGATGGTCCAAAGTATTTCTGCCCACTTGAGTCTTTGCAGATTGAGTATCAACCCTTCTACCTGTCTCGTATCAATCAGGAAAATTTCACCAAACTGTGACCAGCTGATTCCCCATATAGGAGGAGGGGAAAACATTACATCTAGTAATTGCATGATGCTCTTGCAAAGTACAAAGTTATTGGAGTTGCAAGCAGCCTCAAACATGATGTTGAAAATCACAAACTTTTGGTAAGCTTGGCGGATATTTTCCTGTATTGATAGGAAAATTCTCATTTTACAATATACCATAATTAAAAATCCAATATAACTTGTGCCTATTTTTGCAACTTTTACCCTCCTAAGGTCAGGACCTTATTAAACCATGCTTCGATACCACTTGAAAGGTTCCCAATCCCGCCGACACCAAAATGGGATGGTAGCATTGACAGGTCTCTAGGCCTACTAAAGTCAGAGTCCTTAAACAAGAAAAATTCCAGGGAATTCACCCTTACCGTTGACAATGTTTTAGGTTTATAGCCCTAGAAAGAGACCTACTCCTGTCTCGCAGTGGAAAGGGGACCATTAAAAACATTTCCGGCCCTATAACTTCATCATTCAGATTATGGTTTCCTTAGCCAACGCTTTTCCCCCCCTAACATATGTGAGGGCACAGCCGTTGGTGGGATTCCTCTTCCAAGTGAAGAAGTTTCTAAACGTTTTAGTGTGCGGGAATGGATAGTTACTTGACTAATCTGGTCCACCCGTCCATGATTGACAACCTTAGTCAATCCCCACTTACCACCCCGCACTCACACATGATTTCTGTGTTGTTTAATTACTACCACATTCTTTTCACAATTAAAACAATGATTCCTTTTAACTTTCACAACTGAATTTCATTAAGACAACCTTTGAAAATAGTATTGAAGACATTCTTTCAGCAAACAAACATCTTTAGACTTAAGACAAGGCCTTGTCATTCTGAAGTATCGCTAACCAGTACTGGCTTGTCTCAAGACCACTATACAGGGGTGAAAAAATGGCACCCATTCCTTATTTATAAAAAACGGGGTGGAAAACGCCATCACCCAAAGTCCGGGCGCCCATACACCAACCGGTTGCCCATACAACCGGGCGATTCCTCTAGGATAAACTTGAAATCTTAAGTAATATCCACAAACACAAACAAGCACGGGGTAAATACTCCACGTGTGCTGAGGAAACCCACTCATCCATGGTGGAATCGCCATCATTACTCATTACCTGGAGTAAAATATTTCCAAGAAATCAGAGGTGTCTTGAGACAAGCTGTCTTAAGGATGGTCAAATAATTCTTTCTTAGATCAATCAATAATAACCCAATCATTTCTTTCCTATTTACAATCATTGCTCGTTGGTTTCGTGGAAGTTACCTTCCATTTACAGCCAGTTTATTCTTCCTAACCTTACGTATGCAATGCTAACTTAAAAATGAGCTTTAAAAGATTTTAAGTGAACAAAATAGAAATCCACCTAGGACTGCTCATCCATGTGCTGCTGCGCTGGAGTCCGCAGACTTTCCTCCGTCGGCCTATGGCTAGGCCCAGCCTCATGGTCATTAGTGGCTTTATTTCTTTTGTTGCTAATTTCCTCTTCCTCGGTAAGAGGATTCCCTCGGGTTCTCTTTGGAGCCATATCGGCAGCGTTATAAAAAGACTTAATCGATTAGAAGTTTAATTGAATAATCTTTTTTTTCCTTTTTACCCAAAAATAAGGATTTTTGGAGTAAGTAGGTATCCTTGATAGTTAATTGGATGAGATATTCCTCTTGTAACTTCCTTATACTATAAGTAATTTCCCATAATTATCTTTTAATTAGGGAATCTATTTAACTAGGTTTCTCCTTAGTCTATATATTTTATATTTGACCTTAAGAAATTATAATTCCTATCGGCTAATGGATTAGTCACCCTAATTTTAATTTGATTTATTCTATCTTTAGAAATTTTCATAAATTTAATTTATAATCTTTCCCTCCAATACTTTTGGTTTAATTTAGGAAAAATTTGTTGATAGTAATTTGTTATACTAACCATTTATGCTGAGATAATTCTCCCAACCTTCAATGGTGATTTTGAACCTCTGGTATTTATTTGGTAATTAAATAAATTCATTTACTAATTTCCTATCTCTATTTTATACGCCAAATTAGTTACTTTTGATGAAGATAAGTATTTAAACTATTTATATGAGGTTGGGGTATTTACCACGGATTCCTCAAGGTGTGTTCTACCTCTGATATTTATAGCAAAGGTTTTTGGATGAATTTACTATTTTTCACCTTTCATTTTCTCTTTAAAATAATGTAGTTTTATTGAGATAATTAGGTAAACTAATTATTTGAGGTTAACATAATTATCACTGATTTTATAATATGTAATTAACATTTGATAAATAACTCAAAGCATTTTGAATCAATTTTCTAATTTCTCCCTTTTAATTTGTCCTACAAATAGAGTAATTTTGCTAAAATAATTAGGTAAATTTATTATCTGAGGTTAACATAATTATCACGAGTTCTCTAACATGTAATTAACCTCTTATAAATATCTCAAAGCATTTTGAATCAATTTGCTAATTTACCCCTTTTAATTTGTCCTAGAAACAGATTAATTCTGCTAAAATAATTAAGTAAATTAATTATGTGAGTTTAAAATAATTATCACGGTTCCCTAACATGTAATTAACCTCTGATAAATAACTCAAAGAATTTTGAATCAATTTTCTAATTTCCCCCTTTTAATTTGTCCTAAAAACAGAGTAATTCTGCTAAAATAATTATCACGGGTTTCCTAGCATGTAATTAACCTCCAATAAATAACTCAAAGAATTTTGAATCTATTTGATTATTTTACCCTTTATTTTACTCTAAAAAAGAGTGTAATTCTGCTTAATTAATTATGAAAATTACTCAAAAAATTATAAGATAATTTTCTTAGCCTAATGACAATCTAATGCAACTTTGATAAATATCTCAACTTAATCTAAACTGAATTAATATATTCTCCATAGCTCCACACTACACCCACACCTTCCAGAATTGATTTTGGTTGATTTTACTGAATTTTAATGATGAAAATTGAATATCAGTGAATTCTAGAACCTTAGGATAAGAAAGTCTTTGTTAATAATAATTACTGAAACCATCCAATTTTTATCAATTAATTGAATTCCTAGTGTAACCTTCCAGGGCCCGTAACTTTTTCAGTTTTTATCGGATTCTGATTCTGAAAATTACTAACCATAGTAAAGCTCTGCTTATGATTCCAAAAGTACCAATATCATCCATGATTGAATCATTCAACAGTGGTTTTCAAGTTAATTTTACAAGCTTTCAGAAACTCGAAACCTTACAATAATATTTGTAGTATTCACGTTGTGAGCGGGATGAAAACACACACAGCGCCTCTATAACGACCCGACACACACTCTTGGGAAGGTACACACACACACTATGGGGCACCACTCGGCTTAGACAACACACCTGGCCGAGACAGGGAACACACCTCTAGAGTGAGAGGAGAGAAACTATCCACTTGCCCACTCCACACAGACACACAGACACACACACACACACCCAAAAACTCAGCTCAAAAGAGTAGAATTTCTGATGTTTAGATACAAATGAGCTTGGGCCAACACCAATGGGGCAAACAGCTCACAAAATATGGGTAAAAGATACCAGATACAATCACAAATTGGAGAAGAAGCCTCATTCATAGGAGAAGATTACACAGAAAAATAGCAGAAAAAGAGTGAGGAATTTGGCAAAATGGACAGCGCCATCGCGTCCGGAACGGCCCAAAACCCCAGTCTACAATGTCAAAGTGCTCAAATCCGACCTCGGATGAGCAGTTTACGACCAAAACAGGCTCCAAAATGAGCAAAAACACAGCTGCGGCTGTTTCTCCTCTCTTCTCCACGTTTTTTCTGGTCTTCTCTCTGTTTTTTCAGTTTCCACACTTAGCTTTATTAGTTGGGCACCCTTGGCCTTTTAGATGACCTCAAACGGACCCCGAACAGGCCAAAAACTGACCTCGCAGTGCATAGTTGTCACCTTTTTGCATCATTCGCACACCTGGCACTCAGCTTTTTTTCAATAATGCACCTCGCCACCACGTGAAGTGGCCCCAAAAAAAGGTCCTCATGATGACCTTTCTGCATAACTCTCACCAGAAAACACCCATGTTGTGCCCGTACTTCTCCACGTGCAAGTATTGACCTCGTTCGGCCTCCTGACGCCACTCAATGCCATCTGACGCACCTGCTTACCTCATGTCGTCGGCCCGCGGATAGCTTCCTCGAGAAGTTTTACGCGCTACCAAATCCTCCTTATTGTAGAAAAAACACACTGGTACTAGTAATAGTGAAAATCGATGCACTATGTACATGGTGTCCTACCTGTACACATGTGGGCCCCACGTAACCACCTGGCTCTGGAAAATGGGCAATTCTTTATTTGATGCACCATGCATGTGTATGTACATATGCGCAATCCCTTGCTCCAAAAAACTCCTGACAACGTTGAGGGGAATTTATTGCCTATTTTTATTAGTGATGAAGAATGAGCCATGATGTAAAGGCCATACCCATTAGTTAGGTATATTTTGAGAATAAGCATGCTGGAGCTCTTAAAAATGATATTAAAAGTCAGTATAGGACTAAAGACTATCTCGTATCTAAGAGATTTTCTAGAATTAGATAGCGATGGGTTTTCTATAGCTAGCTAGAGGTAAATCTAGGACCGATGAAGAGAGTTGGGGACCAACTATTAAGGGTCAATATAAGAGTAAAGGGAATTCTACTAATTGAGAGGTTGTGGGGATTGAATGGGGATGGGCTTCTAATGCTAAGCTAGAAGCAACCCCTATGATTGAATAGGGATGGGCTTTTAATGTTTAGCTAAAAGCAACCCATATGAATGGCTACTTTGAGAGTAAAGGGACAATACAAAAGTAAAGAGTATTCTACTAATTGAGAGGTTGTCGAGATTGAATAGGGATAGGCTTTCAATGTTTATTTAGAAGAAACCCCTATGAATGGCTATGAGAGTAAGGGGCCAACTTATAGGACCAAAGTTTTAGAGCTTGTAAGGCCTTGCATAGTTGCATAAGGCCTTGCGTAATTGCATATAAGATAGATGTAATGGTGCACGTGTGACAATACACGGGGCACAATTATCTCAAAAACAACAAACATTGAAAGACCATAGCTAAAGGGGTGGGGTGCTAGCCTCGAGGACAAGTAGAAGTCAATGGGCCAAAGTGTGTGTGATTGCTAAGGAGGGTAATAGGAATTGTTATGTTAAACAAATCCTCAAAACATCAGTTTGTTAACATTACACACATTCTCTAAACATTAATTTGTAAATTTTAAATAAACCCTCTACTAGTAGTTCTTAAGAAGAACCCTACTTATTTATAAAACTACTCATAGAGTCATACAATGCTATAGGAAGTCACTTCACCTTCGATCTTACTTAGTTATATTTAAGTGGCATTCAATGATATCACAAAGGTTGCAAAATGGTATTAATTATGTGTTTTTTGGCAATCTGATGCTTCACATCGACTAGATTTTTTGGGATTCCACCCACACACCACCCATACACCCACACCCCCATGTCACACAAGTGGAACCATAGCAAGCATGCTTTAAGCCACTCTCTTTTATTGTCTAGTACACATCGACGTCCCTATGTCACACTATTTGAAGCAAAGCAGGCATGCTTAATGCTCCTCTGTTTTACTGCTAGGCCAAACCCCCTTGGAACTTGGCTAGGTATTGATTATCTTAACAAAAATTAACACTAGCACTCTCGAGTCTTTTCTTTTTATAGAAGCCTATGCTACTGCAATCTCTCTTTCTCTAACTCCCTCTCTCTCTCTCTCTCACACACTCACACGCACACACGCATGAAGGTTATACCCAATATTTTTTTGATCATAGTTTTAGGATTCCTTGCAATTAGTAAAGCGCAAGTGCATGTGTGCGCATGTGTGTGCACTACACCCACCCACACACACATCCATGTGACAATAGGACAATGATGATGGTAGAGAAAGAAATATACTAGAGGTAAGGGGAAGCTTGTCGAAGAAGAATCCTGTAGTGAAGAGGGAAACAACGGGTCTTGGACACGTTGGTGAGGTGGTGAGAAAACATGCCCTTTGTCTCTCTCTCTCTCTCTCTCTGTCTCTCACTCTCTTTATATGAGGCTGTGCTCATATTCATGTGCTTCTTTGAATTATGCTGCCATCTGACCTAGATTATATATGTTTTGTATGCTCGCCTGCATGGAAAGGTATTGATTCCAAGATCAGTAGCAACAGCGTGTCTTTTAATGGCAACGTTGTTGTTTGAACTTCTCTCTTACTCTCTATCGCTCAAGTGGTATAGCCTTTCTATCACCCAAGGGTGGTACATTGGCTATACCATTTCCCTCTAGAATAACAGGTCTTGAGTTCAACTCTCCTCGTCCGATAGAACTTTAAGGTCTCTTGGGATAGTTTCCTACGACAAAAATATCTTCTTCTCGTGTGTGTATGTTTGTGTGTGTGTGTGATAGTAAAAAGAGGAAATGGTATAACCTTTCTATCACCCAAGTGTGATAGATTGGATATGCCATTTCCCTCTAGAATAACAAGTCTTGAGTTCAACTCTCCTTATCGGATAGATCTTTAAGGTCTCTTGGGATAGTTTCCTAGGGAAAAATGATGCTCTCTCTCTCTCTCTCTCTCTCTCTCTCTCTCTCTCTCTCTCTCTCTCTCTCTCTCTCTCTCATTCATTTCAATGCATAGTTGATGACAATATTGTTGCATGTGCTAAAGTTCTCTTAATGAGTCCTAGAAGAGCACCAATGATTTTCTCTTAATGAAGCCCTAGCCTTCAAATAGCAAGATTCTCGTTCGCTTGCCCTTCAGGCTTCCATAGGAGGGAGGACATACAATCTCTCTCTCTCTCTCTCTCTCTCTCTCTCTCTCTCTCTCCTCCCCACTCTCTCGTTCTCTCTCTACATACAGTCCGTGACTATCTTGCATATCTAAAACATAGCTCACCATCACAGCTCTCCATGTGTCATTGTCTTTCTGCGTTCTGGTTTTGGTTTTCTTGTTGACTGCTCTACGCGACTAGAGAGAGACTGATCATTCCGTGTGTGTGCCATTGTATGTGAATCACAACATGACGAGATATGTAGAGCAGCTTGTAGGAGAGGCACCGCCAAAAAATAGAGGGGGAGCCTAGTCGAGGTGTAGAGAGAGAGAGAGAGAGAGAGAGAGAGAGAGAGGTGATTATCTATATCACTATTGTGCCATACTGCAAACCATTTTGAAAACAAAAAAAATTATTAAACATCAGAGGTAAACGTCAAACCGTTGTTCTTTATGCACAAGACAAAAAGGCATGCGAGTTTATAGACTTGAGTTGGAATAAAAGAGCACGATAGATGTTTGTATAGATTTGCAACCGCTCGACATGAATGAACTCAAGGAGACACTCGAATAAGACTGCTTGCATCAATGCCAAGATCACCATCACCATCGCATGTTGAAACGGCAACCAAGAAAACCCTGTATCGCCGTCCCCTTCAAGTTGTCCTACGCACGTCTCTCTCTCTCTCTCTCTCTCTCTCTCTCTCTCTCTCTCTCTCTCTCTCTCTCTCTCTCTCTCTCTCTCTCACGCCAAATCCCGATCATACTCCGAGAAAGTGAGGAAATTAGTAGGGAAGCTCGCTAACCGTATACGCGCTGTCGTGCTGTGACACGTACATAGTGGGAACGCATGCTACAAGATCTATCTTGTATTTTTTTAGATACATAATTATATTTCCTATAGTGTACATATGCATATTTAAGTATAATAATAAGCCTTCTATCTCATCCTATTATTTTTCTCAAGGGTAACCTATCCTTACTTTACCATCAGAAAATACTATGGGAAAAGCATCAATAGCTTCGCCTTTTTAACTTGGGGCAAAAAGCATTGATTCTTTATTTCTACTATTTCATTATCATCTCACACCCTAGCTAGATCCTATATCTAGGGTAAACTACAATATATATATATTCTACGTATTTTTTATACTTTTCTTATATTTCTTTTTAAATAGCTACTAGGAGAGAATCAAATCCTAGTGGGACACTAGGTGGCATGATTTCAAAGATACACTTATTTTAATGCATTATTGCAAGCATGATTACAAAACTTTGTCAAGGAGCAATGTCATGCTTTCATATGGAATGAGGTGTCCTTGTGAATTAAATGAAAGTTTAGGCTAAGGAGACCACATGAAGACTTTTGCTGCCATAAATGGACCCTATTTTGATGAATTTGTTACACAAGGTTCCAATCCGAATTGGAAAACCATTTTAAAATGAAAATCGTAGCTAATGAGCTGAAGTTTTTGCCCATGTTTTCACTTTTTTATTTGGAGCCACGGTTGAGGAGATATGATCAAAATACTGGACCCCAGTCTTCCCACATCATGCAAGAACAGCTCATTTCCAACTTTTCCAATTCATGTTCACACTGGCTCCTCTCTTCTTGTGTAAAACCTTGGGGGTTCGCTTCACCTATAAAAGGGGACCTCTTCTTCCTTGGAAGGAACTTAAGCATTTAAGCCATTGATGAGAGGAATTCATGAGGGAGTGAGTAGTAACACCTAATTGTACTTAGCCATTAACATAAGCCCAAGCCTACACTTTTTCCTAGAGGGAGACTAGCCATTCTTGCAACAAGATAACCTTGGAAGATTAACTCTAATCAAAGAAGTTCTTGCACTTGGTGTATCAATCAAAGTGGAATTATCCACTCTTCTTCTCTCTCCCATCAATAATGGTGCCGAAGGGTTTCAAGTAAGATGTGTTCTACATTGATGTTTTCTTGATTCCTTGATGTTTTCATTTTCATCTCTAATCCAACATATACATATATATGTATCTAATCTCATCTCCTTAACCAAACCTATCTCTCTCATTCTTAGTAATTCATCCTCTCTAGGTTCTCTTTGCTACAGGCACATCTCTCCCCGCAGTATCCTTATTGCCTACGGGCAAGAATAGGGCTTGGGAGGGAAACTTCTCATCTCTTCACTTCTCTCATATCTATATTTCTCACATACTATCCTAGATGAGTAACCCACATGATGATCATTTCTATCGCTTTCACTCTGTACGATCTATTAGAATTAACGTATGGATTAGCCGTAAAATACACTTTCAACAACGTATAGTGTTTCTCTTCGGCCCTGAAAGGCTCAATGAAATACTTATATCACCGGATCCCATCATACTACCTCTCATAGACTATAATTTTTCTTTTGATGTAAGCGTAGTTATCTTGCTATGAACCAAGAGGATTTGTACACACAATTAATCCCAATCACTAGACAAAATATCTATATTATGGTAAGCACAAAACTACAATTCCAAAGAACAATTCGTAGCCTATTTGGTCAGCCAAGATTGAATGCCATTAACTCATCCATTAACCCTTTCATATTACCCATGATACGATATGACCATAGCCTTGATGTTTTCATCTTCATATTGTTTTGACATTCTCTTTTGCGTTCTTTCTTTGTGTGTGTGTGTGAGTGCAAGAGACAAAGAGCGAGTCTTCTTTGATTGCACTTCTTTCCAAACCCTAGTCTTCATGGCATCTATGGTTTAACTCCTTTATATAGTTTTTGTTGAGTTCTCTCACAAACTCTCACACCCATAAGCCCGGTGCTTTCCTGGCAAGACCACAAATTTTCGATATATTTTTGGTGAACTCGACGCGAATCTGCTAGGGTGAGAGTTTGTGGATAACCATGGGTGATCATGTTGAGCAATAGGGTATGCATTTTGACCCAGCAACAATGCAAATGTTTCAAGCATTTGCAATGTTCATGCAACAACAACATGCTACTGAAAGAAGGGAGATTTCAGCAACGAAGGCCATACAATCGGTCGTGAACAGAATGGATCAGTTCAATGGCAAAGATGTAACCAAGTACTTACGCGAGTATGTGAAGGAGATGGAGCTGCATCGCATGTCAGAAGGTGAGATAATTCAAAGCTTTGAGCTAGTTGTTGCTCCAGAAATTAGGGATCATGTTAGGGCAATTAAAGATGGGCATGGGAGAAATTGGGAAGAACTCAAAGTAGCTTTAAAGGAGGAATATTTCATGGAGGACTCTGAGAGAGTGACCAAAAGGACATTCTTAGAATGGGTAGTCAAGCCAAAGCAAGGACTATCAATAACAAAACTACTTAGGGAATTTGAGCGGCGCTATGCACAACTCACAAGGACTGAAAGGGCCACACTAGATGTAGAGAAGACATATTTTTTCTTACAAGCTGCAGGTAAAGAGTTTCAAGAAAATTTGGAGCTTCTTCTTGAAGGTAAAGATGCTGAGCAAGGACTAAAGACCGACTGGAATGAGGTTGAAGGTGCTCTCTCACTGCTTGCCAAACGACAAAGAAGAAGGGACAAGATGGTACTAAACACTACAAGTCCTTCCACCTCAACTCCTAACAAAATGGTAAAGCCTACTTTTATCGCTCCTAAGTTTGATGAGTCCATGCTAGATGAGCTTGTGAAGGGAATGCGTGACTTGAAGGTGAAGCTTGCAAAGCTTGAAGAAAAAGGCCAACCATCAGGGCCACTTTCTAGGCAAAGACAACAGCCCAAAGAAGGGTTTGTTAATAGATGTATTTGGTGTGATAGTACAGACCATGTAAGAAGGGATTGTGATGATTTTAGTGATGCTTTGTCAAAAGATGTCTTTTTTAAGGATGGTAAAATCCACTTAAGAGAGACAGGTCTACCCTTGAGAACTAACTTTGGGAAGGGGGGAATGCAAACCTTAGTTGAAGATATGGCAACTAAGCATGCCACCTCTTCAGTTGAGGCAGCTACTTATGGAGTAAAAATTGAACATTTTTGTGATGAAGAGGTGAGTGACCATCATGGTCAAATTTGGCCAAATGTCATGCAATTAGCTAAAAAGGGAAAGCTTACAAATGAGATTCTACATGAAGTAGGTGATTGCATACGTCTAGAAACAGGATGGAATGATCCAGTGGACTCATTGTCAGTGCATGCCTACATTACAAAATGCCAACAAAACGAGGCAATTGTAGAAGAGAAGCGCAGACGTGAGAATGCTGATGAAGGACCATCAAAAAGAGCTTCTAGAAGTGGGGGAAGAAGCAACTCAATGCCTTCTCAAACACCCTCAACACAAGAAGCATCTCCACCTGAAGTACTCATGGAGGAGTCTACAACAGGAAAGAAGAAAGAGCCAACGAAAGGTAAGACAAAAGGCCCAACGTATAAACTACAATCTGATATTGAGGTTTCTACAGATTTAAAGAAAGTCTTGGAGGAAAGGATCTTGAATAGCAAGATTGAGTTCACTCTGGGAGAAGTTCTTGGCATTGCAAAGCGTGAATTCCACGAGGAGATCATTGACATCATCAAGAGGAAGAGGCAAACCCTTGCTGAAGTTTCTCGTCCACAGGTTGAAGGGGAAACCTCGAAGACACAAGGGATGCAATTGCAAAATAAGGAGAATGATGGAGCTATGGTAGGATGCTACCAATCTAATGGGAGAATGAAGCAAGTGCATTTCTCAAATGATGATGAAGAAGTTGAAGATATTCCTAGGAGTTACTATTCACGAAGTCATTGGGCAAGGGCTACTACAGAAACTTTGGTCAAGGTAGGTGATCTTGAAGAGGCATTTGTTGCCTTGATTGACCATGGTTCAGAAATAAACATAATGTCAAAGAGTCTCTACAACAAGTGCAAATGGCCGATGGACACAGATCATGGCTGGATGGTAAAAGTGGCAAACAATTCATTCGGTGAATTGTATGCAGCATGTCCAGGTGTGAAGGTAACAATAGGTGATGTAACGATTGACCAAAACTTCTTTGTACATGATACATCTTCATATCATCTCATCCTTGGACAACCCTACATTGTGGGAGTTCGAATGGAAACAAAGGTAATGGACGATGGTTCAACATATGCTAGAATACGTAGCAAAGATGGTAAACGAGCTGTCCAATTTCTCACAGTCTGTGTAAACCATGAAAGAAATTGTGACAACCTCAGAGAACATCCTCTACCAAAAGTAAGCAAAGAGTTTCATGATCATAGAGAAATGATGGGTTTTGGCCAAGTACCATTGTAAAGCGGGATTGCAGTGGTACAGAAAGAAAAAGGGTCTCGCCTGATCCAAAAATAGGTGAAACTTTCTCGATGAGCGCCTTGGTAACAAGGAATGGATCACTATGTTTTACAAAACTTGAAGATTTGAAGAGATATGAGAAGAAATATGTGCATAATGTACAAATAGGCATGAAAAAGGGTGGGTTGCTAAAGCCTATTGAAAATGTTTTAGGTTTGTGTGAACAAGTTTCTTTTGTAGATACTATGGGTGAGCTTGATGCTATAATGAGGTCTAGTTTGCATCTTGAAAATGAAGTTGTGGAAGTTTGCTCTATGGAAATGTATCAAGTAATAGAAGCCTTTAAAGAAAGCCAAACAGTTTGCCCAGAAGTCCATGTTGAAACTAAATACAAGAGTGTAGCAAAGAAGGTGAAACCAGTAGCTTCACCCTTACCACCCAACAACAGGGAAAAGATTGAACAGGCTTCTTTACAACCAAGTTTGAGGAATCCAAAAAAGATCGGGCATACCTTCACAAAGGAGTCTTTTCAAGAGTTGCAGATTGGTTGCAAGGAGTTTCTAACACAGGAGGAGACAAAGTGCTTCAAAGAAATGCTTTCAAAGCATGGTAAGGCTTTTGCATTTGAGCCACATGAGATAGGATGTGTTGATCCTTATTTTGTAGCTCCTATGGTAATTTTCACAATACCTCATGTGCCTTGGAATCTGTGGCCTATTCCGGTTCCAAAGGCTCATTTGCCAAAGTTAGTAGAGCTACTGAATGAGAAAATCAAAATGGGAATCTTGAAGCCTTCTTGTGCTCCATACTCAAACAAGTGGTTCACAGTTCCAAAGAAGAATGGTTCTCTACGCTTCATCCAAGATATGCAACTAGTGAACAAGGTGACAATTAGAAATGTAGGTACATGTCCAATTGTGGATGAATTTACAGAGGCGTTTGCAGGGAGGGCAATCTACTCAATGGGGGATCTCTACTCAGGGTATGATCAATTTCAGCTTGCAATCGAAAGCAAAGACTTGACAACCATGAGGACACCTTTGGGTTTGGTAAGGATGTGTACCTTGCCACAGGGAGCAACCAACTCGGTTGCACATATGATGAATGGGATGAATAAGGTCTTACGTGACTTTATTCCTCAAATCACAATGCCTCTCATTGATGATTTGCCTATCAAAGGATGTGAAGAAAGTGACAAAGATGAAGCTTTGGATCTCAAGGGATGTCGCAGGCTTGTGGTAAATCACATAAATGATTGTGATAAAATTTTGTCTAGGTTGGAAGAAGTGAATCTTACATTGTCAGGGAAAAAGTCTATGTTTGGTGTCAAAGAAGTGCTCATTGTGGGGCACATGTGCGGGCCATATGGTAGGAAACCTTGTCCATCAAAGGTAGATGCCATCCAAAGAATGAAAGAAACATGCACTAGCATCACTGAGGTTAGAAGGTTTCTGGGAGCATGTGTCTTCTATGTTATTTGGATTCCACATTATGCACATGTAGCTGATCCCTCTTTATCAGCTGCTTAGAAAGAATCAAAAGTTTAAATGGACAGAAGCACATGTAAAATCCATGAAAAAGCTAAAGGAGTTACTCCAATCAGCAACGACTTTGAGAAAGGTAGACTATGAGTGTCAAAGGCCAGTGATTGTGACAGTAGATACCAGTCCTACAGGGATTGGATGGGCAATAGGGCAAGATGACAAAGAAGGACACACGTATGTGGTAAGATTTGGAGCAAAGGTACTAAGTGCTCGCCAAAGAAACTATCCACAGATAAAGAGAGAGTTATGGGGTATGGTTATAGCCTTGAAAAGTGGGAAAGAGTACCTAATTGGTGCATGTGTGGTTGTAGAAACAGATTGTCTACCACTTCTTGGGATGATTACAAGCTGCTCAACACCAGTCATTGCTATGTTGCGGTGGATTGCCTACATTAAGTCCTTAAATCCCGAGTTTAAGCACATTGCAGGTAAAGACAATACAGTGGCAGATATGCTATCAAGGGCAAGGTATGAAGATGAGTCATAAATGATTGATGAGGGAGATGATGTAGGCACAAAATTCTATTCTATCTCTCATGTCAAAGGTAACAATGTCTGCATGACTAATTCACTTGAATTGTTCTTGAAAGATCTTTATGAAGGTGATTGGATTTCTATTGGAAGGTACTTGAGTACTCTAACAAAACAGGATGATTGGTCTGAACAAGAATTCAAGAGGATACGTAGGAAAGCATATGGGTACTTTTTAAGGGATGGTTACTTGTGGAAGCATCCTAAACAAAAGGGTGCTACACCACAACGGGTTATATGTAAAAAAGAGACTCAAGTAAAGCTCATGCAAGAGTTTCATGAGAGTCTATGGGCTGGACACAGGTGTGTGTGGGCAACCTTCTCCAAATTGAAAGAAAAATACTGGTGGAAGGGTATGTATAAAGATGTATCTCAGTTTGTAGTGTCATGTGTAACTTGTCAAATGTATTCAAATGTTTGACATCGTGATGGATTGCACCCTACATATCCACTGGTCATGCACTATAAATGGGTTGTGGATCTAGTCACGATGCCTTTAGGACTCTGGCAGATGAGATACTTGGTTCTTGCATGAGAGGACCTAACTAACCAGGTTGAAGGAAGAGCATTAAGATCTAAGACCACAGAAGCTGTGTGAAAATTCCTTCTTGATGAGGTGATTTGCCGTTATGGTTGTGTGGGAAACATCACTGCAGATCGAGGTGAACTGGATGCCAAAGAAGCAAGGGAGTTCTTTTCTAGATTAGGGATCAAGCTTTCTCTTACTACAGCTTACAACCCTGAAGGCAATGGAAAGAGTGAAAGAGGGCATCCTCCTATCATCAAAGATTTGGCCAAGGCTTGCGAAGGAAGAGTTGGTGAGTGGCCAAAATTGTTACCATATGCTTTATGGGCTGATCGTACAACACATAGCTCAGTAACTGGCTACATGCCTGCGGAGCTAATGCATGGTCAAAATCCAGTGATGTCGATTGAGGATACAATTCCCACATGGAATGTACTACCTTGGCAAGAGGGACTTAGCAGGGAAGATCTCCTTGCACTGCATATAAGGCAGCTAGAGAGAAGACCTGGAGACATTGAAGCTGCAAAAGAACGACTCAAAAATGCAAAGTTGAAAAAGAAGGAATACTTTGATAAGCGACATCAACTCAGGAGCAAAGCAATTGACAAAGGTGACTGGGTCTTAGTATATGATAGTAGCCTTGATAACCAGCACACAGTCATGCGTAAGCTCTCAAAAAGATGGTTTGGACCGTATGTTGTAAAGCATGTGCATGAAAATGCTACTTACAGCTTGTCTGAACTAGATGGTACAGAAGTAAAGATTCCCATTGCAGGAAAAAGGATTAAAATGTTTAAGAGAAGAGAAGACAATGATCTAGAAGATATTGATGAGGAAGAAGAGAAAAACACAGGTGAAGATCAAAGTGAACATGAAGCTCTGGAATCATCCAGTGAAGAAGAAGACAAGGAAGATGTACAAGAGGTCTATTCTTACAAAGAGACAATGTGGCACATACCGGAGGATGTCCAGGTTTAGAGGGGGTGGATGTCTTGCTGTGACACGTACATAGTGGGAACGCATGCTACACGATCTATCTTGTATTTTTTTAGATACATAATTATATTTCCTATAGTGTACATATGCATATTTAAGTATAATAGTAAGCCTTCTATCTCATCCTATTATTTTTCTCAAGGGTAACCTATCCTTACTTTACCATCAGAAAATACTATGGGAAGAGCATCAATAGCTTCGCCTTTTTAACTTGGGGCAAAAAGCATTGATTCTTTATTTCTACTATTTCATTATCATCTCACACCCTAGCTAGATCCTATATCTAGGGTAAACTACAATATATATATATTCTACGTATTTTTTATACTTTTCTTATATTTCTTTTTAAATAGCTACTAGGAGAGAATCAAATCCTAGTGGGACACTAGGTGGCATGATTTCAAAGATACACTTATTTTAATGCATTATTGCAAGCATGATTACAAAACTTTGTCAAGGAGCAATGTCATGCTTTCATATGGCATGAGGTGTCCTTGTGAATTAAATGAAAGTCTAGGCTAAGAAGACCACATGAAGACTTTTGCTGCCATAAATGGACCCTATTTTGATGAATTTTTTACACAAGGTTCCAATCCTAATTGGAAAACGATTTTAAAATGAAAATCGTAGCTAATGAGCTGAAGTTTTTGCCCATATTTTCACTTTTTTATTTGGAGCCACGGTTGAGGAGATATGATGGAGATATGATCAAAATATTGGACCCCAGTCTGCCCACATCATGCAAGGACAGCTCATTTCCAACTTTTCCAATTCATGTTCACACTGGCTCCTCTCTTCTTGTGTAAACCCTTGGGGGTTCCCTTCACCTATAAAAGGGGACCTCTTCTTCCTTGGAAGGAACTTAAGCATTTAAGCCATTGATGAGAGGAATTCATGAGGGAGTGAGTAGTAATGCCTAATTGTACTTAGCCATTAGCATAAGCCCAAGCCTACACTTTTTCCTGGAGGGAGACTAGCCATTCTTGCAACAAGCTAACCTTGGAAGATCAACTCTAATCAAAGAAGGTCTTGCACTTGGTGTATCAATCAAAGTGGAATTATCCACTCTTCTTTTCTCTCCCATCAATAATGGTGCCGAAGGGTTTCAAGTAAGATGTGTTCTACATTGATGTTTTCTTGATTTCTTGTTGGTTTCATTTTCATCTCTAATCCAACATATACATATATATGTATCTAATCTCATCTCCTTAACCAAACCTATCTCTCTCATTCTTAGTAATTCATCCTCTCTAGGTTCTCTTTGCTACAGGTACATCTCTCCCCGCAGTATCCTTATTGCCTACGGGCAAGAATAGGGCTTGGGAGGGAAACTTCTCATCTCTTCACTTCTCTCATACCTACATTTCTCACATACTATCCTAGTTGAATAACCCACATGATGATCATTTCTATCGCTTTTACTCTGTACGATCTATTAGAATTAACGTATGGATTAGCCGTAAAATACACTTTCAACAACGTATAGTGTTTCTCTTCGGCCCTGAAAGGCTCAATGAAATACTTCTATCACCGGATCCCATCATACTACCTCTCATAGACTATAATTTTTCTTTTGATGTAAGCGTAGTTATCTTGCTATGAACCAAGAGGATTTGTACACACAATTAATCCCAATCACTAGACAAAATATCTATATTATGGTAAGCACAAAACTACAATTCCAAAGAACCATTCGTAGACTATTTGGTCAGCCAAGATTGAATGCCATTAACTCATCCATTAACCCTTTCATATTACCCATGATACGATATGACCATTGCCTTGATGTTTTCATCTTCGTATTGTTTTGACATTCTCTTATGCGTTCTTTCTTTGTGTGTGTGTGAGTGCAAGAGAGAAAGAGTGAGTCTTCTTTGATTGCACTTCTTTCCAAACCCTAGTCTTCATGGCATCTATGGTTTAACTCCTTCATATAGTTTTTGTTGAGTTCTCTCACAAACTCTCACACCCATAAGCCCGGTGCTTTCCTGGCAAGACCGCAAATTTTTCGGCAGCGCACGCAAATGATCATCAAGCTGAAGTTATGTGATTTTCTATTTCTTAGCAAAGTCATTTTTCTTACAATTCTAAGCCCACAGAGCTTCAAAACACTACAAGAGGTACTTCACATTAGCGACACTCGCAGTGCGACTCTTAAAAGTGAAAATTCACAGTGTCGCTAGTTTATTTGTAACATAGCGACACTCATAGAGTCGCCAACAGGGGTAAAAAATAAACTGAGAGCGCCCACAAACTCAGATCTCAGATCTGTGTTTTTGGCACTCAAGCAAGCAAAGAGGTAGCCCGCGCTCTCCCTCTCTCTCTCTCTCTTTCTTCTCTACACACACACACACGCATACACGAGGAGAGGAAGGAGAGCCAGGTATGCTCCTTCCCTCTCCTCTCTCTCATGTTCCCTTCCCCTCTTTCTCTCTCTCTCTCCCTCTCTCTCTCACACACACATTGTGTTTTTGAGAGAGAGAGAGAGAGAGAGAGCACATGCATAAACAAAACACACACACACACACACACACACACACACACATGCATAAAAAAAGAATGCATATAGACACACATTGAGAGAGGAAAAGAGAGAGAGAGAGAGAGAGAGAGAGAAAAGAGAGAAGAAGAAGAAGAAGAAGAGAGTTTTAACGTCGTAGTAAGAAGAAGAAGAAGAAGAGAGTTTTAAGAAGAAGAGCCGACCAGGGGTTGAACTCAAGACCTGTTATTCAACAGGGAAATGGCATAACCAATCTACCACACTTGGGTGATAGAAAGGTTATACCATCTTCCTCTTTTAATTGGCACACACACATACCCACACACACGCACACCCGAGAAGAAGAGAGTTTTAACGTTTAGGAAACTATCCTAAGAGACGTTAAAGATCTAGCCGACGAGGAGTTGACCTGTTATTCAACAGGGAAATGGAATAACCAATCTACTACACTTGGGTGATAGAAAGGTTATACCATTTTCCTCTTTTTATTGGCACACTCACACACACACACCCAAGAAGAAGAGAGTTTTAACGTCGTAGGAAACTATCCCAAGAGACCTTAAAGATCTAGCTGACGAGGAGTTGAACTCAAGACCTGTTATTCAAGAGGGTAATGGAATAACCAATCTACCACACTAGGGTGAACTCCATTCTTGGAATACATAGACATGGAGAAGTGTCTGAAATGTGATTCCGAGAGATATCGAGTAGATCTCCAATGTCAACGAGATGATCTTCACACTCATCTAGGCACCAGTGCTCTAGTGGTGGAAGCAACGGTTGTTGTGGGGATCTCGCCATTGATGCCTCGACACCGCCTCGTGTTCGAGGAGGCTCTTTACCCTCCCCTTCTTTGCCCGTCCCCACACCAGCCAAGGCATCACCATCTACAAAAGGTTTTGCACGGCTGATGGCCGTTCCTAGAAGCCACACACCACTAGCTACTCCTCCAGGAGTCACTCCAGATGACACTCCTCGCTTCGGGGCCCAGACTTCAGTGGAGACACCTGACATCCATACGCTCATCGACACGCTGCTAGAGACCCTTGTTGGGACACCTAGGTTCACGCGTCACCGGTGAGAGGGCTTGTCTTACTCCGTCGACCTCAACGGTGGTATCATCTTGGATGATGAAGGCAAGAAGGTGATCTTGTGCATGCGTGTTCTTTGCTCTCAGGTGTTTAGACACTACATACTAAACACTTGGAGTGAAATACCAAGTGATTTAAAAGATAGAGTCATCGGCATGCTGCATGATGAGTTTCCTGTTTCAACACGAGATGATCGCTTCAATGAAGACGTGACAAAGGTTTGAATGTGCAAATACTGCAAGCACAAGCGTTCCAAAGTGCAAAAAGAAATTAAGCAAGGGTGGAACAGACCAGATTGGCTGGCCGAAGAAGATTGGAAGAATGCGAAGAAGGCAGCACACGAGAATCCCGACAAGTGGAAGCAACAAAAAGAAGTAGCCAAAGCACGAGTAGAGGCAGGGAGCTCGCACCACTTGGGGAGCAACAGGTGGGCATCATTTGAGACCGATTTTGTAAGTGTTTTTGCATTGCTCTTTAAGTTTGATAGTTTAGGGTTTAGGGGTTTTTAAATTCTAACATAATGGATTCTTCTTATGTTTTGATAGTGGTCAATGACAGGACGTGACCTCACACCGTACGAGCACGCGTACACAGGCAAAAAGAGCTTAAACACCTTGATGGACATTCTGAGTTCTCACGGCGACATGGTTAGTGTTAGGTTTTACTCTTTTCTATTTGTTGTATTGTTTTACAAATTGTATGTATATACTTACAGAAAGCAGTCTTATTGTTTTTTCTTGCAGAATCCGACAGACACGCCGCTTGGACGCGGTGAGACGTTTGATTAGATGACGTCAATCTAGCTGTAGCTAGATAGAATTAGTTTTATTTTGTCATAGCATATATATCATGAGATGATGTTTATACGTCTTTTTGTAACTATTGGAAAACCATGTATATTTTTTCAATAATAACAATGGTGTTGTAACTATTACATTTGCAAAGTTTAACAATCAAGTGATTTTGCCTATGATGTGTACAATTGTCCTTGATTTATTTTCATGAATTAACTTTGGTTAGTTTTGTATCTTTATTTTGCAAACAATACTATGGATGATGGAGTTAATGGTTATATTGTCTTCTGGGTGACTACTTTGGGTCTATATCTAAGCTTTCACTTTCTTTCAAAGGTGATTCTGGGCTTATCTTGGATTGATTTAGGTTTACTTAATTATTGAAACATTCAATATGGTTGATGGGTGGCAAGGCATTCAATGCCCTGCCACCAAAAGAATTTCTCTCGGGCATCTCTATATAAGGCTCTGCAACGTCGCTATAAACGTCGCTATAGGTGGCCAATAAACATTGCTATGATTGTTTTTATAGGCATGTCTATATACGACGCCTATAGCGAACGCATATAGCAATGGTTATACCGACGTTCTCGTATCGACGTTGTTAGCGACGATCTTAGCGACGCCGGGGAGTATAAAGACCCAATGTATTTCCATCGCTAACAGCATCACAAGTGCACACAACCTCTTGTAGTGAAAATTGAGATCAAGAGCTTGTAAACCGTTTGCGTGCTCTCATGGGTTGTTCTCTTTATCAACAAAAAGAGTCTTTTTTCTAGATATTTTTCTTAAGTTAAAAATTAAGCACGGTCTCCCTATGTGTGCAGCATATCGTGCTAGCAAGATACATATTTGGCTAATTTAACCTCTCCTTGTTCATGTCTTCAAGAGCCACAATTCCCCTACGTGCGCATTGACGGAATGTGACTTGTTGAAGACATCAACATAATTTTGACTTCTCACTATTTATATCTATTTCCATTGTAATAAGACCCATAGTTTTTATAAAAAAAATAGTTTAACTAACTGTGTCCCGGGGAGGTCACCTAATAAAAATGTAACCTATCACGTGAGTTCAACAAAAGGGTATTTAAAGTTCTTGAAACTTACAGAAATATATATATAGAAGGGTATTATTTTTTCAAATTTGAAAAAAACTTACATATTTTAAAAGAAAAGGGTATATTATATTCCTAAAAAATTTCACAGATAAGGGGTTTTACAAACATGTCTTGAACGCACGTGATATGGTAGTTTTACACATAGTGAACCCCCCGAGAACTGTGTCCTCTTGTAGTAAGCTCCGCAACAACAATATTGTTTTTCCTCATTAGGTCTTTGAGAGTCCGTGCAAATTTTGGAAAAAAAATAATCACTAATTGTGTCCTCTTGTAGTAAGCCCTGCAACAACAATATTGTTTTTACTCATTATGTCTTTGAGAGCTCGCAGCTCATCCGTGCGTGCACGAATGAACTGCGAGCTCTTTCTCGATAATTTTATGGTTGATATATTAGATAATGTTGGTCAGTTTGCGTGTGTGAGCTCTTCTTCTACAATTTTAAGGTTGATATGCTAGATAATGATAACCCGTGGCGGTGTGTGAGCTCTTCTCTTACAATTTTAAGCCTAGTATTTAGATAATGATTTGACCAAAGTTAGGACAATTCTATTGTTTTGACTTTGGAAACCTTCAGGAAAGGTGTTGCTACTTGCGAGTGGAAGGATTTGAAGTTGAATAATAGGTTTGGAAGCCAATATAGTGAGAAGAAATTGAGTATGAAGTTGGTGATATGCAACTCATAGACAATGAATCTTATTAAGATGCACAACAGCAAAGAATCTAGCACAACCATGGTAGGTTTGGACACACCCCTAAATGAGTAGCCAATGGCATCATGAATGAACACAAATGCAGAGGCTCCTAGCTTGCATACTTTCATTTTAATCAAAGCCTTCAATATTATGTCTTGACTCATAGACTCAAAACATTTTGACCCAAGTCTTTACTATTATTTCTTATTCAACAGTTATGCAATATATTTTTGAGGTCTCTTGGAAGTTTCTCCTACAATGTAAAAATTGTTATTTTTCTAAGAGCACTTGTTATATAGAAACCACTTGATTTGTATTTTTTTAAATGATTTTAGGATTGATTTTAGGATTGATTTGACCAAATTTCTCTACACTTGCCTATAACAAGGCTATTCTTATGCTTGCCCGATATGTGCATTTCAAGTATGCCCAATTACACTTTTGTAAACAATGTGATGAGAGGTATGAAATCTATATTGCATCAAATTATGTTGATAACATGTGTCACACTCTCAAGGGATCCATTATATTAACACCAAGTTGCTATAGTAACTCTAAATTGTTTGAAACTTGAAAAATAGAAAACTCTTTCTATCAAATTCACTTGGTAGATTAACATGAATATAGAGTGGACCCACCAAGGTCACACTAGGTAATGCTTTAAACTAGGTGCAACACTAGATAGGGCTTGTTGCGGGAGAGACTCACACACCCATGAAGTGCATGGAAACACTACCTAGATCAACATAATGTCAATCAAGGACACAGATGACACGATAGGCACACAGAGGAAATCTCTTTAGCTTGTCAGGCTGAGACCACCTACACATACAACACTCTGGAAGGCCAACTAAACCACAATCAAGAACCTCACTGCTCTCAACTACACCACCTAGACACATACACACATACGGAAGGTAACTCACCTAATCATGCCAGATTTGTACGAAACTTAAGGAACACCATCCCCGCACTAGTCCCTAAGCTTCTACACTCAAAAACCTCACTCTAAACCCATCTGCGGAAAACGCGTAGGATGACAGAGCAGAATTTTGAAAGTGCCCGAAACTGAAATTTAAGGATACACCTGTCCCTAAGCTTCTACACTCAAAACCCTCACTCTAAACCCATCTGCGGAAAACGTGTAGGATGACAGAGCAAAATTTTGAAAGTGCCGGAAACTGAAATTTATGAGTACCTATGCGTAGCTTATGTCGCCCCGATTCTATAGACTACTAGCACGCAGAAAACAGACATCGTTTGATACACTTACGGCCACAAATAGCTCGTAGATGCGTCGGCGTGTGCGCTTCGTCTCGTGTGGAATGCTTGGCGTTGTCGCGTAGCTCTCCTCAAGCCTACAGCAATGGTGAAGTCGGATCTCCAATGTGTTGAGCAAGCCGGGCGTAGCAAGAGGATAAAGCTCACGCTCACTCTCTTTCTCTCTCACACATAGTAGACGGCAGCGCTAAAGTTTTGATTATGATTAAAGTCTTTCCCCCCTTTTACAAAATGACCTAGGTACCTTATATACTAAGGATACCTTAGGTTTAACCAAAAATGGGGTTAAAAGGTTTAAATGGCTTTGTATTTACAATCTGGAAGTGCCATTTCACCCTGGCTTCTGAAACTAGAATAACTACTCATTACAAATGATGTTTATAGCCATAATCCGCAGCATTTCATAACTCGCAAAAGATAAGACTTTGGTACGAAACTTGAGTTATGTTGTGTTGTTGACCCAGTGGTCTTTGCTGTTGTTTTGTCTTCATATGTTGCACTACTTGTAACTTTGTCGAACCACAACAAGAACTATGATCCATTAGAGCGGACATCTATCGGCATAACCATTCATCTTTTGAGATCCTCTGATTACTTTTATGTCTGCTCTTCTTCATTGGAGACTTCTTTGTTCCTGTGCAATCATGTTGTTAGTGTTGTCTGCAGCTTTGTCATTGTAGGACATTCTTTGACTCGCCATTGAGGAGAAGTATGCTATGATTTGAAATCGGTGCTCCAATTCATTTGTCAATTGATTTGAGTAGCATTTTTTTATTGTTGATGTAGAAGGAATATGTACAATTGGGTGGTGATAGGTGTCTTTAGATTAGGGTCTAAAACCTAGATGACCAAAGGGAAAAAATCCGGTGGGAAAAAAAATGCCTTTGGTATATGATCTTATTGGAGTTGAGCAGTTGAACGTGAAGTACATTTTCATGAAAGGTGAGTTCTTGGGTGAAACACGAAAAGAGTGCCTGATGCAAGTTCCAATTATGGGACACTCTATATGCATATGAGAAATTTGTGAACAAAAGCATGCAATGTGAAAGAAGGAGATGATGGGTGTTTCGAGGAATAAATGTAGCACATGTGACATCAAAAGATGTCTCAATAGATTCCACCTTTCCAAGAAGGGTTGTTGATGTAGAAGTTTCTCCACTCGTATCTCACTGTGCTCAGTACATGAGTGTCTTTTGGACCTTCTCCTTCACTTCACCAGACTTAAGTACTTAGACTTCGACTCTTTTGCTCACCTATACCAGCAAGAGCGACACAACATAAATATGCTCAACTCTTCCAGCTTGAGCAGTACCTAGAATAGCTAAGATGCTTCGACCACAGAGAATATTACTTGAAGCTTTGGGACTAACATCTCACTCATTTTGTGGCTTAGCTACTCGACTCTGACTTGTATGACTTGTCAGTTGCATGTTGACACTGCTTTGTGACAAGTTCTTCGGCTGTTGTAGTGGTTGCTGAGACATACTTCGTGAAGTTTCATCGTTTCCCTGTACCTTCTTCTCTTTGTAGTGCTCAGGCCTCTCGTCAGTCTTTTCTTCATGTGGATTATGGATTTTTTTATTTTTTCTTAATAATAAACAAAGAAAATCTTAAAACAACTCAATAAAAGAAAAATCATTCAAATAGAAATCTAAATGCTATGTACACTATACACATGTCCCTAGGGGCTCATATATGTATTTTGTCCCCATACTCCTCTGTAACACTACTATGAGGGCATATACTCTAAATTTTGTCAAAAAATTATAACAATAAAACGCAAAAATTCAATGCATCTCACAAAACATTTCCCTCTAATAGTCATAATGTTAGGTCCGCATTCAGAATGCCTCCCCCCTTCCTGTTTGGAGTCATCCTTTACGACAGGGTATCGCAAAGAGTATGTGTTGTGCTTGGGCAATTAAAAGTTGTGCCTATGCAGGCCTTGTAATGTAGCCCTATTATGCATACACAGTCAATGCATGGAAAAGATTTATCTTGTGCAAGATGTGGGTATAAGCAATTTTTGTATTGGCATTTGTTGGCGAGGCTTCTTATTCTAAGCAATGTAATGGTCTTTGAAGCTCCTGTATCGTTGCTTGATTGAAGTGACTTGCTCTCTTCTAATTGTATTGTAATCGTAGGAAGAATTGTAAGAATTCAAGCGGCGATGCACTGACAACAGTTTTGTTGTTCTTCTTTGGGACCCATTTCTTTGCGATTATTGGTTGTTTTGTTGTTGGCCCTCATTTGCGAACCCATACTTGCCCGTGCTTCGTTTTTGTTTGAAGAGACTTCTTTGGGATCCACCTTTTTGTTGTGTGAGTCGATAGTGGTCCTTGCTTCAGCCCTTGTACGCTTGGTTGGGGACGGGATTCAGGCTTTGAAAGTTGATATTGTGGTTGTTTTCGAATCCAAATGAATTCCTGACTTTTTTGTGCTTGAATCAACTTCGTTGAAGCCCAAACCTGAGTTGTGAAAGCTTGCGACTTTGTGATATTCTTACCCGGTCGTGGACGCTTTCCTTGTTTTTGTTTTGGTGTTGGATCTTGTGATTTGTCATTAGAGATCTTTGTCTTGTTGATCCATATCTATTTTTGGCCGATCTGGTTTTTTGGTATCCAGATTTGTCAAGATTTTTGGCTTTGACTTGTTGTCCTGTTCTTTTGACCTATCATGGTTGTTGCTGAAGGGGTTGGTGATAGTGATGGCCTGAGTTGATGATAGGGGATGTCGTAAGATTCATCACTATCGCTACTATCCTCAGCAAGATTGACTTCTTGTAATTTCCCTTGAATTTTTGGCTGGTAGTGGAAAGTTACTGTCTGTTTGCTCGTGGGTGATAGTTTCTTGGAGGACTTTTCTAGCCCATTGATTAGAGCATTGTTAGCTCGTTGCTCTGGTCGTATTCCTCCTAGCTAAGTCTTTGCATCCTTATTAAGAGCCCTGTATGAGGATGCTTGTGGTGGCTGTGTCTTCACCGAAGACTTTGGAATCCACTTTTGATGCACTTTATTCGTGTAGCGATGACATTGATTCCTGGGTCGTTGATCTTCTGGAAGCTCGAAGTGTTCTACAGAGTCATAGAACTCGTCGTCTTCTTCATCTTTTGATTGTCCACATTTCTTTGTTTTCTCCTTATTTCGAGAGCTTGTTGATGTATGGTTCTCTTCGTTTTCCTGGATTACACTCACTGCAAAATAAGGAATGACATCATAGCCATTTTCATCACAAAACTTTGTTGTGGGAGCATCCTCCACGGCACACACGTCCAGAGTAGCCAAGATGTGTTCCCATCCAAAAGGCTCTAACTCTTCTTCAGGAAATGGTTCTCGGATATAGTCCATATCCTCTATAACCCGCTCTAGGATACATTCCTCATGTTTCAAGCTACCACATTGTGAAGCTCCACACATCCATAGTTCTTTAGGCTTACCTAACGAAGCTGGAAGTTCTGATCCTACTACTGTGGCGGAATCAAACTCCTCAACCAGTGTTCTCGTCACATCCCTATAGCTATGGTCCCTCAAGTTTATCTTTATTATGGTTTCCATATGTCTCAGGTATATGTGGTCATAACCCCAATCTTGGACCATTTTCAATTGTACCATGAATGGTCTTCCCGGAATGATGTCATAGTTGTTCTTCTTGCCAAAGTCAACAACAGCAAAAGTGTGTTCATATTCAATGCCACAAGAAGTAACAAGTACTTTTTCTAGCAGTCCTAGGGGATTTTGCCTGTGTCCGTTTGCAAGCTGCAGGCTCATTCGTGTGGATATCAAGGCAGGTTTTCCCCATTTTTTCCAAACCTCTTTGGTTGCAATGGCCACGCCAGCTCCACTTTCAAGGATTTCCATGGTTTTTACACGATTGAATTCCATAGGAAGGGTGGTGTTTCCATCTTCTCCCTCGTAATACTCGCCTACCTTGTTTAATGGCATTGGCCTAGTATTTAGTTGAGGCATTTCAAGCTCTTTGATGCCTTCCTCGATTTGAGTCATTGGGGTTTTTACACCAAATTTCTCTAGACATTTACCCACATTAGCCCACATGTTTGGTCTTATTCTGAGAAACTCGGCTAACATTATTGTACAGGTGACTGGGGTAGATAGAATATCTACTAGCCCCTTTGAATCGATGGCCTTGTTGGGAGATAGTCTCTGTGATGGGACTGCAACCACATCTGACTTGGTCTCGTACTCTTCCATGTAGGACGGTAGTGTTCTTAGCGAATGGGGTTGACTATCCATAGATTGTACACATCCTTTGTCGCCCCAATACGATTGCACGTCTAGATTCATTTGAGATCCAGTCTCAAATTTCTCTATTGGTGGTAGAAACACTCCTCGTTCATCACCAGTCTTATCTACTAGTCTTCTTAGGTCATCAGCTTCATTGGCCTCTCTGACTTGTTTCCACAATTCGTAAAGACCATCTATCTCTTTACAATCCTGAGGTATAGCTTGGTGAAATCCCTCGGAAGAGTTATCCGTGGTATTTAGTACTATCCTTGGTTTTAATGCTGGGTCTTTGAGGTTTGGTTTGTGCTCTTGACTAGGATCTGGCTCTTTTAGTTCCTGGTTTTTGGTGGGATTACTTGTGTAGGCATGACACGGATCACATCCTCAGGTTTTGCAAATGGTGGATCTAGTAAAGCTTGGGCTGTTTGAATCATTTTTCGGCACATTTCAAACCTTTTCTTTTCTAGTTCCGCATAGGGATATGTCATCCACCTGTGTTCTTGGGTTTGGTTGTTTTTGAGCCTCACATCATAGGCTTTCAAGAGGGCATCTAATGTCTCATTAACCTTCTCTGCCAACACAGATCCTCCTGAACTAGCACTTCTCGGTTTCTCATCTATGGATGGTTCTTCTAGAGGTTTAACCATCTGTGTAAGAGAAGGTGCCTCCTTTTCCTCATGTTGTTTTATATTCTTCTCAGCTTCGGTAAGCTTCTCAGCTAGGGTTTTTTGCTCTCGTTCCCTGCGTGCTTTCATTCTAGTCTTTCTAGCTTTTCAACTATTTCATTTGCTCTGGGTTTTCTCACTAGGTGTGTCTGTCTTTGATCCATCATCTGTCTTTGGACTCGTGTCACTTTTCGTATTCTTTGTCTCTGGATTCTCATCAGCTTTCTTTTGAGCTTGTGCTCTCGTAACCACTTGAACTGGTACGCCATTTTCATTTTCTGAGCTACTAGGTAGTTGAACAATCCCTAATACATTTGTCCTGATTTTCCTAATTTGGTTTGGGTTTTTCGAGCAATCGGGGATCAAGTGAGTGATGCCACACTCAAGACAATAGGCATTTACTTCAGTGATCTCCGTGTGAGGACATTGTTTGACCAAGTGGTTGTCACGACTTTTGTGACAATTTGTCTCTGGTTGAGGAGGTTCTTTTAGCATTTCCTCTTGGCTATAAGCAAGCTTTGACCTAGATAAGCCGTTATTTGCAATGAATCGCAATGTCCTTTCGTCCATTTCATACCTTCTTTCTTTCGACTGAAACCCAGGAGGTGGAGGTTGTACCGGCATCACCATTCCATGTGTTTCTCTCACATTTTGTTGCTCCGAAGCGTAGTACTCACTTTAGTTGCTATACCACATTGTAGTTGGTACTGGCGTTGGTTTATTTGATGCTTCCATCATTCGCATGTATCTCATGTCTACCGGCATTCTAGCACCTGGCAACGGAGGTTGTTGTCCTAAGACAAACTGTGGCCTTAAAACTCCTACTGGTCCTCGCGCATTCCCCGAAATGTATCTAGGTGGAGTAGGTGCTTCTGGAACAGGTTGTACATACCTCTCCCTATCATTTTCCATGCTATAATAGCACTCTTCCCCCATATGGTTCGTCCATTTATCTCAATTTCACACCACTTCGGCTCTCCCGAATCAGACCTTACAAGAGGAATCAACCTCTTGACCAAGTTGTCAAAAAGCTTTTCTTGATCAATAGGTGCCGTTGGCTTGGCAATGGACTCACTTATCTGTGAAACACTGTGCTGAGAGGATGTGTCAGAATCCTTGACTCTTTAAGTACTTTTCTTTGTATGTCTCACAGTTATCCACTAGATAAAGAGCTTCTTCTTTGATCAACTCGTTTAGCGTCATCTTCCTTATCATATGCAGATCCTTCTGAAGGCCCGCATGTCTCATTCCTTGGATAAAGATCAGCATCAGTCGTGCTTGCGTAGGTAATTCCGCTCTCAGACAGAGCTTAACATATCTCTTGAGCCGTAATGATGCTTTGCGTACTGATTGATCCTCTTTCTGTTTGAATCTATGGATTTGCAAGACCGTTTTGTGAGCAATTCCTTTTGGCGAGAATTCTTCAATAAACTCCTCAAACAACTTATCTAGGGTCTCAAAATCCCATTTTTCCACCGAGTTGAACCATGTAGCTGCATCATCTTCTAGAGTCAATCCAAATCCCGCAAACTGTGTCGCAAAATCTGAAACTTCCTCTGCTCTAATCACTCTTCTAAAAGCCGTTACGTGATCTCTCAGATCTTTATCTCTGGAGTATTTTCTGTTTACCCATTTCTGGACTTGGGATGGTCTAATTCGTCGATTGTCTACAAGTCTAACCAGAGACTCTCTCAATCCTTCTCTCGTTATCGCTCTTGAAGAGAATCCTGGTGGCTCTCTTCTTGGAATTCCTATAGGAATTCTCGTGTTTGGTGGAGGCATTTGTGGTCCTTCATTGACCAAATATCCACCTCTTTCTAGTACAGTCTGTGGATTTGTGCTTTCTACAACTCTGTATTCTCGTCCATACTTGTCGACAACTATAGATCTCCATTGACAGTCGACTCCGTATATGTAGATTTATAAGAGCTTGTAATCCGTTATCTCTTCTAGGTATGGATCTGAGCACCTATAAAGATTGATCTCATTGTCATCAATGTATCTATATAGTCCTTCACTCTCATGACCAATCATCCAAACTCTCTCAACAAGATGGATCTTTATCAATTGCAAGTTTGGAAGATCCATTGTGGGAGGGTATTCCTCTATCGTAGGGATCTCCAAGCTTGTGTAAGCTGTGTTTGAATCTAGGGTAGACATGATTTCTGGAATTAAGATCTTTTTCTTGGTTCAAGTAGACTTAGTCCACTGTCACTCAAGTACTTTGGTTAGGGAAAAGTCGAAACTATGTCCAAAACCGCAACCGTTTCGTTACAATTCTCGCAAATTGTCGCTTTAAGACACCCCTAACTTGAGGATGAATTTTGAGGCCTCAAACGACGTTTTTTTCTAAGTTGAACTATATGGTTGCTCTAAGGCTACGTTTTGATATAAAAACTTTTCCGATCTGATACCGTTTGTGAAAGTTATGGCCAAAACAGTGAAATGCAGTTTAGAATGGTCAAAATGAGTCCAAATTCAATTTTAAAAGAATATTTGGGATTTCTGTGACACTGTGAACACTCCTATATGGTCAAAAGTACAGTTGGACCCTAAAACTGGCCTAGAGACATCCTATGCGTAGGATGTCTATATGCTCAGAATTTAACAAAATTTGGTCCAGAGACTCCCCTTAAGTCCAGCAACACAATGGTATGCTCAAAATTTCATTTGGACCTAAAAATGGCCTTGAGACATCCTACGCGTAGGATGTATTTTTTCTCAGATTTGACTTGAAATTTTCACCCCGGACTCTCCTTGATGTCCTGATCACAGTAGTGTGCTCATAGGTTGGTTTGGAGTCCTAAATCAAGCTGGAGACATCCTACGCGTAGGATGTCTTACTGCTCAGATTTTGTCCAAACTTGATCCCAAGATTCTCCTAGTGCTCAGCAACACAATGGTATGCTTAGAATTGAATTTAAATGCCAATAGGTCAAGATTTAGGCTGCAAGAGCTTCTAGTGCACTCCAAGAGTAGGATGTCTGACAACTCTTGTCTTTGCTTGGTAAATAGGCCAACCAAGGTCCAAATTCACTTTTGAAAAAAGATCTGGAATCCTTGATACACTTAGAACCTCCCTATATGGCCAAAGTAGAATTTTGACCACTTTATGACCTTGGAGACATCCTACGCGTAGGATGTCTTTTTCCTCTGTTTTAGCTCAAACTTGCACTGTAGCTTCCCCTTGATGTGCTAAACTCACAGCTATTTTTACTTTTTGATTCTGACACCTATAGGTTGGTCAAATGATCAAGAATCTCTTCCAAAAGTTTGATGTCCGTTCTGATGAATTCCCAAGTCAAATCAACTCGAAATTGGACTAAATTTGTATAGGGGGCTTATCTAAGGCTATATGACAACATGGTATGGTCACAATAGAATTTTGGTCTCAAAATCATGCAGGAGACATACTACGTGTAGGATGTCTTTTTGCTCAGAATGAACCCAAATTTGAACCAGAGACTCTCCTTAAGGTGCTGATCACTGTGGTATGCTTAGAATTTTGTTTAGAGTCCAAAATCACACAGAAG
Source organism: Adiantum capillus-veneris (assembly GCF_014529385.1). Lineage (NCBI taxonomy): Eukaryota > Viridiplantae > Streptophyta > Polypodiopsida > Polypodiales > Pteridaceae > Adiantum > Adiantum capillus-veneris. The sequence goes on along the minus strand of NC_140937.1, from coordinate 28,990,406 downwards.
ACATCCTACACGTAGGATGTCTTTTTGGCCTGTTTGACCCCAGACTTGTCCCACAGCTTCCCCTTGATGTCAGTAACCCAGTGGTATGCTTAGATTTTGGTTTGGATTTCAAAAGTCCCAAATTTTAGCTGTTCTTTCCTTTTTTTCAGTCAAAAGTGCTAAAGTCCGCTTAGAACCCAATTTTCTCATCCAAATGAGGTGAAACCCCTTTCAGTCACTCAATATATCATTCAAGACATGTTCATGCAGCCATATTATGGTTTTGGTCTCAAAATAATGGTTTGGTACAAATTGGGTAGGATGTCTAGCAATTTCAGCCTATCTGGCCTTATCTTGTCAAGATATGGTCAAATTTCCACTTTCCAGGTGAAAATAGGGTAAAACCTACCTTCTGAACACACTGGTCAACTCAAAATTTCAAAATTTCCACAAGATCACCCTGTAGACATCCTACGCGTAGGATGTCTTTTTTTCTCAGAATGGACTTCTGTTTCTACCCAAGGTGCTGCATATAACAAGAATATGTGATCACAACAAATTTTGGATGTCAAAATTTCTCAGAATCACCACTTTTGGGAAAATATTTCTCTGAAAGAGTAACATCCCCTTGACTCTCAGTCTATATGTCCAAATGACATGAGCTTTGGTGTGTGTGTCCAACACAACATGCAGAATATGGGTATGATGTCAAATCTTGATTTTTGCAAATGCTCTTTTATATGCACAGCATCAGTCAGTCATACAAAAATATCCACAAAAGCTTGTTTAATGCATTTTTACCCTCAAAAGCACACTTTTCCGTGATTTCAAATGCAATCAAGCACTTTAGCAAATAATTCAGTGCTAAATAGGTCTAGATCAGAATCGAATCACTTACCTAAAGATACTCCTATAAATCATATGGGGTTTTGCATCTATGAGTAGAAAAACGCTTCACTCACGGACTAGTAAACGCTTTTATCACCTCACAAATCACTCAACCACCAACAACTACTCTAATCCACAGATCCTAACTAAACCTATCTAGTCGCAGACCCTCAACAAGACACACGCTTCCTGGCTATCCACTTGATCGTGGAATATCCTCTTCCGGATCCACTTAAGAAAAATGCTTTCTTTAGCCGAAACTAAATCAAGCAAACATCACACGAGTGTTAGTAGGAAACCTAATTAGGTCCTTGTGACCTCGGCAACAGCGCAAATGTTGCGAGAGAGACTCACACACCCATGAAGTGCATGCAAACACTACCTAGATCAACATAATGTCAATCCAGGACACAGATGACACGATAGGCACACGGAGGAAATCTCTTTAGCTTGTCAGGCTGAGACCATCCTACACATACAACACTCTGGAAGGCCAACTAAACCACAATCAAGAACCTCACTGCTCTCAACTACACCACCTAGCCACATACACACATATGGAAGGTAACTCACCTAATCATGCCAGATTCGTACGAAACTTAAGGAACACCATCCCCTCACTAGGATACACCTGTCCCTAAGCTTCTACACTCAAAACCCTCACTCTAAACCCATCTGCGGAAAACGTGTAGGATGATAGAGCAGAATTTTGAAAGTGCCCGAAACTGAAATTTATGAGTACCTATGCGTAGCTTACGTCACCACAATTCTAAAGACTACTAGCACGCAAAAAACAAACATCATTTGATACACTTACGGCCACAAATAGCTCGTAGATGCGTCGGTGTGTGTGCTTTGTCTCGCATGGAATGCTTGGCGTTGTCGCGTAGCTCTCCTCGAGCCTACAGCAATGGTGCATTCGGATCTCCAATGTGTTGAGTGAGCCGGGCGTAGCAAGAGGATAAAGCTCAGGCTCACTCTCTTTCTCTCTCACACACAGTAGACGGCAGCGCTAAAGTTTTGATTATGATTAAAGTCTTTCCCCCCTTTTACAAAATGACCTAGGTACCTTATATACTAAGGCTACCTTAGGTTTAACAAAAATTGGGGTTAAAAGGGTCAAATGGCTTTGTATTTACAATCTGGAAGTGCCATTGCACGCCTGCTTCTGAAACTAGAATAACTACTCATTAAAAATGACGTTTATAGCCATAATCCACAGCATTTCATAACTCGCAAAAGATAAGACTTTGGTACGAAACTTGAGTTATGTTGTGTTGTTGACCCAACAGTCAACAGGGCTCCTATATATAGGTGTAAATTTTTTTGATGCCTCTAGTACCTTAGGAGAATTTTGTTTTTATTACAATTTTTCTTTTTTTAATGCATTACATGTGTAGGGTATGCACTAGGAGGTATTTATTTTTTTGAGCTAAGATAGCATATGTACAATGTATTTTTAAATGTATCAATATCCTCTAGAGTGTTGTAGGCCCCACTCATGACCTTTATAAACACTCAACATTTAGAAAAATATTTTTGTATTTATTTTGATTTTGTTGTATGTAAAGAGGAGCTTGCTCAACCCCCAAACTTGCCAATAGTCAAAACCCTACACTGAACCCCCAAGAGCACGTGCTTGATGATAGTACATTTCTAATGCACTTTTGTGCAACATAGCTTTACAATTTTTATTTATCTAAGTCTTGGGCTACTACTACATCACCTGGAAAAATACAAAGCTTGTTGATATCACATGTACTAAGATTTTACGAAAGCATTTCTAAGATTTTACTTTCCAAACCATGTTCTCTATGCACTCTTTTTAATCCATATGGTTTAAGGAAAATATATGTTGTTCACAATGGTTTTGATCACATCAGATAGGTAAAGTATTTCTCTACGTCCTAAAATAGGCTAAAATAGATTACTATCAATTTGGTACCTCCCTAGGATAATGGTGTCAAAAGTGCCTAATATCCTTATTGAAATGAATGTTGAGTCATATATGAAAGATAGAATAAAATGAACAAATAAAGGTAGTAAACAATAAAGGGGCTCCCATCTTTTTTAAGGGTTTTGATTTTTCCTCTGTGTTCACCACTTTGTAGGAAACTTGAATTAATTGAGTAGTTTTATTAAGGGTATGTATCATCAAGACAAGTCTCCACATACCATGTATGGGTAAGACTTGTTGTTGAGAGGAGAGAGCTCACATTTGTGCATCTTGCTAGAGGGGAGTCAAGAGAAATAAAGAGTGTAGTTAGAGATGAAGATAAAAACACCACAAAATATTGCATGCACATTATCTCTTATAGTGAACAAAACTCGCTCCCATATCTCAATTTTGGGTCCTATCTCCAAAGACACTAAATTCCCTTTATGTAATAGCTCCTAAAAATTTGGCTTTATTTAGTACACTCACAACCTACTGCATAGCATGGAGAACATAGAGTGAACATCTATGGTATAAAAGAAGGGATAGCTTGGTTGTGAATGACACAATAGAGGTGATGTTTAGACGACTACTATTCCAAGGTGTTCTCCTTCTAAGCCTGGTAGATGCACATGTAGTTACAATTGCATCTTAGTAGTTTTCCCTTGCTTACTACAAAGGTAGTATCTTGGTCATGTGAATACTAATCTAATAGAGTGTACAACACAAGCCTCTTGATAAGCACTTACAACAATGGTTTATGACATTTAATTTGCTAATCATAACACATGTCTGGTGCGAATCCTTGTATGATCAAAGTTGAGTGTAAAAAGTTTTGTTATAGGAATAATAATAAAGATTAGATTAGGTTTTTTGACTTGAATCTAGCTGTATTTGTGTATAATGATTAACACTACGTTGGTAACCTAACAGGACATAAAAGTGTCCTTTCAGGGTTTTGAAAAAAACCTCCAAAACCATAATAGATCCACTCATTTTGTAAAATCCTTTCATGAGGTTATAGTTGAAGGCCTACTACACATGGGAAAAATAAGAAACTTGTAAAATTTCTCATCTTTTGGTCACACCAAGCCTCGAAAGTTGATGGACCAGTACATTTTCATCAAAACAGTCATTTCTTACGTTTTGTTGCACAAAAATAAGACTAGAGATTTTTGTAGGACTTGAGATAAATTCCCTAGTTAACTTCAATGGATTGGTGATCAGATCATATGATTGCTTCTCACTCACTATTTTTTGTTTTGCCAAAAGAAATAGGTACAAACAAGTTGAATTTTAACCATTCTGCAAACCTCTCGTCAAAGTTTCTATAGCCACGCTCAATACAAATAATATATTCATGTTTTCCTAGTTCCCTATTGTCCTTTAGGTTCATAAGGAGCCATGGATCATGTCAAAAGAATAATACGTCTCTTACCAAGGGGAATCTTGGGGACAAAGATGAAGGGCTAAATACAATAAACATAAAAAAACTGGGTTCAACATTATGAGTTGTAGAATCCCATAGAAACTATTCAATATCTAGCCAAATTTGATCCTTATGACTAGATATGGTTTCTACCTACAAAATACATGTATTTGTCACAAGAAACTAGCAATATTGAAAAAGCTATACTTGATATACTAGAATGTTTCATTTTCTTCTATAATTGGAAAAATCAACCATCGTTGTCTACTATGCAAAATAGGGTATTAGGTGCCCCAAAACTCAAGGAATATTAGCTCTATGTTACAATATGCGACATAGAAAATCAAAATTGCATTTGGATATCATGAAAGCCACCAAAAAAATCATGGAAGAGCTAAAATTGGTTAAAAAACAGGATTTGATAATTTTTGTAATTTGGTCATAACTTACAACTTTAACATTTATTTCTCCCTAGAAGCATCAGGACATGTTGAGGACTACTAAAGATAGTTCTCTAGCATTATAGACCTCACAAACATGAATTCTAGAGTGGTATAGTTGCAAAAAGTTGAAAAAAGCCAAAAACAGGACTTGTTTTTTCACACAGTTTAGGTTGTGAAATGTTGTTCAAGGACAAGGTTAAAGATGGAATTGATATTCCAAAAAAATGTTGAGTTTTTTTCAGCTCATGAGACAACTTTCTATACATATAGCACCTCACAATCCATTTTGAAACTCTTGACATAATTCAAGAAAAATGGTCACTTAACAGGACATAAAAGTGTCCCATTACCAACCTAGTGTTAACACTCCATTGAGTGAATTTTTTAAGGTATCATAAGATCTTATTTTTCATAAAATTTTCTATTTTGAATAGCATTCCTTTATGAATGTAACTAGTTGTCTATACATGGTCTAAAATGGATTCTACGAAGGTGTGCTTTTTTTGCAAGTGAAAGCTCAAAAGTTAATGGGTGCTATAATGGAAAATAAGCATCACACAAAAAAGATTTAAATTATGCCAAATAGATTTAAATTAGAAGCTTGCAAAAAATAAGTACTCCTCCACACTAGAATTCAAAGAGGGATGACAGAAAACAAGAGAAGAAAAAGGCGAGAAAGAGGTCACCCTCTTCTCCATTTTCTTCATCCTCTTCCTCTTATGAATAAAGTAATGGTGCAGACAAGGAGGAACAAGGCAAGAAAGAGGTCACCCTCTTCTCCATCTTCCTCAAATTCTTCATCTTCTGAAGAAAGCGATGGTGCAACTTCCAAACCACCAAAAAGAAGAGGCCATAGGAAATCCTATGCCGCGTGGAAGATATCATCCAAACTCATGAATTTCAAAGAGGTAGGAAATAGCATCTGTTTCCTTACCTACGATGGCACCTTTGGTGCTACGGACAAAGTCTTGGCTTTGATCCAACAATTCAATGTGGCGTTTGGAGATGAGAGCTTCATGGAGTCCTGTAAGCTACATCATGTAGCTATGCATTTTCAAAATTCCGCCAGGCAATGGTGGTCTAGCCTATTGGAAAACGGTGAAGCCCCATGATCATGGAAAGATTTAAGAGCTTCAATCATGAAGTAGTTTTTTGCTACCAATGCCAAAGACAAAGTACTCACCGAATGGCGAAGCTTGAAGCTCTCTCCTTACAAATTTATTCACAAATATGTAGACAAGTTTGGGGACTTAGATTTCAAAGACACTATCTTCAAAAAGATGGATTTTGGAGAGCAAAAATAGCAATTTTTTGCAGGCTTGAATGAAGATATGGCGGAGTATGTCAACTCCCAAAGGCCACGCACCATATCTGCAGTCATACACCATACCATGGTGTTCACAAATCAATTTCCAAATAGGGGCTAAGAGAAATCTTAAGCCCATGGAGAGCAAGGACCGTAAAAATGAGCCTAAGGGGAAGGAAAATGTCCAAAATTCTCCTAAAGGCAACGCTAACAACAACAAAGCTAAGGAGAAGGGAGTTTATAAAGGAAAAATAAACTCTCCTGAAGATCCACAAGCGTTATCATAAAGATAACCGCTGTTTCAAGTGCGGGGAGCAAGGGCATGCTTATCGTGCTTGCCCCCAGGATGCCCCCACAAGAATACATGCAATGAGCCTCCTAGGCTACCTTGGTCAAAATCCAAGAAGAGGAAGCTCACCACGAAGGATTTACTCTATACCATGCTTGGGGAAAGGTAAAGAACATGATGCTTTTATTCTCTTTGACCCTGGTTCTACTCACAATTTCATATCCACAGAGTTAGTCACCAAGCTAGGCATCCAAGCCTATGCTATGGGAGATTTCCTACCCGCCAATGGTGCTTTCAAGGGAAAAGAAGCTTCAATCACCCCCCTAATTGGGAAATTGAGGCTCCATGTCCAAAGCTATGTGGACAAAGAGGACTTCTTTATCTCCCCTCTCAAGCACGAGGATGTAATCCTAGGGGCACCATGGCTTGATCACATGGCTACCAATGTTAATTTCCTTGAAAGCAGAATCTACTCTAGGTTCAGGGAAAAAGATATGTACATAGATGCTAAGGAGTTAGGTAACACCATACCTATTGTACATATGCAAGCTTTCAATAAGTCAATAAAGATCTCTATTTCCATGTGCATGATTTTTGTTAAAGATTCTCAAGATGAACCTAATGCTTTAGCCAAAGAAAATATAAACAATCACAAGGAGCTAGAGTTATTCAAATTTCTCATGGGATTTCAAGATGTTTTTATTGACGACATCCCTTGTGAACTACCTACTAAATGAGGCAATGATGACCATGCAATTGAACTTCTTCCAGGAAGTTCACCGCCTAATAAACCTCCTTGTAGAGTTTCTCAAGATTATCAAGAGGAGATTATGCGGCCAGTGCATGAGTTAGTTGAGAAGGGCATGGCTAGGCCTAGCTCACCATTTTGTTCACCCGTGTTTGTATGTGTGTTGACTATAGAGCCCTAAACAGGATCACTATCAAGAATAGGCTTCTCATTCTGCGGGTAGAATACCTACTTGGTAAGTTGCAAGGGTCGACCTACTTCAGTAGGATTGACCTAAAAAGAGGTTACCATCAAATAAGGATAGTTGATCAAGACATTGTAAAGACCGCATTTCACACTATGTCAGGCCTTTATGAATACATTGTCATGCTTTTGGCTTGACCAATGCACCAGCCACATTCAATTGCTTGATGGATAAGCTATTAAGGCCTCACTAAACCTTTACTGGAGTGTTCTTTGATGATATCATCATCTACTCTAATTCACTAGAGGAACACAAGCAACACCTCTAGGTAATATTTAAAGTCTTACGAGAGAACAAACTTTATATTCATCGAAAGAAAAGTGAATTTTTCTTACAAGAGATTCAGTATTGAGGTCAAATTATCTCTCAAGATGGCATCCAAATGGATCCATCAGCGCTAGAGGTAATAAAAGGATGGCCTAATCCAAGGAATATTCATGAACTAAGAAGCTTTATAGGTATATGTACATACTATAGACGCTTCATACAAAAGTTCTCACAAATCACAGGACCAGTACATGACATAACAAAGAAAAATGCTAGGTATACACGATCTACCAAGGAGAACAATGCTTTTGAAAAGCTTAAAGAAAAGCTTATTTCTCGGCCTATGCTTACACTGCCGGATCTCTCAAAGCCATTTCAGGTCCAATGTGATGGTTGTGGTGATTGCCTTGGAGTTGTTTTGCTCCAAGAAGTGCACTGTTAGCGGCTGGACACACCCTATGGAAAATGACTACTTGGCGGATTATTATATTTTGTAATTATTCGTTTATTGAGAAAACCCGACATTTCACCTTTGTAAATATTGGGGCTTACAGAAGTTTCCAGATTGTATCCCGTTTTTGACATTTAGATTGAGTAGATGGTAAAATTGCAACATTAGGGTTTGAGATTGTAAGGTATTTGACACTTCATCCGATAAGTCCTTCTTCATGATGGGTAGTCAATAGCTAAGAGGTTTCACCTATGACGGATCAATGCCAGGAGGAAGCACCTCCCTAAATCCTTTGAACGATTCCAAGTTCACTATAATCTTCTTGGAAGGAACAAACTCGAGGGGAGCCCTAGTTTATTATGACTATCGAGGACGAAAGTGTATTTGTATTGAAGAAAGACCCGCTCAGAGACTGGGGATAATTCAAGTCTATGATGATGGAGATAGATTCCGAGACGAAAAGGGGAACCACTATCTGATAGTTAGTAACCCTAAGGATTACAATAGATATGGAGATAACGTGGGGAAATGGAAAATGGTTTCAGAAACTCAAGAACCACCTCCAAACATTGATCGACCTGGAGCACTTTTTATGTATGATAAGAAAACAACCAGGGTCTCAACCTATAATGAGAATGTGGGAATTTACAAGCATGAGAGCAAGGGAATAGTCTCTTACTTCCGTTGCAAAGAACCCTACCCAAACAAATTAAGCAAAGACAAGGCTCTTTACTTATTCTCTTATGAAATTGCTATGGGGAAGGATATCATTTTTGTTGATATGTACGGGCGAGAATACAAACGTATTCTCCCAAAGGAGGTAGAAAAGGCAACAGTTCCAGAAGCATCAACATATGCCCCCAAAGAAATGCCAAGAGCCACCTACAACACTAGAAAATCGACAAATCCATTTTCAGAAGATTATGACGCGACCTCACATTCTACCCGACAACAGATGTTCAACAACCAAAACCAACCAGTGCAGGCATGGCTTCGACATAGTGCAACATTAGAACAAGATCGAAATTGAGATGGTTATCAAGCCGCACGAGGGCTAAGGGATTTACAAGAACCACCACTCTATTCACGGTATCAAGGCGAGAGTAAGCCAAAAACTCAAGGGTCAACAGAGCTTGGAAGACCACCCATAGAGCGAGTTCGAAGATATGAACCATCTCTTGCAAAAACCGTTAGAAATTACGGCTTAGGAGCACCATTGGGAGAGGAACCTGCCCACTACCGAAGGCTAGAGGAGGTATATCGATTAGGATGAGGAGATCCAATGATGAGATTTGTAGACCATCGTAGAATTAGACCTTCTCAAGTGCAAAAATAGGTAAACAAGAAATACACGGGAAACAGAGATCCTAGAGATCATGTACTAGCCTTTGTGCGTGTAATTAGAGCTGAAGAGGTGTTAAAACTCCCTACCCAATTTGCAGGGTTTGGACTAATCCTAGAGGAGGATGCAGTCACTTGGTTTGACTCTGTGGAGCGTAGAGACTTTGCGTCTATGGAGGAGGTGTTTGAAAAGTTTATTGAGGAATTCTCACAAAGGGGGATATCTCATAATACCGTCTCACAAATCCATAAATTCAAACAGAAAGAAGGGGAGTCTGTGCAAAAGGCAGCCCTATGACTAAAAAGATATGTTAAGTTCTGTCCTATGGAAGAACTACCAACTCAGTCCAGACTTATGCTTATATTTATCCAAGGACTGAGGAATGTAGATCTCCAGAAGGACTTATATATAAAGAGGAGCAAAATGTTAAATGAGTTAACTAAGGAGGTTGTTTACCTTGTAGACAATTGTGCGGTTTACAAGGAGAGTAAATTCAAGGATCTTGACGACGATTCATCCTCACAACAAGGTGGAAGCAAATCCGCTAAGACAACACCGAAAGGATAAGTAGTTGTAAGCCAGGAGCAGCTTGTAGAGGAAGTGCTAAAAAAGATTAACCTGTACGCCAAACCACAAGCTAAACAACCAAAATGGTGTGCTATTGAAAAAAAATGGACAAACCATGGGACGGAGGAATGTTATTATAACAAGGGGTATGTGAGAGAACGACCTTACGCTCCCCAAGCTCAGGTAGCATCCCCTCAACTTCCACCGATGCCTTGGTATCAAGCAGGCAACCTACCAGGACCTGTAGGTGTAGAAATACCACAACCAGTGTTGGGGTAACAACCACCCCTACCAGGATTACGACCAATCGGCATAGAATACACACCAATAGTAACTGAACCGGAAGATAAGGCTTTGGTGCCTATGCATGCATATCACAAAGATCCCAATGGATATGCTGCAAATCCTGTCTATTATCCACCGGAGGAACCCTCAACACTAGAATCATGGAGCATGATGGGAAGTACAGGACCACCAACAGTTTCACAGGTAGTAGGAGAAGGAAGATATAGCTTGGATGAAAGAACATTGTTGCTCACAGCCAACGGAGGCATGGGAGGGCAGAGACATGCATATCAACAAAGAGGAGCTCAAGGAGTGCCTCAGCAACCTAAGGGACCCTGCTACAAGTGTGGTGGAGACCATTGGCTACGAGACTATCCTCATGATGAAATCATTAAAGTCAACACATATTGCACCGAGTGTGGAATTACTCATTTGATTCCTGATTGCCCTAAGAACCCGAGCAAAGGAGCAAAAACTACCTTGAACATGCTGGAAGCAGTGCCTTCCAATGGAGGGTCAGAAAATGAGACAATAATACCTATTCAGGTAGTGACACGAGCCCAAGCTCAAAGAATGACGAACGAACCCATAATTATAACCAAAAACCGATGCCCCAAGCTCAAAGAATGACGAACGAACCCATAATTGAAGAACCAAAAATCGATGCCCCAAGTTCAGAAGTGAAGAATCATAGAAGCACTTGGAAAGCTAGAAAGGCGTATATGAAAGCCAGGAGAGAACGAGAGAAAACGGCTCTATCCGAGGAGTTAAAACACACGAAGGATATATTAGAGCGGTTAGAGGATCTAGCTAGCATAAGCTCACACACTGCAGCAACCATAGCACCCAAGGAAATAGCAGAACCCAAAAGTGCAGGATCAGGAGGATCGATGTTGGCAGAAAAGGTAAATGAGCAGTTAGACGCACTTTTAAAAGCATACGAAGCCAGAATAAAAAATAACCAAACCCAAGAGCAAAGATGGATGACTTATCCATATGCTGAAATAGAAAAACAGAGGTTGAAAATGTGTCGAAAGATGATTGAAACAACTCAATCCTTGATAGAAAACCCGCTTGGTAAGCCTGCAAGTTGTCATGAAGTACCAACTTCAACCCCTATCAAACCAACATTAGAGAAACAAGTAGAAACGAAGGAAAGACTCACAAATTCCTCTGAGTCTAGGAGAGAGCCTATCATAGTGCCAAATACAACAGATAAGGCAAGTGACGGGTTCCAGCCTAAAACATTGGTAGAAATGGGTAGGAATTGTAACAGTCTAGATGACCTCTGGAAGCAAATCCGTGATGCCAACGAAGCTAACAGGGTGAGTTACCACATGAATAGCATGAGAAAAGAGAAAAATGAGATCTTACCTCCTCTTGAAGAATTTGAGGCAAGATCACAAATGAACTTTGATATACATTCACAAGGGGGAGACCAAGGATCAATTAGTTCGGGGCACAACCAACCCGACTCACTAAAAACTCTACTCTCTTACCGAGGAGAGTATGAAGCCAAGTCTGAGGTGAGAGAAATCCCATCCCAAAGACTTTCTTCTAACAGAGTGATGGATTCACAAGGGTTGATTGAGTTATTGTCCACCCCTGTGGCATGCACAATCACATTATCCGAACTCTTGAGGCTGCGACCAAACATGTGGATCAGAGTAGGCGAATTCTTAGAAAATTTGGAGTAAAAGACCCCACCTCGAAGTTTCCAGAAGGGATCAGAGAATTGGGCAAGCCTCAACTAAACACTAGGCCAGTACCTTTACACAAGGTTGGAGAATATTGCAAGGGAGAAGATGGAAACACCACACTACAAGTAGAATTCCAAGGAGTAGTTTCCAAAGCTATTCTAGACAGTGGAGCAAGAGTCACTATTGCCACCAAGGAAATCTGGAAAAAATGGGGAAAACCGGCTTTGAGAGCTACCAGAATGAAATTGCAACTAGCAGATGGGTTCATGGAGAAGCCTTAGAAAAAGTAAGTGTTACCTAGTGCGGAATCGAGTATGAGCATACATTTGCAATAGTCGATTTCGACAAAAAAAACAATTACGAGATCATCTTGGGAAGACCCTTCATGAGACAGTTAAAGATGGTCCAAGATTGGGGTTACAACCACATATACCTCAGACATGGAGTGACGACAACCAAAATACATCTAAAAGACCATAGTTACAAATATGTGAACCAGACACCAGTGGAAGACTTTGATTCAGCTACATTGGCAGGATCCGAACTCCCAGCATGGTTAGGGCAACAAAAAGAGCTATGGATGTGCGGAGCTTCACATTGTGGGAGCTTAAAAAGAGAGGAATGCATCTTAGAAATATCTATTGAGGAAAAGGATTATTTTCTGGAACCTTTTCCTGAAGATGCCTTGGAACCTCTAGAATGGGAACAGATACTAGCAACATTGGATGTTTGTACCATTATAGATAGCCCAACGACAAAATTTTGAAATAATGATGGCTATGATGTGCTACCCTATTACATGGTAAGCCTTATACCAGAAGGAGATGAGAATGTAGAACCACCAGAACAAGAAGAGTTTTATAACTCCTCTGAGCATCTAGAGGTAAATAACGATACAGATAACGAGTGTTCGGACAGCTCAAGCGAGCATGGGGAGAAAACATCAAATATCAAGTTTTATGATTTTGCCAATCAGCACCTTGGACGCGAGGAATGCTATAAGAGAAAATGAGCAGAAAACAAAATGAGAGAGAACCTGATGCTCAGGATAAAAGATAAAACTCACTATCTAATGCTTGTCAAAGCAGAGGATTTTGTAAAAGACCAAATATCATGAAGATTCTCGAGAGTCGCATCTACGGGCAGATCATCTTTCAAGGCTACAAAACGGGGAAGCTCCTGAAGGAGTAGATGAAACATACCTGACGCTTGTCTTTTCAATATTGAAATGATACCCAAATGGTCTCAAAATATTGGCATTCTTTCCTTTGGAGGTAGGTTTGATAACGAGGAAGACGAATCCAAACAACAAACAATTCGACAAACAAAAAACTTACAGCTGGTTGCAGGACGACTGTATCATCTAGGATTGGACCAAATTCTATGATTATGTATAAATCCGAAGGAATTCGAGTGTTATCTTGAAGAAGCACATGTCCAGGATTGTGCATTTCATTGTTCAACAATGAAAACACACCAGAGACTGAAACAATTAGGAGTTTATTGGCCAGCTATGTATACTGACACACATGCTTATGTTAACAATTGTACTATATATAGTGTCAAACGACCAGTGGATCACGCGACATTGTTTCAGGTAAACATTACACGTGCATGGAGTCAATATATCATTGATTTCTTAACCACAAGGACGTTTCTTGAAAACATAACAAAAGCACGGAAAAGGGCTATAGAGCTGGAGGCTCATGACTATAATTTAATTGGGAACCAACTCTATAAGCGAGGAAAGGACAATCAACTTAGAATCTGTGCAAGTGAAAGTGAATACCTGCTGATTCTAGAACACACACATGGAGGCATAAGTGGAGACCATTTTCAGGTGATAAGACGGCAAAAATTGTCTTAACCACAGAAATATGGTGGCCTACATTGCATATGGATGCGGAGGAGTTTGTAAAGCGTTGTGACGCATGTCAGCGCACCAAGGTGCCGATAAAGAGAGATGAGATGCCACTGCGGCCAATGATGGGAGCAAGGGAATTTGCAAAATGGGGCATTGATTTTGTGGGGCCTATTTCACCCCCTGCATATCACACCCATACCCAATATATCATTGTGGCTACGGACTATCTCACAAAATGGGCGGAAGCCAAGGAAACACAAAAAGCAGATGCACGAACCACTGCACAATTTTTGTATGAGAATGTCTTTGTACGATACGGATTACCAATAGAAATTGTCAGTGATGATCGAGGAACACATTGTCTTAATGAAGTCATTGAATATCTACTAGAGGAATTCATGGTCATACATAGAAAATATGCTCCATATCATCCACAAGCAAATGGACAAGCTGAGGCCACAAATACAACACTATACACGGTTCTCACTAAAATTGTATCAGAGTCAAGGACAGACTGGGACCAACAGCTACACTCAACACTATGGGCATACAGGGTAGCATACAAAACATCAATAGGAACAACACCGTACAACATGGTGTTTGGCCTAAATGCTATATTACCCATAGAGTTTTTAATTCCAACTCTACGAGTAGCAAAACGCTTAGAATGGACAAGGCATGAGCTCTCTTCAAGAATAGATGATCTTGAAAAGCTTGATGAACTTTGATTACGAGCTGTAGCTTCGATCTATGCTAAAAAGAGAAGACAAAAAGAATTTTTTTGACAAGCATGTGCGCACAAAAGAGTTCAAAATAGGTGATTATGTACTTGTTTATACCTTGAAGCAACATGCCAAGAAACTTAAAAAGCGAGGGATGGGACCCTTTGTGATTAGTGACCTATCACAAAGTGGAGCTGTCAATCTTGCTACATTAGCAGGTGAAGAAATGCCTAATTGGATAAGTGGATGTCGATTAAAAAAATATCTTTTGCTACTAACACACAGGATATGCTTCAAAAAATCCATCAAGAAAAACAATGGATGAAGGAGAAACAGAGGGTACGGGAAGAAGCTCAAGCAGAAGCAAAAGAGCGCATTGTAAAAAGACGGCTTCTACGACAACAACAACAATGTGGATCACCGTTGTGAATCAATGCCATTCGACTAACGAATTTTGATGAAGACATAGTGGAGCCAATAATTGCAGTTAAAGTGGGTAGCAATCAAGTTGAATTGACGGCATTGCTTGATTTTGGAGATTAAGCAAATTTGATCTCTTACAGATTATACAAACAGCTCAAGCTCAAAGGTCAACTACATCCTACACCACAAGTGTTGGAAAGTAGTACATCACATTCACTAAAAACATTGGGCTGGATTATATTGCATGTACAACTACATCAATATATTTACCCACATAAGTGTTATGTGGTTGAGGATGAGAGCAAACAACACCCCATGTTGTTGGGACAACCTTGGCAAAAAGAGTATAATGTGCAGATAGATTGAAATGCGGATGTTGTAAAAATTCAACATGCACAAGAACAACAGGTGGTAGCCTTTGCTCAGCAACCACGGAAGAACCAGATGGAAGCAATGCAATCACTGGATAAAGAACCAAAAGGATGGGTGCCACTAAAGAACAACATGGCGAACAAACAGGGAACTGCCAACCATGTTCACTCCAACCATAAAACATCATCGACCACAATCAAAAGATCAAGGCTAGCAACATGAAAAAAATAAGTATGGGTGCGGAAGGATAGAGGTGACATGGAAAACAAACCACAACACAACAACATGAGTCAAAAGGAGAAAATAGTTCAACCAAAAACCAACAGAATAAAACAAATATGGATCCCAAAGAAAATGCTCAGCAACAACTTAAATGTGACTCGCATTTGGATCCCGAAACCAAAGTAATAGGAACTCCCTCCAGTACAAGCAACATCAACATGCAGACATACACTACATATGAAATCGGCAAACCGATATATGTGGGTGCCAATCAGCAACAAAACAATGACAACCGTGGAAGTAGCAATAAACCTACAAAAACCGGCAAAACAAAGCTACAAATGGAAAGCAAAAGAGACATTTTCTATGGCCAATTCCGCCACGAAAATTCTCTCCAAGGAGACGACCACGGCAATATCGACAATAGCGGCAAACCAAGCAATTTTTGCAAGAAAGACGATCAAACAAAGAGCGGTAGAGTTATAGATTTTACTTGCAAAGAAAATATGCCGACCAAATCAACAACAAATAGGAAACCTGGATGGCGAATGCCAATAAGCATATTGCTTATATTCTCCTCTTGCACAACATTAATTTTTCCATGCATTGATCGAGTATGCATCATGAAGGGCCACATTACACGGCCAAGCATTAGCACAATTTTTAACCCAGGCATGGCACATACTCCAAGGTGATACCTTGTCGTCTGGGAGGACTCCGGCTAGGAGGGGGGGAGGCATTCTCAAATGCAGATCCAATGGAAAAAAAGAGCAAAAAAGGGCATGTTTTTCGAATATTTTAAAGGGTTGTTGTTTGATTGCAATATTTTTTGGACTAACCCAAACACATATGCCCTTATACAGCATGAATAGACAGGTTTATGGGACCAAACGCCAAATCAAGCCCCTAGGTGTGTGTATATAAGTAAAAATAGCAATTTTTCGGGCAAAATATTGAAAAAATCCATTAAAATTGCATGTGAGTGTATATAAAATTTTGTAGTGATTTTTTTGATTTATTATGATTTTTTGGGAATTTTTGGGTTTAATTTGCTATTTTCCTTTTAATTTTACTAATTTTGGCAAAAAGACTTTAAAAATTCAAAAAGCAGGTGAAAAATGGTCGTAATGAAAAACAAAAATATGGGGAAGATCAGTGACTATAGGACAACCTATGGTACAATGAGGGTGCAATTATGTGAATGGAGCGGAAAGCATGTTTTTGCCAGATTTTGACCGAAACGTCAAATTTCTCGTAAACTGGGCAAATGGAGTCCAAATCAAGAAATTTTTGAGCCTAAACCGCATCTCACAATAAGTGGGAGTAGGGAGCTCATGTCAAATTTCATGAAAAGTGGTTCGGGGACCCCCATTATAAGAAATTTTCACTTCATTTTAAGCTCATTTCTACTATTGACTTTTGAGAGAGAGCTCCTGCCACCTAGAGCGAACGGGACTTCTAGCAGCTTCTACGATGTGCACGACCACCCGACATGCTCCAGACATCAGAGGTAGGCTCACCACCTTGAGATTTTCGCGCATGTTTGTTGTTTTGTCGCGAAAACTAGCGTAGGGTTCACACGGGAAGAGGGCAGTAGAGACCTACAGGTAGAAGTGACCACCTAACGGCTAACCCAAAAGCAATGAGACTTTATCGGTGGCTTACCCTGGCATAGGAGACCACTTTTGGATGACCCAAGGCAACAGAAAACCATCGAGAAAAACCCTAATTCCTAGAGCCCCGCAAGAGGCCACTAAATGGGAAATCGGCGGAAAGGGGCACAAATGCTACCAAAACACATGGGTAGGAGCATCTCGACATGATCGACAAGTCTATATAGCCCACAAGGCCATACGATGACCCAAAGCGGCACTAAACTTCAGAAACGGCATCAGACACACAAAGCCTCAAATAGCTCTCGTGGCCAAACCACATGTCGGTTTGCCACCAAACATCACGAGCGGCTTTCCTAGACCATCAACAACCAAGTTATATAGTGGTAGACCACCACAAGTCATTGAAGACATGAAAACGCAACCACGGGTGCTTCCAGAGCGACAAATTGCCAAACAAAGCTCCGGTGAAGCCAAAGTCGACAAAACCATATGGCAAGGATCCCCAAGGAACCTGAAGCTATGGAGACCAAGATCAAGAAATTTCATCGCCAAAAAGCACTCCAAGAGTCAGAAAATGGCTCGGAGGCTCTAAAATCCACACAGGGAGTTTCTTTCTATCAATTTGACTTTTTTGTTGAAATAATGCTTAAAAGGGACTCAGGGCAGGCACCAATAGTACTTCCAATGAAAATTTCATCAGGAGACATCCTACGCGTAGGATGTCTCAAGGCCAAATATGAGCACCAAACCTAACATTTCTCATCACACACAACTTCTGAATAGCCTTTACATGCTAGACACCAAGTTTCATCACATTTGGACAAAAATTGACCTCATGTGCACCAAAAAATGCAAAGTCAGGGCATAGAGGCAATAATGGGCCCTAGACCTACCAAAACTTGTCCAAATCACATGAAACTTGCACAATACAGTCAAGAGCACATTACCAAGCTATCTATGTGGTCACAAGTGAAAAATGATGAAATAGACATCCTACATGTAGGATGTCTAAATGACCAAATTGGCCCCCAAAGGGTATTTTTGAGTTCCAAATCTCTTTATGACACTTTCATAAGCCCGTATCAAGTTTCAAGCCAATCCCATCACATTTGGCCCCCAATACCTCCAAGATGCACTTTTTGATCCCAAAAACACTACACATGCTCTTACCAATACCAATTCTTGTCCAAATCAAAATCTAAGAGCAGGGCCATGTTCCACATGCCAAGAGCTACCCACAAAACCAATTTCAACCAATTTTGATGAAAAAGACATCCTACGCGTAGGATGTCTCAAGTGTGATTTTGACCTTTTGTGCAAGAAATGACATCATGGGAGCCATTACCTTGGTGCAAGAAGCTCATATATCAAATTTCAACCCATTTGAATATCATTTGCCACCTATTGAGGACATCCTACCCAATTTGTGAGCCTAAAGCTTGAATCTGCCAAGAAATGCACTTCTTGATGACCAAACGCAATTCTAATCACATAGCCATGTTGCACAAGCCAAGGGCCACTAGCCTGCCAAGTTTCACCAAAAACTGATGAACTAGACATTCTACGCGTAGGATGTCTAAATGATAAATTTTGACCGAAATGATACTATGAGCACATGCACAGTTTCCCTAGTTGCTTTTAAGTTTTATTTTCAATTTTCAAGTCATTTGGATAGTTAAAACTCAGTTTCTCAGTTGATATGGAAAAAACGCTAACTTCGGACTACTGAGTGCAACAGGATCCATGGCAGTCGCAAAATCACCGACAAAGAAGAAGAGGATGACAATAAAAGACTATTTAGAAGAAGTGGAGCCATTTGTCATCCCAGAAGGAACCCTGAAGCCAACAAGCACATGGATCGAGGATGATTTGCTAGAATCCAGTGATTTAAAGATCTACCAAGGTGTATTCAAATATCCTGAAGGAAATGCAGTAGAGCTACCCATGATACCACGGGAGCTCAATGAGTTTTTCAAAAGCAAGATGGGAGATTACCTAGAGAAGATAGATCTCCATAACTACTTTGAAGCTTTGCCAACGGGGATTGACATCAAAAGAGTGGGAATTTGTAACCACTATCAAAGAATATGGAGTGGCCAAAGTCACTGATCTGTAGGGCAAGCCAAATACCATGATTGTCATCACAGAAAGGGTGGTGGCAGCCGCACTAGACATCTCCAACAAAGGAGATAGTGTCATAAAGACAAGAGATGAAGTCAAGGTGTACTCAGAAAAGAAGAACAACTACACTTTTGAAGATATTGCAAACCCTAAAGTGGTTGTCATGAGCCAACTCTACAACCAGTACTTCCACATGTGTACAAAGCGGCCACAGAAGTATAGAATGCTGCCTGGAGCCATTGCTACCACCTTCACCTGGGCAATGCAGAAGAGAAAACCAAAGGTGATAAATTATGCTGCTTACATCCATGACAACCTGGTGAAGATGGGCAACAAAAATCCCACTTACATTGTACATGGTGAGCTAATAACAAAAGTGGTTTATGGAGCACCGCATGCCAAGGGAAACTGGACTGAAACTCCATCACAGAATGAGTGGCTAAAGCTAAAAGAAGATAAAGAAGAGGAACCTCCCAGGGCACCCAGAGTAGCCACAAGGTTGAAGCGCCGGTTAGAGACCGTGCTAGAAGAGCCACTGGAGTCGAAAAAAGAAAAGAATGAAAGTGCACAAGTGCCAATCAAAGAAACCAAATCACAAAAAGCGGCACGGCTAGAGAGACTAATGGAAAGCTTCAGAGCCGAAAGATCACTAAAGGGAGATTTGAACGAGATGTGGAAGCCATCACTAGAGGCCATATCGGGAACGTCTCGAAGGGTGCACCGCGATAGGTTTGAAGACTACATCAAAAACTTCGAGATCCTCGATGCTACGATACAGAATATCCCTAATATCCCATTTACAGAAGAAGAAGTGGATGAAGTACGACGGCAGCTGCTGCTGGAAGAGCAGGAAGGCCAAGAAAGGGAGAGAAATACCAAGGCGGATTGGGACTTCAAGAAGAAGCCAACAACTCCACCATCAAGCACGGAATCCAGTCCACCGCCTTCACCACCTCCTCTAAGCCCCCTACAAACCCAACAAAAGTAGGATGAACACGAAAATTCTAAGCAAGAAAAGAGCCAAGAGGAAGAGCTGAAAGAAGAAGCTAAGCCGAAAGAGGAGAAGGTAGATCCAGAAGAAAGAAACTTTAGCACATTTCTTGATCTACTAGCGGCGGGTTA
Organism: Adiantum capillus-veneris; assembly: GCF_014529385.1. Taxonomy (NCBI): domain Eukaryota; kingdom Viridiplantae; phylum Streptophyta; class Polypodiopsida; order Polypodiales; family Pteridaceae; genus Adiantum; species Adiantum capillus-veneris. The sequence goes on along the minus strand of NC_140937.1, from coordinate 28,970,070 downwards.
CTCTTGAGAAGAGGCAGCCACTATGGCCTTTGAGTTGGCAAGCACAAGGCCCACAGAACAAATGCAGAGCCTGCGGTTAGTAGAACTGAAAGTGATGGCCACAGATACAGTGGACCTACAGCCACCAACCAATGATTGGGATGTGGTGATGCACAAGCTAACCGGGCCCATAGCAAAATCATTGGCCACAGAGAGTGAGATTGCTAATCTAAAAACCACTGAAGTTCAGATCAAGGTTGAAGTCGACTCTCTCCAAAAACAGGGTCAAGAGCATATAGAGAAACAAACAGAGCTGCAAGCCAGTCTAACCACGGCATTACAAAGATGCCAGGAGATGGAACGAGAAAATCAGGTAGCAGATCAAAGACTTTAAAGAGCTGAAGAAGAATACAGAAAAATCAGCAAGTCATTGACAGATGTAGAGAGGGAAAGGGACAACCTAACCCTACAACTTGCTGAAGAATCCAAGGAGGTGGAAGCCCTGAGGAATGCCAAAGAGAAGGCAGAGATAGAGCATGAAGCGATCCAGGATGAGATCATCGAGCTAAAAGACCAGATGAAAGTAAAATATCAAACCATCCAACGGCTAGGAGCATCTCCTGCCAGAGTCAGAGCTACTACCTTGACTGGAACCTCTTCAGAGAATGAGCTTTATGAAGAACAAATGAAGGAGCTCCAAAAGGAGTTAGCCCTGGAGAAGCGGCAAAGACTGATGCTGGCTGAAGGGTCATTGGTGATGCAAAATCGCCTAGAAGATGAAAATCAAGCCATGAAGAATGAGCTAGAAGCCATCAAGAGAAATCTTGAGGAGGCAGAAAAGATAAATGCAAATCTAAACAATCTCCTAGTAAACATGGGAGAGTAAGCGGAAGAGGAAAAGAAAACGCTTTAGAAGCAGATAGAAGAGCTGAGAGGCCAGCACCAAACCGAAGAGCAGCAGTTTATCAAGTCCAATGGTCAAACCTTAGGGAAATTGGATGCCCTTGTGAAGACCTAAAAAGTCTTTGCAAATACCTAGATAGGAGTATGCAAGCCCTTTTAGTAGGGGATGAGAGAGAAACACACACACAGACACACACACACACACTCACTCACTCACATGCTCCCTTTACACAAAGGAATAGGAGACACATGTCATCTCCCTAAGCCAGTTGCCCCCAAGATGCATTCAATTTCTATTGGATGGCCATAGAGGCGGACCAATGAGAATTAGGCTAGAGTACATTTAGTTTTATTCATTTTAAAACACTTGATAAAATAACCAATAAAAATTAAGCTCTCTAGAAGACTATTGGATAGTCTCCCAAGGGGTCCAATGAGCATTCAACAGCCCATGGCTTGCCTGATTCCTATTCGCCAAAAGACAAAGGGGTCTAATGAGAGTTTAATTGCATTGATTAAATACCTAAAGCTCTCACAAAAGGGGAAAGGGAGACACATTTTAAAAGGCTATCACTTATGCTTCTCAATTATCATTGGCTAAGCTTTGCAGGGTCCAATGGGGTGCTAGCATGAGTAAAATGCAAGAGGGGTCGACCAAGAGAGAGAGGGGGCTGATGTTGGCAAGGAATTAACACGCACACACTCACAAAATCTCATCTATGAAGCAAGAAGACTCTCTCTCTCCTTCTCAAGATTTAATGGAAAGCTCATCATCTACTCCAAGCTTGTAAGAAGGGAGGCCTACACCAAAAACTCTTGGATTTGTGATGCAAATCCAACCAAGAGCCAAGCTCCAATGCATTCTCATCTCCTCTACCATGCTAATTACTAAGCTATGCTAAGCTATTATGAGTGATTATGAGAGGAGATATACTTCTTTCGCGTAAGAATACTCCTTCTTCCTCTCAATTTACTCTCATACAGCGCTAGCTCTCACCATCTTTGAAGGTGTGAGGTCTTGGGTCTGATACCATGAGGGAATTGATGTTGTGTTCTATAAGTGTGTGCATGGTTCTTGAAGCTTCCATCTTCATTGCACCAGCAAGTTATTGAAGGAACACAAAGTATTGTATTGTGAAATGTCTCCTTTGATGGGAAAAACATTTAATACAAAGCCTTTTGGATGGGGGACCGTATCCATGTAAATCCGGTCCTCAATTGTTGTCAATAGCTTAATTTCTCTCTCTTTTGAAGTATTCTTCATGCCTATCTAACTAGGTGTTATGATTTTTGTTGCTCTCTTCATCCAAGCAATCTTGCTATGCTCATTAGGAATCTATTCTAATCAATTGCCCACTATGTTTATGCTATTTTCCGCTACATACAAGTTACTAGGCCATTAAATGATATATTGACTCTCTCTCTCTCTCTCTCTCTCTCTCTCTCTCTCTCTCTCTATCTATCTTGCCAATTGTTGAAGGTGACCTTTCACTCTTCCACCTTAAGGGACATGATAAGTGTTACTCATCTCATACTTAGAAGCTACACACTAGTGTAGAAATTTTTCCGTACCCAACATGGATATCACGACCCTCCAACTGGTGTCAAGGCAATCTATAGTGCTATGATGCTCCATATTGCTTGCCTTGGAGATGGTCCAAGCGGACAAACTCCTCCATATTACTTAATCTCAACTCCCTTTCATTGCCCTCAAGTACCTAACCCCCCCCTCTATTTTCTCATTGTGCCAAGGTCAATGATGCTCTCTCTCTCTCTCTCTCTCTCTCTCTCTCTCTCTCTCTCTCTCTCTCTCTCTCTCTCTCTCTCTCTCTCTCTCTCTCTCTCTCTCTCTCTCCCCACATAGTGGATCCTAAAGAAACTCCTAACATGATAGAAAGAGATTTTGTATAAAGGACAATAGACGTCTATGTAATAGAGGTAATGCTAGCTTATAAAAACTACTTGTGCCACCATCAGTGAGCCTACCTATCGCATGAGAATTACATGAAACACACAAACTTCAACTCCTCACCATGGATGCTAACAGCTTTGAAATTTTTTGTTAGGATTAAAGCTTTTGACAACTATCTAAGATAGGTTCCTCTCTGTCCATGAGAGAACCCATCTCAAGGTGCCTTTAACTACCTCACTATGGGTGATAGCATGAAAAGGTGGTCAATTTTTAGGACATATCAAGGTGGTGATGAGGTTCTTCTAAGGCTTCATTTACTCCCTTGTCTATATTTATTGGAGATGTGGAAAATCTCAAAGAAATGCAAAACGGTAAGTCAAGAAGGTAGCATGTTCTGAACCTTTCCCTTCCATTATGCAATAGATTCTCACTCACGGGCTGGATGCTCACATCGTTGCATGCGAAGCTACAAAGCAAAAAGTGTTCCACGTGCTACTTCAGTTTCTTGCACCCGGCGTGGACAAAGCAAAAAACAAGTGTGCGTCTATCGCCTCTCTGCAACACAATGCCTACCAAGTGTCCAGTTAGCTAGTCTAACTGACTCTCACACTCTCTGTCAAGCATGGTAGCTCTCCCACGCCTCCCTAGAGATGATAGGGCGCCTCCTAGATGCTAAAGCAAGCTCAGAGTGGCCTGGGATCTATTCCCATATAGCCTCGAGCCCCGGTGCCTCTCTGCACAAACTTAGGAAATTTTGATTTTTGGCTAAAACAGGCGATACGAGTCGGGATTTAGTAACATAAATTTCTATACTAAGCCCTAACTAATGTGTACCTGTCTGAGTACCTACCATATTTAGCAGCCCTCAGGGTCCGAAAATGCATTTTCTCAAATTCGGGGTACGGGTGCAGTTTTTCGAGACGGTCAAAACTAGATGGGTCGGGTGACCAAAAACTTACTATTTTTGGAATTTTTTCACAAAAATTAGTTTAATTCGCTTTTGGAAGCTTTATAACATTCTAAACATCATGGCACCGATAGAATTTGGAAAACTGCTAAAAATAGTAACTTTTTCCATTATGTTTATTCCATGGTACAATGGTGCTCTTTTTGGGGCCAGAGACCTTACAACCTCCCCAACATGAAGAATTTGAGATGTCCTCATATCAAGAATGTGTTTGGGTAATCTTTTATGAGCGTTGGCCCGTCCTCCCAAGTTGCATCTTCTTCAAGGTAATCCTTCCACTTTACTAGATGCTCCATGATTGTTCTGTTGCGTAACTTCCTTTCCCTTGTTTCGAGTACATAGTTAGGTTGGAGCTCGAGAACTCCTTGTGCTAGCATGACTATCTGATCAGAGTCTAAGAGTTGATCAGAATTAGGGATATAGGGTTTGAGTACACTGACGTGGAATACATCATGAACCTTTAAGTTTGTAGGTAACTTTAGCTTGTAGGCGTGGTCACTCACAACTTTAATGATCTCGAATGGTCCACAATACCTTGGGCTTAGCTTCTTGTATCTGCCTAGTGATACATTGCTTTTATTCGGTCGGACTCGCAGAAAAACCTTATCCTCCTTTGAAAGTTCTTTCCTAACGGTTCTTATCTGCATAGTGCTTCTGTCTATCCTGAGCAGCCTGAATGTCTTGGCGAATAGCTCTAGTCTGAGCTTCCATATCTTCTAACACCTTCCTAGAGGCTTCTACCCTGATGTTTGGGTCTGAGAAGTTCAGTGGTGCTAAACAGTCCTGTCCATAAAGAGCTTTAAAGGGTGACATTCCAATGCTTCTGTGTTCCGAAGAATTGTAAGCATATTCTACCAAAGGAAGATATTGTAACCACTTCTTTGGATCTTGCGAAAAATAGGCCCTGAGAATGTCCTCAATGACTTGATTTACTCTTTCAGTCTACCCATCTGTCTACGGATGATATGCTGTGCTAAAGGCTAATTGTGACCCAATAGATTGGAAAAGAGAAGTCCAAAACTTTGATGTAAACTTGGCATCTCTATCGCTGACGATACGCTTGGGTAAACCATATAACCTAAAAATTTCCTTGATGAATACTTACTAATATCCGAAGCAGTAAAGGTTGTCTTTACGGGTATTAGATGAGCCGCTTTTGTGAGCATATCAACAACCACGAATACAGAGTCATAACCTCCTGTAGAAGGTAATCCTGTAACAAAGTCCATACTGATGCATTCCCATTTCATCTCGGGTATGTCAAGAGGTTGAAGTTTTCCTGGTAACTTGATTCTTTTGCCTTTTATCCGCTGACAAGAAAGACATTTCCTCATATAGCAAAGTATGTCTCCTTTCATCCCAGACCAAAAATAACTCCTCCTGCAGCATGAAGAGTCTTTGCATAACCTGGATGTCCAGATGTAGGGCTATCGTGTGCTTCATACAGAATAGCCTTCTTTAAAGTTGGGTCTCTGGGTACACAGAGTCAATGTCTGTAGTAAAGACACCCTCCCATAAGAGAGTAATCTTTAGGTTCAGGCATCTTATTTTGCCGCACTAATGACACTATACGTTGGTATTCTGGATCTAGCAAAGATGCTTCTTTAATTCTATCCCAAATAGGGTTATTTGGAATAGAGATAGCTCCGAGGAAAGATTTTTGGCTAAGTCCATCTGCAATGGCATTTTCCTTCCCTGGTCTATACTTTATGTCAAGGTCATATTCTTGTAAGAGTTCTATCCATCTCCGTTGTCGCATATTGAGAATAGGTTGAGTAAAAATCCATTTTAAGCTCTTGTGGTCTATAGCTAGCTGTTGAACCTACACCAGATCAGTACTTGTACTTATGTTTAATCAATCAACTCTTAGTCAGTCGGCTCTTAGTGAGTCGAAATTTTGATAGGTCGAATTTTTGTCAATCGGATGTAACAGTTATAACTGTCAGAAGTTCATATTTAAAGGTCATGCTGGTTCACTCGAGAATGTAATTTTGGCTGAAATGGAAGTTATGTTTGGACCAAGGTGAATCAAACTGTGCAGTCTCTTGCTTTATGATTCATGTTTTGTTCTTCAGTCTGCTGTGTCGGAATTTGGTGAATGGTGAAATGCTGATGAGTTGGATAATGTTTGCCTTTGTCTAACTCTGTCTTTAGTGTGTGTGACATGTTGTCAACACCTAAGTTCTGTGTGTGGTGAAGAACCCCAACACCTTGGCGATCCTGCTATTGTGAATCTGTGGAGAATCATGTATGTCACAACAAGAGAGGAGAGTAGGCAAAGTTTATTATACGAGGGCACGAGCGCGAGCACAAAAGCTCAATATTGACCCTTTTCATTATGATGATGCCTCTAATGGAGATGAGGAGTTCGGTGACAGTGAACAGGAATTATTGAACAGGGGCTGAGGGTTCTGTGAGAGCATATGGGAGGCACGTGAGGCACTTGCCTTGACAGGAAGACCTGTAGGGACAAGAAGAAGGCTTCAGTTTGACCCACTACAGGGGGCAAATACCTAGGAGACCACCCAGAATTCCTCCCATGATTCATCCAAACCCTACAGTGAAAGCACCCAAATTTAGAGGAAAGTTGAAAGAAGATGCAGACTCTCATGCTGCCCAGTTTGAAACAAAGTGGTAGGCTAGTGGTTATCAGGCCTTGCATAATGACCAAATAAAGATGGAGCAATTTGCAGCTACATTAGAAGGCAAAGCCATGAGTTGGTTTAGCCAATATGGTATAGCCCATTTTTGCTACCTATAATGCTTTGAAAGCAACCTTTTTACAGAGATTTAGAAAGGAGAAGACTCCTACAGACATTTTGAAGAAACTCAAGGTGATTAGACAAAGGGATATGGTGGTTGAAGATTTTGCTCAAAAGTTCAGAGTTTTGGTTGAGAGACTTTAGGGAAATGAGCGGCCCACTGATGAGATGTTGGCAGGATATTTTTTGACAAGTTTGAGGAAAGATTTAAAGAATGTTGTGGCAAGTGTGGATATAGGTCCAAGTTTTGTTGCACTAGTTGATGCAACAGTTAGAGTCGAGAAAAGACTTGGCAGACCCAAAATGAAGAGCATGTCCAAAGAGGATGAGGATTCTGATGATCAGTCGGACTGCACTGATGCCCATGAAACTGATGAATATGCTGATTCAGATGATGACACTGAGTCAAGTGATGTTGAAGAAAAGTCAAAGAAGAAGAAGAAAAGCACAAAGAAGAAGTCCAAAAAGGATAAAGCAACTTAGGAAGGGGAATTGGTGAGTAAATTAAAGAGCATTGGTTATTCAGTGTTGGCACCCAAGGCTAAGTTGTATTGTGAAATATGTGACAAAGAAGGACATGCCACCTCTAGGTGTTGGTTTAACCCCAGGAATAGGGAGCAGCCAAATATAGGAAGAGGTCAGCAAATCAGGTAGCTCCATTTAGACAAAGACAACCATTTAATAGACCACCAAGACCTACTTGGAGAGAGCAAAACAATAATCAGAGAAGAGGAGACAGAGTGATTCCTTGTGTCTATTGTGGATCACCAGACCATTCGGTTGGTCTTAATTGTGAATTTTGGGTTAGACACAGGGGAGAAAGAGGGATGCCCATTGTGAGGCCTGGTCAGGCAGACCAATAGGGAGTGCAGCAGCAACCATAGCATAATCAACCAACTCAGGCCAATGTTATTTTGGTGGACATTCAAGATCAACAAGAACCAGAGCCAGTCATAGTACATCAGGCTGAGCATAAGGAACATGAAGAAGGATGGTATTGTGATTGTTACCAATGTGGTCAGGTGGAAGAAGTTGAAGCATTGGCAATCACAAGAGAAAAATCTAAGGGACCAATTAATTGGAGAGAGCAGAAAGATGTGAGGGATAAGGTTCATGAAAAAGTGCAGAAGGAGCAGGTTCAGTATGCGGAAGAGAAGAATGAAGAGTTGGAGGTATCCAAGAAGCAGCATAAGCTTGACAAGCCAAGTTTGATGCCAAAAAAAGAAGACAAAGATTGGTTTGAGGTTCTTATGAACTCTCCCTTGCAATTTTCATTGGATCAATTATTATGTATAGTTCCAGCCTTTAACGAGAAATTGTTGAAGAAGCTTCAGGGTCAGCAAGACCAAGGGTTGGCAAACCAATATCCTGAAGTAATGTTGCAGTAGATTGATCCTGCAGATGTGGATTTTGTAGTACTTGTTGTGGCAGTAATGTTTCAAGGCATGCTATTCAAAGAGGTGCTTTTGGATGGAGGATCAGGGGTGAATATACTTCCTGAGGAGGTTTATAGAAGATTGAAGTTAGGAGGAAAATTATCTCCAGCACCATTTCAAGTGAAGATGGCAAACCAGAGGAGAGTCCAGCCTTTAGGCATTCTCAAGCAGCAAGCAATTGAAATTGTAGGTATGGTTTTCTTTGTGAACTTTGTGGTACTTAGAATGAAGGATTCAGATTCTTCCTACAAGATGCTGTTGGGAAGACCCTGGTTTAGACAAGCTAGAGTTAAGCAGGATTGAGGAGAAAATGTTGTGATGATGAAAAGGGGGACTCAGTCAGTAACCATATCAATGCAGGGAAGAAAAAAAATCCCTCCAAAGACTAAACCATTATGTGCTCAGACCATAAACTTGGCAAATGCAGTGAAAGATGATGAAGAGGAGGAATTTTTGAGAGCTAATCCCACTATTGTGCCTCTCTTTGAGGTTGATGTAGAAGGGATAATACAGAAGGATGAAGATCAGGGTGAGGGTGAAGTAGAAATAGTTCCAGGCCAGGAGATTTTTGGATCAGAAGTGTTGCAGATGATGGATTGGAATTCAGAGGTGCCTCAGAAAGAGCAGATTGGTCAAGAGGAGAAGGAAGCAAGAGTAATGGTAGAAAAAATCTATGATAAAATGTTTGGTACCTCCACCAGGGTAAAAGAGGATGAAGTCAAAGAGTTTAATTTGGGAGATGAAGAAGATCCCAGGATGGAAGACCAGGTTTTTTCAAAGTCTTGAAGAATTTTTTGGCAAAGGTATATGGATGAGCACATCATTATTTTGATTGACAACACATTTTATAAATGCCATTATAATCGTATTGTTACATACATCGTAGGACTTGATATCAAACACCGCCATGCCCAATACTTGTCAAGGGATTTAAAGAATTGGCTAGTAAAGTGGTAGCATGCTACGGATCGGTAGTTCTTAGCAGAGTTATTCAACACCCTAAAGCCTAGAGAGGATGAAATATTTGTCCATGAGGCGATCAACAAAGTTTCAAGAAGACCTCATATGAGGAATATAGACCTGGGCTGTAGCTCAAGGCCAATCTCTGCCATCAAGTTTAGGGTGAAGCCACCTGTTGACTATTTGTATACACACTTTGAAGCTTTAAATTGTTACTTTCCAAGGATTGAGTAAAAAAGGATTTACATTGGACTACAAAAGTAATTTGGCTACAAGCACATGCTGGACTGAACTGCACTTAATGTGATGTAACTGCATAGGTTCCTACAAAAACCACATATGCACTATCTTTGTAGGTATTTTGAAGGATGTGAAGGGTACTTTTTTATGTGACACTATGCAACCTACATTGCTATTGACATGATGACGGACGCAAAGCGGACCCCAAACCCCGACGGCCTCTAAAATGCCGGGGGCCGAATGACGCACCTCGAGCCTGCCACCACCGTAAAGTGAAGAGGGGGCACCACCTAGCTTTGAACGGTTAGGACACAAACCACGATGATCTGAACACCGCAAACGTACACACCGAGAGAGAGAGAGAGAGAGAGAGAGAGAGAGAGAGAGAGAGAGAGAGAGAGAGAGAGAGAGAGAGAGAGAAATTTTCAAACGATGAAAACCCTCGGGGGTGTGAGGGTGAATTGATCCTGCAATATTTACAAAGTGGCACGCCGTGGTGGTAGAGAGGTAGGGAGAGGAGGTGGTACAATCTACTTGGTGCGTTCTCTAAGACGATCCAATGATTGTGAGTACTTGCTACCAAGAGCGTGTATACATGTGTGCATCGACCATTGGAGTCGAGAGATGGATGTGGTTCCCTTCGCATGGTGCAATTCCCAAGGCAAACCCAACACACAAGCCCCCTGCCCGTGATGGTGATAGTGTCAATCCTTCCCACTACACTCTACCAAATGCTTGGCTCCTCATGAATTCCCCCCCCCCGATAGTGACCTCTCAGTGCCAATTTATAGGTGTTGGCTGCTTGGATTATGGTAATCCCAGTCTGGTTAGGGTAAGCTTAATCGGGGAGACAAAGCAAGTGGTGGGCCCGATGAAGTTGACCCTTGCTTTGTTTTGGGAGGTTATTAAAAGATGGGAATCTCTAGGTGGGCCTTTGTGACCATCACCTAGAGAGAGGATATTTACAAAAAGATGGGAATTTACAATGGCTCGGGTGAGAACTGAAGAAAATGATGAAAATAACCTTTAAATTATTAGAATGGCATCGTGGTTGCGTGTTGCCGACGAATGGTGTGTTTCCGGTGTGTCGGTGTCGAGCGTACTTCTTTTCGAGGTCGGACGAGGCATGCCTTCGACGCACTTCCTCTTTTTGTTGCTGGCGTCGCGTGCTTTGGATCCTTCTTCTTTTTTTGTCGATATCGTAGTCGTAAACCTTTGAGTTTTTTTGTATTTGTGATGCGGTGTGTATATGCGTGTGTGTGTGTGTGTATGTATTGGTGTATGAGGGCGGATGTGTGTGTATGTGTGTATGTGTGTATGTATTGGTGTATGAGGGCGGATGTGTGTGTATGTGCGAGTGCGCACGCGTGTGTGTATGTGTGTGTATTTGTATATGTATGTGTGCACATAAGCGTGCGTGGGAAAGGGGGGCTTAATATTATTATGTAATTAATATATACATTATATATATATATATATTTTTTTTATTTTTATTTTTATTTTTTCTCTCTTGGTTGACGGCCGGCTGCCTGCTATGCTACACGAGGCGGATTGGGGGGGGGGGGGAGATGGGGTCAGAGAGAGAGTGTGTGTGTATTGTGTGTGTGGAGAGAGAGAGAGAGAGAGAGATTCGGTCTGTTGCAGCCTGAGCGCCCGGGAGGGAGAGAGAGATTGGTCTACTGCGGTGTCGTGCATAGCGCCAAAGGGAGAGAGGGCGGGGTGAGATGGTGTGTGTGTGTGGGGCAGAGAGAGAGAGAGAGAGAGAGAGAGAGAGAGAGAGAGAGAGAGAGAGAGAGAGAGAGAGAGAGAGAGAGAGAGAGAGAGAGAGAGAGAGAGATCCTGCGGACTGAGAGAAGGAGAGAGATATGGGGTGAGGGATAGGGTGTGTGGTGTGTGGGTAGAGAGTGTGTGTAAGGGAGGGAGTGTGTGTGGATAATAGAAAGAGAGAGAGAGTATTTTTTGCGCCTTCACAGGCTCGTGAGAGAGAGTGTGAGGGAGAGATAGGGTGAGGTCCGCGCCTTCGTGGGACGCCGGACAAGAGAGTGAGGGAAGGGGTCTTCTCTTCTCTTTGAGATGACTCCTCGTGCCTTGCACGTTTCACTCCCATAGCATCCACTCCTTCTACCTTCGCTTTTCCTTTGTGCTTCTCTCGAGATGATTCTTCTACCTTCGCCTTCCCTTTAGCCTCCAAGCTAATAACACTCACCGCTTAGTTCATAGCATTTGGTGGGGGTAGTGGCAGAATGAGAGGTTGGGGTGGTGGTTGCTGTTGTACAGGTGGTTGGAGGATTTGGACCGGTGGGATTGGCCCTGGTTTCCTAGGTGGTGGTGGTCTTGCTCTTGGCGGAGAGATCTAATTCTGCCTCCCCCCTCTATTGAAATTCTGCCTCCTTGGGTGTGGGTAGTAGTACATTCCATGGCCATCTTCCCCGCAGTTGTAACAGTGGTACTCTGGGTTCTTCCTTCGTTGTCCCCTTCCTTGTTCTGGGTTTTTGCCAGATGCATGCCCTTGCTGCACCAGATGCACAGATAAACTCTCTAGTTGGGTGGTGATGCGACTCAGTAGGTCTTGCTGCTCTTCTAATGCCTCCTGCGGTTGGACTCTATGATTGGATGTTGCAACCACTGGGGTTGGTCGGGCCGAGCTTGTTTCCTCTAACTCGTTTACTTTTGCTTGCATGTGCATCATCTTGTCTTTAAGGCGGGCTACTTCGACTGCCAACTCATATGTTGCAAGAAACCTTCCCTTCACGTTCTCTCTAAGCGACGACCATAGAAAAGAAATGAAACGGTCCTTCTGTAGTAAATTAGGCGCTCCTTCACCTTCCTCCAGGGAGGCAACCCATCTCTCCCATAAGTCCAAAAATTTGGACTTGTAGGTTGCATACTCCAGCAGGCCTCCATGCTTTAATTCTGTTAGTAGCTGCCATAGCTTCTCCGAGGTTGTGCCTCCACCAAACCTCTTTACAAAAGCAGCCCTTAACACATCCCATGCATTTTTGGTATCCTGGGGCAATGCATTATACCAGGACTTGGCCTCTACTTTCATCAGTAGAGGAAAAATTCTAAGTCATGAAACGTCGTCATCTTTGTTGGAGACGACACAAGCAATGTTGAAATCATCCAAAAAGTCAGTGGTGAGATCCTCTCCCTTCTTTCCACTGAACGTGGGGAAAGAACATTTGCCATGGTGGTGACTCAGGAAATTACAAACCATCTTTTTTTCATTACATTAACAGTAGCGGTTTTTTATAGGGGTGGGTGGATAGGTTAAAACAGGATAAAGATAGAGACATTAAAGGAATGATGGTAATATTATATGGGGAGAATGATAGGGTTCGGGGAATTGAGGATTTCTCCTAGTACCGTTGCACCGAATAGGTGTACAATCTTCTGTTGGTAGAAGACTTTCCTATCTACATAGATATTCACATGCATATGCTGTAGGAATCTGAATGGGAATGCCGTCAGCCCGTTTTCCATCATGCACAGAGGGTGGAATACTTACTTATACTCTTACCATGCCAGTGTTGATGAGTCGGCACATCCACAAGAGGTCATCGCCTTTCATGGTCTCTATCTTTCCTTCGTTGCTCAGCATGTACGGGGTGATGGAGACGCGTCTGACCACTCCTAGCCTCTTGGCTAATAGCAATTGCAGGTAATTTCCGTAGTCGGCGTGTTGCATGAATTCTAATCCATTCAGTTGCAACTCGTCCCCAACCCACTGGGTTTCTCCCGTGGTAGAGAGCTTCTTCAGGATAAGTTGTACAGGGAGAGGAGGAAGATCCTCCACTCGCTTTCCAAAACAGCGAGACCAGTAGCCAAACCAATCTTCTCTAGGACATGGGAATCTTCTTACCACTTCTTCTTCCGGATTGTCGAAGTGGATTGGTAGCACTCGCATGCGTTGTGCAAATCGGTAGGCGACCTTCCCCCGCTTAGCTTCGGATGACTTCTTCTTTGACAAAGTGGGTACAACCCGGCTTTCTGAGCTTGAAGCACTTGCTTGGCAAGATGCTTCTCCCTTCGGGGTCATGTGTTTCCAGACTAGCTTATATTCTCCTTGCCTTTGGCTCGAGCAACCCCTTTAGGCCACTTTGGAGTTATAACTTTGACTACAGTTTCTTTAGGGAAAAGAGGTCTCACCGTTTGCTTCCCTTCCTTCACGTGAATGACTTCTTCGCGATGAATGTCGATGTAGATGACTTCAGCCCTTTCGATGCCTTCGTTGTTGGCACTCATTGACAGTGTGCCTTGGTTGACAACAGTGATGGCACTTCACCGACCTCCCACCTGATGCTCTCAATTTATAGTTAGAACGAGCGACACGCGATGGAGAATTTAGCTCTTGAATGTTGACGAGACTGCAGCCTGGCAGTAGCACCTCAATGAAGGCGGCTAGTGCCTCCTTCGTCTCCTCTTCTTCCATCCTCCAGTCAGAAAATTCCTTTAGCCATTCCTCCATGATTGATAGTGGGCATCACTTTCAACATTGTAAATTGAAGGTTCTTAGAAATCCCTCCTCAGTGGGGGCACCAAATGACAGACGCAAAGCGGACCCCGAACCCTGACGGCCTCTAAAACGCCGGGGACCAAATGGCGTGCCTCGAGCCTGCCACGGTAAAGTGAACAGGGGGCACCACCTAGCTTTGAGCAGCTAGGACGCAAACCACGATGATATGAACACCGCAAACTTACACACCGAGACACACACACACACACACACACACACACACACACACAGAAAGAAATTTGCAAATGATGAAAACCCTCGGGGGTGTGAGGGTGAATTATTTCTGCAATATTTACAAAGTGGCATGCCGTGGTGGTAGAGAGGTAGGGAGAGGAGGTGATGCAACCTACTTGGTGCGTTCTCTAAGACGATTCAATGATTGTGAATACTTGCTACCAAGAGCGTGTATACATGTGTGCATCGACCATTGGAGTCGAGAGATGGATGTGGTTCCCTTCGCATGGTGCAATTCCCAAGGCAAACCCAACACACAAGGCCCCTCCCCGTGATGGTGATAGTGTCAATCCTTCCCACTACACTCTACCAAATGCTTGGCTCCTCATGAATTCCCCCCCCCCCTCTCCCCCCCCGATAGTGACCTCTCAGTGCCAATTTATAGGTGTTGGCTGCTTGGATTATGGTAATCCCAGCGTGGTTAGGGTAAGCTTAATCGGGGAGACAAAGCAAGTGGTGGGCCCGGTGTGGTTGACCCTTGCTTTGTTTTGGGAGGTTATTAAAAGATGGGAATCTCTAGGTGGGCCTTTGTGACCATCACCTAGAGAGAGGATATTTACAAAAAAATGGGAATTTACAATGGCTCGGGTGAAAACTGAAGAAAATGATAAAAATAACCGATAAATTACTGGAATGGCATAGTGGTTGCGTGTTGCCAGCGAACGGTGTGTTGCCGGTGCGTCGGTGTCGAGCGTACTTCTTTTCGGGGTCGGGGCATGCCTTCGGCGCACTTCCTCTTTTCGTTGTTGGCGGTGCGTGCTTTGGATCCTTCTTGTTTTTTCGTTGATGTCGTAGTCGTAAAACTTTGGGTCTTTTTTTGTATTTGTGGTGCGGTGCGTATATGCGTGTGTGTGTGTGTATGTATTGGTGCATGAGGGCGGATGTATGTGTATGTGCGAGTGCGCACGCGTGCGTGTATGTGTGTGTAGTTGTATATGTATGTGTGTGCACGTAAGCGTGCGTGGGAAAGGGGGGCTTAATATTATTATGTAATTAATATATACATTATATATATATATATATATATATTATATATATATATATATATATATTTTCTCTATTGGTTGACGGCCGGCCGCCTGCTACGCTACGCGAGGCGGATGGGGGGGGGGGGGAGATGGGGTCAGAGAGAGAGTGTGGGTGTGGGCGGTGTGTGTGTGTATTGTGTGTGTGGAGAGAGATAGATAGATAGATAGATAGATTTTATTATCGTCCTCGGAGGTCAAATATGACCTATGGGACCAAAGTTACATGTGATGTAGTATGTGTATGGCTGATGAGTGACTCTCGATGCTCAAAAATTGTAGTGATGAGAGTCGCAATGGAGAGCCCACACTTTGGCTGGGAGAGGAAAGTGTGTAGGTCTAAGTTATGGCTGAAAATGTGAGAGAAGCAAGTTCGGATGTGATCAAAAGCTAAGCACTCTAGTAGTGTGTGGTACTCAGACTCTCGAACTTTCAGTGAGCATAATGTGCACAATCGATTTGACTCTTCTCCATCGCCCCAACGCCCTATCTCGCATCGAAGGAAATGGGAGCTAAGCCGAATTGCTGCGATAGTGCGTATCGCAGAAAAGGGAATAGGCTCAAGCATGTAAGTGTGAGTACGGTTTCCTCTCTCAGCGAAGAACATGGTTTTGTAGTTGGGGGCAATATAGGTGGTGTAATGTATGAAGCGTGACCCACCGGATTTCTCCCAAGCCGTAATACATTGGCGTTGTAGAAAAGCTTCATTCACTTGAGAGTCAATTGAAGCATCATGTAGCAAGTGTAATGCATCCCATCTCCCAAACCACTTCTTTATGTCTTGCATCCATCCCGTGCTCAAGATCTTGCTTTTATGCGTCTTTTGAACTTTTTTGCTTGCTTCCCATGCAATTGTAGGAAGTCGATGTGAGGGGTTTTGACGCATCTTTATCATGTACTCCACAACCCTTTCCATGCCCATAACCTCAATTGGAAGAGATCCCGACTCAAGCAGTAAGAGCATATATGGTGTTTGTGTCTTAACTTGGAGAAAGTTTGTAAGAAAATGCTTTTGGACATTCTCAAACTCTTTCCAAGTAGACTTTGAGATGCTCCCGCCCCACACTTCAACTCCATAAAGAAGAACCGGTGTCACCAATGCATCAAAAAGATACTTCTTGAGAACCCAACACTTGATGTTTCCCGCATTACACATGTTCTCAAATGCATAATATGCTCTCTTCCCCGCTTCCAAACGACGCATAGCACATTCATGCCACTTGTGATTGGATGGAACCTCAAGGCCAAGGTACTTAAAGCTCTCAACAACTTCAAGTGTCTCGTTGTTGTACACAATGCATGGCTTCTCCTTATGGTTGGTTTTCACAAGCATAACCTTTGTTTTGGATTCATTTACAATCAGCCCACTATGCAAGCAAAAGTTCTCAAGGACAACCATAAGCTTTTGTGCATCTTCTAAAGTGTGTGCTAGAAGCACTACATCATCCGCATACAACAAAAGCATGATTACCGCATTGCAAATAGTGACCTCTTCAATGCCTTCTTCTTGCATAAAGTCAAGTACCATTTGTTCCAATTGATCGATGCATAGACCAAAGAGAGTTGGTGACAATGGACATCCTTGTTTAACCCCAAATAGTGCTTACAAAAAATTTTGAAATTTCTCTTCCCATGCGCAATTGACAAATCACCTTCTCATAGATTCGAGAAACCGCAAGCATAAACTCACTTGGCACTTGGAGTTCTTCCATCCTTCTCCACAAATTGTTACGTGGAATCATATCAAAGGCTTTCTTAAAGTCCACAAAACAACAATACAATCGCTTGCCTTTCAACTGACTTTCCTCCATGAGAACACGAAGAGTGACAAGATGATCAATGGTGCTATGGCATCGACGAAAACCCGCTTGTCCCTTTGCACGCTTTTCATTCTCTTCAGCCCAATCACTCAATTTCATCTCCATTATGCACCCAAACAACTTTTCCATAAGAGACCCAATCATTATAGTCCGGTAGTTGCTTACATTCTTTACATCCCCTCCTTTATGCAAAGGCTTAACCCAATTAGTACTCCAATCATAAGGCATACCATGTTGAAGTGCAAGGTTGAACATATCACACATCCACTCATGGGTAAAATCTCCCATCCATTTGATCATCTCCGGCTTGATACCTTGAAGATCTCCCGCTTTGCGAGTGGCCAACTTTTCAAGCCCACCGCATACATCCTTAATAGTAAAAAAAGACGGCATACATGGGAGTGAACCATAAAATGATATTTTTTCAGTATTTTCTTGCTCATATAATTGCCTACAATGTGTGTACATATCCACTAGACTCAAGTTACCAAAATTCTCAACCCGCTTGCCTCTCAAGTTTCTCCAAAATCTTCCACATGCATGTGCCTTTTCTTGGACTTGAAATTCTTTTTGCTTTACTTCCCATCTTCTTTTCTTCTTTTGAATCAATGCCTTGTATGTACACAAATGATTTTGATAGTTGTCTTTGTCCATAGTGGCATCAAGCTTTATCAAGGACTTTCGAGCATCTTGACATTCTTTATCAAACCACCTTTTGCGTGATCTATCTTTGTGGATACCATGGAGATGCTTTATGGAAAATCATTCTTCCACACAAGAACAAATAGCTTTCTTGAAAGCTTCCCATTTAGTTTCCAATGGTGCATCACATTGAAGCTTTGTCATCCATAATTTTTGCTCAACCATTTCAATGTACATTGGTGCCCGTTTGAAATCCACACATAGTGATAACTTCTCTTTCCTTTGACTGAGATTGTCATGCTTAGTTGCTTCTCCACATGAAAGGTCAATACATAAGGTGCGATGGTCGGATTCCGGGGTCCATTGACCAAACATAAAACTCTTTATGCGATACATGATGGCTTCAGAGAGTAGCATATAATCAATCACACTATCCCCATTATGTCTTCTACATGTAAATCCATTGGTTCCACTCCACAAAGATACACCATTGGCAATGAGCATACCCGTGCTATTACACATGTGTAAAAGTAACTTTCCATAGTGATCCGGCTCTTTCTCATCCATTGAAGTACGATCATACAAGTGAACTTCCTCCAACTCCCTTGAAATGTATGGCATATCAAATTGTTGAGTATCATGTTGCAATGTTTTTGTACGAGCATTCATATCCCCAAATACAATAGCATCACCTTCACCTTTGAAATAAGCAATGTCCTCTTCCAAATCAGAAAATGGTTGATCTCTATCCATGCAAGCATAAAAGGGAGAGTCATGATGAGGAATGTAGCAACCGGCTACAAAAATGGGTGCTCTTTTTGGTGTCATAATTTTCAGCCATACATAACGTTTGTACTTGTCATCTTTCACAATTGATACAAAATCTTCCAATCCTTTCTTAACCATACATGCTAACCCTCCTTGTCCTCTTCGTTGCTTGAGATTCTTTGACCACATCAATGAATGTACATTGTAATCCTCCAAGCCGTTAATCCTTTGTGTATCATGCTCCCAAGTTTCAACAAGAAGTACAACATCGGCTTTGCTTGTTAGTTCATCAATGTCAACCCCCGCATTCCATGGGTATCCATTACAATTCCAAAAGCATATTTTCAATTGTAACTCGGTCTCATAGGTCACGCATCCCTATTTGCTTGAGAGACTTGCCTCCTCCTTGGGCACATTTTCTTTATGAGAGATCTCCTTGTTTTTATTATTCTTTTCCTCATATGCCTTGCGACGCATATTTTGTTGCTTAATAGGGCGATCTTCACATACAAAACATTTTGTATCCCTCAAATAGATCCAACTATTATCAAAGATAATCTTTCGCTTGGTCTCATCCGGCATGGTGCATACAATTGGCCGTTTTCCCGAGCGAGGAGCTCCTTGCTTCCCCACTCTATGTGCTCCATAGACCATAACTCCAGACATGCCAAAGTGGGTTTTGAAGAAATCTTCAATAACAATGGCAAGAGAAGGAGGTGTCTCTAACTTCTCTTCGGGAATTCCACGAATAACAATGTTCTTGGAACGTCGCTCCCATTCCTTCAACTCCTCCACATCCACATTCTCAACATTCTTTGTTTGAACCATAGCTTGCGTGAGTGAGGAATTAGAAACCACATTGCTACCACATACATCAGCCCAAGACTTGTTTGTGCATACATTTTTCATGTCGCATACATCCCGGCTCATAGTGTCAAATTTCTCCTCTTTCAATACATGGTCATGCTCTACTTTGCTCATCCGCTCCTTCAAAGCATTCAAGTCCACAAGAGAGCGTTTACATTCCTTGACTTCCTCTTCAAGTTGCATCAAACGTGTTGTTTGCATCTCAAGTGTCCTCTTGAGATTCTCATTCTCAACCACAAGTACCCTTAGTGTGCCATTCTCCATTGCAAGTGCTCGTAAGTCTTCGCCTTGTTTGTTTACGGTCTCTTGCAATGATACCAAGTACGCCATGATCATGGTTTCCGATGTCGTTGGTTGGGTGGTTGTGTTGCTATCTCCATACTTAGGAGATTTTGGATCATTTTCCACAATGGTTGTGGACCTTGTTGAAGAAGAAGAACCCTTGCGAGTGCCGGAAGACATTGTATGTAAAATAGGAGATGAGAATAAATTTTGTTGAACCTGTTCACTTCGGAAATGCTGTTACAAAAACATCTTCCATAACTCTGAAAATTTATGTCTTTCCATCAATGCGTAGGGGACTTCGTGCTCTTCGATTGAGGCTATAGATCACCCAAATCGGAGTTCGGATGAAGAAGTTATGATCAAAAGAGTGGACTGTTGTCTACTAGGTCAAAAAACGGCTGCACTGAGAGAGAGAGAGAGAGAGAGAGAGAGAGAGAGAGAGGGAGTGAGAGATGGAGAGAGAGAGAGATTTGGTCTGCTGCGGCCTGAGCACCCGGGAGGGAGAGAGAGATTGGTCTGTTGCGGTGTCGTGCAGAGCGCCAAAGGGAGAGAGGGCGGGCTGAGATGGTGTGCGTGGAGAGAGAGAGAGAGAGAGAGAGAGAGAGAGAGAGAGAGAGAGAGAGAGAGATTCGGTCTGCTGCGGCCTGAGCACCCGAGAGGGAGAGAGAGATTGGTCTACTGCGGTGTCGTGCACAGCGCCAAAGGGAGAGAGGGCGGGGTGAGATGGTGTGTGTGGAGAGAGAGAGAGAGAGAGAGAGAGAGAGAGAGAGAGAGAGAGAGAGAGAGATCCTTTGGGATGAGAGAAGGAGAGAGATATGGGGTGAGGGAGAGGGAGGGATAGGGTGTGTGGTGTGTGGGTAGAGAGGGTGTATAAGGGAGGGAGTGTGTGTGGATAATAGAGAGAGAGAAAGAGAGTATTTTTTGCACCTTCACAGGCTCGTGAGAGAGAGAGAGAGAGAGAGAGAGAGTGAGAGGAGAGATAGGTGAGGTCCGCGCCTTCGTGGGCCGCCGGACAAGAGAGTGAGGGAAGGGGGGGGGGGGGGTGGAAATGGAGTGGGGTAGGGGGAATGTGTGGGTGAGAGAGAGAGGGAATAATATCTACTATCTTGCATGATAGCTTAAGGACGAGAGGAGGGGAGCAAGTCAATGGGTGGGAGTGAGGGAGAATATTAGCGGGCCAAGGGAGGAGGGAATGAGGCCGAGGGGAGAGTGAGGCGAGCGGGTGGGGAAGAGGGGGGAGGGGTTAGGGGAAGAATATTAGCGGGCCAAGGGGGGGGTAATGAGAGTGGGGGGAAAAAGTGTGTGAGGGGGGGGGGGGTGTAAAGGGTGAGTGTAAGAGTACGGGAGAGAGGAGGGGGGGGTTTCCATGCGGCTCACACAGAGGGAGCACGAGAAAGGGGTCGGGTGTGAGTGCTCAAAGCTTGCGCCTGGCCCGGGGGGGGGGGGGGGGGGGGGGGGTGGTAAATTGGGAGAGAGGGTGAGAGGATATTAGAGAGAGGTATGTAGGGAAAATGAGAGAGAGAGGGGGTGTTATTTTATCAATGCCCATCGAGGGGGGGGGAATAGGCTTGGGGGGGGGGGGGGGGGGGGGGGGGGTGGGGTGGGAAAAGGGTATCTGAAATGGAGGGCGGCCGGCTAGGCTGGGGTATGGACCAACGGGCTGAGGGTGATAAGGCCGGACAATCGAAAGGGGGGGGGGGTGTCATGCCCGTAGGGGTGTTGGGAGGATTTACCAGGCGGTGCTGAGCCTTCAACAGTGTTGCCAAGGCTTCAACAGAGGGAAAATAAGTTTTTTTTTCTTCTTTTTCTTTGATTTTCAAATGTCGGCTATCAATGCTATTGTACACATTTTTGTATACATCCACAACTATATTGAACTTATGTGGCTCTCCTTTTAAGGGATCCAAGGGTATCTTAATTTACCTAGCCAAGTGTGATGCCCGAAGCACTTTTGGCCAACTAGCAGGCATGTAATAAACATCCTCAATACCCTCAACTAGCTCATAGTAGTATCCTCAATGAAGTAGAAATTTGTTGAAATTATGTTTCCCAAGGAATCCCTCAAGGCTCTTGCTATTTTGTGTTTCTCCTTTGAGAGCTTCAAAAGGTAGAAGTCAACTCCATCTTCATTGGCATTGGTGGCAAAGTTATCACCAATGCATAGTGCGTCACTAATTGTGTCATGGTGCCCACCATACATGGGAAAATATGATCCTTCGACATCGTTGATATGTTCACTTTCTGCATCATCATTGTCCAAGGTCTCAAGAGTCAGATACTCCCAGTTGTTGACATGTGTGCTACTCGAGCATCATCTCCAATGTTGGGACATACAAAATTCACAAAAAACAAGAGAGAAGTCTACAAAACAGAGTGCACATTTGTCATTACTTGAGTATCCATCGACACAGTGTAGTAATCATGAGCCTTCAACTTTCTTGGAGCTCTACTTATTCTCCATAGGAACCTCAGCTACTTGGATCTCCCAAACAATCCAACTCACCCCTGTATGGCCACTTCCATCATGAAATTTATGCTTCAAGAAGCCAACAACATCCTTGGCACACTTCATGTCAAAGTGTAGTACCTAAAACAATTACACACCTTCGATGCTTGGCAAAACAAATTTATAGAAACCATTCATCAGAGGTGGAAGAAAACTTAGCATACGTTCACACAAAGAAGAATGGTCTAGATGACTTGAATTGAGTAGCACATATATCCTAACACACCCAATTCCACTTCACAGAGCTAAAACCTTCCACTTGCAGCCAAGCACTGTGCAGTTGCAAGCAATGCTGCATAAAGAGCGTGTCATGATCTTTATCATCTAAAATGTAGAAATGTGTTTATTTTAACACCTTGTCTTCCTCATCTCAAATGTATGTGATGTGCACCAGGATAGTGACTTATGAAGAGTACCAATGCATTGAGTGGATTTCATTTTTCTCCTTAAAAGAGTAATTTTTTGATAAGTCTATAACAGAGACTACTACATGAGTCTAGGAAACCTTTGAATGCAATCTTTAAACTGCTGAAATTGCCACTGAGCAATAAAATTGTGCCGGATGTAAGTGGTCAAATTCTTTTGAAGGAAGGACGTGAAGTCCTTGCATCCCATTTGCTTCACTAGAAAACTTTGCGCTTCTTGCCTTCATAATGGGTTGAGGCAACATCTTCAAACAACTTCACTGAAATCTAGATTGCATTTTTAATTTTTTCTTTTGGATGGAGCATTAACCTCTCTGATCCACATTCATGACATTATCCATTCAAGCAAGGTAGCTTATGAAATGCAGACTCACTTGGTTTTGCACATAACACCATCTCAATTAGCGTGTTCGTACTAGTGTATGTGTACGTTGTAGCTTGACACTTACTTGGAGCCGCTTCTGGAAAGCATATAGCACACATGCATCCACACCCATTGCCATGCATCCTTGTTTTGATTTCTCTCATGTGGTTGAAATTTTTCTTGAGGTATATCATTTGAACATGAGCAATACATCAACATGTGTAATGGTCCTTCAACTTACAAACAAACCAAGGTTTCAATCCCTCAAAACATTTGAGAGATATCTTGATGTGTGGGCATTGCCAAATTAACAATTCATTCAAAGATCTCGGTGCTCCATGACTACCTTTGAGAGGTACTTAGTGGCTTTTCTATCTCCAGAGTACCTAGAGATCTCGTTTATTGTCATGTTACTTCCATGACTACCTTTGAAAAGAGCTTTGTACTGTTTCCTACCCCCAAAGTAACTAGAGAATCCATTTGAACTGTCATGGTACTTCCATGAGTACCTTTGAGATGGTACCCTATGACTACCTTTGAAATGTACTCTATGACTTTTCTATCTCTAGAGTACCTAGAGAGCCCCTTTATTGTCATGGTACTTCATGAGTACCTTTGATAACATGTGAGGCAAATGGTTGATTCAATGATCACAAAACTCCATGACTACCTTTGAGAGGGTCCTCTATGACTTATCTTGAGAGTACTTAGAGAGCCCCTTTAATGTCATGGTACTTCCATGAGTACCTTTGAAAACATGTGAGATTAATGGTTTATTCAATGATAAAAAAACTCCATGACTACCTCTGAGAGGGTACTCTATGACTTTTTCTATCTCCAAAAAACCTAGAGAGCCCCTTTACTATCATGGTACTTCCGTGAGCACCTTTGAAGGATCCCTCATTCTAGATTGGATGATTTTAACAGTGTTCATTATTTATTCAAAATCCTTGTGGTAGTTAAGCTTAATCTAAATTTAAACTAGGATTAAAAAATTTATCGAGAAGATTTGACGTGGATATCCCTAGCATAGCATAGAAGATTTAAGTGTGAACTTTATCTTACATGTTTGGAAAAGGCCAACGCAAGGGTTTATCTGTGGGATACAATGGGGGATGGTCCTTTTTGGCTAGGACTGATAATCGTTGGTTTATGTTTTGAGGTCGGGTTCATTCACTACCCTAGAAACCTGATGTCAAAGGGAAAAGGAAGAAGGAAATTGGATCCATGAAGGGATGAGGATAAGGGAGGAGGATGTGATTTAATTAAGGAACTCTTCTAATTGTTTTGGTAAAAGGGAACCTTGGAATGGCTCAAAACCTAAATAGGCTATTCCGCAATTGTCCTCATCAGTGGGACCTTTGCTCCGCTTCTTGGATTATTGATTTCAAAAAATAATCTAGAATAGAGTTTTTTTTTTGTAAGCCTTTTTCACACAAGATAAAGAAAAATAAGGATTGAAAATTGTGTCAAGGTGCCGCCTCCACACGTGGCGTAGGAGACATGATACCCAAGTCCTGGGACAAGGATAGGGATATTCCTGGAGGAGTATATGGGATTGCTTGAAAGATAACTAGATAATTTTACTAATTAATAAAGGAAAAGTGTGGGAACGACATGATAAATGCACACTTGCAAGGGTATGCAACAGTTTGCATGCTGCTTTCAAACGTTTGAAATGTATTCTTGGTTTGACATGATTGAAATACTCTTTTCTAGTATCATAGTACTACCTTGGGAAGGTGCATTTACCAAACACTTCGGTGGGAGGGTGGATTCTGGAGGGTTAATTTGTTGGCCGAAAAGTTGAACCCAATTTTTTGTTAGCCATTAAATTGGCCAATGCACATCCACATGGTCTTCCTCATAAAGATGTCGAATTTCATAGCATAGACAACACAAAAATTGACTTGATCCTTGTGGTTGTTCTCGTAATGGTGGGTTTGGAAAACTCCTTGTAGGACTAACCCCAATGGTGAGTAGAAACGTTTCCAACGTAGACATCACAAGAGAATAATAACAAGTTGCTGAGTTGGCACAAATGCTAAGTGTAAGTAATGGGCATCACAAATTTACTGATGTTTAGAGAAGACAAGCTGCTACTAGTTCATGCAGTGCTGTAACGAGTTTTTCTAGTTGAATATGGTAGATAGATAAAGATACTTGTAAGCTTCTTCATGCTACTAGTACTTGTTCTTGTATGTTGCTTGTAGCGGTATGTGAACATCACTAGACCCCACCTCCTCTAGCATGAAGCCACTGCAAGTGTAATCTCACATTTACACTATCATGCCATTCTGCTTCCACACTATGCTTTAATTGAAGCCATTGGCACCTCACTTGTCGTTGCCATTGCACACCCATCAACCTCGGACCTATTCCTTGTCCACCCCATAGAACCACCATGAACACTTCTCATAACATGGGTAGTAGCAGTGACCACGATTGAAGATGGCCACCATGAAACTGGACGTTGGTACAACATTGTTTGGGCAGCATGGCAACCCTGTTTAGCCAATGAGACTACAAATTTTGAGCATCAATCTTTTGCATGGGCCACAAGGTTAAGAATGTTAGAAAATATGACGTAGCTAAATAGATATTTGAGTATATTACTTAATGGAGAGAGATAGACTTCACACACAAGAGATTATAGAGTAGAGAGAGAGAGAGAGAGTACACATGATATACGTGGTTCACCCAATGTGGGATATGTCCACGGGAAAGCAATCATTCAATGGCTTTAGTACTTCAAAATAAGCTCTTCAATGGCTTTAGTACTAAAGCCATTCAATGGCTTTAGTACTTCAAAATAAGAAGTAGTTTACAAAGGGATTATACCCTTAATAGAGCTCCCGCCTTGCTTCACTCTCACCACCTCACACCCACCTTGTTGCATCAACTTCACACTATGAAATGTGTGTAGAAATGGCCTCCTTTAATAGGCCAAAAGGGCTACCCTCTCTCATGAGAGGCAGCCATGTATAGCCGCCCTTGTGTAGATAAGTCCAGATCGAACCCTCCAATCCGCCCATGTGTGGCCGATGTTGTGTAGAGAAACCCGCCCATGTGTGGCCACCGTTGTGTAGAGAAGCCCACTTTTGAATTCGGCCACCGGCCAGTGAATTCAGCAACCGGCCACCGGACATTGACTTCGGACCACCGGTTCCGGTGTGAAAATTTTGGTTTCTGGCGAGTGATTTTATTTTTTGGTGAATTATTTTTTTTCACGCACGATGGCTTCTCCTCATAATGGGGGCCTTACAAATGTGCATTTTTACCATAGAAAATACAAGGGGTAAATTAGGCTCCATACTTAACAATCTCCCACTTGGAGACTGATCTCCAAACCAAAACATGTGACTACTTTCCATCTTGGCTTCTTAGCTTTGAATGCCGATTGAAGATGAGAAAAAGCTCAGCTTCTCCTTGTTGACCACCTTTGTAAACATGTCTGCAGGATTTTCACTTGTATACACCTTTCCTAGCTTTAGTTGTCCCTCTTCTGAAAGAGTGCATATGAAGTGATATCTCACCTCAATGTGATTTGTCCTTGAATGAAAGGCTGAGTTCTTTACAACATGGATAGCGCTTTGTCTATCACTATACAAGACACAATTGTCTTGTTTGAATCCAAGCTCTTCTAAGAATCTCTGAAGCCACATAATTTATTTTCTTGCCTCCGTCATTGCGACATACTCTGCCTCCGTGGTAGAAAGTGAGACCACTTTTTGCAGCTTTGAAGCCCAGCTTATTGCTGTGCCTCCAACCATGAAGACATAGCCAGTAGTGCTCCTTCGAGTATCTTTGTCACCTGCCATATCTGCATCATCATACCCTTGAAGAAAAATATCAGTTCCTCCAATATACAAAGCATTTGTTGTTGTCCCTTTTAGATACCTAAGTATCCACTTCATAGCTTGCTGATGCTCTTTACCTGGGTTATCCATGAACCTACTCACAACTCCCACTGCATGTGCAATATCTGGCCTTGTCCAGACCATAGCATACATTAGAGACCCTACCGCTGTAGCATATGGAACTTTAGACATATAGGCTATCTCCTCTTGTGTCTTTGGACACATATCCTTGGCTAGTTTAAGTGACCAGCCAAAGGTGTAGAAACCGTTTTTCCATTTTGCATTGCAAACCTTTCTAGTAACTTCTTGAGATATCTTTATTGTCTTCTTCGTCCTGCCTCTTGATATTTTCATACCAAGTATCCTCTTTGCAGCACCTAAATCTTTCATTGAAAAAGATTTAGACAACTCCTCTTTTAGGTCTTTGATATCCTGCATGTTAGCACTTGCAATCAACATGTCATCAACATAGAACAATAGGATGATGAACTTACCATCTCCCAAATTCTTCGTGTAGACGTAGTGATCCGAGTTGCATCTTGTGAATCCATGATCCAACATCCATTGATCAAACTTCAAGTACCATTGTCTTGATGCTTGCTTTAAACCATACAAGGTCTTCTTTAATCTGCAAACCATTTTCTCCTTACCCCTTACTTCATACCCTTTTGGTTGAAGCGTGTAAAAATCCTCCTCTAGGTCACCATGAGGGAATGCCATATTTCCATCCATTTGCTCGAGGTTTAAATCATGAGCAACCACAAGGCTTAAGACAAGCCTAATTGAGTTCATTTTTACAACAAGAGAAAATATTTCATTGAATTCAATACCTTTCTTTTGAGAAAACCCTTTTACCACAAGCCTAAACATGTACCTTTTCTTCCCATCTTCTTCTTCCTTCACCTTATACACCCATTTATTATGTAGTGCCCGCTTACCTTTAGGCAACTCAACCAACTCCCATGTTTGGTTGCGATGTAGTGAGTCCAACTCCACTTGCATGCTCTTCATCCATTCTTCTTTGGATTTATGATGCATAGCTTCTTCGTATGATTCTGGCTCTCCAGAATCTGAGATCAAGAGATGGTTGAAGGAAGGAACGAACCTTTCTGGAGGTCTACTTGCTCTTGTAGATCTTTGGGGAATAGGTTGAGGCTCCTCATTTGGTTGACATTGTTCCACATTGTGACTGTTTGCAGCCCTTGAGTCTTGACCGTCCTCAAGCTCCATATACTCATCACCTATTTCTTTTGTTTGTTTTATTTCCAAGTAAGCTATGTACATATTTTGTTTTTTAAAAATTACATCCCTACTTCTAAAGATTTTACCATCTTTAGGATTCCATAGGCGATACCCAAAGTCGACTTCTCCATACCCAATGAAGAAACACTTTCTGGAATTTGCATCTAGCTTTGAACTTAGACTTTTATCTATGCACATGAAAGCCTTGCACCCAAACACTTTGAGAAATGAATAGCTCACCGGTTTACCTATCCATGCCTCCTCTGGAAATCCCCCATCCAATGTCGTTGAGGGTGACCGGTTGATTAAGTACATAGACGTACTTAAGTTTCTTTTGCTCAAAGCTCAAGCGATAGGCCTGCATGTAGCCGCATGCTTTGTGATCGCTCCATGATTGTCATGTTCATCCTTTCCAAAATTTCATTTTGTTGAGGTGTTCTTGGGGTTGTCCTTTGCCTCCGAATACCATTGCTAGCACAAAGCTTTCAAAAGCTTGGCTACAATATTTGCCTCCATTGTCGTATCTGAGGCACTTAACCTTCGTACCTGCTTCATTCTCCACAAAGGCTTTCCACCTTTGAAATATGGAAAACACATTGCACTTATTCTTCATGACATAAACCCATGTTTTCTAGTCGCATCCTCTATGAATGTTACATAGTACAGTGAGCCACCAAGTGATGGTGTACTTGCAGGACCCCAAACATCAGAATGAACCAACTCAAGTTTTTTATTTTTTCTTTCATTTCCAGAGTTTTAAAATTTTACCCTCTTTTGTTTACCATAAACATAATCTTCACAGAACTCTAAATCCACTTCTTTCAAACGTGGTAGAAGCTTCTTTGTTTGGAGGATTTGCATTCCTTTGGCACTCATATGCCCTAGTCGGTAGTGCCACAACGCATTGTTGACTTTTGTAGTTGTTGCACAAGCTGAAGGTTGTATGCTAACAGTACACAAGTAAAGTGTACCAACCTTTTCTCCCTTGGCAACCACCAAAGATCCCTTTGAGATCTTCCACCGTTTGCTTCCGAATGCAATGTTGTGACCTTCATCGTCCAATTGTCCCGTGGCGATAAATTTTTTGCGAAGAGAAGGAACATGCCTAACATCTTTAAGCTTCCATTCATTTTCGTTAGCAGTTTTGACACAAACTGTACCTTTGCCAAAAATTTCACAAGCTTCATCATCTCCCAAGTATACATACCTTTGGTGTAATCTTGGAAATGATGCTTTTGTGGTGTCACATGGAATGAAGCCCCGGAATCTACTATCCATGAATTAGACATATTGTCTAATGAGAGAATTAGAGCATCTTGTTTTCACTGATAAAAGTTGACTTATGTTTGTGTTAAATTCATTTAGGTGTTCTGTACTTGAACCATTCTCTGTCATCTTTAGATTGAACAAGCGCTTCATGAGTAATACCTTAATGAATGCCGATGTTTCTTGTAGAAGTCGTCAAGTGACTTCATCAAGTCCTCCATGGTCTTCATCTACGAAATTTTAAAGGCCATCGTTGATGCCAAGCTTAACCGGATTGTTCCTAGTGCCTTTCAATCAAGGACAATCCATGCTTTATCTGGCATCATTGTGGGCTTCTTTGCAAGACTGCCTAGTGGAAAATAGAGATCCTTCTGATAGAGATAGTCTTCAATCTGCATCTTCCAATGTTGGTAGTTTTTGCTGTTGAACTTCTCAATCTTGAGCTTCCCTTCCTCCACCATAACTCCCACTCAATTTAAGTAATCCTTTCCTTGAGATAATTTAGCTATGAGAAAACCTTGCTCTTATACCAGTTGTTAGGAAATATGATGTAGCTAAATAGATATTTGAGTATATTACTTAATGGAGCAAGATAGACTTCAGACACAAAAAATTATAGAGTAGATATGTTTGTGAGTTACTTCCACCCCCAGGGGGGGGGCCAAATGTTTGAAAATATTGAATTTTGTGAAAATTCCCCGGACCAGTCAGAGGGGTCAAAGGAGTCATTCTCTGACAGGGAGATCAGCCTTGATTTCTCTATATTACACTCGATACAAAGCCACTAAGAACATTTGCACAATCTCCAAAGCTTTCCATCATTATCATCTTATTCAACTTATGGCTTATGTCTACATACTAAGGGATTATCCCTACAAATTACTACAATCCTCTTTGTCTAACAATTGTATTTTCCTTGTCTCGTGAGATGTGATAGCTCTTTAGCTTAAGACTCATTGGTAGATCTTTGAAGATTTCTTGGGATTGTTTCCTTCTTCTTCTTCGTTCTCTCTCTCTCTCTCTCTCTCTCTCTCTCTCTCTCTCTCTCTCTCTCTCTCTCTCTCTCTCTCTCTCTCTGTATATATATATATATTAGCATCTAATAAGGAACGATTGAAAAATCCATTAGTTACCATAACAACGTTCAATAGTCCCCCCCCCCCCCCCCCCCCCTCTCTCTCTCTCTCTCTCAAAATGTAGGAGAAGGTGCATCGCTATGGAAATCTAGCTACAACCACCACCAATATCGAGCATGCCTATCCTGCATGCCCTCCGTGCACGCTTGGAGCCGTGTCCCAAAACCTACCACATAGAAACAACGGTCATTAGCATCTCTCTCTCTCTCTCAAAACATAGGGAAGGTGCATCACCATGGAAGTTGCAGCCTCCACTAGTACCAAGCATGATTGTCTTCCATGCCCTCGGTGCAAGCTTGTAGCACTGTCACAGCCACAAAGCGTTGGAGAAGCAAAAACCGTCACAAAGAGTGAGCTGATGGAGTGGGATTCTCATGACCATCTACTCTCCATTGTTGGTGCCCGCAACTCAAGGTAGAGAGTAGCCAAAAAGTGGCAAAAAGATGATTGGGCTTCTTGACATGCAAGTGAACATGTGTGACTACAACTCAAGAACATGATGATTGGGCTTCTTGATATGCGGGTGAACATGATGCGACCGTAACTCAAGGGCTTACAACTAAATGCATCAAGGTGGAAAGACTGACAACGTGGAGAAAAAACGGAGCGGTGCCAAGTTGGCAACCATTTAGGTGATGATAGCATGACAAAAAGGAGAAGGGAAGTTGTAGTTGCATGGAAATATAGCCACGTGTAGCCTCCCTTCAACCTTTTTAATATAGTATAGAGATGAGGGAAATCCTTGAGGTGACACATATGTGCAAAGGGGATATGATTAAGGCATTTATTAAATTCCACCTTTAACAGAAGGTTTTTAATTAAATCAATATCACAAATGACCACATGGGGAAATGAAGAAATGTGAAACCTTTGAAACTGGGAATAACATCATTCCTGTTCACTTATGTCTAGACATTCTTTTACTTGATAGAATAAATCCTTAATAAAGGCATGGGGAAATGAAGAAATGTGAGAACAATATCATTCCTCTTGACTTGTGTTTTGAAGCATTCATTTGGTCTAGAACAAATCTTGTGTTTGAGCTGCATAAGGAGTCCTTAGTAAAGCATTGGTTTTTTGGTGCAATTGCGGATCATTTGATAAAGCTTGTAGATTAGTGCCACATGGAGAATAACTTTTGTTGATTTCTGGGTCAACATCATGACATAACTCAACAAAACCTTATTCTTTGAGAGTTATGGAATGTTGAAAATTATGGTTATAAACATCATCTGTAATAAGTAGGTAGTCTAATTGCAGAAGCCGGGGTGCAATGGCACTTTGAAATTGTAAATACCAATCCAATTGACCCCTCAAACTCTATTTTTGGTTAACCTAAGGTAGCCTTGGTTTATAAGGTACATAGGTCACTTTTGTAAAGACACTTTTCATGATCATAAGTTTTAAGCTACCATCGATTGTCTGTGAGAGAGGAAGAGAGAGAGCTTGAGCTTCATCCTGGTGCTACTCCCCACTCATTCATCACATTGTAGATCCGAATTTACCATTGCACTAGCCTCGTCAAGAGCTACACGAACAATGCTAAGCATTCTCATGGAATGGAGCAAACACGCTAATGCATCTATGAGCTATTTGTGGCTGTAAGTATATCAAACGATGTCCGTTTTCTGCTTGCAAGTAGTCATTAGAATTGTGGTGACATAAGCTACACATACGTACTCATAGACTTTAGTTTTGAGCATTTTAAAATTTTACTCTATCTTTATATGCATTTTTTGCAGATGGGTTTAGAGTGCGGATTTTGAGTGTAGAGTCTTTGGGATAGGTGTATCCTAGTGAGGGGTTGGTGTTCCTTAACACTAGGTTGGTAATGGGACACTTTTATGTCCTGGGACACTTTTATGTCCTGTTAAGTGACCATTTTCCTTGAATTATGTCAAGAGTTTGAAAATGGATTTTTAGGTGCTATCTATCTAGAAAGTTGTCTCATGAGCTGAAAAAAACTGGACATTTTTTTGGAATATCAATTCCATTTTTAACATTGTCCTTGCCCAACATTTCACAACCTAAACTGTGTGAAAAAACGGGTCCTGTTTTTGTCTTTTTTTCAACTTTTTGCAACTATACCACTCTAGAATTCATGTTTGTGAGGTCTATAATGTTAGAAAACTATCTTTAGTAGTCCTCAACATGTCCTGATGCTTCTAGGGAGAAATAAATATTGAAGTTGTAAGTTATGGCCAAATTACAAAAATTGTCAAATCCTGTTTTTCAGCCAGTTTTAGCTCTTCTATGATTTTTTTGGTGGATTTCATGATATCCAAATGCATTTTTGATTTTCTATGTCACATATTGTAACATAAAGCTAATATTCCTTGAGTTTTGGGGCACGTAATACCCTATTTTGCATAGTACACAACGATGGTTGATTTTTTCAATTATAGAAGAAAACGAAACATTCTAGTATATACAGTATAGCTTTTTCAATATTGTTAGTTTCTTCTGACAACTACATGCATTTTGTAGGTAGTAACCATATCTAGTCATAAGGATCAAATTTGGCTAGATATTGAATAGTTTCTATGGGATTCTAAAACTCATAATGTTGAACCCAATTTTTTCATGTTTGTTGTATTTAACACTTCATCTTTGTCTCCAAGATTCCCCTTGGTAAGAGATGTATTGTTCTTTTGACATTCTCCATGGATCCTTATGACCATAAAGGACAATAGGGAACTAAGAAAACATGCATATATTATTTTTATTGAGCGTGGCTATAGAAACTTTGATGATATGTTTGCACAATGGTAAAAATTCAACTTTTTTGTACCTATTTATTTTGGCAAAACAAAAAATAGTGAGTGAGAAGCAATCATATGTTCTAATCACCAACCTATTGAAGTTAACTACGGAATTTATCCCAAGTCCTACAAAAATCCCTAATCTTATTTTTATGCAACAAAAGGTAAGAAATGATTGTTTTGATGAAAATGCACTGGTCCATCAACTTTGGAGGCTTGGTGTGACCAAAAGATGAGAAATTTTACAAGTTTCTTATTTTTTCCATGTGTAGTAGGCCTTGAACTATAACCTCATGAAAGGATTTTACAAAATGAGTGGATCTACTATGGTTTTGGAGGTTTTTTTCAAAACCTTGAAAGGACACTTTTATGTCCTGCTAGGTTACCAACCTAGTGTTAAGTTTCATATGATTCTTGTATGGTTTAGTAAGTTTCCTTCCGTTTGTGTGTATGTGGGTTGGGTGGTGTAGTTGAGAGTAGTGAGACTCTAGATTGTGGTTTAGTTGGACTTCTAGAGTGTTGTGTGTGTAGGATGGTGTCAACTTTTGGAATTAGGGTTGCAGAGAAACACATACAGCTTGGAGAAGACGGAGGAAGCTCAAGGCACAGAATAGAGAGTGTGTTACTTAGTGTGCAATGGAAAGATAGGTAGCCCTAGAGTGATGGGCGTATATACAATGCTCGGGGGGAAAAACCTCCTAAAGAGGGAAAAAATGCCCCGACGATCCTAGTGTGTTCACACACATCACTACCACATATATATGGTAACAAATCCCCCTGGAGTGATGCGGTGAACAAGAGCTGGCACAATAGTAAAGGGAAGTGCCATGCCCTGAGGACATGATCAATCCACCAAGGGGAGTAAGCCCAAAGCTTTGCGAAAAGCTTCAAGATTCTCATGAGACAATGCCTTTGTGAAAAGATCAGCAAGGTTGTCATGTGTTGGTGCATAAGCCAAGCTGATCTCTCTTGCTAAGAGCCTCTCCCTAACATAGTGGTAATGCACCTCAATGTGCGTTGTGTGAGCATGAAAAATGCGGTTCCTCACAACTGCCAATGTGCTCTGACTGTCAGTGTAGATAGTGTTGGCAGATTACCCAAATCAGCCATAAGGCGTCTGAGCCATACACACTCAACCGTAGTTGTGAAGACTTCCCTGTACTCAGCCTCACAACTCAAAGTGGCCACAGTAGGTTGCTTCTTGCTCAACCATGATATACATGAAGTGCCAAGCATGAAATAGAAACCACTTGTGGACACTCGCGTGTCAAAACAACCAGCCCAGTTTGAGTCTGAAAAAGCATGTAAGTCTGGTGGCAATGATCCCCTTGTAAAGTGGCACGAAGGTAGTGGAAACTTCTCTTGACAGCATGCCAATGCTTAGACCCTGGGCTATGCATAAATCTGCTGTCCTATGAGACTGCAAATTGAATATTTGGCCTCGTGTTGCATACATAAATGAGGAAGCCAATAGCAGTTTGATAAAGAGTGACATCAGCAGGATCGCCAACATCATGTAGACTCAACTTCAAACCTATTTCCATGGGAGTGGAAATAGGTTTGAAATCCTCAAGTCCAAACGTACATAGTAATGACTCTATGTAACTTTTCTGACACAAGGCAATACCACCGTCACAGTGCTTAAACTACATGCCCAAATAATGATGCAACCCCAAATCTTTCATCTTGAAAGTAGCATTCAAATCAGCCTTAAATTCAGAAATATGTCTCTCATTTGGTCCAATGATTAGCAAATCATCTACATAAAGAACCACAATGAGAAGTACATCACCCTCACGCTTTACATACAATGTGCTTTCTATTGCACTGTTACGAAAGCCTTGTTTGACCAAATGAGTGTCAACTTTCTCATACCAAGCACGAGGAGATTGCTTCAACCCATACAAAGCCTTGTTACATTTGCACACTTTGTCCTCTTTTCCTTTCTTGACAAAATCGCGAGGCTGTGTTACATAAACTTTCTCAAATTTGTCACCATTCAAGAAAGCAGTAACAATGTCTGATTGATGTACATCCCAACCAAAATGAGCTACCAATGCACATAGAAAATGCACAATAGTCATACGACAAGTGGGAGAAAAAGTTTCTCATAATCTATGCCTTTTTGCTGTGCATAACCCTTTCCAACAAGTCGACCCTTATGGCGATCGATCTCACCATCCGGCTTGCGTTTCAACTTGTAAACCCACTTCGTACCAATGGCCTTTTTTCCAAGAGGCAAATCACATAAAGTCCATGTGTTATTTTCTATAAGTGCATCATATTGTGATTGCATTGTAGCCATCCAATTTTTTGAATTCTGTGCTTCATCAAAAGACAGAGGCTCCTCAACATCATGTAAGCTAGACACAATCAAAGCATAAGAATCTGATGAATAAGATGCATGGCAAGAGCTTGAAGGAGTACAACTAGACAAAGGTGCATCCAATTTACTATCACGCAAAGTGTGCACCAGCCATTTTGGCATACCTCTAGCCTGCTCATTTTCAGCCCTTTCCTCATCAAGTACATCATGTACATCTGCATCAGTAATAGGCTGATCTATAACATTTTCAGAAACCCCCATAGGCTGTACATTTTCCTCATTGGAACTTACATTCATATTTCCACTACTGAAAAGAGGTAACAAAGTGTCATAAATATCCTGTAAGCTTACATTACTGTCTCTAGTATGACAGCAAGGGCTAAACAAAATCTTCCACAAACACTACATCCCGTGAAACCAGAATAGGTTTTGTTTGCGGATGATACAACCTATAACCTTTGATTTCAGCACTATAACCAACAAAAATACATTTGGCAGCCTTATCATCCAATTTTCTGCGTTGTGTTTGTGGCACCAAAGTATATGCCAAACAACCAAAAACATGTATGTGCTCAATAGAAGGCTTTCTATCATGCCATGCTTTATATGGAGTAATAGACTGCAAAGCTTTTTTAGGACACCTGTTTAGTACATAAGTGGCACACATGATGCCCTCAAGCCAAATAGAATGTGGAAAAGCTTGACTTTTGACCATACATCATGCCATTTCTGTAAGTGACCTGTTTTTCCTCTCAGTAACACCATTTTGTTGACGTGTATAAGGCATTGTACATTGGTGTTTTTATCCCACGACTAGCCAGAAATGCATTGAATTCATGAGACATATACTCCCCCCCTCGATCGGAACAGAGGGTGCCCATAGTACATTTCGAGACATTTTCAACCATAGCCAGAAATTGTTTGAAGCACATAAAAACCTCGGACTTCGCTTTAAGAGGAAATACCCATGCATGCCTGGAGTAATCATCAATGAAAGTCATGAAGTAAAGGTAATTGCCCAAGGACGGAGTTTGCATGGGCCCACAAACATCACTATGCACAAGCTGCAACCTGTATGTGGCCTGAACTGAACCATCCTTTGGAAACTTCGCTGCATCTTACCCAAAATACAACCTTGAAAAACATGTTTGACAGGTGCTTCAAGAGGCGGCAAAGAAGCAATCATATCAAATTTCTGCAAATGCAGCAAACTGGCAAAATTCAAATGACCAAAATGTGCATGCCAAAGTTTTGCATCTGAAATAGCCCTTGAATCTGCAATAGCATTTGCAAAATTTTGGCCACACTTGTCATACAAAATGAGCTTATACAGCCCACGGCACAAAAGGCCAGATACAACAATTTCATCACCAAAATTGAGATCATGAACTGTACATTTGTCATCCACAAATTTGACTACAAGTCCAAGTCTAACAAGTGCGGGTACTGACAAGATATTCTTCTTGATCCCAGGTACATAAAGTGCATCAACAAGTGTGAAGGAACTGCCATTTTCAGCAGTAAGCACAATCTTTCCAACTCCCTGAACCGGATAAGAGGCATTGTTGGCACAAGCGACTGAATTCCCATGAGGGACAGACTCTAGAGAGGTGAACAATTCATAATGTGAGATAATGTGCTTTGTAGCACCACTGTCAAAATACCACACATGTGAATCTGTAGCAACTGACAAGCATGAATCATGGACATCAGGATTGTAAGTGCACTCTGCACTAAAAGCCCATTCTACATCAACATCAGCAACATAGTCTCCTTTTACAGAAGACTCAAAAATGGCTGCATTTGTAGTGGAACTAGCATTTGCAGTGGAGCCATCCTCTTTCTTCTTAGCCTCTTTAGCCTTCAACTTGGGACAGGACTTGATCAAGTGATCATTAGCTTTACAATAATGGCAACACATTTTCGTTTTTCCCTTATCACCAGAATTTCCATAGGAATTGCTGCCAGTAGAAGCATTAGGAGCAGAAGTTTTTCCACTCGCAACAGAACCATAAGAAGTGGCTGCATGTTACCACCCTTTCTTTGAGAAGCAATAAAAGCCTGTTCAACTGCACACTGCCTAGTCCCATTTTTCCGAAAAGTAACTCTGGCAACAGCAATGTGCATATTGCATCAAACTTGACAGCTTCAAGATTTCCTTGGGTCATAATTCTCCAAGTACTAGCAAAAGTCTTGTAAGAATCTGGTAAGGCATCAAGAACAGTCTGCACAAGGGAACTGTCTGAAATGACTTCACATGCATAAATATGTTGCTCATTGATATCCTTGACACTAGCAAGGAAAGTTTCCATATCATCTTCCTCATGCATAATCTTTGACTCCAGATCTTTACGCAGCAAAGCAATTTCAGCCTCATTGCGACTTGCATAAAGACCATCCAAAATATCCTAAGCCTGTTTTGTAGATTTTGTTGAACGGATGTGAGGAACAATGGTGCGCTTCATAGATAACACAATCAATGCATGAGCATGGGCATCCTTTACATCCCAATGAGATTGTTCTGTCGTTGGTAAAACAACTCTAATAGCAGCAAGACTTGCAACATCCTCATTATCGCCTCCATCCTAAGAACCAGGACGTACATCAATGACCTGCACAATATTCCAGACGCCCTTTGACACAAGAACGTGTTGCATCATATAAGCCCAATAGGGTAAGTGTCCACATCCAACCTGTCCTCAGCAGCAAACATCTTCAAGACATCTGTGTTGTTGTCAGCCATGGTAAATGTTGCACCTGATGTTGTGGAAAATGCCCGAAAATAAGAGAAACAGAGAGGGAACAACACGTGCTATATAGCACAAATTGTAGAAGACTGTAAGACACCTGTTATACAGAAAACGGCACTGACAAAAATTTTGACAAAATTGCCTGTGCAGACCTGCCTGCAGTGGAAACAGAGACCTAAATGAGCCCGAATCAAAAATCTAAGCAGACTAATCTCTACAAGCTTACCCGAAATATTTGTCGACGTGCAAATGCTTGCCAAACCTCACTGTAATCGAAGAAAGTGAGCTGGCATGTGCTGGAGCAGCTGGCGACTAAGCCCGGGAGGACGTAACCTACTCTGATACCAATTGTTGGAATTAGTGTTTCAGAGAAACGCACACATCTTGGAGAAGACAAAGGAATCTCAAGGCACACAATAGAAAGTGTGTTACTTAGTGTGCAATGGAAAGATAGGTAGCCCTAGAGTGATGGGCGTATATACAATGCTCAGGGGAAAAACCTCCTAGAGAGGGAAAAAATGCCCTTGCGGTCCTAGTGTGTTCACACACATCACTACCACATGTATATGGTAACATCAACCTGACAAGCTAAAGAGATTTCCTCTGTGTGCCTATCGTGTCATCTGTGTCCTTGATTGACATTGTGTTGATCTAGGTTGTGTTGCATGCACTTTATGGGTGGTGTGATTTGCTCCCACAACATTGGCACCATTGCCGGGGATACAAGGACTTAGGTAAGTAGTCCTACTAAGACTCATGTGATGGTTGCTTGCTTTAGTTCTGGCTAAAGAAAGAATTTTCCTTAAGTGGATACAGAAGAGATTATTCCGAGATCAAGTGGATAGCCAAGAAGCGTGTGTCTCGCTGAGGGTCTGCGACTAGGTAGATTTAGTTAGGATTTGTAGATTAGAGTAGTTGTTGGAGGTTGAGTGGTTTGTGAGATGATAAAATTGTTCTCTAGTCCGTGTGTGGCATTGAATCATTTTTGTACTCATAGATGCAAAACCCCATATGATGTGTAGGAGTAGCTTTAGGTGAGTGATCGGATTTTGATTTAGAGCTATTCATCATTGATCTATTTGCTAAGTGCTTTTTTGCATTTGAAATTACAAAAAAGTCAGCTTTTGAAGAAAAAATGGAATAAAAAGCTTTTCGTTGATATTTATGCATGATTGATTAATGATGAGTATATAAGATGCATATTCAAAGATTCTGTAACGAACATCTAAAATTTTGTAAACTTGGACATCATACGCATATAATGTCTCAAGGGGCATCTAGAGACCAGATTTGAAAAATCTAATTGCACCAGTGTGTTTAGAGGGGGGGTTTTACCCTAAGTACACATTGAGACTAGAGTTTTGACCAACTCGTGACACCCAAAGACAAAAGATGGAATGTCAAAAACAGGAAATAGAAAAAACTTGTGATTCTGAGCACATTTTTTCAAGAAAATTGGTAGAAGTGCTAGAAATCTAGTGCCAAAGACTTGGGGATGCTTGGGAATGAATTTTGTCCAAAAATTCATCAGCAGACATCATACGTGTTTGATGTCTAAAGGGTGATTCTGGCAAACCAGAATGAATTTTTGACATTATACCCATCTCCTGCATGTTGTGTTGAGCACACCCACCAAATTTCATGTCATTTGGACATATAGATTACGAATTAAAGGGATTTTACTCTTTCAAGGGATTTCCTTGTCAAAAGTGGTGATTTTTGAGCAATTTTGACATCCAAAATTTGCTAGGTGATCACATATTCTTTTTGTACACACCAAGGGACACTTCTGGTAGAAACAGAACTGAATTTTAACCACTTGGACATCATATACGTATGATGTCTGAGAGGCCAGATCTGAGGTCACATCTGAGTGCGCCCTTGTGATCTACAGAATTTAAGAAGCATATATGCCAAATTTCATCAAATCTGAAGCATTTGTGGCCTTGCAAAGACCATAAGACTGATCTGGACTGATTCATGCTTGTATTGGGCATAGCTTGCACAAAAATTGGCCAAATTCAATTCTGAAATTTGATTAGAATTGCCAGTGTTGTGAGGAACCTCTTGAGTGAGATTCACTTCATTCTAACCAATTAGATATCATACGTGTATGATGTCTAAAGGGAACTTTTAGAGACCAAAACGGAAATCTGAGCATACCAGGGTGTTAAGCACCACAAGACAAGCTCACATACCAAATTTTGTCAAAATATGAGCACATAGACATTATACGCATATAATGTCTCATGCCAAGATCTGACAGTCCAGTTGCACTTTTGACCACGTAGGGAGTTGGAAAATGATGTGTTAATATTGCTTGAAAAATTTCATCTCATTTGAACACCTACTTTTGCATTTAAAGAGATTTTTGCAGATACAAGAAGGTAAAGGTGAAAAAGTAGTAATTTTGAGCAATTTTGACATCCAAAATTTGATGTGATCACATATTCTTGTTGTATGCATCAAGGATTACCTTGGGTAGAAATCTAAGTGAATTCTAAGATAATAGACATCATACACGTATGATGTCTCACATGCCAGATCTGGGTCAAAAAAGACATTTTAGTATAAGTCCCTAGCCAAAATTTCATTGAATTTGGAGCTCATTTGAGTTTGTAAGGCCAAAAGACAGATCAGGACAGATTCATGCTTGTATTGATCATAACTTGCCCAAAAATTGTCCACATTGAGCTCTGAAAGTTGCTAAGAGTTTCTTGAGTGATAAGGAATCATTGGGATAAAAGTCACATCATTCTACCACAAAAGACATTATACGCGTATAATGTCTCAAGTGTCAAAATAAAGGTCAGAATCACAAATTGAGACTTGCAGTGAGTAGAATACATGAAGGAGAGTCTACAATTTAAGTTTGGAGCAAATCTAAGTTAAGAGATACGCATATAAAGTCTCCACGCATAGGTTGAGTCAGTAAAAAAAATTGTTTTGGCCATAACTTGAGCTTTTGATATCGGTTCAAAAACTTTTTTATCAAAACGAAGCTCCAGAGTAGCTCTACAAGTTTTAGTGTCCACCTGAACAACAATGAAAGACTCCTATGGGGTCATTCATTGTT
Organism: Adiantum capillus-veneris; assembly: GCF_014529385.1. Taxonomy (NCBI): domain Eukaryota; kingdom Viridiplantae; phylum Streptophyta; class Polypodiopsida; order Polypodiales; family Pteridaceae; genus Adiantum; species Adiantum capillus-veneris. The sequence goes on along the minus strand of NC_140937.1, from coordinate 28,929,041 downwards.
GGTCAACGCTCAAAAAAGCATCGTTTATGGCCTCAAAATTCATTAGAAAGTAAGGGGTGTCTTAAACCGACAATTTAAGAAAATTGTGAGAAAACTTTCACGGTTTTGCGACTTTTCCCTAACCAAAGCACTTGAAGACAGTGGTCCAAGACTTCTTACATCAACCTAGAGTTGTTAAGCCCAGAGATCATGTCTACTTTAGACTCAAACTCAGCTTATACAAGCTTCGGAATCCCAGTGATAGAAGAGCATCCGCCCGTAATGGATTTTCCAAACGTGCAACTGACAAAGACCAATCTTGTTAAGAGATTTTGGATGAGAAATCAAAAGATTGAAGGACTATATAGATACATTGATGACAGTGAGGTCAATCTTAATAAGTGCTTAGAGCCATACCTAGAAGAGATGAAAATGGCACAAGCTCTCATATGTCTATACATACGGAGTCGACTGTTAATGGAAGTCTATAGTTGTTGACAAGTATGGACGAGAATACAGAGCTGTAGAAATCACAAATCCATAAAGTGCATTAGACATGGGTGGATATTTGGTCACTCAAGGGCCACAATTACTTCCACCAAACATGAGAACTCCTCCAAAAATTCCAAAAAGGGAGCCACCCGGATTCCCTTCTAGAACGATAACGAGAGATGAAGTGATCACAGAGAGGGCAGACATGCCTTCTCAAGGATCGATCTCCAGCAAAACGACTAATCCCTTCAAAAAAGAACCTAGGCATAGTGGAAGAACTGAAGCGAGAGAAGGATTGGGAGATTTTATGGCTAGACTTGTAGAAAATTGGCAAGTTAGACAATCTCAAATCAAAAATGGGTAAATAGGCAATACTTTGGAGATAAAGATTCAAGAGATCACATAGCGGCTTTCAGAAGAGTGATTAGAGCAAAGAAAGTTTTGGATTTTGCGACACAGTGTCCAGGATTTGGGCTAACTTTGGAAGATGACACGGCCACATGGTTCAACTCAATGGAAAGATGTGATTTTGAGACTCTAGACGAGCTGTTTGAGGAAATAATTGAATAATTCTCACAAAAAGGAATAACTCACAATATGATCTCGCAAATTCATAGATTCAAATAGAAAGAAGGCGAATTAGTACACAAAGTGGCATTACCACTCAAGAGATATGTCAAGTTCGGTCTGAGAGCTGAACTGCCTACGCAAGAACGCTTAATGTTGATCTTTATCTAAGGAATGAGACATGCGGGTCTTCAAAAGGATTTGCATATGATAAGGAGCATGACACTCAACGAATTGATCAAAGAAGCTCTTTATCTGGTGGATAACTTTGAGAAATATAAAGAAAAGGATTGTAAGAGTCAAGAGATGACACATCCTCTCAGCAAAGTGATTCACAAATGAGTGAATCCATTGAGAAACCAACTACACCTATCGATCAATAAAATTTTTATCAACAAAATAGTGAAGAGGTTATCGCCTCTTGTAAATGCTGATCTGAGGGAGCTTAAGTGGTGCAAAATTGAGAGAAAATGGATAAACCATACGAGAGAAGAGTGTTACTATGGCATGGAATATGCTATGGAGAGGTATGTACAACCTAATCTAGTAGCACCTACTCCACCTAGATAAATTATGGGAAATGCGCTAGATCAAGTAGGAATTGCAAGGGGACACAGCCTATCTTAGGACAACAACCTACACTGCCAGGTGCTAGATTGCCTATATACATGAGATACACGCCAATGATGGAAGCATCTAATAAACAAGAGATAGTACAAGCTATAATTTATTATAACAACCAAAGTGGTACTGCCCTTGGAAGTAGCAGAAAAAAAGAGAAACACATGGAGTGGTGAGGCCTTTACAACCTCCACCTCCTGCATTTTGACCTGAAGAAAGAAGGTACAAGATGGACGAAAGGACATGGTGGCTCATTCTGAATAGAGGCTTAGCTAGGTTAGAGATTGTTTATAGCCAAGAGGAATTGCAAGAAGAAGCTCGTCAACCAGAGATAGATTGTCGCAAAAGTAGTGGCAACCACTCAGTCAAACAATGTCCTCAAATGAAGATCACTCAAGTGAATGCTATTGTCTTCACTGTGGTGTCATTCACTTGATCCCAAACTGTTCAAAAAATCCAAACCAAGTCAGAAAGATCATGACAAATGTCTTAGGAATCATTCAACTACCCAGTAGCTAGGAAAATGACAACATTGTACCAGTTCAAGTAGCTACGAGAGCGCAAGCTAAAAAAGAAGCTAAGAACCCAGAGACAAATAAAACGGAGACTGACATGATTCCAGAGATGGGTGAGCCAAAGACGGATGCACCTAGTTAGAAAACCAAGAGCAAACAAAATAGTTGGAAAGCTAGAAAGGCTAGGATGAAAACACGTAGGGAACGACAGCAGAAATCCCTAGCTGAGGAGCTTATCCAAGCTAAAGAGAGGATAAGACAACATGAGGAAATGTTTTCATCTTCTCTTATGCAGATGTCTCAACCTCTAGAAGAACCATCCACATATGAGAAACTGAGAAGTGCTAGTTCATGAGGATTAGTATTGGTCGAAAAGGTTAATGAGCCATTAGACACCATCCTGAAAACCTATAAAAGACGGCTCAAAAACAACCAAACCCAAGAACAGAGGTGGATAACATATCCATATGCATAACTAGAAAAGGAAAGGCTTGAAATGTGCAAGAAAATGATTCAAATAGCCCAAGCTTTACTAGAAACAAGTTGGAAAACCTGAGGGTGTGATCCCTATCCCACCTACACCAGTAACCCCACCAAGAGAGGAACAAAAAGAGCCAGATTTTAGTCACGAGCACTGACAAAAATTCAAGGACACAACATTAGAACCAAGGATAGTGTTGAATACCTCGGATAACTCTGCTGAGGGATTTCACATAGCTATACCTGAGTGTTGCAAAGAAAAAATGGTCTTGAAAAATTGTGAAAACAAGTCAGAGAGACCAATGAAGCAAGCCAGATAAGCAGACAAGTAAACCAAACGAAGGATGGAAGAGGAGTGTCTCTTCCACCAAAAGAGGAATTTTTGCCTGGATCTCAAATGAATCTAGAAGTGGAATTGTATTGGGGAGACAAAGGATCTGTACAGTCTGTGAAAAATAAACCCCATTTGCTAAGAACACTACCGTCCTATATGGGAGAGTATGAGGCCAAGTCTGATGCTATTGCAGTCCCATCACAGAGATTGTCTCCCAACAAGGTCATTGATTTAAAAGGATTGATAGACATTTTGTCAACACCAGTCACCTGTACGATAACATTAGCTGAGTTGCTCTGAAGACGACCAAACATGTGGGCTACTGTGGAAAAATGCCTAGAGAAATTTGGCGTTAAAAAACCAATGACTCAAGTTGAGGAAGGGATTAAAGAGCTTGAAATGCCTCAGCTAAATACTCGGCTAGTGCCACTAAACAAGGTAGGAGAGTACTATGAGGGAGAATATGGGAACACCACTCTTCCTGTGGAATTCCATGGTGTAAAACCATGGGAATCCTTGACAATGGAGCTGGTGTTGCCATCGCAACAAAAGAGGCCTGGAAAAAATGGGGAAAACCAACAATGAGGGCTACTAGGATAAAATTGCATCTTGTAGACGGACACATGGAAAGGCCCATATGACTGCTGGAAAAAGCAGTTGGTACTTCTTGTGGCATTGACTATGAGCAAACATTTGCTATTGTTGACTTTGCTAAGAAGAACAATTATGATATCATTTTAGGAAGACCATTCATGCGACAATTGAAAGTGGTCCAAGACTGTGGTTATGACCATATCTACCTGAGACATATTAAAACCACGACAAAAATAAATTTGAAGGACCATAGTTACAGGGATGTGATGAGAACACGTATGGAGGAGTTTGATTCCGATATTGTAGCAAGATCAAAACTTCTAGCATGGTTGGGTAAACCTAAAGAACTGTGGATGTGTGAAGCTTCGCAATGTGGAAGTTTAAAGTGAGAGGAAAAATCCTAGAAACGGCAATTGAAGATAAGGATTATATCCTAGCACCCTTTCCTAAGGAAGCACTAGAGACACTTGAATGGGAACACATCTTGGCTACTCTTGCTGTGTGCGCTATTCAAGACGATCCAGCAATGAAGTTTTGTGATGAAAATGGCTATGATGTTGTTGCTTATTTTGCAGTGAGTGTTATCCACAAATAAGAAGACAAGATCTAAGACTTTGTAGAACACTTGGATCTTCAAGAAGATGCTGACAATGAAAACCAGACAATACAACAGGTGACATGGACAATAATTTAACTAATGTGCGGTTTTATGAGTGTCCACATCAAAGACCCAGGAACCAATGTCACCGCTACAAAAATAAAGTGTATCAGAAGTGGATCCCAAAATCTCTGATGGTGAAATCAAAACTACAAGAAGCATCCTTATATGTGGCTCCCATACAGGAAGAGAAGACTCATCCAAGAATAACACATCCATGTCAACGAGCTAACAACATGTTAATCAAGTGGATAGAAAATTTCTCCCAGAAACAACAACCCAAGAGCAAGAAAATTGTAACTTTATATAACCAACGAAATCACAAAGGAAATGTGCTAGAATGCAGCCTTGCTGAGGATATCAGCGACAATGATGATTCTTTTGACATCCCCTACCAGGTACTCAAGTCATCACCATCACTAACAGATTATGTAACAACCAAGGAAGGCCAAAAGAAAAGAACAATGAGTCAGAACCAAAAATTTTGACAAATTTGGATACCAAAGAGCCAGATTAGCCAAAACTAGGTGTGGATCAAGAAGATGAAGATATCTGATCAAAAATCACAAGATCCAATGCTAGCAAAAAGACAGTCAAAGCCTGCAAGAACATCTAGGAAAAACACAAAGTTGCAAGATTTTGCAAATCATATTTGGGTTTCAAAGAAGTTGATTAAAGAACAGAGAGGTAAGGAGTTTATTTGGATTCCAAAACAATTAAAGTATCAACTCCCAAAGTCTGAACCTCGTCCTCAACCAAGCGAACAAGAGATGAAGAAAAAACCGCCGAAGACTCACACAAAGACAAGGTGGATCCCAAAGAAGTCTCTTCAAACACAAATGAAGCAACGACAAGTATGAGTTCCAAGCAAGCATCATCAATGAAACAACTAGTCATCATAAAGAAGTGCGTCCCAAAGGAAATCAATAAAACTATTGCACCACCACTTGAATTATTTTAATTCCTCCTACAGTTATAGTATGGCTAGAAGAGAACCCACTCTGAGGAACAATGTCAAATACAACAACCAGCCATAAGGCTAACATGGATCCAAAGAAACATTAAATAGATAAGTAAGCCTTCAAAAAATCTCTACAACCTTCAATCAAGCAAACGGCATAGGAGCTTCAAAGAAAATCACATTGATTAGACTAGGAAGCCTCACTAGAAAATGCCAATAAGAAAATTTCTTATACCCATATCTTGCACAACATAAATCTTTTCCATGCATTGAGTGTGTATTCATAATAGGGATACATTACAAGGCCTACATAGGCACAATTATTGATTACCCAAGCACAACAATTACCCTTGGTGATACCCTGTTGTCAAGGAGGACTCCAAATAGGAGGGGGGGATGCATTCTAAATGTGGACCTAATATAAGAATATTAGAGGGCAATGTTTTGTGAGTTGTATTGAATTTTTGCGTTTGATTGGGATGATTTTCTGACAAAATTCATAGTATATGCCCTCATAGTAGAGTTACAAGAGGAGTATGGGAACAAAAGCCATAAATAAGCCCCTAGGGACATGTATACAATGTACATAGCATTTAGAATTCTATTAACTTGATTTTTCTTTTTGAGTGGAGTTTATTTTTGGTTTTATTTAGTTTTTTTTTTTAGATGTTCTTGAGAAAAACAAAAAAAAAATCCATAATCCACATGAAGAAAAGATTGAAGAGATGCCTAAGCAGTACAAAGAAGAAGACGATACAGGGAAATGACGAAACTTCACAAAGTGCCTCAAAAGCCATGTGCACAATAGATAATGTCAGAGGTAAGAAAAGAATGTTGATCAATCTTAAACAACAACATGAGGCCAAAAATGACTGAGAATGATCATCAAACTCTCGGATGGACTACAAGGACAAAGGAAGTGGGTGATGCGACTAAACAAAAGCACCCATCAAGTGTAAAGTTGCCTATCAAACACTTCATGTGACTACAATGCCATATACAGGGAGTAGATATTTATAATGTAGCTATTTTATCTTGTATGTGACATAATGAATCCTAACAAACAAAAGGGACTAACAATACTCACAAGAACAAAAGGGACAGAAATGAAAATTCAGACATCTATCGTGATAGATGCCTGCAAGAGAAACCAAGGATCAAGCCAAATTTTGGTCATCATCATTGGTTCTACATATGTTTAGCAGCTAGAAGTTGCTAGAGACGCCCATCAGTCGTTTTTGAGCCTGAAGTCCAAAAAGTGCCAAATACAAGTCCAAATCAAGCCAAACTTTTTCAAGAGGCTACAAATATAGAGTACAAGCTAAGGGCAAGTTACTAACTTGGGAAATTAATTGGGGTTTTTCAGGATTTAATTAAATCATATATCAAGGAGAAGCAATATATTGATTTACACAACACAAAAAAGTTAATAGTGGCAAATGCGACTTTGATCAACTTGGTGCATGAACAAAGGAATCACCAACAAGGAAGAGCAGACACAAATGTTAGACAAACCAACCTTTGCAGGGGTTACATTTCTTGTCCTTAATGAGGGGGATCAAATTCTAGACATGGATTTTGAACCTCAAGTAAGAAAAAATTATCTCCCAGATTCAACCTCACAAATAGACCTTGTATTGGAGTCCAACTTGGCCTAAAGAAGTTGAAGGTTTAGCCAAAAAACATTTCTACAGAATCATTACAAAGTTGTCATTGGTTCACAAGACCTAAAAGCCAATCACTCAATTCTACAGATTGTATAAGCTGTTTCTGAAAATGAGAAAGACACAAAATTGGCAGATGTTCGTCATCAATTATGATTTTCCCGAATCATGTGAAGACTATGTACATCAGATTGGACAAAAAGGATGAGCTTGTGCAAAGGCTACAACCTATACTTTCTTTACATCAGCAACACAACAACAAAGACTGTAGCGACATCGACAACTAGGTCATGTCAGGGAAAACATGAAATCGGAGTGGGGGAGTGTTGACTGCTGGGTCAACATCACGACATAACTCAACAAAGCCTTATTCTTTAAGAGTTATGGAATGCTGAGAATTATGGTTATAAACATCATTTGTAATAAGTAAGTAGTCTAGTTGCAGAAGCCAGGGTGCAATGGCACTTCCAAATTGTAAATAGGAAGCCATTTGACCCCTCAAACTCTATTTTTGGTTAACCTAAGGTAGCCCTAGTATATAAGGTACCTAGGTTACTTTTGTAAAGACACTTTTCATAATCATAAGTTTTAAGTTGTCATCACCTTTGTGTGAGAGAGGAAGAGAGAGAGTGTGAGCTTCATCTTGGCACTACTTCCCACTCGTTTATTACATTGTACATCGAAATTCACCATTGCTTTAGCCTCGTCAAGAGCTATGTGACAACGTGAAGCATTCCTCGCGAAGCAGAGCAAACGTACTGACCCATCTATGAACTTCACCATTGCTCTAGCCTCGCCAAGAGCTATGTGACAACGCAAAGCATTCCTTGCGGAACAGAGCAAACGCACTGACCCATCTATGAGCTATTTGCAATTGTATGTATATCAAACGATGTCTATTTTCTGCTTGCAAGTAGTCATTATAATCATGGCGACATAAGCTACACATAGATACTCATAGATTTCAATTTTCGGGCATTTCAGAATCCTGCTTTGTCTTTATACACATTTTTTGTAGATGGGTTTAGAGTGAGGATTTTGAGTGTAGAGACTTTGGGACATGTGTATCCTAGTGAGGAGATGGTGTTCCTTAAGTTTTGTACGATTCTGGTATGGTTTAGTGAGTTTACTTCCGTTCGTGTGTATGTGGGTTGGGTGGTGTAGTTGAGAGTAGTGAGACTCTAGATTGTGGTTTAGCTGGCCTTCCAGAGTGTTGTATGTGTAGGATGGTCTCAATCTGACAAGCTAAAGATATTTACTCTGTGCGCCTATCGTGTCATCCATGTTGTTGATTGACATTATGTTGATCTAGATTGTGTTGCATACACTCTATGGATGGTGTGATTCTCTCCCGCAACAACTTTCTTTTCTTATATTTCTTTTAGGTCTTTGTGAGAGGTTTTGACATTTGTGTACCTCTCTCTTTAAATACAGCCATTGAATATCTGTTTAGTCATTATAGGTAATGCTTTTGAAATATATTGTAATCTAAACAAGTCATTGTTACACTTGTTTCCAAAAAATGTGCTACTCTCTTGTGCCATAAACAAAATTTAAATGCTAGTGTCACTTTCTTATTTTTCCCCTCACAAAGAAACCTCTGCTTAATTACCTAGAATCTAAGAAGATGCTCCTCAACATTAGGAAGAAAAAAATGATGACATGTTGTGTGGAAGAGAGAGAGAGAGAGAGAGGGAGATTCTTTGTTTCTTTAAGTGGAAAAGTGGATGCAAAAGAAAAATTGGAGAGAGAGAGAGAGAGAGAGAGAGAGCCCGTTTGTTAGCATAAGCATTGTGAGGTTTTTTTCTCCTCTTCCCCACAAAGGTATATGGCAGGCCCGTGTAGGTGCCGAAAGTGATGGGATGAAGGCAAGGTCAGAGCATGAATGGGGAGAGGGAGGGAGCACTGCAAAACAGGGTAGAGCCAAAAGAGAGAGAGAGAGAGAGAGAGAGAGAGAGAGAGAGAGAGAGAGAGAGAGAGAGAGAGAGAGAGAGAGAGCAAAGCAGAGCAGAGCAGAGAAGTTGCGATGGCAAAGAAGGCTCGCTCTACACATGTAATAAAGGTGATAAGGGGCGATTTTGATTTTTCCTTCAATCTTGTAGATTCTAAGGGAATCTTAAAATCTAAGACCCTAATTAATGAGTTTTAGGAAATTTAGAGAGTAGAACCTTCTTATTATTAGATTTCTCTTAATAGCATTATGTAGGCCATATTCAAATTTCACCTTGTTCTTTTATAGAACAATTCCTTAACACTAGTTTGGTACCAAAACAAGACACTTAAGTGTCCTTTTTTTACAAATTTAAATTAAATGTTACTTGCATTAGATGGTTTATTTAAGAAAACCCTCTTGATATGCTTAAATATGTTAGCTAGAGGGTCTTTAAAAAAATATAACCTTGCAATTTAGAATCTACCATACTCAAGAACTATACTCATCAAGTTAAACCTCGTAAGAGTGCAATTGATGCTTTGAAGAAATCGCCTTTGTAAGCTCAAGAAAAAATGAAGCGGCCTTGTAGACAATTTTAGGTGACTTGTCCACAATTTTGCTATAGATATTGAAAGTTTCATTTGCAACGAAATTGACTTTGGAGTATATAAAATAATGGAAAGTTCTAGGTGTTTGATGTGGTCATTTCAAGCATATCATTGTATACAAAGAAAAATATGTTTATGATGTATTTGTGAGTTTTAGCCTTTACATTGAGGACCCAAGGTGGCAAGTAAAAAGGCTTTGGTATGCAACAATTATTGGATCATTTTAAATAATTCAAAACTGCATAAGAGAAAACTTTGATATTTTCATTCTTGAGACATAAGCATTCAAAACCTCAAATAATACCAAACTTTCCACGTAGAACAACTAAATGTATCAAAGTACGTGGTACATACGCAATTCGGGTGCCTTAAACCTTGGTTTCAATGTTATTACGGAGAACTCAAGATTTTCAAGAGTTTTTGCATGATAAAAAATTCAAGATAGAGTTCAAACAACAAGATTTAATTAAGTTAGGGAGCCCAAAAAAATACGTAGTTTATTGGTTTAAACATATAAAGTCATTTCCAGTTTTCAAATTGCACTAGAATCGTACCAATTTCATGAGGGGACCTTTGGAAGACCAAATTTATGCTCTTGTTCAGCATGTGCTCAAGTATGAAATTATGTCTATAACTTGCGTGTGACTTGAAAACTTATCCTTGAAGTGCATTCCAGTGTTTTGTAACACTAAGTGCTAACACTTGACTTTAATAAACATTAAAAGGCAATCTCTATAAAAATATCTAAGAATTTTATGACTTTTTTGGCAAAAAAGCTTGAAATTTTACTAAAATATATGACTTAGAACTTACCAGAATTCTCTCCATACGGATTGTATTTTGATATGGAGAAAAATCCAATCTTTTCTTTCCCTCATAAACAACCTATGGTAGAAGCAAGGTGTAAAAAAATTCTTTCCAGATTTACAAATAAATTGTCAAAACTTGGTAGAAAAACAGGACACTTTAGTGTTTCAGGACACTTAAGTGTCCAAATTACAGAACTAGTGTTAATGCATCCAATGAAAGACCGAGCAAAAGGGATAGAAGCTCCTGTTGAAGATCTTTGATGAAACAAAAAGCTGCAATAGTTACCCTAGGGTGGACTTTTTCTAAAAATCTATTGGCAAAAAGGGTATGGATCATTTATGTCTTTTCTTGTACGTGCAAGCAAAACAACCTTTCTGCCATGGGAGGCAAGAGAGCATATCATCAAAAAGATCCATGCAAGATTTTTGGCTTTGTAAAAGAAACCCTTAGTGTTGTATTGGCTTAGGGAGACTTTCATTGTTTTCAGTTCATGATGGAGACTTACCTTTCATTTGAGATCCTGACATGTCTTTACTTTTCTTGCATTCTATTGTAGAATCCTAAAGTAAAGCTTCACCTTGCATAATTTTAGTAAATTTCTCTCTTTCACACACACACATATATGTTTTGTTTTGCATTCTATTGTTTTAGAATGCTAAAGTGAAGCTTCAACTTGCATAATTGTAATAAATTCTATAGACACACACATATTAATTTTCTCTTTTTATTTCACCTTTCATTTCACAACTTCACATGGCTTTACATTTCTTGCATTCTATAGCTTGATTCTAGTCAGTGTTATCGTTCGATAAAATTTGTTTTATTAAGTGGCTACTGGTCGAGTTTCCTCCTCACAAAGAAAAAAACCAAAAATACTAGCAGAAATTCTGAGATTTGTAAACTTTTGGACGGCTTTCTCACATATTTCATCGTTTTTTCTTCCGTTTACCATGGTTTGCAGCTAACTAGTCTCAATTTCCAATCGGCTCAAGACTAAGCTGAGGCAATCCTTTCCGAAACATTGATACCAGTTTAATTCAACCTAACAATTTTATCACTTTATTATTGTTTCTGAAAGCCGTCGTGACCCTTTCACTTGTTTTAATAGTGTTGTCAAAATCCTTTTTTTTCCCCCTGCAAAACTCACTCAACAACAGAGTGAGTAGAAGATTATTTTGATCACCAAAAAATTACAACCGGACCATGCTCAAATTGAGCCATGGATTCAAAAGTCATCCCAAGTACACAGAGGAGCACATTACCATCCTCTAACAAGATCAGACCACATGATTTTACAGGGACCGGACCCCAATACAAAGTCAAAAGAGCAATATACATCCGATACATAGACTACAAACCGTAAGCTGCATTGGGGTGGAGACAAAGCCTCCATCACCTCGATATCAAAGTCTAGAAAATCGACAGGAGAACCACCAATGGATAGCCAAAACCTCCACCAACATACATGTGGCTAGAAGGGGGAGACCACCCTCTCAAACGATGAGTTGCATTGCCACCATAGGAGAATCCTCTACCACAGGGCACCCCCGAGAAAAAAACAATCCACACTATCATCAAGACCAATCGTAGCAGACCATCCAAGGTGTCAGCAATAAGCTTTATCACTGACATCTCAAACCATACGAAGATCAACAGGAACCATCATGTAACTGAACCAAGCGAGCGAGCTCCCTTTGCAAAAGAGGTGGGCCTCCGCCAAGCCCAATATGCACAAATTTGTCATGCTGAGCCCTGTTCTCCACATGAGAGGGATGCGACAACCGAGTGACCCCTCCCCGGAGCGCACACCAAAACACCCTCCCAATGGCCCCTGAGTCCATAGTGCGTCCAAGGCAAAGCTTGATCCCACTTGCAACCCCCAGACAGACCATCTAAAGGGCCCCCCAACCCGGCATGGACTTGTTGAGGCCGTTCATGAGCAGAGGAGCAAGTGTGGTGCCATTATGCCTTATAAGAAGAGTGATAAGTGGAATTTTTTCAATAAGGCTTGAAACGCTTCCCATGTATCGGGGCGTGTTTGCATGGGTGTAGTGCAACCCTAGCATGTTGAGCTCAGCAAACGTTGCCCTTGTTTCCCAACTCTGCCAATTTTGGCAGAGTTACAAAACCCAATGTCTTCTAACTCTGCTTTCGCAAATGTAGCCCTGCTTGCAAACAAATAATGCTGCCGCTTTTATTAAGTCCAACCAAAATAGGTGACGAGGGTTCTATCCCTGCCCATGTGAAACTACCCTTGCATAGGATGGATTTGAAAATGGGGGGTTGTTTTTAGCTTTTTCTCATCTTTAGCAGAACCATTGTTTGGAAAGATAGAATATTATAGAGTGGTAATGGCTCTCCCTAAAATATTTGAGAAAAGGAGGGCATTGGGGTTAAGATAGAATCTTTCGCCTCTTTGGAGGGACACATCCAGAAAGATGAACAATAAAGCTCTAAGATATCTAGCCCATTTTTGGGACAACAAGAACAGGAGAAAGAAAGACTATTGGCAGTCACAGTTTTGAAAGGACTAGACAATTCATGTATGTCGGTGAATGAATCAAATTTCACGTGGAAGGACGGGCATTGACCCAAGAATAGGCAATCTAGGAAACGAAAAACCAAGGATGTTTATCTCTCTCTTATGGTCTTGACTGATTGGTTTGCCCCCCTCAACAAGCAATGGGGAATGCAATGGTCGGAGGCAAGATGGAAAACGGTAATGAATTAACATATGGTCTCCACAATTTCCCATGGTAATGAAGTTCTTTATATGGAAGGTTATATGGGGGCTCTGTTAAAGAAGTGAAAATTCATGCCAAAGTGATCAGCTGAGATAGATGCAGTGGCTACAAAACAACTCGAGAGGACCTCCCTCATCTGTTCAAGGATTTCCCAGAAATCAGTGGCCTAGCAGATAAAATGTGTAAGTGGGTTCAAAGTACATGGAGGATATGGTTTTTTAAGAATCATGTGTTTCTTAGAGGGATGAGGTTTAAGAGCCAGGTGCTCCTTGTATGCACTCAAATTGTCAAGTTCTACTACTTTAAGGGAATTTGAAGGGCCAGGAACCGTAGGCTGTCTAAGAATGATCTTGTAACTACTAGCTTCACAGAGATAGCACTTGAAAACAATGAATTGATTGTCTCATTTGTAAAATGAAAGACTTGGACTCTTGCTATTGGGCCATTAACATGAGATAAAACTAACCTATTGAGGGTACTTGATTGCTACTTGGGAAGCTTGGTTGATGTCCTATGTAAAATGATGACCCTTAAGGCTCGACACGAGCTTAAGGTATATTTTTACATTATTTTATGAATACAATACTTACATTAACTATTGTTAACCAATGATAGATGCTTGGGTGATCTCCGATGAGAGGCGCACCACATATCTCATTTGATAGTATTTTTATTATGACCGGCCAGCGTGGGCGACCATGTGTGAATGGGCCAAACCCATATAAAAGGGCCATTGTGACCAAAATCCCTCATTCTAAAGGGTGCATAGTGTTCTTGACCTATCTCCATTGTGTTCTCATGAGTGTGTGTGTGTGTGTGTGTGTGTATGTGTGTATATGTGTGCGTGTGTGTATACTTGAGAGAGAGAGAGAGAGAGAGAGAGAGAGAGTGTCTGCACGCATGATTGAGCATTGGCGACGGCAAGGAGGTTGAGTGCAGCAATGGCGGCTCGTCTTCTTTGTGGCAAGGAATCCTACACGGCAACGAGCGTAGAGTGGTAAGTAACACACCCTTGCTATCTTTGAGCTTGCTAGTTTATCTTGTTTGTGCGCTTGTAGCCATCCGTGGCTTGCATATGGTGCTGAACAAGTCCCTAGCTTCGACAAGTGCAGTAGACACGCACGTTTTTGGTTCCATTACCGGGGAATTGCCTTGGACCAAGCTTAAGAAGCACTTTGTGCTGCCTCGTGAAGTCACTCATTGCATGTAGAAGAGGTAGAGAAAGGTGCATGCGTGTGCTTTTGGTACAAGTCTGTTAGGAATAGCGGTTCAATTCTGTTCTATTAAGATTTGCACTATTTTTGTTCAGTCAAACTCTGTGCTATTATGCTTTGTTTTAGTTTGTTCTGTTAGCTCTACACTATATTTTTTTTCTGCAGTTCGTTCTGTCTTGGTTATGTCAAGGTCCACGCACGTGACTGCTCACTTCTGTGTGTGGAACACTATTATGTACGCGATTGAATCTGTGTGTGGCAATGACCACGCATAAAACCTTATCCTCAATTTTTTTTTTTAAAAGAAGAAAAGAAAAATATTAAAGAAGAGAAAAATTAAGAAAAGCGTGTATTAAAAAGAATGATCAGGATCATTCCCCAAGCCCACGCCCAGGACTCAGTCCTCAGTCTTATGATATAGTACAGACCCAAGAATTTATATATAGTCTACCCCCACAAGAGGGAGTGAGGGCTTGTGGGACAAGTCGTCCACCCTCCCTTTCACAATTGCACCCTTGGACTTTCCATTTTAAGCCTTGTTCCCAACTAGAAATAGATTGTTTTGAGGATTTTGAGTGCGTAAAGTAACTAAATCCTGGGTTGTAAAGCATGCCATGTCCCTCTGATCAAGACGCTCGTTTTGAGCTATCACACGCTATATTCCATAGCTTGTTCAAAAAAAAAGAACCAAAAAATTAAAAAATTTGAGAGGAAAACTAGATTGCAAAACACCCAAAAAACTAGGTGAACGGCCTTCATGGGCACTCATCAACACTTCTAGGGTATCAATGTCACATGCACCTATGCTCTAGTTGTGTGCTAGAGCACGAGCATATAGAGAGTGTCTCTATTGACACAGACACCCATTATCCCTCCACATTAGGCTCTCAACAAGAAAGTACTACCCCAGACCCCTACCTAGCAGCTAGTGACTCTTTCTATGACTCAGACGTGATGAAAGGTTATCCTATACAAAACCCTGAGAAAGAAGGAAATGGACCCACCAGGGCTTCACAACCTAGTGCTAGTATTAGGAAGCACGTGGATGTATGTAACTAAATGTAGTATTGATTGGAAAACTAGGAGTATCACGCACAGAAACCATCTCTCAACCCTACCCCTTAAGCAACAATCCCTGATATATTTCCTCCAGAGGAATCATAGAACAAAACATTGTAGGTCCAAGGGTTAAAGCATCCGTACATGTAGCACAAAACTCTAAAAGCTCCACTTCCATGACTAAAACCAAAAATGTGGCACCCAGGAATCAGTGTGTTTTGAGAAGGGGAATATACAAATGAACTCCTAAAGCTTCAATAACGACCACCTTCGATGTCAATGTGGTTCGAAATTGTATATATATAGCCTTATACTTATACTAACAAAAAAAAATATTAATAAAAAAAAACAAAAACAGTAAAAGAGCAAGAGCGACTAGCAACAAGAGTGCGCCCTATTGGATCCAACACATCTAGCCTAAATTCACCAAATCACATCAACGTCACAAGAAAACAACCCTTATGTTTTAGAGACCTAACCAAATCTATCTGTGTTTCCAAAGATAGCTAGTTCACTAGAGACGCACACTTCTATTTTACTTCTATTTTTTATGAAATTTACTCTTTTTATTTTTCTCAAGTGTTTCACAGATGCTACCCTGTACTTTCTTGTGAATGGGATTTGGTAGAGAGACTCGCGTGTGAGAAAATTTTGAGGAATTAGAATGGCTGATATGCCTATGGACTACACTAGGAGATTTCGGAGGTGTTTTGGAGGGCCTTTTAGAAGAGAGAGGAAAAAGCGCTCCTCCAATGAAATAAGAGTTTACGTTACGTAGAAAAATAGATTGATATTAAGAAAAATATAATAAAAGGTGTTCGTGGTCCTTGAAAACAGACGCCTTTTCATTCAATGCGAATGTCTTTTTCATGAGGTAGGCGACGCTCATTTAATATGGCTTTTGTCATCATTGAAATTTAAAAAGAATCACAAAACTGCTAATTGGTGTTGGAATTTGAATCTTTTGACACTACCAATGCGTCCGAAACGCCCAAAAACCTTAAAAACGTCTATCTACTTGTGTCAATCTGAAACCCGGAGAGAGAGAAATTACCAAAAAACCCCTAAAAAGGGGAATTTGGATCATGGTGCGCGAGGGACCATCTGGAGAATTCTAAATGACTCTTTGCGCGTCATGATCCAACTTTTTTATTTTTTGCTTCACGGTGCACGGAGAGCCATTTGGAATTTTCCAGATGGCCCCCCGCGTGTCGTGAGGCAAAATCTCCTTTTTAGGGATATTTTGACCATTCTTTCTCTCTAGCTGTTAGATTCAGGCAAGTAGATAGACATTTTTAAAGTTTTTGGTCATTTTGGACGCATTGACGGTATCAAAAACTTTAAATTCTAACACTAACTGATAATTTTGTGATTTTTTTTATTTCAATGATGACGAAAGCTATATTGAATGAGCGTCATGTACTTCATAAAAACGACTCACGCATTGAATGAAAAAGTTTCCGTTTTCAAGGATTTTTAAAAGTTAGGTTCACTTTTCACAGTGTTTAGTTGTCCTTTTGGACGTACGCAAAAAGTGCAAGTATATTTTAAGAACATTTTCTAGAGAGAGAAATAGAATTTCTTAGAAGGCCCTTCCAATGACCTCCAAAATCTCCTAATGCTAGTGATCCCTACCTAGATATGAATGTTTCTCCAGTGCCACATGCCTATTCTTTTGACAAGATGAGTATCCACGCATAGTGAGGTTCTTGATTAATGTATGTGCACAAGAAGATGATGAAGAATCAATAACAGGGACTGAGGAAGACTATGGCCTCACTGAAAATGATTTTGTTTATTTAAATGATGAGGATAGAGGCCTAGCCTTAGAGATGTCACCCGGTCTATATATATTCTCTTCCCTTGATTCCATGAGTGGTGACAGATAGGTAGGTTAGGGGCCTAGATTTTGTTTCAGCTTGTTTTCCTTGAATTTTTTGTCTTTTCACATTGACATGCCTCCTTGAGGTATAGTGCCTTGCTGTTGGATATTGTTGTGTAAGATCATTAAGAAAACTTATATGGATCTCCATCCACATGGCTAAGGACATCGTCTTCAACAACATGAGCTACTCCATAGAGTAACATGTGTAATTCTTCCATGATTGCATTCCTATTTTCACTGCCATTTGTTTTACTTGTATATGCTGCTAGTATGGCATGATCATAGACTGAGAAATTATCTTCCTACTTTGCCACATAGACCAATTCATGCTTGTGGATATCTATATTTACTAATTGTGGTTTTCCATGGTTTGATTGAGTGCATTTAGTTATGTTTTGTTATTTGTAATTATAGATGTATAAGTTTGTCTTTTCTTAAGCTGATTGAACTAGAGTTTAGTCTTATAAATGAGCCTTGAGGTTAGGAGGCCGTGACTTTAGCTTAACTCATTTACTTGAACACTAGTCCTAGTTGGTAAAAGTATCTGCATGTTTGAGACCTTAGGAGTGTTTTAGGCATAGAGAAGCTTGCTCATTTAAACAACAAGGACACTAGTGAGAATACAAAGGAAATGGAAGCAAAAAACAAAAGTGCCACAAATGTAAAATCTTAAGCTGGAAGAGAAATCCCAGCTTGATTTGGTACTTCACTCACATGTATTGTCTATGGTACTAGAGCCCTAGTAGAGGTTCAGTGTGGGCGCTTTTCTTTAGAAACAAAAACGCCCAGGCATACAAAATAAGCACACATGTCCATTGATTTTGAAGTAAAGTTAAAGAAAGAAAAATGAAGAGAAAAAAATGACATGAAAAAGGCTTCCACTAAGCTGAGTTAGGTCTTTGAGGGAGCTCAACAGAGTGAGATTTTTTTTTTTGGGAGTGCTACCTCCCCTTCCTCCTCTTTCCGCCCATGTGCTTCCTCCTCTTCCCTTCCTCCTCCTCCATAGCCTCCTCCTCCAACATCCTTCCTCTCCTCCACCTCCTCTCTCCATCTACTCCTCTAACCACCACCATCCCTTCCCTAAAGTCCTCCTATCTCCTACTCCCTTCTTCCTCTCTCTTTTCTTAGTCTCTCTCTCTCTCTCTCTCTCTCTCTCTCTCTCTCTCTCTCTCTCTCTCTCTCCCTCCCCACCACCCCTCTCTTCTCGTGTTGTCTTCCCTCTATGCGTCTCTCTCTCTCTCTCTCTCTCTCTCTCTCTCTCTCTCTCTCTCTCTCTCTCTCTCTCTCTCTCTCTCTCTCTCTCTCTCTCTCTCTCTCTCTCTCTCTCTCTCTCTCTACCCTTGCCACCGTTCCCTCTTGTGCGTGTGTGTGCGTGTAGTAGTTCTAAATAAATAAATCCTATATATACGCAAACGAACATTATAGTTCACAGACCACTAATCCTAGGACAATACAATGGAATAGTACAAAAATCTATTTGCAGTTGAAAATTAATTTTGTACAAGGAAGTAAAGATATCAATGTAAATCATGGGATGCAGTCGTCCCAACTTCGGAGAAATGTAGCTTCAAGTTAAGTGAACATCCACAGTCATCAATAACTTAGAACTGAATGCTTTAATCAAAGAAGGTAGCACTCACCTGCACCCATAGCCACAAGAAAACAGTTCGTTAGCACGTGGCTGTACGCAGGTGATGCTGGGCATCCCAGTTGTTATCCATGTCACTTTAAAAAAAACATACAATTCTTAGCCAGTGTCTTGTTTTTAGTGAAAAAAAGATCCTTGGATTATTGCCAATCCAATAAGGAAAGTAAAAACACCATAGTGTAGCTGTTTTTATGTTCTGGGTTTAAAAATTTTAATTGGAACAACCTTGCCGTTTTTAAAAAAAAAAACATATTATCACCGCCCAACATGAACTACTTTCTTACTTAGACAAGAGAGAACTACAAACTAAATGCCATCAAAGGCCAATTTACTGTAACGGACAACATCTTATTTGAAAGGAGAAGTCAAAAAAAAAATTCAGACTTTCGGATCAGTACTTAATCCAAAAAACTTTCCATATATATATATTTCTTTTAAAAAACAGAGATAACTCATTATTTAATTTACAACTCTAAGCCTTTTTTCAGTTATATACCCAACTACAATAAAAAACTGCATCTGTCATTAGGCAATGACAGACACACTTTTGTCTAAGTTCGTAATATAACCAGCTGTCAAACCACAGTATTCTTGACAGCTCAGTCAAAGGAGCAAGTCCAAACAATTCCCGAAATATAATTGAAGTAAACGTATTAAGCCAAGACCATCTATAAACTTCCCGTAGTATATATTGCATACTAGTAGGCTAAGAAAAGTTCAAATAATTATGGGAGAGCACATACGAAGCGAGTAATAAGCTGAAATGAATATTTGTATAACTCCAGGTAAAAAAATAGTCAAAGATAGAAGAAAACCAATGACAATCTGAATGAGTGAATCGCCAAGCGGACCCTTCAATACATTACCCATCATGTGAAGCATTATGGTAAACACAAACGAGATAGAACCAATTTTCACCAAAAATAGGGTATGTGAAGTCATTTTCAACTTTCCGAGCATCAACCAAATTTAGGCAACAACTCGGAGCAAAGTTTTCACTTCAGTCAGAGACTCTCTAGACTATTCGCAACTAAGGCTAAAATTCAGCCTGAGGTCAGTAAACATACCCATCGTAAACCGTACTTTTTGTTTTACACCATTATCAGGGAATCCGACAATCTCAGCTCACAGTTTTGAGCAAAACCTACTTTATATAATAATTTTTTTATAAAAAACATCAGCTTGATTCAAATCCTTGCAGTATCAGATCCATACTTATCCTCTTCAGAAAATAAGGAACCTTAGCCAGTCAGAACTACTCTTTCATTACTAGATAGAATGCCTACCAAACCACAAAACATCTATACAAATCTATCAAT
The DNA here is from genome assembly GCF_014529385.1 of Adiantum capillus-veneris. Taxonomy (NCBI): domain Eukaryota; kingdom Viridiplantae; phylum Streptophyta; class Polypodiopsida; order Polypodiales; family Pteridaceae; genus Adiantum; species Adiantum capillus-veneris. Next base: position 28,908,956 of record NC_140937.1, on the reverse strand, counting down.
AAGAGAGCTGGCATTTCCAGTAGAGTTAGACTCATCAGAAAAACCCAAAAAAAAAATCTTGATTAACAGAACCTGGAATTATATCCACAAACTTGTTTGTAAAACGGAAATCCTCAACATTAGTCTACGAAGCCCATATCTGCCGATAGACCAGAGGTAGACCTAAACCATAATATGCTATATCAGACAAATCTGTACCGGAACAGGGCACCCTTTTTTTTTAGATTTTAAAAGAATACTTACCTTCAGTCTATATAGTAAGCTGGAGAGAGAAAAAAAACAACCATATCCTTGCAAGTGAAAGCTAATAATTCCAAGTCTAGAATCAAGCGAGAAGGAGTACGTCACTTTAGAAATAACCATTCTTTAGGGTTTCTTACCGTTGGTGAGATACAACACTACTTAAAAAAGTTTCCATTTTGGCCAACAAATTACATCTAGTAAGCACCAGCCCCGGCCACAAGCCATGTCAGCAGATATTTACAAGTTTTTAAGTGCTTCAAATCTACAATCATTTAATGATAGCTTAACTTCAATACACACAACATATGAAATCCCATACGGCTTCCCTTAAAGTTAACAACTCGAGTCACAATCATCTAGAGGCAAAATTCCCTATCCATGATTTCCATAATGCCATTCAGTAACCAGTTCAAACAATTCCTCAAGCACCAGATCCAATTGAACGAGTCAGACTAACGTAACCTGATAACTCAATCTTGAAGCATTATTTCTCGTTACGCAAACAGGCAGAATTAGATTAACAGCATTGTATTAGAGTGTATCAGTTTGGTCTCATAGGTCATTTTTGACTTATGAAAATTCTTAATATAGCATCATTTCATACCATTTTAGTTAATATAACAATTCATTCCATTTCCTTCCATTTCTCTCTAGGGTTGGAGGGACTTGAGGGGTGGTGTGGTGGGGGCAAAGAGAGAGAAAGGGAATAGGGGGTGGGGAGAGGGGTGGCAAGGGGCTAGAGAGAGAGAGAGAGAGAGAGAGAGAGAGAGAGAGGGATAGGGAGAGCAGGATAGGACACACACATACACACAGATATATATATATATATATATATATATATATATATTATTACATATACATATATACACACACACACACACACACACACACACACACACACACACACACACACACACATATATATATATATATATGTATATATATATCTATGTATGTATATGTATATATATATATATATATATACATATATGCATATATATGTATATGTATGTATATGTATATATATATATATATATATATATATACATATACATACATAGATATATATACATATATATATATATATATATATATATATATATATAGATAAATAGATAGATAGATAGATAGATAGAGAGAGAGAGGAAGGGGAAGGATTGGAGCTAGGGAAGAGGGAGGGGCGGACGTAGATCAAGAGGTGGGGCCCAAAGGGAGGAAAGATGTGGGCGAGAGAGAGAGAGAGAGAGAGAGAGAGAGAGAGAGAGAGAGAGAGAGAGAGAGAGAGAGAGAGAGAGAGAGAGAGAACAGGCGGCAAGAGAGGGAATGGGTTGGAGGGATTATGAGAGGGGGAGCGGTGAGAGGGTCTAATATCAAAAAAGACCAAAGGAACCAACAAATCCGCTAATGTTTTAGATTTTTTTAGAGAGATAGAGAGAAAGAGAGGAGAATTTTAACATCATAGAAAAGTACACACACACACACACACACACACACACACACACACAGAGAGAGGAGGTCCTTGGCTAATCCACTGGAGGGAGGGGCGGCAATGGGCGGTGGTGGTAGGAGTAGGGGTGGCACATGGTGGTAGTAAGCTAGCACCACTAACCGCCAGCGGTGGGCTAGGGTGGTGGGTAGTGATGGGTGCTAAGGGGCGGCAATGGGAGATAGTGGTGGTGGGATGAAAAAAAAAATCTCGCTCCAAAGCTCACTTCGTTGAGCTCGCTTTTTAACCGTCTCCCATTGAGCTTAAAGTGAAAAATTCAAGCTTTTGTTTGGAGTTGTGAGAGTTACTTGGCTAGTCAAAGGTGAAAGGCACAATTAGGGAATCTTGCATTTAGATAATCTTCCTAACTAGGCTAGTACTATAGTAGTTTTTTTAACCTTAGTCATAGCTAACCAATTGCTAAACTCATCCATAAGCCCAAAACTCTTGATAGATTAATTTCATCAAAGTGAAATTTATTTGTCCTTAAAGGAGAGTGTAGCATTTCATAATTCTTTGGAATTTCTCATTTCCACATGTACTTTACATTCCTCTCATGCTTTTGTGCCATATAGTTCAGCTTGCATACTCTCACAATGACTTTGCCTTGCAAACATTCTATCCCAGATGATGGGCTTCACTTCATCATCTTTTGAGGACAGAACCTACAATAGGAAGGTGGACATGTTAATCAATGACAAATGCCTTATCACATTGTTTTGAGTCATGGACCGAGCTTGTCGGTCCTATGGTGCTTGGGTGATCGTCGATGGGAGGCGCACACATATCTCATTTGAAGATATTTTTACTTTGACCGACTAGTGTGGGAGACCATGTGTGAATGGGCCAAACCCATATATTTGGGGATTGATCGAATGAGTGCCTATCTGGTCAGACTTATAGCTGGACACCACATTTGTAGTCTATTAGTTTGCGAGCTAATGTAGTGATACTCTACGTAGACCCTAACTCTAGAGTAGCAGGTCAATTGCCTGACTTGTAATTATGTCATCACAATTGTAAAGGTCCATGTGAGGTCCATGTGAACTGGCCACTGGCCATTTCGAATGCCCTAGGTATAAAGATCAACAACTTTAATGTGAAAGGAGGCTTATCTTTAGAGAAGAAAGGATCTCTGAAAACGTATGCTCAAGCTACTAAGTTGCTCCAACTTGTAATCAACTTTTCTAATGATTGAGTAATCTGTTTTCAATTCCAAAACTTGCATTGTGTTCCTATCTCTTTGATCTTTCATTCAAGTATAAGCATTGTCAGTTTTATTGAGGTTCGTGACTACGCGTTAGTGAGCCTAATCTTCGAGTTTGAGTGCTTAAATAACTGTTTTTAGTCATTTTGACCATAGGAGATTGTTCATAGACCATAGGGAGACTTTTTTGGACTAATTTAATACAGTTTTTAGGAACTTTTTCATGATTGTAATTGTGATACCTTGTTGGATTGTGACCTGGCTTAATAGGATAGTTTCCCTAGGTTTCCTAGACCTTCTCCTAAAGTTTTGTTGCATTTTGAGTCCGTTTGAGTGCCAAAATGGTGTGATGATCTAGAGCTGTGAGAAAGGACATATGCAAATTTCTCTGATAATCGAGTGATTGATTTTCTTGTAGAGTTGTTGTGTTAGCTTGTTAGGTTCACTTCTTGAGATTGACAACTTCAAAGAGTCTCTATGCCCCATTCGAGTCATTTCCCTGAGTATTGACATTATGTTAGTGTTAGATCGCTATACTATAGATGTCCGTCGTGGTGACCCACTAACATTGGCGCCGTTTCCGGACATATGATCCTTAGTTGGTGACTTAACTATTGCGTATTTAGAGCGATCTTTTTTTTCTCAAAGATTTGTCTCTCCATTCCATCTACACTTTAGCAATGAAGAAGCTAAACATGGGGTTTAGTGCTTGTTTGAGTCTAGAAGTCGAGGACTTGCTAGGTCTATTCTCAAGAGGTAAAGAGAGTGTGAGTGAGATAGCCAAAAGCATTTCATTCTTTGATCTTCTCTATGATTTAGAGTGTTGTACCGTTTTCCATTTTGACTTGATTTTGTATCATTTTGTTTGTTTTTATTTCATGTTTCATTTTAGACCTTAGGAGTAGGGTAAGTAGAAAGTACCACCATCAAAATTGGGTTGAAAGGTTGAGGAAAAAAAGAGTGAAAACCATGTTTTGGCCAAAATGACCATAACTCTGAAATTATGAGATTTTGATGGTAGAGACCTCAAAAGTGATCTAAATTCAAAAATTTGTGGATCAAGTGCATTGGCATACTCTCTAGAAGCAATGTGGAAAGTTTGGCATGAGTTTGTGGAGGAACATGGATCGCAATCCATGTACCCCAGAGACCAATTTTGTAGGAAAGTGACCAGTTATAGTGTGCATCAGTGGGATATTGCTGTGATCAAGTTTGTTTGAAAGAAAAACTCAAAATCCACATCCGAATTGGCTAATAGGGTAAAAACAACAAAAGAGGCATTTCAAACACAAAATTGGGATTTACAACTTTTTGGGATCCAAATTCAAAAAGAGGTGAGATTTGGCTTTTACACGGAATAGAGAAATAGCAAAACAAAATTCATGAAAAAATATTGTCAAACATGGATTGCGATCCATGTACATTTAGGGCTGATATTTGACAAGTACATCCCTGATAACTAGTGGAACAACTTTACCAAAAGGGACCATAGCAAAAAATTACAAAAAGTTGATCAAAACACCTCTACTAGCAAATAGCCAAAACCGCAAAGCAAACACACAATTTTTCTTTTGGTTGGGAAAAAGTGATTCAAATTCAAAACAATTTGGGGAAGAGTATCACCATAACATGGACTATAAGTTGACAAAGTTTCATGGTCAAAATGAGGTCAAACATGGATCACGATCCATGTACCTCATCAAAATTTTTGGATGAGATTCGAACACTCTGTATTAGCTGACACACAGACAAACACTTTTTCCAAAATAACCATTGGTTGGATCGTCAGCTATGAATATGGAGGTGACCATTGGACAAGAGGCTGTCCAAAAAAGGTTCAATGAATATAATTCTTTGTATTCTATGACGGTTGTGGGATAGACCATCTACTCCATCATTGTGCTAAGAATCGAGACTATAAGGGGAAAGCAAGGATGAACATTGTAGGTGTGATGCTTCTTCAAGCAGATATGAGGTAGAACCCGTTATTCCTTTAAAGGTAATGACTCGAGCTCAAGCTCAAGAACCTGTCAAAAATGCAATCATTGAGGAGGAACCCACCTTGCCACCTCAAAAAGAAATCGAAAACTTATTGGTGAGAACTGCAAGAAAATCATGGAAATCCAAATGAGATAAAATGAAAGCAAAGAGGCTGCATGAGAAATCTGCCTTGGAAATTGAATTGAACAAAACCAAAGAATAGCTTAAACACAAGCAAGAAAATAAGAAAAACACAAAGGGACCTAAAGAGTCAAAGACTAACTCGAGAGATTCAGTCTTGGTCAAAGTCTTTGAACCCTTAGATGCAATTTTGAAGGCCTATGAATCTAAGCTAAAACCCAACAAACCAACATAGATGTCTGATGTATCCTCGTCCAGGGTATGAAAAAGAGAGGTTGCAAATGTGTAAGGAGCTCATCCAAACAGCCTAAGCTCTTATGGAACAACATGTTCTAGATGATCCAAAGACAGAGGTACTAATCCGCAAAAAAATCCAAGAAATGGAGAGCCAAGCTATTGTAAAGCGGCATCACAAAGAGCTAGAAGTTGAGGCACCTTTTGATACAAGGGAAGTAGACAATACCACAGATGGGTGGGTTCACAAGTAGTGATGCCAATTCTGGAGGTAGAATCCTTATGGGAATCGATCAAAAACCAAAAAGATGGTAGTTCTACCTCACAGTCAGCACCTATCTCTGAGATCAACATGGATCACGATTTTTTCCCAAGGGATATAGGATCTTTATATGGGGATTCTAGATCTGTCGCATCTGAAGAGAGCAAACTACACTCTCTATAAACTTTGCTATCTTTTAAAGGAGAACTTAAAACAAAATCGGAGGTTAGTGGTACCTTCTCAATGGAAAGCCACACCAAAAATGATAGATACCAAGAGCTTGCACGAATAATGTCTTCTCATATACAATACACACTTTATCTCTCAGAGTTGTTAAAAATTAGACAACATCTATGGGGCCAAATGGGCAAACACCTGGAAAATATGGGGATGAAAATCCCTTCACATGACCAGCTTGCGGACAAACATGGATGACACCTTGCCTACAAAACCACAGACAAAGCCAGTACCGGTAAATAAGGTGGGTGATTACTACAAAGGTGATGAAGGAAACACCACCTTACCTCTTGAGTACAAAGGAGTAAAGACAACTGCTATATTCCTTGCCACTTTTTCTCTTTCATACACTTTTGCTCCAAAACAAACAAAGCATCTTCAGAGATACCACTAAATGAAGCTGAAAGAAAATGCTGAACACACCTATTTGCATGGAAACTTTAAGGAGACGAAAGGCTAGAAAAGGACTACAAAGAGAGAACAAACGAGCCGTCTTTTTTTTTTTTCAAAACTCACAATTGTGAGTGATTGGATTAGAATTGCATTAAGAAATGTACGAATTCACCTTAAGCTCATGACAGAAAGTTACATCAGAGCGTAATCATCCATAACAAGTATCGATCTATTGACGAACCTTTACATAGGATAGTGGAATGAGAGTTGGTCTCTTGAGACAACTATTCTAGTGTTAGAGGTTCAGAGCTACTGATAATAGTTCAATTAGTGACGACTGGAATTAAGTACTTGACTGAAACAGAGAATTGAACTGGAATCATGTGCTGAAATGGAAGGCACAAACTGGAAGATTGGGAATGGTATTATAGATTCAAACTAGTAGTACAATGTACAATAGGCTTAAGCTCAGATGAAGTCTGAGGATTGATTACAGGAGTGATGATTACAGAGTTGAAAAGCCGAAAGCTTATGAATCCAAAAGTACAAATAGCCCAAGTAGTAACTATTGTAATTACTGCCAATGTAGCTATTTCCACTGGTCGGCCTTCTAAGGAGCAGTTCCTGCCTGTTGGGATTGTGTGCGCATTCTATAGATAGATTGATCATATGGCGAGAGTCACCCTAGTCCAGTCATCTGAGTTTTTTCCTTCTCCTACCACATATATTATCTCCTTACTTTCTGGTACTATCTCTGAGAAGCTAGACACAGATAGGTTGCTGTCAAAAGCGTGGTAATTCTTGGCCTTCCAAAGATTACTGAAAAAATAGTATCCGACAATTTGAGTACAGACCAAACGCGCAAGATTTCAAGAATGTTTCCCACCAAGGCACAAATTCTTCTAAAAGAACCCTATCTTCCACATTTTTTGCATCCATTTGCAAACATTTCCTGCCAGGCCTCTAATTATCAAGCATTCTATGAGCAGGTGCATGAGGTCTTGTTAGCCAACCTACACCCTGAACATCTATCAGACCTGAGACCAGGTGCCTAAATCTTGACACCTTTCGGAAGAGCCCCCCACAACACCTTCCATAGAAAAACCTTCAAGAACTGAGGCCACTTTTTTGGGATTCCAAATGTTCTTTGTGACTACAACAAACATGTTTATATAGACAACATAAAGTCCTTTGACTTTCCAATACCCCAAGGCTCTTGATCTCCTACACCATCACCCTTCACTTTTGTGTTTCAAGTGTTCCGCAAAGTTTCACAAAATGGTGGGGACCTGATCACCAATATGGTAAAAATATTATCCTTATTTGAGAAAGTCATTGAAACAGCCAGGTTCACGAAGATCATTCACGAAAGCAAGGAAGCGATTATTGCCATTAGAAAACAAAGGATTTCTAAAGAGTGGCACAACAATTTTGGAATTGCATAGGTAAGTGTCTTATTCCTAGCTAGCCTAATGTTCTACCTTTGTCGTGGGGTGCCCCCCCATTAGCGGATGTATTGATGGTTGCTAGAAGATGTCATAGGTCGACACGAACATGACTAGTGATTGTAATTCTTTTGGGTTGTTAAAAAATCCACTCATGATTGTGAGTTTTGCAAGATAATTTTTTTAAAAATTTGTCCTTATTTAGGTCAAAAACACAAAATTAGGACACCCAATGTGTTGGATGAAATGGGAAGAATTTTTCTATCTTCATGCTCAAAAGGTACATGAAAAGCCACTAGCATTCTTGGCAAAGTTAACCCTTGTATTTCCCCCTGCTCAGCCAAGATGGCCCTCTTCTTGAAAGCCTACCCTTAGGTGATCACGAAGGCCCTTGAAATTGTGCAAGCATTTGCTGCGGCTTTTGGGTTGAAGTGTAATATTGAGAAGTCGAGACTAATCTCCCTAATGAAAAATGACTCATTTGCCCCATCGGTCTGGTCAAGGGAGATTTTATCTAAAGGTAGGATTTTTAGGCATCTAGGGTCCCCCTTAGGGGTGGATGTTACTCACAAGAAAAGGTTCCAACGGGTCCTTGAGACGGTTCAAAGGAAACTGAGAAGGTGGGAGTATGTGTTGCTCCCGGGGCAGTCACTTATCAAAAGATCACTATATCACGTGTGTTCAAGAGGTAATTAATAATACCCCAATATATATACTATACTTACACTGTGAGCCTATTTAAAAAACCCCCACCCCCCTCTAATGTATACATAAAAGTATACATTTTGATATATTTTGGTCTTTTAATAATACTCTCCGGTTAACTCACGTGATATCATACACATTCTAAAAAGTGACCGCCCCGGGGTGTTGCTTCCCTTTAAGAGTTGGGTCAGAGTGATCATTTCATTTATGCTTCCTTATATTGCCTTCAGTAGCCCGCTCCTCAAAATAGCCAAATGTAACTGGAGTGAGTTCTTAAAACCAATTAAAAGATTCTTATGGAGGAGAAACACTAAAGCCTTGGCGCCATGGGTCCAATGGGCGAAGTGGAAAGGTATTGCTTGATCATTGGTACAAGGTGGCCTTGCAATTCTCAACTGTGTTGTTCATGTTGAGGCCATGTGTGCCAAGTTTGCGGTCTCAATCTCAAATCAAGACAAGTCTTGGGATATCATCACCAAGGATATAATTGACAATGAAAAGAATTTCTATGAAGGTGGTCAGTGGAAAGAGATCAAGGTGCACAACAAAATTTTAGCCCTGGGGTGGACTAGCTTAAGACTGAGTGGCATCAAGAGAGAGCTTGTGAAAACGTGAAATAGAGCAACATGGGCACTGGAATGGGTTGAATTAAGTAGATGCTTCCAGAACTTGAGCCTTGGTAATATGTACACACATTGTAGGAAATTATATGAGCAACCAAATGTTGAAAAAATGCGATTTTATGGTTCACTCCCATGTATGCCCTCTTTTTTCTACTATTGAGGATATATACGGTGGGCTTGAAAAGCTGGCCACTCGCAAAGTGAGAGATCTTTAAGGTATTAAGCCGAAGATGATCAAATGGATGAGAGATTTTACCCATGAGTGGATGTGTGATATGTTCAACCTTGGACTTCAACACGGTATGCCTTATGATTGGAGTACTAATTAGAGTAAGCCTTTGCATAAAGGAGGGGATGTAAAGAATGTAAGAAACTATCAAACTATAATGATTGGTTCTCTTATGGCAAAGTTTTCTGGGTGCATAATGGAGATGAAATTGAGTGTTTGGGCTGAAGAGAATGACAAGCATGCAAAAGGACAAGCATGCAAAAGGACAAGCAAGTTTTTGTCGATGCCATAGCACCATTGATCATCTTGTCACTCTTTGTGTTCTCATGGAGAAAAGTCACTTGAAAGGCAAGCGATTGTAATGTTGTTTTGTGGACATCAAGAAAGCCTTTCAGATGATTCCATGTAACAATTTGTGGAGAAGGATGGAAGAACTACAAGTGCCAAGTGAGTTTATGCTTGCCGTTTCTCAAATCTGTGAGAAAGAAATGTGTCAATTGTGCATGGAAAGAGGAATTTCAGAAATTTTTGTAAGCATTATTGGGGGTTAAACAAGGATTTCCATTGTCACCAACTCTCTTTGGTCTATGCATCTATCAATTGGAACAAATGGTACTTGACTTTATGCAAGAAGAAGGCATGAAAGAGGTCACTATTTGCAATGCGGTTTAATCATGCTTTTGTTGTATGCGAATGATGTAGTGCTTTAAGCACACACTTTAGAAGATGCACAAAAGCTTATGGTTTTTCTTGAGAACTTTTCCTTGCATAGTGGGCTGATTGTGAATGAATCCAAAACAAAGGTTATGCTTGTGAAAACCAACCATAAGGAGAAGCCATGCATTGTATACAACAATGTGACACTTAAAGTTGTTAATAGCTTTAAGTACCTTAGCCTTGAGGTTCCGTCCAATCACAAGTGGCATGAATGTTGTTGAAGATGATGAAACAGGAAACAGAAGGAAGATAGCAACTCAGAGTAGGAAGAAGATGGAGAAGGAGAAGACACAAAGCTTGCGTACGAGATCTCTGTAGTCTATCTCTCTGTATTAGAATAATAGAGTATTTACAAACTCAGAGCTACAAAGCTTATATGAGACCCTAAGAGATAAGGTGCCCTTTCACACCAGATGTCCAGGGGGAAAAACCCAGTGGGAGAAAAGTGCCCCTGGTGAAGCGCGTATACACACTAACACTACTACATGTCTACAAATCCCCCCTATAGTGATAGTGTGAATCCGTACAAGGTAGCAGATCATCATGTGTATGAGAGTAAGCCCAAAGCTTTTTGGAAAGCTTCAAACTTTTCTCGTAATAACGCCTTCATAAATAGATCTGCAATGTTATCCTGTGTAGGACAGTTAGTGTGATCTCCCCTACATGTAGCCTTTCCCTGACATAGTGGTAGTGAACCTCTATGTGCTTTGTTCTTGCATGAAATACTGGATTCCTTGCAACTGCCATAGAACTCTGACTGTCAGTGAAAATGGTAGTGGGTGCCTGTTGACACTCACAAAGATCTACCAATAACGTGCGTATCCATACACAATCAACTGTTGCCGTGAAAGCTGCCCTGTACTCAACTTCACAAGTTGATGTAGCCACTGTGGGTTGCTTCTTGCTTAGCCAAGATATACATGCATTTCCCAAGAAAAAACAATTCCCACTTGTGGAATGTCGTATGTCAAAATCACCAGCCCAATCTGAATCGCTGTAACCAAGAAGCTGCATAAAACTGTGCTTTCCATACATATCCCCCCTTGGAAGGAACATGGAAAGATTAGGGGTACCTAAAAGGTAACGAAGTATGCGCTTCACAGCCTGCCAATGATGCATACCTAGGATGTGCATAAATATGCTTGCTTGTGAAACCCCAAATTGAATGTGTGGACCAGTGTTGCCTGCCAAATATATCAAGCAGCCAGCTGCTGCTGCATAAGTATGTACATCAAAAGGTTCTCCAGCATCGTGCATTCTCAACTTTGATCCAGTTTCTATGGGTGTAGATATTGGTTTACAATTTTTCATATTAAACTTGTCCAAAATTTTATGCAAATATTTTGCTTGCAACATGTATATGCCATCCTCTGATTGCACAAACTGAATACCCAAGTAATAATGTAGCAAACCAAGATCAGACATCTCAAAGCATCTTTAAACACTTCAATTTCATCTGCAGTATTGCCTGTAAGAAGCATATCATCCACATAAAGTGTTAACATAATGAGAACTATATCTCTCTTTTTGACATACAAAGTACTTTCTGTTGGACTATTCTGAAATCCCTGGCCAATCAAATAAGTATGTATCTTCTCATACCATGCTCTTGGAGCCTGTTTGAGACCATACAAATATTTACGCAATCTACATACCTTTTGCTCTTGACCTTTTACAAAAAAACCACTTGGTTGACTTACATAAACTTCTTCCTGCAAATCACCATTCAAAAAAGTAGTTTTTATATCCAACTGATGCACTTTCCAACCATGATGAGCAACAATTGCAACTAGTGATCTAATTGTGGACGCACGAGAAGTAGGAGCAAAGGTTTCATCATAATCTATGCCTTTCTGTTGCGCATAGCCTTTTTCACAAGCCTTGCTTTGTACCTGTCAAAAGTACCATCTTGTTTCCTTTTTACCTTAAAAGCCCACTTTGTACCAATAGGCATTTTACCTGTAGGCAAGTCCACTAGATCCCATGTATGATTCTTATGAATAGAATCAATTTCTTGCTGCATAGCATCTTTCCACTGAACACACTCTAAAGCTTGTTCAAATGAATCAGGCTCATCTGCATCACAAAGAGTGCTAAAGCAAGCCAAATCTACTTGCTCTCTACCAAAAGTAGTACCAACACATGTTTTTCGTGGCAATGGTGCATCCAACTTGCTATCCTGCAAAGTTTTCGAACCCATTTAAGCAAGGTTCTTTCTTCCTTGAGAACTTCTTGCTCTTCATGCACAATTTCCTCTACATCATGAGGTGTCACATGCTGATCAAAAGATTGATCAAGATTATCAACCTGTTGTGATTCTTGATTCTCCACAAAAGAAGGAAGCAAACCTTCAAATACATCATGTGTTTGCATATGAGGTACATCAAAAGCAACCATAGGTTGAGCAGTAGTTTCTGCAAAAATTACATCACGACTTTCAAAAATCTTGTTTGTAGCAAGATTGTAAAGTCTATAACCTTTACTTGCACTACTGTACCCCACAAATATACATTTGATTGCCTTATCATCAAGCTTCCCACGTAGCTGCTGAGGGATGTGAGCATAAGCAAGACAACCAGAAACACGAAGGTAGCTAATTGAAGGTTTTCTGTCATACCAAGCTTCATATTGAGTAATGGTCTTCAAGGCACGAGTAGGACACCTGTTCAAAACATATGCTGCAGAAGCAACTGCCTCCATCCATAGCTTATGAGGAAAACTCTTAGCCTTGAGCATACATCTAGCTGTCTCCATTAAAGACCTGTTCTTCCTTTCTGCAACACCATTCTATTGTGGTGTGTATGGCATAGTGCATTGGTGTTTAATGCCTTTCTTTCCCAAAAAATCCTTAAATGCACCTAACATGTATTCACCTCCTCTATCGGTACGAAGAGTCTGTACTTTGCAACCTGTTTCATTTTCAACCATGGCGACATAATGTTGAAAAATTGCAAACACATCTGACTTTGCTTTGAGTGGATACACCCAACAAAACCTGGAAAAGTCATCAATGAAGGTCCCAAAATAAAGGCTGTTTCCCATAGATTGCATCCTCATAGGACCACATACATCACTGTGTACAAGCTGCAACTTTTGTGTCCCTCTAACTGAACCATCATGCGAAAATGCAAATCTGTGCATCTTTCCAAGAACGCAACCTTCACATACATGTCTTGGTGGCATCTCCAATAAAGACAAATCATGCACCATATTATGACGTTGTAAAGTTATCAAACTGCCATAACCAACATGCCCAAATCTAGCATGCCACAACTCAGCATCCTGCATGGCCTGAGTCTTTGTTTCTGCAATACATACCTGAATCTGCTTTTCATAATGATCTAGCACAAATAGTCCATTTTCCAGCGTACTTGTAGTGATAAGAGAATAACCATTCTCTCGATCTCGTACAACACATCTGTCATCCTCAAAAATGACCCAAAGACCATTTTTTGCAAGAGAGGATACAGACAACAAATTCTTCTTGATCCCTGGAACATATAAGACATCTGGCAAGCATAAATCTGAACCATCTGAAATGGTAATCAAAATCTTACCAACGCCTTTGATTGGATAAGAAGCATTATTTGCACAAGTCACCTTCTTTCCTGCTGGAGCTACATCCAATGAACAAAACAAATCCTTCCTTGAAGTAATATGCCTGGATGCACCACTATCAAAGTACCAAATCATTTGTGTCTCGTCAACACTATAAGCAAAAAAATCTGAACATACTAAGAAAGCATAATAATCCTGCACAAAGTTTGCAGACTCTTCTTTAGTAGTAGAAGAATCACCAGAAGCTGAAACAACCAAACTTGACTCTTTCTTCTTTTCTTTAGCAATTTGCTTTTTACACTCACTAATGTAGTGACCAGGTTTCTTGCAGTAGTGACATTTACCTTTCTTCTTGGACTTGTCGGAATCACCTTTAGACTTCTCTGAAGACTGTCCTGCACCAGACTTGGAGTGATGAGCACTCTCTTTACCCTTGTTTTTGTTTTGTACAACAAGACCATGATCCATACCATCCACCTGTAAAGACTTGTTCTTACGTTATTGATCCTCCTGCAATAGCAAAGCCACTAACTCTTCAAAACGAAGAGGCTCAGGATTAGCTCTCAAAGATAGAGTCAAAGAAGTCTGAAAAGTCAAATAAGATGGTGGTAGTGAATTGAGTGTTTTGGAAACCAAGTCCCACTCTGGAATCACTTCATCAATGCTAAGAAATTGCTCTTTAAGATCCCTGATTTTTGTAAGATGCTCGACGATATCGTCACCTTCGTCCATTTGTATTTTGTCAAGTTGTTTTTTCAAAAAATCTATTCTGGCAGCGTTTCTTCCTCCAAACATAGCTTGCAGAGTGTCCCAAGCATCCTCAGAAGTTCTGCAAGATCTGATATGTGGTGTGATTGTCATCTTTATGGTTAAGGCAATCACAACCATAGCTTGTGCATCTTTAGTATCCCATTTCTTTTGCTCTGGAGTGACTTGTGAGGGTCCTGCACCAACAGCTGCACCACGACCAGGCGTGGCAGGTGCAATGCTACCTGGACGAACTTCATCTCTAGATAAATAATCCCACAATCCTTCACCAACCAAAACATTTTTGGCCATAAAAGAACAAAGAGAATAGTTGGTACCATCCAATTTGTTTTTGGAATGTAAACGCATAAAAATTCTCTTTCTCCGTAGATTGACCATACTTTGGATGCACACAAGAGAGCAAAATAACCTCCAAGAGATTCACAAATCTCCTCTCCAATGCAAGCAAAACTCTACACAAAATCTCAGCACAAAGCTAAGACAAGCTGCTTCCCAAAAGAACTGTTTACCTGAAGAAAATCTATCAAAAAGCACACCCTCTTGATCTAAACGCCTCTAAAGAGTAACTTCTGCTATGCTGCTTTGAACAAAATTCTGAGGGCTCGAACGGCTTCAAAAGGGGGGTAAAACCTCAGGTCACCTACTGAAAATGCTCCCGGAACGTCGAGGATGCTCCCATGAGCAAATTTTCCGAAAACTGTCTGAAAACTGCGATTGTGCACGCGGACGCGAAAACGCAAGTAGATTCTCTGGAAATCACCTTGCTCTGATACCAATTGTTGAAGATGATGAAACAGAAAAGAGAAGGAAGATAGCAACTCAGAGTAGGAAGAATATGGAGAAGGAGAAGACACAGAGCTTGCGAACGAGATCTCTGTAGTCTATCTCTCTGTATTAGAATAATAGAGTATTTACAAACTCAGAGCTATAAAGCTTATATGAGACTCTAAGAGATAAGGTGTCCTTTCACACTAGATGTCCAGGGGGAAAAACCAAGTGGGAGAAAAGTGCCCCTGGCGAAGCGCGTATACACACTAACACTACTACATGTCTACAAATGTGTGATGCGTCGCTTTAAAAATTGAAAAGAGATAATATTATGCATGTGAGAACATTGGTAATGCGTAAAATATCAAGTGTTGGGTTCTCAAGAAGTACCTTTTTGATGCATTGGTGAAACCGGTTCTTCTTTATGGAGTTGAAGTATGGGGCAGGAGCATCTCAAAGTCTACTTAAAAAAGAGAGTTTGAGAATGTTCAAAAGCGTTTTCTTTAAACTTTGTCCAAGTTAAGACACAAACACCATATATGCTCCCACTTCTTGAGTCAGGATCTCTTCCAATTAAGGTTATGGGCATGGAAAGGGTTGTGGAGTACATGATAAAGATGCATCAAAACCCCTCAGATCAACTTCCTACAATTGCATGGGAAGCAAGCAAAAAGGTTCAAAAGACGCATACAAGCAAGATTTTGAGCAGAGAATGGATGCAAGACATAAATAAGTGGTTTGGGTGACAGGATGCATTACACTTGCTACATGATGCTTATATTGACTCCCAAGTGAATGAAGCTTTCCTACAATGACAATGTATTACAGCTTTGGGAGAAATCCGGTGGGTCACGTTTCATACATTAACCCACCAATATTGCCCGAAAACTACAAAACCATGTCCTTCGCTGAAAAAGACATTAGTACTCACACTTACATGCTTGAGCCTATCCCCTTGTCAGCCATACACACTATCATAGCCGTTCGGCTTAGCTCCCATTCCCTTCGATGCGAGACAGGGCGTTAGGGCAATGGAGTAGAGTCAAACCGACTGTGCACATCATGCTCACTACAAATTCAAGAGTTTGATACCACACACTACTAGAGTGCTCATCTTTTGGTCACATACGAACTTGCTTCTCTCACATTTTCAGCCATGACTTAGACCTACACACATTCCTCTCCCAACCACCGTGTGGGCTCGACTCTCATCACCACAATTTTGAAGCATTGCGTGAGTCACTCGTCAACCATACACATACTACATCACATGTAGCTCTGTTCCCATAGGTCATATTTGACCTTCAAGGACGATAATAAAATCTCTCTCTCTCTCTCCCGCTCTCTCTCTCTCATAGCAAGTCTTGAGTTCAACGGTTCTCACCGTATAGATCCTTAGGGTCGGTTGGGATAGTTTCCAACAATATTAAAACACTCTTCTTCTTCTTATTCTCTCTCTCTCTCTCTCTCTAAGATTGAGAGGCAATGTTGTTATGCTTGAAAAGATGTGTATTGTCCACCTTTGTTTTATTTATGCCCCCTTCTTGAAGATGGCATATAGTTAGCTATTATATGAAAACTTGAAAATATTTGTGGCAATGCCATTGTACCTGATGTTCCATTGCTACAAAATGTAAACTTTAAAATATTTGTGGCAATGCCATTGTACCCGATGTCCCAATGCTAGTGGCTACCAAACATAGCTACTAGCTCTCCGTCTTGCATCTTCCTTTTCTTGCTCATCTATGAACACTCAAGATGGATTTTTATTTAAGAACCTAGAAATGTATACATGGGTGGTAAATGAGAGGTAAATTGACCATATTTGATGCTTTGGCACTAAATCTCTCTCCCTCTCTTCTCTCTCTCTCTCTCTCTCTCTCTCTCTTCATTAATGCTTGAGTTTACTCTTTCCCTTAATCGCTTGGATTTACAATAGGCTATCTATGACTAGGTTAACACTTGCATATGTTATAAACTCTCTCTCTCTCTCTCTCTCTCTCTCTCTCTCTCTCTCTCTCTCTCTCTCTCTCTCGCTCTCGCTCTCAGCACATGTCGAAATGCCTTAATGAAAGGGAAAGTTATATCAGAAATCTAAGGGGCAAGTGCCGGGTTGAAAGTTTTGGTAACTTGCGCCTTGTAATATGTACACACATTGTAGAAAATTATATGAGAAACCAAATGCTGAAAAAATGCCATTTTATGGTTCACTCCCATGTATGCCCTCTTATTTTTACTTTACCCATGAGTGGATGTGTGATATGTTTAATGTTGCACTTCAACATGGTATGCCTTATGAGTGCAGTACTAATTGGATTAAGCCTTTGCATGAAGGACGGGATGTAAAAAATGTAAGAAACTATCGAACTATAATGATTGGTTCTCTAATGGCAAAGTTGTTTGGGTGCATAATGGAGATGAAATTGAGTGATTGGGCTGAAGAGAATGAAAAGCATGCAAAAGGACAAGCGGATCTTTGTCAATGCCATAGCACTATTGATCATCTTGTCACTCTTCGTGTTCTCATGGAGGAAAGTTGTTTGTAAGGCAAGCGATTGTATTCTTGTCTCGTGGACTTGAAGAAAGCGTGTGATATGATTCCACGTAACAATTTGAGGAGAAGGATGGAAGAACTCCAAGTGCCAAGTGAGTTTATGCATTGTGGTTTCTCAAATATATGAGAAGGAAATGTGTCAATTGCGCATGGGAAGAGGAATTTCAGAATTTTTTGTAGCAGCATTGGGGTTAAACAAGGCTTAGGGGGTTCACTGTGTGTAAAACTACCATATCACATGTGTTCAAGACGTGTTTATAAAACCCCTTATCTGTGAATTTTGTTAAGAATATAATGTACCCTTTTCTTTTAAGATCTCTAAGTTTTTTCAAATTTGAAAAATTAATGCCCCTTTGTATATATATTTTTGTAAGTTTCAAGAACTTTAAATACCCTTCTGTTGAACTCATGCGATAGGTTACATTTTTATTAGGTGACCTCCCCGGGAAACAAGGATGTTCGTTGTCACCAACTTTCTTTGGTGTATGCATCGATCAATTGGAATGAATGGTACTTGAAATTATGCATGAAGAATACATGGAAGAGGTCACTATTTGCAACCTGGTAATCATGCTTTTGTTGTATGCGGATGATGTAGTGCTTTTAGCACACACTTTAGAAGATGCAGAAAGCTTATTGTTTTCCTTGAGAGCTTTTGCTTGCATAGTGGGCTAATTGTGAATGAATCCAAAACAAAGGTTATGCTTGTGAAAACTAAGAATAAGGAGAAGCCATGCATTGTGTATAACAATGAGACACTTAAAGTTGTTGAGAGCTAAATAAGTACCTTAACCTTGAGGTTCCGTTCAATCACAAGTGGCATGAATGTGCTATACATCATTTGGAAATTGAAAAGAGAGCATATTATGCATGTGAGAACATGTGTAATGGGGGAAATGTCAAGTTTCGGGTTCTCAAGAAGTACCTTTTTGATGCATTGGTGACACCGGTTCTTCTTTATGGAGTTAAGGTATGGTGCGGGAGCATCTTAAAGCCTACTTGCAAAGAGTTTGAGAATGTCCAAAAGTGTTTTCTACAAACTTTTTCCAAGTTAAGACACAACACCATATATGCTCCTACTTCTTGAGTTGGGATCTCTTCCAAATGAGGTTATGGGAATGGAAAGGGTTGTGGAGTACATGATAAAGATGCATCAAAACCCCTCACATAGACTTCCTACAATTGCATGGGAAGTAAGCAAAAAGGTTCAAAAGACGCATAAAAGCGAGATATTGAGCACAGGATGGATGCAAGCCATAAAGAAGTGGTTTGGGTGTTGGGATGCATGACACTTGCTATATGATGCTTCAATTGACTCCCAAGTGAATGAAGCTCCTCTCCCAACCACAGCGTGGGCTCTCCATAGCGACTCTCATCACCACAATTTTGAAGCATCACATGAGTCACTCATCAGCCATACACATTCTACATCACATGTAGATTTGGTCCCACATGTCATATTTGACCTTTGAAGACGACAATAAAATCTCTCTCTCTCTCTCTCTCTCTCTCTCTCATAATAGGTCTTGAGTTCAACTCTCCTCAATGGATAGATCCTTAAGGTCGGCTGGGATAGTTTCCTACGACTTTAAAACCTTGAGGTCTTGAGTTCAACTCTCCTCAACGGATAGATCCTTAAGGTCGGTTGGGATAGTTTCCTACGACATTAAAACCCTCTTCTTCTTGTTTTTCTGCTTCTCTCTCTCTCTAAGATTGAGAGGCAATGTTGTTATGCTTGAAAATATGTTCATTGCCCACCTTTGTTTTATTTATGCCCCCTTCTTCAAGATGTCATATAGTTAGCTATTATACGAAAACTTGAAAAAGTTTGTGGTAATGCCATTGTACCCGATGTCCCAATGCTACTGAACATAAATTTGAAAATTTTTGTGGCAACGCCATTGTACTCGATGTCCCAATGCTAGTAGCTACCAAGCATAGCTACTAGCTGTCCGCCTTGCATCTTCCTTTTCTTGCTCATCTATGAACACTCAAGATGGACTTTTTTATAAGAACCTAGAAATGTATACATGGGTGCTAAATGAGAAGTAAATTGACCATATTTGATGCTTTGGGACTAAATCTCTCTCCTTCTCTTCTCTCTCTCTCTCTCTCTCTCTCTCTCTCTCCACTAATGCTTGAGTTTACTCTTGCCCTTAATTGCGAGGATTTACACTAGGCTATCTATGCCTAGGTTTACACTTGCATATGGTATAAAAACTAACTCTCTCTCTCTCTCTCTCTCTCTCTCTCTCTCTCTCTCTCTCTCTCTCTCTATGCCTTCACTAAAGGGAAAGTTCCAGCAGAAACTTAAGGGGCAAGCGGGTTGAGAGTTTTGGTAACTTGAGTCTTGTGAATATATACACACATTGTAGGGAATTATATGAACAACCAAATTCTGAAAAATGTCATTTTATGGCTCACTCCCATGTATGAATTTCTTTTTTAAAACTATTGAGGATATATAGAGTGGGCTTGAAAAATTGGCCACTCTCAAAGCGAGAGATCTTCAAGGTATCACGCCGAAGATGATCAAATGGACGGGAGATTTTACCCATGAGTGGATGTGTGATATGTTCAACCTTGCACTTCAACATGGTATGCCTTATAATTGGAGTACTAATTGGCTTAAGCCTTTGCATAAAGAAGGGGATGTAAAGAATGTAAACAACTACCGAACTATAATGATTGGATCTCTTATGGCAATGTTGTTTGGGTGCATAATGGAGATGAAATTGAGTGATTGGACTGAAGAGATGACAAGCGTGAAAAGGACAAGCAGGTTTTTGTCGATGCCATAGCACCATTAATCATCTTGTCACTCTTTGTGTTCTCATGGAGGAAATTTGGTTGTGGGACGCATGTCTAACCTCACCATCCTATCTTATTGCAGTATTAGCGAAAACCAAGATTAATTGGTCAAACCATGGGATGAAGCTGACTCGACTAGTGCATAGAGGCTACAAGAGGTTGTCAATCTCTTGGAAAACAACTAACAACTCGCATCGAACTCAAGCTAGACTCAGGTGACTGAAATCACCAAAAGCCAATCGCTCATCGGTAAACAAATCACATCCGTTATAGGATCAAATGACATCCAAACATAACGTAACTTCTAGGACAAGTTTATAAGACCTAAGCACACATGCCTATGGCCTCAAACCCTACTTTAGGTCAAGTTCCAAAATCGCGATTATTAACAACAATGGATATTTAGCCTAGTCGTTTTTGACCCTGAAATCATCTAAATGCTTAGCAATGATGCCCCAATACCCCGCCTATACTTAGTTTTTGATTTGAAAGTGTAAATTCCTAGTTATGATAAAATTAGGCCCCGGGTCGGCGACGCCAAAAGCTACAAAATACTGTGAATGGCTTCATCAATGCATAGAGCTCTTACCTGCGGTTGCAATGCAATAAACGCAATTGCAATGTGACAACCGGGGAGGGAGTAGGAAGCGTGAGAAGGAGAGTAGTGAGCGCCGCTAGCTCACGTTGTGTATTTCTTATCCAAAAAAATTACAAAAATTGGCTTTTATACCTTAGTCAAGGTTTTTCAGTGGTCAAAACTAATAATCTGGAGTTCTACCAAAGTTGGGAATTGACTGGCTGATACAATATGAAAGCTTGTAGCCCTACCTCATTAATTACAAAGTTTACCAAGAAAATAGGAGTTACAATATTCTCGATTTATCAAAATAATAATTGTTTTACAAGGAAAACTCCAAAAAATGGTGTGCGCGTTAGCTTGCTGCTAACATTCCCCCCCTCCTTGCCCGTGTCGTCCCTTGACAAAGCTTTATGGCTGAAGTAGTCTTTGGGTTGACGGCGGGCAAGGCGTTCTTTAACTGCTTCCAGTGCCTTTTGGTTTCTTATTCTTCGTTCTTTGTGAGACACTTTTAAAAATTGCATGGTGACTTGGTTTTTCAGTTCCAGTGCTGAGGAGCCTACAAATTTGGATGTGAGGTTGATTATTAGCGGTGCAAATATCTTTGTTCGCTAGGTGGAGAATCTATTATAGAATGCTTCTTCAAAGGCTAGCACATTATGCGAGGGCAGGAACATTCATCTGGCATAGAATTCGTAAAGGATTTCTTCTGAACGTTGCCCACTCAGATCGTAACATAAGCCTTTGTTTCCTTCCAAGAATGAGAGCCATGGGGCTCCTGTCTGCTCAGGCTCATTGAGAACTTGTATGCATGTGAGTAGCATCTTGCAGATCTTATATAGCAGTTCATAGGAGAGATCTGGAAAATTCTTGAAGAATGACATGACGCCCATTAGGGTTTTCACCATGTATTCCTCTATCGATTGGCCTCTCTCTGGAGCTGGCAACCTGGGGAAGTCGAGCCAAGTTGGCCTCTTCTTTTGCAGTGCTTCATACGCGTGCCATGTCCTTACTCTGGGTACAGGACAGAATGTTGGATCTTTTTGTAAGGTTGCAGGTGCTCTTGTGAACAGAATCAGGTATCTCGGATTCTTGTTCAGCCACTTAACCTCCACTTTGGGTGGTCTTTATCTGCACCATCTTCTTGCATATCCTTGTACAACCTTTCTTTTACCTGTAAAAGTTCTACCGTGATGAGAGGGTATGGCAGGGATAGTTGGTGCCATTGAGTGTTGATTTTATTGGAAGTTAGTTGAGTGACGTTGACAGAGTGTAAAACTCTCAACTCCCAATCCATAGCGGCCTCCCACTACTCATCCACCTCTAAGGTGATCTTCTCCTTCACTACATCTTCTTCAGCTTTTGACAGCTAGACCATTGGCACTGTATGTTTGTCTATGATGTGGACCTAAAAATCTTCATCACCACTCGGCTTTGCTGTGGAATGCGTCTCAAATTCAGCAAACGAGACCAAGGGGACGTCTATTTGGGGCGGCTCTGAAGTGCTTGCCTCTTCCTGTGTGTCTAGCTTTCCATCTCTGAGGAGTTGATTTATCTGTTTGAGTTCTGTTATCTCCTTTAGATGCTCCTCCTCTCTTTGAACCCGCATCAATGCCAGGTCTCTACGTTGTGATTGTTCGAGCTTTAATTCGATTTCTAAATCCTTGTTTTTCTTTTCAAGTGCCTTGTACACTTCATTAGTTCCCTTGATCGAGGCCACGGCTGGATTTTCTCTAATTTACCGCAAGAAAATGGCCTGATAATTGATTCTCTGTTTGGAATATTGCAGAGAAGCATCGGCTACATCTAAGTGCACTTGAATTTTCTGAGTTGACAGAGAGGTCGCAAGAAGTTCATTTGTGACTTCTGTCAGTTTCTCGTCTTTTGCTTTGCAGGCATCAGATAACTTGGTGAGGAGGTCACCTAACTCCTCCATTTCCTTTTGTTGTTTATCCCTGGCTAACTAATGCTATTCCGCCTCTACCTTCAGCTGTTGCACTTGGCTTTTGAGACTAGTGTTGATAATCATCTTGTCTTCAAGCTCTCCTTGAAGAGCATTGATCACCACTTCTAGCACCTTGGCCTTTGTGCTGCGGTTTAAGGCTATTGGCCGGAGTTTCTCCGTCATGTCTTGCATCTACCTTGCATACTCGTTTACTTGTAAAATCACCTCATCGTTTGATTGCCACCCCTCCTATCTTACGATATGGGATGTGCCTGTAGCCTCATGTGTTGCTTCTTACCGCGTCATAATTATTGGTGGTTCTGTGGAGGTAGATGGTCGTTCTTCTTCCTGGTTATCCTGAGGCTTTGATGCCTCGGCAGTTTCTGGCTGAGTAGAAGTAGATGTTGTGGTCTCAACCCTTACCGTCTCTTTAGGTGTTGACCTCTCTGCCTTCTCTAGCTCAGGCTCTGTCTCATGTGTAGTGGTATGCGCTTTTTCTGTATCTACTTCCTTATCAGTTTCTTCCGCTATCTGCTCCAGTTCTGGCTCAGCTTCTTTTTTCTCATGTCCTTCGGTGTGGTCAACTTTTTGTGTAGATTTTGTTCGTTGGGTGGATTCAAAATCTTTTTCTTTTTCAGTCTCCTCTTATTCATTCGTACCTTGGCCTGGTGGTGATGGTGGTGGGCTAGGCATGGGATGGTCCTGTTGTTCTAGCGGTGGTGAGGTGGGTCGGGGAGATCCCTGGCTTTGCTCTTGAGTAGCCATTTCCTCAGACTTCTTTGCCACTTCTTCTTCCTCTTTCAGCTTTAGTGATTTGGCCTCTTGGTACATTCTTTCTAACTAATCTATTGGATTATCTACCTCTTTTCTTGTATGATGTTTTGTTCGAAGTCCTTTCAGTCTTGTGGGTACCCACTTTTCTGGGTCCTTTCCTTGTGCTTGCCTACTGCACTGGTAAGCCTCTTTTTCTCTTTCGATACGCACTTGTTTTTGAGCTGGCTTCTCTTGGTGGGCAGCCACAACTTTCCTCTTCATCTCTTCCCTTTGAGCTCTCTTTTCTTCATTGTCAGAGTTCTCACTGTTGTGCCGCTCTGGTGAGCTGTCATCTGATTCATCACCTGATTTAAAAGATCTTTTACTTGATTCTTGTAGCTTTTGGAGAGGGTTGTGCTACCAAGATCCATGTATTCTGATCAGGGGCAGGTTGTCGGCCATGTCGATGGCATCATAGGCTATTCTTGTCAACACTTCTAGCGTGCCCAAGTTGTTAGGAAATAAGACGTAGCTAAATAGATAATTGAGTAGATTACTTAATGGAGAGAGACAGATTTACATACACGAGATTATAGAGTAGAGAGAGAGAGAGAGAGTACACACGATATACGTGGTTCACCCAATGTGGGCTACGTCCACGGGAAAGCAGCCACTCAATGGCTTTAGTACTTCAAAACAAGAAGTAATTTACAAAGGGATTATACCCTTAATGGAGCTCCCGCCTTGCTTCACTCTCACCACCTCACACTCACCTTGTTGCATCAACTTCACACTATGAAATGTGTGTAGAAATGGCCTCCTTTTATAGGCCAAAAGGGCTGCCCTCTCTTATGAGAGACAGCCATGTGTAGCCGCCCTTGTGCGAATAAGTCCAAATCGGACCCTCCAATCCGCCCATGTGTGGCCGCCCTTGAGAAGACAAGTCCGCTTTTGAATTCGGCCACCGGCCACCGGCCATTGACTTCCGACCACCGTCCACCGACCTTTGACTCCCGACCACCGGCCATTGACTACCGGCCACAGGCCAACCTACCGGTTGTTTTCCGACCACTTTTCGGCCGCCGTCCAGCCATAATATTCCGGCAAAAAGGAATATTCCAGCGAAAAAAAAGTCTCGGGGGCCTCCGCCCCCAAGGCCTTTAAAGCTGCCCCTGATTCTTGTCCGTTAAAATTTTGGTTTCCAGTGAGTGATTTTCCTTCACGCACGATGGCTTCTCCTCATAATGGGGGCCTTAAATATGTGCGCTCTTACCACAGAAAATTACAAGGGTAAATCAGGCTCCATACTTAACAATCTCCCACTTGGAGACTGATCTCCAAACCAAACATGTGACTGCTTTCCATTCTGGCTTCTTATCCTTGAATGCCGATTGAAGATGAGCAAAAGCTCAACTTCTCCTTGTTGACCACCTTTGTAAACATGTCTGCAGGATTTTCACTTGTATGCACCTTTCCTAGCTTTAGCTGTCCCTCTTCCAAAAGAGTGCGTATGAAGTGATATCTCACCTCAATGTGCTTTGTCCTTGAATGAAAGGCTGAGTTCTTTGCAAGATGGATAGCGCTTTGGCTATCACTGTACAAGACACAATTGTCTTGTTTGAATCCAAGCTCTTCTAAGAATCTGTGAAGCCACAGAATTTCTTTGCTTGCCTCCGTCATTGCTACATACTCTGCTTTCGTGGTAGAAAGTGAAACCACTTTCTGCAGCTTTGAAGCCCAGCTTACTGCTGTGCCTCCAACCGTGAACACATAGCCAGTAGTGCTCCTTCGAGTATCTTTGTCACCTGCCATATCTGCATCAGCATACCCTTCTAGAAAAATATCAGTTCCTCCAAAATACAAAGCATTTGTTGTTGTCCCTTTTAGATACCTAAGTATCCACTTCACAGCTTACCAATGCTCTTTACCTGGGTTGTCCATGAACCTACTCACAACTCCCACTGCATGTGCAATGTCTGGCCTTGTCCAGACCATAGCATACATTAGAGAACCTACCGCTGCAGCATATGGAACTTTAGACATATAGGCTATCTCCTCTTGTGTCTTTGGACACATATCCTTCGTTAGTTTAAAATGACCAGCCAAAGGTGTAGAAACTGGTTTTGCATTTTGCATTGCAAACCTTTCTAGTACCTTCTTGATGTAATCTTCTTGAGATAGCTTTATTGTCTTCTTCGTCCTGTCCCTTGATATTTTCATACCAAGTATCCTCTTTGCAGCACCTAAATCTTTCATTGAAAAAGATTTGGATAGCTCCTCTTTTAGGTCTTTGATGTCCTGCATGTTAGCACTTGCAATCAACATGTCATCAACATACAACATTAGGATGATGAATTTCCCATCTCCCAAATTCTTCGTGTAGACGCAGTGATCCGAGTTGCATCTTGTGAATCCATGATCCAACATCCATCGATCAAACTTCAAGTACCATTGTCTTGATGCTTGCTTTAAACCATACAAGCTCTTCTTTAATCTGCAAACCATTTTCTCCTTACCTTTTACTTCATACCCCTTTGGTTGAAGCATGTAGATTTCCTCCTCTAAGTCACCATGAGGGAATGCCGTATTTACATCCATTTGCTCGAGATTTAGATCATGAGCAGCCACAAGGCTTAAGACAAGCCTAATTGAGTTCATTTTTACAACAGGAGAAAATATTTCATTGAAGTCAATACCTTTCTTTTGAGAAAAACCTTTTACCACAAGCCTAGACTTGTACCTTTTCTTCCCACCTTCTTCTTCCTTTAGCTTGTACACCCATTTGTTTTGAAGTGCCCGCTTACCTTTAGGCAACTCAACCAACTCCCATGTTTGGTTGCGATGTAGTGAGTCCATCTCCACTTGCATGCTCTTCGTCCATTCTTCTTTGGATTCATGTTGCATAGCTTCTTCATATGATTCCGGCTCTCCAGAATCTGAGATCAAGAGATGGTTGAAGGAAGGAACAAACCTTTCTGGAGGTCTACTTGCTCTTGTAGATCTTCGGGGAATAGGTTGAGGCTCCTCATTTGGTTGACGTTGTTGCACATTGTCATCGTTTGCAGTCCTTGAGTCTTCACCGTCCTCAAGCTCCATGTACTCATCACCTGTTTCTTTTGTTTGTTTTCTTTCCAAGTAATCTTTGTACATATTTTGTTCGTTAAAAATTACATCCCTACTCCTTAAGATTTTACCATCTTCAGGATTCCATAGGCGATACCCAAAGTCTCCTTCTCCATAGCCAATGAAGAAACACTTTTTGGACTTTGCATCTAACTTTGATCTTAGCCTTCTATCTATGTGCATGAAGGCCTCACACCCAAACACTTTGAGAAATGCATAATTCACCGGTTTACTTGTCCATGCCTCTTCTGGAACTCCCCCATCCAATGCTGTTGAGGGTGACCGATTGATTAAGTACACAGACGTACTTACAGCTTCTGCCCAAAGCTCAAGCGGTAGGCCTGCATGTAGCCACATGCTTTGTGCTCGTTCCATGATTGTCCTGTTCATCCTTTCTGAAATCCCATTTTGTTGAGGTGTCCTTGGGGTTGTCCTTTGCCTCCGAATGCCATTGCTAGCACAAAAGCTTTCAAAAGCTTGGCTGCAATATTCGCCTCCATTGTCGGATCTGAGGCAGTTAACCTTGTTACCTGTTTCATTCTCCACAAAGGCTTTCCACCTTTGAAATATGGAAAATACATCGGATTTATTCTTCATGACATAAACCCATGTTTTTCTAGTCGCATTGTCTATGAATGTTACATAGTACAATGAGCCACCAAGTGATGGTGTACTTGCAGGACCCCAAACATCAGAATGAACCAACTCAAGTTTTTTATTTTTTCTTTCATTTCCTGATTTTTGAAATTTTACCCTCTTTTGTTTACCATAAACACAATCTTCACAGAACTCTAAGTCCACTTCTTTCAATTATGGTAGAAGCTTCTTTGTTTGAAGGATTTGCATTCCTTTGGCACTCATATGCCCAAGTTGGTAGTGCCACACCGCACTGTCAACTTCTGTAGTTGCTGCACAAGCTGAAGGTTGCGTGCTAACAGCACACAAGTAAAGTGTACCGACTTTTTCACCCTTGGCAACCACCAAAGATCCCTTTGAGATCTTCCACCGTTTGTTTCCGAATGCAATGTTGTGACCTTCATCGTCCAATTTTCCTGTAGAGATCAAATTTTTGCGAAGAGAAGGAACATGCCTAACATCTTTAAGCTTCCATTCATTTCCGTTAGTAGTTTTGACAGAAACTGTACCTTTGCCGACAATCTCACAAGCTTCATCATCTCCCAAGTATACATACCCAAAATTACCTTTAGTGTAGTCTTGGAAATGTTGCTTGTGTGGTGTCGCATGGAATGAAGCCCCGGAATCTACTATCCAGGAATTAGACACATTGTCTAATGAGAGAATTAGAGCATCTTGCTCTACTTTACCTGCCACATTGGCCTCCGATGTTGGCTTGTTGTCTTGAGACTCTGTCTCCTTCTTCTTCTTGGACCAGCAATCCTTCTTAACGTGGCCTTTCTTGCCGCAGTTCCAACATTCAAGAACTGACTTTGTGCGTGACTTGCTCCGCCTTGAGCGATCATGACCCTTTTGGTTTTTGAACCTCTCCTTAGGCCTTCCTCTTGTTTCCACTGATAGTGCAGCACTTGATGATTCTCCTGTGCTTCTCCTTCGCATTTCCTCGCTTAGGAGAACACCCACAACATCATCAAACTTAAGAGTATTTGTGCCAGAGATAGAATTACTTACAGCCATCACAAGGCTGTCCCAACTATCCGGTAGAGATGATAGTATAAGGAGAGCTCGTACTTCGTCATCGAAATTGATTTTCACTGATCGAAGTTGACTTATGTTTGTGTTAAAGTCATTTAGGTGTTCTGCAACTGAACCATTCTCTGCCATCTTTAGATTGAACAAGCGCTTCATAAGAAATACCTTATTGGATGCCGATGGTTTCTCATAGAAGTCATCAAGTGACTTCATCAAGTCCTCCGTGGTCTTCATCTTCGAAACATTGAAGGCCACCGTTGACGCCAAGCTTAACCGGATTGTTCCCAGTGCCTTTCGATCAAGGACAATCCATGCTTCATCTGCCATTGTTGCGGGCTTCTTCGCAAGACCGCCTAGTGGCAAATAGAGGTCCTTCTGGTAGAGATAGTCTTCAATCTGCATCTTCCAATGTTGGTAGTTTTTGCCGTTGAACTTCTCAATCTTGAGCTTCCCTTCCTCCGCCATAACTCCCACTCAATTCAAGGAATCCTTTCCTTGAGATAATTTACCTACGAGCAAACCTTGCTCTGATACCAGTTGTTAGGAAATAAGACGTAGCTAAATAGATAATTGAGTAGATTACTTAATGGAGAGAGACAGATTTACATACACGAGATTATAGAGTAGAGAGAGAGAGAGAGTACACACGATATACGTGGTTCACCCAATGTGGGCTACGTCCACGGGAAAGCAGCCACTCAATGGCTTTAGTACTTCAAAACAAGAAGTAATTTACAAAGGGATTATACCCTTAATGGAGCTCCCGCCTTGCTTCACTCTCACCACCTCACACTCACCTTGTTGCATCAACTTCACACTATGAAATGTGTGTAGAAATGGCCTCCTTTTATAGGCCAAAAGGGCTGCCCTCTCTTATGAGAGACAGCCATGTGTAGCCGCCCTTGTGCGAATAAGTCCAAATCGGACCCTCCAATCTGCCCATGTGTGGCCGCCCTTGAGAAGACAAGTCCGCTTTTGAATTCGGCCACCGGCCACCGGCCATTGACTTTCGACCACCGACCACCGACCATTGACTCCCGACCACCGGCCATTGACTACCGGCCACCGGCCAACCGACCGGTTGTTTTCCGACCACTTTCCGGCCGCCGTCCGGCCATAATATTCCGGCGAAAAGGAATATTCCAGCGAAAAAAAAGTCTCGGGGGCCTCCGCCCCCAAGGCCTTTAAAGTTGCCCCTGATTCTTGTCCGTTAAAATTTTGGTTTCCAGTGAGTGATTTTCCTTCACGCACGATGGCTTCTCCTCATAATGGGGGCCTTAAATATGTGCGCTCTTACCACAGAAAATTACAAGGGTAAATCAGGCTCCATACTTAACACAAGTATGTGATTTTACCCTCCTTCTTGGTGGCTTTCAAGGTTGTCAAGACATACTCAACGTGGTCCACAGGCTCCCTTGTTGTTGATTTAAGAACCTAAGTAAAGGTGGTGGCTACGGCGTGATTTGGTGTCGTGTACCTTGGTGGCCTTTTTGCCAGAAAATGGAAGTGTTGATGGTACAAACGGGCTGGCTCTTCCACCTATTTGCAGATGAGATCGGCGAATGTGGCCGCGGCTCTCTACTTGGTAAATGTGCCTGCGGTTTTCTTGTCTCTTGCCCGCATGTTCATTCCTTCAGTGTGCAGTTTGAGTGCCTCTGCCACTATTTCTTTTGTGATTACTACCTCAACCTTGTTCCCTTGCGTGTCTGATATCTAGGTAGTTCCGTCTTCATTGATTGTGGACAGAAGCTCGTAAGCTTTCTAAAAGTCCACTCTGCAAGGCTCTTGTTCGTAGAAATGTCTGAGCCCCAAGTCCGGTTAGCCTCTTTGGTCTCTGGCTTTGCAGCTACATCATAGACTTATTTGGGCAGTATTTGCAACTCCACCTGATGCCCTTCTTCACTCTTGAATCTGCCAGTGAAGACCATAGTGTGGTGCTCTTCTAGCCGTTCGTTAGAAAGATAGGATGCTTTTGCCACTTTGACCGACTCGGGGTCTAGTTGATACGCATGTAGTTCTTGTATTTTCTCTTTTTGGTTTAGCTTCTTCTTGGCCTTCTACGCTGCTTGCATTGCTCCTGTTCAGTGAATAGAGTGCAAATTTAGTAGATTTGTCGGATTTTTCTCTGGAATGTCCCTTTAGATTGAAATGCTACTAATCTGGTCCAAATTGCTTCAAATCAATTTTTGAACAAGCAAATATGCATAAAATCGTGCAAGGAACAAAGTTGTATGGTCAAAACAAAAATTTGCAACCAAAGTAAATACTCGCAATTATTTACAGCTTAGGAAAATTTTCAACTTTTGCAAACTTGGCTTTATAGGCTTGAAGTATATGCCAAATACATGCTCTGAGTGAAATATGGGCTCATTTGGATGCACAGGTTGAAAATGGTACTAGATTTTGGCTTTAAGTCTCTGAAATAGTAGATATAAAGGAAATCTGAGATTTTGAACTCCAAATTGGTTCAAAGTTGGCTAATGGTCTTATCACAACATGTACTTTGGATGTATGATGGCCAAATATCAAGCTTCCCCAATTTTGACCAAAAAGTAAATAATCACGATTATTAACTTTTCTTCCAAAATTGACATTTTGTGGTACTAATTGGTTCTAGGCATGGTATAGACCTTGGGTATGAGATATGAGGTGATTTGGATCAAGAAATGTTGTTCATAACCCAAATTTTGGCTTGCAAAGACTTCTTTGCGTTTTTTTGGCAATTTTACAAGTAATGGGTGGTCATTTGACTCATACTTGATTTTTGGCATGTAATAGGTGTGTACACATGATAGGTACGGTGATTTGATAATTTCCAAGAAAAAATGATGCAAAAGTAAATAATTGCGATTATTAACTTCAGTGACAAAAAATTTGTAAAACTCACAAATTTTGACCTAGACATGTTTCATACACCTAATACAAGTCCTAAATTGAATTTGGTCAAGTTTGTTCATGCCGGCATCACTTTGTGCTCTATCGGCTCTGAAATCAATGTTTATTGTGATTACTATGTATGTTGGGTTGGTCGGTCAACTTTGAGGCTTTGGACTTGTCCGTAACATAGTTGTAAAGCTACCTATCCAATTGTGGCTCATTTGGAGTCAACTTGGCCTCGTATGTCGAATTTAACGCTTTGTAACCTTCGAGGCATTTTTTGCTTTTTGAGGGCTTTCCTTCATGGATTTCACCAAACCAATCATATACCTTGTATATGAACCTCATTAGCAAGACATCTGTGGAGTCAGGTCCGAATTCTGGCATTTGCCAAAAACCTAACTTTTCTACTAGGGACCCCCTTGACCCCAATCGAATGGTCATTTGATGGTATAGAAAGGTTCTATTATGTTAGGGCATGCTATGGTTCAAACCCCATTCGATTTGGTCAAGCTGGCAGGCCGCTATGGTCAGTTTTAGGTCGTAGATCTTCGTGCACTGCTCGATTTCTAGGGTTTTTTCTAAGGCTTTAGACTAGCTACCGGCCATACAAAATGGATCAATATCTTGTAAAGAACTTACCCCTCATGTCTCGTGTGAGATGGCGCTGAAAAGGGTCAACTGTGGGCTCCGGAAATGTCGCACGAAAGAGGCCGAAATCTCTCTCTGCAAAGGCTCCAAGTGGAAATGAGGTGGTTTTAGCCTACCGTGGATATCTATACCTAGACTTCCCGAACCAAATTTCCCCAGATTCCCCTGTTAGTCCTACTAGGCCGTGAAATCTATGATAGACTCAAAAATTTCCATGATCGGATTCCTATAGCTCATTCTGCAAGAATTTTGCAAAAGTAGGCCTAGCCGCCTAATTTAGGCTTCCCGCTTTCGTCTCTTGATTTCATTAATAATTTTTGTGCTTGTCCACCTTGTCCTTCTGATCACCATCGTGTCTTCAATTTTTCCATCTGAGCTATCTTGCTATTTATTATTAATTTTGACATGTTTATTTGAAAAAATCAAAGAAAATAGCAAAATGCTCTAAAAAAGTAAAGTTAAAATCCAATAATTAAGAAAATCCCTTGAAAACACATCTCCTTGTCGAGAAAAATGATAAAAAATACCCCAAAAAGACTATTTTTAATGATTTTCTGATAGTATGTACACTATTTACAGTCATCGGGAAGATATTATTAGTGAATTTTCCCTTATTGAACAAAGGAGATAGGGAGCTATTCAGAGCTTGTCTTAATAAAGAGAGCATAGAGAAGATTGCAAATTTGTATAAATTCTCATCCTTCTCTACTTTCTATGACACTTTGTTCATAGAGACATTGTAAATCTCTTTATGCTTTTGAATGATTTAACCATAATCCTAAGGAGTTTTTGTCCAGGAATTTTGTAGCACAAGTGGAGTCTTTAAATCTTGCAAACTTGATTGGACTTGATGAGGATGTTCTTTATGAAATTGTGAGAAGGTTGCCTCACTCCGACTGTGTGGAACTCGAAGGAAAGGAGCTCCTAGTCAATTGCTACTTTCTCACGGCCTTCGACGAGCATGAAGATCTAGTTTTTATACAAACCGCTTGTGCATTGGGAATTGTAGAGCAAGTGCAATTTATCACTTGGGACGTGGTTGCTCTTTTGGATCCAGAAAATGAAGTTCTAGAGATTTCTGTTTATCGCCTTAGCTTTGAAGAATTTCAACCCTTCTTAGAGCTCATCAATAGTCTACCCTTTTGTTTTGATCAAACAAATCGAGACCTTATTGAAGCTTGGATAGCTGAAGAAGAAAACCTAGAGTGGTATTTTCTCACTTCTTCATTTGCAGGCGAGTGGTTCTAAATCTCTATTGTATCCCTTATTGTAACTCGTGTTGTAATCTTTCATAATAATGGAGAGCCAACGCCAAATGTCTGGATATCCTCTTTTCTTTGGAGAGCCTGGAGAGGATGCAGAATTATTTTTAGCAAATTTCAAGATGTCTTGCCGTATCAAGAGGATAGTAACCGATCAAGAACGTGTAGAAATGTTTGAGGTGGTCCTTAGGAAAGATGCTAGTACTTGGTTTGACTCTTTGCCTGAGGAAGTTAAGGGGAATTACACCGAAGTTTTGAATCGTTTTAAGAGATACTTCTTTGATCCCCAAAACACTCAAAAACTATGGCAAGACATTGTTTCTCATAAGCAAAAAGACTTAGATGACTACTATTTGTACAAGCAAGAGTTTCTACGTCTTTGGGCTCTATGGATACGAAATGTTGCTAACCCTGGTGATGGTGCAGAATTTTTAAAGAAGGAGAGGTTCATAGCCGGACTCTTTCCTGACCTTAAGGTAAAAGTTGAGGCGGGTGCACCTGCTACTTTTGATGCAGTTGAAACTAGGGCTGCTGAGAAGTATAGGAAACTCAAGTGCTTAAGGGGAGAGGTTCCAATAGAAGGTCTTAGACCCAAAGGTAAGTCACAAGCATCAACATCGAGGGAGCTTCCTGAGGTAACGGCGGAAGTAATTGAGAAGTTAAACGAATCTTTAAGCAGCCTGTCAATTCACCTTGCACAAGCTGTAGGTCCAAAGGGACAAGCAAAGAAGTCTGAAGAGCGAGATCCACGACCTAGGAGAGTCTTGCAATGTTGGAATTGCGGAGAGTCTGGACATGGGATGTATAATTGTCCTTGGCCCCGTGGGGAGCCAGGGAGACCTAACTTGAATTACCCAATGATGAATGCAGGTGAAGGAACTGGTCAACAACCAAGGCTTCTACAAAGGCCAAATGGACCAAGACCACCTCCACAAGGGGTAGACGGAGTTCCACCTTTGCCATATCCAAATGTGCATGTGGTAGAGGTGAAAAACTCAAATGAGGTTGACATGGAAGCAAATGGCATTAAGCGTGGCCGAGGAAAAGGTAAAGAGAAAGAGGGTGTCCCATCACAGAGTGACCATGGACAAGGCAAGAAGGCAAAGGAGACCAAGGAAGCTAAGAGGACTCGACGTCGTATCAATCTCCAAGACTTCCCTCTTGGACATGGTATGGCTCCATACAACCTGTTGGAAGACATGCGAGGTAAGGGTCCTGATATCTCATGGCCTAAGTTTCTTGCATTATGCCCACAAGTTAGGAGGGATTTAACAAAGGCAGTTAGCACTAGGAGAAAGGTAAAAGAGAGTTTTCTTGTTGTAAAAATTGCACATGCTGAAATGAATGAGGACATTACACCGGTGCTAGACTGTTACATCAAAGGAAGATTGGTTAGGAAAGGTCTAGTGGATGGGGGTGCACAAATTTGCATCATGACAGAAGGGCTCATGCAAAGACTAGGCATGCACGTCCATGAGACACCTGAAATCAAAGTGAAAATGGCAAACAATAGCAAGGCTAGGTGCGTAGGCATTTGTAAAAATGTTTTTGTGGAGGCCTTTGGCATTAAGAAGGCAGTGGATTTTTATGTTATGTCGACCAAGGGAAGTGGTTATCCATTTATCCTAGGAAGACCATGGCTAATGAAAATGCGAGCTTTGCAGGATTGGGAGAGTGGAAAGCTAATTTGCAGGAATGACAATCACAAGAAGGTTGTCTTTGACATGAAGGAGCAACGCCAAGAGGAGCTCCATGAAGAATCATCTCAAAGTGAGACGGAAGAAGGTTGGACCGATAGCACTTCAGAAGCAGAAAGTAGCGGCAGCATTACTGAAGAGGAGTCTTCCATCGAAGTCATGGGGGTAAGGTTTAAGCCAAGCAACCAAGAGACCTCTTGTCAAGGCTTGGAGGAGGTAGGTCCTCAAGAGAACGAAGGTGTTCAAGATGAAGGGATGCTGGAAGGTATGCTATCAACAACACTTACAAAGGACGAAAGAGAGGAGTTCAAATGTGTGCTAAGGAAGTTTCCTAGGCTTTTTGCTAAAGACTACACCAACGTGCGTGGAGTAGATGTTGTTCAACACAAGATTGAGTTGAAGCCAGAGGCCACACCTAAGGCTCAAAAGCTACGAAGGCTAGGAGTCATTAAGGAGCAGGCTCTACTCAAGGAGGTAAGAAAGCTTCTAGCAGCAGGTTTCATTTATCCAATGGAGAATTCAGAGTGGGTCTCTCCCGTTGTTGTCACTCCTAAGAAAAATGGAAAGTGGAGGGTGTGTGTGGATTACCGTCCACTTAATGAGGCAACCAAAAGAGATCACTTTCCCCTCCCATTTCAGGATGAGATACTAAATGAGGTAGCTGGTCATGAGAAGTACACTGTGTGTGATGGCTACTCAGGCTACTTTCAAATAGGTATCGCATTGGAAGATCAATTGAAAACAACCTTTATCACTCCTTGGGGTTGTTATGCTTTTAGAGTTATGCCATTTGGTCTGAAAAATGCTCCTGCAACATTCCAACGTTTCATGAACATGGTGTTTCAAGCATTCTTTGGAAAGTCCATTAGGGTTTTTATTGATGATTTTTGCATTTATAGCTCAAAATCATTGCATCTACAAAGGGTAGAAGAAGGTTTAAAGAAGCTCTATGACATGGGAGGTCAACTCAACCCCGACAAGTGTCACATAGCTGAGGATGAAGTGATCTTGCTTGGTCACAAGGTTTCCTATAAAGGCATTGAGGTGGATCCTTCAAAGGCAAAGGCTCTTATTGAGCTCCCCTCACCCAAGAATCTCAAAGAGGTCATATCATTCATTCAAAAAGTGAAGTATATGTCACGCTTTATTCACTTAGCTTCGGAGTTGCTTCATCCTTTGCAAAATTTGACACAACAAGTAGAATTTGCATGGTCTGATGAGCTTGAAGAGTATTTTTGTAACATTAAAGTCATTTTGTCAGAGCTACCAACACTCATGCCTCCTTGTTGGGAGTACACATTCTTTGTTAGCTCTAGTGTTGGAAGGGAAACAATTGGTGCTGTGTTGCTACAACAAGATCCCCATAGTACAAGGATGCGACCCATCTACTTTGCTAGTAGGGTCATGAATGCTTTGGAGAGAGACTACACAGAAGCAGAACTCATGATGCTTTCTCTCATGTTTGCGGTGAGAAAGTTTAGATCCTACCTGCTACCAAAACCTTTTGTAATTCTCACTGCAGAGAATTTGTTCCCTTGGGTGTCATCTCAAATGAATCTTAGTACTAGGATCTCAAAGTGGATTATGGAGTTGCAAGAGTTTCAATACTCTTTCAAGGTAGAAGATAGTGTGCGTGCACAATTGGTAGGGATTCTCACTTATAGGGTGCACGAAAAGGAGATTAAGGTGCCTGAAGTAAAGACCCTACCATTGCCACCACCAAAAAGTATTCCTAATGCTTTTACCTTGTTCTTTGATGGAGCTTTTCGTCGAGCCACAAGAAAAGCAGGGGGAGGGCTAGTGTTGCTCAACCCAAGTGGAGAGGTGGTCATGAAAGAGAAGTTCAATCTACCAAGTTCAGCTAGCAACAATGAAGCAGAATATGACACTCTACTTCATGGTTTGAAGATGTGCATTGGCCAAGGGATAAAACGTCTCATGGTAAAAGGAGATGCACTTCTCATTGTTAAACAGATTTTAGGCATTTGGGCATGCAAGAATGAAAGCTTAAGGACAAAAGTTCATGCCATTCGTAGGATGTTTAATCAGTTTGAAGAAGTGAAACTATATCATATTCCGAGGAAACAAAATGAAGATGCCGATTTACTTGCACAACAAGAAGTTACATGTGTTGAGAGAGAAGTGCAGGTCATCATGGTGGCAGTAACTATCAAGCAACCGAGATACCAGGGATTGGAGTCATTGACTCCCATTATTAGCTACATTTTGGAGGGCGAGTTTCCACAAGACTTCACGAAGGCTCAGAAGAGGAGACTCATGAAGAAGGCAAGCGCATATCTCTTCCTAGAAGGCTCCCTCTATCAAAGAGGGAGGGATCAAGTATGCAGAAGAGTACCAACTATTGAGGAAATTCCATCCATTCTAAAAGGTTTGCATGAAGAAGCATGTGGTGGTCATTTTGCCCAAGAATTAACTGTGAAGAAGATTTTGCTTGCGGGGTATGTTTGGCCAAGTCTGCATGTGGATGTCCAACATTGGTGTAAAAGTTGTCACAATTGTCAGGTAAATGGGAATAGAAGATTGGTTTATGATCCAAGGCAAATCGTGCTTGCAAATGGACCCTTTGAAAAGTGGGGCATTGATGCTATGGGTCCTCTGCCTAGGACAAAAAATGGTAAACTCTACATTCTAGTGGCTGTAGACTATATGACTAGGTGGGTGGAAGCACAAAGTGTGGCAAAGGTAAATGAGAGGACAGTGAGCAAATTCGTCTACACTCACATTTGTTGTAGATTTGGCACACCTTTGGAGATTGTTTCTGATAATGGTCCAGGGTTTAGAAAGGGATTGCTCACAGAAGTCTGTGAAGAACTTCACATTCTACATCGTCACAGTACACCCTACTATCCCCAATCAAATGGTTTGGTAGAAAAAGCTAATGGTGTCATTGCAGGCATCATTAGAAAGATGGTGAAAAACAAGACAAAGCTGTGGGATGACTTCTTGGATGGTGCCTTGTGGGCGTATCGAACCACATATAGGGAAGCCACGGAGTTCACACCATTTCACTTGGTCTATGGTCAAGAGGCTTTACAGCCAATTGAACTAAACATTCCAACAATGCGACTTCATGGCAAAGGAGCACAAGATGATCAAGAGGTATGGATGGATCGACTTCTTACGTTAGTGGAGCTTGAGTGGAAAAGAGAAGCAGCATATGAGTGCTACAAGAGGAAAGCCACACAAGCGAAAGAAACGCACGACAAGAAACTGAAGGACAAAGGCATCAAGGAAGGAGAGCTTGTGCTAAGGTATGACAATCGACTTGACAATCGTTTTGATGCCAAGTTTGAAACTAGATGGCAAGGGCCATACATAATCAAGAAGGCTTTCAATTCTAGTTACTATCAGCTTATGGACTTGAATGGTAAAGAGCACTCCAGGAAGGTAAACGGGTATCGCTTGAAGCCCTATTTGAGTCGCCTTCTACCAAAGGATCTACCAAAGATCTGTCCAAAGGCCGCTATCTCATGTAAGTATTGTTACATGAAGCATGAGTGTAACTCCAGCCAAAATTCTGAGGGGCCAAACAATGAAGATCTTGTCAAGGACTCTGAAGCACTCTCTTTGGAAAAGATGCTCTATGATGGTACATGAATATACCATCATCCAGGGGGAGGGCTAATGATAGCCGTTTTTTCGGCTCTTTGTAATTACCACAGTGAGTTACCTCACCCTACCAAAATCACCCAAACACTGTGGCTATCCCTACCATTTCACTGTACATAGGCGTGCGTGAGTCACGGGACTTTTCCCATATCTTCTTAAAAAACCCTCAATTAGCTAGTCATTGGGCTAGTTGAGCCAAAAAATAAAAAAATAAAAATAAAAATAAAAAAAATATAAGTATATTATGGCCCATGCGTATGTAAATATTTCTTTATATATAGGGCCTAAATAAAAGATTTTTTCATAATTATTTTGGTATTTATTTAAATATTTCTACCTAGGTGTGTGTTATTTATACTCTGTACATTGCCTCACCATTACCACAATTTTTTCTTACCATTTTTCATACTCTTTATTCCATATAGAAATATTTTCATGTAAGCTTCTCTTATATTTGGTGTAACTCCACCCCAACAAAAATCCAAAAAAACTAGTTTTATTTATGTGTATATTTTTTCACTATTTTGATTTTTCCCTTCCTACATCTATTTTGTTTTTTTCTAAAAAATTAGAACACCAAAAATATTTATCTTTTTATGGTAGCCTCATAATGAGAGAGATTTCTTTTGACCCCTTTATATTTTTTCCACTTATATTATTTATATTTGACATGTACATATTTTTTAGACCCCTCAATATTTGATTTTCTTAGTTGTACTATTCACTTATATCCTAATCTCAACAATATCTTCAATTATAGACCTACCAAATAAGGTCAAGGGTAGGTGGCATGCATACATGCACTATGGAGGGCTCACTCTTGGAGGTATTCAAAAGAATCATCCAAAGAAGGACCCCACAAGGACCTTGCAGTGGAAAAAAACGGTCGGTTTTGCTGAATTTTTAAAGTTCACTTGCTCTCCGAGTTTGAAAAGGTGATACAAACAAAAGTTGTAGCTCGTGGGCTGAACTTTTGCCTCAAATTTTTTCATATTTTTTTGAGCTACGAGCTGTGAGCTATGATTTTTTTAGTGGACCCCAGTTTTCCCATGCTATGCAGCCACACTCTCTCTTCCACTTTATCATTTTCCTCTTTCACACACACTTCTCCACTCATCATCCCCATCTCTCTCACCACTCCTCTCTGCACACTACTCACCTTCTCCTCAACCTTGAAGAATAAGAGAAACCATGGTGAACTCATACCTCCCACACACAATTCCATTCCAAATTTGACCACCTAGTCTCATTTTTCCTCCTCCAATTTACCCATATCTATCAAAAAAACCACAAAATTCAGCCTCTTCTCTTAAAAGACAGCATCATGGTGGTTGATTACTCAGCTTCAATTATCTTGTCTCTCAAGGAAGGTCAAGAGTGGAGAAAAAATGTACCGTCAAAGCTAGTGGACCGTCAACAGGCGTCAAAATCGGCCCTACTCAAGACACTTGGGGCATCAACCTTGTAAGAAAGCCACCTTTTCTTACCTCTTAAGAGTTTTTTTCTTCCTTATTTGTATCCTACATGGATACTCCCATTGTAAATATCCAATTCCATTTGTAAATTAATACTAACTCTACTAACACTAACCCACTATGAAAAGTCCTATCACCTCCATTTCTCTCCTCTCTCTTTCCTCACCAACTTCTTGATAATTCCAAGCAAAAGAAATTAGATAAATTGCTGAAAATCTAACCCAACCATGGTTAGAGGAGTAACCCTAGCCTTCAAAATTGCTATAAAAGGAGGGTGTAGCTAGCACAAAGGGGGAGCCATAAGCAAGAGCACTATGCTATAGCTTGAGAAGCCAAGCTCAACCTCTCTAGAAGGAGCTCTTGAGTGGAAGCTCATTGTCTTATGCATGTGCATGTGTTGTAATAGGGGATTAGCAAGGGAACTCTATGCCATTGTAAGAGAGAGAGTGATCATTCAAGTGAGAGTAGGAAATCTATCATTTCTCCTACTAGTGTAAGCCCAACATTTGCTGAATCAAGGAGGGTGGATTTGGACTAAGCTTGGATACTTTTTCTCCCTTCCAACGTGAAGTAATGGACAACAATGATGCGTAAGTGTCTTGGTGTTTTTTTGTTAAGTTCTTGATAGCTTGTCTCTGGTGTTGTCATCAATCTAGCCATAAATCCCACATACTGTAAGAGGGCGACAGGGTGGAGAGGACTCCCCTGGCCTTAAGACAGTGATTGGGGTGGCTTTTCTTGTGATGTGTTGTGGTGAAATTTACGCAAGCTATGTTGAACAAGTACTAATCTCACTTTGATTTGTCATGACAGATTTGTAAGAAGGTATTAATGCAACAAGCACCCCCCCCCCCTTTCTCTCTCTTTCTTAAATATATAGTTGTGTTGCTTGATCATTGCCGATACGTTTCAAAGCAGCCTGAGCACTATCTCTCTCTCTCTCTCTCGTGTTTTAGGGTGTGAGAGTATTCCATTGGTGTTAGGGTTAGTGTAAATTCCTTGCTTGTTTGTGGGTTGCTCTAACGATTCTCCTCTTTTGCGTCCTAGTTCGCTCTTAAACTAGGTGGTGCCCCTTGTGTAGTTGGGATTTGGCTGTGGGTTTGTTGTTTTGGTTTGTGTTGTGTTGTGCCCCAGCCCCATTGAGCAGCACGGGAGCCTTGAAGTGTGTCTAGAGGCCACTCTTCTTGTTGCCCGCCCCGGACCGCCTCAAATTGGTGCCCCCACGGAGGAAGGCTTGTGTATTTTTGTGTAAAATCAACCTTTAGCATAGTCAAGTAGTTTGCATGAATCACGAAGATTTGTATGATCCCTTCATTCCCATTGCAAGGCAAAAGGTACACATAATTGTTAGTACTAAGTTGCAATTTCAACGTGTCATTCGTAGAATTTTAGGTCCTCTTAGGTTGGCCGAGATAAACGCTTGAGTAAATCCTTTTATTTTGCCTCTCATTAGGTACGACCTTAGTTTGGACGTCTATATTTTTGTTTTGTTTTAAGCATTAGGACATGCATAGGCCATGGATAATGGCCCAGGAATAGAGGTTTTTCCCTTTCATTTTACTCCACACATTAGAATAAACGTTGCAATTAGTAGAAAGATCCATTTTCAACAACGAATGGTGTTCATGTTTGGTGCCCAAAGAGCAGGAGAAATTCTTGCATCACCAAACCCTGTCATTCTACCTCTCATCAACTACCACACTTCTTTTGATGTACATGTGTTCATTTTATTTTAAAATGAAGTGCAGCCCGGCAAAATAGTGTGTATGTTTGTTTTTTCTTTGTCCAAGTTGTTACAAGAAACAAAAAAACGATCATTTGTTCTAACTGGGAATGTGTGTGCAGTGAAAGTTCAATCCTTAGAGATCTAGCTCTATTACCAATTGAGTTGCAGGAGCAAGTAGTAAGGCGTCTCCCTCATAACAAGAGGGTGGTGAAGTTAAGACGGAAGGTCCTACGCGTGGATTCCATTTTGCTCTTGTTGTTGGGCACTAAGGAAGACCGCGCATTCATCCAACTAGTGTGTGCCCTAAGATTGGTAAATAGAGCGAAATTTGGTGTTTGGCGAGTGCATTTCACCATTGAGGAAGACTCTTCAGGAAACTTTCGGCCAGAGTTCATGCTTCATAGACTCACATTTGGTGAATTTTTCCCTCATTTGCGTCTTATTAATAGACTTCCTTTCGCTTTCAACAAAGGAGATAGGGAGCTATTCAGAGCTTGTCTTAATAAAGAGAGCATAGAGAAGATTGCAAATTTGTATAAATTCTCATCCTTCTCTACTTTCTATGACACTTTGTTCATAGAGACATTGTAAATCTCTTTATGCTTTTGAATGATTTAACCATAATCCTAAGGAGTTTTTGTCCAGGAATTTTGTAGCACAAGTGGAGTCTTTAAATCTTGCAAACTTGATTGGACTTGATGAGGATGTTCTTTATGAAATTGTGAGAAGGTTGCCTCACTCCGACTGTGTGGAACTCGAAGGAAAGGAGCTCCTAGTCAATTGCTACTTTCTCACGGCCTTCTACGAGCATGAAGATCTAGTTTTTATACAAACCGCTTGTGCATTGGGAATTGTAGAGCAAGTGCAATTTATCACTTGGGACGTGGTTGCTCTTTTGGATCCAGAAAATAAATTTCTAGAGATTTCTGTTTATCGCCTTAGCTTTGAAGAATTTCAACCCTTCTTAGAGCTCATCAATAGTCTACCCTTTTGTTTTGATCAAACAAATCGAGACCTTATTGAAGCTTGGATAGCTGAAGAAGAAAACCTAGAGTGGTATTTTCTCACTTCTTCATTTGCAGGCGAGTGGTTCTAAATCTCTATTGTATCCCTTATTGTAACTCGTGTTGTAATCTTTCATAATAATGGAGAGCCAACGCCAAATGTCTGGATATCCTCTTTTCTTTGGAGAGCCTGGAGAGGATGCAGAATTATTTTTAGCAAATTTCAAGATGTCTTGCCATATCAAGAGGATAGTAACCGATCAAGAACCTGTAGAAATGTTTGAGGTGGTCCTTAGGAAAGATGCTAGTACTTGGTTTGACTCTTTGCCTAAGGAAGTTAAGGGGAATTACATAGAAGTTTTGAATCATTTTAAGAGATACTTCTTTGATCCCCAAAACACTCAAAAACTATGGCAAGACATTGTTTCTCATAAGCAAAAAGACTTAGATGACTACTATTTGTACAAGCAAGAGTTTCTACGTCTTTGGGCTCTATGGATACGAAATGTTGCTAACCCTGGTGATGGTGCAGAATTTTTAAAGAAGGAGAGGTTCATAGCCGGACTCTTTCCTGACCTTAAGGTAAAAGTTGAGGCGGGTGCACCTGCTACTTTTGATGCAGCTGAAACTAGGGCTGCTGCGAAGTATAGGAAACTCAAGTGCTTAAGGGGAGAGGTTCCAATAGAAGGTCTTAGACCCAAAGGTAAGTCACAAGCATCAACATCGAGGGAGCTTCCTGAGGTAACGACGGAAGTAATTGAGAAGTTAAACGAATCTTTAAGCAGCCTGTCAATTCACCTTGCACAAGCTGTAGGTCCAAAGGGACAAGCAAAGAAGTCTGAAGAGCGAGATCCACGACCTAGGAGAGTCTTGCAATGTTGGAATTGCGGAGAGTCTGGACATGGGATGTATAATTGTCCTTGGCCCCGTGGGGAGCCAGGGAGACCTAACTTGAATTACCCAGTGATGAATGCAGGTGAAGGAACTGGTCAACAACCAAGGCTTCTACAAAGGCCAAATGGACCAAGACCACCTCCACAAGGGGTAGAAGGAGTTCCACCTTTGCCAGATCCAAATGTGCATGTGGTAGAGGTGACAATCTCAAATGAGGTTGACATGGAAGCAAATGGAATTAAGCGTGGCCGAGGAAAAGGTAAAGAGAAAGAGGGTGTCCCATCACAGAGTGACCATGGACAAGGCAAGAAGGCAAAGGAGACCAAGGAAGCTAAGAGGACTCGACATCGTATCAATCTCCAAGACTTCCCTCTTGGACATGGTATGGCTCCATACAACCTGTTGCAAGACATGCGAGGTAAGGGTCCTGATATCTCATGGCCTCAGTTTCTTGCATTATGCCCACAAGTTAGGAGGGATTTAACAAAGGCAGTTAGCACTAGGAGAAAGGTAAAAGAGAGTTTTCCTGTTGTAAAAATTGCACATGCTGAAATGAATGAGGACATTACACCGGTGCTAGACTGTTACATCAAAGGAAGATTGGTTAGGAAAGGTCTAGTGGATGGGGGTGCACAAATTTGCATCATGACAGAAGGGCTCATGCAAAGACTAGGCATGCACGTCCATGAGACACCTGAAATCAAAGTGAAAATGGCAAACAATAGCAAGGCTAGGTGCGTAGGCATTTGTAAAAATGTTTTTGTGGAGGCCTTTGGCATTAAGAAGGCAGTGGATTTTTATGTTATGTCGACCAAGGGAAGTGGTTATCCATTTATCCTAGGAAGACCATGGCTAATGAAAATGCGAGCTTTGCAGGATTGGGAGAGTGGAAAGCTAATTTGCAGGAATGACAATCACAAGAAGGTTGTCTTTGACATGAAGGAGCAACGCCAAGAGGAGCTCCATGAAGAATCATCTCAAAGTGAGACGGAAGAAGGTTGGACCGATAGCACTTCAGAAGCAGAAAGTAGCGGCAGCATTACTGAAGAGGAGTCTTCCATCGAAGTCATGGGGGTAAGATTTAAGCCAAGCAACCAAGAGACCTCTTGTCAAGGCTTGGAGG
Organism: Adiantum capillus-veneris; assembly: GCF_014529385.1. NCBI lineage: Eukaryota > Viridiplantae > Streptophyta > Polypodiopsida > Polypodiales > Pteridaceae > Adiantum > Adiantum capillus-veneris. The sequence goes on along the minus strand of NC_140937.1, from coordinate 28,864,190 downwards.
AGGTAGGTCCTCAAGAGAACGAAGGTGTTCAAGATGAAGGGATGCTGGAAGGTACGCTATCAACAACACTTACAAAGGACGAAAGAGAGGAGTTCAAATGTGTGCTAAGGAAGTTTCCTAGGCTTTTTGCTAAAGACTACACCAACGTGCGTGGAGTAGATGTTGTTCAACACAAGATTGAGTTGAAGCCAGAGGCCACACCTAAGGCTCAAAAGCTACGAAGGCTAGGAGTCATTAAGGAGCAGGCTCTACTCAAGGAGGTAAGAAAGCTTCTAGCAGCAGGTTTCATTTATCCAGTGGAGAATTCAGAGTGGGTCTCTCCTGTTGTTGTCACTCCTAAGAAAAATGGAAAGTGGAGGGTGTGTGTGGATTACCGTCCACTTAATGAGGCAACCAAAAGAGATCACTTTCCCCTCCCATTTCAGGATGAGATACTAAATGAGGTAGCTAGTCATGAGAAGTACACTGTGTGTGATGGCTACTCAGGCTACTTTCAAATAGGTATCGCATTGGAAGATCAATTGAAAACAACCTTTATCACTCCTTGGGGTTGTTATGCTTTTAGAGTCATGCCATTTGGTCTGACAAATGCTCCTGCAACATTCCAACGTTTCATGAACATGGTGTTTCAAGCATTCTTTGGAAAGTCCATTAGGGTTTTTATTGATGATTTTTGCATTTATAGCTCAAAATCATTGCATCTACAAAGGGTAGAAGAAGGTTTAAAGAAGCTCTATGACATGGGAGGTCAACTCAACCCCGACAAGTGTCACATAGCTGAGGATGAAGTGATCTTGCTTGGTCACAAGGTTTCCTATAAAGGCATTGAGGTGGATCCTTCAAAGGCAAAGGCTCTTATTGAGCTCCCCTCACCCAAGAATCTCAAAGAGGTCATATCATTCATTCAAAAAGTGAAGTATATGTCACGCTTTATTCACTTAGCTTCGGAGTTGCTTCATCCTTTGCAAAAGTTGACACAACAAGTAGAATTTGCATGGTCTGATGAGCTTGAAGAGTATTTTTGTAACATTAAAGTCATTTTGTCAGAGCTACCAACACTCATGCCTCCTTGTTGGGAGTACACATTCTTTGTTAGCTCTAGTGTTGGAAGGGAAACAATTGGTGCTGTGTTGCTACAACAAGATCCCCATAGTACAAGGATGCGACCCATCTACTTTGCTAGTAGGGTCATGAATGCATTGGAGAGAGACTACACAGAAGCAGAACTCATGATTCTTTCTCTCATGTTTGCGGTGAGAAAGTTTAGATCCTACCTGCTACCAAAACCTTTTGTAATTCTCACTGCAGAGAATTTGTTCCCTTGGGTGTCATCTCAAATGAATCTTAGTACTAGGATCTCAAAGTGGATTATGGAGTTGCAAGAGTTTCAATACTCTTTCAAGGTAGAAGATAGTGTGCGTGCACAATTGGCAGGGATTCTCACTTATAGGGTGCACGAAAAGGAGATTAAGGTGCCTGAAGTAAAGACCCTACCATTGCCACCACCAAAAAGTATTCCTAATGCTTTTACCTTGTTCTTTGATGGAGCTTTTCGTCGAGCCACAGGAAAAGCAGGGGGAGGGCTAGTGTTGCTCAACCCAAGGGGAGAGGTGGTCATGAAAGAGAAGTTCAATCTACCAAGTTCAGCTAGCAACAATGAAGCAGAATATGACACTCTACTTCATGGTTTGAAGATGTGCATTGGCCAAGGGATAAAACGTCTCATGGTAAAAGGAGATGCACTTCTCATTGTTAAACAGATTTTAGGCATTTGGGCATGCAAGAATGAAAGCTTAAGGACAAAAGTTCATGCCATTCGTAGGATGTTTAATCAGTTTGAAGAAGTGCAACTATATCATATTCCGAGGAAACAAAATGAAGATGCCGATTTACTTGCACAACAAGAAGTTACATGTGTTGAGAGAGAAGTGCAGGTCATCATGGTGGCAGCAACTATCAAGCAACCGAGATACCAGGGATTGGAGTCATTGACTCCCATTATTAGCTACATTTTGGAGGGCGAGTTTCCACAAGACTTCACGAAGGCTCAGAAGAGGAGACTCATGAAGAAGGCAAGCGCATATCTCTTCCTAGAAGGCTCCCTCTATCAAAGAGGGAGGGATCAAGTATGCAGAAGAGTACCAACTATTGAGGAAATTCCATCCATTCTAAAAGGTTTGCATGAAGAAGCATGTGGTGGTCATTTTGCCCAAGAATTAACTGTGAAGAAGATTTTGCTTGCGGGGTATGTTTGGCCAAGTCTGCATGTGGATGTCCAACATTGGTGTAAAAGTTGTCACAATTGTCAGGTAAATGGGAATAGAAGATTGGTTTATGGTCCAAGGCAAATCGTGCTTGCAAATGGACCCTTTGAAAAGTGGGGCATTGATGCTATGGGTCCTCTGCCTAGGACAAAAAATGGTAAACTCTACATTCTAGTGGCTATAGACTATATGACTAGGTGGGTGGAAGCACAAAGTGTGGCAAAGGTAAATGAGAGGACAGTGAGCAAATTCGTCTACACTCACATTTGTTGTAGATTTGGCACACCTTTGGAGATTGTTTCTGATAATGGTCCAGGGTTTAGAAAGGGATTGCTCACAGAAGTCTGTGAAGAACTTCACATTCTACATCGTCACAGTACACCCTACTATCCCCAATCAAATGGTTTGGTAGAAAAAGCTAATGGTGTCATTGCAGGCATCATTAGAAAGATGGTGAAAAACAAGACAAAGCTGTGGGATGACTTCTTGGATGGTGCCTTGTGGGCGTATCGAACCACATATAGGGAAGCCACGGAGTTCACACCATTTCACTTGGTCTATGGTCAAGAGGCTTTACAGCCAATTGAACTAAACATTCCAACAATGCGACTTCATGGCAAAGGAGCACAAGATGATCAAGAGGTATGGATGGATCGACTTCTTACGTTAGTGGAGCTTGAGTGGAAAAGAGAAGCAGCATATGAGTGCTACAAGAGGAAAGCCACACAAGCGAAAGAAATGCACGACAAGAAACTGAAGGACAAAGGCATCAAGGAAGGAGAGCTTGTGCTAAGGTATGACAATCGACTTGACAATCGTTTTGATGCCAAGTTTGAAACTAGATGGCAAGGGCCATACATAATCAAGAAGGCTTTCAATTCTAGTTACTATCAGCTTATGGACTTGAATGGTAAAGAGCACTCCAGGAAGGTAAACGGGTATCGCTTGAAGCCCTATTTGAGTCGCCTTCTACCAAAGGATCTACCAAAGATCTGTCCAAAGGCCGCTGTCTCATGTAAGTATTGTTACATGAAGCATGAGTGTAACTCCAGCCAAAATTCTGAGGGGCCAAACAATGAAGATCTTGTCAAGGACTCTGAAGCACTCTCTTTGGAAAAGATGCTCTATGATGGTACATGAATATACCATCATCTAGGGGGAGGGCTAATGATAGCCATTTTTTCGGCTCTTTGTAATTACCACAGTGAGTTACCTCACCCTACCAAAATCACCCAAACACTGTGGCTATCCCTACCATTTCACTGTACATAGGCGTGCGTGAGTCACGGGACTTTTCCCATATCTTCTTAAAAAACCCTCAATTAGCTAGTCATTGGGCTAGTTGAGCCAAAATAAATAAATAAATAAAAAAATAAAAAAAATATAAGTATATTATGGCCCATGCATATGTAAATATTTCTTTATATATAGGGCCTAAATAAAAGATTTTTTCATAATTATTTTCGTATTTATTTAAATATTTCTACCTAGGTGTGTGTTATTTATGCTCTGTACATTGCCTCACCATTACCACAATTTTTTCTTACCATTTTTCATACTCTTTATTCCATATAGAAATATTTTCATGTAAGCTTCTCTTATATTAGGTGTAACTCCACCCCAACAAAAATCCAAAAAAACTAGTTTTATTTATGTGTATATTTTTTCACTATTTTGATTTTTCCCTTCCTACATCTATTTTGTTTTTTTCTAAAAAATTAGAACACCAAAAATATTTATCTTTTTATGGTAGCCTCATAATGAGAGAGATTTCTTTTGACCCCTTTATATTTTTTCCACTTATATTATTTATATTTGACATGTACATATTTTTTAGACCCCTCAATATTTGATTTTCTTAGTTGTACTATTCACTTATATCCTAATCTCAACAATATCTTCAATTATAGACCTACCAAATAAGTTCAAGGGTAGGTGGCATGCATACATGCACTATGGAGGGCTCACTCTTGGAGGTATTCAAAAGAATCATCCAAAGAAGGACCCCACAAGGACCTTGCAGTGGAAAACAACGGTCGGTTTTGCTGAATTTTTAAAGTTCACTTGCTCTCCGAGTTTGAAAAGGTGATACAAACAAAAGTTGTAGCTCGTGGGCTGAACTTTTGCCTCAAATTTTTTCATATTTTTTTGAGCTACGAGCTGTGAGCTATGATTTTTTTAGTGGACCCTAGTTTTCCCATGCTATGCAGCCACACTCTCTCTTCCACTTTATCATTTTCCTCTTTCACACACACTTCTCCACTCATCATCCCCATCTCTCTCACCACTCCTCTCTGCACACTACTCACCTTCTCCTCAACCTTGAAGAATAAGAGAAACCATGGTGAACTCATACCTCCCACACACAATTCCATTCCAAAATTGACCACCTAGTCTCATTTTTCCTCCTCCAATTTACCCATATCTATCAAAAAAACCACAAAATTCAGCCTCTTCTCTTAAAAGACAGCATCATGGTGGTTGATTACTCAGCTTCAATTATCTTGTCTCTCAAGGAAGGTCAAGAGTGGAGAAAAAATGTACCGTCAAAGCTAGTGGACCGTCAACAGGCGTCAAAATCGGCCCTACTCAAGACACTTGGGGCATCAACCTTGTAAGAAAGCCACCTTTTCTTACCTCTTAAGAGTTTTTTTCTTCCTTATTTGTATCCTACATGGATACTCCCATTGTAAATATCCAATTCCATTTGTAAATTAATACTAACTCTACTAACACTAACCCACTATGAAAAGTCCTATCACCTCCATTTCTCTCCTCTCTCTTTCCTCACCAACTTCTTGATAATTCCAAGCAAAAGAAATTAGATAAATTGCTGAAAATCTAACCCAACCATGGTTAGAGGAGTAACCCTAGCCTTCAAAATTGCTATAAAAGGAGGGTGTAGCTAGCACAAAGGGGGAGCCATAAGCAAGAGCACTATGCTATAGCTTGAGAAGCCAAGCTCAACCTCTCTAGAAGGAGCTCTTGAGTGGAAGCTCATTGTCTTATGCATGTGCATGTGTTGTAATAGGGGATTAGCAAGGGAACTCTATGCCATTGTAAGAGAGAGAGTGATCATTCAAGTGAGAGTAGGAAATCTATCATTTCTCCTACTAGTGTAAGCCCAACATTTGCTGAATCAAGGAGGATGGATTTGGACTAAGCTTGGATACTTTCTCTCCTTTCCAACGTGAAGTAATGGACAACAATGATGCGTAAGTGTCTTGGTGTTTTTTTGTTAAGTTCTTGATAGCTTGTCTCTGGTGTTGTCATCAATCTAGCCATAAATCCCACATACTGTAAGAGGGCGACAGGGTGGAGAGGACTCCCCTGGCCTTAAGACAGTGATTGGGGTGGCTTTTCTTGTGATGTGTTGTGGTGAAATTTACGCAAGCTATGTTGAACAAGTACTAATCTCACTTTGATTTGTCATGACAGATTTGTAAGAAGGTATTAATGCAACAAGCACCCCCCCCCCCTTTCTCTCTCTTTCTTAAATATATAGTTGTGTTGCTTGATCATTGCCGATACGTTTCAAAGCAGCCCGAGCACTATCTCTCTCTCTCTCTCTCTCTCTCTCTCTCTCTCTCTCTCTCTCTCGTGTTTTAGGGTGTGAGAGTATTCCATTGGTGTTAGGGTTAGTGTAAATTCCTTGCTTGTTTGTGGGTTGCTCTAACGATTCTCCTCTTTTGCGTCCTAGTTCGCTCTTAAACTAAGTGGTGCCCCTTGTGTAGTTGGGATTTGGCTGTGGGTTTGTTGTTTTGGTTTGTGTTGTGTTGTGCCCCAGCCCCATTGAGTAGCACGGGAGCCTTGAAGTGTGTCTAGAGGCCACTCTTCTTGTTGCCCGCCCCGGACCGCCTCAATGGCGTACTCCGGGACGACTGCGTGCATGGGTTGAACAATTGTGTCTATGCATAGCCGTGATTGGCTCTACCATGATATGAAGATCAATGCAATTCAAACCAATATGATGTGCAAGAGCTGGGTCTTGAGAATTTAACTCAAGGGTTTCCGATGTCGAGGTTTGCCTGCTGATGTCTTCCAAAGAGAAAATCTTGTCGCTTGATCTTCCTTTGTTTGGCTGCATGCATTCTCTCTAGCAATTCATTGGTTAGTGGCAAATTGTATTTCTTTAAACGACATCCACTAATCCAATTAGCCATTGGTTCACCATCTAGGGTGGACAATTTTACTGCTCCACTTGGAGATACATCTTCAATGATAACTGGTCCGTTTCCCTTATTCTTAAACTTGGAAATGTGTTGTTTAAGGAAATAGATTAGAACTAAGTCCCCTTTCTTAAAAAAATTTGTGACTAAGTGGGAATCAAAAAACTATTTTTTTTTCGCTTTTGTGCATAGATATGAGCTACAGCAGTTAGCCTTTGCTTGTCTAGCTCTTCCAAATCTTCAAGTCTTTCTGAAAATTAATGTCCAGTCCACTCAAGATTCTGCGTACCCTTAATGTGGTCAATAGAAATTCTATTGGCAGTATGTCATCAAGACCATAAACAAGGTTAAAGGGTGTAGCATTTAGAGCTGTTTTGAATGAAACTCAATAAGCCCATAGAGCAGCATGGAGATTCATTTCCCAGTCTGTCCTTCTTGAACTAACCACTTTGGTCAGTACCGAGCTAAGAATTTTATTCGTATGCTCAGCTTTTCCGTTTGCTTGTGGGTGATAGGGACTAGGGAGCTGACTTGTTATGGATGACCATAAAATCATTAAGCAAATACTCTATTACCTCATTGAGGGAATGAGTTCCTTGATCACAGATAATCTCTATTGGCAGTCCATATCTCGTGAATACATACTCATATAATAATGCAACAGTGGTTATGGAATCATTCTTTTGAGTCGCTTTAGCTTCGGACCACTTGGTCAAATAGTCCGTAGCTACAATGATATATTGAGCTTGGGTTCTATAAGCAGGTGGCTGTATCGGTCCAACAAAATAGTCCATAGCTACAATGATATATTGAGCTTGGGTTCTATAAGCAGGTGGCTGTATGGGTCCAACAAAATCTATACCCCATTTTGCGAAGGCTCTAGCCCCCATCATTGGACTTAAGGGCATGCTGTCTACTCCTGTTGGCATTTTTTCTTGTTGACAAGCATCACACCTTCGAACATATTCTTTGGCATCTGCAAAAAGTGTTGGCCACCATATGCCTTCCATCAAGATTTCTCTTGCGGTGGTCTCACTAGAAAAGTGACCTCCAACCAATCCAGCATGTGCCTGTTCTGTAATCGCAATATACTCGTTTTCATTTGCACAAAGATGCAAATGTTGATCTTTACCTCTCCGATACAATTGGTTCCCAATAAGAGCATAGTCTCTTGCTTCAGTTTCAATTGCTCTTTGACGGCGATTACTCATATCCTCAGGAAATGTTTGGCCTATAGGTAAGTAACCAGATAATTACTCCACTTAAGAACATGTGACATTTGAAACAATGTTACATGAGGAATGGGTGGTTGTTTTGACATTGAGGGAAATATTTTATAAAAGATCTAACATCTCTCCTCATAGTCGTCCAAAATACTCCAAGTCTCAAGGTTCGTTGCATAGTTTGGTCTTCCACAAAGTGAAGTCCTACTATGGTAACATGTGCTTGACTTAGGTATTGTTCTTTTTCTTCAGGGTTAATGCATAAAAGCAATATCCCGTCTCGATTTCTTTTATATAGCCTTCCAGCTAGAAATTGATACATAGCCAATTTCTCAATTAAATCCATTATGATAGGAAGTGGTATTTGTGAATCCATTTGAGCTATTGTCATCAATGACACAATGTTTTCTAACCATCTAGGTATCATTTCCACAGAGAGAAAATAGGCATCTGATAGATCATCGTCTACCCCTTTAGGTGATTCCCCTGAAACAATCCTTGACAAATGATCTGCTCGTTGATGTGTAGTGCCTTTTTTTACAACCACAGTGAAATCAAATTCGAGAAGAATGATGAACCATCTCACTATTCTCCCTGTGCTGTATGGCTTGTTGGCCAAATATAACAAAGCTTGGTAGTACACAAAGAACACAAACTTGTTGGCTAATAGGTAATGTCTATACTTTTTAACGACATAAATCATTCCTAATCCTTCTCTTTCGGTGGTGGTGTAATTGTTTTCTGCCATGTTCAATTGTCGGATAGCATAAGAAATAGGAAAGTCAGTTTTCCCATCTCCTAGATGGGCTAGTATACAACCAATAGCAAAGTTTGAAGCATCTACATGTATGTGGAATACCTTATCCCAATCTGGTGCTTTCAATATTGGAGCTGAGGTGAGAGCTTGCTTAAGCTTCATAAAGGATTCTTCACATGCCTCGGTCCATTCAAAGTGCGTAATGAAGCTATACATGGGTTTTGCAATTATAGGATACATGTAGATGAACCGTCGGTAATATCCACAATGTTCCTTGAAGGCTTGTAACCCCTTGACTATTGTTGGTCTATGCAAATCAGGAATGACATGAATCTTCTCAATATCAGTAGCTATGTCATTTTTAGACACAATATGTCCAAGAATTTTCCCTTGTCTTCCCATGAATGTGCACTTTTCAGGGTTTAAGAAAATTCTATAAAGTCTAAATTTCTCAAATACCTTTTTGAGGTGTTCAAAATGATCAACCCGGATTGATGAATGTACGCATAGATCATCCATGTATACTTCTAAGAATTTTCAAAGATACTCTTTGAAAGCATGGCTCATCAATCTCTAAAACGTGGCTGGAGCATTAGTTAACCCAAACGGCATAACCCGATAGGCAAATATACCCCATTCTGTTGCAAAAGCAGTTTTATGCTGATCTTTTGGGTCAACCAAAAGTTCATTGTATCCTAAAAAGCCCTCTAAGAAGCTGTAAGATTCTTTTTTTGACACTCGCTCTAAAACATGCTCAGCTATCAGAAGAGGAAAGTTGTCTCTAATGGTAGCTGCATTCACCTTTTTGAGATTAACACTAGAATGGTAACCTAACAGGACATAAAAGTGTCCTTTCAGGGTTTTGGAAAAAAATTCCAAAACCATAGTAGATCCACTCATTTCGAAAAATCCTTTCATGAGCTTATAGTTCAATAACTACTACATATGGAAAAAATGAGAAACTTGTAATTTTTCTCATCCCTTGGTCACTACAAGCCTCCAAAGTTGATGGACCAGTGCATTTTCCCCAAAACAACAATTTCTTATGGTTAATTGCATATAAATAAGAGTGGAGATTTTTGTAGAACATGAGATAAAATGCCCTGTTAACTTCAGTGGGTTGGTGACCAAAACATATGGTTTCTTTTACCTCACTAATTTGTTTTTGGGCAAAAAAAATAGGTACAAAAAAGTTGCATTTTTGCCACTCTGCGGACCTATCATCAACCTTTCTATAGTCACACTCAATACAGATACTATATACATGTTTTCTCAGTTCCCTTTGGTCCTTTGGATTTAAAAGAAGCCATGGAGCATGTCAAAAGGATAATGGATCTCTTACAATTGGAACTTTGGGGCAATGATAAAGTGCTAAATACAGCAAACATGAAAAAACTGGGTTTAGCATTATGACCTCTAGCAACCCATAGAAACTACTCAATATCTAGCCAAGTTTGTAGTCTATGATTAGATATGGTTACTACCTACAAAATACACACAATTGGCCTAAGAAACTAGCAATATTGAGAAAGTTATACTTGCTACTCTAAAATGTATCGTATTCTTCAGCAATCAAAAAAATCAACCATCATCATATACTATGCTATATAGCATATTAGGTCCCCCAAAACTCAAGGAAGATTAGCGTTATGTTATACATTACACTTACACAATCAAAATTGAATTTGGATATCAAGAAAGCCACCAAAAAAATCATAAAAGTGCTAATTTTGGCCAAAAAATAGGATTATGCAATTCTTGTAAATTGGTCATAACTTTCACTTTTAACACTTAGCTCTCCCTACAAGCATCAAAACATGTTGAGAACTATGAAGTCCTAACCTCTAGACATCTAAACCTCACAAACATGAAGTTTAGAGTGGTATAGTTGCCAAAAATTGAAAAAAAGCGAAAAAAAGGACCCGTTTTTTCACACAGTTTAGGTTCAAAAATGTTGTGCAAGAGTAAGGTTAATGATGAGATTGATACTCCAAAAAAAATGCTAAGTTTTTTTCACATCATAAGGCAACTTTGTGGATATATAGCACCTAGAAATTCATTTTCATACTCTTCAAATAATTCAAGAAAAATGGTCACTTAATAGGACACAAAAGTGTCCAAGGACATAAAAGTGTCCTGTTACCATTCTAGTGTTAACACACACTTGTAATTTCCCATTCTTCTTAGGCACTACCACAATTGGAGACACCCAATGTGTGTGTTCAATTTCGTAAATGAATTCAGTTTCCTTTAGTTTTTCAATCTCTTCTTTGATCTTCCTAGCAAATGTTTCATTATAAGTGTATGGTCTCTGTCTACTTGGTTTCGCATCATCTCTCATGGGTATAGTATATTGGTAGATTTCTGGATCAACACCCTTGAGATCCTTGTAAGACTAAGCGAAGATATCCCGGTATTCCTTTAACAAGCTCAGCAAAATCTTTTCTTCTTCTTCTATTAGGTTATTTGGAATGTAAGCCAGTCTAGGCTCTTCTCCTAGTTCAGCCAAGTGTACCCTTTTAGCATTTTCAGGTCCTTCGTATGACTCGCCTTGTTTTCGTAGTTCCCTAATAGTTTGTTCGATTATGATTTTCAGATCTTGGAGAGTATACTTTTTATAATGGGATGGAACATGTATTACATCCTTACCATCCTCTTCCATGGTTTCCATTTTGGTTGTGTATATCTCCTTTACAGCTTTTTTCAACTCTTGATATTTCTTTTTTCGCTCGACTCTGGTCATGAGTGGTTTTTTATTCTAATATTTTTCGTGAGTACCCCTCCTTGCTTTTCTCAATGTTTGAGATATTTTTTTAGTTTCTGTTTGAAGGATATCTGCCAGTTATTTTGTCCTTGACACAATCATTAGCATCTATCTGCATCAAGAATTATGTTTTACTGGAGACTGATGACATAGATCATGTTTTCACGATATTGGTGTCTTTCTTTCGTCTATACCATTTTTATATTCTTGATTTCTGGTTTGGAAAGTCAAAAAACTTTTCCTCACCTCCCTTTAAGAGTAACTGAGCTCTCGTATGCTCTTTGCTTGACCCGAAATCTTCTGAGGTAGCTGAGTGTTTATCTAACTCATCAGTTACATCGTAATAGAGGTCAGAAAATACTTGTTGAGATTTCATCAAGTCCTTTGTTTCCTCATCTTTGTTTCAATTTTGAGGACTGACATCATTTGGATGGGGATTATGTCGTAGCCATCCTCATTGCAAAATTGAGTGGGCATAGACGTATTCACACATACATCCATTGTCGCTAAAATTTGAGTCCACTCGAATGCTTCAAATAAATGCTCTGGAAAGGGTTGAAGTATGTAGGCTTTGTTTGTACAGTCCCTTTCTAGGATACATTCCTCTCATCTTAAGCTTCCCTTTTTTGAAGCTCCGCACATCTAGATAGGAGTGTCTTTGTTTTACCAGGATGGGATCTTAGTTTCAGCCGAAGAGATTGAATCAAACTCTTGGATCGGTGTTTTCAAGACATCTCTATAAGTGTGATCTTTTAGATTGACTCTCGTTATAGATCCCACCTGCTTCAAGTATAGATAGTTGTTTCCCCAATCTTGGATAAGTTGTACCTATCACATGAAAGTTCTTCCCAATATGATTTCATAGTTGCGTTTTTTTTCCAAAGTCTACTATGGCAAAATTGTGTTGATATTCAATTCCACAGGAGTTGACTATCACTTTTTCAAGTAGCCCTAGTGGTCTCTCTCAATGTGTCCGTCAGCCAACTGCAATTTCATTCGTGTTTGTCTAATGGTTGGCCATCCCCAGGATTCCCATAGTGCTTTAGTGGCTATGGCTATGCCAGCTCCACTATCCAGTATTGCCATGGTTTCAATGTCATTATATTTCACTGGGAGGGTAGTGTTTCCTTCTTCCCCTTCATAATATTCTCTGGCCTTGTTCATAGGAACTGATCGAATCTCTTTGTTTTTCAATTTTCCCAAAATCTTAGAGATTAACCTCGTTATCCCCACCTTCTCTAGGGTTTTTTGTAAATCGTTCCATAAGTATGGCATGAGTTTCAACAGTTCTCCCAAAGTAAGAGTGCATTGGATAGGTGTAGACATGATTGAATGAATGTTGTCTACTTCTAGGGTTTGTTTGGCTCTTTTTACTTGAGTGGTCTTGCAAACGATGGATTCATCTTCGTTATCTCCCAAGTAAGAAGGTAATGTTTTTAATGTCAATGGTTTAGATATTCCGGAAGATTCTGATCTGCAGTCCCCGTTTAAGGATTGTAAATCCGTGTTCATATTAGATGGTAGGTTATCCAACCAGACCTCCTCTATAGGAGCTGACTTTAAAGTTAAGCTCCCATCATTGATCTCTCTTACCTTTTCCCATAAGTGTCCTGGCTAGTCTTCCTCTACGAATAGAATTCCGTCTAAGGCATCTTCACTGCCCGGCACTATAAACTCTGGTTCATTTGTTTCAAGGTGGGTTTTGCCACCACATCGGATTTTGCTTTCGTTTATTCTACCGCAAGCTCCTAGGTTTTGCAATACTTTCAACATTGGGTGTTTGTCTATCCAACATTTCTTGCGTGATTCTTACCAAATTTTGATAAGCCTCCAGCTTTGCTGCTTCCATGTCTAGAGATGGATAGTTTTTCCATTTGTTTTCCATGTCTTGGCTTGCTTTAAGTCCTACTTGGTAGGCTTCCAAGGCAACAATAATAGGCTCAAAAATTTTATCAACCAAAATGGATCCTCCATATTTCACGGTTGTTTCCTTGAATTCACTACCTGTTTCTTTCAAATTGTCCTGGGGTAGCATTTTTGCTTTCTCTTCGTTTTCAACCCGTTGTTTTTGTTTTCTCATCTCATATCTTTTACTTCTGCTCTTTTGATTCTTTGAGAAGAAACTTTCGTGTTCTCTGAATCATCAAAGGAGTTGTGTTTCTTTTTCTTTGCCTAGGATCTAGTGATTACCTTGATTGGAACAATCGGTTCACTCTTTGATGAGCTACTAGGCATCACTTGGACTACGCTTATGACAAGTTTTCCCTTGTTCAAAGGATTCTTAGGACAATATTCTGGAAAGTGTACTCCCTTTTTGTAACATTGTATGCAGTAGGATTCTATTGGTTTAAGGTTTTTGTCAATCTCCTTCTTCCATTACTGTAGATGGACTAGGCTCTGCATAGGGTGTAACAGGCACTAATGCTTGTTCATCTATGACTCCTTCCAAGTGCATGTACTTTACAGGCACTGTATTATGTCTTGGATACGGAGGTTGTTGTCCCAACATAGGTTGAGGTCTTTCCATACCCATTGGTGGTCTTTGAGCTTGGGCCATATTAGGCTGATATCTGTATATGGGTTGTCCCGGGGGCCTCATGGGCACGTACTCAACATTCCCATCATACTTTGGTCTGAAGTAGCACTCGTGGGTTTCATGGTTGGTCCATTTACCCTCAATTGCACACCATTTTTGTGGCCTAATTGGTTGTCCCTATGGAGGTATCCCTTGTCCTTGTCCTCCCATAGGCGCTTTTTGCATATTGTTCATCATGTTGCTCATCCTTTTTACCATATCTTCTATGGTTGAGAGTGGTGCCGCAACACTCGTTCCCACTTGTGCTGGTTTTGTGGATGTTGTTTTCTCACTTTAGTTATCCTTAGGGGCATCTTCTTCATGAAAGATCTCGCAATTTTCTCCTAGGTCAATAGCATCAGACACACACGCTTTTAGGGTTGTATGCTTTTTACTATAGAGTATAGCATGAAGTTTTTTGTTTAGCAGTCCCTCCAGAAACAAAGATACAAGTTGTTCTTTTTCAGGTGTCTCCATCTCTAAGCATCTGGAAATGTATTGTTTCATTCGAGTTGCACAATCCCTAGCAGACTCACCATGTTTCTGTTTAAAGCTATAGATTTCATCTACCGTATTATGTTTAATCCCTGTTTTGGAACAAGCAGCTACAAATCCTTGAGCTAATGTGTTCAAATCTATGATTGACCTTGGTGGAATGTTTTGAAACCATGTCAGAGCTTTTCCTTCTAATGTCATTCCAAACCCCTCGAATTGAGTATGGAAATTGAATATACGCTTTGCTCTTAGCACTTGCTTAAATCTTGCTAAGTGGTCATATGGATCCCCTGATCCATAGTATTTTCTGACCCATTTTTGAAAATCAACTGGTCTGACACGTCTATTTGGTTCAACTCTAGGTCTTCTAGGAGTTGGTCGTGTTCCGAGTCCTTCAAATTAGTCTGTTAGAAACAGTGACTCATGTAGCCTTGGACTGGTCTTAGTGTCACCCGATTTTCTATGTGATGAGGTGGTTTCTGGTTTCTGGTCCTTGACCCAAGATCAAATACCTTATGGAATACCCCTAGTATTTGGTTTGTTCTACCTCCTCAGGAGTCATCATAACAAAGTTGTTGTTATAACAATCCCTAAACAGGTAAGTTGGTAGATTTGCAGATCCTTTATCTTTGATCTTGAAGATATAGATGAGAATTCCACAAGAGATCTTTTATGTTTCTATCTTTCCAACACTAGAGCCTGATCCTAGAATTATCCGTACTAAGACGTTTCAAAGGCTTCAAATCTACTTGATCCTATCTTTCAAATTCTAAAGTTGGTGGTACTTCTTTTGCTGACATATCTAGGATTATAGTGTTTACTTCTAACTCCCATTTGTCTACCACATCAAGATTTTTGACTTGTACATATTGAGTTCCGTTTCGATCCATGTACACTTTTCCTTGTTTGTTTGCCCTAACCTCTTCTTCGAACTCAATACCATGGTCATCAATATGAATAGCATACTCCTCGTTAGGGTCCAAGTAAACCTGGGCTCCATGATGGTTAGTCTTGTTAAAAGAGAGTATATGCTTATAGCGCATTTTTGTTCCGGTTTTCCGAGTGAGTCGAGTAAGAAGACATTTCATATGTTGAATTTGAAAAAGTGTTTGAGACTTCTTCAAGAATTGTGTGCAAGGGATTGCCTTGATTCATGCTTTCTTTGGTAGGTATTCCACTGGAGGTTTCTTCGAGTATGCCCTGATTTCCTAGTACACGACCCAATCTAAGGTTCATATAGACTTATGAAGCCCTAGATAGAGTACTCACATTTGGATTGACTTGTCATCAATTTTCACTCGTTCCAATTGCAACTTTTTGTCAAGCCACTGATTCCTCGTCTGCAACCTGATTCCTGTACAAAATTAATCAAGTTAGCCCTTCTTCTATAAAGACAATAGAGCTCTTGAGAACTCTCGTGATTGGTCTTTGTGTATCACTTCAAATCGTGCTATGGAAGTCAAAATTTGACTTTCAGATTCGGCTTTAGCAAAATCAAAGGTCTAATCTGCAACCTATAAACTGAGTGTATTTGTACTAATTTTGACCCGATTGAACCCAAAATTGCTGTGTGGCCTTAAATTATGCTGATCTAACACTGTATAAGCTCAAAAGTCAAAATTGAAGTCTCTCGGTAGTAGAAGTAAATAATCGCGATTATTTACTTTAGTCAAATTTTTGCACTTTTTTGATAGGTTTGACAAGTATACAACTTGTTAGAGTCTCTGGGACAATTTCAACAAGTTTGGATAAAATTTGATCAAGTTTACCCACTGTTTCGTGTCCGCAGACTCTGATTTTGAGAATATGACTTAAGTCTCACTTTTGTGGTCCAAATTTCACCAAAACTGATTTGTGGGGTCTACTTGATGTGCTTGACCTTGTGGTATACTTAAATTTGCAAAATCATCAAGTTTTAAAGCAGAAGTAAATAATCACGATTATTTACTCCTGACAAATTTTTGTAAATTTTTATCCCAACTTTGACATAGATCTGTTAAGCACCTTAAGTCAAGGTCACTAGCCAATTTTCATCAAGTTTGGGCAATTTTTGGTCAAATGGTCATCAATTATCTATCCGCAGACTAACTTTGCAATTTTAGTCACAATTTTCAATCCAGTGATTCAAATCTTACCAAATTTGGTTTGTGGGCTTATTACAACATGGTAAAGCTAGTGGTATGCCAACTTGGTCAAAAAAGTTCAAAACAGGGCAGATGTAAATAATCGTGATTATTTACATTTGATAATTTTTTGTAAATTTTTGGTCAACTGAGCATGTCCACATGTTTATCACATCAATATAAGCATATGGATCAATTTTCAACAAGTTTGGATAAATGTTTCCCCAATTTACAAGCAAGATTCAAAAAGTTAGTACAAACTTTAGTTTCTACCCAGTTTTTTGCCAGTTTAGTGATCCAAATCTTTTGGACCTTTACAAAAGTTGTTTGTACACATGCAAAGAGTCAATGGTATGAACCTTGGCCAATTTAGAGCAGAAAGTTAATAATCATGATTATTAGCTTGAAATGAGCACTTTTTTGTAATTTTCTCAAAGACAGTCTTTTTATGATGTTTTTTAAAGCCTATAAATCAAGTCAAAACTTAATTTGGCCTAAAATGTCAAGAAAAAGTAAATAATTTGAGTTTTGATCAACTTCTTGAAATTTTTACCTCAAAGTGTCTTTGAGCTTACCTACTGGTTCGGACAACTCCTAGGCTTACTCTTCAGTCGGATTGAGTGAATTCGAGTCTATTCAAGCTATTTCTAGTCGTAGAACTGAAATTTTGCAACCTACATAACAACTCACACTTAATTCTTTCAGAGGGAGCAACGTTGTGAATCGGGTCCTACTTACCTTACTTCTAGTTTCTCATGCAATGGGGTTGTGAAAAGTGTCCACAAACACTTGTTTTCTTGTGTTTTATATGTTTTTAGAGTCTTGATCTTAAGAATTGTCTCGTCCACCAATCATTCTCCAAATCCTAATCTAAATCTACAATCTTACAGTCCTGAAGGTACTCAGCAAGTACGATTACTTCCAAGCTACCTCTACACAGCAAAAGAATATGACAATCTTAAGCTATGCGGTTTCTAAAAGAAAGTTTTGAACTCTAGGCGAACCTAGAGGAATTTAAAGGACAACTACACAAGACGCTCAGGTTTTTCCCTAGTTTAGGTCTCTTCGATCCCCGGTAGCGGCGCCAAATGTGGGACCCATGTCTAACCTCACCATCCTATCTTATTGCAGTATTAGCGAGAACCACAATTAATTTGTCAAACCATGGGACAAAGCTGACTCGACTAGTGCATAGAGGCTACAAGAGGTTGTCAATCTCTTGGAAAACAACTAACTTCTCGCATCCAACTCAAGCTACACTCAAGTGACTGGAATCACCAAAAGCCAATTGCTCACATCGGCAAGCAAATCACATTCATTACAGCATCAAATAACATCCAAACGTAACGAAACTTCTAGGACAAGTTTATTAGACCTAATCACACATGTCTATGGCCTCAAAACCCACTTTAGGTCAAGTTTCAAAATCGCGATTATTAACAGCAGTGGATTTTTGACCTAGTCGTTTTCGACCTAGAATGCATCTAAATGCTTAGCAATGATGCCCCAATACCCCGCCTATACTTAGTTTTTTATTTAAAAGTGTAAATTATTAGTTATGATGAAATTAGGGCGCGGGTCGGCGACGCCAAAAGCAACGAAATACTGTGAATGGCTTACATCAATGCGTAGATCTCTTACCTGCGGTTGCAATGCAACAAACGCAATCGCAATGCGACAATAGGGGAGGGAGTAGGAAGCACGAGAAGGAGAGGAGTGAGCGTCATTAGCTCACACTCTGTATTTTTTATCCCTTGTATTTTTGTATCACACTCTAAATTGGCTTTTATACCTTAGCCAAGGTTTTTGAGTGATCAAAACTAATAATCTGGAGTTCTACCAAAGTTGGGAATTGACTAGCTGATACAATCTAGAAGCTTGTAGCCCCGGCTCATTAATTACAAAGTTTACCAAGAAAATAGGAGTTACAATATTCTCAATTTATCAAAATAATAAATTTTTTAAAGAAGAACTACGAAAAATGGTGTCTGCGTTAGCTTGCTGCTAACATTGGTTGAAAGGAGAGCGATTTTATTGTTGTTTTTTGGACGTTAAGAAAGCCTTTGATATGATTCCACATAGCAATTTGTGGAGAGGAATGGTTTGGGACGCATGTCTAACCACACCATCCTATCTTATTGCAGTATTAACGAGAACCACGATTAATTTGTCACACCATGGGACGAAGCTGATTTAACTAGTGCATAGAGGCTACAAGAGGTTGTCAATCTCTTGGAAAACAACTAAAAACTCGCATCTAGCTCAAGCTACACTCAAGTGACAATAATCACCAAAAGCCAATAGCTCATCGGCAAGCAAATCACATCCGTTACAGCATCAAATGACATCCAAACATAACGAAACTTCTAGGACAAGTTGATAAGACCTAAGAACACATGCCTATGGCCTCAAACCCCACTTTAGGTCAAGTCCCAAAATCACGATTATTAACAGTAGTGGATTTTTGACCTAGTCGTTTGCGACCGAGAATGCATCTAAATGTTTAGCAATGATGCCCCAATACCACGGCTATGCTTAGTTTTTTATTTGAACATGTAAACTCCTAGTTATGATGAAATTAGGCCGTAGGTCGGCGACGCCAAAAGCATCAAAATACTGTGAATGGCTTACGCCAATGCATAGAGCTCTTACCTACGGTTGCAATGCAACAAACACATTCGTAATGTCACAATCGGAGAGGGAGTAGGAAGCGCGAGAAGGAGAGAAGTGAGCGCCATTAGCTCATGCTATGTATTTCTTATCCAAAAACTTATAAAATAATAACAAAAATTGGCTTTTATACCTTAGCCAAGGTTTTTGAGTGGTCAAAACTAATAATCTGGAGTTCTACAGAAGCTGGGAATTGACTGGCTGATACCTGGAAGCTTGTAGCCCTGGCTCATTAATTACAAATATTACCAAGAAAATAGGAGTTACAATATTCTCTATTTATCAAAATAATAATTGTCTTACAAGGACAACTCCGAAAAATGGTGTCCGCATTAGCTTGCTGGCTAACATTCTCTCCCTCCTCGCCTATGTCGTCCCTTGACACAGCTTTATAAAGTTAGGTAGTCTTCAGGTTGACGACGGGCGAGGCGGTCTTTAGGTGCTTCCAGTGCCTATTGGTATCTGATTCTTTGTTCTTTGTTAGGCACTTGCAAAAATTGCATAGTGACTTGGTTTTTCAGTTCCACCGGTGAGTAGCCTACAAATCTGGATGTGAGGTTGCTTATCACCGGTGCAAATATCTTCGTTCGCCAGGTGAAGAATCCAGTGTAGAATGCTTCTTCAAAGGCTACCATATTATGCGAGGGCAGGAACATGCATCTGGCATAGAATCTGTAAAGGATTTCTTCTGAAGGTTGCCCACTCAAATCATAACATAAGCCTTTTTTTCCTTCCAAGAATGAAGGCCATGGGACTCTTGTCTGCTCAGGCTCATTGAAAACTTGTATGCATGTGAGTAGCATCATGCAGATCCTATATAGCATTGCATAGGAGAGATCTAGTAGACTCTTGAAGAATGACATGGTGCCCGTTAGGGTTTTCACCATGTATTCTTCCATTGCTTGGCCTCTCTCTGGAGCTGGCAGCCTGGGGAAGTTGAGCCAAGTTGTCCTCTTGTTCTCTAGTGCTTCATGCGCTTGCCATGTCCTTTCTCTAGGTACAGGACATAATGTTGGATCTTTTTGTAAGGCTGCAGGTGCTCTTGTGAACAAAATCAAGTATCTCGGATTCTTGTTCAGCCACCTTAACCTCGAGGTTCAGCCAGCTTAACCTCGACTTCGGGTGGTCTTTATCTGCTCCATCTTCTTGCATATCCTTGTACAGCCTTTCTTTTACCTGTAAAAATTCTATCTTGTTGAGAGGGTACGAGGGGGATAGTTGGTGCCATTGAGCGTTGATTTGGGAGTGAGTTGACGTTGACATAGTGTAAAACTCTCAACTCCCAATCCATAGCGGCCTTCCACTGCTCATCCACCTCTAAGGTGATTTTGTCCTTCAGTGCGTCTTCTTCGGCTTTTGACAGATGGACACTTGGCACTGTATCTTCATTTGTAATGTGGACTAGAAAGTCTTCATCACCACTCGGCTCTGCTGGGGACTGCGTCTCAAATTCAGCAAACGAGACTGAGGGAATGTCAAGTTGGGGCGGCTCTGAAGTGCCTTCCTCTTCTTGTGTGTCAGGCTTTTCATCTCTGAGGAGTTGATTTATGCGCTTGAGTTCTGTTATCTCCTTTAGGAGCCTCTCCTCTCTTTAGACCCGCATCAGAGCTAGGTCTCTGCGCTGTGACTGTTAGCGAGCTTTAATTTCAATTCTAAATCCTTGTTTTTCTTTTCAAGTGCCTTGTACACTTCATCAGTTCCCTTGATCGAGGCCACGACTGGATTTTCTCTAATTTGCCGTAAGAAAATGGCGTGATCATTGATCCTCTGTTCGGAATATTGCAGAGAAGTGTTGGCTACATCTAACTGCACTTGAATTTTCTGAGCTGACATAGAGGTGGTAAGGAGTTCATGCATGACTTTTTTCAGCTGCTGGTCTTTCACCTTGTAGGCATCAGATAATTTGTTGAGGAGGTCACCTAACTACTCCATTTCCTTTTGTTGTGTGTCCCTGGCTATCTGATGCTGTTTCGCTTCCTTCTTTAGCTCTTGCACTTGCCTTTGGAGATCGGTAATAATAATCATCCTGTCTTCAAGCTCTCCTTGAGGAGCATCGATGACCATTTCTAGTTCCTTGGTCTTTCTGTTGCGGTTTAAGGCTGTTGAGCGGAGTTTCTCCGTCATGTCTTGCATTTACCTTGCATACTCGTTTACTTGTAAAATAACTTTGTCATTGGACTACCACTCCTTCTACCTTGCTAGTTGGGATGTGCCTGCAGCCTCATGTGTTGCTTCTTGCTGTGTTGTAAGTGCTAGTGGTTCTGTAGAGGTAGATGGTTGTTCTTCTCCTTGGACATCGTGAGGCTTTGATGCCTCGGCAGTTTCTCGCTGAGTGGAAGTAGATGGTGTGGTCTCAACCCTTATCGTCACCTCTCTTCAGGTGCCGGCCTTTCTACCTTCTCTGACTTGTGCTCCTTCTCATGTGTAGTGGTATGCCCTTTTTTTGTATCTACTTCCTTATCAGTTTCTTCCGCCGGCTTTTGAGTTTCTTCTGCTGCCTGCTCCGGTTCTAGCTCGGCTTCTTTTTCCTCATGTCCTTTTGTGTCGTCAGCTTTTTGTGTAGCTTCTGTTCGGTGGGTGAATTCAGAATCTTTTTCTTTTTTAATCTCAGTCAATAACCAAAACCTTATTTTAGCATTTGCCTAACTAATAAAAATGCACTCTGCATTCTCTGAAACACAACCTGAAGCGGCATGCAAAATTTTCCTTTGCTTTGCACTCCCTCTCAACTTGCGCTACCCCAGTTTCATACTATGCCTCTGCACACGTTATCCTAGTTTCATACTACACCTCTGTGCCCGCGTGCGCGCGCGCACACACACATACACACACAGGTGTAGTACACTACACTAGCAAACAAAGATACTACAACTTCTTCTCGGACATACAATAGAGGCTTGGAGTGTTCATTCTAATCACACACATCCTTGGCAGCACTCGACAAAGTAGCATTCTCCTCGAGAAGAAAACAACAACACCTCAACCAGAGCTGGAGCTTCAAACCAGGTAGACTTTTTAAAAGTCTACTGAGATTGGGTTTATGTCTCATCTAAGAAAGGTTTTTTGGTTGGTGAAACATTGCACTACTTGATCTCTTGTACAAAATCAAGACTAGCATTTTAGAAAATACACACACAAAAATAATTTCTTACTAGATTTCTAACGTTTTTTAGTTTGTATATGACAAAAGATATACAAGATAGTAGACAATATATTTGGTGAATTGAGTCCAAACTTGGCATCTAAGCATGATCTTTAAAAAATCTATATCTCACAAATAAGTTGGAAATGTGTTATAGCAGGCAGTTATGCGTTGATACCCCATCAAAATAACTGAGTAGTTTGTCTACAAAAGCATTATGTAAATCTTTATTCTTGTTATTTCTATTGAGAAGTTCATTGCCTAGTGTCAGAAGTATGATTTTACGTCAAAAACTTTTTGTGTATAGTAAAAAGTCTTGTATTTTGTTTGAGCGCAATCAGGAGTCTGATTTGGATTAACCATAAAGCTATATCTACAAAATTGAGGAACATAAGTATGTGCAAAAACGGATAATAATGTAGATGAGCAATCTCAAGGATGTTAAATGTTCAAAATATCATGCATTTGAAGCACTAAAACATTACTATATGTTAATGATCAATAATATGATAGGAAGGATGAAATTCATGATGTAAAAATATGGGGATGTATGGTAAAAGATGATAAAAATCCTTGATGTGAGGTAACCATGCATGATTCAACCAGTGGATTTCTTAAAAAATCATCAAAAAAGAAAAGAGATCCTGCCAAAATTTTCAAAAAATCTAGGAAATTTTGTGATTTTTAAACTCGTGCAAGCATAAAGATTTTTTTAACATGTATGGAGATAAGTTTTTAAACTTAGATTTCCCATAAAAAGGTTTTAAAAAAATTAAGAGACTTTTTTTGGAAACTTCTCCTCTCACATAGCTAGAGTACATGAATGCTCTCCTAGTAGATATGATGATATGACCTTTACTTACCCCATCCTCCTCCTCTTTGTCAAATTTTTTTATAAAAGGGCTTTGGGACAACGATAACAAGCAGAATGGGTTGTTTGGATACCTCTCTTTCCATCAAGATAGCCCAAATTCTAACTTGATGCTTTTTGTTGGATGGTGGCAAGTATAGAACTATTCTTTCATGGTTTTTGGAGCTCCTTTAGTATCCTACCAAAAACGGATGTACCAAAAAAAACTTTAGTCTCCTACCAAAAATGGATGTCACTTAATTGTAGTGTGTCATGTGCTCGTATATGGTTCCTAGATGAAGGGATTTCAAATTTAAACCCTCTCGCTCTCTCTCTCTCTCTCACACACACACACACACACACACACACACATGCGCGTGCACACGAGGAAATCCATACTGTCTCATAGTCTACTTGTGTGATTGCATGTCTACTGTGTCACGATGAGCAGGGCACACAGGCCTAGAAGTTGTCGGATGAATATTGTGAAGCATGTGTTGACACATGGCCAGGGGGAGGGTTTGGAATCCCTTTCCCCATTATAGATAGTATAAAGGAAGTAGCTCTCATTTTCAAGCTGTTGAGTATGTCATGCCGCAAGATCTAGTATCATGTCAGCTTGCAATCCTCTTATTGTGATTGTGCAGATTGGGCAAGCATGTGCAAGCATGTATATGACGTGCGACTAGTAGTAAGAGATTTCTTTCCTCATATGTGCCATATTCTCCCAGTTTTTGAAACGGCTAGGGAAATGGAAATGGAGAATACACAAGAGGACATTGGCTACATACTTGAAGGGCCCGATGAGCCTCCCAATGACATGGTCAGGCAACGGTCCCTTTTGTCGCATAACTTCGACCAATGAATCAAATATTTCAAGAGTGTGTTAAATGAGATTGAAAAATGTATTGCATATTGTATAAGGTGCATCTACAATCATTGATAGGGTAGGTACGATTGGCTTATTCATGTCTTTCAGATTAAAGGGCTCCCAAGGAGATCGAATAGCTAGAGAAGGGAAGCATTTTACAAATTCAGGGGCATGTGATAGCCAGCTGACTCGAGCATGGACAACGAAGAGTTTCAAATGATGAGACAATTACAACAATGCCTATTTAACCTTTAACACTAGAATGGTAACAGGACACTTTTGTGTCCTGTTAAGTGACCATTTTGCTTGAATTATTTGAAGAGTATGAAAATGGATTTCTAGGTGCTATATATCCACAAAGTTGCCTTATGAGCTGAAAAAAACTTAGCATTTTTTTCTAGTATCGATCTCACCATTAACCTTACTCTTGCACAACATTTTTGAACCTAAACTGTGGGAAAAAACGGCTCTTGTTTTTGGCCTTTTTTCAATTTTTGGCAACTATATCACTCTAAACTTCATGTTGTGAGGTTTAGATGGCTAGAGGTTAGGCCTTCATAGTTATCAACATGTTTTGATGCTTGTAGGGAGAGCTAAGTGTTAAACTTGACAGTTATGACCAATTTATAAGAATTGCATAATCCTGTTTTTTGGCCAAAATTAGCACTTTTATGATTTTTTTGGTGGCTTTCTTGATATCCAAATTCAATTTTGATTGTGTAAGTGTAATGTATAACATAAAGCTAATCTCCCTTGAGTTTTGGGGGACCTAATATGCTATATAGCATAGTATATGACGCTGGTTGAGTGTTTTGATTGCTGAAGAATACGATACATTTTAGAGTAGTAGCAAGTATAACTTTCTCAATATTGCTAGTTTCTTAAGGCAATTGTGTGTATTTTGTAGGTAGTAACCATATCTAATCATAGACTACAAACTTGGCTAGATATTGAGTAGTTTCTATGGGTTTCTAGAGGTCATAATGCTAAACCCAGTTTTTTCATGTTTGGTGTATTTAGCATTTTATCATTGCCCCCAAGGTTCCAATTGTAAGAGATCCATTATCCTTTTGACATGCTCCATGGATCCTTTTGAATCTAGAGGCTTAAAGGGAACTAAGAAAACATGTATATAGTATCTGTATTGAGCGTGACTATAGAAACTTTGATGATAGGTCCGCAGAATGGAAAAAATGCAACTTTTTTGTACCTATTGTTGTTTACCAAAAAAAAATTAGTGAGGTAAAAGCAACCATATGTTTTGGTCACGAACCCATTGAAGTTAACGGGGCATTTTATCTCATGTCCTAAAAAAATCCCCAGTCTTATTTATATGCAATCAACCGTAAGAAATTGCTGTTTTGGGCAAAATGCACTGGTCCATCAACTTTGGAGGCTTGTAGTGACCAAGGGATGAGAAAAATTACAAGTTTCTCATTTTTTCCATATGTAGTAGTTATTGAACTATAAGCTCATGAAAGGATTTTTCAAAATGAGTGGATCCACTAGAATGGTAACCTAACAGGACATAAAAGTGTCCTTTCAGGGTTTTGGGAAAAAATTCTTTTTCTCATCCCTTGGTCACTACAAGCCTCCAAAGTTGATGGACCAGTGCATTTTGCCCAAAACAACAATTTCTTACGGTTGATTGCATATAAATAAGACTGGGGATTTTTGTAGGACATGAGATAAAATCCCCCGTTAACTTCAATGGGTTTGTGACCAAAACATATGGTTGCTTTTACCTCACTAATTTCTTTTTGGGCAAAAAAAAGGTACAAAAAAGTTGCATTTTTGCCATTCTACGGACCTATCATCAAAATTTCTATAGTCACGTTCAATACAGATACTATATACATGTTTTCTTAGTTTCCTTTGGGCCTTTGGATTCAAAAGGAGCCATGGAGCATGTCAAAAGGATAATGGACTCTTACAATTGGAACCTTGGGGGCAATGATAAAGTGCTAAATACAGCAAACATGAAAAAACTGGGTTTAGCATTATGACCTTTATAAACCAAGAAAAACTACTCAATATCTAGCCAAGTTTGTAGTCTATGATTAGATATGGCTACTACCTACAAAATACACACAATTGGCCTAAGAAACTAGCAATATTGAGAAAGTTATACTTGCTACTCTAAAATGTATCGTATTCTTCATCAATCAAAAAACTCAACCATCATCATATACTATGCTATATAGCATATTAGGTCCCCCAAAACTCAAGGAAGATTAGATTTATGTTATACATTACACTTACACAATCAAAATTGAATTTGGATATCAAGAAAGCCACCAAAAAAATCATGAAAGTGCTAATTTTGGCCAAAAAATAGGATTATGCAATTCTTGTAAATTGGTCATAACTTTTAGTTTTAACACTTAGCTCTCCGTACAAGCATCAAAACATGTTGAGAACTATGAAGGCCTAACCTCTAGCCATCTAAACCTCACAAACATGAAGTTTAGAGTGGTATAGTTGCCAAAAATTGAAAAAAAGCCAAAAATAGGACCGCTTTTTCACACAGTTTAGGTTCAAAAATGTTGTGCAAGAGTAAGGTTAATGGTGAGATCAATACTCAAAAAAAAATGCCAAGTTTTTTTCACATCATAAGCCAACTTTGTGGATATATAGCACCTAGAAATTCATTTTCATACTCTTCAAATAATTCAAGCAAATTGGTCACTTAACAGTACACAAAAGTGTCCAAGGACATAAAAGTGTCCTGTTACCATTCTAGGAAGATTAGGAAGAAACATCAAAGGGGTTGAAAGCGAGTGCGCTTCAAAGAGAAATCGAGTGTATTGCCATCATTGTTGCACCAAGACCTTCTTGGTGGATCAAATTGTGGAGTCATGCCAAACATACCAAGCAATATTTCCACTCACTTCATGACATGGGGCAAGATTTACCGATGATGCTTTCACTGTTAGATAGTAGTCTTGTACGAGGACTCCAAATCTCATGAATGCCTCATTGCATCAGTGTCGTGTGGCTCAAACGAGGACAAAGAGTGTGATTTCACACTAACCTTGGCCACTGGACAGAGCATTGAGAATGTGTGGGCATCACATTGTACTTTTGTGAAAAACTCTAAACTTTTTGAAGAGTCTCATTTCGTGCTTTTATTGAAATTGGGGATTTTAAAAGTTTTTGGCTCCTTCCAACAAACATTGTAACTTTTTTGAAAGCAAAAGATGCAATGTTGCCCATGTTTACAGATACTTGTGTTTTTGCCTTAACTTTCCCTTATGTGAGGACATTTGTACATATGCCCACAAAGAGAGAGAGAGAGAGAGAGAGAGAGAGAGAGAGAGAGAGAGAGAGAGAGAGAGAGAGAGAGAGAGAGTTTTATCCTAATGAGGCTTTATGTCCTAACTGTGCATCAAAGGTAGTGACCTTTTTGCGGCTTCATCCCTGGGTTTATATATTTTATATTGAAATGTGAATTGGTTTTCTCCTGCCTAAGTTTATGTCTAGCCTGCCTAGGACTAGGTTGATACTTGATTGGATTCACCATACTCATCATTGCTATTGGAAGGCCTTAACCCTCAAGAGAAATGGGCATGCTTAGGAAGATGCATCAAAGGAGAAATAGATTGTTGGTGGACTAAGAGTATGGATTCATGCCAAACATGTCAAGCACTATTGCCACTAGCTTCACGACAAGGAGCAATAGATACATGTGATGCTCTGATTAGTTGAGAGGTAGTTTTGTGTGAGAATTCCAACTCTCATGCAAGCCTCATTGGATTTTGAATGTGCGGACATCAAGGGGTTGCAATGTACTTCTATAAAAAAAATGCATGTAATTTCCTAGCATTAAATCTATGTAAATCAGCCCAAAGTTTTACTCTATGCTTCTCTCTAAAAGTTTGATTTTTTATATTTAGGTGTTTTGTTCCGTCAGATGACTCCCAATTTTTCTAAAGTTGAGAGATGTAATGTTTCTTTAAGTTTACATGCACCAATATTTCTGCTAGAACTTTCCCTTTCGTGAAGGCATTTTTACATGTGCAAAGAGAGAGAGAGAGAGAGAGAGAGAGAGAGAGAGAGAGAGAGAGAGAGAGAGAGAGAGAGAGAGAGAGAGAGAGAGAGAGAGAGAGAGAGAGTTTGTATACCATATGCAAGGGGGGGGGGGGGGGGGAAGACACACACACACACACACAGAGATTTAGTGCCAAAGCACTCATTTACCACCCATGTGTACATTTTCAGGTTCTTAGAAAAATGTCCATTTTGAGTGTTCATAGATGAACAAGAAAAGAAGATGCAAGGCAGAGAGCTAGTAGCTGCGTTTGGTAGCATCGGGGCATCAGGGACAATGGCATTGCCACAAACTTTGTCAAGTTTTTGTATAATAGCTAACTATATGCCATCTTGAATAAGGGGGCATAAAAAAACAAAGGTGGTCAATACACATCTTTTCAAGCATAGCAACAATGCCTCTCAATCGTAGAGAGAGAGAGAGAGAGAGAGAGAGAGAAGAAGAAGAAGAAGAAGAAGAAGAAAAAGAAAAACAAGAAGAAGAATAAGAGGGTTTTGACGACATAGGAAACTGTTCCAACCAACCTTAAGGATCTATTTGGTGAGAAGAGTTGAACTCAAGACCTTCTATATGAGAGAGAGAGAGAGAGAGAGAGAGAGAGAGAGAGAGAGAGAGAGAGAGAGTTTTTATTATCTTCCTTGAAGATCAAATATGGCCTATGGGGCCAAAGTTACATGTGATATAGTACATGTCCATGCAATTGTAGGAAGTCGATTTGAGGGGTTTTGATGCATCTTTATCATGTACTACACAACCCTTTCCATTCCCATATCCTAAATTGGAAGAGATCCCAACTCCAGAAGTAGGAGCATAAATGGTGTTTGTGTCTTAACTTG
Source organism: Adiantum capillus-veneris (assembly GCF_014529385.1). NCBI lineage: Eukaryota > Viridiplantae > Streptophyta > Polypodiopsida > Polypodiales > Pteridaceae > Adiantum > Adiantum capillus-veneris. The sequence continues at coordinate 28,835,400 of NC_140937.1, read as the reverse complement.
GGCAAAGTTTGTAAGAAAATGCTTTTGGACATTCTCAAACTCTTTCCGAGTAGACTTTGAGATGCTCCCGCCCCATACTTCAACTCCATAAAGAAGAACCGGTGTCACCAATGCATCAAAAAGGTACTTCTTGAGAACCCAACACTTGATGTTTCCCACATTACACATGTTGTGACATGCATAATATGGTTTTCTTTCAATTTCCAAATGACGTATAGCACATTCATGCCACTTGTGATTGGACAGAACCTCAAGGCCAAGGTACTCAAATCTCTCAACAACTTTAAGTGTCTCATTGTTGTACACAATGCATGGCTTCTCCTTATGGTTGGTTTTCACAAGCATAACCTTAATTTTGGATTCATTCAGCCTACTATGCAAGCAAAAGTTCTCAAGTACAACCATAATATTTTGTGCATCTTCTAAAGTGTGCTAAAAGCACAACATCATAGGCATACAACATAAGCATGATTATCGCATTGCAAATTGTGACCTCTTCCATGCCATCTTCTTGCATAAAGTTAAGTACCATTTTTTCCAATTGATCGATGCATAGACCAAAGAGAGTTGGTGACAACAGACATCCTTGTTTAACCCCAATAGTTCTAACAAAACTTTCTGAAATTCCTCTTCCCATGCACAATTGACACATTTCCTTCTCATAGATTTGAGAAATCGCAAGCATAAACTCAATTGGCACTTGGAGTTCTTCCATCCTTCTCCACAAATTGTTACGTGGAATAAAATCAAAGGCTTTCTTATAGTCCACAAAAAACAATACAATTGCTTTCCTTTCAACCGGCTTTCCTCCATGAGAGCACAAAGAGTGAAAAGATGATCAATGGGTTCTATAGCATTGACCAAAGCCCGCTTGTCCTTTTGCACGCTTGTCATTCTCTTCAACCCAATCACTCAATTTCATCTCCATTATGCACCCAAACAAATTTTCCATAAGAGACCCAATCACTGTAGTTCGGTAGTTGTTTACATTCTTACGTCCCCTCCTTTATGAAAAGGCTTAATCCAATTAGTACTCCACTAATAGGGCATACCATGTTGGAGTGCAAGGTTGAACATATGACACATCCACTCATGGGTAAAATCTCACGTCCATTTGTTTATCTCCGGCTTGATACCTTGAAGATCTCCCACTTTAAGAGTGGCCATCTTTTCCAGTCCACCGTACATATCCTCAATAGTAAAAAAAAAGAGAGCATACATGGGGGTGAGCCATAAAATGACATTTTTTCAACATTTGGTTGCTCATAAAATTGCCTACAATGTGTGTACATAAAATGGGGGTGAGCCATAAAATGACATTTTTTCAGCATTTGGTTGCTCATAAAATTTCCTACAATGTGTGTACATATTCACAAGACTCAAGTTACCAAGACTCTCAAACCACTTGCCCCTCAAGTTTTTGCTGGAACTTTCCCTTTTGTGAAGGCATTTCTACATATGCTGAGAGAGAGAGAGAGAGTTTCTATACCATATGCAACTCTAAACCTAGGCATGGATAGCCTAGTGTAAATCCATGCGGTTAAGGGAAAGAGTAAACCCAAGCATTAGTGGTGGGCACAGAGAGAGAGAGAGAGAGAGAGAGAGAGAGAGAGAGAGAGAGAGAGAGAGAGAGAGAGAGAGAGAGAGAGAGAGATTTAGTGTCAAAGCATCAAATAAGGTCAATTTACCTCTCATTCGTAGATGAGCAAGAAAAGGGAGATACAAGGCGAGGAGCTAGTAGCTACGTTTGGTAGCATTGGGACATCGGGTACAATGGCATTGCCACAAACTTTGTTAAGTTTTTGTATAGTAGCTAACTATATGACAATTGAAGAAGGGGGCATAAATAAAACAAAGGTGGGCAATACACATCTTTTCAAGCATAAGAACATTGCCTTTCAATCTTAGAGAGAGAGAGAGAGAGAGAGAAGAAGAAGAAGAAGAAGAAGAAAAAGAAGAAGAAGAAGAGGATTTTAACATCGTAGGAAGCTATCCCAACCGGCCTTAAGGATCTATTGGTTGCAGAGAGTTGAACTCAAGACCTATTATTCAGGGTTTTAACATTGTAGGAAACTATCCCAACCGACCTTAAGGATCTATCTTGTGAGAAAAGGTGAACTCAAGGTCCCTTATTCACACACACACACACACAGATAGAGAGAGAGAGAGAGAGATTTTATTACCATCCTCGGAGGTCAAATATGACCTATGGGACCAAAGTTACATGTGATGAGCATGTGATGTAGTATGTGTATGGATGATGAGTGACTCATGATGCTCAAATATTGTGGTGATGAGAGTCAGTATGCAGAGCCCACATCGTGGTTGGGAGAGGAAAGAGTGTAGGTCTAAGTCATGGCTAAAAATGTTAGAGAAGCAAGCTTGGATGTGACCAAAATCTGAAAAATCTAGTACTGTGTGCTACTCAGACTCTCGAACTTACAGTGAGCATAATGTGCACAGTCAATTTGACTCTACTCTATTTCCCCAACGCTCTGTCTTGCATCAAAGGGAATGAGAGCTAAGCCAAATGGCTGCAATAGTGCATATGGCTGACAAGGGGATAGGCTCAAGCATGTAAGAGTGAGTACAATCTTCTCTTTCTGTGAAGGACATGGTTTTGTAGTTTGGGGCAATATGGTTGGTGTAATGTATGAAGCACTACCCACCAGATTTCTCCCAAGCCGTAATACATTGGCGTTGTAGGAAAGCTTCATTCACTTGGGAGTCAATTGAAGCACCATGTAGAAAGTGTAATGCATCCCATCTCCCAAACCACTTCTTTATGTCTTGCACCCATCCCGTGCTCAAGATCTTGCTTTTATGCGTCTTTTGAACCCTTTTTCTTGCTTGCTACGCAATTGTAGGAAGTCAAAGTGAGGGGTTTTGATGCATCTTTATATATACTCCACAACCATTTCCATGCCCATAATCTCAATTGGAAGAGATCCCGACTCAACAAGTAGGATCATATATGGTGTTTTTGTCTTAACTTGGACAAAATTTGTAAGAAACCCCTTTTGGATATTCTAGAACTCTTTCCAAGTAGACTTTGAGATGCTCCCACCCCATACTCCAACTCCATAAAGAAGAACCGGTGTCACCAATGCATCAAAAAGTTACTTCTTGAGAACCGAAATCTTGATGTTTCTTGCATTACACATGTTCTCACATGCATAATATGCTCTCTTTCCAATTTCCAAATGATGCATAGCACATTCATGCCACTTGTGATTGGACGGAACCTCAAGGCTAAGGTACTTAAAGCTCTCAACAACTTTAAGTGTCTCATTGTTGTACAGAATGCATGGCTTCTCCTTATGGTTGGTTTTCTCAAGCATAACCTTTGTTTTGAATTCATTGATGATCAACCCACTATGCAAGCAAAAGTTCTCAAGGACAACCATAAGCTTTTCTGCATCTTTTGAAGTGTGTGCTAAAATCACAACATTATCCGCATACAACAAAAACATGATTACCGCGTTGCAATCAATGACCTCTTCCATGCCTTCTTCTTGCATAAAGTCAAGTACCATTTGTTCCAATTGATTGATACATAGACAAAAGAGAGTTGGTCACGATGGATGTCCTTGTTCAACCCCAATAGTGCTTACAAAAAAATTGAAATTCCTCTTCCCATGTGCAATTGACACATTTCCTTCTCATAGATTTGAGAAACCGCAAGCATAAACTCACTTGGCACTTGGACCCGAGAGGTCACCTAATAAAAATGTAACCTATCATGTGAGTTCAACAGAAGGGTATTTAAAGTTCTTAAAACTTACAAAAATATATATACAAAAGGGAATTATTTTTTCAAATTTAAAAAAAACTTACAGATTTGAAAAGAAAAGGGTACATTATATTCCTAACAAAATTCATAGATAAGGGGTTTTATAAACATGTCTTGAACGCACATGATATGGTAGTTTTACACATAGTGAACCCCCCGAGCACTTGGAGTTATTCATCCTTCTCCACAAATTGCTACATGGAATCATATCAAAGGCTTTCTTAAAGTCCACAAAAGAACAATGCAATGGCTTGCCTTTCAACCAATGTCGGAGTGCGCTTCTCTCCAGGGTCGACCAGGAAAGCGGCTGGATTTTGGTTGTAGACGGAGAAGCAGTCGAGATACAAACTAAGGAAAACCAATGCGGTTGAGGCCAAATTAGTGTTAATAAGACAAAAAAAATTATTCTTAGAGAAAACTACACAACAAGAATATCACTGATTGGAACATAATTAATGGCTAAATTCCAACTTGAAACAAATACTAACACATAATTGAAGCTGGCAATCAAAAGATGTTTCCATTAAACGGATATCTGGAACCCTTGATACAAATCGGTTGCATACACCAACATCGATATTATGCATATTGATTTGAAATCCCTTTTTCAGGTAACCCAAATCGGATGGAAACAATCTATAACTTGTCAGATAAACTTCAACCTCCAAAGCCCGCTCATACTCTTCTCTTTCTTCCTCTTCCTCCTGCTCACCAAAAAATTCTTCTCCTCCCACAGTACTGTCCCAAAAAAAAAAAAATCAACTTTCCCTAAAAACTAGCTTTTAGGGCACATCCATCCTCCTATTTTTAGCCCCCCTTCTTTATCTAGCTTTTTTATGGCGTGTGTAATACTCACTTTTCCATGTTTTTTTTTCCCCTTTAGATGCTATTCTTAGCTTGCCTTAAGCTCCACGGCTCAATACTTGAATATTGGTATTGGTCTCAATATTCAGTGGTGTACCTGTAATACTGGTCTTGATGGTACTGGTGCAGCTATACTGCTATAGCTATAATGACAGCTAACCCAACACAAAACTGGGCCACTGAAACTTAATTGCTGATAACTTGATAACTTGGCATCTGATATTGATCTCACTAGTACTCGCCTCACTTGTGACCGAGAACAAAGCCTATCAGTTTGGCCGCCCCACTGGTCTCACTGGTACTGGTGCAGCTAGTACTAACTGGGAACAAAGTCCATCGGCTCAGCCATGCCCACTGGTCTCAATAGTACTGGCACAGTTGGTACTAATTGGGAAAATCCCATCATCTCGGCCCCCCCACTAGTCTCACTGGTACTAGCACAAAAGCTGGTACGGACTAGGAACAAAGCCCATCAGCTCGGCCATGCCCACTCGTCTCACTCGTACTGGCCTCATTGTTGATCGAGAAAAAAGCCCATTGGCTGAGCCATGCCCACTGGTCTCACTGGTACTGGTGCTACTGGTGACCAAGAACAAAGCCCATCGGCTTGGCCGCCCCACTGGTCTCACTGGTATTGGTGCAGCTGGTACTAACTGGGAAGAAATCCCCTCGGCGTGCCACTAGTCTCACTGATACTAGAGCAGCTGATATTGATTGGGAACAAAGCCCATCGGCTCGATCGCGCCCACTGGTCTCACTAGTACTGGCACAACTGGTACATACTTGAAACAAAGCCCATTGGCTCAGTCGTGTCCACTGGTATTGGTGCACTGGCTGACATATTAGTTGCTAACATTGTCCATAAGTTTGTCAAAAGCCTAAGATATGTATGCAGATTTTCATCTTTCACCTTGTGCCCATAAAGCGGTGTGACACCTGCACATCCTCCGATGTGTGCCAACGATTATCCCAAACTACAAGCAAAAACTTGCAAACATATAAGCATTACCCCACTGTGACCAGGCTTTGAAAAATTTTCCAACTTTATTTAAGTATTTCCCTTTCTAGGATCATAGGGAATACACAAGAGTTTCCCAACAATAAAGCATAAGAATGAATTAACCTCGTAAACCATCATGGCTCGCACCTGGATCATAAGGTATATAAGTTAATTTCCTAAAACCATGCACATATCTATCTCCACCCGGATCAAATGGCACATCAATCAATTGCCTCCGAACCATGCATATACTTGTTTCCTCTTGGATCAAAAGCTAGCTCAACATCCCCTACATCATTGGGTAACATCAAACCCCATACTACAATAGGTATCATTAGATATTGCCATATCCCTTGTGCAACTGGCTTATTTATTTGTTGATCCATTAATCACGGGTAGGAGGATTGGTAATTCACCTTGACCCCCTCTAGCATCAAAATTCCGACCATGTATATCTGGATACATCAAGTCTCTGGAAAAATCCTCTTCATCAGACTCCCGAGATGCATCGAAAAACATTCCCCTAGTGTGTATAGGCCCAAAACCCAAAATATCATCATCCAACAACAACAAGCTTATCCCTAATCTGCTTGCAAATCTTTGCATAGGTAAGTACATTAACATATTAGTCATCATCTTCATACATGCTCGGATCCCAACGTTCTTGGATAACTGCAGCTTTAAACTGGCTCACATGTTGTTGCTGAATCCCTTGAACTTTCTCAACAAAATCTGGGATCACAAACCTGTCAAATTTTAGAATCTTTTTCTCTTTTGGGACCCCATGCAGATCTAGCTGCTCTTTACAGCAAACCAAGTATCCTACTGGATCATAACCACGTCAAAAATCCCTTGCTGATCAAAAAATGAGTGTTTGGCATTTTCTAGTGCTAATTGTAGCAGCATATCTTGTTTCCAATTATCTAACACTCCAGCTTCCTTATTTTCCATTATTGGCTCCGATACTTTAAAAACTATTGTGTTATCCTGCCCTTGGAATCCACCCAATTCACTTTTTGCAGACTGCTGCAATTCTTGGTTCTCAATTTTCAAATTGATACCCAAATTTTGATTCATATTCTACACTTGACTTGCATATTGTTGTTGCAAAATAGCAGCCATTAACCCCATAATCTGTTGTATCTCTTTCTCTTGGTTTGTTGGCATGACTCGCTCCGCTTCTGTTTGTAGATGGAGAAGCAGTCGAGATGCAAACCAAGGAAAACCATGTTAAGTCCAAATTAGTGTTAATAAGACAAAAAAAATGCTTAGAGAAATTGCATGAGAATATCATTGATCGAACCATAATTAATGGCTAAAATCCAGCATCGAACAAATATTAACACATAATTGAAGATGGAAATTAGAAGATGTTTCCATTAAACAGATATCTAGAACCCTTGATACAAATTGGATGCATACACCAATGTCGATATGCTTGTTGATTTGAAATACCTTCTTCAAATGACCCAAACCGGATGGAAACAATCCACAACTTGCCATATAAACTTCAATCTCCAAAGCCCGCTCATACACTTGTCTTTCTTCCTCTTCCTCTCGCTCGTGAAAAATTTCTTCTCCTCTTCCAAAACTGTCCAAAAAAAAAAAAGAACTATATTCAATTGTCCCTAAAAACTGCCTTTTAGGGCGCATCCCTCCTCCTATTTTTAGGCCCCCTCCATCTTTATTTAGCTTCTGTATGGTGTGTGTAATCCTTGATTTTTGCTATTTTTCACCCCTTTAGATGCTATTCTTAGCTTGCCTTAAGCTCCTCAGCCCAATAGTTGAATACTGGTACTGGTCTCAAATTTTTAGTGTTGTACCGGTACTACTGATCTCATTGGTACTGGTGCAACTATACTACTATAGCTATACTAGTGGCTAACCCAACTCAAAACTGGGATGGTGAAACTTCAACTGCCAATAGCTTGATAACTTAGCACTCGGTATTGGTCTCACACTGGTACTGGCCTCACTGGTGACTGGGAACAAAGCCCATCGTCTTGGCCGTCCCACTGGTCTCAGTGGTACTGGTGCATCTGGTACTGACTGGGAACAAAGCCCATCGGCTCGGTTGCACCCACTAGTCTCACTGGTGCTGGCACAACTGGTATTGACTTAAAACAAAGCCCATCGGCTCTGTTGTCCCACTGGTCTCACTAATACTATAGTGCAACTAGTCGTGACTAAGACAAAAGCCCATCAGCTCGGTTGGTCGCGCCCATTGGTCTCACTGGTACTGGCCTCACTACTGACCGAGAACAAAGCCCATTGACTCGTTCGTGCCCACTGGTCTCACTAGTATTGGTGCCACTAGTGACCAAGAACAAAGCCCATCGGCTCGGCCGCCCCACTGGTCTCACTGGTATTGGCAGAGCTGGTACGGACTAGGAACAAAGCCCATTGGCTCGGTCAGCCCATTGGTGTCACTAGTACTGGTGCAACTAGTGTTGACTGGGAACAAAGCCCATCGGCTCGGCCACGCCCACCACTGGTCTCATTGGTACTGGCAAAGCTGGTACTAACTAGGAACCAAGCCCATTGGCTCGGCTGTGCCCGCTAGTAGTAGTGGGCACTGGTTGACATAACAACTGCTACCATTGTCCATAAGTTTAGCAAAAACCTCAGATATGTATTCAAATTTTCATCTTTCACACAGTGCCCGTAAAGCGGCACGACACCGACTTTCCTCCATGAGAACACAAATAATGACAAGATAATCAATGGTGCTATGGCATCGATAAAACCCCACTTGTCCTTTTTCACGCTTGTCATTCTCTTTAGCCCAATCACTCAATTTCATCTCCATTATACACCCAAAAAACTTTGCCATAAGAGACCCAATCATTATAGTTCGGTAGTTGTTTACATTCTTTACACCCCCTCCTTTATGCAAAGGCTTAATCCAATTAGTAATCCAATCTTAAGGCATACCATGTTGAACACATCCACTCATGGGTAAAATCTCATGTCCATTTGATCATCTCTAACTTGATACCTTGAAGATCTCCCGCTTTGCGAGTGGCCAACTTTTCAAGCCCACCGGCGAGTATATATCCTCAATAGTAAAAACAAAAGAACATACATGGGAGTGAGCCATATAATGGAATTTTTTAGCATTTGCTTGCTCATATAATTGCCTACAATGTGTGTACATATTCACAAGACTCAATTTACCAAAACTCTCAACCCACTTGCCCCTCAAGTTTCTGCTAAAGCTTTCCTTTCATGAAGGCATTTCTACATGTGCCGAGAGAGAGAGAGAGAGAGAGAGAGAGAGAGAGAGAGAGAGAGAGAGAGAGAGAGAGAGAGAGATTAAATTATTGTCCACGAAGGTCAGATATGACCTATGGGACCAAAGGTAAAACATTACAAAGGGTTAGGGATTTTTAGATATATCTCAGTTAATAAGGATTGAGGGTCCAGTAAGGTGTGGAAAAAAAGAGAAGAAAATATGAAAAGCTAAAGAGGAGTAGGTAAGGGGGAAGCCGGTTTGAGAGTCCAAAACTCTTGAATAATTGCTTTGCCTCCTCACTAAACTGCACATTTTCTTGCTGCCCCCGCATCTCCAGTCTTTTATAACTGTGTCTTCTATTTGAGTTGGACAGGTGAAAGGTCTTCTAGAAACAAACTTTTTGTGTCCCTGAGAAGACTCGTTTTCTCAAGGAGCTTGATTTGGTCCACCTTGGTCTTGAAAGTAAGGACTGCATGATTGGTGTAATTCCTGAGGGTAAGAGAGGTAATTGCTACTATATCCCATTGTATTATGTGGGTTGTTGCTTGGATGTGAGCAAGGGACTTGAGGAACTTGAGGTCCCTCTCCCCTTTCCAATCGCTTGGAAGCCCACCAATGAAAACATTGAGGGCAATATCCTTATGTCTTTGTTGTTCGCGTAGAGTGGATGCCACACAAGCTTCAACTTTGTTAGAGATGACCTCTTGTACTTGATTCTTGATAGATTTTGTTAGGGTGGTTTCTAATTCTATTTTTTCTTTGTTGAGCTTGGCTTCCATTTGTTCTGCCTCCTCTTTCTTGCCGTTCTCCATTGTAGTGAGCCGAGCCTCAATGGCAACCATTCTTCGTTTCAGCTCCTCCTTCTCGTTGCAAAGTCTTTCGACTTCATTTTGGAGGCAGGCACTGTAGTCTATCTTCAGAGGTGTTGCCACAACCTTGGTGAAAGAGAGCTTGTTGAAGGAAAAATCCCAAATTTCCATGCTTGTGTGGTGGGACTTGAGACTCTGTTAGAACTCAAGGCTTACTTTTAAAATTTGGGTAGGCAGATACTCCAGTGCTGGATCTCATTAGGTCGGGGTTCGAGCGGCCACGCAGTCGATGTTGGAGGATAGGAGGCACAAAAACTCAATAGGTAGGGGTTGGAGAGCATGGCGTAGTGATACAAAGATACGCATGTGGGTTCATCTCGCGAGCTCAGGTCACAAACAGTGAGCAAGAGATGGCGGGCAAGTAGGGATCTTGCTGGATGTTGGGGTAGTGCTTATGTTTGGCACCCCTCCCACAGGGCAGCCCCTCACCCAGGGGATGCTGAGGGAAGCTTAGAAACAAGAGAGAGAGAGAGAGAGAGAGAGAGAGAGAGAGAGAGAGAGAGAGAGAGAGAGAGAGAGAGAGAAAGAGAGAGATATTTACTTCCAAAGCATAAAATATGGTCAATGTACCTCTCATTTACCACCTATGTGTACATTTCTAGGTTCTTAGAAAACAGTCCATCTTGAGTGTTCATAGATGAGCAAGAAAAGGGAGATGCAAGGCGAAGAGAGCTAGTAGCTATGTTTGGTAGCATTGGGACATCGGGTACAATGGAACTACCACAAACTTTGTCAAGTTTTTGTATAATTGCTAACTATATTCCATCTTGAAGAAGGGGGCATAAATAAAAAAGGTGGACAATACACATCTTTTCAAGCATAAAAACATTGCCTCTCAATCTTAGAGAGAGAGATAGATAGATAGATATATATATTTTATTATCTTCCTCGGAGGTCAAATATGACGTATGGGACCAAAGCTACATGTGATGTAGTATGTGTATGGCTGATGAGTGATTCACGATGCTCCAAAATTGTGATGATGAGAGTAGCAATGGAGAGACCACATTCTGGCTGGAAGAGGAAAGTGTGTAGGTCTAAGTCATGGCTGAAAATGTGAGAGAAGCAATCTTGGATGTGACCAAAAGCTGAGCACTCTAGTAGTGGGGTACTTAGACTCTCAAACTTGCAGTGATCATAATGTGCACAATTGATTTGAATCTTCTCCATTTCCCCAACGTCCTCTCTCGCATTGAATGAAATGGGAGCTAAGCCGATCGGCTATGATAGTCCGTATCACTGACAAGGGGATAGGCTCAAGCATGTAAGTGTGAGTACGGTTTCCTCTTTCAGCGAAGAACATGGTTTTATAGTTGGGGGCAATATGGGTGGTGTAATGTATGAAGCATGACCCATCGGATTTCTCCCAAGCCGTGATACATTGGTGTTGTAGAAAATATTCATTCACTTGGGAGTCAATTGAAGCATCATGTAGCAAGTGTAATGAATCACGTCTCCCAAAGCACTTCTTCATGGCTTGCATCCATCCCATGCTCAAGATCTTGCTTTTATGTGGCTTTTGAACCTTTCTGGTTGCTTCTCATGAAATTGTAGGAAGTCAATGTGAGGAGTTTTGACACATTTATCATGTTCTCCACAACCCTTTCCATGCGCATAACCTCAATTGGAAGAAATCCCAACTCAAGAAGTAGGAACATGGTGTTTGTGTCTTAACTTGGAGAAATCTTGTAAAATAACTCTTTTGGACATTCTCAAACTCTTTCCACGTTGATTTACGATGCTCCCGCCCCAAACTTAAACTCCATAAAGAAGAACAAATGTCACCAATGCATCAAAAAGGTACTTTTTGAGAACCCAAATCTTGATGTTACCTGCATTACACATGTTCTCAAATGAATAATATTCTCTCTTTCCCTCTTCCAAAACACAGACATCTATCCTTTCATATGGACCATTTGAAAAATGGGGTATAGATTCCATAGGACCATTTCCTAGGGCCAACTCAGGAAAGTTCTACATCATCATGAGAGTCGACTATATGACTAGATGGGCGGAAGCTACAGCCACAACTAGGATCACAGCTATAGAGGTAGCTAAGTTTGTGTATGAGCACATATGCTGCAGGTTTGGCACACCATTAGAAATTGTCTCTGATAGAGGACCAGGTTTCAGAGCAAACTTGCTAGGAGAGTTAATGCAAAAACTAGGCATTACAAGGAGGCACTCCTCACCATATTACCCTCAAGTAATTCCCTGGTTGAAAAGATAAATGGAATGGTTTGTAAAATTATCACCAAGCAAGTTAACAATCATCCTGGGGATTGGGATAAATATTCACTCCCAGCTTTGTGGGCCTACCCAACTTCATTCCGCACATCTTTGGGGTTGACCCCATATCATTTGGTTTTTGGCAAGGAGGCAATCTTACCTATTGAGGTGCAACCAGCAAGTCTCAAAGTGATGGCAAGCTAGCTTCAACGACCCAACATGCATTTGAGAGATCACATCCTTGACTTAGAACGAATACATCTAGACAAAGAAGAAGCAATCAATTACTATGCGGCACAGGGAGAACACAGACGGCTTAGTTTCAATCTATACCTTCGGCGAAAAGATGTAAAGAAGGGCATGTTGGTGGTCCGCTATGACACTTTCTTTGATACACGCAAAGATACGGAGCTCCTACTCCGATGGAAAGGCCCTTTCGTCAACAACAAGAAAAAGTATGCCAATTGCAGAAACCAGCTTATGGAAGCTGATGGTAAGCTTCATTAGACCAAAGTAAATGGTTGGTGGCTCAAACCTTATTTTCTACAATTTGATCAGACTCCACCTATCGACATTCCTGATGAGGAGACACCATCAACCTCCACCTCCGATGACAATGATCAAAGAAATGAGTTAGAGGCATAAATGCCCTAACCTTAGGGGGAGGGCTAATAATACCGGGTTAGCCGCGCCACCCTCTAGCCCCGGCCAAAGATTTTGAGTTTCTTGGCTTTCAAAGCCGAGGCCGCAGGAATAAACCACATTCAGGAGCATGAGGTAAAAAGAACAACAATAAAGAAATGTGTTTTTTCTTATTATTGCCGCCACCAATCTTCCCTCCCTTGCTCACGCGCGTGCAATAGGCCGGTGCGTTTTTGCTTTTAAACACCACCCCTACCTCTCCTCCATTATCACCAAAGACAAGCTCCCTCTCCTACTTGGATCTACAAACCCACCATCTCTCTACCTCTTACCTTGATTCTGTGCCACCTAGACCAATGGGCACATAAAACAAGCCTACATTTTTTTTTCTCTTTTTTCCACTGCGGGCCGTCATGCTTGGACAAAAATTCTCCCTCCCTCTCTCTCTCTCTCTCTCTCTCTCTCTCTCTCTCTCTCTCTCTCTCTCTCTCGCTCTCTCTCTCTCTCTTTCTCTCTCTCACCCCTCTCACTCGTCCATACCCTTCTAGCGGGCCGCCATTCAACCCCTCTCTCCCTATTCTCTCCCTCCCTCGATTCTTACTCTCTCTTGCTCTCAGTGTAAGTGGCCCCGAAGGCACATAATATTCTCTCTCTCTTTCTCATAACCCAACACACTCACACCCCCTCAACCACTCATCCCCCACTGGCCCGCTACTCTCCCCACCCCCTTGACTCTCACCCCCTCTCTCTTTCCCTCTCGGATAGCCAGCCCGAGTGGGTGAAACTCATCTCTCTCTCTCTCTCTCTCTCTCTCTCTCTCTCTCTTCTCTCTCTTACTCCCCTCTCTCTCTCTCTCTTTCTAGCCCGCAAGGGTGCAGCCAATTACACTCTCACACACCCACCCACACACACACACACATTCATACACACTCTCCCCTCCCCCTCTCCCGGCCGCTCGCTGCCCCCTCTCTCTCATTGTTGTTCTCTCTCTGTTTCCCTGCGTAGAAGCAACCATTAAAAAAAAAAAAATATATATATATATATATATATATATACATATACATAATAAATCTTATTATTTTCCTATGGTATCGTTCGTACACACACACACTCTTGCAGCCAAACACACACACCTACACACACTCACACAACCCTCACATACATACGCACCCACATATATATACATATATATAATAAATCTTATTTTTTCCCTATGCTATCGTTCATACACTCATACACTCTTGCCACCAAACACACACACCTACACACACTCACATAACCCTCACATACATAAGCACCCATATATATATATATATATATATATATATATATATACAAGCACACATGCCTACGTACACGTACATATTCGGAAAAAGCACACGCACACCTATACGCACACACAAGAATATAAAAACTCGAAGGAGTCAACATAGACGCACAAGATAGATACGGCCAACTTGTGCGACATCGACACCGAAGCAAGAAAAGGTGCCAAAGGCATGCCCCAGTCGACCCCAAAACGGACAAACGCATAGCATTTCGGCTTCACGCAACAAAATGCCAATTCTAGTAGCATTAAACCTCACACCGACCATCCAAACCAGCAACAAAACCCCTTGTAAATACCCTGAACTCCACTCCTCCCTAACAACCTATCTAGTGGTTAGTGGTTTGTAAAAAAAACTCTCGCCACCTCACTCTTTCCTCTCTCTCTATCTCTCTTATTAGAGAGGCATCTAGACTCTCTACAACGACCAATGGATATTTGCAAGGACCATTAGGTAAGGACCACCTCTCAAGCCTATATAAAGAGGCCTCCACTAAGCACAAGAGCACAAGGGAAGGAAGAACACACTAGCTCCATGCACTCTACATTTCATGCACCACTAAGAACATAATGCACCTCCCAAGCTAGGAAGCTCATAGCATCATGTTTTGACGCAAGCATGGGCATTTTAGCATTAGCAACATCACCATAATCACCAATCTCCACCCATACCATGGTTGAGTTACTAGTCATGACCACTCCATGCACATAAGGCAGACACTATTCCCACACAAGGCAACATGAGGACGCTAGGATGGAATGCACCAACACCATGCTACCCTGGGCCACTCTCGATGCTGTTGATTGACGTCATTGGTGGCTGCATCGTCTTGATGTGTTCCCTCAACTAACCTCCTTCTAACGTGCTAACCTCCTGCTAACTGCAAAACTTTGCCATGCACCATATGGTGCTTGCATTCCATCATGCATCCCCAGTACCAAGAGCAAGGTTTGTAACAGTCAAGACCACCGTTTGTAAGTATCATCATCATCAATAAAAGTGTGCAATTCTGTCTTAATCTTTGAATCCATTCTCTGTTCTCCTTAGCTTTGTTTTCCCCACATTCACAGGATGTTTCATCTCTTGTATATCAGTCTGCTTGTGCTCCATCACGTGCGGCCTCTCCAGTCAGTTAGTATGCTCCATTCTGACCTTGTCACATATCTCTCTCATACACACACTCTTGAATGTTGACTAGGCATTTTCTACATCTGGATGTTTGTTGTATCACCATTTCATGTTGGTTACCTAGAGGGCATCTCACTTTTGCTACCCTAGGTCATCTATGTCTGCGTCTTAGCCGCACTTATGCTAGGTGGTGCCCCTCTCTAATTATAGGATAATTCCTACCTTTAGATGATTCTTGGGGATGTTTAGGCTATGTGTGGTGTAGAGGCCACCCCCATATGACATGTCATTTTTAGCTATGATTTTCTTGGCACCCCCACCGAGGATCCTTTCATGAAACCCTCCAGTTTACAAGACTGAGACTCCTAAAATTTTGTGGATGGATGAATGGTTAGCAGGTTTTGCTAACTCGACGAGAGAAGAAGAAGATCTCCAAGCACAACTAGACGAACTTTACATCTCTATCGAAGCTCGAGTGCCAAGCGTAACGGTAATTGATTTGTAGTGGTAGAGTCAACCAACACGTCATACTCATTGGATATACATAGGCCGTGTGCCGAGGAGACAAAGGAGGAAGTCAAGACCAACACGCAACAACAAGATGGAGAGAGCTCTTCACAATAGAGAATCAACACTATTCTACTTCAAGAATTGGGTAACTCAAGTCACCGAGGTAATGATCACGGTCAGTTTCCAAGTCACACCTGATGTTGCACCACAGATAACGGAAGCACATTCAGATGCTCTCAATAGAGAGACGAGAGATCTTCTAAGCCTGTTTCAGGAAAGGGAACCACCCTCTCCCACATGTTTGGACAGTAACTAAGCATCTCTAATCTTCACATTTATCATTACAACCTACATCAAGGCAGATCACACATTTTGATAGGAGTATGCTCAATCAAGGTAATACTGGATTGGAAGCCTCACTACCAGCACGTCATCAACACCATGCTGGGTGGGGAGCGCCTCCACCCCGAGCACCAGCCCCACCAACACAAATTCTACGTCCACCCCAGGCACCCATTCCACCTCTTCCACCGGCACCACCACCTGATTGTCCTGTAAACATCATAAGGTTAGAAGAGAAAGCGAAGGCTGTAGTAGTGGATCCACTCAGAGTAAAGGAGAGAGATAAGGGTAAGGAGAAGGTAACCTTTGTAGAACCATTTGAAGCCATGACTATAAAGCGAGCTAGGAGGGAGAAAGCTACACAATCTAATGATGAGATAAGTATGAAAGGAGAGACTAGCAAGAGGCCATCAAGGCCACAACAAAAAAATAGGCATTGCCGACTTCCAGTTAGGGGAGTGTTCTAGGCCCTATGATCTAACATTGGATGTGGCAGAACAAGGACCAAAGATTACATGGCCACAACTGCTACATCTCGCACAAAAGGTAAGGTGACAGTGGTCCAAAATGGTAAGTACAAGGTGCTTCAAAGCAAAGGTAGCCGGATCAATTTCGGGATGAAACATGGATGACATCCTTCCAATTCTCGACATCAACATAGAGGGTAAGAGGGTTGGAAACACCTACATTGATGGAGATGCACAAATTTGTGTGATGAGTGAAGCGATGATGCTTTGGCTAGGACTTGAGGTTGATAGGCCTTCTCCATGCAAAGCAAAGATGGCAAACAACGCAAAAGTAAAATGTGCGGGTGTAGTAAGTGCTGTGAAGGTAAAAGCCTTCAATACTGAGGTAGAAGTAGATTTTTTTGTGATGCCAACTAAGGGGGAGGGCTATCCATTAATCTTGGGAAGGCCGTGGTTGGTGGCCATGAAGGAAAAACATGACTGGGGCACTGACCTTCTACACATGACCGGTAAGAAAGGGGAAACAATCTACTACAACATGAAGACCGACAAGAAGAAGCAGATGGATCTAGAGACATCAACCAATGAAATCACTAGTGAGTCTTCCACTAGTAACTGCTGTGAAGGTAAAAGCCTTCAATACTGAGGTAGAAGTAGATGTTTTTTTGATGCCAACTAAGGGGGAGGGCTATCCATTAATCTTGGGAAGGCCGTGGTTGGTGGCCATGAAGGAAAAACATGAATGGGGCAATGGCCTTCTACACATGACCGGTAAGAAAGGGGAAAAAATCTACTACAACATGAAGACCGACAAGCAGAAGCAGATGGATCTAGAGACATCAGCCAAAGAAACCACTAGTGAGTCTTCTACTTCTGAGGAGGATACCCTTCCACCGATTAAAGTGATAGTTCAATCAATGTGATGGGTATCATCATGAAGTATCTACAAAGGGTAAGCACAACTAGCAACCCGTCACTAGAAGGGAAAAGCAACAAAGAAGAAAGTAAATCACCTGTCCTAGGAGAAAGTAGGTTCAAGAGTATGATGTCTATGGAGCTAACAATTGAAGAGAAAGATAATTTTTTGCAAATGTTGATGGTATTATTTCCTGACCTTTTTATTGAGAACTATGAAAGAATCACCAGCATTACAGTAGTGGAACATCATATTAAGCTGAAGGAAGGGGTAAAACCAGTGGTGCAAAAGCTACAACGGCTGGGGGTCATACAAGAAAAGGAACTCCTTGCCGAGATAATGAAGCTACTAGAAGTAGGGTTCATCTATCCTGTGGAAAATTCAGAGTGGGTGTACCCCGTAGTAGTGACGCCCAAGAAGAATGGTAAGTGGAGGGTCTGCGTTCACTACAAACCCCTAAATGTAGCTACAAAGAGAGACCACTTTCCTCTCCCTTTGTTGAATGAAATTCTGAAAGAAGTGGCTAGTTTTGAATGCTACACCATTTGTGATGGTTATTCCAAGTATTTTAAAATACGCATGGCCTTGGAAGATCAACTAAAAACCACTTTCATTATGCCATGGGGTTGTTTTGTATACAGAGTTATGCCATTTGGTCTCACAAATGCACCTACCACATTCCAAAGATATGTCACATATGTATTTCAACCATTCTTTGGAACATCCATAAGAGTGTTCATTGATGATTTTTGTATATATAGCACGCACACTTCACACTTAGAAAAGGTAACTGAGGGTTTGGCAAGGTTGCATAGCCTAGGTGGACAATTAAATGTAGTCAGTAGACAAGTGCCACATTGAGAAAGTAGAGTCATTATTTTAAGCCATGAAGTTTCAATGAAAGGTATCAATGCCGATCCAAGTAAGGTGTCCACGCTCATAGCCGCACGTCAACTGGTCTCTTTTCTACAAAAGGTGAGATACTTGAGTAGATTCATACATCTACTATCACAACTTGTTCTACCACTGCAACAACTCACTCAATGATCAACTTTCACCTGGGACAAGGAGAGTGAACATCACTACAACAAGGTAAAGGAGGTCTTCGCCACCCTACCAACTATCTCACTACCTAAGTGGGATGAAAAATTCTATGTCACCTCAAGCGTGGGTGATGACTCCTTGGGGGTGGTGCTACTCAGAAGGATACAACAACATCTTTCACGAAGCCAATCTACTTCTCTAGTCAAATGATGACAGCAACAGAGAAAGGTTTCACCCATGTGGAACACCTAGTCCTAGCTCTTAGATTTGCAACTACAAAGTTTAGGTCATATTTACTTCGTAGGAAATTTGTGATTTTAACCATGGATCAGATATTTCCCTGTGTGGTACAACACATGGAGGTTTCTGCTAGGATCACTAAATGGCTAATTCGTTTGCAAGAGTTTGACTACACGGTACAGGTAGAAAGCACGACAAGGGCAAGCTTGAAGGGACTCATGACCTACCAAAACTTTGAGAAGACAGTAAAGCAATCTAAAGGGGAAGGAGTTCAACCACTCTCCGAGCCAGCTTTGGTAGAAAGAGCACACTCTCTCTACTTTGATGGATCCTACAAGCGAGCATCCGACAAAGCAGCTGTAGGCATAGTGGTCTTTGATGACAAAGATATCAAGGTGTTTTCTCTTGGCCATTTGTTAGAATCACATTCTAACAATGAAGCTAAGTATGCAGAAAACTAACCAAGGGGTTACAATGGTGCATTTCACAAGGGTTAAGGAGCCTTAATGTATTTGGGGATGCTCTAATTTTGGTAAGGCAAGTAAATGGAGTATGGACATGGAAGAATCCTAGCTTGAGGACTCACTTAAGATGCGTAAAAACTTGTTGGAATTAGGGTTGCAGAGAAACACACACATCTTGGAGAAGACGAAGGAAGCTCAAGGAAACAAGAGAGTGTATTACTTGGTGTGTAATGGAAAGATAGATAGCCCTAGAGTGATGGGCGTATATACAATTAACGGGGGGAAAAACCTCCTAAAGAGGGAAAAAATGCCCCGGCGGTCCTAGTGTGTTCACACACATCACTACCACATGTATATGGTAACAAATCCCCCCTGGAGTGATGCGCCTCAATGTGATTTGTGCGAGCTGATCTCTCCTACTGATCTCTCCTACTGAGAGCTTCCGTGACATAGTGGTAATGCACCTCAATGTGATTTGTGCGAGCATGAAAATTTGGGTTCCTCGCAACTGCCAATGCGCTCTGACTGTCAGTGTAGATAGTGTTGGCAGTGTCCTGTCCAACACCCAGATCAGCCATAAGGCGTCTGAGCCATACACACTCAACCGTAGCTATGAAGACTGCCCTTTACTCAGCCTCACAACTCGAAGTGGCCACAGTAGGTTTCTTCTTGCTCAACCATGATATACATGAACTGCCAAGCATGAAACAAAAACCACTTGTGGACACTCGCGTGTCAAAACAACCAGCCCAACCTGAGTCCGATCCCCCCTTGGGATAAAACAAGCCAAGATGTAAAGTGCCACTAAGGTAGCATAAAATATTCTTGACAGCCTGCCAATGCTTAGACCCTGGGCTATGCATAAATATGCTGACCTGTGAGACTGCAAACTGAATATCTGGCCTCGTGTTGCATACATAAATGAGGCAGCCAACAGCAGTTTGGTAAAGAGTGACATCAGCAGGATCACCAGCATCATGTAGACTCAACTTCAAACTTGTTTCCATGGGAGTGGCAATAGGTTTGCAATCCTCAAGTCCAAACTTACATAGCAATGTCTCTATGTAACTTTTTTGACACAAGGCAATACCACCATCACACTGCTTAAACTGTATACCCAAATAATGATGCAACAACCCCAAATCTTTCATCTTGAAAGTAGCATTCAAATCAGCCTTAAATTCAGCAATATGTCTCTCATTTGGTCCAGTGATCAGCAAATCATCAACATAAAGAACCACAATGAGACGTACATCACCCTCACGCTTTACATACAATGTGCTTTCTGTTGGACTATTACGAAAGCCTTGTTTGACCAAATGAGTGTCAACTTTCTCATACCAAGCACGAGGAGATTGCTTCAACCCATACAAAGCCTTGTTACATTTGCACACTTTGTCCTCTTGTCCTTTTATGACAAAACTGCGAGGCTGCGTTACATAAACTTCCTCAAATATGTCACCATTCAAGAAAGCAGTAACAATGTCTGATTGATGTACATCCCAACCAAAATGAGCTGCCAATGCACATAGAAAATGCACAGTAGTCATACGACAAGTGGGAGCAAAAGTCTCTTCATAATCTATGCCTTTTTGCTGTGCATTTGCAACAAGTCGAGCCTTATGGCGATCGAACTCACCATCCGGCTTCCGTTTCAACTTGTAAACCCACTTCGTACCAATGGCCTTTTTGTGAGGAGGAAAATCTGATTGCATGGCAGCCATCCAATTTTCTGAATTCTGTGCTTTATCAAAAGACAGGGGTTCCTCAACATCATGTAAACTAGACATAGCCAAAGCATAACAATCTGATGCATAAGATGCATGGCGAGAGCCTGAACGAGTACAACTAGACAAAGGTGCATCCAATTTACTCTCACGCAAAGTGTGCACCAGCCATTTTGGCATACCTCTAGCCTGCTCATTTTCAGCCCTTTCCTCACCAAGTACATCATGTACATCTGCATTAGTAATAGGCTGATCTAAAACATTTTCAGAAACCCCCATAGGTTGTACATTTGCCTCATTGGAACTTAAATTTGTATTTCCACCACTGAAAAGAGGCAACAAAGTGTCATAAATGTCCTGTGAGCTTACAGTACTGTCTCTAGTACATGACAGCAAGGGCCGAACAGAATCTTCCACAAACACTACATCCCAAGAAATCAGAATACATTTGTTTGCAGATGATACAACCTATATCCTTTTCTTTCAACACTATAACCAACAAAAATACATTTGACAGCCTTATCATCCAATTTTTTGCGCTGCACTTGTGGCACCAAAGCATATGCCAAACAACCAAAAACACGCATGTGCTCAATAGAAGGTTTTCTATCATGCCATGCTTCATATGGAGTAATAGACTGCAAAGCTTTCGTAGGACACCTATTAAGTACATAAGTGGCACACATAATGGCCTCAAGCGAAAAAGAATGCGGTAAAGCTTGACTTTTGACCATACATCGTGCCATTTCCGTCAGTGACCTGTTTTTCCTCTCAGCAACACCATTTTGCTGAGGTGTGTAAGGCACTGTACATTGGTGTTTTATCCCACAACTAGACAAAAATGCATTAAATTCATGAGACATATACTCCCCCCCTCGATCGAAACGAAGGGTGCCCATAGTACATTTCGAGACATTTTCAGCCATAGCCAGAAATTGTTTGAAGCACATAAAAACTTCGGACTTTGCTTTAAGCGGAAATACCCATGCATGCCTGGAGTAATCATCTATGAAAGTCACGAAGTACAGGTAATTTCCCAAGGACGGAGTTTGCATGGGCCCACAAACATCACTATGCACAAGCTGCAACCTGCATGTGGCCCGAACTGAACCATCCTTTGGAAACTTAGAACGCTGCATCTTACCCAAAATACAGCCTTCACAAACATGTTTGACAGGTGCTTCAAGAGGTGGCAAAGAAGCAACCATGTCAGGTCTATTTCTGCAAACACAACAAACTGACAAAATTCAGATGACCAAAACGTGCATGCCAAAGTTTTGCATTTGAAATATCCCTTGAATCTGCAACAGCATTTGCAAAATTTTGTTCACACTTGTCATACAAAGTGAGCTTATACATCCCACGGCACAAAAGCCCAGATGCAACAATATCATCACCGAAACTGAGATCATGAACTGTACATCTGTCATCCACAAATTTCACTACAAGCCCAAGTCTAGCAAGTGCGGATGCAGACAAGAGATTCTTCTTGATCCCAGGTACATAAAGTGCATCAACAAGTGTGAAGGAACTGCCATTAGTAGCAGTGAGCACAATCTTTCCAACTCCCTGAACTGGATAAGAGGCGTTGTTGGCACAAGTGACTGAATTCCCATGAGGGACAGACTCGAGAGAGGTAAACAATTCACGATGTGAGGTAATGTGCTTTGTAGCACCACTGTCGAAATACCACACATGTGAATCTGCAGCAACTAAAAAGCATGCATCATGGACAACAGGATTGTAAGTGCACTCTGTGCTAAAAGCCCATTCTGCATCAACATCATCATTACAGTCTCCTATCACAGAAGACTCAACAATGGCTGCGTTTGTACTGGAACCAGCATTTGCAGTGGAACCACCCTCTTTCTTCTTAGCATCTTTGGCCTTCAACTTAGGACACGACTTGATCAAGTGATCATTGGCTTTACAATACTGGCAACACATCTTCTTTTTTCCCTTATCACCAGAATTACCAGATAAAGTGCTGCCAGCAGAAGCATTAGGAACATAATTTTTGCCACTCGCAGCAGAACCATAAGAAGTGGTTGCATTACTGTTAACACCCTTTCTTTGAGAAGCAATGAAAGCCTGTTCAACTGCACACTGCCTAGTCCTGTTTTTTCTGGAAAGCGACTCTTGCAACAACAATGTGCATAATGCATCAAACTTGAAACCTTCAGGATTTCCTTGGGTCATCAGTCTCCAAGTACTAGCAAAAGTCTGGTAGGAATCTGGTAAGGCATCAAGAACAGTCTACACAAGGGAACTGTGTGAAATGACTTCACCTGCAGAAATAATTTGCTCATTGATATCCTTGACACTAGCAAGGAAAGTGTCCATATCATCTTCCTCATGCATAATCTTCGACTCCAGCTCTTTATGCAGCAAACTAATTTTAGCCTCATTGCGGCTTGCATAAAGACCTGCTAGAATATCCCAAGCCTGTTTTGCAGAATTTGCTGAACGGATGTGAGGAACAATGGTGCGCTTCACAGACAATGCAATCAATGCATGAGCATGCGCATCCTTAAAATCCCAACAAGCTTGTTTTGCCGTAGGCAAAACAACTCTAACAGCTGCAATCCTTGCAGCAAGACCTGCAACATCCTCAACATCGCCTACATCCTCAGAACCAGGACGTACATCAATGCCCTGCACAATGTTCCATACACCCTTTGACACAAGAACATGTTGCATCATATAAGCCCACATAGGGTAGTTGTCCGCATCCAACCTGTCCTCAGCAGCAAACATCTTGAACACATTTTTGTTGTTGTTGTCAGCCATGGTAAATGCTGCACCTGATGTGAAAACTGCCCGAAAATAGGAGAAACGGAGCGGGATCAACCTGTGCTATATAGCACAAACCGTAGAAGACTATAAGGCACCTGTTATGCAGAAAACGGCACTAACAAAAATTCTGCACAAAATGACAAAATAGCCTGTGCAGTAATGCATGTAGTGGAATCGGAGGCCGAAATGAGCCCAAATCAAAATTCTGAGAAGACCAAGATCTTCGAGCCTCCCAAAAGTTTTGTCGACTTGCGAACGCTCGCCAAAGCTCACTGAAATCAGAGAAAGTGAGCAGGCATGTGCTGGAGCAGCTGGCGACTAAGCCCGAGAGGACGTGACCTGCTCTGATACCAATTGTTGGAATTAGGGTTGCAGAGAAACACACACAGCTTGGAGAAGACGAAGGAAGCTCAAGGCACACAAGAGAGTGTATTACTTGGTGTGTAATGGAAAGATAGACAGCCCTAGAGTGATTGGCGTATATACAATGCACGGGGGAAAAAGCCTCCTAAAGAGGGAAAAAATGCCCCTGCGGTCCTAGTGTGTTCACACACATCACTACCACATGTATATGGTAACAAAACTTTGCTGGGTAAGTTTGAAGCAATTCAACTACACCACATCCCAAGGGCTCAAAACCATCAAGCTGATGCCTTAGCAAGCAAAAGACTGCATGAAGTGGTGGTTGGGGCTATAAATCTAAAGCTCCCTCTATTTCAAAGAAGTGACACCATACCCAACATCATGCATTTTTTGGAAATAGGGGAATGTTCACTGGATTTAACAAAAAGACAGAAGCAATGGCTTACCCAGAAGGCCACAAGGTATCGGCTTATCAATGACGGTTTGTATTGTAAGGGTAAGGACCAAATACTCAGGCAGGTCCCTCTTTCTAATGAAATTATGGGGGTAATTTCTAGTTGTCATGATGGTGTTTGTGGTGGTCAATTTGCCCTACATATAACAAGTAGAAAAATCTTGCAGGTTGGTTTTATATGTCCTAGCCTAAATCATGATGTCCACCACTGGTGTAAGACATGGAAATTGTGTCAAAAGGTTGGCACCAGGTCACTCATGCCTAAACCACAGACACCTATCCTTTCATATGGACCATTTGAAAAATGGGGTATAGATTCCATAGGACCATTGCCTAGGGCCAACTCAGGAAAGTTCTACATCATCGTGGGAGTCGACTATATGACTAGATGGGCAGAAGCTATAGCCACAACCAGGATAACAGCTGTAGAGGTAGCTAAGTTTGTCTATGAGCACATATGCTGCAGGTTTGGCACACCATTAGAGATTATCTGTGGTAGAGGACCAGCTTTCAGAGTAGACTTGGTAGGAGAGTTAATGCAAAAACTAGGCATTACAAGGAGGCACTTCTCACCATATTACCCTCAATGTAATGGACTAGTTGAAACGGTAAATGGAATGGTTTGTAAAATTATCACCAAGCAAGTTAACAATCATCCTGGGGATTGGGATAAATATTCACTCCCAGCTTTGTGGGCCTACCAAACTTCATTCAGCAAATCTTTGGGGCTGACCCCATATCATTTGGTTTTTGGCAAGGAGGCAATCTTACCTATTGAGGTGCACTAGCAAGTCTCCAAGTGATGGCAAGCCAGCTTCAACGACCCAGCATGCATTTGAGAGATCACATCCTTGACTTAGAACGACTACATCTGGACAAAGAAGAAGCAATCAATTATTATGCAGCACCAGAAGAACACAGACGTCTTAGTTTTAATCAACACCTTCGGTGCAAAGATTTAAAGAAGGGCATGGTTGGTGCTCCGCTATGACAATCGCTTTGACACATGCAAAGATAAGAAACTCCTACTCCGATGGGAAGGCCCTTTCATCATCAGGAAAAAGTATGCCAATGGCAGCTACCAGCTTATGGAAGCTGATGGTAAGCTTCATAAAACCATAGTAAATGGTTGGAGGCTTAAACCTTATTTTCTACGATTTGATCAGACTCCACCTATCGGCATTCCTGATGAAGAGACACCATCAACCTCCACCTCCAATGACAATGATCAAACAAATGAGTTAGAGGCATAAATGCCCTAACCTTATGGGGAGGACTAATGATACGGGGTTAGCCGCACCGCCTTACAACTTGGTTGGAGAGTTTAAGTTTCTCAGCTTTCAAATCCAAGGCTGCAGGAATAAACCACATTTAAGAGCATGAGGTAAAAAGAACAACAAAAAAAGCGTGTTTTTTCTTATTATTGCCGCCACCAATCTTCTCTCGCTTGCTCACGCGCGTGCAATAGGCCGCCGCATTTTCCCTTTTAAACACCACCTCGTACCTATCCTCCATTATCACCAAAGACAAGCTCTCTCTCCTGCTTGGCTCTGCAAACCCACCATCTCTCTATCTCGTACCTTGCTTCTATGCCACCTAGCCCAATGGGCACATAAAACAAGCCTACATTCTTTTTTTCTCTTTCTCCCATTGGCGGGCCACCATGCTTGGAAAAAAATTCTCTGTCTCTCTCTTCCATTATTCACAAAGCACTCTCTCTTTTACCCCTGTCGCTCGTCCATACCCTTCTGGCGGGCCGCCATCCAAACCCTCTCTCCCTTCCTCGATTCTAATTCTCTCTCTTGCTCTTGGTGTAAGTGGCGCCAAAGGTGCATAATATTCTCTCTCTCTCTCTCTCTCTCTCTCTCTCTCTCTCTCTCTCTCTCTCTCTCTCTCTCTCTCTCTCTCTCTCTCTCTCTCTCTCTCTCTCTCTCTCTCTCTCTCTCATAACCCAACACACTCACACCACCCATCAACCGCTCATCCCCTCACTGGCCCGCTACTCTCCCCACCCCATTGACTCTCACCCCCTCTCTCGTTCTGTGTCAGACCGAGCGAGTACAGTTCATCTCTCTCTCTCTCTCTCTCTCTCTCTCTCTCTCTCTCTCTCTCTCTCTCGCTCTCTTTGTGTTCAATCCCGCAAGGGTGCAGCCAATTACAGTATCACACACACACTCTCCCCTCCCCCTCTCCTAGCCACTCGCTCCCTCCCTCTCTCTCATTCTCGTTCTCTCGTTGATTCCCTGCATAGAAGCAACCATTAAAACAAATATATACATATATATAATAGATATTATTATTTCCCTATGCTATCGTTCATACACACACACACTCTTGCTGCCAAACACACACACAACCCCACATACATATGCACCCATATATATATACAAGCACACACGCTTACGCACACGTACATACTTGGAAAAGCACACGCACACCTATACGCACACACAAGAACATAAAAACTCAAAGGAGTCAACATCTACGCCTAAGATAAAGATGGCCAACTCGCATGACACCGACATTGAAACAAGAAAAGACACCGAAGGCATGCCCGGTCGACCCCAAAAATGGACAAAAGCGTAGCATCTCGGCTTTATGCAACAAAATACCAATTTTGGTAGCATGAAACCTCACACCGACCACCCGAACCACCAACAAAACCCCTTGTAAATACCCCCAACTCCACTCTTCCCTAATAACCAAGCCAATGGTTAGTGGTTTGTAAAAAAAAATCTCCCCACCCCACTCTCTCCTCTTTCTCTATCTCTACCCTCTCTATCTCTCTTACTATAGAGGCATCTAGACTCTCTATAGCGACCAATGGATATTTGCAAGGACCATTAGGTAAGGACCACCTCTCAAGCCTATATAAAGAGGCCTCTGCTAACCACGAGAGCACTAGGGAAGGAAGAACACACTAGCGCCATGCACTCTACATTTCATGCACCACTAAGAACATAATGCACCTCCCAAGCTAGGGAGCTCATAGCATCATGTTTTGTCGCAAGAATGGGCATTTTAGCATTAGTACCATCACCATAATCACCAATCTCCACCCATACCATGGTTGAGTTACTAGTCATGACCACTTCGTGCACATAAGGAAGACACTATTCCCATGCAAGGCAACATGAGCACGATAGGATGGAATGCACTGACACCATGCTACCCCATGCCACTCTCGATGCTAGTGATTGATGTCATCGGTGGCTGCATTGTCTTGATGTTTTCCCTCAACTAACCTCCCGCTAACGTGCTAACCTCTCACTCACTCCAAAACTTTGCCATGCACCATATGGTGCTTGCATTGCATAATGTATCCCTAATACCAAGAGCAAGGTTTGTAACAGTCAAGACCACCGTTTGTAAGTATCATCATCATCAATAAAAGTGTGCAATGCTATCTTGATCTTTGAATCCATTCTCTGTTATCCTTAGCTTTGTTTTCCCCACATTCACGTGATGTTTCATCTCTTGTATATCACTCTACTTGTGCTCCATCACGTGCGGCCTCTCCAGTCAGTTAGTCAGTCAGTCAGTATGCTCCATTCGGACCTTGTCACATATCTTTCTCATACACACACTCTTGATTGTTGACTAGGCATTTTCTACATCTGGACATTTGTTGTATCACCATTTCATGTTGGTCACCTAGAGGGCATCTCATGTTTGCTACCCTAGGTCATCTATGTCTACATCCTAGCCGCACTTATGCTAGGTGGTGCCCCTCTCTAGTTATAGGATAATTCCTACCTTGAGATGATGCTTGGGGATGTTCAGGCTATGGGTGGTGTAGAGACCACCCCATATGGCATGTCATTTCTGGCTATCAATACCATGGAGATGCTTTATGGAAAATCATTCTTTGGCACAAGAACAAATAACTTTGTTGAAAGCTTTCCATTTCGGTTTCAATGGTGCATCATATTGAAGCTTTGTTAATGTCATGCCAAGGGTAGGACTAGACGGGCACGGCCCGGGCAATGTGCCGGACACACATGCAATAAAGGGGTCTATATATGGAAGAGGGCCAGGGGCCTATATATAGGATGGTTGGGAGGTTATTCGCATGTATGTCTACCGGATGGTCTAAAATTTGTATCAGAGCAAAGTGCCTTGGCAATTTTACATGAAGCACTACCATTGATTCGGAATCAAGGGCTTTGGCACACAAGTTTGGGGAACTGGCAAAATAGGGAATGTCAGCTCACAGAATCCCTACTAGTTTATTTTGTGCAAGGCACTTATGGTTTTGGTTCTCGCGCTGAGACTGTTACAGTAGCCAAGGGCTGACGTTTTTGCATGCAAGGCATGCTAAGAAGGTGGCATGGATTCCACCACTTTATGCATTATGCTTCCGCTATCACACTCACAACTCTGTCAAGGATAGACTAAGTGATGGATTGTTGAACCTGATGGTTGGTTGCTATCAACACCCAACAACACTAAAAGGAACCTAAATCTAGGACTTATTTCATAGGCAAAGTGCGAATGCTAAGTCATTTTCATACAATCACGACCCTGCAAGGCAGGTAGATCAAGATGTGGTTGTGTTTTTCTGTTACCTCTCTGAATGAGAGTCATAGCAGAAACTTGTTGCATGCTTATAGGATACGCTTCGCATTAGGCATACGATGCACATGAGCATGGAAATCAACTATACACGTCATAGTCGTTCAAGGAAAGTTCCGTAGCCCAACATGCTCTTCTTCTCTCTCGTTCTCTCTCTTTAAGGGAATAATGAAAATCTTCTACGAAGCTTTTGATACGTGTTTTGCTCATGAGTCAGCCTGAGCCAAGGTGCTCTAACTCTCAGCTAGCACGTGGCTACAATGCTACTCAAATTAGTCTTCATCGGTTTGTCCATTGAACACTAATTTGCACAAGGGCTATGAGCCACACAGGCTAAGATCCATTGTCAGGCCAAGGGTAAGACCCAACTATTGGCATTCTTTGGGTGATTGTTTTCAAGAGTAAACAGATCTACCCAGGGAAGTATACATCGACGTTAATGGACAAGCAAGGGTCTTGTCATTCAGGATGTTTACAGTGTCATTTTTGCACTACATGTTTTCAGTGCGACACTCAAGTTGAGTTTTTGATAAATCTTCAACTCACAGCAGCTGATCTCTACAAGGAAGTATAGATGCAGCAATCATTTGAGACAGCATGGTTGTCCACAAGAGCTAGGCAGTTCACTTGTGTGGATTTCTTACTCTCTCTATAGCACTACGGAGTGTCTATGAACATATTGTTTGGGGTACGACCCGGAGGGTAACTGCTAAATCACCCCATAGGCATTGAGGATCACAGTTTGATCTCTCCCAGTTAAACTTTCAAGGAAATAATTTCGCAATATTCCACACGGTAGTGGACGAATTCAACTTTTTGAGTTGATTCCAATCATTATGTACACGATTAACTATGTTGGTTACCGTTGCTTGCTAGTTGAGCAGTTTCTACAGAGGGTCTTACCAAGGGGTTTGACTACATAGATGTTAACCAAAGGGGTTGGATTGCGCAGGCAACACCCACGGTTTCCATTGCAAGTCGTATAAATACACTTGAATGTTTCAAAGCCATGGCAAGGGCATGTTGGAACAAAGTATTTTGGACCGTAGCATCTACTATACCTTATGATGTTACAAACCTAATTGCAAGGTTCGATTTGGCACATGTTGTCACATGGGATACAACATGGTCTAGGAAATCAAGGAGTTCAGTTTAGCCAGTGTGGAGCATGATAATGAGGGTCCCTCTCACTCTTGTCGTGGAGTGCTTGCAGTTACCTCCACACACAAGTACCAGCTCGTACTTGATGGATGTCGCTTTTCTTGATATCCTTGTTTGAGACATATTCCACATGTGGAGAATATGAGTCTCTTGGACTGACACTGGCACCAACTTTTTACCAATGTGTCGCGACGAAGTCCCTAGGTGTTGGTCGCATCCATTGATTCGACCCTTTTAAGCACACAATATCAGGAGCAATTTCAGTGGCCAAAAATTGTCGGGTACTAAGTACAAACTTGTTACGATTACAAGTGCTGTGAAACCACCTTAATGGAGGGTCATTTCTACATATAGCTAAGTATGCTATTGAGGCGGTCCGGGGCGGGCAACAAGAGAGGCGACCTCTAAACACCCCTCAAGGATCCCGTGCTGCTCAATTGGGGCTGGGGCAACCACAAGCACAACACAACAACAAACCCATAGCCAAACCCAAACAAGATAGGGGCACCACCTAGTTATGGTATGCGAACTAGGACGCAAGAGAGATTTTGGCACAACCAAGAAGATGCACCACACAACACACACAAGCAACCTCACACCAAGACACACATGAAATGGACCAGAGAGAGCTAGAGCAAAGGGAAGAGAGAGAGGAAAGGATCTTGCGTAATACCTTATTTGTGACTTGCAAATGGAGATGGTTCGTTATGATGCTATCGTAGAACTTGTACAAAACTCACTCAATGCTTAGTGATTGCTAATCATTGCCAAAACACACACACACACTGTCTTAGGGTGTGGGAGACCTCTCACCACAATACCCTCTTACAATGGACACAAAACTGGCAATGAAAAACACACTAAAACACTTTCTAAAATCAAGATCAACCGATAAAAACTCAAAATACACAAGTCACCTTGAATTCACCAAACCCTATTACACAAATGGAAGGACGAAGATTTGAACGTCGAATCACGCCTTTGATGCACCAAACCTCAATTTATTGATGATGAAGGAGCATGTACAATAGTGGTTTTGAGATTTGTGGAACTCACACTCTCTCACTTGCAATGTGTAGCTTGAAGGCTTCTCTCACACCAAGAGTGAAGCTCACAAGTGGTTGCTACACCTAAGTCTCTCCTCACGCATAGAGTGTTGGGGTGCTATGTGAGATGTTGGAGGTTGTTTTACAAGAAGGAGCGGGGTCTATTTATAGGTTGGAAACCCCTCATAAAGATTATTGAAAATCCTAATTTACAAGCTAACAAATCAGGATTATGATTTTTTTGAATATCAAAACATTGCGGGCCTTCTTTGTCTGCTTGAGTCATGGGTGTGGGCTCAAAAGAGAGCATTATTGATGGTAGATAAGGTGAAAGTAAGTAAAGAGAGAGAGAGAGAGAGAGAGAGAGAGAGAGTTACTTTGTACATGTCTTGAGGTGAGGTGTCTTTTATGGTTAGGTACGTCAATGGTATTTTGTGTTAGTATGTTAGTATGTTAGTCGTTAGTAATCACTAGAAAGTTAATGTTACATTTACAATGGGTAGAGTGAGTTGATTTGATGAAAGAAGAGGGGTGAATTAAAAGAGAATCATTGAGATGGTGAAGCTTTGAAGAAGCTTGAACTCACCCTTGTGTAGATTGTGGAAAAAATGACCGTTGGTCTTCTTCTTCTTCTTCGCTTCTTTATGCCGCCGCCACGGTTGATCACCACGATGAAAAGAGGATTTGTTGATGAAAAATCCTCAATTTGCAGAAGTTATCATGGTTAAGATGCTGAATTTTAGATATTTTTAGGAGAGGTAAATGAAATTGTAACATAGAAGCAATAGAGAGAGACATGGAGAGGGAGTATGTATGTAGAGGTTCATAAAAGAACTAAAGGGATGAGAGAGAAGGGTAATGGTGAAGAGGGTGGGAGAAGCCATGGAAATTGCAGGTTTGAGTGAGGGAAGGAGAGGGAGGGATGTGTAAGAGTGAGTAGGTGTGTGGAAGGGTGAGAGAAGACTAAGGGCTACTTGTGAGAAAAGTGGGCAGACTGGGGTCCACTCAAAAAATCATAGCTCACCTGTGGTAGCTCCAAAAATCATGAAAAAATTTGAGGTGATTACTCAGAGCATGGGCTACATTTTCTCTTTTGACCACCGCTCCAAATTCGGAGTGGAGATAGGTGCCAAAATTCTCACCAAAAAGCCTATTTTTTATGCCTGCAAAAGTCTTTTAGTGGCCCCCTCCTTTGTTGAATTTGTACAATGCATCCAAGAGTGAGCCCCTCCTTTGTCATATTATAATACAAATCATTCAAGTTGCCCTTGACCCATGCATGGAGGAAGATTATTGGTGAAATAAGAAATATATACATGGTGGGACTAGTGTATGGACTATTCATGGACTTTAGCTCAATGAGCACATGGTGTTAGAATAATGAGTAAAAATAATAATAAAAATATGGAGGAGTTATAGATATGGAAAGATATTGGAATCATATGATATGGTCCCTCCTTGAATTATTTTGGGTGAAAGAGGAAAAGGTATGCAAGTAAATAATATAATAAAAGTAACCAATGAGTAGAAATCAATTTTTTGTTTTCACGAGGGTGAGGGTGAAAATGTGGGAGTGATTTGTATAAAGGAAAAATATGAGGTTAGAGTATGTACATATTGGCAAAAAATATAATTATGGTGTAAGAGGATGAAAGAAGGTGTACATAGGTTTAATAAAACACGCACCTAAGTAGAAATATTTAAATAAAATACCAAAATAATTATAAAAAATCCCTATATTTAGGCCATATATACAATGAAATATTTACACACAAAGAGGCCATAATATACTTTTTTTTTTTTAATTTTTTTGGCTCACCTAGCCCAATGACTAGCTAGCTAAGGGTTTGTAAGAAGATATGGGAAAAGCCCCCTAACTCACACACGCCTATGTACAGTGAAATGTTAGGGATAGCCATAGCGTTTGGGTGAATTTGGTAGGGTGAGGTAGCTTACTATGGCAATTATGGAGAGCCGAAAAACGGCTATCATTAGCCCCCGCCTTAGATAATGGTACATTCATGTACCATTTATCTAATCATACAACATGTATATTATGTAACGTCTGCCTTTGTCTACTCTTATCTTTGAAGAATCTTTGTTGTATGATTAAAAAACCTTGTGTGATATGGAAGGTTCTCCGAGCCAATAGCAAGATGAAATGAAGTGACGGAGTAAACCTCCTCCATTGAGAAAGTTTCCATAAGCACCCCCCAGGATCAAAGATCTTGAAATATCTTTCCCAAAGCGAGATGTATGGTATGGAATGACTTACTGATTTCGGTTGAAGAAACTTGTAGATTTTACTGTTGTCCATCATTGCATCTATCACTATGAATGTGATATAAAAGATTGGTTGCTCTTCCTCTTGTGTAAAGTTGATGTATCTGCTACGATCTTCAAGAGCTTGTATGAGCAAATTCCTGAACTGTAGCTCATAAATTTCATTCAACCTGGGTAGGCTCATCAAGTAAAAAATTCTATGACCTTTATGATTTAGGAAATCTTGATCCATGCTTCCAGCTGCTATTGGAAGATATTGTAGATAGTTTACCACATAAGTAGATAATAGATGAAGGTTTCTATTGCTTCCAACACATTGGAAGAGAATAGATTTTGGTACTGATTGATGAAATATCCACATGTAGTAATCAACAAGTTTTTCATCTATGATGAAGACCAGAAGCATCACAATGTGCGACCTCCATACACCAAAGAACCAAATGAAGAAGGTTTGCAAACCTCCGTTCATCACCAAGTATTCATGTCCTCCTCCACTTAAGAAGGTATGGTGCCCTCGATGAAAGGTATATGTGAAGAGAGGAGAAGTTGACTTTGAAGAGGTGAAACCCAATATGAAGATGATTGGGGCTTCAAAATCTTGGATTTCCTTGCTAAGAGATTGTCCCATGAATGAAGAGCCACCCACTAAAACACCATTGGAGAGAATGATACCCTTCTGATAGTTTCCTTTTATGATTTTATCTTTTACTACTGAGGCGGTCCGGGGCGGGCAACAAGAGAGGCGACCTCTAAACACCCCTCAAGGCTCCCGTGCTGCTCAATTGGGGCTGGGGCAACCACAAGCACAACACAACAACAAACCCACAGCCAAACCCAAACAAGATAGGGGCACCACCTAGTTATGGTATGCGAACTAGGACGCAAGAGAGATTTTGGCACAACCAAGAAGATGCACCACACAACACACACAAGCAACCTCACACCAAGACACACATGAAATGGACCAGAGAGAGCTAGAGCAAAGGGAAGAGAGAGAGGGAAGGATCTTGCGTAATACCTTATTTGTGACTTGCAAATGGAGATGGTTCGTTATGATGCTATCGTAGAACTTGTACAAAACTCACTCAATGCTTAGTGATTGCTAATCATTGCCAAAACACACACACACACTGTCTTAGGGTGTGGGAGACCTCTCACCACAATACCCTCTTACAATGGACACAAAACTGGCAATGAAAAACACACTAAAACACTTTCTAAAATCAAGATCAACTGATAAAACTCAAAATACACAAGTCACCTTGAATTCACCAAACCGTATTGCACAAATGGAGGACGAAGATTTAAACGTCGAATCACGCCTTTGATGCACCAAACCTCAATTTATTGATGATAAAGGAGCATATACAATAGTGGTTTTGAGATTTGTGAAACTCACGCTCTCTCACTTGCAATGTGTAGCTTGAAAGCTTCTCTCACACCAAGAGTGAAGCTCACAAGTGGTTGCTACACCTAAGTCTCTCCTCACGCATAGAGTGTTGGGGTGCTATGTGAGATGTTGGAGGTTGTTTTACAAGAAGGAGAGGGGCCTATTTATAGGTTGGAGACCCCTCATAAAGATTATTGGAAATCCTAATTTACAAGCTAACAAATCAGGATTATGATTTTTTTGAATATCAAAACATTGCGGGCCTTCTTTGTCTGCTTGAGTCATGGGTGTGGGCTCAAAAGAGAGCATTATTGATGGTGAATAAGGTGAAAGTAGAGTTTTAAGGAAAAGGAGAGAGAGAGGGAGAGAGAGAAAGTTACTTTGTACATGTCTTGAGGTGAGGTGTCTTTTATGGTTAGGTCAATGCTATTTTCTGTTAGTATGTTAGTCGTTAGTAATCACTAGAAAGTTAATGTTACATTTACAATGGGTAGAGTGAGTTGATTTGATGAAAGAAGAGGGGTGAATTAAAAGAGAATCATTGAGATGGTGAAGCTTTGAAGAAGCTTGAACTCACCCTTGTGTAGATTGTGGAAAAAATGACCGTTGGTCTTCTTCTTCTTCTTCGCTTCTTTACGCCGCCGCCACGGTTGATCACCACGATGAAAAGAGGATTTGTTGATGAAAAATCCTCAATTTGCAGAAGTTATCATGGTTAAGATGCTGAATTTTAGATATTTTTAGGAGAGGTAAATGAAATTGTAACATAGAAGCAATAGAGAGAGACATGGAGAGGGTGTATGTATGTAGAGGTTCATAAAAGAACTAAAGGGATGAGAGAGAAGGGTAATGGTGAAGAGGGTGGGAGAAGCCATGGAAATTTCAGGTTTGAGTGAGGGAAGGAGAGGGAGGGATGTGTAAGAGTGAGTAGGTGTGTAGAAGGGTGAGAGAAGACTAAGGGCTACTTGTGAGAAAAGTGGGCAGACTGGGGTCCACTCAAAAAATCATAGCTCACCTCTGGTAGCTCCAAAAATCATGAAAAAATTTGAGGTGATTATTCAGAGCGTGGGCTACATTTTCTCTTTTGACCACCGCTCCAAATTCGGAGTGGAGATAGGTGCCAAAATTCTCACCAAAAAGCCTATTTTTTATGCCTGCAAAAGTCTTTTAGTGGCCCCCTCCTTTGTTGAATTTGTACAATGCATCCAAGAGTGAGCCCCTCCTTTGTCATATTATAATACAAATCATTCAAGTTGCCCTTGACCCATGCATGGAGGAGGATTATTGGTGAAATAAGAAATATATACATGGTGGGACTAGTGTATGGACTATTCATGGACTTTAGCTCAATGAGCACATGGTGTTAGAATAATGAGTAAAAATAATAAAAATATGGAGGAGTTATGGATATGGAAAGATATTGGAATCATATGATATGGTCCCTCCTTGAATTATTTTGGGTGAAAGAGGAAAAGGTATGCAAGTAAATAATATAATAAAAGTAACCAATGAGTAGAAATCAATTTTTTGTTTTCACGAGGGTGAGGGTGAAAATGTGGGAGTGATTTGTATAAAGGAAAAATATGAGGTTAGAGTATGTACATATTGGCAAAAAATATAATTATGGTGTAAGAGGATGAAAGAAGGTGTACATAGGTTTAATAAAACACACACCTAAGTAGAAATATTTAAATAAAATACCAAAATAATTATAAAAAATCCCTATATTTAGGCCATATATACAATGAAATATTTACACACAAAGAGGCCATAATATACTTTTATTTTTTATTTTTTTTATTTTTTTTGGCTCACCTAGCCCAGTGACTAGCTAGCTGAGGGTTTTTTAAGAAAATATAGGAAAAGTCCCCTAGCCATAGTGTTTGGGTGATTTTGGTAGGGTGAGATAGCTTACTATGGAAATTATGGAGAGCCGAAAAACGGCTATCAATAGCCCTCCCCCCAGGATGATGGTATATTCATGTACCATCATAGAGCATCTTTTCCAAAGAGAGTGCTTCAGAGTCCTTGACGAGATCTTCATTGTTTGGCCCCTCAGAATTTTGGCTGGAGTTACACTCATGCTTCATGTAACAATACTTACATGAGACAGAGGCCTTTGGACAGATCTTTGGTAGATCCTTTGGTAGAAGGCGACTCAAATAGGGCTTCAAGCGATACCCGTTTACCTTCCTGGAGTGCTCTTTACCATTTAAGTCCATAAGCTGATAGTAACTAGAATTGAAAGCCTTCTTGACTATGTATGGCCCTTGCCATCTAGTTTCAAACTTGGCATCAAAACAATTGTCAAGTCGATTGTCATACCTTAGCACAAGCTCTCCTTCCTTGATGCCTTTGTCCTTCAGTTTCTTGTCGTGCGATTCTTTCGCTTGTGTGGCTTTCCTCTTGTAGCACTCGTATGCTGCTTCTCTTTTCCACTCAAGCTCCACTAACGTAAGAAGTCGATCCATCCATACCTCTTGATCATCTTGTGCTCCTTTGCCATGAAGTCGCATTGTTGGAATGTTGAGCTCGATAGGCTGCAAAGCCTCTTGACCATAGACCAAGTGAAATGGTGTGAACTTCGTGGCTTCCCTATATGTGGTTCGATATGCCCACAAGGCACCATCCAAGAAGTCATCCCATAATTTTGTCTTGTTTTGCACCATCTTTCTAATGATTCCTGCAATGACACCATTAGCCTTCTCCACCAAACCATTTGAATGTGGGTAGTATGGTGTGCTATGACGATGTAGAATGTGAAGCTCTTCACAAACTTCTGTGAGCAAGCCCTTTCTAAACCCTGGACCATTATCAGAAACAATTTCCAAAGGTGTGCCAAATCTGCAACAAATGTGTGTGTACACAAACTTGCTAACTGTCCTCTCATTCACTCTTGCCACACTTTGAGCTTCCACCCACCTAGTCATATAGTCTACAGCCACTAGAATGTAGAGTTTACCATTTTTTGTCCTAGGAAGAGGACCCATAGCATCAATGCCCCACTTTTCAAAGGGTCCATTTGCAAGCACTATTTGCCTCGGGCCATGCACCAACCTTCTATTTCCATTTATCTGACAATTGTGACAGCTTTTACACCAATGTTGAACATCCACATGCAAGCTTGGCCAAACATACCCCGCAAGCAATATCTTCTTCACAGTTGATTCTTGGGCAAAATGACCACCACATGCCTCTTCATGCAAACCTTTTAGAATGGCTGGAATTTCCTCGATAGTTGGTACTCTTCTGCACACTTGATCCTTCCCTCTTTGATAGAGGGAGCCTTCTAGGAAGAGATAGAAACTTGCCTTCTTCATGAGTCTCCTCTTCTGAGCCTTCGTGAAGTCTTGTGGAAACTCACCCTCCAAAATGTAGCCAATAATGGGAGTCAATGACTCCAATCCCTGGTATCTCGGTTGCTTGACAGCTGCTGCCACCATGATGACCTGCACTTCTCTCTCAACACATGTAACTGCTTGTTGTGCAAGTAAATCAGCATCTTCATTTTGTTTCCTCGGAATATGATATAGTTGCACTTCTTCAAACTGATTAAACATCCTACGAATGGCATGAACTTTTGTCCTTAAGCTTTGATTCTTGCATGCCCAAATGCCTAAAATCTGTTTAACAATGAGAAGTGCATCTCCCTTTACCATGAGACGTTTTATCCCTTGGCCAATGCACATTTTCAAACCATGAAGTAGTGTGTCGTATTCTGCTTCATTGTTGCTAGTTGAGCCTGGTAGATTGACCTTCTCTTTCATGACCACCTCTCCACTTGGGTTGAGCAACACTAGCCCTCCCCTTGCTTTTCCTGTGGCTCGACGAAAAGCTCCATCAAAGAACAAGGTAAAAGCATTAGGAATACTTTTTGGTGGTGGTAATGGTAGGGTCTTTACTTCAGGCACCTTAATCTCCTTTTCATGCACCCTATAAGTGAGAATCCCTGCCAATTGTGCACGCACACTATCTTCTACCTTGAAAGAGTATTGAAACTCTTGCAACTCCATAATCCACTTTGAGATCCTAGTACTAAGATTCATTTGAGATGACACCCAAGGGAACAAATTCTCTGCAGTGAGAATTACAGATCCTAGTACTAAGATTCATTTGAGATGACACCCAAGGGAACAAATTCTCTGCAGTGAGAATTACAAAAGGTTTTGGTAGCAGGTAGGATCTAAACTTTCTCACCGCAAACATGAGAGAAAGCATCATGAGTTCTGCCTCCGTGTAGCCTCTCTCCAAAGCATTCATGACCCTACTAGAAAAGTAGATGGGTCGCATCCTGGTACTGTGGGGATCTTGTTGTAGCAACACAGCACCAATTGTTTCCCTTCCAACACTAGAGCTAACAAAGAATGTGTACTCCCAACAAGGAGGCATGAGTGTTGGTAGCTCTGACAAAATGAATTTAATGTTACAAAAATACTCTTCAAGCTCATCAGACCATGCAAATTCTACTTGTTGTGTCAACTTTTGCAAAGGATGAAGCAACTCCGAAGCTAAGTGAATAAAGCGTGACATATACTTCACTTTTTGAATGAAAGATGACCTCCTTAAGACTCTTCGGTGATGGGAGCTCAATAAGAGCCTTTGCCTTTGAAGGATCCACCTCAATGCCTTTATAGGAAACCTTGTGACCGAGCAAGATCACTTCATCCTCACCTATGTGACACTTGTTGGGGTTGAGTTGACCTCCCATGTCATAGAGCTTCTTTAAACCTTCTTCTACCCTTTGTAGATGCAATGATTTTGAGCTATAAATGCAGAAATCATCAATGAACACCCTAATTGACTTTCCAAAGAATGCTTGAAACACCATGTTCATGAAACGTTGGAATGTTGCAGGAGCATTTGTCAGACCAAATGGCATGACTCTAAAAGCATAACAACCCCAAGGAGTGATAAAGGTTGTTTTCAATTGATCTTCCAATGCGATACCTATTTGAAAGTAGCCTGAGTAGCCATCACACACAGTGTACTTCTCATGACCAGCTACCTCATTTAGTATCTCATCCTGAAATGGGAGGGGAAAGTGATCTCTTTTTGTTGCCTCATTGAGTGGACGGTAATCCACACACACCCTCCACTTTCCGTTTTTCTTAGGAGTGACAACAACAGGAGAGACCCACTCTGAATTCTCCACTGGATAAATGAAACCTGCTGCTAGAAGCTTTCTTACCTCCTTGAGTAGAGCCTGCTCCTTTATAACTCCTAGCCTTCGTAGCTTCTGAGCTTTAGGTGTGTCCTTAGGCTTAAACTCAATCTTGTGTTGAACAACATCTACCCCACGCATGTCGGTGTAGTCTTTAGCGAAAAGCCTAGGAAACTTCCTTAGCACACATTTGAACTCCTCTCTTTCATCCTTTGTAAGTGTTGTTGATAGCATACCTTCCAGCATCCCTTCATCTTGAACACCTTCGTTCTCTTGAGGACCTACCTCCTCCAAGCCTTGACAAGAGGTCTCTTGGTTGCTTGGCTTAAACCTTACCCCCATGACTTCGATGGAAGACTCCTCTTCAGTAATGCTGCTGCTACTTTCTTCTTCTGAAGTGATATCGGTCCAACCTTCTTCCGTCTCACTTTGAGATGATTCTTCATGGAGCTCCTCTTGGCATTGCTCCTTCATGTCAAAGACAACCTTCTTATGATTGTCATTCTTGCAAATTAATTTCCCACTCTCCCAATCCTGCAAAGCTCGCATTTTCATTATCCATGGTCTTCCTAGGATAAATGGATAACCACTTCCCTTGGTCGACATAACATAAAAATCCACTGCCTTCTTAATGCCAAAGGCCTCCACAAAAACTTTTTTACAAATTCCTACACACCTAGCCTTGCTATTGTTTGCCATTTTCACTTTGATTTCACGTGTCTCATGGATGTGCATGCCTAGTCTTTGCATGAGTCCCTCTGTCATGATGCAAATTTGTGCACCCCCATCCACTAGACCTTTCCTAACCAATCTTCCTTTGATGTAACAGTCTAGCACCGGTGTAATGTCCTCATTCATTTCAGCTTGTACAATTTTTACAACAGGCACACTCTCTTTTACCTTTCTCCTAGTGCTAACTGCCCTTGTTAAATCCCTCCTAACTTGTGGACATAATGCAAGAAATTGAGGCCATGAAATATCAAGACCCTTACCTCTCATGTCTTCCAACAAGTTGTACGGAGCCATACCATGTCCAAGAGGGAAGTCTTGGAGGTTGATACGACGTCGAGTCCTCTTGGTTTCCTTGGTTTACTTTGCATTCTTGCCTTGTCCATGGTCACTCTGTGATGTGACTCCTTCTTTCTCTTTACCTTTTCGTCGGCCACGCTTAATGCCATTGGCTTCCATGTCAACCTCATTTGAATTTGTCACCTCTACCACATGCACATTTGGATCTGGAAAAGGTGGAACTCCTTCTACCCCTTGTGGAGGTGGTCTTGGTCCATTTGGCCTTTGTAGAAGCCTTGGTTGTTGACCAGCTCCTTCTCCTGCATTCATCACTGGGTAATTCAAGTTAGGTCTCCCTGGCTCTCCACGGGGCCAAGGACAATTATACATCCCATGTCCAGACTCTCCGCAATTCCAACATTGCAAGACTCTCCTAGGTCGTGGGTCTCGCTCTTCAGACTTCTTTGCTTGTCCCTTTGGACCTACGGCTTGTGCAAGGTGAATTGACAGGCTGCTTAAGGATTCATTTAACTTCTCAATCACTTCAACCGTTACCTCAAGAAGCTCCTTAGATGTTGATGTTTGTGACTTACCTTTGGCTCTAAGACCTTCTATTGGAACCTCCCCCCTTAAGCACTTGAGTTTCCTATATTTCTCAGCAGCCCTAGTTTCAGCTGCATCAAAGGTAGCAGGTGCACCCGCCTCAACGTTTACCTTAAGGTCAGGAAAGAGTCCGGCTATGAACCTCTCCTTCTTTAGAAATTCTGCACCATCACCAGGGTTAGCAACATTTCGTATCCATAGAGCCCAAAGACGTAGGAACTCTTGCTTGTACAAGTAGTAGTCATCTAAGTCTTTTTGCTTATGAGAAACAATGTCTTTCCATAATTTCTGAGTGTTTTGGGGATCAAAGAAGTATTTCTTGAAACGATTCAAAACTTCCGTGTAATTCCCTTTAAATTCCTCAGGCAAAGAGTCAAACCAAGTGCTAGCATCTTTCCTAAGGACCACCTCAAACATTTCTACACGTTCTTGATCAGTTACTATCCTCTTGATACGGCAAGACATCTTGAAATTCGCTAGAAATAATTCTGCATCCTCTCCAGGCTCTCCAAAGAAAAGAGGATATCCAGACATTTGGCGTTGGCTCTCCATTGAATTGATTTCAAAGTGACGCGTTTTTGTTTTTTCTTTCTTTAAAAGATTTACACAATAATATTTTCTAAATTGCAATCTATTCTACAACAAAATAAAAATATTCACATCAAATGACCTATGATAATCAATAAGAGGTAGAATGAAAGGGTTTGGTGATGCGAGAATTTCTCCTACTCTTTGGGCACCAAACATGAATACCATACGTTGTTGAAAATGGATTTTTCTACTAATTGCAATGTTTATTCTAATGTGTGGAGTGAAATGGAAGGGGAAAACCTCTATTCCTGGGCCATTATCCATGGTCTATGCATGACCTAATACTCAAAACAAAACAAAAATATAGACGTCCAAACTAAGGTCGTACCTAATCAGAGGCAAAATAAAAGGGTTTACTGAAGCGTTTATCTCGGCCAACCTAAGAGGACCTAAAATCCTACGAAGTACTCGCTGAAATTGCAACTTAGTACTAACAATATGTGTACCTTTTGCCTTGCAATCGGAATGAAAGGATCATACAAATTCTCGTGATTCATGCAACCTACTTGACTATGCTAAAGGTTGAACCTACACAAAAAGATACACAAGCCTTTTCTCCGTGGGGGCACCAAAATTGAGGCGGTCCGGGGCGGGCAACAAGAGAGGCGACCTCTAAACACCCCTCAAGGCTCCCGTGCTGCTCAATTGGGGCTGGGGCAACCACAAGCACAACACAACAACAAACCCACAGCCAAACCCAAACAAGATAGGGGCACCACCTAGTTATGGTATGCGAACTAGGACGCAAGAGAGATTTTGGCACAACCAAGAAGATGCACCACACAACACACACAAGCAACCTCACACCAAGACACACATGAAATGGACCAGAGAGAGCTAGAGCAAAGGGAAGAGAGAGAGGGAAGGATCTTGCGTAATACCTTATTTGTGACTTGCAAATGGAGATGGTTCGTTATGATGCTATCGTAGAACTTGTACAAAACTCACTCAATGCTTAGTGATTGCTAATCATTGCCAAAACACACACACACACACTGTCTTAGGGTGTGGGAGACCTCTCACCACAATACCCTCTTACAATGGACACAAAACTGGCAATGAAAAACACACTAAAACACTTTCTAAAATCAAGATCAACTGATAAAACTCAAAATACACAAGTCACCTTGAATTCACCAAACCGTATTGCACAAATGGAGGGACGAAGATTTAAACGTCGAATCACGCCTTTGATGCACCAAACCTCAATTTATTGATGATAAAGGAGCATATACAATAGTGGTTTTGAGATTTGTGAAACTCACGCTCTCTCACTTGCAAAGTGTAGCTTGAAAGCTTCTCTCACACCAAGAGTGAAGCTCACAAGTGGTTGCTACACCTAAGTCTCTCCTCACGCATAGAGTGTTGGGGTGCTATGTGAGATGTTGGAGGTTGTTTTACAAGAAGGAGAGGGGCCTATTTATAGGTTGGAGACCCCTCATAAAGATTATTGGAAATCCTAGTTTACAAGCTAACAAATCAGGATTATGATTTTTTTGAATATCAAAACATTGCGGGCCTTCTTTCTCTGCTTGAGTCATGTGTGTGGGCTCAAAAGAGAGCATTATTGATGGTGAATAAGGTGAATTAGAGTTTTAAGGAAAAGGAGAGAGAGAGGGAGAGAGAGAAAGTTACTTTGTACATGTCTTGAGGTGAGGTGTCTTTTATGGTTAGGTCAATGCTATTTTGTGTTAGTATGTTAGTCGTTAGTAATCACTAGAAAGTTAATGTTACATTTACAATGGGTAGAGTGGGTTGATTTGATGAAGGAACAGGGGTGAATTAAAAGAGAATCATTGAGATGGTGAAGCTTTGAAGAAGCTTGAACTCACCCTTGTGTAGATTGTGGAAAAAATGATCGTTGGTCTTCTTCTTCTTCTTCTTCGCTTCTTTACGCCGCCGCCACGGTTGACC
The DNA here is from genome assembly GCF_014529385.1 of Adiantum capillus-veneris. NCBI lineage: Eukaryota > Viridiplantae > Streptophyta > Polypodiopsida > Polypodiales > Pteridaceae > Adiantum > Adiantum capillus-veneris. The sequence goes on along the minus strand of NC_140937.1, from coordinate 28,791,257 downwards.
ACCACGATGAAAAGATGATTTGTTGATGAAAGATCCTCAATTTGCAGAAGTTATCATGGTTAAGATGCTGAATTCTAGATATTTTAGGAGAGGTAAATGAAATTGTAACATAGAAGCAATAGAGAGAGACATGGAGAGGGTGTATGTATGTAGAGGTTCATAAAAGAACTATAGGGATGAGAGAGAAGGGTAATGGTGAAGAGGGTGGGAGAAGCCATGGAAATTGCAGGTTTGAGTGAGGGAAGGAGAGGGAGGGATGTGTAAGAGTGAGTAGGTGTGTGGAAGGGTGAGAGAAGACTAAGGGCTACTTGTGAGAAAAGTGGGCAGACTGGGGTCCACTCAAAAAATCATAGCTCACCGCTGGTAGCTCCAAAAATCATGAAAAAAATTGAGGTGATTTTTCAGAGCGTGGGCTACAGTTTCTCTTTTGACCACCGCTCCAAATTCGGAGTGGAGATAGGTGCCAAAATTCTCACCAAAAAGCCTGTTTTTTATGCCTGCAAAAGTCTTTTAGTGGCCCCCTCCTTTGTTGAATTTGTACAATGCATCCAAGAGTGAGCCCCTCCTTTGTCATATTATAATACAAAGCATTCAAGTTGCCCTTGACCCATGCATGGAGGAGGATTATTGGTGAAATAAGAAATATATACATGGTGGGACTAGTGTATGGACTATTCATGGACTTTAGCTCAATGAGCACATGGTGTTAGAATAATGAGTAAAAATAATAATAAAAATATGGAGGAGTTATGGATATGGAAAGATATTGGAATCATATGATATGGTCCCTCCTTGAATTATTTTGGGTGAAAGAGGAAAAGGTATGCAAGTAAATAATATAATAAAAGTAACCAATGAGTAGAAATCAATTTTTTGTTTTCACGAGGGTGAGGGTGAAAATGTGGGAGTGATTTGTATAAAGGAAAAATATGAGGTTAGAGTATGTACATATTGGCAAAAAATATAATTATGGTGTAAGAGGATGAAAGAAGGTGTACATAGGTTTAATAAAACACACACCTAAGTAGAAATACTTAAATAAAATACCAAAATAATTATAAAAAATCCCTATATTTAGGCCATATATACAATGAAATATTTACACACAAAGAGGCCATAATATACTTTTATTTTTTATTTTTTTATTTTTTTTGGCTCACCTAGCCCAGTGACTAGCTAGCTGAGGGTTTTGTAAGAAAATATAGGAAAAGTCCCCTAACTCACACACGCCTATTTGCAGTGAAATGGTAGGGATAGCCATAGTGTTTGGGTGATTTTGGTAGGGTGAGATAGCTTACTATGGCAATTATGGAGAGCCGAAAAACGGCTATCACTACTCTCCCATGTTCTTCATCCCCTTCTAAGCCCCCCCTTTGGCAAGGTTGTAACTCCTCACATCGTACCACCTCAAAGGTTGATGGATTACTGTTTGATTTTGTAAAAACTTTGGCTTCTTGCATGATAGGTTCCTCCATGATTAATATACATGGGTCATACCAATGCTTTTCAACATCCTCAAACACTTCTTGAAGATTATCCTCACATGGATTCAACTCGCACTCTTCTAATTTGTTTTGGAGTTGGCATTCCATGTACACAATCATCTGTTTATGATCAATGTGGTCTATGATCTCCCCACCTATGATTTCATCTTCTTCTTCACTTTCTTCTTTTAGGCAAGATACACTCTCAGAACATTCCATAAGATCAAGGTTACCTTCAAGTTCTTCATTCTCCATAGAGTCATGTTGCACAAAAGCTTCGTCTGCTCGGACTAGAAATTGATCCTCCACCAAAAGGTTGGATGTATCCATTATTGAATCATCAATGTCATTTGAGATATCTTGTGTCGATTTTTGCATGCTTGTGATAAAGGTAGAAGAAAGAGATTCCACATTTGAATCTTGGCCACACACTTTAGCACTTGAATAATCAGTTGGCATGTAAGTAACTTCTTCAACATTTGTCGGAGTAGAAGGAGACAAGTATGGCAAAGGAGATGACTCCTTGATAGAAACATTTTCATCAGGGTTGGTTCTTCCAGCATGATGGAAACCATTTTTGATGTAGAAGTACTTGTGAAACTTCCTTCGGGCAATAGTGACCGCTTCTTCAAAGGTAGAGGATCCACTACAAGTAACCTTAGTCTTTAGGAAAGGATACAAACCCGAAATAAATTGATCCATTTTTACATAATCTGGAAATGTAGAACTAAATCCACATCCTTCCCATTGACGAGAAAAAATATCCTCATAAGCATAGTAGTCTTCACCATGTTGTTGAAGTCTCCGTAGTGAAGCCCGTGCTTTCTCCGTTGTTGGAACTTTAGAGAATCTGGCCTTCAAAGCTTTGGAAATTTGGGTATATCCATCTTCAATCTGAGAAGACATACTCCAAAACCATTGCTCAACGTTGCCTCTAAGGCATAGCAATAGAAAATCCCCTTTTTCAATGTCATCCCTTTTACCAAGGATATGACAAACCATTCTAAAATCAACAAGAAAATCATCAACATCTTCTTCTGGATTTCCAAAGAAGATTGGGATATCATCAAAGGTATAGCGTGTCATAGTCTCTCAATGCTAGAACCACACAAAGATTAGTTCCAGACAATCATCAACTAACTACAAAAGGTCTTTCAACATGAATTCTAAACTTTTATGTGAAAATGTTTTTTTTCCTTTCTTATGTTATCCATAATCCGAACCATATTCTAGATCAATTTTTGTTTCCTTGAAATTAAACTTGGTCATACATGTTTTCATGATTCATGAAATCTACTTGATTATGCTGAAATTCAAGCATTCATGGAATACAACAACACTAAGCACACAATCGCTCCTCAGTGGGGGCACCAAAATTGAGGCGGTCCGGAGCGGGCAACAAGAGAGGCGACCTCTAAACACCCCTCAAGGCTCCCGTGCTACTCAATTGGGGTTGGGGCAACCACAAGCACAACACAACAACAAACCCATAGCCAAACCCAAACAAGATAGGGGCACCACCTAGTTATGGTATGCGAACTAGGACGCAAGAGAGATTTTGGCACAACCAAGAAGATGCACCACACAACACACACAAGCAACCTCACACCAAGACACACATGAAATGGACCAGAGAGAGCTAGATCAAAGGGAAGAAAGAGAGGAAAGGATCTTGCGTAATACCTTATTTGTGACTTGCAAATGGAGATGGTTCGTTATGATGCTATCGTAGAACTTGTACAAAACTCACTCAATGCTTAGTGATTGCTAATCATTGCCAAAACACACACACACACTATCTTAGGGTGTGGGAGACCTCTCACCACAATACCCTCTTACAATGGACACAAAACTGGCAATGAAAAACACACTAAAACACTTTCTAAAATCAAGATCAACCGATAAAAACTCAAAATACACAAGTCACCTTGAATTCACCAAACCGTATTACACAAATGGAAGGACGAAGATTTGAACGTCGAATCACGCCTTTGATGCACCAAACCTCGATTTTTTGATGATGAAGGAGCATGTACAATAGTGGTTTTGAGATTTGTGGAACTCACGCTCTCTCACTTGCAATGTGTAGCTTGAAGGCTTCTCTCACACCAAGAGTGAAGCTCACAAGTGGTTGCTACACCTAAGTCTCTCCTCACGCATAGAGTGTTGGGGTGCTATGTGAGATGTTGGAGGTTGTTTTACAAGAAGGAGCGGGGTCTATTTATAGGTTGGAAACCCCTCATAAAGATTATTGGAAATCCTAATTTACAAGCTAACAAATCAGGATTATGATTTTTTTGAATATCAAAACATTGCGGGCCTTCTTTGTCTGCTTGAGTCATGGGTGTGGGCTCAAAAGAGAGCATTATTGATGGTAGATAAGGTGAAAGTAAGTAAAGAGAGAGAGAGAGAGAGAGAGAGAGAGAGAGAGAGAGAGAGAGAGAGTTACTTTGTACATGTCTTGAGGTGAGGTGTCTTTTATGGTTAGGTACGTCAATGGTATTTTGTGTTAGTATGTTAGTCGTTAGTAATCACTAGAAAGTTAATGTTACATTTACAATGGGTAGAGTGAGTTGATTTGATGAAAGAAGAGGGGTGAATTAAAAGAGAATCATTGAGATGGTGAAGCTTTGAAGAAGCTTGAACTCACCCTTGTGTAGATTGTGGAAAAAATGACCGTTGGTCTTCTTCTTCTTCTTCGCTTCTTTACGCCGCCGCCACGGTTGATCACCACGATGAAAAGAGGATTTGTTGATGAAAAATCCTCAATTTGCAGAAGTTATCATGGTTAAGATGCTGAATTTTAGATATTTTTAGGAGAGGTAAATGAAATTGTAACATAGAAGCAATAGAGAGAGACATGGAGAGGGTGTATGTATGTAGAGGTTCATAAAAGAACTAAAGGGATGAGAGAGAAGGGTAATGGTGAAGAGGGTGGGAGAAGCCATGGAAATTGCAGGTTTGAGTGAGGGAAGGAGAGGGAGGGATGTGTAAGAGTGAGTAGGTGTGTGGAAGGGTGAGAGAAGACTAAGGGCTACTTGTGAGAAAAGTGGGCAGACTGGGGTCCACTCAAAAAATCATAGCTCACCGCTGGTAGCTCCAAAAATCATGAAAAACTTTGAGGTGATTATTCAGAGCGTGGGCTACATTTTCTCTTTTGACCACCGCTCCAAATTCGGAGTGGAGATAGGTGCCAAAATTCTCACCAAAAAGCCTATTTTTTATGCCTGCAAAAGTCTTTTAATGGCCCCCTCCTTTGTTGAATTTGTACAATGCATCCAAGAGTGAGCCCCTCCTTTGTCATATTATAATACAAAGCATTCAAGTTGCCCTTGACCCATGCATGGAGGAGGATTATTGGTGAAATAAGAAATATATACATGGTGGGACTAGTGTATGGACTATTCATGGACTTTAGCTCAATGAGCACATGGTGTTAGAATAATGAGTAAAAATAATAATAAAAATATGGAGGAGTTATGGATATGGAAAGATATTGGAATCATATGATATGGTACCTCCTTGAATTATTTTGGGTGAAAGAGGAAAAGGTATGCAATTAAATAATATAATAAAAGTAACCAATGAGTAGAAATCAATTTTTTGTTTTCACGAGGGTGAGGGTGAAAATGTGGGAGTGATTTGTATAAAGGAAAAATATGAGGTTAGAGTATGTACATATTGGCAAAAAATATAATTATGGTGTAAGAGGATGAAAGAAGGTGTACATAGGTTTAATAAAACACGCACCTAAGTAGAAATATTTAAATAAAATACCAAAATAATTATAAAAAATCCCTATATTTAGGTCATATATACAATGAAATATTTACACATAAAGAGGCCATAATATACTTTTATTTTTTTATTTTTTTTGGCTCACCTAGCCTAGTGACTAGCTAGCTGAGGGTTTTTAAGAAGATATGGGAAAAGCCCCCTAACTCACACACGCCTATGTACAGTGAAATGTTAGGGATAGCCATAGCGTTTGGGTGAATTTGGTAGGGTGAGGTAGCTTACTATGGCAATTATGGAGAGCTGAAAAACGGCTATCACTATGTTCATGAGAATGTCTCATGGTTGGTACCTAGGTGTGACTGGGTTGTCACATTCTATTATGGTCCAACTTTTGTTGCAAAGTATGCTATATTCATGAGAATGTCTCATGGTTGGTACCTAGGTGTGATCGGGTTGTCACATTCTATTATGGTCCAAATTTGTTGCAAGACTTTCACGTACAAACCGTGGAAAGTCTCGTCATGGAATTGCGGTTCGGATATTTTTGTGTTAAATGCATGCACACTAGGTGTATGGGCCCGAGTGTTTAACACAAATTTATTCGGAGCGGCATGCAAATTCATGCACATTATTTTTTCTGCAATTTTTTGCACTGCCAGGGCAATCTCTCTTGCAGATTTAGTATGAGTTTACACCCTTCCATACAAGGTGATGGCTGAGTATGGGTGTTCGTGATTGGTTGCTTGAAACTCTGATCTGCTTTCAACCTAGTTGGTTGTCTCCATTCCATATCGAGTATGTGACTGGATACTCTATGATTGAGTCATAGTTTGTCGTCAGTCGTGGACGACTGTCTGTAAGTGGTTGGAGGAAAGCACCTCACTCTTATTGTTGCTATTCATCCCGCGTAGGATAGGCAGCTTACAAGCATTCTATTTAGTACTAAAGGATATGAAAAGTGCATACGTTAGTAAAGAACTCTAAAGGATATGCTAAGTGCATACGTTAGCAAGAAGTGAAACAACTAGATCGGTTACCTTTCTGGTTTGGAGTTTGCTTCATATGATGAAAGGCATATTACGGCTAGTTCTAGTCTCTGCCTGTTATTCTCAAGTTATCAACCTTAATCATCAGTTTGTATGAGGTTGACTATTGGCAAGAAACCACCGCAAGTCAAGGACTTGGTTGTTGCTGATGAGTATGTCAGCATAGTACTTTCATGGAAAGATGAGCCGAGGTTATATTGCACATTCGAGTACCTTCATAAAGTCTGAACCCTGGGTATGCATTTAAACACCTCTTAGTTGTGATAACTCGTTTATCATTATCAAGTGAGTTCTAAATGGAGCCTTCACGCTCTTTTGATTATGAGTCGGTTAACCAAGACGGTTGCACAGGGACAACAATGTAGAAAATCAAGATGTTACTCTTGATTTAAATGAACCTCCCAATGAACCGGGTTCCGATTCAACGAACCGTTGGATCCATGAGGGATGCCACGGTGGAAAAGATTAGTGTTCTTATGAAGATACCACCACTTGTGTTTTCGAGGACGAAAACGCTTCTGCAAGGGGGGAGTAATGTCATGCCAAGGGTAGGACTAGACGGGCACGGCTCGGGCAATGTGCCAGACACACATGCAGTAAAGGGGTCTATATATGGAAGAGGGCCAAGGGCCTATATATAGGATGGTTGGGAGGTTATTTGCATGTCTGTCTACCCGCTGGTCTACCATTGTTATCCATAACTTTTGCTCAACCATTTCAATGTACATTGGTGCCTATTTGAAATCCAAACATAGTGATAATTTCTCTTTCCTTTTGTTGAGATTATCATGCTTAGCTACTTCTCCACATGAAAGGTCAATACGTAAGGTCCGATGGGTCGTATTATAGGGTCCATTGGCCAAACATAAAACTGTTTATGCGGTACATGATGGCTTTTGAGAGTAGTACATAGTCAATCACACTGCCCCCATTATGTTTCCTACATGTAAATCCATTGGCCACTCCACAAAGATACACCATTGGCAATGAGCATACTCGTGCTATTACACATGTGTAAAAGTAACTTTCCATAGTGATCTGGCTCTTTCTCATCCATTGAAGTACAATCATACAAGTGAACTTCCTCCAAGTCCCTTGAAATGTATGGCATATCAAATTGTTGAGTATCATGCTGCAATGGTTTTGTGCGAGCATTCATATCCCCAAATACAATAACATCACCTTCGCCTTTGAAATAAGCAATGTCCTCTTCTAAATAAAAAATGGTTGATCTCTATCCATGCAAGCATAAAAGGGGAATTATGATGCGGGATGTAGCAACCGGATACAAAAATGGGTGCTCTTTTTGGTGTCATAATTTTCAGCCATACATAATTTGTACTTGTCATCTTTCACAATTGATACAAAATCTTCCAATCCTCTCTTAACCATACATGCTACCCCTCCTTTCCCTCTTTGTTGCTTGAGATTCTTTGACCACATCAATGAATGTACATTGTAATTCTCAAGCCGTTAATCCTTTGTGTATCATGCTCCCAAGTTTCAAGAAGAAGTACAACATTGGCTTCGCTTGTTATTTCATCAATGCCAACCCCCGCATTCCATGGGTATCATTACAATTCTAAAAGAATATTTTCAATTGTAACTCGGTCTCATAGGTCACACATCCCCATTTTCTCGAGGGACTTGCCTCCTCCTTGGGCACATTTTCTTCGTGAGAGATCTCCTTGTTTTTCTTATTATTTTCATCATATGCCTTGCAACACATATTTTGTTGCTTGAGTGCAATCTTCACATACAAAGCATTTTGTATCTGTAAAAAAGATTTAACTATTATCAAGGATAATCTTTTGTTTGGTGTCATCCGGCATGGTGCATACAATTGGCCTTTCTCCCGAACAAGGAGCTCCTTGCTTCCCCACTCTATGTGCTCCATAGACCATACCTTCGGAATGACAAAGTGGGTTTTGAAGAAATCTTTGATAGCAATGTCAAAAGAAAGAGGTGTCTCTAACTTCTCTTTGGGAATTCCACGAATAACAATGTTCTTGGAACGTCACTCCCATTCCTTCAACTCCTCCACATCCACATTCTTAGGATTCTTTGTTTGAACCAAAGCTTGCATGATTGAGGAATTAGGAAACACATTGTTACCACATACATCAACCCAAGACTTGTTTGTGCATACATATTTCATGTTGCATACATCCCGGCTCAAGGTGTCAAATTTCTTCTCTTTCAATACATGGTCATGCTCTACTTTTCTCATACACTCCTTCAAAGTATTCAAGCCCACAAGAGAACATTTAAATTACTTGAGTTCCTCTTCAAGTTGCATTAAACGTGCTGTTTGCATCTCAAGTGTCCTCTTGAGATTCTCATTCTCAACCACAAGTACCCTTAGTGTGCCAGTCTCCATTGCAAGTTCTCATAAATGTTCACCTTGTTTGTTTATGGTCTCTTGCAACAATACCAAGTATGCCATGATCATGGTTTTTGATGTTTTTTGTTGGTGGTTGTGTTGCTATCTCAACACTTAGGAATTTTTGGATCATTTTTCACAATGGTTGTGGACCTTGTTGAAGAAGTAGAACCCTGGAAAGTGCCGGAAGACATTGTATGTAAAATAAGAGATGAGATTCAACTTTCTTGAACCTCTTCACTTTGGAAATGCTACTACAGAAAATCCTTTCATAACTACAAATGCCTTCCGCGCGCGCGCACGAGAGAGAGAGAGAGAGAGAGAGAGAGAGAGAGAAGAAGAAGAAGAAGAAGAAGAAGAAGAGGTTTTTAACGTCGTAGGAGACTATCCCAACCAATCTTAAAAATCTATCCAATGAGGACAGTCAAACTCAAGACCTGTTATTAGAGAGAGAGAGAGAGAGAGAGAGAGAGAGAGAGAGAGAGAGAGAGAGAGAGAGAGAGAGAGACGGAGATAGATTTTATTATCATCCACGAAAGTCAATTATGACCTATGGGACCAAAGTTACATGTGATGTAGTATGTGTATGGCTGATGAGTGACTCACGATGCACCAAACTTTTGGTGATGAGAGTGCTATGGAGAGACCACACTGTGCTTGGGAGAGGAAAGTGTGTAGGTCTAAGTCATGGCTGAAAACGTGAGAGAAGCAAGTTCGGATGTGACCAAAATATTCACACTCTAGTAGTGTGCGGTACTCAAACTCTCGAACTTGCAGTGAGCATAATGTGCACAATCAATTTGACTCTACTCCATTGCCCCAACACCTTGTCTCACACTGAAGGGAATGGGAGCTAAGTTGAATGCCTATAAAAATGCATATGGCCGACAAGGGGATAGGTTGAAGCATGTAAGTGTGAGTATGATTTTTTCTTTCAACGAAGGACATGGTTTTGTAGTTTGGGGAAATATGGCTGGTGTAATGTATGAAGCATGACCCACCTGATTTCTCCCAAGCCATGATACATTGGCGTTGATGAAAGCTGCATTCACTTGGGAGTCAGTTGAAGCATCATGTAGCAAGTGTAATGCATCCCATCTCCCAAACCACTTCTTATGGCTTGCATCCATCCCGTGCTCAAGATCTTGCTTGTATGCGTCTTTTGAACCTTTTTGCTTGCTTCCCATGCAATTGTAGGAAGTCGATGTGAGGGGTTTTGATGCATCTTTATCATGTACTGCACAACCCTTTCCATGCCCATAAACTCAATTGGAAGAGATCCGGACTCAAGAAGTGGGAGCATATATGGTGTTTGTGTCTTAACTTATTGAAAGTTTGTAAGGAAACTCTTTTGGACATTCTCCAACTCTTTGCAAGTAGACTTTGAGATGCTCCCACCCCATACTTTAACTCCATTAAGAAGAACTGGTGTCACCAATGCATCAAAAAGGTACTTCTTGAGAACCCAACACTTGATGTTTCCTGCATTACACATGTTCTCACATGCAAAATATGCTTTCTTTTCAATTTCCAAATGATGCAAAGCACATTCATGCCACTTGTGATTGACCGAAACCTCAAGGCTAAGGTACTTAAAGCTCTCAACAACTGTAAGTTTCTCATTGTTGTACACAATGCATGTCTTATCCTTATGGTATGGTTGGTTTTCACAAGCATAAATTTTGTTTTGGATTCATTCACAATCAGCCCACTATGCAAGCAAAAGCTCTCAAGGACAACCACAAGCTTTTGTGCATCTTCTAAAGTGGGTGCTAAAAGCACTACATCATCCACACACAACAAAAGCATGATTATCATGTTGCCAATAGTGTCCTCTTCCATACCTTCTTCTTGCATAAAGTCAAGTACCATTTGTTCAAATTTATCAATGCATAGACCAAAGAGAGTTGGTGACAATAAATATCCTTGTTTAACCCTAATAGTGCTTACAATTTTTTTTGAAATTCCTCTTTCCATGCCCAATTGACACATTTTCTTCTCATAGATCGGAGAAACCGCAAGCATAAACTCACTTGGCAGGTGGAGTTCTTCCATTTGTTAGCAGCAAGCTAACGCGAAAACCATTTTTCGGAGTTCTCCTTGTAAAAAAATTATTATTTTGATAAATTGAGAATATTGTAACTCCTATTTTCTTGGTAATCTTTGTAATTAATGAGCTGAGGCTACAAGTTTTCAAATTGTATTAGCCAATCAATTCCCAGCTTTGGTAGAGCTACAGATTATTAGTTTTGACCACTCAAAAACCTTGGCTAAGATATAAAAGCCAATTGTTGTAAGTTTTGGATAAGAAATATAGAGCGTGAGCTAACGGCGCTCACTTCTCTCCTTCTCGCGCTTCCAACTCCCTCTCCGGTGTCACATTGCAAATGCGTTTGTTGCATTGTAACCGCAGATAAGATCTCTACGTATTGATGTAATCCATTCACAGTATTTCGTAGCTTTTGGCATCGTCGACGACCCGCGGCCTAATTTCATCATAACTAGGAATTTACATGTTCAAATCAAAAACTAAGCATAGGCGGGGTATTGGGGCATCATTGCTAAGCATTTAGATGCAACTAGGTCAAAAATCCATTGCTATTAATAATCGCGATATTGGAACTTGACCTAAATTGGGTTTTGAGGCCATAGGCATGTGCTTAGGTTTTATGAACTTGTCCTAGAAGTTTCATTATGTTTGGATGTCATTTGATGCTGTAACGGATGTGATTTGCTTGCTGATGAGTGATTGGATTTTGGTGATTTCAGTCACTTGAGTGTAGCTTGAGTTAAATGCGAGTTGTTAGTTGTTTTCCAAGAGATTGACAACCTCTTGTAGCCTCCATGCACTAGTCTAGTTAGCTTCGTCCCATGGTTTAACAAATTAATCGTGGTTCTCGCTAATACTGCAATAAGATAGGATGGTGAGGTTAGACATGCGTCCCACATTTGGCGCGATTGACGGGGATCCAAGAGACCTAAACTAGGGAAAAACATGAGCGTCTTGTGTAGTTGTTCTTTAACTTCATCTAAATTCGCCTAGTTTTCAAAACTCTCTTTTAGAAACCGTATAGCTTAAGATTGTCGTCTTTCTTGATGTGTAGAGGTAGCTTGGAGGTAATCGTACTTGATGAGTACCTTTAGGACTGTAGGATTGTAGATTTAGATTAGGATTTAGAGAATGATTGGTAGACGAGACAAGTCTTAAGATCAAGACTCTGAAAAACATAAAAAACACAAGAAGACAAGTGTTTGTGGACACTTTCCACAACCCCATTGCATGAGAAACTAGGAGTATGGTAAGTAGGATCCGAGGTGGATTTCAAAACATTGCTCTCTCTGAAAGAATCAAGTGTGATTTTTTATGTAATGTTACATAATTTTAGGTCTACAGTTCGAAATAGCTTGAAAAGACTCGAATTCACTCAATCCGACTGCAGAGTAAGCCTAAGAGTTGTCCGAACCAGTGGGTGAGCTCAAAAACACTTCGACGTAAAAATTTCAAGAAGTTGACCAAAAATCAGATTATTTACTTTTTCTTGACATTTTAGGCCAAATTAAGTTTTGTATTGATTTATAGGCTTACAAAACATCATAAAAAGACTGTTCTTGAGAAAATTGCAAAAAAGTGCTCATTTCAAGCCTCAAGTTAATAATCGTGATTATTAACTTTCTACTCTAAATTGGCCAAGGTTCATATCATTGACTCATTTCATGTGTACAAACAGCTTTTGTAAAGGCCCAAAAGATTTGGATCACTAAACTAGCAAAAAACTAAAGTTTGTACTGACTTTTTGAATCTTGCTTGTAAATTTGAAAAACATTTATCCAAACTTGTTGAAAACTGATCTATAGGCTTATATTGATGTAATAAACATGTATATATGCTCGGTTGATCAAAAATTTGCAAAAAATTGTCAAATGTAGATAATCACGATTATTTACATATGTCCTGTTTTTGAACTTTTTTGACCCAGTTGGCATACCACTAGCTTTACCATGTTGTAATAAGCCCACAAACCAAATTTGGTAAGATTTGATCAAATTTTTTCCAAACTTGTTGAAACTTGTCCAAGGGTTTTAACAACTTGTATACTTACCAAACCTATCAAAAAAGTGCAAAAACTTGAGAAAAGTAAATAATCACGATTATTTACTTCTGCTATCCAGAGACTTCAATTTTAACTTTTGGGCTTATACAATGTTAGACCATCATAATATAAGGCCACAAGGTAATTTTGGGTTCAATTGGATCAAAATTGGTACAGATACACTCAGTTTATATGTTGCATATTAGACCTTTGATTTTGCTAAAGCTGAATCTGAAAATCAAATTTTGACTTCCATAGCACGATTTGAAGTGATACACAGAGACCAATCACGAGAGTTCTCAAGATCTCTACTGTCCTTATAGAAAAATAGCTAATTTGATTAATTTTGTACAAGAATCACGTTGCAGACGAGGAATCAGTGACTTGACAGAAAGTTGCAATTGAACCGAGTTGAAATTGACGACAAGTCAATCCAAGGTGAGTACTCTATCCAGGGCTTCATAAGTCTATATGAACCTTAGATCTGCTCGTGTACTAGGAAATCAAGGCCTATTTGAAGAAAGCACCAGTAGAGTATCCATCGAAGAAAGCGTGAATCAAGGCAATTCCTTGCACACAATTCCTGAAGAAGTCTCAAACACTTTTTCAGATTCAACTTCAGAAACTGGAACGACAATGCGCTATAAGCATATACTCTCTTTTTACAAGACTAACCGTCATGGAGCCCAGGTTTACTTGGATCCTAACTTAGAAGTAAACACTATAATCCTATATATGTCAGCAAAAGAAGGACCACCAACTTTGGAATTCGAGGACTACGATCAAGTAGACTTGAAACCTTTAGAAACGGATTAGTACGGATAATCCTAGGATCGGAGTTTATTGTTGGGAAGATAGAAACATAAAAGATCTTTTGTGGACTTCTCATGCTAGACCAGGATAATTAACAGCCATGAAGATCATCTATATCTTCAAGATTAAAGATAAGGGATCTGCAGATCTATCAACTTACCTATTTAGGGATTGTTATAACAACAACTTTGTTATGATGACTCTTGAGGAGGTAGAAAAAACCAAATACCAAGGGTATTCCATAAGGGATTGGATCTTGGGGCAAGGACCAAAAACAACTCCAAGAGATGAACATCCAGAGAGATCATCTGAGAGTAATGTGAAGAAACCAGAAACCACCTCATCACGTAGAAAACTGGGTGACACTAAGGCCAGTCCAAAGCTACATGAGTCACTATTTCCAACAGACTGGTTTGAAGGACTCGGAACACGCCCAACTCCCAAAAGACCTGGAGTTGAACCAAATAGATGTGTGAGACTAGCTGATTTTCAAAACTGGGTCAGAAAATACAGTGGATCAGGGGATCCATATGATCACTTAGCAAGCTTTAAGAAATTTCTAAGAGCAGAGCGTATATTCGATTTCCATACTCAATTCGAGGGGTTTGGAATGACATTAGAAGGAAAAGCTCTGACATGGTTCCAAAACATTCCACCAAGGTCAATCATGGACTTGAACACATTAGCTCAAGGATTTGTAGCTGCTTGTTCTAAAACGGGGATTACTATAGCTTTAAACAGAAACATGGTGAGTTTGTTAGGGATTGTGTAACTCGAATGAAACAATACATTGTCAGATGCCCAGAGATGGAGATACCTGTAGAAGAACGACTTGCATCCTTGTTCTGGAGGGACTGCTAAACAAATAACTTCAAGCTATACTCTATAGTAAAAACCATACAACCCTAGAAGCGTATGTGTCTGATGCTATTGACCTAGGAGACAATTGTGAGATCTTTAGTGAAGAGGATGTCCCTAAGGATAACTAAAGCAAGAAGACAGCATCCACAAAACCAGCACAAGTGGGAACGGCTGCTGCGGCACCACTCTCAGCCATCGAATATATGCTAAAGAGGATGAATGACATGACGAACAATATGCAAAAGCAGCTATGAGAGGACCACAAAAAGGGATACCTCCACAGGGACAACCAGCTAGGCCACAAACATGGTGTGCAATTGAGGGTAAATGGAACAACCATGAAACGCATGGGTGCTACTTCAGACTAAAGTATGATGGGAATGTTCAGTATGTGCCCATGAGGCCCCAGGGACAGCCCATGTATAGATATCAACCTAATATGTCCCAAGCTCAAAGACCACCAATGGGTATGGAAAGACCTCAAACTGTGTTGGGATAATAACCTCCGTATCCAGGACATAATGCGGTGCCTGTAAAGTACATGCACTCGGAAGGAGTCATGGATGAACAAGCATTAGTGCCTGTTACACCCTATGCAGAGCCTAGTACATCTACAGTAATGGTAGAGGGAGATTGGTAAAGTCGACATCCACCACCAATGGAAGAAACCATGAATTATGCTCCACCAGAGCTCGCACCAATGTATTATGTAGCTAATCAAGGTGTCAGACCTCCCATGGGAAGACCCATGATGAAGCCCAGAACAAAAACTCTCATAACTGTGGTGCTGATAACCATTGGAAGAACAAATGTCCAGAGCCTGACAAAAACCTCAAACCAATTGAAGCCTATTGTATACAATGTTGCAAAAAGTGAGGACACCTTCCGTAAGATTGTCCTAAGAATTCTTTGAACAAGGGAAAAGATGTTGTAAACGTAGTCCAAGTGATGCCTAGTAGCTCATCAAAGAGCGAACCGTTTGTTCCAATCAAGGTAATCACTAGAAAAATAAACAAAATTCCTCTGATTATTCAAAGAATATGAAAGTTTCTTCTCAAAGAATCAAAAGAAGCATAAGCAAAAGATATGAGACGAGAAAACAAAAACAACGGGGTGAAAACGAAGAGAAAGCAAAAATTCTAGCCCAGGACAAGTTGAAAGAAACTGACAGTGAATTAAAGGAAACAACCGTGAAATCTAGAGGATACATTCTGGTTGATAAAATTTTTGAGCCTATTAATGCTGCCTTGGAAGCTTACCAAGGAGGACTCAAAGCAGGCCAAAACATGGAAAAGAAATGGAAAAACTGTCCATCTCCAGACATGGAAGCAGCAAAGCTGGAGGCTTATCAAAATTTGGTAAGAATCACGTAAGAAATGTTGGATAAACAAAAACCCAAGCTTGAAATTATTGCAAAACCTAGGAGCTTGCTGTAGAAGAAACGAAAGAAAAATTCGATGTGGTGGTAGAACCCCACCTTGAAACAAATGAACCAGAGCTGATAGTGCCGGACAGCGAATATGCCTTAGACAAAATTCCATTCGTAGAGGAAGACTGGCCAGGACACTTATGGGAAAAGGTGAGAGAGATCAATGATGGGAGCCTAACTTTAAAGTCAGCTCCTATAGAGGAGGTCTGGTTGGATACCCTACCATCTGATATGAACATGGATTTACAATCCTTGTACACGGATTGCAGATCGGAGGCTTTAGGAATATCTAAACCATGGACATTAAAAAAATTACCTTCTTACTTGGGAGATAACGAAGATGAATCCATCGTGTGCAAGACCACTCAAGTAAAAAGAGCCAAACAGACCTTAGAAGTAGACAACATTCACTCAATCATGTCTACACCTATCCAATGCACTCTTGCTTTGGGAGAACTGTTGAAACTCAGGCCATACTTATGGAACGACTTACAGAAAACCCTAGAGAAGGGGGGGATAACAGGGTTAATCTCTAAGAATTTGGGAAAATTGAAAAATGAAATAGAAAACAAAGAGATTCCATCATATCCTATGAACAAGTTCATAGAATATTATGAAGGAGAAGAAGGAAACACTACCCTCCCAGTGAAATATAATGACATTGAAACCATGGAAATACTGGATAATGGAGCTGGCATAGCCATAGCCACTAAAGCAGTATGGGAATCCTGGGGATAGCCAGCCATTAGACAAATGCAAATGAAATTGCAGTTGACTGACAGACACATTGAGAGACCACTAGGGCTACTTGAAAAAGTGATAGTCAATTCCTGTGGAATTGAATATCAACACACATTTTCCATAGTAGACTTTGGGAAAAAACTCAACTATGAAATCATATTGGGAAGACCTTTCATGTGACAGGTACAGTTTATCCAAGATTGGGGAAACGACTATCTGTACGTGAAGCAGGTGGGATCTATAACAAGAGTCAATCTAAGAGATCACACTTATAGAGATGTCTTGAAAACACCCATCCAAGAGTTTGATTCAGTCTCTTTGGCTGAAACTAAACTCCCATCTTGGTTAAACAAAGACACTCCTATTTGGATGTGCAGAGCTTCAAAAAATGGAAGCTTAAGACTAGAGGAATGTATCCTAGAAAGGGACTGTGAAGACAAAACCTACATACCTGAGACCTTTCCAGAGCATTTATTCAAACCATTCGAGTGGACTCAAATTTTAGCGACAATGGATGTATGTGTGAATACATCTATGCCTAGTCAATTTTGCAATGAGGATGGCTACGACATAATTCCCATCCAAATGATGTCAGTCCTCAACATTGAAAACAAAGATGAGCAACCCAAGGACTTGATGGAAGCTCAACAAGTCCTTTTTGACCTCTATTACGATGCTACTGATGAGTTAGATGAACACTCAGCTACCTCAAAAGATTCGGGGTCATAAAAAGAGCATATGACAGCTTAGTTACTCTTAAAGAGAGGGGAGGAAAAGTTTTTTGACTTTCCAAATCAAAAATCAAGAAGACAAAAATGGTATAGACCAAAGAGAGACACCAATATCATGAAAACACAACCTATGCCATCAGTCTCCAGTAAAACACAATTTCTGATGCAGATAGATGCTAATGATTGTGTCAAGGACAAAATAACTGGCAGATATCCTTCAAACAGAAACTCAGAAATGCCTCAGACATTGAGAAAATCAAGAAAGAGTACTCACGAAAAATCTCAGGATAAAAAACCACTCATGACCAGAGTCGAGCAGAAAAAGAAATATCAAGAGTTGAAAAAAGCTCTAAAGGAGATATACACAACCGAAATGGAAACCACGGAAGAGGATGGTAAGGATGTAATGCATGTTCCGTCCCATTACAAAAAGTATACTCTCCAAGATCGGAAAATCATAATCGAACAACCTATTAGGGAACTACGGAAACAAGGCGAGTTTTACGAAGGACATGAAACGCTAAAAGGGTAGACTTGGTTGAGAACTAGGAGAAGAGCCTAGACCGGCATACATTGCAAACGACCTAACAGAAGAAGAAGAAAAGCTTTTGCTGAGCTTGTTAAAGGAATACCAGGATATCTTCGCTTGGTCTTACAAGGATCTCAAGGGTGTTGATCCAAAAATCTGTCAACATACTAGAGATGATGCGAAACCAAGTAGACAGAGACCATACACTTATAATGAAACATTTACCAGGAAGATCAAAGAAGAGATTGAAAAACTAAAGGAAGTTGAATTCATTTACAAAATTGAACACACAGAATGGGTGTCTCCAATTGTGGTAGTGCCTAAGAAGAATGGGAAATTACGAGTGTGTGTTAATCTCAAAAAGGTGAATGCGGCTACCATTAGAGACAAATTTCCTCTTCCGATAACTGAGCATGTTCTAGAGCGAGTGGCAGGAAAATAAGCTTAAAACTTCTTAGATGGATTTTCAGGATACAATCAACTTTTGGTTGACCCAAAAGATCATCATAAAACTACTTTTGCAACAGAATGGGGTATATTTGCCTATTGGGTTATTTTGTTTGGGTTAACTAATGCTCCAGCCACATTTTAAAGATTGATGAGCCATGCTTTCAAAGAGTATCTTCGGATATTCTTAGAAGTATACATGGATGATCTATGCGTACATTCGTCAATCCAGGTTGATCATTTTGAACACCTCAAAAAGGTATTCGTAGACTTTACAGGATTTTCTTAAACCCTAAAAAGTGCACATTCATGGGAAGACAAGGGAAAATTCTTGGACATATCGTGTCTAAAAATGGCATAGCTACCGATATTGAGAAGATTCATGTCATTGCTGATTTGCCTAGATCAACAACAATCAAGGGGGTACAAGCCTTCATGGGACATTGTGGATATTACTGACGGTTCATCTACATGTATGCTATAATTGCAAAACCCATGTATAGCTTGATTACGCATTTTGAACGGACCGAGGCATGTAAAGAATCCTTCATGAAGCTTAAGCAAGATCTCACCTCAGCTCCAATAAGGCACCGGATCAGGATAAGGTATTCCACGTACATGTAGATGCTTCAAACTTTGCTATTGGTTGTATACTAGCCCAACTAGGAGATGGGAAAATTGACTTTCCTATTTCTTATGCTAGCCGACAATTGAACATGGCAGGAAAGAATTACACCACCACCAAAAGAGAAGGACTAGGAATGAACTATGCCGCTAGAAAGTATAGACATTACCTATTAGCCAACAAGTTTGTGTTCTTTGTAGATATTGCTTTTTTGCATTAACCCTGAAGAAAAAGAACAATACCTAAGTCAAGAACATGTTACCATAGTAGGACTTCACTTTGTGGAAGACCAAACTATGCAACGAACCTTGAGACTTGGAGTATTTTGGCCGACTATGAGGAGAGATGTTAGATCTTTTGTAAAAGATTTCCCTCAATGTCAAAAACAACCACCCATTCCTCATGTAACATTGTTTCAAATGTCACATGTTCCTAAGTGGAGTAATTATCTGGCTACTTACTTATCAAGCTGAACATTTTGTGAGGATATGAGTAAATACCGTCAAAGAGCAATTGAAACTGAAGCAAGAGACTACGCTCTTATTGGGAACCAATTGTATCGGAGAGGTAAAGATCAACATTTGCCTCTTTGTGCAAATAAAAAACGAGTACATTATGATTATAGAACAAGCACATGTTAGATTAGCTAGAGGTCACTTTTCTAGTGAGACCACCGCAAGAGCAATCTTGATGGCACGCATATGGTAGCTAGCACTTTTTGCAGATGCCAAAGAATATGTTCAAAGGTGTGATGCTTGTCAACGAGCCAAAATGCCAACTTGAGTAGACAACATGCCCTTAAGACCAACGATGGCGGCTAGAGCCTTCACAAAATGGGGTATAGATTTTGTTGGACCAATACAGCCACTTGCTTTATAAAACCCAAGCTCAATATATCATTGTAGCTACGGACTATTTGACCAAGTGGGCCAAGGCTAAAGCGACTCAAAAGAATGATGCCAGAACCACTATTGCATTCTTATATGAGTATGTATTCACGAGATATGGACTGCCAATAGAGATTGTCAGTGATCGGGGAACTCATTTCCTCAATGAGGTAATAGAGTATTTGCTTAATGAGTTTATGGTCATCCATAATAAATCAGCTCCCTATCACCCACAAGAAAACGGACAAGGTAAGCATACGAATAAAATTCTTAGCTAGGTACTAACCAAAGTGGTTAGTTCAGGAAGGACAGACTGGGAAATGAATCTCCATGCTGCTCTATGGGCTTATCGAGTTTCATTCAAAACAGCTCTAAATGCTACACCCTTTACCTTGTTTATGGTCTTAATGCCATACTGCCAATAGAATTTCTATTGCCGACATTAAGGGTAGCACAAAATCTTGAGTGGATTGGACATGAATTGTCAGAAAAACTTGAAGATTTGGAAAAGCTAGACAAGCAAAGGCTAACTGATGTAGCTCATATCTATGCACAAAATCAAAAAACAAAAGCAGTTTTTTGATTCCCACTTAATCATAAAAATATTCAAAAAAGGTGACTTAGTTTTAATCTATTCCCTTAAGCAGCACATTCCAAAGTTTAAGAAAAAGGGAAACGGACTATTTATCATTGAAGATGTATCTCCAAGTAGAGCAGTAAAATTGTCCACCCTATATGGTGAACCAATGGCTAATTGGATTAGTGGATGTCGTTTAAAGAAATACAATTTTCCACTAACCAATGAATTTCTAGAGAGAATGCATGCAACCAAACAAAAGAAGATCAAACGACAACAGGTGATTGATGAAGCCCAAGAGGAAGCTAGACTTTGAGTACTCAAGCGTAAAGTTGCTCTCAAGAATCAATAGATACCGATTCCAATCAACACTTTGGAACTAGATGATCGACAATGGGAATTACCTAAAGACACAATTTCAACAGATGACGACTGGTTAGATGGAATGGATATGCGCATCAAAGTACAACTCAATAATCATAGCACCAATGGTTTGGTAGACACAGGAGCTAGAGTGAATACAGTCAAGTATTCCACATACAAGAAGGAAACAAGTCAAGCATTGACCACAGGAATAGCGACAATCAAAGGATGCAACAAGAATCCAACTCCAACATTGGGAGTAGTCAACTTGAACGTGGTAGTACATGGATGTTCATGTCCGCATCAGTTTGTATGCTTGCCAGATGAGCACATGAATGAGACGATGATTCTTGGAATTCCCTGGATGCGTCCATACAAAGCAGTATTAGATTGGGATACAAATTAGCTAAAGTTATCACCTAAAGGAGGGCAACTCATTGTTCCAGCTGCACCAAGCAAGGAGGAATGGAAAAGAAGCAATCAGCAGACCAATCCACGAAGCCAATCTTCTCCATCCCCTCGACAATCAAATGCTACAGGTAGCATGCAAGGAGTCAGGCAGATTTGGGTACCAAAAGCACAACTTAAGGATAAACCAATTCAGATCCGGGTGCCTAAAACTTCACCGAAGAAACATAAGACGGTTCCAAGGATTCAAACATAGAATCAAGCATCTAAGAGCAAGGAACCTAACATGAAAAGGGTTTGGAAGAAAAAGGAGCACTTATCTTCTCCACAGGCCACGAAACCAATCAAGCAGTGGAAAGTTAAGTTTCAACAGACTCCACCACACCATGAGACACCAAGCCAACCAAGCTACAAATGGAGAGAAAAATCTCGACAACAGTCTAACGTGCTACCAACATCTCAAGCAATCAGTGTGCTAAAACATCATGATGGTACAATCAAATAGAGAGCACAAAAGCTATAAGATTTGCTCTTTGGAAGACATAGCAGCAAACCTCAACATCAGAAACCCTTGAGTTATTTACTCAATACCCAACTCTTGCACAACATATTGGTTTGAATTGCATTGATCTTCATACCATGGTAGAGCCAATCACGGCTATGCATACACACAATTGTTCAACCCATGCATGTAGTCGGCCCGGAGTACGCGATCTAGGAGGGGTGGAAGGGCACCAAGTACTAAGTAATTAAGGGCAATGTTTGAAGAGGGAGGAAAAAGTTCCATGTTAACGTGTGATTTTTTGAAAAATTACCTAATAATGCCCTTATAGTTCATCATCAAGGAAAAATTCACTGATAATATGTTCCCGATGAGTGTAAATAGTGTATATATCATTAGAAAATCATCAAAAATAGTCATTTTTTGGGTATTTTTCATCATTTTTGTTGATAAGGATACTTAAAAATGGATAAATCCAACAAAAAACAATAAAGCTGTGTTTTTCAAGTGATTCTCTTAATTATTGTATTTTTAGTTTACATTTTTAGTGAATTTTACTATTTTCTTTGATTTTTTTAAATAAACAGGTCAAAATTAATAATAAACAATAAGAAAGATCAAATGGAAAAATTGAAGACACAATGGTGATTAGAAGGACAAGGCGGACAAACACAAAAAATTTCAATAAAATCAGAAGACGGAAGCGGGAAGCCTAAATTAAGCGGCCAGGCCTACTTTTGCAAAATTCTTGCTGAATGAGCTACAGGAATCTGATCAGGGAATTTTTTGAGTCTAACATAGATTTCACGGCCTAGTAGGACACAAGGGAAGGACTTAGAAAAGTGGGTACCCACAGGACTGAAAGGACCTCGAACAAAGCATCATACAAGAAAAGAGGCCAAGGATCCAAAAGATTATTTAGAAAGAATGTACCAAAAGGCCGAAGCCCTAAAGCTGAAAGAGGCAGAAGAAGCGGCAAAGAAAGATGAGGAAGTGGCTACTCAAGAGCAAAGCCAGTCATCTCCCCGACCCACCTCACCGCCGCCGGAACAACAGGACCATCCCATGCCTAGCCCACCACTATCACCATCACTGGCTAAGGTTGTCAGCATTAGCTGATAATGAGCTGTTGTGGGAGGATGAGAGAGAGAGAGAGAGAGAGAGAGAGAGAGAGAGAGAGGGAGAGATAAAAGAGGATTGGATCTTGTCTTTTTATAAATTTACAAGGGTCCAAATATATATATATATATATATATATATAGAGAGAGAGAGAGAGAGAGAAGGGGGGGGGGGGGGGGGGGGGGGAATTATATCAATACGGTCCTATATACTTGATCTTGGGTACCAATTAGAGAGAGAGAGAGAGAGAGAGAGAGAGAGAGAGAGAGAGAGAGGGAAAATTATATCAATACCGTTCTGTATACTTGATCTTGGGTACCAATTAGAGAGAGAGAGAGAGAGAGAGCTTGCGGTGTTTTTAGGCAGTTCACGTGTATTTTATGGATACCACTGCCAAAAATAACTAAAAATTTTAGGATTTTGAAGAGAGAATATTGAATGATAGGTAAGTTTATATAAAATATAGCAACTTAGCCAAGCTAAAGGAAACATTTATCCTAAAGACCAATCCAAGGGGGAAATTGATTCAAGGTAGGTCTTCTTTCTGAAAGGGGAGAAAGAAAAATCATCCATCTACTAAATCATTTTGACATACCTAAGGTATCCTCTCTTTGTTTGTAATTTTTAGCATTGTAGAATTAATTGAAGTGAGGGGGGTTGAGTAGGGGGACTGTGGGGGAGCAGGGGAAAAAGGGAGAGAGGATTTTTTTTAAAGAGTTACAACTTTGTGGGAAAGCTACCGAGAGCTATAGAGAGAGAGAGAGAGAGAGAGAGAGAGGGAGAGAGAGGGAGAGAGAGAGAGAGAGAGATAGTTCTATTATCGTCCTCAGAGGTCAAATATGACATATGGGAACAAATGAACATGTCACGTGGTGTGAGTGGAGGTCATAAGTGACTCTCGATGCTCAAAAATGGCTGAAATGAGCGTCGCAGTAGAGAGTCCACATTGTGGTTGGGAGAGCAAGGTATGTAGGGAGAGCTCATGGCTGAATATGTGGGGAAAAGAGGACCTAATGTGGTCAAAATCTCAGCACTCAAGTAGTGTGGGGTACTCACTCTCTTGCACTTGACGAGGGCATAAGGTGCAAAATCGATGAGACTCCTCGCCACTGCCCCAACGTCCTCTCTCGCAGCGTATAGAATGGGAGCTATGACGAATGGAGGCAATGGTGTGGATCGCACTCAATCGGATGGGCTCAAGGATGTAGGGATGGATTCGGTTACCGTGTTTGGAGAAAAAGAGAGATTTGTAGTTATGGGAAATGTGTGTGGTGTAATGGCTGAAGCGAGAACCTCCGGATTTCTCCCAAGCCGTGATACATTGGCATTGTAAGAATTCCTCGTTAACTTGGGAGTCGATCGATGCATCCTTGAACAACTGACGTGCATCCCATCTTCCAAACCATTTCTTGATGTCAAGCATCCACCCCAATTTTAGTATTTGCTCTTGCATGTCTTTTGGACCTTTTGACTTGCTTCATATGCGATTCTAGGAAGTCGATACAAAGGGCTACGTTGTGTCTTAAGCATGTACTCCACAATCCTTTGCATGCCCAAGACCTCAATAGGAAGCGATCCGGACTCAAGAAGTAAGAGCATGTAGGTTTTTGTGTCTTGACTTGGAGAAAGTTGGTGAGAAAACGCTTTTGGACATTCTCAAACTCTTTCAAAGTAGACTTCCCAATGCTACCACCCCACAACTCCACTCCATAAAGAAGCACCGGTGTCACCAATGTGTCAAAGAGGTACTTTTTGAGAGCCCAACACTTGATCTTTCCAGCATTGCACATATTTTCAAATGCATAGTAAGCCCTCTTTCTGGTTTCCAAGCGACACATTGCGCAATCCTTCCATTTATGATTGGATGGAACCTCAAGGGGCCAAGGTACTTGAAGACATCTACCACTTCAAGTTGCTCATTGTTGTATACGATGCATGGATTTTTGTCATTGAGGCTCTTTACAAGCATAGCCTTGGTTTTGGATCCATTCATGATCAGCCCGCTATGTAGGCAAAAGCATTTCAAGACACTCATAAGCTTTTCTGCATCTTCTAAGGTATGTGCCAAGAGCACTACATCATCGGCATAAAGCAAAAGCATGATCACTGCATTTCCAATCTTAACCTCTTCTATGACTTCTTGTTGCATAAAATCAAGAACCATGCAGGTCCACTTCATCAATGAGTACTGCCCAAAGAGGGTTGGGGAAAGTGGGCATCCTTGTTTGACACCAATGGTGCTTGCAAAAGAATTTGAAATTCCATCTCCCATACGTAGTCGACATATCACTTTCTGGTTGTGCGAAAGACTGCATGCATAAATTCTCTCGGCACTTGAAGGCTTTGCATACGTCTCCAAAGATTTCCTCGCGGTACTATGTCAAAAGCTTTCTTAAAATCCACAAAGCAACCATAAAACTTTTTTCCTTTCAATCGAGACGCTTCCATAAGAACTTGAAGGTGATCAATAGTGCTATGATGCTTTCAAAAACCTGTTTGGCCTAGCGCACGTTTGCCATTCTTTTCAGCCCATTCACTTATCTTCATCTCCATGATACATCGAAATAAATTTTCCATCAAAGAACCAACCATTATAGTGTGATAGTTGTTCACATTGTTTACATCTCCTCCTTTGTGCAAAGGTTTGATCCAGTTTGCACTCCAATCATGAGGCATGCCATGCTGAAGTGAAAGGTTAAACATATCACGTATCCAATATCGTGTTTTCTTGCTTGTCCATTTAATCATTTCAGCCTTGACACCATGAAGGTCCCCTGCCTTGCGAGTAGCAAGTTTCTCAAGCGCGCAACATACATCTTAAATAGTAAAGAAGGGAGGCATCAAATAAATTTTCCATCAAAGAACCAACCATTATAGTGTGATAGTTGTTCACATTGTTTACATCTCCTCCTTTGTGCAAAGGTTTGATCCAGTTTGCACTCCAATCATGAGGCATGCCATGCTGAAGTGCAAGGTTAAACATATCACATATCCAATATCGTGTTTTCTTGCTTGTCCATTTAATCATTTCAACCTTGACACCACGAAGGTCCGCTTCCTTGCGAGTAGCAAGTTTCTCAAGCTCGCAACATACATCTTAAATAGTAAAGAAAGGAGGCATAAGCGGAAGGGAGCTACAACACTCCATCTTATCAAGATTAGGTTTCTCATATAGGTTCTTGCAATGCGTATACATATCCTCAAGAGTCAAGTCACCAAAGCTCTCAACACGCTTGCCTTTTATATTATGCCAAAACTTGCCACATGCATGTGCTTTCTCTTGTGCTAAAAGAAGTTGTCTTTTGACTTCCCACCTTCTCCTCTTTTTTTGAACAAGTTCTTTGTATGTGTGTGAACATTCCAAGTAAATTTCCTTGTCTTTGCTTACATCCAAAATTAGCAAGTGTCTCGGACTTGACTACATTCCATGTCAAACCATTTCTTCTTGGTGCTTTCCTCCTTGATTCCACGAATGACGATGTTCTTTGAGCGTTTTTGTCATTCTTGCAATTATTGAGTGTCCACATTCTCTACATTATTTGCTTGGACAACGGCTTGCGTGATAGGAGACGTAGAGACCACATTATCCTTACATATATCATCCCATGATTTGGATGCATTCCTCATCTCACATACATCATGTCGTATTGTATCTACTGTTTCCTCTTTCAATACATGATCACTCTCAACTTTGCTCAAGCGCTCTTTCAATACATTCATGTCCACAAGAGAGCGCTTACATTCTTGAAATTCATTCTCAAAATGCATCAAGCGTGTTGTTTGCATTTCAAGAACCTTCTTGAGGTGCTCATTCTCCACAACAAGAACTCTGAAAGTGCCATTCTCCATTGCAAGCGTGTAGCTCTTCACCTTGTTTGTTGACGGTTTCTTGTAATGAGATCAAGTAAGCCATGATCATTGCTTCCGTTGTTGTAGACAATGTGGTTGGATTAGCATCCAATCCTTGGAGATTTTTCATCAATCTCCATGGCGAGTGTGGATTTTCCACCCTTGCAAGTTTTGTATGATATTGCCTTCAAGTCGACAACAAAAATGCAAAGTTTTGACAGTTTTTTCAATTTTGATATTTGTTACAAAAAAGACTTCCATTGCTCAAAAAAAAAAAAATTACATCAATGCATGGAAGGCTTTGTGCTTTTCGATTGAGGCTATAGATCACCTAAATCGGAGTTCAAATGAAGAAGTTATAATCAAAAGAGTGAACTGCTATCTACTAGGTCAAAAAACGGTTGTGTGTGTGTGTGTGTGTGTGTGTGTGTGTGTGTGTGTGTGAGAGAGAGAGAGAGAGAGAGAGAGAGAGAGAGAGATTTTATTATCGTCCTCATAGGTCAAATATGACCTATGGCACCAAAGTTACATGTGATGTAGTATGTGTATGGTTGGTGAGTGACTCTTGATGCTCCAAAATTGTGGTGATGAGAGTCGCAATGGGGAGCCCACACTGTGGTTGGGAGAGGAAAGTATGTAGGTCTAAGTTATGGCTAAAAATATGAGAGAAACAAGTTCGGATGTGATCAAAAGCTGAGAACTCTAGTAATGTGTGGTACTTAGACTCTCGAACTTGCAGTGAGCATAATGTGCACAATCAATTTGACTCTTCTTCATTGGCCCAATGCCCTATCTTGCATTGAAGGAAATGGGGGCTAAGCCGGATGGATGTGATAGTGTGTATAGCTGACAAGGGGAGAGAGAGAGAGAGAGAGAGAGAGAGAGATTTTATTATCGTCCTCGAAGGTTAAATATGACCTATGGGATCAAAGTTACATGTGATGTAACATGTGTATGGCTGATGAGTGACTCTCGGTGCTCCAGAATTACGATGATGAGAGTCGCATTGAAGAGCCCACACTGTGGTTGGGAGAGGAAAGTGTCTAGGTCTAAGTTATGACTGAAAATGTGAGAGAAGCAAGTTTGGATATGACCAAAAGCTGAGCACTCTCACAGTGTGTGGTACTCAGACTCTTGAAATTGCAGTGAGCATATTTTTCACAGTCGATTTAACTCTTCTCCCTTGCCCCAAAGCCCTATCTCACATCGAAGGAAATGGGAGCTAAGCCGAATGGATGCGATAGTGTGTATTTTCGACAAGGGCATATGCTCAAGCATGTAAGTGTGAGTACGGTTTCCTCTTTTAGACAACAAAGAACATGATTTTGTAGTTGGGGGCAATATGGGCGGTGTAATGTATGAGGCATGACCCACCGGATTTCTCCCAATCCGTAATACATTGGTGTTGTAGAAAAGCTTCATTCACTTGGGAGTCAATTGAAGCATCATGTAGCAAGTGTAATGCATCCCATCTCCCAAACCACTTCTTTATGTCTTACATCCATCCCGTGCTCAAGATCTTGCTTTTATGCATCTTTTGAACTTTTTTGCTTGCTTCCCATGCAATTGTAGGAAGTCGATGTGAGGGGTTTTGATGCATCTTTATCATGTACTCCACAACCCTTTCTATGCCCATAACCTCAATTGGAAGAGACCCCGACTCAAGAAGTAGGAGCATATATAGTGTTTGTGTCTTAACTTGGGCAAAGTTTGTAAGAAAACACTTTTGGACATTCTCAAACTCTTTCCAAGTAGACTTTTGAGATGCTCCCTCCCCACACTTCAACTCCATAAAGAAGAACCAGTGTCACCAATGCATCAAAAAGATACTTCTTGAGAACCCAACACTTGATGTTTTCTGCATTACACGTTCTGAAATGCATAATATGCTCTCTTTCTCTCTTCCAAACGACGCATAGCACATTCATGCCACTTGTGATTGGACGGGACCTCAAGGCCAAGGTACTTAAAGCTCTCAACAACTTCAAGTGTCTCATTATTGTACACAATGCATGGCTTCTCCTTATGGTTGGTTTTCACAAGCATAACCTTTGTTTTGGATTCATTCACAATCAGCCCACTATGCAAGCAAAAGTTCTAAAGGACAACCATAAGCTTTTGTGCATCTTCTAAAGTGTGTGCTAGAATCACTACATCATCCGCATACAACAAAACCATGATTACTGCATTGCAAATAATGCCTTCTTCTTGCATAAAGTCAAGTACCATTTGTTCCAATTGATCAATGCATAGACTAGAGAGAGTTGGCAACAACGAAAATCCTTGTTTAACCCCAATAGTGCTTCCAAAAATTTCTGAAATTTCTCTTCCCATGCGCAATTGACAAATCACCTTCTCATAGATTCGAGAAACCGCAAGCATAAACTCACTTGGCACTTGAAGTTCTTCTATCCTTCTCCACAAATTGTTACGTGGAATCATATCAAAGGCTTTCTTGAACTCCACAAAACAACAATATAATTGCTTGCCTTTCAACCGACTTTCCTCCATGAGAACATGAAGACTGACAAGATTATCAATGGTGCTATGGCATTGGCAAAAACATGCTTATTCTCTTCAACCCAATCACTCAATTTCATCTTGATTATGCACCCAAAAAACTTTTCCATAAGAGACCCAATCATTATAGTTCGGTAATTTTTTACATTCTTTACATCCCCTCCTTTATGCAAAGGGTACTTTAGAGATACAGGGAGACGGAATTCTTACTAGAAAAAATGAAAGATCTGGTGAGAAAAGAAAGAGAGAGAGATTCCTTATCTTTCTTTGGGGAAGAGTTTGATTGTAGAATAAGACTAAACCATATGTATTAAATCACTCAATACTGATGAAAATGTTTCAACCTGGGAAGCTTATACTCAATACTTAAAAGATAGCATACACTCGTATCTCTAAGTCATTCCTTATCTTTCTTTGGGGAAGAGTTTGATTGTAGAATAAGACTAAACCATATGTATTAAATCACTCAATACTGATGAAAATGTTTCAACCTGGGAAGCTTATACTCAATACTTAAAAGATAGCATACACTCATATCTCTAAGTCAAAAGTATAGATACATTTTTCAGATTCATCATCTATAGAAGAAGAAAAAAATTGGTCGCAGGTGGTTGTCCTTATTGAAATCCAACATATCTACAAAACACCCTTGTAGTTGTGTGTGAGCCGTATATTTTTCTTTTTATTGTAGGTCATCTTTGTGTTGGTTACTACCCTGCACATAAACCAACTATATGAGATGGTTGTTTTTTGGTGACATTAGATAGCTCAGTGTTTTAGTTGTTCATCTCAAAGTTGGTTCATTTAAGTGTGTTTATCAAGGATTGAATATTAAACCTTATGCTTGGAAAGTTGCCTTTTGATAAAAATTGTATGATTAGTGATTTGATGTGGGTTTGTGTGAACCGATTAGATGTGACATAAAACACAATCTTTGTAGATCATTATATGCAATACTCATACTTGAAGCATTATAGAGGAAGAACCTATGCTACACATACTTTGTATGCCATATTTTTAGGACGATTGCTAGTTGCTTGCATAATGATACTTGATGTCCTGTTGAAGCATCCTTCTTCCAAGCAGTTTCTGTGGTGTATTCTTTGATAAAGGACCTTCGTAAACTAATTTTTGTGTTTACATATGTGGGATTAGCTTCTATATGTGTTTATTTCGCAAAAATGATATCCAATGGATAAATTGTAAAGGGGTCTTCAGGGGACATGGGTTTGTTGTGGTTCAAGCATTGTGTGATGAATGGATTGTTGATGAACATAAGATAATCCATAGATCTAATTGTCAAAAGGGCGGTGGTAATGCGTGTGCTAGTCTCCACCCAATCGTGCTATCTTATAGCCTCTCCCTAGCATACACAATGTTCGGTCGTGCCGGTGGCCTTGCCCGTAGGACCCATGTCCTTACATTACTCCCCCCCCCCCCCCCCCCCCCCCTCCCACCTTGGAGAATTATTTTTGTCCTCGAAAACTGTTGGCGGATACGCCGCGACGGACGTCAGCACAGCAAGAACTCACCTAACAAGAATTTTCAGCTAAGGATGAAGCTCGACCCGCAGGCGCGTGGAAGCAAACATAGGGTGTCAACCTACACTAGACTGCGACTATTGACTACTTCCTACAGAGGTCTCTACCAATGTCTAGGTTACAGCCTACAATAGTGCACAGGAGGAGATTTCCTACAACGCTTCCATGAGCTAAATACCCATCAAATGCTCTTGGAATGCTACGAAACTTGAGGGATATCCTATTAACACCAATAGGCCACTCTCCCTAAGGTCCGTGACCCAAAACCCTACCCAAAAACAACCAGTGCAGAATCACGTAGGATGTCTCGACAGGTTTTTGCAGGTCGACGTTTTTGAAAACTAAGATGCCTAATGTGTAGCTCTACTCAATACGAACGCATTAATATGCTGAAATGCAAAAACAGACACCGTATGATTGCCAAAACACTAGAAATAGCTCGTAGGTCAATCGCGCAAAGCCGGACTGTACACACACAATGTAGGTGTTGACGAGTAGCTCTCTCCGGGGGCAACATGCTGCACTTCTCCGCACTCGATTCCAACCACCAATGTGTGCGTAGTGGCAAGATAAGCTCTCACTCTCTCTCGTATACAGAATACGCTCCTCACAGACACTTCATAACAATGAACAAAGGGTTTTTTTATTAAGGTCAAAATTTGGTATATATACCTTCCAAATACAATACCTCATGCTCCAAAGTAAAATCCTACTCAGTCTAATGGTAGAAATAATATACAAAATTGGAAACTTTTGCAAGCCCCAAGTATTTACAAATGAAATTACAGGTTTTCTTAATCAGAGAATGACTACATAGGATTTATTTCTTTTCTCATTTTGTTAGTCTTCAGTTGAGTGTAGCCGCGATTCATGTCGTCCTCGACATGACAGTAGAGTTGCTGATTCAGTGGAGGCTGTCATGCATCTTCAAAACAGACTCATACCGTGCATGCTGGGCCACTCATGTAGGGCCGAATATATATGTGTCGATGGTGAAGAAGCCGGTGTAGAAGGCTTCTTCAAAGGCCTGGAGGTGGTATGAGGGCAAGAACATTATTCTTTGGTAGAGGGCATGTATCACCTCATGGGAAGGTTGAGCAGAGAGTTCATAAGCACATCTATAATTATCTTGGAAGAAGAATATGCTGTGTGTGGCTTGTCCAGGTTTGAAGACCTCAAAGACTGCCAGAAGTGTTTTACATATCTTCAAGAGCATAATGCAAGAGAGGTCAGGCAAGCCAGTGAAAAATTTAATGGCGCCCGTTAGGGTTTTCACCATGTATTGCTTTCTCATTCTCTCTCCTGCCTTCAAGCCTGGTAGCTTCGGGTAGTTGATCCACGTGGGGTGGCTTCTCTTGAGCAATTCATGCTCCTTCCATGTCCGCATCCTTGGTAGAGGGCCAAAGTTGAGGTCGTCTCTAATCATTTTAGGCTCTTCTACCAAATATACTAAATACTGTGGGTATTTAGTGAGCCATGCCTTCCTCCATATTGGTTGAGAGTCTACAATGAGTCTAACCCCTTCTGGTTTGGTGATGTCTTCATTGTACAAAGGCACTATGGGCTCCTCCTTAATCCTCTTGTTGATTGTAGCAGCCTCGTATTTTAGCAAATGATAGGGGAGAGAGGGTTGCAGCCATTCATGTTGAACGGCATTTTCATCTAATTTCTGAATGGTCATTGACTTCAATATCCTCTGCTCCCACTGCATTGCTTCCTTTGCGGTGTCCTTTATGGATGCTTCTATTGCTTTTTGTATATTGTCTTCTTCTTCTTGTGTTAGATCTCAGGGCTCTTGTAATGATTCCTCAGGAATGTCCTCTTTTATAGTTGTGTCTACCGGATCTGACACAATCTCTATATCAAATCCTTCCATAGCAGTCGGCCCATGACTTGGTTGATGTTCTTCACTTGTCTGGCTTTGAAGTTCGTCCAGCTACTTCTGTAGATTGTCTTTTTCTGTTTGAGCTTGTTCTGTCACGGATACTAATAGGTCATTGAGTTCTTCATTGACTCTATCAGCTTCTTCTAGCTTTTGTTTTACCTCATCCTTCTCTATCTACAGCGTCTGTGTATTATCTTCTAGTCTTTTCTGAAGCTTCATCAATTCTGCTTTCAATGATTTGTTATCATCTTCCAATCTTCTTTGTATCACCATTGATCCCTCTGCCAGCATCACTCTTTGCCTCTTTTCAAGCGTTAGCTCTTTTTGAAGTTCTATCATCTGTTCTTCAATGCATCTCTATCTTGGCTAGTGCTAGTTGCAGCTGCAGCCCTTGATCTGCCTGGAGATGCTCTCAACCTCTGAATAATTGTTTGCTCTTTTACTTTGATTTGATCCTTGAGTTCAATTACCTCATTTTGGCTAGCTTCATATGATATTTCAGCCTTGTCCTTAGCCTCTTTCAAGCTCTCCACCTGTTTTGACTCTTCCGCCAATTGTAGGGTTAGCTCATCCCTTTCCTTCTCGGCTTTAGAAAGAGCCTTTCTGACTTTTTGATATTCTTCTTCAGAGTTCAGCAGCTTCTGATTGATTTCCCAGCTTTGATTTTCTAACTCTTGACATTTCTGCATTGCTGCTTCTAATTTAGCTTGCATCTGTGCTTGGCCATGCATCTGCTCCTTGTTTTTCTTCTGAAGTGTTTCCACTTCAACTTTCACCTTTTCTTCACTCAACCTCACCCCTTATACTCCATTTCTTTGGCCATTGATCTGGATCTCAATCTTTGTAGTCTCTGTATCACTTCTTCCCAGTCTTCCGCTTGTGGTTGAAAATCCATGGTATCGGTGTCATTATCCTTTAGCTCCACCAAACTAGAGCTCATCATGTATTCTTTTGGTTTAGGGGTTGATAATTGAAAATCCGTATGAGATGCCTCCTCTCGGGTGTACCCAGCAGCTAGCAGATCCAGGAATATTCCATAATTTCTTGCCTCCGAATGTTGCTTCTCAGGCTTTGGTTCAAATTTGGCCTTCTGCTCTTTCTCTTTGTTCTCGTCTTTCTTGGAGTCTTGTTTCTTCTCAAATTTATTCAACTCCTCAGTTTGTCAAGGTTGAGGAGGACTAGGAGGAGGTGGTGATGGTGGAGGACTTCACTCGGGGCCTGATGGTAGTGTTGATAGATTCTTTTTGAAGTCTCTATTAGTTTTTTTTTTCCTTTCTCGCTCTTCACCTTCCTTCTCTTCTAGAAGCTGCCACCTCACATCATCAACCTCTTCTTTGGTAAAAGGTATGACTGATGACTGGAATGTTCTCAGTCGCCACATCTAGGATCTCAAAAAAATTTATGTAATCTTTGAAGCAATCCCTATTTGTCCTTCGAGAAGATCCAGACATGGCCTCAAGTGAGGGCTTCCATAATTCGTTTAGATCTCCTTTAAGCATCCGTTGGGCTCTAAAACTCTCCATCAACCTCTCTAGCCAAGCACCCTTCTGAGATTTGGTCTCTTTTGATGTTATCTGAATAGTAGCTTTCTTTCCTTTCTTTGTCTCAGTTGGCTCTTCTTCTACTGTCTCTAGCCTTCTCTTCAGTCTGGTGGTTACCCTGGGAGCTATAGGTTTCTCCTCTTCCTTGTCCTCTGTCAGCTTTAACCACTCATTCTGTGATGGAGGAAGAGGTCACTGGCCTTTAGCATGTAGAGCTTCATATATCACCTTTGTGAGCATCTCCCCTACTGCAATATATGTAGGGTTTTCTGTTCCGATCCTCACAATGTTGTACAGCAGGTATGTTGCATAATC
The DNA here is from genome assembly GCF_014529385.1 of Adiantum capillus-veneris. Classification (NCBI taxonomy): domain Eukaryota; kingdom Viridiplantae; phylum Streptophyta; class Polypodiopsida; order Polypodiales; family Pteridaceae; genus Adiantum; species Adiantum capillus-veneris. The sequence goes on along the minus strand of NC_140937.1, from coordinate 28,756,832 downwards.
TATCTCTCTTGGGCTGCTTGTCTTCATTGCCCATGTGAATGTTGTTCCAATTGCTGCAGGTGGCACAGTGCACTTTTGAGGCCTCTTGGTGCAAATCCCGGGGGATTCACTCTATATACAAAATAGGATGCCACCTGCAAGCGGACAACTCTGATAAAACCCCTATATACGACTCATATTAGGGAATATGACCCCCCTTTCTATGCTTATACGAAATTCAATGCAAAAAACTATCATATCCCTATCTTACATATAAAATTTAGGTCTCACATGATCTAACTAAGTAAAACTAATCAAAGAGCGTGTAGCATAGTGACTGGAAATGTACTAAGGATCCACTTTTGTTGATAACTAGATGTACCCTCAGTGTGTCTTAGTTTTACTTTCAAACTATGTGTCCGTCGAGCCTGCACTCTAGCTACTCACCCAATTTTGACCAATCTAAATTACTAAAAAAACACGGTTATAAAGTTGTGCTAGGTTCTCCGTGTAAATTTGCATCTATACAAACTCCTTATAGCTTTCATCCCTCAACAAATGAACTATAATAACAAAACAAGCAATTGATACAAAGTACTATTGGTTCTTGCACGTATCTTGGTAGCTATTGACTCACAAGTTTGAGGGAAGACTCTTTTGGGAAGCCATGATTTTGAAACACAAAAAGTTCCTCTCATTTTTTCCTTTCTCACTCCCCCCCCCCCCGCCCGCCCCCTAAATATGATACCCCCTCCCTTATTTTTAAGCTTAGGAGATAAATTATTGAGGGCCTACCCCTAACATATATGCTTATGTAACTTGTAGAAAAACCCCCCTCCCCTGCACTTACATGGTGCGATAAGTTTTCCATGGTGAATCCCCCGGGGTGCAAATATGGAAATACTGGTTGTAAAGTTGGCACATGGTTGCCACCATTGTATCTAGAATCCTCGAAGGTGTAGTTCTTTTTAGTTTCTTTGTATACCTTCACCTCTTCTCTCCTCTTGTTGACATTGTCTCTTACATTAGAGAGGTTTAAGGCATTTGCGACCACCTCTAGTGTCATGACAATCACTCTGTTCTTTCCTTGCAGATATGTTACCTTGGCTATGCCATTTTCCTTGATTGTGGTGACAAATTCCCAGACTCTCTGAATGTCAATTACTATTGGCAAAGCCTCAAAATAATTGTGTAAGTCCAGGATAGACACTGTTTCTGGCTTTCTCATGAACTCATTGAGTTCTTGTGGTGTCATTGGCAGCTCTATGGGATTGCCTTCTGGGTCCTTGAACATGCCTTGGTATATCCTGAGGTCGTTTGCTTCCAGTAAGTTGCTTTGTAACCAAGTGGTAGTGGGCTTTATGGTTCCTGTTGGTATTATAAATGGCTCCACCTCATCCAGGTAATCCTTGTTGCTCATTCTTTTCTTCTTTGGTGGCGACTTAGCAGCTGCCATGGATCCTGTTGCACTCAGTAGCCAAAGTTAGTGTTCTTTACAAATTAGCTGATAAACTGAGTTTTAACTATCCAGTTGACTTGAAAATTGAAACATGAGATCAAGAGGGACTAAAGAATGCCCTGCAAATGAAAACATTAGGAATTGTGCTTCAAAATAAGCTTGAAGACATCCTACGTGTAGGATGTCTTTTTCCTTAGAATGACTTGAAACTTGTCATGATGATATCCTATGACCTGTGCATCATAGCTATGTTCTTGGATTTCTATTTAGACACCAAAAAGTGAAATTTTTTACTATTTTAGGCTTTTGGTTCACAAATGAGTAGGATGTGCTGTAATGATGAGAAAATGTTATCCAAATGACTTGAAAATTGGTATGTAGGCTTCTTGTAGTGTTGATCCCATTTATGATGTCAAACTTTGCTCAGTAGGCCAATATGACTCTGGAGACATACTACTCGTACGATGTCTTTTTGCTCAAAATTGCATGAAACTTGTCAGTATGATAGGGCATAGCCTATGGATCATCACCATGGTCTTAGACTTGAATTTCGATAAGTTTTGAGGGTAGGAAGACCACTTCTGGTGTTTGGGAATCTGAAAAGTCCATCTATGGAGCTATGAGGCCAAAAAGTGTTTTGATTGGTTGGAAACTTGGTGGGTGAGCTTGTAAGAATGTAATAAAGATGTATGAAGATCAAAAAATCCATCTAGAGGCCATTCCAAGCTTAGAGACATACTACGCGTAGGATGTCTTTTTCATGATTTTGAAGATGTGACCTCACAGTTAGCTTTGTCATGGTATGAAGAGTGTGTGGTTCAAGTTTCACTTCATTTGGATCATTTTTGATAGGTCTATGGCCATTTCTCGCCTCTATGCTCTGACTTGTGTGTTTTTGATGCATAAGAGGTCAAACTTGATCCAAATGGAGTGAAGCTTGAGGGATTATATGTAATTGACATGTAGAGGGTGTGTGTATGGCTGAATGATGAGTTGGGTGCCCAAAAGTGTCCTTGAGACATTCTACGCGTAGGATGTCTCATGTGCATTTTTTTGGAACAAGTCCTACTACCATGTGCATATGACTTCCTTAAGTCCCTTTGTGCTTTATTTCAATTTAAAAACTCAAATGGTTAGTTAGAAACTCCCTTCTTGGCTTTCGGAGTCTCAGAGGTGATTTCTGACTCTTGGAACGCTTTTCCACGATGAAATTTCTAGATGATGACCGGCATAGCTTCATAAACCCTTGGGGAACTTCGCCATGTCATTCTTGTTGGCTTTGGCTTCACTTGAGCTTCGTTTGGTGATTTGTCACTCTGTAAGCACCCATGATTGCATTTGCATGCCTTGGATGATTTGTAGTGGTCTACCACCATAGGACTTGGTTGTTGGAGGCCTTGGTAAGCCACTCATGAAGTTTGGTGGCAAATGGACGTCCTGCTTAGCTGTGAGAGCCAAGTGACGCTTTACGTTTCCAATGCCGTTTCTGAAGCTTAGGCCTACTTTGGGTCACCTTTTGTCCATGTGGCCCATGAAGCCATGTACAGCTCATCGAGAAGCTCCTACCCATGAGTTTTGGTATCATTCGAGTCACTTCTGTCGGATTTCCCTCTTTGTGGCCTCTTGCAGGGCTTGAGATGTCAAGGTTTTTTCTGTTGATTTCTTGCCTCCTTTGGGCACCCAAGATTGGTCTCCTAGGCTAGGGTAAACCTCCTATGAACTGTTGTTGGTATTGGGTTAGCCTGTTAGGTGGTTACCTATGCTCACAGGTCTCTACCCTACAAACCCCGTTGGAGTTCTATGCTAGTCTTGGCGACAAAACATCACAATACACGACGAGCATAAGGTGCTGAGCCAAACTCTCATATCTGGTGGCCGTCAGATGACTGTGCACGGCGTATCGGCTGCTGGAAGTCCTTCGCGCTCTAGAGCTCTCTCTCACAAGTGAATAGTAGAAATGAGCTCTAAGTGGAGTGAAAAAATCTTATAATGGGGGTCCCAGAACCACTTTTCATGTAATTTGACATGTGCTCCTAACTTTTCACGAAACGTAGTTTAGACACAAAAAGTTCCCCATTTGGACTCCGTTTGCCCAGTTTTTGAGAATTTTGACGATTCGGTCAAAATCTGGCCACAACACACCTCCCGCTCTGTTCTCATAGCTGCACCCCGACTGTACCCTGGGTTGTCTTATAGTCACTGATCATCCCCATCTTTTTTGTTTTTCATTACATTTGCATTTCACCTGCTTTTTGTATTTTTGAAGTTTTTTTGCCAATTGTTACCATATACATGTGGTAGTGATGTGTGTGAACACACTAGGACCGCCGAGGCATTTTTTCCCTCTTTAGGAGGTTTTTTCCCAAGCCCCCGTGCATTGTATATACGCCCATCACTCTAGGGCTATCTATCTTTCCATTGCACACTAAGTAACACACTCTCTATTGTGTGCCTTGAGCTTCCTTCGTCTTCTCCAAGCTGTGTGTGTTTCTCTGCAACCCTAATTCCAACAATTGGTATCAGAGCAGGTCACGTCCTCCCGGGCTTAGTCGCCAGCTGCTCCAGCACACGCCTACTCACTTTCTCCGATTTCAGTGAGCTTTGGCGAGCGTTCGCAGGTCTGCTCAGATTTTTGATTTGGGCTCATTTCGGCCTCCGTTTCCACTACTGGCAGTACTGCACAGGCTATTTCGTCATTTTGTGCAGATTTTCTGTCAGTGCCGTTTTCTGCATAACAGGTGCCTTATAGTCTTCTACGGTTTGTGCTATATAGCACAAGTTGTTCCCGCTCCATTTCTCCTATTTTCGGGCAGTTTTCACATCAGGTGCAGCATTTACCATGGCTGACAACAACAACACAGATGTGTTCAAGATGTTTGCTGCTGAGGACAGGTTGGATGGGGACAACTACCCTATGTGGGCTTATATGATGCAACATGTTCTTGTGTCAAAAGGTGTCTGGAACATTGTGCAGGGCATTGATGTACGTCCTGGTTCTGAAGATGTAGGCGATATTGAGGATGTTGCAGGTCTTGCTGCAAGGATTGCAGCTATTAGAGTTGTTTTGCCTACGGCAGAACAAGCTCATTGGGATGTTAAGGATGCACAGGCTCATGCATTGATTGCGTTGTCTGTGAAGCGCACCATTATTCCTCACATCCGTTCAGCAAAATCTGCAAAACAGGCTTGGGATATTCTAGCAGGTCTTTATGCAAGCCGCAATGAGGCTAAAATTGCTTTGCTGCGTAAAGAGCTAGAGTCGAAGATTATGCATGAGGAAGATGATATGGACACTTTCCTTGCTAGTGTCAAGGATATCAATGAGCAACTCATTTCTGCAGGTGAAGTCATTTTGGACAGTTCCCTTGTGCAGACTGTTCTTGATGCCTTACCAGATTCCTACCAGACTTTTGCTAGTACTTGGAGACTGATGACCCAAGGAAATCCTGAAGTTGTCAAGTTTGATGCATTATGCACATTGCTGTTGCAAGAGTCACTTTCTAGAAAAAACAGGACTAGGCAGCGTGCAGTTGAACAGGCTTTTATTGCTTCTCAAAGAAAGGGTGGTAACAGTAATGAAGCCAATTCTTATGGTTCTGCTGCGAGTGGCTAAAATTCTGTTCCTAATGCTTCTGCTGGCAGCACTTCGTCTGGCAATTCTGGTGATAAGGGAAAAAAGAAGATGCGTTGCCATTATTGTAAAGCCAATGATCACTTGATCAAGTCGTGTCCTAAGTTGAAGGCCAAAGAGGCTAAGAAGAAAGAGGGTGGTTCCACTGCAAATGCTGGTTCCACTACAAATGCAGCCATTGTTGAGTCTTCTGTGAAAGGAGATTGTGATGTTGATGTTGATGCAGAATGGGCTTTTAGCGCAGAGTGCACTTACAATCCTGCTGTCCATGATGCATGCTTGTCAGTTGCTGCAAATTCACATGTGTGGTATTTCGACAGTGGTGCTACAAAGCACATTACCTCACATCGTGAATTTTTTACCTCTCTTGAGTCTGTCCCTCATGGGAATTCAGTCACTTGTGCCAACAACGCCTCTTATCCAGTTCAGGGAGTTGGAAAGATTGTGCTCACTGCTGCTAATGGCAGTTCCTTCACACTTGTTGATGCACTTTATGTACCTGGGATCAAGAAGAATCTCTTGTCTGTATCCGCACTTGCTAGACTTGGACTTGTAGTCAAATTTGTGGATGACAGATGTACAGTTCATGATCTCAGTTTTGGTGACGAAATTGTTGCATCTGGGCTTTTGTGCCGTGGGCTGTATAAGCTCACTTTGTATGACAAGTGTGGAAAAAATTTTGCAAATGCTGTTGCAGATTCAAGGGCTATTTCAGATGCAAAACTTTGGCATGCACGTTTTGGTCATCTGAATTTTGCCAGTTTGCTGCGTTTGCAGAAATCTGATATGGTTGCTTCTTTGCCGCCTCTTGAAGCACCTGTCAAACATGTTTGTGAAGGCTGTATTCTGGGTAAAATGCAGCATTCTAAGTTTCCAAAGGATGGTTCAATCAGGGCCACATGCAGGTTGCAGCTTGTGCATAGTGATGTTTGTGGGCCCATGCAAACTCCGTCCTTGGGCAATTACCTGTACTTCGTGACTTTCATTGATGATTACTCCAGGCATGCATGGGTATTTCCGCTTAAAGCGAAGTGCGAAGTTTTTATGTGCTTCAAACAATTTTTGGCTATGGCTGAAAATGTCTCCAAATGTACTATGGGCACCCTCCGTTCCGATCGAGGGGGGGAGTATATGTCTCATGAATTTAATGCATTTCTGGCTAGTCGTGGGATAAAACACCAATGTACTGTGCCTTATACACCTCAACAAAATGGTGTTGCTGAGAGGAAAAACAGGTCACTAACGGAAATGGCACGATGTATGGTCAAAAGTCAAGCTTTGCCGCATTCTTTTTGGCTTGAGGCCATCATGTGTGCCACTTATGTACTTAACAGGTGTCCTACGAAAGCTTTGCAGTCTATTACTCCATATGAAGCATGGCATGATAGAAAACCTTCTATTGAGCACATGCGTGTTTTTGGCTGTTTGGCATATGCTTTGGTGCCACAAGTGCAGCGCAGAAAATTGGATGATAAGGCTGTCAAATGTATTTTTGTTGGTTATAGTGTTGAAAGCAAAGGTTACAGGTTGTATCATCCGCAAACAAAACGTATTCTGGTTTCACGGGATGTAGTGTTTGTGGAAGACTCTGTTCAGCCCTTGCTGTCATGTACTAGAGACAGTAATGTAAGCTCACAGGACATTTATGACACTTTGTTGCCTCTTTTCAGTGGTGGAAATACGAATGTAAGTTCCAATGAGGCAAATGTATAGCCTATGGGGGTTTCTGAAAATGTTTTAGAACAGCCTATTACTGATGCAGATGTACATGATGTACTTGATGAGGAAAGGGCTGAAAATGAGCAGGCTAGAGGTATGCCAAAATGGCTGGTGCACACTTTGCGTGACAGTAAATTGGATGCACCTTTATCTAGTCGTACTCGTTCAGGCTCTCGCCATGCATCTTATGCATCAGATTGTTATGCTTTGGCTGTGTCTAGTTTACATGATGTTGAGGAGCCTCTGTCTTTTGATGAAGCACAGAATTCAGAAAATTGGATTGCTGCCATGAAATCAGAATATGATGCACTTATAGAGAATGACACATGGACTTTATGTGATTTGCCTCCTGGCAGAAAGGCCATTGGTACGAAGTGGGTTTACAAGTTGAAACGCAAGCCGGATGGTGAGATCGATCGCCATAAGGCTCGACTTGTTGCAAAGGGTTATGCACAACAAAAAGGCATAGATTATGAAGAGACTTTTTCTCCCACTTGTCGTATGACTATTGTGCATTTTCTATGTGCATTGGCAGCTCATTTTGGTTGGGATGTACATCAATCAGACATTGTTACTGCTTTCTTGAATGGTGACATATTTGAGGAAGTTTATGTAACGCAACCTCGCGGTTTTGTCATAAAAGGACAAGAGGACAAAGTGTGCAAATGTAAGAAGGCTTTGTATGGGTTGAAGCAATCTCCTCGTGCTTGGTATGAGAAAGCTGACACTCATTTGGTTAAACGAGGCTTTCGTAACAGTCCAACAGAAAGCACATTGTATGTAAAGTGTGAGGATGATGTATTTCTCATTGTGGTTCTTTATGTTGATGATTTGCTGATCACTGGACCAAATGAGAGACATACTGCTGAATTTAAGGCTGATTTGAATGCTACTTTCAAGATGAAAGATTTGGGGCTGCTGCATCATTACTTGGGTATACAGTTTAAGCAGTGTGATGGTGGTATTGCCTTGTGTCAGAAAAGTTACATAGAGACATTGCTATGTAAGTTTGGACTTGAGGATTGCAAACCTATTGCCACTCCCATGGAAACAGGTTTGAAGTTGAGTCTACATGATGCTGGCGATCTTGCTGATGTCACTCTTTACCAAACTGCTATTGGCTGCCTCATTTATGTATGCAACATGAGGCCAGATATTCAGTTTGCAGTCTCGCAGGTCAGTAGATTTATGCATAGCCCAGGGTCTAAGCATTGGCGGGCTATCAAGAGGATTTTCCGCTACCTTAGTGGCACTTTACATCTTGGCTTGTTTTATCCCAAGGGGGGATCATTGCCGCCAGACTTACATGCTTTTTCGGACTCAGATTGGGCTGGTTGTTTTGACACGCGAGTGTCCACAAGTGGTTTTTGTTTCATGCTTGGCAGTTCATGTATATCATGGTTGAGCAAGAATCAACCTACTGTGGCCACTTCGAGTTGTGAGGCTGAGTACAGGGCAGTCTTCACAGCTACGGTTGAGTGTGTATGGCTCAGACGCCTTATGGCTGACTTGGGTGTTGCACAGGACACTGCCAACACTATCTACACTGACAGTCAGAGCGCATTGGCAGTTGCGAGGAACCCAGTTTTTCATGCTCGCACAAAGCACATTGAGGTGCATTACCACTATGTCAGGGAGAGGCTCTCAGCAGGAGAGATCAGCTTGGCTTATGTGCCAACACAGGACAACCTTGCAGATCTTTTCACAAAGGCATTGTCTCGTGAGAAGCTTGAAGCTTTCCGCAAAGCTTTGGGCTTACTCCCCTTTGTGGACTGATCCTGTCCTCAGGGCATGGCACTTCCCTTTACTCATGTGCCAGCTCTCGTTCACCGCATCACTCCAGGGGGGATTTGTTACCATATACATGTGGTAGTGATGTGTGTGAACACACTAGGACCGCCGGGGCATTTTTTCCCTCTTTAGGAGGTTTTTTCCCAAGCCCCCATGCATTGTATATATGCCCATCACTCTAGGGCTATCTATCTTTCCATTGCACACTAAGTAACACACTCTCTATTGTGTGCCTTGAGCTTCCTTCGTCTTCTCCAAGCTGTGTGTGTTTCTCTGCAACCCTAATTCCAACACCAATAATTAGTAAAATTAAAAGAAAAATAGCAAAATCAACCTGAAAAACCCCAAAAATCAAAATAAATCAAAAACTTCACCCCAACACACTAGGTACACTGACAGGTAATTTTTATGGCCGAATTTCTCCGTTTTACCAATATTTGGTTCAAAAAATGGCTATTTTTACATATATACACACACCTATAGGCCTCAATTTGGCGTTTGGCCTTATATATCTGTAGATTAATGCTATATAAGGGCATATGTACTTAGTCCGGAAAATTTCTCAATCAAACGTAAATCCCTAAAAAAATTGTCAAAACATGCCCTTTTTGTTGCTTTTTACGGTCATCGGGTTTGCATTGAGAATGCCTCCCCCCCTCCTAATCGGAGTCCTCCCAGATGACAAGGTATTGCCTCGGTCTATGTGCAGTGCATGGGTTAAAAATTATGCTAATGCGCGGCTTTGTAACGTGGCCCTACCTGATGCATACTCGATCAATGCATTTTAAAATTAATGCGGTGTGAGAGGAGGGTATAAGCAAGATGCTTATTGGCATTCGACGTTGAGGTTTCCTGTTTGTTCTTGGTTTGGTTGGCAGATTTTCTTTGCAATTAAAATTTGTAATTCTGCCGCTCATTGTTTGATCGTCTTCTTTGGGAAAGTGGCTTGGTTGACCGCTACTGTAGATATGGATGCTAAGGTCTCCTTGGATGGAGTGTGTTGTCCGATGTGGCCATACTCTGTTTCTCTTTTGATTGCCATTTGTAGCTTTGATTTGGAGGCATTTGTAGGTTTGTGTCCTCTTCTTTGTTTGCAATTATTTTGATGGGCACCCACATAGATCGATTTGCCGATGTCGGATTTAGTGATTGTCTGGCTGCTTGTGTTGCTTGTACTAAAGGGAGTTCCTGTAGCATCGCTTTGGGGATCCAAATGCATGACTCATGTAGTTGGAAATTGAGCATGTTTTTTGGTATCCATATCTGTTTTATGACCCTGTTCGGTGTTTGTTTAATATTGTTAATCGAAGGTCGTCTGCTATTGCACTCTGGTTTGTAGGCTCGTTCATTTCCATCCTTCCGTACCCATACCTGTTGGTTGCGTATTGTTGACCTTGATCTATTCATTGTCGCCTGTGGTGTCTCATTTTTTGATTAAGTATGGTGGGCGGTTTCCTGGTTATCCTCCATAGGTATCTTTTGCTGGTTAAGTGGCACCCATCTTTCTTGCTCTTTATCAAGTGATTGTGGCACCATTATCTGGTTCTTCCGGGTTGTTTGAGCAAATGCTACCACCTGGTGTTGTTGTGCTTGTTGAATTTTGACCGTATTCGAACTCCAATCTATCTGCAGATTATACTCTTTCTGTCATGGTTGTCCCAACATCATTGGATGTAGTGTGCTCTAATCCTCAACCACATAAAAGTTGTGGGGATAAACATATTGATGTATTTGTACATGCAATATCGTCCATCCCAACATGCTTAATGAATGTGATGTACTACTTTCCAACGCTTGTTGAGTAGGATGGAGTTGTTCTTTAATCTTGAGCTGTTTATATAATTTGCAAGAAATCAGATTTGCTTCAGCTCCTGAATCAAGAAATGCCCTCGATTCAACTTGATTGCTACCCACTTTGACTACAATTATTGGATCCACTGTGTCTTCTTTAAAATTCATTAATAAAATAGCATTTATTTGCAACGGTGACCCAATTTGTTGTTGTTGTTGTAGAAGTCTTCTTTTGGCAATGCGTTCTTTTGCTTTTGCTTGTGCTTTTTCTCGTACCCTCTGTTTTTCCTTTATCCGTTGTTTTTCTTGATGGATTTGTTGAAGCATATCCCGTGTTAGTGGTAAATGATACTTTTTAACTGGCACCCACTAATCCAATTTGGTATTTCTTCACCTTCCAATTTCGCAAGTTTGACAGCTCCGCTTTGTGATAAGTCACTAATCACAAAGGGTCCCATCCCTCGCTTTTTAAGTTTTTTGGCATGTTGCTTCAAAGTGTAAACAAGTACATAATCACCTGTTTTAAAATCTTTCATGTGCACATGCTTGTCAAAAAATTCCTTTTTTCTTCTCTTCTGAGAATATATCAAAGCTACAACTCTCAGTCGAAGTTCATCTAACTTCTCAAGATCAGATATTCTTGAAGAGAGTTCATGGCCTGCCCATTCTAAGCGTTTCACCACTCGTAGAGTTGGAGTTAAAAACTCTATGGGTAATATAGCGTTTAGACCAAACACCATGTTGTATGGTGTTGTTCCAATCGATGTTTTATAAGCTACCCTGTATGCCCATAGTGTTGCCCTTGATTTTGATACAATTTTGGTCAAAACAGCGCATAGGGTTTTCTTTGTGGCCTTTGCTTGTCCATTTGCTTGTGGATGATATGGAGCAGATTTTTTATGGATGATCATGAATTCCTCTAGCAGGTATTCAATGACTTAATTAAGAAAATGTGTTCCTCGATCACTGATAATTTCTATTGGTAATCCGTACCGTACAAAGACATTCTCATACAAAAATTGTGCAATGGTCCTTGCATCTGCTTTTTGTGTCGCTTTGGCTTCAGCCCATTTTGTGAGATAGTCCGTAGCCACAATGATATATTGGGTATGGGTGCGATACGCAAGGGGTGAAATAGGCCCCACAAAATCAATTCCCCATTTTTGAAATGCTCGTGCTCCCATCATTGACCGTAGTGGCATCTCATCTATTTTTATCGGCACTTTAGTGCGCTGACATGCGTCACAACGCTTTACAAATTCCTCAGCATCCATGTGCAATGTAGGCCACCATATCCCCGTGGTTAAGACAATGTTTGCCGTATTATCGCCTAAAAAATGGTCTCCACTTATTCCTCCATGTGCGCGTTCTAGAATCAGCAGGTATTCACTTTCACTTGCACAGATTCTAAGTTGATTGTCCTTTCCTCCCTTGTAGAGTTGATTTTCAATTAAATTAAAGTCTTGAGCCTCCAACTCTATAGCCCTTTGTCGTTCTTTTGTTATGTTTTCAGAAAATGTCCTTGTTATTAAGAAATCAATGATATATTGAATCCATGCAGGTGCACTGGTTACCTGAAACAATGTTGCGTGATCCATCGATCGTTTGGCACTACATATAGTACAAGTGTTTACATAAGCATGTGTGTCAGCATACATAGTTGGCCAATAAACTCCTAAGTGTTTCACTCTTTGGTTTGTTTTCATTGTTGAACAATGAAATGTGCAGTCTTGGATATGTGCTTCCTCAAGATAACACTCAAATTCCTCTGGATTTATACATAATCGTAGAATTTGTTCCGAGCCCAGATGGTACAGTCGTCCCATCTAGGAATTGTTTGTCGAATTGTTTGTTGTTTGGATCCCTCTTTGTCTTTATCAAATATACCTCCAGAGGAAAGAATGGTAACAATTTTCTGAGACCATTTGGGTATCATTTCAATATTGAAAAGATAAGCATCAGGTATGTCATCATCTACTCCTTCGGGAGCTTCCCCGTTCTGTAGCCTTGAAAGATGATCCGCTCGTAGATGAGTTTTACCTTTTTTTACTACCACTATGAAGTCAAACTCTAGCAATATAATAAACCTGAGTACAATTCTCCAGTATTGCATGGTTTATTTACTAGATATAGAAGAGCTTGATGATCTGTGAAGAACACAAATTTTTTTGCAAGAAGATAATGCCAAAATTTATTTACAATATATATCATTCTTAATCCCTCTCTTTTAGTGGTGGTGTAGTTATTTTCCGCACTATTTAGATGTTGGGTCGCATAACAAGCTGGGAAATCCATTGTTCTGTCTCCTGGTTGATTCAGAATAGTCCCAATTGCGTATGCAGAGGCATCAATGTGAACATGGAATATATTTTCCCAATCTGGTGCTTTAAGTACAGGTGCTAATACAAGGTTTTCCTTAAGCTTTTTGAATGAAGTTTCACAGTCCTCAGTCCAGTCAAAGCTGACTAATAAGTGATATAGTGGTTGTGCAATGACCGCATACATATATATGAATCTTCGATAATATCCGCAGTGTCCCATGAAAGATTGTACTTGTTTGGCATTAGTAGGCCTAAGCAAGTCTGCTATGAATCTAATTTTGTCTAGGTCAGTAGTTATGCCATTTCTTGAGACAATATGTCCTAAGATGAGGCCTTGCTTTACCATAAAAATGCAGTTTTCCGGGTTGAGACAGATTCGATATGTTCTGCACTTCTCAAATACCTTTTGTAAATGGTCAATGTGTTCTTCCCAAATAAGAGAGTGGACACAAAGATCATCCATGTATATTTCTAAGATTATTCTTAGGTATTATTTGAATGCATATCATCCATATATATTTCTAAAAATATTCTTAAGTATTTTTTGAATGCCTGAGTCATTAACCTTTGGATGGTGGCTGGGGCATTGATTAACCCAAAATGCATAACTCTATACGCATATATTCCCCATTCAGTGGCAAATGCTATTTTGTGTTGATGCTCTATTGTTATTGCCAATTGGTTGTACCCGAAAAACCCATCCAAAAATGAATAGGCCCGTTTTCCCGCTACCCTCTCAAGTACATGTTCTGTGATTGGCAAGGGATAATTATCTCTTATTGTTGCTGCGTTTACCTTTTTGAGGTTCACACACACACACACGCAACTTTCCATTCTTTTTGGGGACAACCACAATGGGTGACACCCAATATGTATGCTTGATTTCATAGATGAATTCAACATCCATCAGCTTGTCAATCTCTTCCTTGATTCGTTTAGCAAATGTGTCATTATATGTGTAAGGACATTGTTTGATTGGTTTGGCATCTGAATTTAACAAAATTGTATGTTGGCATATCGATGGATCAACTCCCTTGAGGTCTTTGTAAGACCATGCAAACACATCTTTATACTTCCTCAGAAGCTGTGTTAGCATTTCTTCTTCCTCAAGACCTAAGTCAGTTGCTATATAGACGGGCTGAGGCTCTTTGCCTAGCGCATCGAGGTCAATTCGTTTTGCATTTTTCGGCCCATCGTAAGATTTCTGGTTTACTCTTTCCCTTATTGGTGGTGTCATTATGATTTTTCTGTCTTGGATGGTGAATTCTCGATAGTGGGATGGTACGTCCATGTTTTCCTTTTCTGAATCCTCCTTACCTTCACTTTCCACCTCAATAGTCCATACCTATCGTAACGACCATTTAAGTTCTTGATATTTCTTCTTACACTCCATTTTGGTCCACTCGGGATATTTTATCTTTTCACGTTTTGATTGATGAGATCTTCTTGATTTTGTTTCCGTATCAGTTTTCCGTGCTCCTTTTATGTCCTCATGCGTCCTTTCTCTTCGAACTCTTGAGAATCTCCCTGATAGTTTGTCTTTTACACAATCCTCTGCCTTGACTAGCATTAGATAGTGAGTTTTATCTTTTATCCTGGGCATCAGGTTTTCTCTAATCTTGTTTTCTGCTCTTTTTTTCCTGTAGCGTTCCTGGCGTCTAGAGTGTTGATTTGCAAAATCATAAAACTTGATATCTGCGGTTGTCTCCTCACGCTCGCTTGAGTTGTCTGAATACTCGTTATCTACATCATTACTTACTTCCAGTTTCTCAGAGGAGTTATAAAACTCTTCTTGTTTTGGTGAGTCTACATTCTCATCTCCTACTGGTACAACATTTACCGTGTAATAGGGTAGCACATCATAGCCGTCCTTATCGTTGAGCCATCTATAATGGTATAGACGTCCAACATTGCTAGTATGTGTTCCCATTCCATAGGTTCTAATGCATCTTCGGAGAAGGTTCCGGAATATAATCCTCGTATTCAATAGCTCTTTCTAAGATGAATTCCTCTCTTTTCAAGATCCCACAATGTGAAGCTCCACATATCCATAGCTCTTTTTTCTGCCCTAACCATGCTGGGAGTTCGGACCCTGCCAATGTAGCTGAATCAAACTCTTCCACTAGTGTCTGGTTCACATCCTTGTAACTATGGTCTGTTAGGTATATTTTGGTTGTAGTCTCCCCACGCCTGAGGTATATGTGGTCATAACCCCAATCATGTACCATCTTTAATTGTCTCATGAATGGTCTTCCCAAGATGATCTCGTAATTGTTCTTTTTTCCGTAATCAACTATTGCAAATGTATGCTCATACTCGATTCCGCAAGAGGTGACAATACTTTTCTAAAAGTCCTAGAGGCTTTTCCATGAACCCATCTACCAGTTGTAATTTCATTCTGGTTGCTCGCAAAGCCGGTTTTTCCCATTTTTTCCAGATTTCTTTTGTGGAGATAGTGACTCCCGCTTCACTGTCGAGAATAGCCTTGGATGCTACTCCCTAAAATTATACTGGTAGTGTGGTATTTCCATCTTCTCCCTCAAAATATTCTCCAACCTTGTTTAAAGGTGCATGCTTGGTGTTCAGTTGAGGCTTGTTCAATTCTCTGATCCCTTCTTGAATTCTCAAGGTAGGGTCTTTTACTTCATGTTTTTCTAAGCTCCATCACATGGTTTGTCCATTTTTGTTCAATTGCACACCACTTCAGCTGCTTAGCCTGAGGCTTGCAATACATTTTATTTATTTTTAGCACTTCCTCCACAAGCTGCTCCTAGCTTACAGCTACTTCTCCTAGCTTACAGCTACTTCTCCTTTTGGTGCTGTCTTAGCAGACTTGCTTCCACTTTGTTGTGAGGATGAATCGTCATCAAGATCCTTGAATTCACCCTCCTTGTAGACCGCACAATTGTCTACAAGGTAAAGAGATTCCTTAGTTAACTCATTTAACGTTGTGCTCCTCTTCATATTTAAGTCCTTCTGGAGATCTACGTTTCTCATTCCTTGAATAAATATCAACATAAGTCTGGATTGGGTTGGTAGTTCTTCCACAGGGCAGAACTTCACATATCTCTTTAGTCGTAGGGCTGCCTTTCTAACAGATTCTTCTTCTTTCTGTTTGAATTTATGGATTTTGTGAGACTTTATTATGAGCTATCCCCCTTCGTGAGAATTCCTCAATAAACTTGTCAAAAACCTCCTCCATAGACTCAAAATCTCTATGCTCCACAGAATCAAACCAAGTGGCTGCATCCTCTTCTAGGGTAAGTCCAAACCTTGCAAATTGAGTAGAAAACTCCAGAACTTTTTCAGCTCTAATTACACGCATGAAGGCTGCTACATGATCCCTAAGATCTCTGTTTCCCGAGTATTTATTGTTTACCCATTTTTGCACCTAAGAAGGTCTAATTCTACGATGGTCTACAAATCTCATCATTGGTTCTCTTCATCCTACTCAATATACCTCCTCTGGCCTTCGGTAGTGGGAGGGTTCCTCTCCCAGAGGTGCTCCTAAGCCATAATTTTTGATGGTTCTTGCAAGAGGTGGTTCATCTCTCCGAACTCGTTCTCTTTGATTTGGTTCTATGGGTTGTCTTCCGAGCTCTATCGACTCTTGAGTTTTTGGCTTACTCTCACCTTGATACTATGAATGGAGTGGTGGTTCTTGTAAATCTCTTAGCCCTCGTGCAGCTGGATAACCTCCTCTATTTCGGTCTTGCTCGAATGTTGCATTTTGTTGAAGCCATGCCTGCAATGATGGTTGGGTTGCCTGTTGGTTCTGGTAGTTGACCGTCTGCTGTCGGTTAGAATGTGATGTTGCATCGTACTCTTTTGAAAATGGATTTTTTGACTTGCTAGGGGTATAGGTGGACCTTGGTACTTCTTCAGGGGCATATGCTGATGTTTCTGGAACTGTTGCCTTATCTACCTCCTCTAGCAAAATTCATTTGTATTCTCACCCGTACCTGTCAACAAAAATGATATCCTTCCCTATAGCAATTTCATAACAGAACAAGTAAAGAACCTTGTCATTGCTTAATTCATTTTGGTAGGGTTCTTTGCATCGAAAATAAGAGACTACTCCCTCGCTCTCATGCTTGTAAATTCCCACATTCTCATTGTAGGTAGAGATTCTAGTTGTTTTTTTATCATACATAAAAAGAGCTCCAGGTCGACCAATTTTAGGAGGTGGCTCTTGAGTTTCAGAGACCATTTTTCCTTTTGCCAAATTATCTCCATATATGTTGTAATCCTCAGGGTTGCTAACTATGAGATAGTGGTTCCCCTTTTCATCTCGGAATCTATCTCCATCATCATAGACTTGAATTATCTCCAGTCTCTAAGAAGGCTGTTCCTCTATACAAATACACTTGCGTCCCCGATAGTCATAATAAACTAGGGCTCCCCGAGAGTTTGTTTCTTCTAAGAAGATGATAGTGAACTTGGCCTTGTTCAAAGGGTTTTGGGAGGTGCTTCCCCCTAGCATTGGTCCTTCACCGGAAAATCCTCCTGGCTGTTGACTACCCATCATGAAGAAGGATTTGTCTGATGAAGTGTCAGTATCACTACCTTCCTCAATGATTGGGGCTAATGGATCTAGCCTTGCCTGAGTTACACTCTCCTCAGTGGATACTAGGCTACCCTAATCACCTGCCACTTTTTGGTCTCTTGGAATGTGTCTTCTTGATCTTAAATTCATCAAACTTAGCAATGCTATTTATCACAAATCCAACCATTCACCTGGCAAGGGATCAGTTTTCGGGTGAAAGCATGTTAACCTGTCGCGCTTTTTGTGCTAGTTAGCAGTTTCAAGTTTCTTTTTTCAAGTGCTTTCTATTGATATATCATATGTCATAGATCATGGAGATGTAGCTCAAGTTATTGTACTAGTTAGCATATGTCAAAATTGTGCTAGTTAGCATTGTCCGGGACATGAAAAAGCATGATAGGTTAACATGCTTTCACCCTTCCGCACAACTTCTTGCCTTGCTGTTGAATATACCTATACAAAAGCTTTTAATTTCGGCAATCGAATCAAAGCATTTAACCGCTAGAGGTGGTCTTAGTAATGACTGGTATAACTGGAGGGTTAATCCCAACCACTACTGTACTCTAAACACTGCTCTGATGAATTCACCAGTCAAATCAACTCCAAAATGGACCCAACTTGACTAGGAGGTTTGTCTATAGCTATATGAGGGCCTAGTATGCCTCAAATATAATTTTGGGCTTTTAATCATGCATTATACATCCTACGCGTAGGATGTCTTTTGCATCAGAATTCAAGCCAACTTAGCCTACAGCTTTTCCTTGATGTGCTGAGCTCACTGGTGTGTTTAGATTTGTGTTTGAATGTCAAAAGACCCCAAACTTAGCTATTCTAGCCTTTTTTCCGTCAAAAATACTCAAGTCTGCTTAAACTCTAATTTTCTCACCCAATTGAGATGAAACCTTTCACATGCACTCAATAAATCATGTAGATCGTGCACATGAAGACATCCTATGTTTTTGGTCTCACAATTATGCCTTGGCACAATTTGGGTAGGATGTCTGGCAATTCCTGTCTTTTGGCCCAATCTATCAAGATATAGTCAGTCTTCCACTTTCCAGGTGAAAATAGGGTAAAACCTACCTTCTAAACACTCTGGTCAACTCAGATTCTCAAAATTCCTCCCAGATCACCCTGTAGACATCCTACACGTAGGATGTCTACTATCTTAGAATTTAAACCTTTTTTTCTGTCAAAGGGCTTCCCTATTCTCTGCAGATCTCTCAGCAATAATCACAGAAACTTTTGGAGTTCAAATCAGCTTCTAAACACAATTTACCGTCTTTTATAGTTCTTTGATGAGCCTAACAGCAAATATAACATGCATGAAGTGCTCCAAATCATAAATCATGATGTCCTACTTACCCTACTCCTCTCATCATGTGAGATGGTGATTTTGGTGTCTTGGTTGCTTCTTGGACTCCCACGGACTCTCAAGCTATCCTCTCACCACATTTACCACTCCAATTCCTACTCTCCACACCACAACCTAACTAATACTACCTAAGTCGAAGGATCTAGGCTAGACACGCGCTCCCCAGACTCCTCATAAGACCTAGAGAATCCACCACTCTCTGATCCTATCTAAATGTAAATCAAGACTCTAGTAAGCCAGAGAATCCCTATCCTCAAGGACTCTAGTCTCGGTCACCTACCTAGTTTTCGTCCTCGGCAGCAGCGCCAATGTTGGCGGATATGCCACGACGGACGTCAGCACAGCGAGAACTCACTTAACAAAAATTGTCAGCTAAGGACGAAGCTCGACCCGCAGGCGCGTGGAAGCAAGCATAGGGTGTCAACGTACACTCGACTGACTATTGACTACTTCCTACAGAGGTCTCTACCCAATGTCTAAGTTACAGCCTACAACAGTGCACAGGAGGAGATTTCCTACAACGCTTCCATGAGCTAAATACCCATCAGACGCTCTTAAAACACTACGAAACTCGAGGGATATCCTATTAACACCAATAGGCCACTCTTCCTAAGTTCCATGACCCAAAACCCTATCCAAAAACACCTAGTGCAGAATCACGTAAGATGTCTCGACAGGTTTTTGTAGGTCAATGTTTTTTAAAACTAAGATGCCTAATGTGTAGCTCTACTCAATATGAACGGTGGATATGCTGAAATGCAAAAACAGACACCGCATGCTTACCGAATCACTAGAAATAGCTCGCAAGTCAATCTGGTGAATCCGGGTTGTACACACGCAATGTAGGTGCTGATGTGTAGCTCTCTCCGGGGAAACAGGCTGAACTTCTTCGCACTCGATTCCGACCACCAGTGTGTGCGTAGTGTCAAGATAAGATCTCACTCTCTCTCGTACACAGAATACGCTTCTCACAGAAACTTCATAACAATGAACGAAGGGTTTTTTTATTAAGGTCAAAATTTGGTATATATACCTTCCAAATACAATACCTCATGTTCCAAAGTAAAATCCTACTCAGTCTAATGGCAAAAATAATATACAAAATTGGAAACTTTTGCAAGCCCCCAGTTTTTACAAATGAAATTACAAGTTTTCTTAATCAGAGAATGACTACATAGGATTTCTTTCTTTTCTCATTTCGCAAGTCTTCAGTTGAGTGTAGCCGCCAGTCTTCAGCTAACAAAACAAATGTAGGAAAACATTTCTTAAGTGCGGAGACATTCCCCCATGTAGAACCTTCTTCAGGTCTATCTAGCCATCTTACCAACACCTGGCCTCTGACATGATGTCTGGGTGCGGGTGCAAAGCTCATGAGAATCCAAAATCTTTTCGGGCTCATGAGGGATGGTTGGTGGTTTGATAAGGTCAACTAACACGCCTGTGTCAATGACATTATCATTCTGTCCTAGCTATTTTTGTGAACGACTAACATGAAAAATAGGATGAACTTGTGAGTACTCTGGAAGAGGTAACTTATAGGCCACTTGACCTATATGTTTGAGAATGGTAAACAGTCCACAATTGCGTGGTGAAAGTATAGCAACTTTTCTCGTATTCAGGCTTTTTGAATGCTCCAAAACCTTGAGGAAAACCTTGTCTTCTTCTTCAAAGTAGCAAGACAATGATGCTCATCTGCGTACTTATTATATTGATCTTGAGCTCGCTTAACATTCTGTCGAGAAACTCGAAGCATGTCAAAATGGTCTTGGAGAAAATCCTTTGCTTGTTGTATCTTCTCCTTAGCCAACCCCACCGTAACGGGTGATCTAGGTTGAAATCCATATAAAAGCATAAATGGACTAAACCCTGTAGTCACATGCTTTGAAGTATTATCAGCAAATTCCAATATAGGTAAATAGTCTTCCCAATTGGTTTGCTTCTTGCTAACGTACGCTCCTAGCATGTCTTCTAGCACTTGATTAACTCTTTCGGTTTGACCATCTATTTCTGGATGATCAGCCGTACTTAGATGAAGTATAGTTTCCAACTTTTGAAACACAACTCTCTAGAAGTGATTATCAAACTTTCGATATTTGTCACTAATGATACTAGCTAAAAGACTGTAGAGTCTATTAATAGCCGTGCTAATTTTGGTATCTTAATCGTAGTCTTAGTGGGAATGAATCCACCCATCTTTGTTAGACGGTCTACAATTGCCCATATGGCATCATGGCCATATATGCTTTGCAAATAGCCGTGCTAATTTCAATATCTTAACCGTAGTCTTAGTGGGAATGAATCGACCCGTCTACAATTACCGATATGGCATCATGGCCACAATTTGTAGTAGGTAGTCCTACTACAAAGTCCATTGAGATACTCTCCCACTTACCTTGTGAAATCTCTAAAGTATGTAAAAGGCCACCTACCTTGAGGTGCTCTACCTTATTTACTTGGCACTATTGGCAGTTTAGTACGTACTCTTGAACATCATGATGTAAGCCTGACCAATAAAACTGTCGTTGAACTAAGGTATACTCTTACGAATACCTAGATGACCAGCACTTGGACTATTGTGACACTCAAATAAGATTTGGCGCCTAGTGTCTGAGTCCTTTGGCACACATACTCTACCCTTGTGGAGTAAGTAGCCATCATCAATGGAAAAATTCTTCCATCGCTAAAGCTCTTCCTAAGTAGAGGTGGAGCTTTGTGTGTTGGAGTTTTTATCTGTGTGTGCAAAGACATGTTGATCTGGTTGTACAGAGACATGTGAGTGTGAGGGTTCCCTTTTTAGAACTGCACTCCACACTTTAGCATATGGTTGATCTTGTGCACACTTTCTATGTAATGACTCCAAAAATCCACTCTTTATTTTTGTGAAAGCAAGTGAATTAATTTGAGGCATCCGACTTAGTGCATCTGCTAATACATTATATTTCCCCTTGCAATATTCTAGCTTACAATCATAATCTTGAAGGATTTCTACCCATCTAGCTTTACAACCCTTCAAGTCCGTTTCAACACTAAACCATTTTATACTCTCATGGTCAAAAACTACTTTAAACTCGGCACCATATAAATAGTGTCGCCACGTTCGTAAAGTGTGAATTATGGCATAGATCTCTCTTTCATAGACATAATAATTCTATTGAGCTCTATCTAACTTTTTACTTTCAAAGACTATAGGTCTTCCCTCCTTGAGAAGTACATCACCAATTGCTTTATCACTAGCATCAGTCTCTACCACAAACGGCTTAAGTGGGTCAACGATTGCTAGGATGGGAGCAATGGCTACCGTTACCTTGAGCTATTCAAAACCTCGTTTTTGGGCTTCTTCCCAAGAAAAGGGCTTACCTTTTGCTTTAAGCTGATCCCTCATAGGAACACCAATTTTGGCATAATCACGGATATATTGTCAATAAAATTCATCCATGCCTAAGAAGATTTGAAGCTCCTCATCCGTGTTGGGATGTGGCCATAGAAGAATGACAACGACCTTGTTAGTGTCCATTTTGATGCCAGAATAGGAGATTGCATCACCGAGGTAATGTTTCTCTGTCTTAAAGTAATCACACTTGCTTTGCTTAGCCAAAGTTGTTCCGAGCTAGAAAGTGGTCTACGCCAAGCAAAGGTTGCAGGAAGGTGCAGTGCAGAAGGCTAGGGCAGGTACCAAGGTCCTAGGCAGCCAAAGGGTAGCGGAAATGTATGTCTAGAGTGGGTTTTCATGCCAAAGGTGTGCTGCAAAGAGCTAAGTAGGTTGAGGCCTTCTATGACCGAGATGGGGATTTATGTGCTAGAATGTGGTTTCCATGCTGGTCCAGACGGCTTGTCAAACGGAGCTAGGATGTGACAGATATGCCAGTTTGAAGGTGAAGGTGGTTGCAGATTCCTGACGGGATGGACATGTGCGGCTAGGCTAGAGAAGTGGATGTGAAGTGATAGGATTGAAATGCTCAAATTTTGAAGCCTGCCAGTCTTTTCATGTCAGTGATCCGACTCACGGTGTGAAAGATATGAGCTGTCGAAGTTTGGACGGGGGCCGGATCTGGGGCGGTTTGACCGCATTGAAAAGCGTGCCTGCAGTGATTCTTTGGGTCTTGCCAGGGTTTTCAGAGATGGTATGAAACATATGGGATAGGTAGGAAGAGACGGCATGCCATTCCGAGGTCGAGTGTGAAGAAATGATCGATCAGAATTGACAGTGGATAGTGCAACGACGACTCCAGGTGATTTTTTTCCATTTTGGAGGCCTTGGTTTGAGGGTGCCAACGGACCGAAGTATCGAAACAGCAAGTATACAAGGAGCCTAGAATGCGGAGTCTCAATAGGTATTTACTTCTTGGAGATCCGACCTCGGAGCAATAAAGGGGCGCCTGGGAAAGAGGGAAAGAAAGAAAAGGTTTTAAATATTTATTTTTAAAGGTTTTTTGTGGGCTTAAGGGACCATGAGGGCCATGGCTGCCATGGGGCGAGTATATATCCTATATACGTAGGACGAAGCATGGCCCACAGAGTATAAAGGCTAGGCCATTGGGCCTTTTGATGTGTAAGGTGGAGTGTGGGGAGCTTGGAGCTCCTGGATGATGGCGGCCTTGTTATGCCATTGTGCAGGCAGCCCGGGTGGGCGCTGCGAGGTGATATTGGCCAGGTCAGGAGGCGTGGTGGCACGCACGCGTGAGTTCAAGTTGGTGGTGCGGTTTGGTGCACCCATGAGGTCGATTGATGACGTGGCCTGGAAGCAGTTGTTCCCGCGGCCTTAGGGCCCCAACATTTTTTAAGGGAACCCCCCCCCCCCCCCCCCCCCCCCCCCCAATAGCGACATTGCTAATGCTATGGGGTAGGGGAGGTTTCATGTGAGCAAAAAGAGAGAGGGAGCAGCCAAGTCCAAACCGGCGGAGGCAAGTACAAGGGGAGGGTCCCGCAGCCGGAAAGTGAACCAGAGAGATAGAGAGAGAGGGAAAGAAAGCTCGAAGGCAGCCAGGTGGGCTGAGTGCAAAGAGGCCATTTCAAGACCGACCAAGCCAAGGGAAAGGGCAAGGTAAGAGCCGGGCCAAAAAAAGCAAAGGAGGAGACAGAAGAGAGAGAGAGAGAGAGAGAGAGAGAGAGAGAGAGAGAGAGAGAGAGAGAGAGAGAGAGAGAGAGAGAGAGAGAGAGAGAGAGAGAGAGAGAGAGAAGGCAGGTGTGAGCCAACAGAGGTGGTCAAACATGAGCCAAAGGAGTAGTGCAAAGTGGTCCTTCCCAAGAGTGATAAAATAATGAGGAAAAAAGTAAAAATAAAAAAGCCTTAGGGGCAATAGCAATTTTAATATTGCAGCCCCCCAAGTGCAAAAGAGAGAGGGATTGAGCAGTTGAAGCAGGGCGGTGCCCCCTTCCCAAAGATACCAAATTAGGGTATCAGATGGACCAATAAAGAGGCAGTTTCCAAAATTGAAGAACCCCCCATAAACGTCAACATTTAATCAAATTGGGGGCTTTTTTCCGGGCCTTTTTGTGTCGTTTGAAGCCTGCAAAGTGGAGCTCTCTGATAGAGGAGTGTGCCTGTAAAATCCCTTTGTATTTTCTTGTGAAAATAGCCATGATGACGGCATTGTAAGCCTATGTACATGTTTGGTGAAGTGAAATCAAGCCACCGTTGCCCCCTATTGCTGTTGTTTCCCCTTCCCCCCTTCTCTTTCTCCTGCTCTAGTGTTTCCCCTCGGTGCCGGCAGTGTGGAAGTGTGTGCCCCCCCCGACCGATGGTTGTTTTGTGTGAGAGAGTGAGATTGAGCGGTTGTGTGCGTGTGTAAGGGTGGAGACACACCATGGCAGTAGGTGTGCATTGTGTGGTGGGTTTGTGGAATGTGTGAGCAGTGTAAATTGGGCAGGCAGTGGTTTGCTAGTGTAAAGTGTATTTTTGAAGGTGTTTTCTGAGAGAATAGGGGTGTTGTGGATACCTTGAGAGGCCCTTGTGTTGGTGCCGGGCGTGTTCCCCCATTCCCCCTCTCCATCTTCTAGTGCCCCCATGGAGAAGTATGCTAATGCTCCTAGTTGATGTCAAAGTGGTGATTTTGGTGATGCCAAAGGTGCGGCCTTTGAAGAGCAGGTACTGCTAGTGATGGCTTGGACGGGATTTCCCATTTTCATTGGGGTTGAAGATGCGGAAACTTGGCTTCAAGGTAACGGTTTTTTCGTGTCAAAAAGCAGTCTATCGAGAGAAGACGGTGCAGTATAGGTGTTCCCCCTCCTAGTTCGTGGTAAAGCGAGGCTATGGTTCGATAGCCTTGGTGATGAAGAAAAAAGAGATTGTGAAGCCCTGGAGGAAGCTTTTTGAAGCAGATTTGTCGTGGATGTGTAGCTAGATGAAGTAAAGCAGAAGCTAGACGGGTTGAAGCAAAGCTTGGAGGGTGGTTTTCAAGCGTTTGAGTGGGAGTTCAAAGCCCTTTGGGGGAAATTGATCAAGGTAAATGGTGCAGAAAATGCCAGCTTTTTTAAGTTGAGTAAATTTATGGATTGTCTACATGAGGAAATGAGAGACAAAGTTGAGATAGATGGTCGGGTGTCGTATGAAGAGGCGGTAGCTCTAGCGAGAGGGTGAACTAATAAGGTTTTGAAGAAGAGCGAGGCTAGACAGGGTTTGCCAAATGCAATGATGCCAAAGTAGTGTAATACGGTGGTAGCAGATCCACAGGTGGTGCAAAGAGAAGTGCAAGTGCAAGAAGAACCAAGGGTTCTTTGGCTACAAAGAGACAAGGTGGTTCCTATGCTGAAGATGCCGGCTAGAGTGATTCCAGTTGTGGAGGAAGTGCAGGTGGTTCTAGAGTGGACAAAGGAGGTACTGCCAAGTTTGAATATAGCTATTGAAGTTCCGTTGGAGTGTGGTAAAGACCAAAAAGTGCGGTTTGCAGAGGAGGTCAAAGCGGTGAAGCTAGACGAGATTCCCGAGCTTGAAACCAAAGAGGAGACTGGGTCAAGTGATGATAGTTCTATGGACGGAGACACTAGTCAGGAGACCAAGTCATCTCAATCCAGGTATGATGAGTTTGACCTCTTACATGTGAGTGGAGAAGCAGTAAATTTGTGCGAGGAGCAGCATGAAGTGCAATTTGAGGTGCTTAGTGAAGACCAAATGGAGCAGTCTAGGCCTACATGTGGTGAAGAGTAGGTAAATCTAGTGTGTGGTGCCATGTTGATGGCCATGGTGGTGAAGGTAGCAGTAGAGTATGCCATAGTGGTGCAGCAGGTGCAATGTTTTGCTAGAAGGAATAGAGCAGTCGTGCCTATGGAATGTGGATGGAGAAGACCAATGCAAGGTGTTTCACCCAGGAGGTTGATGACAGATAAAGCAAGGGGTTGGGAAACCTGCATGAAAAAAAGTAGCGGGTAGCATGTGCCAGCTGTATACCTATGGTAGGGGTTTTGCATTGTACAGAGAGTTTGTTTTTGGTGTGTAGTTTCTTAGTGCAGTGAGCCTGTGTGTGGTTGAACATAATTGTTCAACAAGGGGGTGGGCAATGATGGTGCAACCAAAGTTGGTCCGGGCTAGAAAGTGGTCTATGCCAAGCAAAGGTTGCAAGCAAGTGCAGTGTAGAAGGCTAGGGCAGGTACCAAGGTCCTGGGCAGCCAAAGAGTAGCACAAATGTATGTCTAGAGTGGTTTCTTAGGCCAAAGGTGTGTTGTAAAGATCTAAGCAGATTGATGGCCTTTTGTGCCCAAGATGGGGATTTTATGTGCTAGAATGTGGTTTGTATGTGTTTCCCATGCTGGTCCAGACAACTCGTCAAATGGAGCCAGGATGTGAGAGATATTCCAGTTTGAATGTGAAGGTGGTTGTAGATTCTTGATAGGATAGACATGTGTTGCTAGGCCAAAGAAGTGGATGTAAAGTGATAGGACTGAAGTGCTCAATTTGTGAAGCCTGCCAGTCTTTTCAGATCAGTGATCGGACTCACGGTGTGCAAGATATGAGCTGTCGAAGTTTGGACGGGGGCTGCATATGGGGTGGTTTGACCGCATTGAAAAGCATGCCTGGGGTGATTCTTTGGGTCTCGCCAGGATTTTTAGAGATGGTATGCAACATATGGGATAGGCAGGAAGAGAGTACATGCCATTTCGAGCTCGGAGCGCGAAGAAATGATCGATCAAAATTCACAGTGGATAGTGCAAGGGCGACTGCAGATTATGTTTTCCCGTTTTGGAGGCCTTGGTTTGAGAGTGCCGAGGGACCGCAGTACCAAAGTGTAAAGTGTGGACAAAGCCTGGAATGCGGAGTCTCAATAGGTCTTTACTGCTTGGAGATCGGACCCTGGAGCAATAAAGGGGAGCCTAGGGAAGAGGCCAAAAGAAAAAGGTTTTAAATATTTATTTTTGAAGGTTTTTGGTGGGCTTAAGGGACCATGATGCCCATGGCTTCCACGTGGCGAGTATATATCCCATATACACATGACGGAGCATGGTCGGCAGAGTATAAAGGCCAAGTCATTGGTCCTTTTGAAGGTGTAAGGTGGAGTGTGGGGAGATTGGAGCTCGTGGACGATGGCGGCCTTGTTATGCCGTTGCACAGGCGGCCCGGGTGGGTGCTGTGAGGCTGTTTTGGCCAGGTGAGGAGGCGCGGTGGCGCGCCCGCGTGAGTCGAAATCGGTGGCGGTGGCGCGGTGCACTCGTGAGGTCGACTGATAACGTGGCCTGGAAGCAGTTGTTCCCGTAGCCTTTAGGGGCCCAACATTTTTGAAGGGAAACTCCGCTAATGATATGGGGTAGGGGGTTTTTCATGTGAGCAAAAAGAGAGAGGGAGAATCCGGGTCGGAATTGGAGGCAAGTACAAGGGGACGGTCCCGCAACCAAAAAGTGAACCACACACACACACACACACACACACACACACACACAGAGAGAGAGAGAGAGAGAGAGAGAGAGAGAGAGAGAGAGAGAGAGAGAGAGAGAGAGAGAGAAATAAATCCCGAGGGCAGCCAGGTGGGCCGAGTGCAAAGAGGCCATTTCAAGACCCGGTCAAACCAAGGAAAGGGCAAGGTAGGAGCTGGGCCAAAAAAAAAAGCAAAGGAGGACAGAGAAAAGAGAGAGAGAGAGAGAGAGAGAGAGAGAGAGAGAGAGAGAGAGAGAGAGAAGGCATGTGTGAGCCGACAGAGGTGGTCAAAAATGATCCAAAGGAGTAGTGCAAAGTGGGCCTTCCCAAGGGTGATAAAATAATGAGAAAAAAAGTAAAAATCAAAAAGCCCAAGGGGCAATAGCGACATCGCTATTGCAACCCCCCCAAGTGCAAAAGAGTGAAGGATTGAGTAGATGAAGCAAGGCTATGCCCCCTTCCCAAAGATACCAAATTAGGGTACCAAATGAACCAATAAAGAGGCAGTTTCCAAATGTGAAGACCCCCCCATAAAGGTCAAAATTTAATCAAATTGGGGGCTTTTTTCAAGAATGTTTTGTGCCATTTGAAGCCTGCAAAGTGGAGCTCTCTGACAGAGGAATGTGCCTCTCAAATCCCTTTGTATTTTCTTGTGAAAATGACCATGGTGATGGCATTGTAAGCCTAAGTACATGTTTGGTGAAGTGTAATCAAGCCAATGTTTCCCGACCGTGTTGTTGTTTCCCCTTCCCTCCTTGTCTTTCTCCTGCTCCGGTGTTTCCCCTCGGTGCCAGTTGTGTGGAAGTTTGTGCCCCCCCGGACTAACGGTGTTTTGTGTGAGAGAGTGACTTTGAGCGGTTGTGAGCGTGTGTAAGGGTGGAGACAGATCGTGGCAGTATGTATGCTTTGTGTGGTGCGTTGTGAAGTGTGTGAATATGGAAATTGAGCATGCGGTGGTCTGCTAGTGTAAAGAGTATTTTTGAAGGTCTTTCTGAGAGGATAGGGGTGTTGTGAATACCCTGAGCTATAGAGAGACCCTTGGGTTTGTGCCGGGTGTGTTCCCTCATTCCCCTCTCCACCGTGTCCCATACTTCTTTATCATTTCCAGACATCTGTTATACCACATACTTGTGGGAGCAGCGAGTCTGTGTAAGCTTCAATTTCTTGACTAGCTTATAGTTGAGGAAGTTATGAGTTGCACCATCATCCGCTGAAATACAAACACGTTGTCTATTAATAGTGCCATGAATGAAATGAAATCATGGGGGCCAAGTGTGGGTTGCCACATTGAAGCAGGCACACAACACTTGTGCTTTTCTTCCATATGAAGAACCTCTACAACACAATATTTAGGAGATGAATCTAATGTCAGGCGTTGCACCATGTGCATGGCTTTTTCTTTGCCTTGCAAAAAAGGACAATCCTTCTTGTTATGTTGGTCTAAAAGACATTTGAAACACAAATTGTGTTTCTTTGCACGCTCAAAATTAGCAGTGTTGAGAGACCCACGTGGAGTATCTCGTGATTGTTTAGGCTTCTTAGCCTCTTATGGGAGTGGAGAGGTAGATTGTCTCTTATTCCTCTTGGAACATGTGAGAGATCTACCTCGCCGTTGGCTCTTAGCCACATTGCTCTTAGCAAAATTATTCTTAGAGAAGGGAACATTTCCCTTTCTCTCTTGGTCATCATCATATCTTTGGGCATGACCGATGGCTTCGTCCAAAGTTTTTGGATATTGGGTATCTTCCCTATTAAAACCCCGTATCTTTTCAAATTCATCTAGACCTAGTTTTAATATGATTTCTCGATACCTTGAAAGGTACTGTGTGAGAGAGAGGCCAGACATGCATTATGCATCCCATGCTAACCAATTCTTATCTTCTTCATTGGAGTCCAAAAACTCTTTGGAGAAAGAAGCTTGAAATGCAGCCCAAGACGGAGGACGAGCATCTATTGGAAATATCATCCACCACTTATAGGCCTTGTCTTTAAGGGATAGACTTGTTTCCATAGCCGTCTTTATATACGGGGTGTATCTCAACCTATGAATATCACTCCATTTGTGTAAGAACGTATTGACCGCATCCTTGTTGCGATCACGCTCTTTCCCATGAAACTCAGGAATGGTGATATTCTTAAGCAATGCATTACTACCTTTTGCATCTTCTAAAGCACTTGTCTCTTGGACTCCTTGAGTTGTGCGAGCTTGGTTTCCTTGAATCGTGCCACTTGTGGCTCCTTGAGCAGTCTGTGAACACAAGTAGCTCAGTAAGATTTGTAACATTTGCATTGAGTGCAAAGAGGTTGCATTCAAGTTTGCTTTGGAAATTTTCCAAAGTCTTGAAAGCAGCCATATCGACAAGGCCATGATCTCCTAGATCATCATCATCATGCATATTAGTGTCGGCAGCACCCGTGTGGGTGCCCTGATCTTGATATACGTGCTCAAAAGCAAAAGTGTGCGTAGGTGGGATATCCTCACTAGCCATGGTAAACACACACTAATGTAAAGATAGAAAAAAATCAACTTGTACCTTGTAAATCTTTAAGTATTTGTGTTTTTTATGCTCGGTGACTTGTGCTGCATGCAAACCTCGCCTTGTGGAAATTGTAGTGCTTCACGTCGCATTCGTTGTAAGAATACCTTTATTGATTCTTCACAAAAACTCGTCGTTTTTGTGGAGTTTTTTATTCATGTGTGAAGCTTCCTCCTTGAAGAAAAATGAATTTTCGAGAAAAATTTGCCTTCCTCCAAGAAGTAAAAAGGAAGTGTGAAACTACTTCCTTGAAGTTTGAAGCTTTCCTTTTCCTTCTAGCTGCCTTGTCAACACAAGTATGCTATCTTTCCTCATTGTACACAACAAGGCTCAATAGCTTAAATTTTGGTAAAGTGTTGTCCTCTTACCCTCATGGGGTGGGTTCAACCCTCCTTCATGCAAGGGTTTAGAAGGCCTTCCTACACGCGTAGCCAACAGTGCCAAACGGAGCCTCGGTGCCATAGAGTTTCCTTGGTCATTTTCCTTAGTCGTGCGTTGTGGATGGCGTAGGTGGGGCTGGAGCGGCCTATCTTTGCATGCTGCACAGAGAACTCTATGTCTGTCTTCTTTTTGCTACACAGCGAAGACGTTGTTGTCCATGTCTGCGAATCGTGGGAGAGAAGTAGCACGTTGCATGCGCATGCAACCCACTTTTCCCCTTCCTAAAAAATAGCTTGGATACCAGTGAAAGGATAGTGGTAATGCGTGTGCTAGTCTCCACCCAGCCGTGCTATCTTATAGCCTCCCCCTAGTGTACACACTATCTGGCCATGCCGGTTATAGGACCAATGTCCTTACAGATTGAGTGAAAAAAAGACAAAAGCATATCTCTTTCTTTGACACGTGAGAATTTCCTAACGTATTCGAGTTCAAACCAAGCCAAGTACAGGTTACACCATAACGGAGAGCATTAGGAAGTGAATGGGGTATAGGAGGGCCTCTTTATTTGGCAGTTTAAGGGAATGCTTAAAGCTTAAGACAAGTTTGACCAAGCCTAAAAGAGAGGGCAAAAAGACCTATGCTGAGATTTTAAAAAAAGCCATTTCCATATTTTGAATTTGAAAATAGTCTATTTAGTAACCCAAAAGAGAGGTAGGTAAATGAATTTTAAAATATCATTTTCCCACCCCTCTTCTCTCTCTAACGAATAAAACACTGTCCCTCACTAAGAACTCATTAAAGAAATCACTTTTTAGTCCCCCTGCCAAAAAAGAAGATTTTTCACATTCTCTCACTGCATTCTCTATCTTAAACGTGAGCCAACTCTCTCTCTTTATTTCCCCCCTTGTCTCTCATGTCACTTTCTCTTCCAATCATTAAGGGGTATTCTTGGCTGCCTCTTTTTGAAAAAGTGTAGATCCTCCAAAGTTGCAGATCTGTCCTCTCTCCCACTCTCTCTTCGTTTATTGTCTTCTTATCCCCCACTCCCTCCCTTCCTCTCTCTCTCTCTCTCTCTCTCTCTCTCTCTCTCTCTCTCTCTCTCTCTCTCTCTCTCTCATGCTTCTCCCACTCCAACTCTAGCTGAGTGCAATTGAAAACTCCATTACCTCTATGTGCAGCCGCATTTCTCTCTCTTAAGTCATAATCAACAATTCTTTCTTTCTTTCACTCTCTTGCACTCTCTTTCTTTCTTCCCTCCACAACATAACCCTTTCTCCTATCTTTGAGTACTTTTCACTTCTTTCCTCCATAACCACCTTCACCTGCTTGTAGCAGTTACCATTACACATTCTCACTAATGTGCTTGATTAACAAACACAAATGTCATTCAGTCCCTACCACTGCAAGAAATTACTAACAAGTCCAAACGATATCGATTGAACACTAATGATTTAGAGCAGGAGTACGCTACTGTGCGACTTGGCACATCTAATCCCAATGCTGGAGACCATCTACGGAACCATAGATGCAACACAATTAACTTATGGATTGATGGCCATATTTACTTTGGCGATCCAATGACCAGTGCATCACCGCCTTTTCATAATGTCACTGCGCTACTGTGTTTTATTGGATATGGGAGAGACGGGTTGTTTGGGTACTGTTGGAGATTACATTCAACTTTTGTCAATGAAAGGGAAGTAAGAAAACATCTCTGTGCTGCATATTCATCATTGCAAGAGAAGTACGTGAAAGACATTCAACAAGTCAGAGAGGAATCCAATGAGAAGATGAAGCAGCTGAATGACGAGCTATCAAAGCATATAAAAAAGGAAGAGCATTGAGAAATGGAGCAAGAGCATTGTCTAGACAATTATGTTCAACTACAACACATTGCACGTAATATGTGCCGGCGAACCGATCATCTCACACACACATTGAGCTATCACATTTGCAAGCACAAGAGACATGCAATGTCTATGCTATCTTCAAGCGGTGGAGCTCGAAAGAAACATATCCATAAAACTCGGTAGGAATACAAATTCAAGCTCTTATAATTTTATACATTTTTTGTAGGTTGCTGTAATATTATTTTAATATGCAGGAACTTCGCTCGAACGATGATGGGAATCGATTTTGATGCTGAAACGACTGGACATACTCTGCTACAGCATATCATCAAACCAAAGGAGTTGGTGGAGCTATTGGATGATCCATCCAATGCTAGCAATTCTAAATTCTTGCGTCAAAAGTATTTTAGTGAGCTAAAGAGCATTGTTTCACCTCAGGAGATGATGGAGGTGTGTGACAGTGCAAGAATAAGTTTCAAGGCCTAAAAAGCTTTGTATAGACTTGTCACATTAGGTCATAGAGAAAAAGGTTTGTTTAGGTTGCTTTCAATGCCTTATAATGTTAGCGTTGCAAAAAGGTGCACCAATAATGATGTTACAAGCTTTTTGGGTGGATTTCAATATGTGAAGGACACCCTACCATTAGAAGAGAACAAATTCTTTCATTACAACGAGTTCAATAATGTCTATGTTGACTTGTTGAAGCTCCAAGAGTCAATGATCATACTTTATGGGTTGACACATGAAGAGTGTGATGGCAAAATTATATTTGTGATAAAGCTTGATGAATGCCAGATTCTCAAATGTCAACGGCTCGAAAGGGTAAGTGTTACGCTTATGAACAGAGTCTTGGTGGGCGTCAGACGTTGAGCTAAATTCCAGTGAGAAGGGAAACACCTGTTTAGGTGTTCAGTCTGAGAAGAATATTTTGGTGGGTGGCAGATTTTCATCTCCCACATGAGACACATGAGTCCCTCAAATGGTATTTTAATCACACCCCAATCGTTGACGTCATTCAACAACAACAAGAAGGACAACGATTGTAGGTTTCAGGTCTGAGTACGTTCCAAGTGGAGTGGCATTTGGCAAGAGACTTGAAAAATCTCAAGTGTATGTTAGGATGCAAGCAAGGTGCAATGACCCTCTTTCCATGCATTTATTGTTGCCAAAGTAAAGTCTCATTAGGAAGTGTTAACCCTCACGGCACACGGACACCCTATGATCTATAAACGTTGTATTATTTAGAGTCAGGTACCGGGCTTGTCGGACCAATAGGAACAGGGTAAGGGTGATCGCCGATGACAGGCGCACTCTAACTGGAATATTCAAGGAGTTAGTTGGCTAAGTATGGGCGCCCAAGTGTGAATGGGGTGAGCTCATATAAAAGCCACTAAACCTAATTTTTACTCATTCTCTCATTGTGCAATAGAAGCCGCTCTTGCTCCATCTCCACCTTCTCCTTCACCATCTCCTTGTGTGTGTGTGTGTGTACGTGTGAGAGAGAGTGTGAGAGTGTGTGTGTGATCGAGCGTTGCAGCGGCACGATGGCGGCGAGGCGGTTGAGCGCGACGTAGCGGCGTCTCCCTCTTCTTCGCGGCACGGGAATCCTTCATTCGCAACTACGCAGGAAGGTGAGTGACACACCATTCTTCCTTGTGAGCTTGTCTGTTGTATGACTGTGTGCTAGGAGCCTTTGTGGCTCGCACACGGCGCGTAGCAAGTCCCTAGTCATGACATTTTTGGCGCCGCTGCCGGGGAGCTGCTGCGCGTGAAGCTCCAATGGCGACCTGCAAATTGTATTGAAGCTATTTTTTATGTAGGAAAGGCGCGGCTTAAGTTTGATTATTGTTGTTATGCAAAAACAGTAGAGAAAGACACAATGTTGTTGACTGCATTCAAGTTTTCTATGTTCTGTTAAGCTCAGATTTCAGCTTACACAATTAGCATTTCTTGCGTTTCTGCATTTTCTGGTTTGCACTGCACAGTTCTGTCAAGTTTCAATTTTTTGCATTTTCTGTGTTTTCTGGTTTGTGCACAGTTAGGCACACAGTTAGTTAATTAAGTAGGTTAGTAATTAGGTGAACCACTGATTAGCAGGTCAGTAGGTAGGTGAGACAGTAAATAGGTAGGTGAGGTCAACGCGCACCAAAACGCGTACCAAATAATATCCAAAAAAAATTTTATTTAATTTTTTTTTTATAAAAAAAAATTTAAAAAAATTATTTAAGTTTTATTTTTTTTTTTTAAAACGAAAATATTTAAGGGTGAGTGACTGGAGGGATCACTAAAATTTTGATCCGGATCGGGATCAAAAAAAAAAAGTAATAATAAAATAAATAAATATTTATTAAAAAATAAAATTTAAAAAAAAAACAAAAATATTTAAGCGTGAGTGTCTGGGGGGATCACTAAATATTGATCAGGATCGGGATCATTTCCCTAAGCCCAAGCCCAAGCCCAGGCCCAAGCCTTAGTTTTATGATATATACTAGACTCACTCTTATATATATACCCTACCCCCTCAAGAGGGAATGAGAGCATGTGGGGCAAGTCCTCCACTCTCCTCCCGTCTCTTCCCACTTGCACCCTTAGACTTGCTATTTGGAGCCTAGTTCCCCAGCTAGGAAAAGACTGTTTCGGGCTTTTTTGGAGCAAAATAGAACCAAACGGTGGGCTGTAAAGCACAACACGTCCCTCCTAGCGATACGCTCGTTTCGAGCTATCACACGATCCATTCCACGACACGCTCTAAAAAATCTAGCAAAAAAACATACAAAAAAACACGCAAAAAACTAGTCACAAGGCCTCCTAGAGCAGCTTTTTGACACCTTAGGGTATCAAAAGCACATGCACTTACGCTCTGGGCGGGTGCTAGAACACGAGCATATTGAGGGTGCCTCTGTTCATACGGACACCCATTACCCATCCACGATAGGCTCTAGACCCTCAGCGGGGACACAAGGTAGCACCACCCAAGACCCTAAAATAGCCGCTAGTGATTCCTCCTCCGACTCAGAAATCATGGAAGCATACCCTACCCAAAACACTGAGAGAGAAGGCCATGCACCTCCCGAAGCTCCACATCCTAGTACTAGTATGTTTAGCCGTTTCATGGAAACATTAGGTAGAGCTACTCGCTCGGAACCTGATGCAAATGAAGCACACGAAGGGGGTGGGGAAGTGGACTCTCCTTTCACATCGCACATGGACCCCACACCCCCAAAGAGTGTCCATGTGGATATCCTGCCAACTTCTTACCAAGAAGGCCCTGTTGAGTTGCCTCTTTCAAAAGTTCCCTCTAGAGTATCGTTGGTGACAAGTAAAACCACGGGGAGCAACATTGCTTCTACCTCACAAGAAACCGTTAACACGTCGACTCTAGAAGGATTTTTCATTAATGATCATTGGACATACGACCTCCACACTGAGGTGTTGACGGATCTACACTCTGGCCACGCCTACCATGTAGGATGGATAGAGATTGTACAATCCACCTCTGGTGCCACGAGCATCGAAGATCAACAAAAAATGATCTGTAATGTTATCCATGGCATTATTCAATCAGAAAGGCAAAACCAAGGGATAAATATACTCTCAACTGGCCCCATGAGATTTTTGGATACGAGCAAGGCTCAACAACCTACTCTATCACAAATGGAGACTCCTCTAATGAGTCCTATGGACCCATCTTACGTCATTTCACCTGGGGTCTCTATGCAATCTGAGCCCCCGAGCGACAACTTTAGCTTCCCTAACTTGGCTCAACCCTCTATTAAGGAAAACACAGTGCTCACTCCAGGGAGAGGCCTGACAAAGAATGTACCGATGACATCTACGGTTAGCGCAGTGCCACTACCTAGTGTCGTAGTACCTAATATGGGGCCTCGACCGTATGTGCCTCTAGCCCCTTATGCACACATGGTCCCCACACCTCCAATTTTACCACTTGTTTATGCTCCTCGAGTGCCTCTCCCTAGCCCTTATCCAAGTGGACCTATGCCCGGTTATGTTCCATATCCTGCATCATCCACACATATGCCAAGACCGGTACCCGTCCCTCTCCCACATATGATTCCAAGAGTACCTCCACCGGCCCTGCCTCCTCACATAGGTGACTTGGCAGCGTTTGCTCAAACCATAGGTCGATCTATCGCGGAAAATATGCGTCATGCATCTGATAGAGAGCCTAGAAGTAAGGCAGTACAAATTGCCAAACTCACGCAAAAATTCAATGGGGACGAAGATGCTAGAAAACACATTGAAGTGTTTGAACAAGTATGTGATTCCTTAGGGGAACGCAACGAACTACATAAGTGCAATGCCTTAAGCTTGACATTAAGTGGGAAGGCTGGAGATTGGTATAGAACCCTAAGGGTGGACGAGAAAACAATCTACCCTACCCTTCGAAGGTTGTTTCTAAAGGAGTACATACGAGAAGGTGTGCTTTGGGGTGTAGCATCTCAGCTACAGAAGGCCGAACGTAAGGAAGGAGAGTCAGTAAGGGACTTCATTAGTCGTCTAAAGCACTTAAACTCTCGCTGCCCTGTAAATGAGCACTTCAACAATAACCAACTGCTTGATCGATTCATTCGAGGGTTGAGGAATGAAGGAATCTATAATGGACTAGTGATTAGAGGTATCACAACCTGGGAAGATGTCACTGCCAATGCAATCCAATTAGAGGACAACTTGATGATAGCAGGCATGAGGGTGTCTACTGACACGAGATCCACTAGCTCACAAGCCATTGAGTATGAACCCATGACTGCAAAGCCCATTTCCAATGAGCCAAAGGTATTTGAGACATTCTTGATAGACCTCACCAAGGCAATCCAAGAGTCTCTTAAGGATAATCGACCCCCTCAAAATAGTCACATGTATCCAAGAAGGGAGAAACAATGGTGCTCCATTTGCTTAGGTCCACATAGCACTAGTGAGTGCCCTACGTTTAGAGTAAAATTTAATGGAACTTGCAACGCATGTGGTAGGTATGGTCACCAAGCTAAGGATTGTTTAATGATCAAACGTACGATGGCAAATAGACCACCTGTAGCCTGGACGGATGCGCCTCGAGCTCCTGTATTGATGCCTGCTCCACCTGTTGAGCAACTACCTCAACACATGGTCCCTAGATCTCAAAATGTTGTACAAGCTACACCGCTACCACCTCCTGTGCTAGGACCGCAGCCCCCGCATCCAAGAGTCGCCCCTATGAACCAAGTGGGTTGCGAGCCATCTAATGCTTATGCAGATGGCTGTGAGGAGGAAATAGACACTAGTATTGCCTACGGACTTGATACATTGGAAGAGTGTCCTATATACTACATGGAAGATTGTTGGGGGCAAGTCAAGCCGGTTTATCAAGCTACTGCTCTCGCATCCAGAGGTCAAAATATCAACACCCAGGCTAGGAGGAAACCTCTTCAATGCTACGAGTGTGGTGGACCACATCGGGCAGCGGAGTGCCCTATTAGGCTGCAAAACAATGTTGCACAGATGCAAATGAATCAAGGGAGGACGTCTGCAATGCCAATACTCACATGTAATCGTTGTGGCATAGATCACTTGATTGCCCAATGCCCCTATAACCCAAATGCGCCTAAAATCACACCCCTAAATTTGGTCGAAATTGCTAGTGTGACATCGCCAATACCACCCGTCGCACCCGCTTATGCGATTACACGGTCCATGCTTCAAGGGCCAGGCCATATCCTCGAAGAGAGAGATACCGCGTCAGTTATCCAAGCAAAGAAAAAGAAGACACGAAGGAAGAGGTCGCAGAATATGGGAAATTCAAAGCCAAGTTCCAAAACAAACATAGGAACAGGAGATGACCCCGTGTATATGAATGACCTCGAGGATGATTCAGATTCAATCGAGACAATGGAGACTAGAACCAATACCACAAAGGGAAAGACCAACAAAGAAAACCGTAACATGGAACCAAACGAAAACCGAATAAGAGAAAACCATAAAGAGCCTCTGAAAACACCACAAGTGTTTCCAAATCCAATCCAAGACCCCCAAGATAAACCGCAAGGGCAAAAAGGGAAGGATTGTAAAAAGAAGATTGGGACGTACCCAAACCCAGTAGACGAGATTGAGCAGGTGAAACATCTAAGAGGTTTAGTGGAGGAGACTCAAAGGAAACTAGAACCAGAACCCATGCATGTCAAAATTCATGACACAGTGTTTCCCACGCAAGTTCATCCACCCCACATGAACCATAGACCGTTAGCCATATCTAGTATCATCCAAGAAGGGAGTGAGAACGGGACATCAGAAAGTGATCATACACCTTTCTTGTTGGAAAGGATGTTTAACGAAGGAATACCTGATCCCATTGAGGAATATGAGATTCCATCCTCACCAGCTCCTAGTCAAGGACCTACACCCTGCAAAATGCCAATGAATGTTGCCAAACTGGTGGACTTCATGTCTTCTGAGGTCCGAACCACGATCATAGCAAAGCTGTATGGAGATCCTGAGTTATTCTTTGCACTTCGAGCATTCCTTAACGGAGAGCTACGAACGGGATTACCGCAGTTTGCGCAACCAAATAGGCCTGACTCGATTATGATTGATGAGGAAAATCATGTGCTATCACTTGACTTAGATGGACACGAGTATGTGATCGAGGTACCCATTAACGAATTAGGGCAGTATTTTGAAGGCGACGAGTCTAATGCGACCCTACCCATCACTACCAAGGGATTAACTATAAAGGGAATCCTTGATGGTGGTGCGGGAGTTAGCATCGTTACAAAAGATTGTTGGGAATCCATGGGAAAACCCCGCCTCAGTGTTACTAACATTGTGGTAAAGATGGCAAATGGTACCATAGCCAAACCTATGGGGATGCTCAAGGATCTTAAGATCAAAGTTCTAGGACACAAGGTACGACATACGTTCATTGTAATGGATTTCTCTAAACACATTATGTCATATGAAATGATTTTAGGACGACCATTCATGAGGGAAGCACAAATGGTTCATGATTGGTCTAAAAATCATGTCTATTTGCAATTCCAAGACTCTGTCCTTAGAGTGGATTTGGTGACTGGTAAGGTACACCCCTTAGGGAGTAAAACCATTATTGATCATCGCTCTGACACCATAGTTCACTCGGCCCCACTACAATATTGTTACACTTGTAAGAAGGATACAGACATTGGCCAAGATTCTCCTTACATGGATGTGTTACCGGGTATGACGGAATCAGACAACGTAGAATGGGTACACCTAGCTGCAACCATAGATACCTGGGGAAATAGAGGAACCACTTGGGTCACACCAGAGGGGGAAGAGGTACCACAATTTGCACCTCTGAACATGATAAGTGCCATACATGCATCTTCTAAGGGCAAGGCAATTGTAGACCAATCTGATAGTGACACCGATAGCTCAATAGAAGACTTTGACCAACACGACTCAGACACGGACTCCCAGAGTGAAACAGATTCTGAATCTCATGAATTAGAGAGTGGAGCAAGTTCAGAGTCAAAACATTCGGAAGGACCGAGCACATCAACCGATGATAGCTCCCCCGAGAGTGAAGAGGACACCAACGAGGACTCCTTTAGTGAGCCAGATCTAAATGCAAATCAAAAGCAGGTCTCAAATAAGAAAAAGAAAAAATTTAAGAGGCGTCGATATCGAGCCAATGTACGTGCTAGGATAAAAAAGAAGAGATCCTCAGCAGAATGGCTCAGTTATATAGGAGCATGTGATGCTCATCAAAAATTGGTAGACGATTGGGGTGAATATCTCCAAAATGTTATGTGGTGTAGACCACGACCCCATGACATAGCCCAATTAGAGATCATAGACAAGCCAAAGTTGAGCCGCACTGCAAGGAGGCGTCAAAACCAAGAGTTAGCTCGACAACACAAGAAAGCAGAAATAGAAGCACAGACCAAAGCACAACCAGAATCCACAGACTTGCATCCTGCACCAAAACATTTCAAATCTTACACCATAGGGGAAGCAAAGGTTGTGTACACAAAAGCCCAAAGAATACCTATCGATGGGAATAATGGAATCTATGATGGTCCGGCAATAGTTAAAGAAATAGAATTAGCCGACCCCGGTGAAGAATCAAAACCTGTTTTTATTGCCCAAGACCTCGCAGAAGTTGAAGAGGCGGTCCTCAAAGAGCTTCTCAAGGAATTCAAGGACATATTCGCTTGGACATACCATGATATGAAGTGTGTTCCATCTTCTGTGGTCCAACATACGATCCCTATGATTAGCACTGCGAAGCCCGTACAACAAAGACCCTACCCGATGAATCCTAAGTACGCAAAGATCATTCAAGAAGAACTAAAAAAGCTTATCAAATGTGGGTTCATATATCCTATTGAACACTCTGAATGGGTGTCTTCAATAGTTATCGTGCCAAAAAAGAATGGGAAACTCAGGGTGTGCATGGACCTCAAAAAAGTTAATGCAGCTACTAGAAGAGACCTTTACCCCCTACCATATTCCGAACATGTACTCGAAAGAGTTGCAGGCAAGGAAGCTTATAGATTTCTAGATGGGTACTCAGGCTACAACCAAATCACGATAGCGCTAGAGGACCAAGCTAAAACTACCTTCATCACAGAATTTGGCGTGTTTGCATTTCGTGTGATGGCTTTTGGCTTAACAAATGCCCCTGCTACATTCCAACGATTAATAAACACTGCTTTTAAAGAATATTTGAGAGAGTTTTGTGAAGCTTTCTTAGATGACCTTTGTGTTTACTCTTCTTGGAAAGAACATCTATCATGTTTGCGGAAGGTGTTTGAAAAGTGTAGGTTATATCGTATCTTATTGAACCCGTTCAAATGCCAATTTAGGGTCAAGCATGGAGTTATTTTAGGGAATATAGTATCTAAGAATGGTATCTCAACCGATGAGAGTAAAATTAAAGTGATTCTAGAGTTACCACCACCAACCAATTACAAGGGAGTTCAAAGGTTCATGGGACACGTGGGTTATTATCGACGGTTTATTTTATTTTTCGTTGAGGTAGCACGTCCTTTGTACAAGCTTCTCATTGAATTTAAATGGACTGAAGAGTGTGACCGGGCCTATGAACAATTGAAGAAAACACTAGCAAGTGCTCCGATTTTAAGGACACCTAACTGGGATGTCATTTTCCATGTGCATATTGATGCATCAAACATTGCTATTGGGTGTGTTCTCACTCAACCAGGAGAACATAAATTGGACTATCCCATTAGCTTTGCAATCCGTCAATTGAACGATGCTGAAAGGAACTACACCACTATAGAGAGAGAAGGTTTAGCAATGGTTTATGCAGTAAAGAAATTTCGCTACTACCTTCTGGCAAACAAGTTTGTATTTTATGTGGATCATCAAGCGTTGCTCTATCTGGTAAACAAGCCATGCTCCACAGGAAGAATCACACGATGGTTGTTAATTCTTCTGGAGTTTGATTTCACGATTGTAGTGAGACCCGATAAAAGGCACGTCATGGCTGATCATTTGTCTCGCATACCCAATGGTGAAGCCCCTACAGGAGTTGATGATGAATTACCCGATACTTCCCTATTCATAGTTGAGACTATGCCTGAATGGAGTGAGAACATTGTTAACTTTTTAGTTAATGGTTTTCCACCCAAGGAACTTCGTAAGGATATCGCTCGAAGGCTAGTAAAAGAATGTGAACCCTATTGTTTGATTGCCGGAACTCTGTATAGACTAGGCAAGGACGATATTCTTAGGCGTTGTGCCCGCGAGGATGAATATTTGTATATCTTGCAAGAAGCACATATGGGCATAGCAGGAGGACATTTTTCAGGAGACCTGACTGCTAGAAAGGTGCTGCAATCAGGATATTGGTGGCCAACTTTATTTAAGGATGCATCGCTTTTTACAAAGGGTGTGATGAGTGCCAACGTTACAAGACCACACAGCGCAAAGACAGAATGCCCTTACATCCTATTAAAGTAACCCAACCATTTGAAAAATGGGGCTTAGACTTTGTAGGTTCAATTAGTCCCGCAGCTCGCAACACTCAATCTCGATATATTCTAGTTGCTACGGACTATGTAACAAAGTGGGTTGAAGCATGGCTTCACAAAAAGCTGACGCGAGGACAACAACTAAGTTTCTTTTTGAGAACATTATCACAAGATTTGGTTGCCCTTTTGAAATTGTTAGTGATAATGGTACCCATTTTATAAATGAGGTAATAAGAGAGCTTACCACGACCTTTATGATATCCCACCATAAGTCTACACCTTATTACGCGCAAGCTAATGGACAAGCCGAGAGCACCAACAAGACTCTAATCTCTATTTTAACCAAGACGGTAGAAGCTCATCGCACTGATTGGGATTTGAAGTTGACATTTGCTCTATGGGCTTATCGTACTGCTTATAAAGTGGCTATTAATTGTATGCCATTCAAAATGGTATACGGCCAAGAAGCGGTTATGCCTTGGGAGTTTGTCATTCCTAGTCTTAGGGTAGCTTTGCAAGAAGGATGGAATGGTAACCCCTTAACCGAGCGTTTGTATATCTTAGAAAAACTAGACGAAGAAAGACAGTTGGCTGTGCAAAATGCTCTTTTGGAAAAGGATAGGAGAAAGAAGTGGTTTGATCGCCATGTGAAGGACAAGGACATCAAAGTTGGTGATAAAGTCCTTATGTATGGAGTACGTAAAGAGAAGAAAAAGTTGAAATATGTTGGTAAAGGACCATATAGAGTATGTGAAATTACCCCACAAGGTACCCTTCGTGTGGAAACTCTTGATGGAGTTGAAACCATTGGATTCCTCAATGGGAGTAAATTCAAAAGATATTATCATGATCCTTTAAGCCAAGAAGAACTACGGGCCATTCATCAAAAGAAGGCCGCCAAAGCACAAACCGAGTTAAAGAAGATAAAAGCTCAAGCTGAGGCTAAGGAGCGACAACAACGTATAAGACAAAAACGAGAGGCTAACCTTGGAGTCACAAATGCATTCCACGTGGAAATCCTGTCAAAGAGGATTGGTTAGACTCTGACACACCCCTACGATACCCTATTGAGTTAAATAATGCCTATGGAAAAGTGCTATATAACGCCTTATTGGACACGGGTGCTAAATATAATCTGCTATCCTATGGGGTGTGGTGTCAGTTAGGGAAGCCACCTCTATCTGAGAGTATTATCCAAGTCAAGGGTGTCAACAAGAAAAAAACTACGGTTTTTGGAATCTGGCACACTTCTGTCAGTTATGACAATGGAATTGTAGCTCAAGACTTTTTGTTCATGCCTACTGGAACTATGGAGGGTAATATAAACCTAGGACGCACGTGGATGATAGCCACCAAATGCACTATTGATTGGGGGACTGGGGGTGTCACAATGCAAAAACCAACTCTTATCCCTACCACTCAAGCCATAGTCCCTAAGATATTGCCTAGAGAAATAAAACCCAAGACATTGTATGTCCAGGAGGTTGAACCATACGTCCCCATAGCCCAACTCTCTAGATCTTCAACTGATGTAGTTGAAAGAAATCTTGAGAGACACAAGAACCATCCTAATATAACAAAGGAAGCATACAAGTGGGTCCCTAAAGCTTCTTTAGTAACCATGGCTGATGCTAAAAAACGGAAGCCTCGTAAGAAACGTCCCACTCGCTCCAAGAAATGTAAGAAAACGTGGCGCTGGATTCCTAAACGACTATTAAAAGCCCAAGGATACTATGAAGGAAATGATCAAATCTGGGTGCCCAAACGTAAATTGTACTCTTACCTGTCACCTGACCCATGTAAACCAAATCCTGTGGCTCCAAAACAAATTGAAAATTGTGGAAAGGAAAAAATCACGGAATGCGACACACCTGCTCCAGATCTAGTTTGGGTACCAAAGAAACAACAATTTGTTCCACCTAGCTCCGGAACAGGAAAAGCAAATGAAGCTTCTTGCTCTTCATGTAGTTCCTATACGGAAATAGAAGCTTCGACACAACCTCCACCTACCATTGTACATATCCATACAAGCAAGAAAGAGGTTGCACCTCCCATTGTAGATTCACCACCTCCAACAATGTTGCAAATAAAATCATGGGAGAGTACCTTACCACCCTTGCAACTAGATGAAACACATAGGGTGATCGAAAACTATTGGTTAAAGCCTTTACCCATAACAACTTGGAACAATTGGTTTCAAAAGGTGACGACATCATTCCAAAAGGTATGATCTACCCAAGGAAGGGGGGAGTGTTTGCTGACATCCGTCATTCACTTGCTTCCCTCTCAACCTTCCTCCTTGACCTCTCAATCTCCAATCTTAGGGAATGTATATATAAAGCCTTATACTCACAAAAACAAGATAAAAAAGTAAAAGAGCAAGAGCCATAACACAAAATAATAAAAACAAATTATGCACAAGAACACGACCCTTGTAATATTTGCACTCTAACCATCATCTATTTGTGTGTACAGATATGGCTAGTATGCTTGAGTCATCCACTCCTGCCTTGGGTGAGAGGTACCCTCGTTACTTTTCACAAATATTTCACATGGTATTTCCAGTGCTTGCATGTGAATGGGATTTGATGGGTACGCTAGCATGTGAGAGGAATTTTGAGGAGTTAGAATGGCTGATACGTCTCTTGACCAC
The DNA here is from genome assembly GCF_014529385.1 of Adiantum capillus-veneris. Lineage (NCBI taxonomy): Eukaryota > Viridiplantae > Streptophyta > Polypodiopsida > Polypodiales > Pteridaceae > Adiantum > Adiantum capillus-veneris. The sequence goes on along the minus strand of NC_140937.1, from coordinate 28,711,986 downwards.
GTCTGATCCATACTTAGTAGAGAGCGTTTCTCCCATTGCACAAGCCTACCCTTTTGACCAAGATGACTATAGGCGTCTAGTGACCTTCTTAGTAAACATGGGCACCTATGATGAAGAACAAAATTTACATGACTACACGGATGGCACATATGGTCTCATGGATGATGACTTTGTTTATCTCGACGACGAGGATAGGGGTTTAGCCTTAGGGTTTCCCCCCAACCTCTACAATATCCTATTCCCTTGACTCTTTAGGGGGAGTGCAAATAATTAGGTTAGGGCTCCTTATGTTTTTTGTTGTGTTCAATAAGTGTTGGTACCTTTTCCCACTAATGTGCCTCCTAGAGGTATTCCTTTTGTTTCTTAGTGTGTACAGGAGCGTGTTGATGTTGATAGGATTTGGACCTTCATAGAACCTTTCTCTCGTTCACACTTCAAATCAAGCGCGACCATCAACACAAACAGGTGTTTTATGTCCATTAACATTGCCCTTATCTTTTTGCATCCATGTTTGTCTGCTTTGATTGTGATTGGTAGCATAATATTCAACGCATTTGCTTAGTATCAAACATTTAATTCAATGTAATGTTTTGTCATAATCACTTGTCTAGGTTTAAAAATCAAGCAATCCGACTAAGCTAGTTTGACCAAGCTAGGTATTAGAAATCTTCTCTTAATACCATGGGGAATGCCTTCCTAATACGCAATGGTTACTTAGGTTCTTAATCCGATTTAGGCAGCATTGTGTGAAATGTACTAGGTCTTTCTAGTGGGCTTAACCCTATTGACCTTTAGCTTAAGTATTATAAAGGGAGTTTACTAATGTGATGAGCTTGGGGAGGGTAACAGTGTTATATGACCCCCCAAAGTTACAAAATTAAAATGCTGAAAATGAACAAACAAAAAATCAAAGTGCCACAATGTAAAATTTTAAGCTGGAAGAGAAATCCCTGCTTAAATTGGTACTTCACTCACATGTATCGCCTATGGTACTAGAGCCCTAGAGGTTCCCTGTGTGGGCGCTTTTCCTTGAAAAGCAAAAAACCCAAGGCATACAAAATAAGCACACACATCAAAATTGAATCAATGTGAAAAGACTTTGGGGGGTCAAAGAAAAGGTAATCAGTCAGGCGATGATTTCATGAGAAATTCCTTTTATCATAGCTTAACTACAAGGTCTTCTAGGTATAGCCTCTAGTCAGCCCTCGAACATCAAATACTTGGCTCTCGTGATTAAACAACTTAATTGACCAGAAAAAATTCAGAAGTTACCCATGGTATTAATAGTCGAGCTCTAGTGCCTTTTGACCGTTAAATTAGCGACCCCGGACTTGTTTAATTTTTTACCTTAACATCTGTTTATGCATTTGATTATATTGCAATTTAATGTTTATTGCTGACAAATTGTCTAAAATTCTCTTACCAATCAATTTGTTTGTCTATTGCATATGATTTTTAATTGTATATGAGAATGCAATTACTGTGGCAATGTTGTTTGATTTTGCAGTGATTGAAGAAGGCTACACACATCCATGACGACTGCTCTTCTATCTCGACGAACGAGCTTCAACTGGATAGCTTCCGAGGACGGAATCTACATCAGGAAGGGGGGCATGTTAACCCTCACGGCACACGGACACCCTATGATCTATAAACATTGTATTATTTAGAGTCAGGTACCGGGCTTGTCGGACCAATAGGAACAGGGTAGGGGTGATCGCCGATGACAGGCGCACTCTAACTGGAATATTCAAGGAGTTAGTTGGCTAAGTATGGGCGCCCAAGTGTGAATGGGGTGAGCTCATATAAAAGCCACTAAACCTAATTTTTACTCATTCTCTCATTGTGCAATAGAAGCCGCTCTTGCTCCATCTCCACCTTCTCCTTCACCAGCTCCTTGTGTGTGTGTGTGTGTGTACGTGTGAGAGTGTGTGTGTGATCGAGCGTTGCGACGGCACGACGGCGGCGAGGCGGTTGAGCGCGGCGTAGCGGCGTCTCCCTCTTCTTCACGGCACGGGAATCCTTCATTCGCAACTACGCAGGAAGGTGAGTGACACACCATTCTTCCTTGTGAGCTTGTCTGTTGTATGACTGTGTGCTAGGAGCCTTTGTGGCTCGCACACAGCGCGTAGCAAGTCCCTAGTCATGACAGGAAGAACTGAGGGCAAGGGTAAGGGTAAGGGTAAGGGTAAGGGTGAAAAAGCTTCAGTCAATTCTGCAAAAGGGGTGACCACTACACAAACAGTGGGTAAGGCACTACAACAATGGTTTCAAGGTATCGTCGGTGGTTGTAACTAGAGTGTACCCCTAATCAAGACACGGACGATCCAAATTAGGATCCTATTCTACAGATTTCTCTGATAAATGTGCATGTGTGCACTCTTCATGACCATCTACAAATTCTTGACAACCTGCTTATGCTCCAAATTAATTATGCTTGGAATATGGAGCCTGCAAAAAGAAGGGAAGAGTGTATCAGAGAACTTGAATCTATTCTATCAAGCATCGGCCTGCATGGGGGTGCAATAGAGTTATCAAAGGAGAAAAAGGGAACTGGAAGTACACATGATCATCCTAATAAAATATGTATGGGTGGTAGTAAAGCTAGGCATATGCTTTCAAACTTTTCTGACTCCCAAAATCCCAATGAGTTTCAATTGTGGAAAAAGGTGTGTGACATTACCACCTACAAAGGTAACAAAGCAGCCCTAGGAATTAAGCGTGCTCATGTGTGGCAGTCTGAAGATGATATTTTTTGTTTTCTTGAAAAGGCAAATTTAACTTCTGTTGAGATATCCACCTTAAACTTTGTAACCAACAGTTTCACAGCGCAAATGGTGGATGCCTGGGGGGAGACGCACATAACACATTACATGATGGGTTGAATCCTTTGTCTTTGCACAGTAAAAAACATTAGTGTTGAACTAAAGTTTTTCATTTTGGCAGCACTTTCTCTTTGCTCATACCTCATTTTTTCTCGACACATTCGGTTCATTAGGCATCTGGAGAAGCTGAGGAATGGAGCGCTCACGCTATCAAGCAAAAGCAGTGTATTTTAATAATACAAGGCATGGAGGTGGGAGAAAAAATAGCAATGCCCTACACGAAATGTTCAATTGGTTCTACAGAGCTTAGCGGGGAGAGAAAGGAAGAAGACTAAAGTGCAAAGAAACTTGAAATAGAGAAAGTGGTTAGCATGAGGAGATCACAATCATATCATGCTTCTAGTGAAAAAGATCGATTCCTTTTAGCGTGAGGCGATCACAATCATATCATGCTTCTAGTGCAACAAGGCATTGGGTGGAAAACCAATAAATTTTTGACACTAACCATTTCCATATTAAGCATACATTGTAATGCCACGTGATTTGTTAACGCTCCAATTAGTGGTTCCATGTAACAAATTTTGACAATTTCGGAGTTATTTTTTATTTTTAATAGTATTATTGAGTTTTTAAGTTTTTTTTTTTATAAATAGTACTTTATAAGTCAAAACTCAAAACTTGAAGTTCATTTCTCATTTGCACATCTAGAAGATCTACTCGAGCACAAACACACACACACACTCACATCTTGCACCACATCGACGATTCACAGGAACAGATTGGTACTACGCACAACAATATAACCATAGCCACTCACACCGCAAAAAATCCATAGCCTGAACCCCATGCAGAATCTATGGCTTCAAATCCACATTTCCAACCACAAGTGGATAACCTAGCACCCCAACCCACTCCAAACACCCAAGAGCCTCTCCAACCATCAAATCCAAATGATCTAAGCAACATGCGACATATTTTTGGAGATCTCGGCGATATAACCCATGACAATCACACACCTCTACCAGATCCCCACCGATTTCAACTCTTCACAGAGCAACACAATAAACTAGAGAAACAAAAGAAGAATACCGAGGTTCGCTTGAAAATCCGCCGCCCTCACCTACTTTCACGACCACTGGTGCTCAGGCCACCCCAAATACTACACCACAAAAAAATTCCACCACAAATCAAAGAAAGAATAATCAAGGTTATACCAGGCGACCCGGTTTCTAAAGCACGAGAGGCCAAGAGGAGGAAAAGTCAAAGGGAGAAGGAAAAGAAAGAGGCAACTAAGAAGAAAGAGGCAGCTACAAAGAAAGCAGTGAGAGTACAAGAAGAGCAGAGAAGATAGACAGAGCAAGAGGAAAGGCAGACAGATAAGGCCGAGAGAGCTCATTTGGCAAACTTACAAGCACGAGCAGAGGTAAAGAGAAAGGCGGCACAAGATAGAGCTCAAGCCATCCAGTAAGCAAAGGCTTGGAGCTCAAGGCCTTCAAAAATCCCTCAAAGAGCAAAGTAATGTGCAAAGAGAAAAAGGGACAAGGTGGCATCTGAAGAGCAACAAACCCAAGGGAAGAGGAGGGAAAAATATAAAGATGATCCTCCTCAATGGGCCAGGCAGGCGACTCCTCCTCCACCACTAGCAAAAAAAAAAGCGGCCTCCTCTCGGGTGGTGAGAGAGATGATATATGAGTATAGAAACTCCATTACAAGAATACAACACGCAGCTCTACTGGCCCTACAGATGCCATTGGAGATATTTTGGTGTAGGTTTTAAAGGATGGCGTCTCTTGTATGGCGCATGCAAAGTGTGTAACATTAAAGAATATGGATTTAGCTTTAGCAATCAATTTAAGAAATGAAGGATTCCTTCATAAGATGTAGTTTATCCCATGTACTCTCTCTTCACGAGATTTGTAGTAATCTTTCTCTATAATATCAAATGGTGAATTTCTACCATTCCATGCAAATGTTCAATTTTAATTTATACATTGTTTTTTATAAGTATTTGAATAGTTGGATATGTTAAATTTAAGTTGACCACCACGGCTCTCGGCGCGTCACCCAATGGACACACATGCACAGAACCTCGAACATACAGCTACTCGGTGGTCGGGGGTGTGTGTCTTGATGATTCTTTCGCAAAACATGGTGTACGGGGTCAACAAGACCAGGTAGCACATCAGTGGCACCTGGCGGGGTCCGACGGGGCAAAACAAGCCCCTGTGCACCACGACGTGCAGGTAGCAATTCTGACAGTGTCTTGTTGACCTGTACGCCCTGTTTCCTAAAAGAATCACCGAGACGCGCCCCTTGGCCGCTCAGTGGCTGTATGTTTGAGGTTCTCTGCATGTGTGTGCATCGGGTGCAAAAAATGAAAATTATTGAACATTATGAGTAAAAAATAAGTACAGAATGGTGACAAAAATCATTGACAAAAACAATTATTCCTTATTGATTTGGATATTACATCATGGTCAATTAATTTCTCTATGAATTACATCTATGGGTATGGGGCGAATGGCTGACTTGACACTGAGGGATATTACAATTTCCTCTGGGTTTGTCAACCCTTGACCTAGGGTCAAGGCACAGTGGGAGAGGACCGAGCCTGGGTGCTTGCCTGTAAAGGCATACAATGTTTCCTCTCGGTCCACCAATATACATTTGTGAGCGTTTAGGGTGAGAGAATCTTCAACGAGTACACCACTTAATGCTTTACACTTTAGCAGCTTTGCAGAACCATTCTTGGAGAACTCTCTGTGAGAAACTCTAAGAATCGATGGCCCCAGGTGGCTCAGGTAGTGCAAAACGAGCTATCCCTACCCATAGGAGCTTCAACCAATCATTTATCGAAGCAGTTCTCAAGGCCGAGAGTTGTTATTCCTATAATGCCTTTTTCTCGTAATCTAGAAGATGTTTGTGAAAATCCGTTCCTTTTAAAAAAAGTAAGCAGCGGGTATCGATAGGGTGGATAGGGATGTCTTTTTGTTTTGAATAACCAAGGCGTGATAATGAGGCTATCCAGCCAACATGAAAGAGATTTTTATATCAGGGTAAGCAATAAAATAGAATGAAGTCACATGAGGTATATGGTGGTTGTCTGACCAAGGACAACCCACGAAACAAGGAGAGAGAGTTTATATTTGAAATCCCTTTATTTAAGAACCATATACTGACACATGACACTGCAATTAAGTAACACAAGACAAAATGTTTTTTTTTTTTAAATTGAAATTATTTTTTGTACATTTGTTTTTGGTAGGAGACTGAACGAGCTCTATGAACCATGAAAGAATAGGTCTATACCTGTCACCATCCAACAATAAAGCATCCAGTTAGAACTTGGGATATCTTCATGATGGAAGGACACGTATTCAAACAACTCGTTCTGCTTTTTATCGCTGTCTCACAGCCCTAGACCCCCTCACTCTCCATGTATATATTAGGGGGTAGGCTTTTGCCTTCCTCTTAGGCATAATCCGTGTCATAATTACTTTTTTTGCTGCTATGATATGGTTTGTCTTTATGGATACTTTAGGTTTGTTGAGAAAACCTGGTCAACATCCTTATGGGAAGTCTCTTATGGCAGATGGATGAGGTTTTCCATTGGGTAAGTACCCAATCTTATGCATTTTTGGATTAGCACCATCCAAAGAAGGCATATTCTCTAAGAGCGGAGTACATGTATCAACCTTCACATAATAAATCCAATCAAATTCATGAAATGGGGGGACGGGGGTGGTGGGGGTGGTGGGTTAAAATGAAAAATTGATAGAGAGGAGGAGAAATGGGTAACTTAAGGTCATAACATCTTAGCTACTAGGAGAGCATTTTTGTACTCTAACTATGTGAGGGGAGAAGTTTCTAAAAACATTCTCTTATGTTTTTTAACCTTTTTATGGGAAATTTTAGTTCAAACCTTACTTATCTCCATACATGAAAAAAAAACGTTTATCTTTGCACGAGTTAAAAATTCACCAAGTCTCCTAGATTTTTTTTAAAATTTTGGCAGGATTTCCTTTGTATTTGGATGATATTTTTAAACATCCATTTGTTGAATCATGCATGGTTACCTCACATCGAGAATTTTTCCATCTTTTACCAAAAATCCTCATATTTTTATAGTATAAATTTCATCCTTCCTATCATCTTATTGATCATTAACATATAGTAATGTTTTAGTGCTTCAAATGCGTGATATTTTGAACATTTAAGATCCTTGAGACTGCTCATCTACATTATTATTCATTTTTGCACATACTTATATTATAGCTTTATGGTTAATCCAAATCAGAGTCTTGGTTGCGCTCAAACAAAATACAAGACTTTTACTATATACAAAAACATTTTGACGTAATATTATACTTACTGACATTGGTCAATGAACTTCTCAATAAAAAATAACAAGAATAAAGATTTACATAATGCTTTTGCAGACAGACTACTCAGTTATATTGATGTGGTATCAATGCATAATTGCCTGCTATATAACACATTTGCAACTTATTTGTGAGATACAAATTTTTTAATGATCATGCTTAGATGCCAAGTTTGGATTCACTACACCAAGTATATTATCTAGTATCTCGTATAGTAGTGTTGTTTTGTCATATACAAACTCAAAAAACATCAAAAATCTAGTAATAATTTTTTTTGCATGTGTATTTTCTAAAATGCTACTCTTGATTTTGTAAAAGAGATTAAGCAGTGCAATGTTTCACCAACAATATAACCTTTCTTAAGATGAAACAGAGACTCAATCTCAGTAGACTTTCAAAAAGCCTACCTGGTTTGAAGCTCCAGCCATGGTTGAGGTGTGAAAGTTTTGTTTCGAAGGAGAATGCTGCTTTGTTGGGCGCTGCCAAGGATGCATGTGATTAGACAGAACACTCCAAGCCTCTATCGTATGTCCGAGAAGAACCTCCAGTACCTCTGTTTGCTAGTGTAGTGTACTACACCTGTGTGTCTGTGTGTGTGTGTGTGTAGGCACACAAAGAGGCATAGTATGAAAAAAATTGGGCAGCGTGCGCAGAGGTGTAGTATGAAGTTGGGATAGTGCAAGCTGAGAGGGGGTGCTGAGCAAAGATAAATTTTGCATGCAGCTTCGGGGAGAGAGAGAGAGAGAGAGAGAGAGAGAGAGAGAGAGAGAGAGAGAGAGAGAGAGAGACTTTATTATCATCCTCAGAGGTCAAATATGACCTATGGGATCAAAGTTACACATGTGATGTAGTATGTATGGCTGATGAGTGACTCTCGATGCTCCAAAATTGTGTAGATGAGAGTCGCAATGGAGAGCTCACACTTTGGCTGGGAGAGGAAAGTGTGTAGGTCTAAGTTATGGCTGAAAATCTGAGAGAAGCAAGTTTGGATGTGACCAAAAGCTAAGTACTCTAGTAGTGTGTGGTAGTCAGACTCTTGAACTTGTAGTGTGCATAATGTGCACAATCGATTTGACTCTTCTCCATTGCCCCATCGCCCTATCTTGCACCGAAGAAAATGGGAGCTAAGTCGAATGGCTGTGATAGTGCGAATCGCCAAAAAGGGGATAGGCTCAAGCATGTAAGTGTGAGTACGATTTTCTCTTTTAGCAAAGAACATGGTTTTGTAGTTGGGGGCAATATGGGTGGTGTAATGTATGAAGCGTGACCCACCGGATTTCTCCCAAGGCGTAATACATTGGCGTTGTAGAAAAGCTTCATTCACTTGGGAGTCAATTGAAGCATCATGTAGCAAGTGTAATGCATCCCATCTTCCAAACCACTTATTTATGTCTTGCATCCATCCCGTGCTCAAGATCTTGCTTTTATGCGTCTTTTGAACGAGAGAGAGAGAGAGAGAGAGAGAGAGAGAGAGAGAGAGAGAGAGAGAGAGAGATAAAAGAGGATTAGATCTTGTCTTTTTATAAATTTTTCGAGATATATATATATATATAGAGAGAGAGAGAGGGAGAGAGAGGGTAAGAGAATTAGATTGAGCTTCTCTATTAAAAAAAATCACCCACCATCCTCCTATTGTCAGAGGTTCTCTACTAAATTTGTTTAGTCCTTCTAGGAGAAAGATAAGACGGGAGGGAAAGAAGAGACAAAAAAACTCATGTTAATCATTCTGGATGGACTAAACAGCGACACACACACACACACACACACACACACACACACACACACACACACACAGAGAGAGAGAGAGAGAGAGAGAGAGAACTTGTGGTGTTTTTCGGTAGTTCATGTGTGTTTTATGGATACGCGTGCAAAAAATATTTGAAGATCTGAGGATGTTAGAGAGAAAATGAATGCTAGATAAGTTTATTTAAAAAATAGCAACTTAGCCAAGCTAAAGGAAACATTTATCCTAGAGACCATTCAAAGGGGGAAATTGAACCTAGTTAGGTCTTCTTTCTAGAAGAGGTGAAAGAAAGATCATCTCATTTGTGCCATCTACTGAATCATTTTGACATACGTAAGGCATCCTCTCTTTGTTTCTGATTTTTAACATTGTAGAATCAATTGAAGTGAGGGGGACTAAGCAAGGGTAGTGTGGGGCAGCAAGGGCAAAAGGGAGAGAGAAAAAAAAAATTAGAGGTAAAACTTTGTGCAAAAGCTACCAGGAGAGTTAGCGAGAGAGAGAGAGAGAGAGAGAGGCCCACCCTAACCCTGGGGATATGCCCACTTGCGGCTTCGGGTTGTGTTTCAAAGAACGTATAGTGCATTTTTATTAGCTAGGCAAATACTAAAATAAGGTTTCGGTTATTGAATGAGTTGTGTGTTAGCTGGCTAAGGTTGTTAGCATTAGCTGATAACGAGTTGTTGTGTGAGGATGAGAGAGAGAGAGAGAGAGAGAGATTTTATTATCGTCCAGCTCGGAGGTCAAATATGACCTATGGGACCAAAGTTACATGTGATGTAGTATGTGTATGGCTGATGAGTGACTCTCGATGCTCCAAAATTGTGGTGATGAGAGTCCCAATGGAGAGCCCACACTTTGGCTGGGAGAGGAAAGTGTGTAGGTCTAAGTTATGGCTAAAAATGTGGGAGAAGCAAGTTTGGATGTGACCAAAAGTTGAGCACTCTAGTAGTGTGTGGTACTCAGACTCTTGAACTTGCAATGAGCATACTATGCACAATCAAATTGACTCTTCTCCATTGCCCCAATGCCCTATCTTGCATCAAAGGAAATGGGAGCTAAGCCGAATGCCTGCGATAGTGCGTATCACCAACAAGGGGATATGCTCAAGCATGTAACTGTGAGTACGGTTTCCTCTTTTAGCGAAGAACATGGTTTTGTAGTTGGGGGCAATATGGGTGGTGTAATGTATGAGGCGTGACCCACCGGATTTCTCCCTAGCCGTAATACATTGGCATTGTAGAAAAGCTTCATTCACTTGGGAGTCAATTGAAGCATCATGTACCAAGTGTAATGCATCCAATCTCCCAAACTTTATGTCTTGCATCCATCCCGTGCTCAAGATCTTGCTTTTATGCGTCTTTTGAACTTTTTTGCTTGCTTCCCATGCAATTGTAGGAAGTCGATGTGAGGGATTTGGACGCATCTTTATCATGTACTCCACAACCCTTTCCATGCCCATAACCTCAATTGGAAGACATCTCGACTCAAGAAGCAGGAGCATATATGGTGTTTGTGTCTTCACTTGGAGAAAGTTTGTGAGAAAATGCTTTTGGATATTCTCAAACTCTTTCCAAGTAGACTTTCAGATGCTCCCGCCCCACACATCAACTCCATAAAGAAGAACCGGTGTCACCAATGCATCAAAAAGATACTTCTTGAGAACCCAACACTTGATGTTTCCCGTATTACACATGTTCTCAAATGCATAATATGCTCTCTTTCCCGCTTCCAAACAACGCATAGCACATTCATGCCACTTGTGATTGGATGGAACCTCAAGGCCAAGGTACTTAAAGCTCTCAACAACTCCAAGTGTCTCATTGTTGTACACAATGCATGGCTTCTCCTTATGGTTGTTTTTCACAAGCATAACCTTTGTCTTGGATTTGTTCACAATCAGCCCACTATGAGCACAAAAGTTCTCAAGGACAACCATAAGCTTTTGTGCATCTTCTAAAGTGTGCGCTAGAAGGACTACAAAAGCATGATTACCGCATTGAAAATAGTGACCTCTTCAATGCCTTCTTCTTGCATAAAGTAAAGTACCAATTGTTCCACTTGATCGATGCATAGGCCAAAGAGAGTTGGTAACAACGGACATCCTTGTTTAACCCCAATACTACTTACAAAAATTTCTAAAATTTATATTCCCATGCGCTATTGACAAATCACCTTCTCATAGATTTGCGAAACCGCAAGCATAACTCACTTAGCACTTGGAGTTCTTCCATCCTTCTCCACAAATTGTTACGTGGAATCATATCAAAGGCTTTCTTAATGTCCAAAAGAAAACAATACAATCGCTTGCCTTTCAATCGACTTTCCTTCATGAGAATACGAAGAGTGACAAGATGATCAACGGTGCTATGGCATCGAAAAAACCCTGCTTGTCCCTTTGCATGCTTGTCATTATCTTCAGCCAAATCACTCAATTTCATCTCCATTATGCATCCAAACAACTTTTCCATAAGAGACCCAATCATTATAGTCCGGTAGTTGTTTACATTCTTTACAACCCCTCCTTTATACAAAGTCTTAACCCAATTAGTACTCCAATCATAAGGCATACCATGTTGAAGCGCAAGGTTGAACGTATCACACATCCACTCAGGGTATCTCCCGTCCATTTGATCATCTCCATCTTTATACCTTAAAGATCTCCCGCTTTGCGAATGGCCAACTTTTCAAGCCGACCGCATACATCCTCAATAGTAAAAAAACAAGGCATAAATGGGAGTGAACCATAAAATGGCATTTTTTTGGTCATATATTACCTACAATGTGTGTACATATCCACAAGACTCAAGTTACCAAAATTCTCAACCCGCTTGCCCCTCAAGTTTCTCCAAAATCTTCCACATGCATGTGCCTTTTCTTGGACTCGCAAAAATTGTTGCTTTACTTTCCATCTTCTTGTCTTCTTTTAATCAATTCCTTGTCTGTATGCAAATGACTTTGATAGTTATCTTTGTCCATAGTTGCATCAAGCTTTATCAAGGACTTTTGAGCATCTTGACATTCTTTATCAAACCAACTTTTGCGTGATCTATCTTTGTTGATACCATGGAGATGCTTTATAGCAAAGCAGTCTTCGGCACAAGAACAAATAACTTTCTTGAAATCTTTCCATTTACTTTCCAATGGTGCATCATATTGAAGCTTCTTCATCCATAAATTTTGCTCAACCATTTCAATGTACATTGCTACCTGTTTGAAATCCATACATAGTGATAATTTCTCTTTCCTTTGGCTAAGATTATCATGCTTAGTTGCTTCTTCACATGAAAGGTCAATACATAAGGCACGATGGTCAGATTCCAGGGTCCATTGGCCAAACATAAAACTCTTTATGCGATACATAATGGATTTGGAGAGTAGCATATAGTCAATCACACTCTCCCCATTATATCTCCTACATGTAAATCCATTGGTTCCACTCCACAAAGATACACCATTGGCAATGAGCATACCCGTGCTATTACACATGTATAAAAGTAACTTCCCGTAGTAATCTAGCTCTTTCTCATCCATTGAAGAACGATCATACAAGTGAACTTCCTCCAACTCCCTTGAAATGTATGGCATATCAAATTGTTGAGTATCATGTTGCAATGCTTTTGTGCGACCATTCATGTCCCCAAATACAATAATATCACCTTCACCTTTGAAATAAGCAATGTACTCTTCTAAATTAAAAGATGGTTGATCTCTATCCATGCAAGCATAAAAGGGAGAATCATGATGAGGAATGTAGCAACCGGCTACAAAAATGGGTGCTCTTTTTGGTGTCATAATTTTTAGCAATACATAGTGTTTGTACTTGTCATCTTTCACAATTGATACAAAATCTTCCAATCTGTTCTTAACCATACATGCTACCCCTCCTTGCCCTCTTCTGTTGGAATTAGGGTTGCAGAGAAACACACACAGCTTGGAGAAGATGAAGGAAGCTCAAGGCACACAATAGAGAGTGTGTTACTTAGTGTGCAATGGAAAGATATTTAACCCTAGAGTGATGGGCGTATATACAATGCACGGGGGAAAAAACCTCCTAAAGAGGGAAAAAATGCCCCGGCGGTCCTAGTGTGTTCACACACATCACTACCACATGTATATGGTAACAAATCCCCCCTGGAGTGATGAGGTGAACGAGAGCTGGCACATGAGTAAAGGGAAGTGCCATGCCCTGAGGACAGGATCAGTCCACAAAGGGGAGTAAGCCCAAAGCTTTGTGGAAAGCTTCAAGCTTCTCACGAGACAATGCCTTTGTGAAAAGATCTGCAAGGTTGTCCTGTGTTGGCACATAAGCCAAGCTGATCTCTCCTGCTGAGAGCCTCTCCCTGACATAGTGGTAATGCACCTCAATGTGCTTTGTGCGAGCATGAAAAACTGGGTTCCTCGCAACTGCCAATGCGCTCTGACTGTCAGTGTAGATAGTGTTGGCAGTGTCCTGTCCAACACCCAAGTCAGCCATAAGGCGTCTGAGCCATACACACTCAACAGTAGCTGTGAAGACTGCCCTGTACTCAGCCTCACAACTCGAAGTGGCCACAGTAGGTTGCTTCTTGCTCAACCATGATATACATGAACTGCCAAGCATGAAACAAAAACCACTTGTGGACACTCGCGTGTCAAAACAACCAGCCCAATCTGAGTCCGAAAAAGCATGTAAGTCTGGCGGCAATGATCCCCCCTTGGGATAAAACAAGCCAAGATGTAAAGTGCCACTAAGGTAGCGGAAAATCCTCTTGACAGCATGCCAATGCTTAGACCCTGGGCTATGCATAAATCTGCTGACCTGCGAGATTGCAAACTGAATATCCGGCCTCGTGTTGCATACATAAATGAGGCAGCCAACAGCAGTTTGGTAAAGAGTGACATCAGCAGGATCGCCAGCATCATGTAGACTCAATTTCAAACCTGTTTCCATGGGAGTGGCAATAGGTTTGCAATCCTCAAGTCCAAACTTACATAGCAATGTCTCTATGTAACTTTTCTGACACAAGGCAATACCACCATCACACTACTTAAACTGTATACCCAAGTAATGATGCAACAGCCCCAAATCTTTCATCTTGAAAGTAGCATTCAAATCAGCCTTAAATTCAGCAATATGTCTCTCATTTGGTCCAGTGATCAGCAAATCATCAACATAAAGAACCACAATGAGAAATACATCATCCTCACGCTTTACATACAATGTGCTTTTTGTTGGACTGTTACGAAAGCCTCGTTTACCCAAATGAGTGTCAGCTTTCTCATACCAAGCACGAGGAGATTGCTTCAACCCATACAAAGCCTTCTTACATTTGCACACTTTGTCCTCTTGTCCTTTTATGACAAAACCGCGAGGCTGCGTTACATAAACTTCCTCAAATATGTCACCATTCAAGAAAGCAGTAACAATGTCTGATTGATGTACATCCCAACCAAAATGAGCTGCCAATGCACATAGAAAACGCACAGTAGTCATACGACAAGTGGGAGCAAAAGTCTCTTCATAATCTATGCCTTTTTGTTGTGCATAACCTTTTGCAACAAGTCGAGCCTTATGGCGATCAATCTCACCATCCGGCTTGCGTTTCAACTTGTAAACCCACTTCGTACCAATGGCCTTTTTTCCAGGAGGCAAATCACATAAAGTCCATGTGTCATTCTCTATAAGTGCATCATATTCTGATTTCATGGCAGCAATCGAATTTTCTGAATTCTGTGCTTCATCAAAAGACAGAGGCTCCTCAACATCATGTAAACTAGACACAGCCAAAGCATAACAATCTGATGCATAAGATGCATGGCGAGAGCGTGAACGAGTACGACTAGATAAAGGTGCATCCAATTTACTGTCACGCAAAGTGTGCACCAGCCATTTTGGCATACCTCTAGCCTGCTCATTTTCAGCCCTTTCCTCATCAAGTACATCATGTACATCTGCATCAGTAATAGGCTGTTCTAAAACATTTTCAGAAAACCCCATAGGATGTACATTTGCCTCATTGGAACTTACATTCGTATTTCCACCACTGAAAAGAGGCAACAAAGTGTCATAAATGTCCTGTGAGCTTACATTACTGTCTCTAGTACATGACAGCAAGGGCTGAATAGAATCTTCCACAAACACTACATCCCGTGAAACCAGAATACGTTTTGTTTGCGGATGATACAACCTATAACCTTTGCTTTCAGCACTATAACCAACAAAAATACATTTGACAGCCTTATCATCCAATTTTCTGCGCTGCACTTGTGGCACCAAAGCATATGCCAAACAGCCAAAAACACGCATGTGCTCAATAGAAGATTCTCTATCATGCCATGCTTCATATGGAGTAATAGACTGCAAAGCTTTCGTAGGACACCTGTTAAGTACATAAGTGGCACACATGATGGCCTCAAGCCAAAAAGAATGTGGCAAAGCTTGACTTTTGACCATACATCGTGCCATTTCCGTTAGTGACCTGTTTTTCCTCTCAGCAACACCATTTTGCTGAGGTGTATAAGGCACTGTACATTGGTATTTTATCCCACGACTAGCCAGAAATGCATTAAATTCATGAGACATATACTCCCCCCCTCGATCGGAACGGAGGGTGCCCATAGTACATTTTGAGACATTTTCAGCCATAGCCAAAAATTGTTTGAAGCACATAAAAACTTCGGACTTCGCTTTAAGCGGAAATACCCATGCATGCCTGGAGTAATCATCAATGAAAGTCACGAAGTACAGGTAATTGCCCAAGGACGGAGTTTGCATGGGCCCACAAACATCACTATGCACAAGCTGCAACCTGCATGTGGCCCTAACTGAACCATCCTTTGGAAACTTAGAACGCTGCATTTTACCCAGAATACAGCCTTCACAAACATGTTTGACAGGTGCTTCAAGAGGCGGCAAAGAAGCAACCATATCAGATTTCTGCAAACGCAGCAAACTGGCAAAATTCAGATGACCAAAACGTGCATGCCAAAGTTTTGCATCTGAAATAGCCCTTGAATCTGCAACAGCATTTGCAAAATTTTGTCCACACTTGTCATACAAAGTGACCTTATACAGCCCACGGCACAAAAGCCCAGATGCAACAATTTCATCACCAAAACTGAGATCATGAACTGTACATCTGTCATCCACAAATTTGACTACAAGTCCAAGTCTAGCAAGTGCGGATACAGACAAGAGATTCTTCTTGATCCCAGGTACATAAAGTGCATCAACAAGTGTGAAGGAACTGCCATTAGCAGCAGTGAGCACAATCTTTTCAACTCCCTGAACTAGATAAGATGCGTTGTTGGCACAAGTGACTGAATTCCCATGAGGGACAGACTCGAGAGAGGTAAACAATTCACGATGTGAGGTAATGTGCTTTGTAGCACCACTGTCGAAATACCACACATGTGAATCTGCAGCAACTGACAAGCATGCATCATGGACAGCAGGATTGTAAGTGCACTCTGCGCTAAAAGCCCATTCTGCATCAACATCAACATCACAATCTCCTTTCACAGAAGACTCAACAATGGCTGCATTTGTAGTGGATCCAGCATTTGCAGTGGAACCACCCTCTTTCTTCTTAGCCTCTTTGGCCTTCAACTTAGGACACGACTTGATCAAGTGATCATTGGCTTTACCATAATGGCAACGCATCTTCTTTTTTCCCTTATCACCAGAATTGCCAGACGAAGTGCTGCCAGCAGAAGCATTAGGAACAGAATTTTAGCCACTCGCAGCAGAACCATAAGAAGTGGCTTCATTACTGTTACCACCCTTTCTTTGAGAAGCAATAAAAGCCTGTTCAACTGCACGCTGCCTAGTCCTGTTTTTTCTAGAAAGTGACTCTTGCAACAGCAATGTGCATAATGCATCAAACTTGACAACTTCAGGATTTCCTTGGGTCATCAGTCTCCAAGTACTAGCAAAAGTCTGGTAGGAATCTAGTAAGGCATCAAGAACAGTCTGCACAAGGGAACTGTCAGAAATGACTTCACCTGCAGAAATGAGTTGCTCATTGATATCCTTGACACTAGCAAGGAAAGTGTCCATGTCATCTTCCTCATGCATAATTTTCGACTCTAGCTCTTTACGCAGCAAAGCAATTTTATCCTCATTGCGGCTTGCATAAAGACCTGCTAGAATATCCCAAGCCTGTTTTGCAGATTTTGCTGAACGGATGTGAGGAATAATGTTGCGCTTCACAGACAACGCAATCAATGCATGAGCCTGCGCATCCTTAACATCCCAACGAGCTTGTTCTGCCGTAGGCAAAACAACTCTAACAGCTGCAATCCTTGCAGCAAGACCTGCAACATCCTCAACATCGCCTACATCTTCAGAACCAGGACGTACATCAATGCCCTGCACAATGTTCCAGACACCTTTTGACACAAGAACATGTTGCATCATATAAGCCCACATAGGGTAGTTGTCCCCATCCAACCTGTCCTCAGCAGCAAACATCTTGAACACATCTGTGTTGTTGTTGTCAGCCATGGTAAATGCTGCACCTGATGTGAAAACTGCCCGAAAATAGGAGAAATGGAGCGGGAACAACTTGTGCTATATAGCACAAACCGTAGAAGACTATAAGGTACCTGTTATGTAGAAAGCGGCACTGACAGAAAATCTGCACAAAATGACAAAATAGCCTGTGCAGTACTGCCCGTAGTGGAAACGGAGGCCGAAATGAGCCCAAATCAAAATTTTGAGCAGACCAAGCTCATTGAGCTCCCCCAAAATATTTGTCGACCTGCGAACGCTCGCCAAAGCTCACTGAAATCGGAGAAAGTGAGCAGGCGTGTGCTGGAGCAGCTGGCGACTAAGCCCGGGAGGACGTGACCTGCTCTGATACCAATTGTTGGAATTAGGGTTGCAGAGAAACACACACAGCTTGGAGAAGACGAAGGAAGCTCAAGGCACACAATAGAGAGTGTGTTACTTAGTGTGCAATGGAAAGATAGTTAGCCCTAGAGTGATGGGCGTATATACAATGCACGGGGGAAAAAACCTCCTAAAGAGGGAAAAAATGCTCCGGCGGTCCTAGTGTGTTCACACACATCACTACCACATGTATATGGTAACATCTTCGTTGCTTAAGATTCTTTGACCACATCAAATGAATGTACATTGTAATTTTCCAAGCTATTAATCCTTTGTGTATCATGCTCCTAAGTTTCAACAAGAAGTACAACATCAGCTTTGCTTGTTAGTTCATCAATGCCAACCCCCGCATTCCATGGGTATCCCTTACAATTCCAAAATCATATTTTCAATTGTAACTCGGTCTCATAGGTCACGCATCCCTATTTGCTCAAGGGAATTGCCTCCTCCTTGGGCACATTTTCTTCATGAGAGATCTCCTTGTTTTTCTTATTCTTTTCCTCATATGCGTTGTGACACATATTTTGTTGGTTAATAGTGCGATCTTCGCATACAAAACATTTTGTATCCCTTAATATATCCAACTATTATCAAGGATCATCTTTTCCTTGGTCTCATCCAGCATGGTGCATACAATTGGACGTTCTCCTGAGAGAGGAGCTCCTTGCTTCCCCACTCTACGTGCTCCATAGACTATAAATCCGGACATGCCAAAGTGGGTTTTGAAGAAATCTTCAATAACAATGGCAAGAGAAGGAGGTGTCTCTAGCTTCTCTTTAGGAATTCCACGAATAACAATGTTTTTGGAACGTCGCTTCCGTTCCTTCAACTCCTCCACATCCACATTCTCAACATTCTTTGTTTGAGCCATATCTTGCATGAGTGAGGAATTAGCAACCACATTGCTACCACATACATCAGCCCAAAATTTGTTTGTGCATACATTTTTCATGTTGCATACATCCCGGCTCATGGTGTCAAATTTCTCCTCTTTCAATACATGGTCATGCTCTACTTTGCTCATCCACTCCTTCAAAGCATTCTAGTCCACAAGAGAGCATTTACATTCCTTGATGTCCTCTTCAAGTTGCATCAAACGTGTTGTTTGATTCTCAAGTGTCCTCTTGAGATTCTCATTCTCAACCACAAGTACCCTTAGTGTGCCATTCTCCATTGCAAGTGCTCATAAGTCTTTGCCTTGTTTGTTCACAGTCTCTTGCAATGATACCAAGTATGCCATGATCATGGTTTTTTATGCCGTTGGTTGGGTGGTTGTGTTGCTATCTCCACACTTAGGAGATCCTGGATCATTTTTCACAATGGTTGTGGACCTTGTTGAAGAAGAAGAACCCTTACGAGTGCCGGAAGACATTGTATGTAAAATACGAGATGAGAGTCAATTTTCTTGAACCTGTTCACTTTGGAAATGCTGTTACAGAAACACCTTTTATAACTCTGAAACTTTTTGTCTTTACATCAATGTGTAGAGGGTTTCGTGCTCTTCGATTGAGGCTATAGATCACCCAAATAGGAGTTTGGATGAAGAGGTTATGATGAAAAGAGTGAAATGTTGTCTACTGGGTCAAAAAATGGCTGCATTTTTTGTTGGAGAGAGAGAGAGAGAGAAAAGCGGATTGGATCTTGTCTTTTTATAAATTTTTCAATGGGCCAAAAATATTGACACACACACACACACACACACACACAGAGAGAGAGAGAGAGAGAGAGAATTAGATCGACCTTTTCTATTTAAAAAAATCGCTTAGCGTCCTCCTTTTGTCAGAGGTTTTCTACTAAATTTGTGTTCTACTAAATTTGTGTTCTACTAAATTTGTGTAGGCCTTTGAGGAGAAAGAGAAAATGGGAGGGGAAGAAGAGAGAAATAAACTCATGTTTTATGGATACAAGTGCCAATAATATTTGAAGACTTTAGGATTTCAGAGTGAAAATGAATGCTAGATAAGTTTATTTAAAAAATAGCAACTTAGCCAAGCTAAAGGAAACATTTGTCCTAGAGACCAATAGAAGGGGGAAATTGATCCTAGGTAGGTCTTCTTCTAGAAGGGGAGAAAGAAAGATCATTTGGTTTGTGCCATTTACTAAATCATTTTGACATACCTAAGGTATCCTCTCTTTGTCTGTGATTTTTAGGATTGTAGAATTAATTGAAGTGAGGGGGATTGAGTAGGGGTAGTGTGGGGGAACAAGGGCAAAAGGGAGAGAGAAAAAAACTTTTTAGAGGTAAAAATTTGTGCCAAAGCTACCAGGAGCAAGAGAGAGAGAGAGAGAGAGAGAGAGAGAGAGAGACCCATCCCCAACCCTCGGGATATGCCCACTTGGTGGGGGTTAGTCGACCAAGTGGACATATCCCCTACCATTATAAAAACATAATATCCTTGCATTGTGATTTTTTATTATGAGTACTTTAGAGATACAAGGAGAGGAAATTCTAACTGGAAAAAAGGAAAGATCTGGAGAGAGAGAGAGAGAGAGAGAGAGAGAGAGAGAGAGAGAGAGAGAGAGAGAGAGAGATTCCTTATCTTTTGTTGGGGAAGAGTTTGAGTGTAGAATAAGACTCAACCATATTATTAAAATCACTCAATACTGATGAAAATGTTTCAACCTGGGAAGTTTATACTCAAGACTTAAAAGATAGCATACACTCGCATCTCCAAGTCAAAAGTATAGATACATTTTTCAGATTCATCATCTATAGAAGAAGAAAAAAATTTGGTCACAGATGGTTGCCGTTATTGAAATCCAACATATCTACAAAACACCCTTGTAGTTGTGTGGCAGCAGCATATTTTGCTTTTTTAGGTCATCTTCGTGTTGGTTACTGCCCTGCACATAAACCAACTATGAGATGGTTGTTTTTTGGTGACATTAGAGCACCCAATGTTTTAGTTGTTCATCCCAGAATTGGTTCATTTAAGTGTGTTTATTAAGGATTGAATATCAAACCTTATGCCTGGAAAGTTGGCTTTTGATAAAAATTGTATGATTAGTGATTTGATACGGGATTGTGTGAAACGTTACATGTGAACATAAAACACAATTTTTGTAGATCATTATAGGCAATACTCATACTTGAAGCATTATAAATGAGAGGAAGAACCTGTGATACACATACTTTGTATGCCATGTTTTTAGGACGATTCCTAGCTGCTTGTATAAATGATACTTGATGTTCTGGTAAAGCATCCTTCTTCCAAGCAGTTTTTGTGGCGTATTCTCTGATAAAGGGTCTGTGTAAACTGATTTTTGTGTTTAAATATGCGGACCAACTTCTATATGTGTTTATTTCACAAAAATGATATCCATGGATAAATTGTTGAGGACCCAATTGTTAAGGGGTCCTCAGGGGACAAGGGTTTGTTGTGGTTCAAGCATTGTGTGATGAATGGATTGTTGATGAAATAAGAACATCCATATATCTGTTTGAGTGAAAAAAAGGCCAAATCATATCTCTTTCTTTGAGACGTCATAACTTCCTAATGTATTCAAGTTCAAACAAAGCCAAGTGCATGCTACACCATAATGGAGAGCACGAGTATCCCATAGGAATACCTTTAGTTTGTCAATATATAGTTGACCCTAGTTTTAAGAAATAGTTGTCCCTAACAAAGGAGTTCATAGTCTCAAAGAGTTCAAAGGTCCATTTTACTTCAGACTTTTTCTTTGTAAGGACGACTTTGTTTCTAGAAGGTTTAAACCCTTTATATCCAAGATCCAAAATTAAATCTTTGATGTATTTTAGCGCCTTATTAAGGCTATGGTTTTCATGATGAGGATTTGCTTCATAGCAGGTTTTTACGCCATATGTATGAATAGAATATATCTTACTAGGAAGGTTAATTACTGCATCATAATGGTTGTTTATGATCCCATATGCATTAGTGTTTATCTTTAAAAAGGTTTTTAGATCTCTTTGAAGGTTTTTCTTGTATTCAAGAAACCCATATGTAACACCAAGTAGGAATTTTTTTATCATATTTGTTATAGGGGAAAACACACAATCGTGGGCATTTGTTATTTAACAAAATGTAAAATCTTGTAGTTTCCTATGACGTACAGAAGACCTTTGTCTTTTGATGGGGTAATGCCAAGTTCTTGGCTACGTGTGTTTATAAGTGAGATGATTGTGTGACTACCAACTTGTATGGTGAGAATTCATGGGATTTATAATCCCTCTTTAGTGTGAAGTCTAATAATTTGTTTACAAATAAAGATTCGAGTCTCAGTTGATTTATCCAAACCACATATAAACACATGTTTTTGAATAATTTCTATTTCACCCATGATGTCTTTTTACATGAACCAAGGGTTCTCATTGTGTCTATAGTTTGGGAAGGTGTCATGAAATGTTTTTTCAATCCTTTCCTCAATTAGGTGCAACTGATAGGGTATACATTTTAAGTTGAGCATGTGGCAAAGTTTTTCTCACCCATGTTTTAATTCATCCTTGATTGACAGTAAATGAACGGGGATAAGGGGAATATGGGTGAGACCTTTGGTTATAATATCTCTAAGTATGTAATGCCATATAAAGGTAGGCTGCGTAGTTAAAACATGCTTACCATAAGTACCAAAATCCCTCAAGAAGCCACAAAAACTTTTTTGGTTTATGCAAACACAAGGTTCACTGAGATCAAATGGTTCTACAAAGGTGCCAAATGGTTTACACAAATATTGTCCTATGCTATTCGTATGTTTCCGTCCTAAATTGATACGAAACTACTCTAGATTTTTTATGAAACTTAGATCTTCCAGTAATTTGACAAAGAACATACGTGGGTGTATGAAATTCGTAAACTTATTGCAAAATGTTAAATGAATGAATCTGTTATTTACCTTATCAGCTTGTTTAAAACAATGTAAACCATTTGTTCGTGTTGATAGATGTCGAACATGGGCTTTTGTGTTGTATTGCAACATTCTAGGAGTATTTTGAAGGTCTTTCAATCCACATAACTACCTTGGTTGTTTTGAAGACGAGGTTGTATCCCCCGGTGTGCTAGCAATTCTTTTCAATTGCTCTTTACTCTTTGAAGGCTTGAAAATACTGTTGACGGTCTGTCCGAGTGGGTGATGTCGTACTTGAGAAAGAAATGGTGTCCCTAGTGTATATAATACTAAAACCTTGGCTGCATCTAATCAATGCTCATGAATAGCATAAAATACCACTACTGCATGTGAAACCTCAATGGGAAATAAAGTTACCCAACTGATAAAAGCATACACTTGTGTAGGTCCAGAAGAGTAAGGAAAAAATCTTAGAAGATTTTGAAATACAAACCACAGAAGGTGGTCAAACCATATGATCATTGAGATCCTGCATTTTGTTTGCAATTACAGTTTATGAAGGGTCTATAAGTATTCCAGCAATTTTTTAGAAATTTTCAAATATTGTCATAATAATCAATATCTAATTCTCCTAAATGATTTTCTCATATTAAACTGATCATTTAATGTGGGGAAGTGCCAGGGGAGAAAAAGCTAGAATATTGGTTAAGCTAGCAGACCGCCCACAGTAGGGATCCAAAGGAGGGAAAATAGGGATCCAAAGGGGGGGCCATCTGCAAAAGAGCCATGTGAAACAATGGGCTAAAAAGACCCTAAGGTTCAGCCCATTAAGACTTCCAAAATGCTAAGGTTGCAAAATTCAAAGGTTATGTCCGAAGGTCAAACCTAGGGGAATTGGATGCTTTGTGTGTGTAAAAAAAAGTCTTTGCATATCCCTACATGGGAGGGGGCGAGCCCTTCTTCTAGGGGATGAGAGAGAAAGGCACACACACACACACACACACACACACACAGGCTCCCTTTACACAAAGGGAATTAGGGACACATGTCAGCTCCCTAGCCCAGATGCCCACAAGGTGTGCCCAATTCCTATTGGAGGTGGACCAATGAGAATTATGCTAGAGTAAATCTAGTTTAATTAATTTAAAAAACACTTAATAAAAGAACCAATTAGAATTAAGTCTCCTAGAAGACTATTGGACAGTCTCCCAAGGGGTCCAATGAGCATTCAGGAGCCCAATGGCTTGCCTGACTCCTATTGGCCAGGAGGCAAAGGGGTCCAGTGAGAGTTTAGTTTAATTATTAAATTACCTAAAGCTCTCACAAAAGGGGAAAGGGGGACACATGTCAGAAGGCTATCACTTATGCTCCTTAATTGTGATAGGCTTGACGAGGTCCAATGAGGGCTGAGCAAGAGCAAATAGCAAGAGGGATCGCCCAAGAGAGAGGGGGGGCTGATTTTTGCAAGGAATTATCACAAACACACTCACACAATCTCATGTGTGAAGAAAGAGAATACTATCTCTTCCCAAGCTTTAATGGAGAGCTCATCACCTACTCCAAGCTTGTGAGAAAGAAGCCTACATCGACACACTCTTGGTTTGTGGATGCAAATCCAACCAAGAGCCAACCTTCAATGCATGCTCATCTCCTCTACCAAGCTAATTACTAAGCTAAAGCTATGCTAATATGAGTGATTATGTGAGGAGATGTATATCTTTCTCGTGAGATACTCCTTCTTCCTCTCACCATCTTCGAAGGTGTGTGAGGTCTTGGGTCTGAGAACAGGGATAATTAAAGTTGTGTTTACTAAGTGTTTTGCTTAGTGCATGAAGCTTTCATCTTCATTGCACTAGCTAGTCTTGAAGGAACAGAAATAATTTTATTGTACAATGTCTCTCTCGATGGGAGAAACCATAATACAAAGCCTTTTGGAGGGGGGACCGGCTGCATGCAAATCCTGTCCTCAACTGTTGTCAATAGCTTAATTTCTCTCTCTTTTGAAAGTATTGTTGATGCTATCTAACTAGGTGTTATGCTTTTTGTTGCTCTCTCCACCCAAGCACTCTTGTAGTTGTCATTAGGAATCTATTCTAATGAAATGCCCACTATGTTCATGCTAATTTCCGCTACACATAAGTTTTTAGACCATTAAATGTTACATTGGTATCAGAGCACAAGGTTTCTCTTTTCTTGCTCAAGAAGGGAGGTCGTCAAGCTAACTATAAATGGTTGGTATTATTAATTGCATGTGAGTAAGTAGAATAGGGATTTTTCAGCCTTGCAGTGCGCTTGCCTTTGTGCAGTTAACAGGGCATCACCGTCGAGAGCTATGGTCTTAATAGTGGAGTCCTATGGGGCTTCCACTATTCAGCTAGTAGAAGCTTGACAGGAGCCGGTGGTGTTTTGGTTTTGAATGACCCTCTCTTCTGTTCCTTGCAATTAATGGTATTCGAGCCGCGGGTACAGTAGCTTGAGTGCTTTTTCTAAATGGGTAAAGAGGAGTAGCAACTAGGGCTTGAAGTGCCAAAGTACACCTAAAAAGTTTACACCTAAAAGTTGTTAGAATGGCTGACAATAGTAAAGAGAGTGAAATTAATCTTGATAACTTTGATTTTTCTCATGAGCAAGCTACTAATGATGCTTCAATGCTTGTTAACTATCTTGTTTCTAGGCTTCAACAAGACATGAGAAATCCATCTCTCCAAAGTGAAGTGCAACAGCAACTCCGTGCTCATGGGATTCTCCAAGCTCATCACCATGACGAGAGAACACCTAGGAAGCCTCCTTGTCAGACTCCCAAAAGAGGTCTCTCTCCGATTTGGGAAGAAGAAGAGAATCCATACGAAGGGCTCAAGAATTTACTTCTTGATGATGCATCTTCTTCCCAAAGGAGAACTCAAGAGCCTCCATCAAAGGAACGAGAAAGAAGTGAGTCTCCCGCCACCTCGGTGGAGATGGCTCCATGAAGACGGCGGGCTAAACGCTCTCCATCACCACCAAAGCGGAGAAGACCATCACACTCTTCTCCACGCCATAGTTCAAAGAGGGATGATAAAAATCAAGAGAAGAAAAAGGCGAGAAAGAGGACACCCTCTTCTCCATCTTCTTCATCCTCTTACTCTTATGAAAGTGATGGTGAATACAACGAAGATCAAGACAAGAAAAAGGCGAGAAAGAGGTCACCCTCTTCTCCACCTTCTTCAAATTCTTCACCTTCTGAAGAAAGTGATGGTGCAACCTTTGAACCATCAAAAAGAAGAGACCATAGGAAATCCTATGCCGCATGGAAGAGGTCATCCAAGCTGAAGAAATTCAAAGAGGGAGGGAATAGCATCTCTTTCCTTACCTATGATGGTACCTTTGGTGCTATGGACAAAGTCTTGGCGTTTATCCAGCAATTTGATGCGGCGTTTGGAGATGAGGGCTTCACGGAATCCTCTAAGCTATGCCATGTAGCTATGCACTTTCAAAAGTCCGCCAAGCAATGGTGGTCTAGCCTATGAGCCAATGGTGAAGCTCCTCGAACATGGAAAGCTTTAAGAGCTTCCATTATGAAGCAGTTTTTGGCCACCGATGCCAAAGACAAAGTACTCACCGAATGGCGAAGCTTAAAGCTCTCTCCCAATGAATCCATCTACAAATATGTAGAAAAGTTTTGGGACCTACAACTCAAAACCACTATCTTTAAAAAGTTGGATTTTGGAGAGCAAAAGCAACAGTTTTGTGCGGGCTTAACCAAAGAAATGGCGGAGTATGTCAACTCCCAAAGGCCACGTACCATATCGGCGGTAATACACCATACTATGGTGGCCTCATGAATCAATTTCCAAACGGGGGCTAAGAGAAATAATAAGCCCCCGGAAAACAAGGGTTCCAATGAGCCTAAGGGGAAGGACAATTTCCAAAAGTCTCCTAAGGGAAACTCCAACAAAGCTAAAGAGAAGGGAGTTTACAAAGGTAGGAACAAACTCTCTCCTGAAGATATTGAGTGTTATTGCAAGGATAACTGGTGTTTCAAGTGCAGCGAACAAGGGCATGCGTACCGCGCTTGTCCCCAAAAGAACAACCGCCAAGATCCTCCTAGAGCTTCCTTGGTTGAAATCCAAGAGGAGGAGACTCACCAATCTTATCACAAAGGATCTCCTCTATGCCATGCTTGGGGAAAGGTAAGAGAAAATGATGCTTTTATTCTGTTTGACCCTGGTTCTACTCACAATTTTATATCTATAGAGTTGGCCACCAAGCTAGGCATACAATCCTACGAGATGGGAGATGTCCTACCCGCAGACAGTGCCTTCAAGGGGCAAGAAGCTTCAGACACTCCCTTAATCGGGAAATTGAGGCTTCATGTCCAAGGCTATGTGGACAAAGAGGACTTCTTTATCTCTCCTCTCAAGCATGAGGATGTAATCCTAGGGGCACCATGGTTTGACCGCCTGGCTGCCGATGTTAAATTTCCTGAAAGAATAATCTCCTTTAAGTTCAGGGAAAAAGACATGTATATAGATGCTAAGGAAATGGGTAACACTATCCCCATTGTACATACACCAGCTTTCAACAAGTCAATAAAGAGCTCTATTTCTGTGTACATGATTTTTGTTAAAGATTCTCAAAATGAACCTAATGCTTTAGCAAAACAAAATAAAAGCAACCAAAAGGAATTAGAGTTATCCAATTTTCTCAAGGGGTTTCAAGATATTTTTATTGACGACATCCCTTGTGAGCTACCTCCTAAATGAGGTAATGATGACCATGCAATTGAACTTCTTCCAGGAAGTTCACCGCCTAACAAACCTCCTTATAGAGTTTCTCAAGCTCAACAAGAGGAGATTATGCATGAGTTAGTTGAGAAGGGCATGGTTAGGCCTAGCTCATCTCCATTTTTCTCACCGGTGCTATCAGTGCAAAAGAAAGACGGCACATATCGTATGTGTGTCGACTATAGAGCACTAAATAGGATCACTATCAAGAATAGGTTTCCCGTTCCACGGATAGAAGACCTATTTGATAAGCTACAAGGATCAACCTACTTCAGTAGGATTGACCTAAAAAGTGGCTATCATCAGATAAGGATATTTGATCAAGATATTGTAAAGACCGCATTTCACACCACATTTGGTCTTTACGAATACATTGTCATGCCTTTTGGCTTGACCAATGCACCGGCCACATTCAACCGCTTGATGGAGAAGCTGTTCCGGCCTCATCGAACCTTCACTGGAGTGTTCTTTGATGATATTATCATCTACTCTAATTCATTAGACGAACACAAGCAGCACCTCCATGTAATATTTCAAGTTTTCATAGAGAATAAACTTTATTTTAATCGAAAGAAAAGTGAATTTTTCTTGCAAGAGATTCAGTATTTAGGTCACATTATCTCTCAAGATGGCATCCAAATGGATCCATCAAAGTTAGAGGTAATAAAAGGATGGCCTAAACCAAGGAATCTTCATGAACTAAGAAGATTTATAGGTATGTGTGCATACTATAGACGCTTCATAGAAAAGTTCTCACAAATTGCGGGACCATTAAATGACCTAACAAAGAAAAGCATTAGGTACACATGGTCTGCTAAGGAGAACAATGCTTTCGAAAAGCTTATCTCTCAACCTGTGCTTACACTACCGGATCTCTTAAAACCATTTGAGGTCCAATGTGATGCTTGTGGTGATTGCCTTGGATCTGTTTTACTCCAAGAAGGGCACGCCATAGGCTATGAGAGTCGAAGGCTCGACCCTATTGAGCAAGCTCTAGGCATGTATGAAAAGGAACTCCTTGCAGTTCTACATGCCTTAGACTCATGGAAGCACTATTTATTGGGGACTCCTTTCATTCTGCGAACGGATCACCAAAGTCTTAAGTACTTCATGACGTAGACCAAGCTCTCCGACAAAAAAATGAGGTGGGAAAATTGCCTTTCGCAATTTCATTTTCATATTGCTCACATTGTTGACAAGCATAATCAAGTAGGTGATACACTCTCAAGACGGCCGAGAGTGAATGCGGTTTCCATAGCAACTCACAATGATCTTCAATGATAGATGAGTATGCTATTGATCCCGATTTTATAGATGTGATTTCAGCCCTTGCATTAGGGAAGAAAGAAGAACCATTTACTTTACAAGATGGTTATCTTCTCTATGGCAATAGACTATGTGTTACTAACTCACTACGTGAGAAAGTAATGTATGAATCTCATGCTCCACCTCATGTGGGGCATAGGGGGATTCAGTCTACCTTAAAGGGAATTGAAACATATTTCTATTGGCCTACCATGAAAGTGAAAATACAAGAGTATGTTTCTAAATGTGTGGTATGCAACTTGGATTGCTTCAACCCTTGCCAATTCCTAATTCACCATGGGAGAGAATATCCATGGATTTTATCTTTGGATTGCCTAAGTCTATCCATGGGAATATGGCAATATGGACGATAGTAGAGAGGTTCAGTAAACAAGCTCATTTTATACCTGTCAAAAAGACTATCAAAGCCCATCAAATGGCAACCCTCTTCATTTCACAAATTTTCAAGTACCATGGCTTGCCAATGTCTATAGTATCGGATAGAGATCCTAGAATGACAAGTAATTTCTGGAAGGGTCTCTTTGAGAATTTAGGAACAAGGCTAAACTTCTCTTCGGCCTATCATCCACAAACCGATGGCCAAAGTGAAATAGCTAACCTAACAATTCTCGATCTACTAAAAGCCTATGTAACTGAAGTAGATCAAAGATCCCAATGGGAGAAGTACTTACCCTTAGTGGAGTATGCTTACAATAATACTATACATACTTCCACGGGAAAAGCACCTTTCGAGGTAATTGAGGGAAGATCAAACAGTCCCTTGCTACTTAAGGTACATGGGAAGATCTTCGCTGCAGATGAGTATAGCCGAGACCTACAAGAATCTCTTCAAAAGATTAAGGATGCTATCTCTATCTCACAGCAAAGGCAAAAGGCTGCTGCTGACAAGCACAGAAGAGCCCAAGCCTTTAAAGAAAAGGATTGGGTCTTGTTAAAGTTTCCCAAGGCTCGATTAAGGCACACGACGGGCAAGAATCCTATGGGCCACCAAAAGTACTATGCCGAACTAGCAAAAAGGTACTATGGTCCCTTCCAGATTCTTAGGCCAATCAATGAGATGGCCTATCAACTCAAGTTGCCCAATCATTGGCTCATACACAATGCTTTCCATGTGAGCCTATTAAAGACTTACAAAGGAGAGCCACCTCAAGAACCAACTATTGAAGACCCACCGGAGATCGAGGACCATGAGGAGGTGTTGCAGCCCGAGTCCATTCTCCGACATGAAGACAAGGTATTAAGAGGCGGGAAGACTATCCGACGATATCTTATTAAGTTTAAAAATTACCCTTTTGAAGATGCTAGATGGATGCAAGGCATACAATTAAAGGATAACGTAAACCTTGTCAATGCTTACAATGCTTCCCAAGAGTAAGCAAATGTACAAAATGTTAAGAATGAACAAAGTTTTTTTGTCTTATAAGACTCTCTTTTTCTTTATTGTGCACAAAAATGAAGTAGTATGCATGCTTAGATCAAGTTTGCACGGGCGATGTCTCCCAAACACCAAGTAGAGCTTGTCACTCTACTATGGAAGATTGATAGGACTAATGTGCAGACATGCTTGCGGCAGCCTCAGGCTCTCAAGCGCCAAATGGACTAGTCATCCATTGTGGAATGATGTCGTAGGGTAACATAGGGATCCTCTACCCACTAAAAAAAGGACTCATGAATATGCTTTATCTTCTCTACACCATAGTCGAGGAGGACTATGATTTCAAGAGAGAGGTAATGATGTCATAGGGTAACATAGGGATCCTCTACCCGCTAAAAAAAGGACTCATGAATATGCTTTATCTTCTCTACACCATAGTCGAGGACGACTATGAGTTCAAGAGAGAGGTAATGTCATAATAATCAATATCTAATTCTCCTAAATGATTTTCTCATATTAAACTGATCATTTAATGTGGGGAAGTGCCAAGGGAGAAAAAGCTAGAATATTGGTTAAGCTAGCAGACCGCCCACAATAGGGATCCAAAGGAGGTAAAATAGGGATCCAAAGGGGGGGCCATCTGAAAAAGAGCCATGTGAAACAATGGGCTAAAAAGACCCTAAGGTTCAGCCCATTAAGACTTCCAAAATGCTAAGGTTCCAAAATTCAAAGGTTATGTCCAAAGGTCAAACCTAGTGGAATTGGATGCTTTGTGTGTGTAAAAAAAAGTCTTTGCATATCCCTACATGGGAGGGGGCAATCCCTTCTTCTAGGGGATGAGAGAGAAAGACACACACACACACACACAGGCTCCCTTTACACAAAGGGAATTAGGGACACATGTCAGCTCCCTAGCCCAAATGCCCACAAGGTGTGCCCAATTCCGATTGGATGGCCTTGGAGGTGGACAAATGAGAATTAGGCTAGAGTAAATCTAGTTTAATTAATTTAAAAACACTTAATAAAAGAACCAATGAGAAATAAGTCTCCTAGAAGACTATTGGACAGTCTCCCAACGGGTCCAATGAGACTATTGGACAGTCTCCCAAGGGGTCCGATGAGCATTCAGGAGCCCAATGGCTTGCCTGATTCCTATTGGCCAGGAGGCAAAGAGGTCCAATGAGAGTTTAGTTTAATTATTAAATTACCTAAAGCTCTCACAAAAGGGGAAAGGGGGACACATGTCAGAAGGCTATCACTTATGCTGCTTAATTGTGATAGGCTTGACTTGGGGAGGTCCAATGAGGGCTGAGCAAGAGCAAATAGCAAGAGGGCTCGCCCAAGAGAGAGAGGGGGCTGCGTTTTGCAAGGCATTATCACAAACACACTCACACAATCTCATGTGTGAAGAAAGAGAAGACTATCTCTTCCCAATCTTAAATGGAGAGCTCATCACCTACTCCAAGCTTATGAGATAGAAGCCTACATCGACACACTCTTGGCTTGTGGCTGCAAATCCAACCAAGAGCCAAGATTCAATGCATGATCATCTCCTCTACCAAGCTAATTACTAAGCTAAAGCTATGCTAATATGAGTGATTATGTGAGGAGATGTACATCTTTCTCGTAAGATACTCCTTCTTCCTCTCAATCTACTCTCATACCCTTCTAGCTCTCACCATCTTCGAAGGTGTGTGAGGTCTTGGGTCTGAGAACGGGGATAATTAAAGTTGTGTTTACTAAGTGTTTTGCTTAGTGCATGAAGCTTTCATCTTCATTGCACTAGCTAGTCTTGAGGGAACACAAAGAATTGTATTGTACAATGTCTCTCTTGATGGGAGAAACCATAATACAAAGCCTTTTGGAGGGGGGACCGTCTCCATGAAAATCCGGTCCTCAAATGTTGTCAATAGCTTAATTTCTCTCTCTTTTGAAAGTATTGTTGATGCTATCTAACTAGGTGTTATGCTTTTTGTTGCTCTCTCCACCCAAGCACTCTTGTAATTCTCATTAGGAATCTATTCTAATGAAATGCCCACTATGTTCATGCTAATTTCTGCTACACATAAGTTTTTAGATCGTTTTCTTTATCGTTGAGTGATAAACCCTTCATACGGGCAACCACAGATGCATTTGAACACTTCTTATTGTCAATGTGTGACAACTTGATCTGTTTCAATGTAAAAGGCTTATCCTGTGATAGTAAGTGTTTAGATTGCAGGGCTAAAGTTTTGCGTTGTTCTACAACCTCAGGGGGAAGACCGTAGAGTAGAGCTAAAGATTCAAGGGTGAAGGGTGCACATTGATTCAAGATCTCGAAGTCCCAACGTCTATTTTCTGGATGGATGGTATCAAGTTGAATTTGTCTGTGGGCAAGAAGTGGAATTATTTCAGAAAAGTGTCTGGGCATAGATCTTTCTATTTTTTGAATAGTGGGGTCATCTGTGGAGCGTAGGGAATCCTTCTCATCCTACTCTAATAGATCAAGATCTAAAAAGGGGTTTATAACCTCATGAGATTGTCTAATTTCAATAGGTAGAATAGGGAGGTTATTTATGAAATAAAACTTGTTAACAATAGTAGGCATAAGGAGGCTAAGAAGGTAACTAAAGCTTTATTTAATTGAGTAGGGTCTCTCCTTTCCAATGCTAGGAGCTTCAACCGATCATTTACCGAAGGAGTTTTCAAGGCCGAGAGTAGTTGTTCCTGTAATGCCTTTTTCTCGTAATCTGGAAGATGTTTATGAAAATCCGTTCCTTTTAAAAAAAGTAAGCAGTGGGTATCGATAGGGGGGATAGGGATGTCATTTTATTTTGAATAACCAAGACGTGGCTAATGATGCTATCCAGCCAACTAAAAGGAGATTTTAATATCATGATAAACAATAAAAAAGAATGAAGTTACGTGCAATATATGGTGGTTGTCCGCCAAAGACAACCCAGGAAACAAGAAGAGAGAGTTTATATTTGAAATCCCTTCATTTAAGAACCATATACTAACACATGCCACACTACAATTAAGTGACACAAGACAAAAGACATATTTTTAATAAATTGAAAGTAGTTTTGGTTCATCCATTTCTGGTAGGAGACTGAACGAGCTCCAAGAACCATGAAAGAATAGGTCTATACTTGCCACCATCCAACAAAAAAGAATCCAGTTAGAACTTGGGCTATCTTGATGGGAAGATAGGTATCCAAACAAGCCGTTCTGCTTGTTATCGTTGTCCCACAACCCAAGACCTCCTCACTCTCCTTGTGTATATTAGGGGGTAGGTTTTTTTCCTTCCTCTTAGGCATAATCGGTTTCATAATGACTGTTTTTGCTGCTATGTTATGGTTTGTCTTTATGGATACTTCATGTTTGTTGAGAAAACTTGGTCGACATTCTTTTGGGAAGTCTCTTATGGCAGATGGATGAGGTTTTCCATTGGGTAAGTACCCAATCTTATGCATGTTTAGATTAGCACCATACAAAGCAGTCCTATTCTCTAAGAGCGGAGTACATGTATCAACCTTCACATAATAAATCCAATAAAATTCATGAGGGAGGGGGGGGGGGGGGGGGGGGGGGGGGGGGAGTTTATAAGAAAAAATTGTCAGAGAGGAGGAGGAATGGGTAAGTGAAGGTCATATCATCTTATCTACTAGGAGAGCATTCATGAACTCTGACTACATGAGAGGAGAAGTTTCTAAAAACATTCTCTTATGTTTTTTACCTTTTTTGGGAGATCTAAGTTTAATTGATGATTTTTCCAAAAATCCATTTGTCGAATCACGCATGGTTACCTCACATCGAGGATTTTTCTCATGTTTTACCATACATCCTCGTATTTTTACAGTATGAATTTCATCCTTCCTGTCATATTTTTTATCGTTAACATATAGTAATGTTTTAGTGCTTCAAATGCGTGAAATTTTGAACATTTAAGATCCTTGAGATTGCTCATCTACATTATTATTTGGTTTTTCTTTTTTGATCGTCAACAGATAGTAATGTTTTGGTGCTTCAAATGCGTGATATTTTGAACATTTAAGATCCTTGAGACTGCTCATCTACATTATTATTCGGTTTTGCACATAATTATGGTCCTTAATTTTGTAATTATAGCTTTATGGTTAATCCAAATGAGACTCCTGATTGTGCTCAAACAAAATACAAGACATTTTACTATATACAAAAAAAAAATAGACATAAAATCATACTTATTAACACTAGGCAATGAACTTCTCAATAGAAAATAACAAGAATAAAGATTCATAATGCTTTTGCAGACAGACTACTAAGTTATTTTGATGGGGTATCAATGCATAATTGCCTCCTATAACACATTTGCAACTTATTTGTGAGATACAAATTTTATAAAGATCATGCTTAGATGCCAAGTTCGGATTCACTACACCAAGTATATTGTCTACTATCTCGTATAGTAGTGTTGTTTTGTCATATACAAACTAAAAAAGGTCCAAAATCTATTATTTCCGTGCGTGTGTGTGTGTGTGTGTGCGTGTGCGCGCGTGCAGAGGCGTAGTATGAAATTGGGGCAACGTGCGGAGAGGCGTAGTATGAAGCTGGGATAGTGCGAGCTGAGAGGGAGTGCAGAGCAAAGGAAATTTTTGCATATGGCTTTGGGTTGTGTTTCAAAGAATGCAAAGTGCATTTTTATTAGTTAGGCAAATGCCAAAATAAGTTTTCGGTTACTGAATGAGCTTGTGTGTGTTAGCCGGCTAAGGTTGTCACCATTAGTTGCTAACGAGTTGTTGTGGGAGGATAAGAGAGGGAGAGATAAAGAGGAATGAATCTTGTCTTTTTATAAATTTATCAAGGAGCCAAAGAGAGAGAGAGAGAGAGAGAGAGAGAGAGAGAGAGAGAAAACTTGCGGTGTTTCTAGGCAAGTCATGTGTGCTTTATGGATACCGGTGCCAAAAATAACTAAAGATTTTACGATTTCAGAGAGAAAATGAATGATAGATAAGTTTATTTTAAAAATAGCAACTTAGCCAAGCTAAAGGAAACATTTATCCTAGAGACTAATCAAAGGGGGAAATTCATCCGAGGTAGGTCTTCTTTCTAGAAGGGGAGAAAGAGAGATCATCTCGTTTGTGACATCTATTGAATCATTTTGACATACCTAAGGTAAGAATCAATTGAAGTGAGGGGGTTTGAGCAAGAGGGGGGGGGGGGGGGGGGGGGGGGGGGAGCAGGGGAAAAAGGGAGAGAGAAAAAAACTTTTTAGAGGTAAAACTTTGTCGGAAAACTACGAGGAGCAGGAGAGAGAGAAAGAGATTACAATCCATGCACCAAGTTTGAACTTGATTGACACTGCAAGAGAAAGTACAAAAGCACGTGCGGGTGATCAACCTTGGAGACGAGAGAGAGAGAGGGGGGGCGGGGCTTGCGCGAGATTAACATTGGAGAATGTTTGAGAAAAATGTGTCTCATCTCAATATCACGCCGCTTTCAATTCAAAAGAGCCGGTTGAGGGCAAGGGGAAAACGAACAAATTTTTCCCTCTATAGAGAAAAATAGTGTAAAAATCAGGAAAATAACCCATTTTTTTGAAATCTCCTCTTGGCAAATTCAAGGAAAGGAATTTGTATGTTTGGGAAAATGATATTTTTCAAACATTGACTGGAGATACGAGAGAGAGAGAGAGAGAGAGAGACAGAGAAAGAGAACGCCAGTGATTTTGTTGTTGATGCGATTCTAACAAATGGGAGAAATGAAATGATATATGAACGTCTTCATGCGAAATTCCCTTTGTAATAGGTTGAAAGCGGGGATGTTTTAAAATAAAATAGTCGGCATTTATTGCAAGAGTAGATGTTTCAAAATAATTGGCATTTAGAAGGCAATTGCCAAAGGAAAGAAATGAAATGACATAGTAACGTCTTCATACGCATCTTTACTTTATTTCCTTAAATTTTTCAAACATATTTTCACTTTCATTCCCTCCAACCGGTTGTTTTGATTTTTCAATCGATGTAATTAAGGCTAAGCTGAGGCACACTTTTCCCCGAACATTGAGAGAGAGAGAGAGAGAGAGAGAGAGAGATTTTTCTATTAGTGCTTCAAATTTTTGGGGGAGGGATTGCAACAAAAGAGAAATGAAATGATGTAATAGCGTCCTCAAGAGACCAAAATGACCTACGAAACCAAACCGTTACAAACTAGTGAAACTGATACCATGTCATCGTACAAAAAAATATAAATGAAACTAGAAGTGCTACTGACTAGAAGAGAGAGAGAGAGAGGGAGAGAGAGAGATAGCTGCATAGGAGAGAGGAAGACAGAGAGCAAGCAAGACACATGCTAATATCTTAAATTTTTGAAGTTGGTTTCCATAGGAGAGAAATGAAATGATATAGTAATGTCTTCATGCAAAATTCCCTTTAGGATATGTTGAAAGAGGATATGTTTAAAAATAATGAGCATTTTATGCATTGTTATTGAATTGAATTGTTGTAGGGGAGCTCAGGAGAGATGGCATGAGAGAGAGGGTGAGCCGAGTGAATGACCTATACGGATTCGACTTTGCCATCATCATCATCTCACATGACGTACCTTGGGAGGAATTGAGGAGAGCCAGCATGAGAGAGAGAGGGTGAGCCAAGTGAATGACCTATATGGATTCAACTTTCCCGTTGTAACCATCTGACCGGAGGTACCTTGACCCTACAACATTGAAGAAGACTAGACAATACAACATCCCATCGAGCGCCCCCCCCCCCCTCTTCCCCGTCTATAGTTGGGAAGGACAATGGAGTTGCAGGATGCACAGCGTAGCAACTACATCACCTTTGACAGGAGCTAAGTAAATCCTATGTAGAGGAATACTCACCCAAGAATTCCCCCATCTTAACATATTCACCCCAATCCCGTCTCTCAATAGAGACTTGCATCTACCTTTATCCCTACTACATTGTCTACTGCCTCCATGGGGATCCTGGGTAATTTTCCCTCTGGACATGCTCGTTTCTCTTCTCAACTGATGTCCTATGTTGCTATGGTTGGAATGGAAGTTGGGTAGTAGTTCTTTTAGTAGCCCATCCAATTACACTATTGTGTCACTCTATGCTTCTAACTCCATGATAGATTGAGGTGATTACATGAGATTTTCATATGGTAGAATCTATGTCTTATAAATGGAACCAGCTAGGTCAGATTGTAAATAGGGTTGAGAAAACCAAATGAGCAATTTATTAGATAAGTTGAACCTGATGGACATCTCTTTAGGCAAGGCTTGATAGACTTTATATGAGTTCTAACACGTTGCAAGATTATTGGCAAGTCAACTGCAACAAGAAGAACTCCCTTTTTGGCTTTCTATAAGAAACCCTTAGTGTTGGGTTGGGTTGGGTTGGGTTGGGTTAGGGGGTCTTTCATAGTTTTCATGCATGATGGAAACTTACCTTTCATTTCACATCTGTCTTTAAACAATAGAATGCTAAATTGAAATTTCACCTTACATAATTTTAGTAAATTTTTCTAACATACACACACATATATGTTTTTTTGCATTCTATTGTTTTAGAATGCTAAAGTGAAGTTTCACCTTGCATCATTCTAATAAATTTTACACACACATATATTAATTAGTTCTTTTTATTTCACCTTTCATTTCACAATTGGCTTACATTTTTTGCATTTTATAGCTTGATCCCAATTAGTGTTAACATTCAAGAAAGTCTCTTTTATCAAGCGGCTGTTGATCGAGATTCCTCCTCACAAAGGAAAAAACCGAAAATATTAGCAAAAATTTTGAGATTTGCAAAATGTTTGGACGACTTTCTCACATATTTTATCCATTTTTCTTTCGTTTACCATGGTTTGCAACTAGCTAGTCTCAATTTTCAATCGGCTCAAGACTAAGTGGATGCAATCCTTTCCCAAACATTGATACAGTTTAAACAATTTAATCACTTTCTTATTGTTTTTGAAAGCTGTCGTGACCCTTTCACTTGTTATTTTAGAACATTCTCCTATCGTGTTGAATTGCAAAAAGAGGAATGTATGTATAAATCTGGATGGCCTCACCTATACGAATCCTTGTTTTCTATCAGAGTTGTTAAAAAGAAAGTGAAGGATGCTTTTGATCAAGCATTTTTTGTTCATGCCTCTACTTTTAAAGCATTGGATCAAGATGCGAAAAATACTCAGAAGATTTTGACCGAGTATAAGAGGAAAGCTAGAGAGATAAGAACTAGAAAAAGAGTGATGATCAAGGAAAAAATTGGTGATCTTGAAGCCAATATATACCCCGATAGTCCTCCCACTTCCCTCCTAGTGGAACTTAAAGCTAAATTAAGGCAAGAAGAGCTCTTAAATGCTAAGGTATCTATCATATGGACTAGGGAATACTGGGTTGGAAAGATAGACAAGGATGACCAAAGTATGTTCAGCCTATTAAAGAAGAAGAAAACAAGGGAATTTAATCCCTTCTTGAAAAGTAAAGGTGGGATTATTGTCTCCACCCACAAACATAATTGATAAATACCCATTCCTAGGAGTCTATCCAAAAATTACACAATTTACACTTTCATACAATTTCAATATACATCAGTTGTGGAAACATTTGCATAGGGGAGGAGTTCTTAGTGCCTGACATAGCATGGAGTTTAGGCCTAGACTACATCTAGAGGTACCTAGTGAGTGACTAGTACTACCCCTGAATGTTTGATATGAATGAAAGCATACTCAAGAAAATGACCAAGTGGAGGGTGAATATATGTGTACACCACATTGAGAGAGAGAGAGAGAGAGAGAGAGAAGAGTAGGGGGAAAAATAGAGTATAGAGAGATACAAGAGAATGACAAATAGAAATCTTTAAATGCCCCATCTAAATGAAATAGTCA
The DNA here is from genome assembly GCF_014529385.1 of Adiantum capillus-veneris. Classification (NCBI taxonomy): domain Eukaryota; kingdom Viridiplantae; phylum Streptophyta; class Polypodiopsida; order Polypodiales; family Pteridaceae; genus Adiantum; species Adiantum capillus-veneris. The sequence continues at coordinate 28,673,037 of NC_140937.1, read as the reverse complement.
ACCATGAAATAGCTAGGTCACATCTAAAGAAGGGAGTTTCCAAATGTGTGTACACCCACCTGTAGATAGTGCTAGTGAAGACTCTGATTTTTGGACATCCCCAGAATAGGTGCGTGAGGGTTTCATTCAGGTGCTTGCATCTGACATAGGTGCCTTCGCCTAAACCTCTTGCTTTTGCGTTATCTCTGGTTTTTATCAACCAAAAAGAAATTTTCAAAGGAACACTTTGGCTCTCTCTTCGCATTTGGCCTTCCATATGTCTCCAATTACTCGGCTCCATTTGCTTGCAGCCCACTTTCTGGACCAGATCCTATTGAGGTGTTTGATCCAATCCTCCAAGTAGCAAATATTTTCATAGATTTTGTTAGTCTTTTGTGAACGAAAAAGACTTTCTTCAAGACACTTCCAAGCTTTCCAATCCAGCGGTGTGGAGGAAGGGTTTTGTTTGAGACCTTTTCAAGTAATCTTCTAATGAGGACCACCTCTTGAAGACATATTATTGCATTTCTTAATATGCTCCAAGGATTGCCAATCCCCTTTTTGATATCCCAAAGAGAATCCAAGATGTCAAAGCCCTTCTTGTTGAGATTCTTGGGTGTTTCAATCCAACTGTTATTAAGGCCTAAGCCTTCCACTATGGGTCCCCAAGGAGACCAGTGTCTAGCTGTTCCTTTCCGACCAGTACGTGGTTTCTTCTTTCCACATGAGAGTAACTGTAGCTTTCACTACAAGAGGTTGTGCGCACTTGTGACGTTTTTAACGATGGAAATACATTGGGTTTTTATACTCCCTAGTGTCTCTAAGACTGTCGCTAATAGCATCACTACGAGAACGTCACTATCTGCGTTGCTATATGCGACACAGATAGCGATGGTTGCAAGCTTCCTATAGTGACGCTCATAGTGACGTTGCAGAGCCTTATATAGCCATGCTTATAGTGACGCTCGAGAGTACAACTATTTGGGTGTTAGGGCATTGAATGCCCTGCCACCCATCAAGCATATTGAATGTTTCAATAATAGAGTAAACCTAAATGAATCCAAGATAAGCCCAGATTCACCTTTTAAAGAAAGTGCAAGGTATAGACCCAAAGTAGTCACCCACAAGACAATATAACCATTGACTTCACCATGCATAGTATTATTTGCAGAATAAAGATACAAAACTGACAAAAGTAAATTGATAAAAGTAAATCAATAACAATTGTACACATCATAGGCAGAATGACTTGATTGTTAAGATTTGCAAATATAATAGTTACAACACCATTCTCATTATTGAGAAAATACATGGTTTTCCAATAGTTACAAAAAGACGTATACACGTCATCTTATTATACATGCTATGACAAAAGGAAACTAATGCTATCTGGCTATGGCTAGACTGACATCGTCGAATCAGTCTCATCGCGTCCAAGCGGCGTGTCTGTCGAATTCTGCAGAAAAAAACAATAAGACATTTTGTAAGTATAAACATATAATTTACAAAACAATCTATTTTCTTAGCGTATCATTAAAGTACAACATATGTAAAAGAGTAAACTGAAATACTAACAATGTTACTGCGAGAACTCAGAATGTCCATCAGGGCGCTTAGGCCCTTTTTGCTTGCATACTCGCACTCGTACGTGTGGGGTCACGTCCTGTCATTGACCACTGTTCAAAACATACAAAGAGTCAATTGTGTTAGAATTTAAAAGTACAAATAGATGTAACTACCAAACCTAAAGAGCAATGCAAAAACACTTCCAAAAGCGGCCTCAAATGATGCCCACCTGCCGCTCCCCAAGTGGTGCGAGATCCCTGCCTCTACTCACGATTTGGATGCCTCCTTTTGTTGCTTCCGCTGTCTGGATTCTCGCGTGCTGCTTGCTTTGCATTCTTCCAATCTTCTTTGGCCAGCCAATATGATCTTCTCCATTCATACTTTACTATTTTTTGTACTTCAGAACGCTTGTGCTTGCTGTATTCGCACATTCGAACCTTCATCACGTCTTCATTGAAGCTCTCATCCCGACTTGACACGGTGTTAGGATTTTTTTGGAGCAAGTGATTGCACATGTACATATGCATGCATGGTGCATCAACTAAAGAATTGCCCATTTTCCAGAGCCAGGTGGTTACGTGGGGTCCACATGTGTATAGGTAGGACAGCATGTACATAGTGCATCGATTTTCACTATCACCAGTACTAGTGTGTTTTTTCTATAATAATGGGGAGTTGGTAGTGCGTAAAACTTCTCAATGAATCTATCCGTGGGCCGATGACATGAGGTAAGCAGGTGCGTTAGATGGCATCTAGTGGCGTCAGGAGGTCGAATGGGGTCAATACTTGCTTGTGGATAAGTACGGACACAACGTGGGTGTTTTCTTGTGATAATTATGCACAAAGGTCATCATGAGGACTATATTTGGGGGCCACTTAACTTGGTTGTGGGATGCATTATTGGAAAATGTTGAGTGTCAGGTGTGCGGATGGATGTAGTACGGTGACAACTATGCACTGTGAGGCCACTTTTTGGCCCTGTTCGGGGTCCGTTTGAGGTCAACTAAAAGTCCAAAGGTGCCCAAGTAATAAAGCTAAGTGTGGGAACTAAAAAACCTGAGAGAAAGCTAAGAAAAACATGGAGAGAAGAGAAGGAACAGTCGCAACTGAGTTTTTGTTGTTTTTGGAGTCTGTTTTGGCCATAAACTGCTCATCCGAGGTCGGATTTGAGCACTTTTACAATGTAGACTGGGGTTTTGGGCTGTTCCGAATGCGATGGCACTATTCATTTTTCCAAATTCTTGACTAGTTTTTTGCTATTTTGGCTATGTAAGTTCCTCCTATGAGCGAAGCCTCTGCTCCAATTTGTGATTGTATCTGACATATTTTACCCATATTGTGTGAGCTATTTGCCCCATTGGTGTTGGCCCAAGTTCAATTGTATCTAAACATATAAAATTCTCCTCTTTTAAGTTGAGTTTTTTGGGTGTGTGTGTGTGTCTCTGTGTCTGAAGTGGACAAATCGATAGTCTCTCTCCTCTCACTCCATCGATGTGTTCCTTGTCTCTGCCAGGTGGGTTGTGTAAGCCGAGTGGTGCCCCATAGTGTGTGTGTGTGTGTGTATCATCCCAAGGGTGTGCATCGGATCATTATAGAGATGTTGTGTGTGTTTCCATGCCGTTCACATTCTTTTGGCGCCCCCACGAAGGATCTTCTTTGAGTACCTTCAACTTTGGGATTACATGTTGAAGATTACAGGTTACAGGATATAGGGGCAGGTATAGGTACAAGTGATTCACATAGGTACAGGTAGCTGGAGTAGAGTGATACACTGATAGTGGAAGTCACTTGTAGTTGTTGTGGGTATGCATCAATTGGAGCCTGTTTGAGTGCATTGTCTTGTATTGTACGTTACTTGTGGATACTGCTATTGTACGCCTTTGTGAAGCCATACTTGGTTTTATTTGGAAGTCCCAGCCATTTTTGAGACTTGGTCTGGAAGATAGTCATTTCTGAGACTTGACTATATGAGATTTGCATAAGCTTGCATGAGAGGGTCGATAGCTTGAGGTTCTATTGAGCTGGGGGATTCTCAAATGTGAGATCCTTTCAGTGATACACGTGGCTAGAGCACCCTTTTCATGACCTCACCATAGGCTATGTACTAGTGATTCCTACTTGATTCTCGAGTTTTGTTGTTGGCAGGTTATGCATACATATACAGTCTATATTTTGGGTTCTTACTGCTCTACTTCTGGGGAAACTCTGCCAAAAATTTTCCAAGTTGTGATGGCTGGTTTTTTGGTCTTTTGAGACATTTATGTTGTTATGCTGCTGAAATTTTGGCAAAATCAGAGGATAAGTTAGATGTGCCTTCTTGGGAGCTGCATGGTTGGCTTTAATGGATGATCAAAATAGACCTCAATTCACTCCTTTTCATTTAACACAAAGAATCCATATAAATGTTCATGTGTCTAGGAAGATTTTTTTCCAGCAGCGCATAGTCTTTATGTTTGGGCCACAAAGATTAAGAGAGATACTGGAATGCCCTTTGCCTGTTGTAATTCCGATGATTAACTATGAAAACGCATTTGATGTGTGTGTGTCCTTATCTGAAGACAATCTCCATTGAAGTTTATAGGGATTGATTTACTCAAACGTTTTGGGTTCTTGCACGTGTGTTCGAAGGGGTTCTCAAAGCATCATAACTTGGGTAGACATGGCTTTCTCTTATATGGACTTTCATGGAAGAAGTGATGAAGATATAGAAGACATTTTGGAAAAGATGGAGGTTGCTTGCATTAGCAACAGATTCATGACCCGGAACAGATGTTACGTCTTCTACAGATTTGTTTGAAGAATGATGCACGAGTTTGGTCCAAATCATTTGAAGAGGCGTTGCGTGTGGCTGATCCACTGGTAAGATTGAGTTGGGACAATCTAAGGAATATATTGGAAGTGGAGTTTGTGAAGATAGAAGATCCTTACAAAGTGTGGCAACAAGTACAGGGTTTAGTGCAAAGGGAAGGTGAGCCAGTAGATGCATACATACGTAAGTTTTCATTGGCATGGGAGAGGATGTGCAAGGCCTTAGTACCACAAGTACCCCCATCTGACATGATGAAGAAGGACAGGTTCTTGGATGGTCTTTGGGAGAATATATGTTGGAGAGTGGAGCTAAAGAGGCCTAGAACATATGAAGATGCATTGGAGGTGGCAAGGAACAAAGAGTGGAAGCTGAGAAAAATGAGCTAGCTAGGGGTGGAGTCTTCGCCCAGGAGGTCTGAGTTTCAGCCTATGGACTCTTTACAAGGTAGCATGCGAGGGGTTCATTATGAACCAATGGTTTCTGTTACTCCTCAAGTTATGCCAGTAGTGGTCACTACAACAGTGCAAGATGATGGGCTAAGGCAAGACATGAGGCAAGTGGTAGATTTAATGAAGAATCTCAACCTAAACATGTTAGGTAATGTGGGAAATAATCGAGGTCAAGGGAGGTTTGCAAATCAGCCAGGAGGTGAAGAAAGGCCCAGGAATGGTGTTGAACAAAGCAATATAGGTTCTGGAGGTAGACACCTATGTGTTATAATTGTGGAGAGTTGGGCCACATCAGCCCACAATGTGATAAGCCACCAAAGATGGGGGGAGACATGTATCCATTGCCAAGACAGGTGCTAACTAGGTCAAATGATTATGGCATTGAAATTAAGGGAGAAGAAGGAACCAATGGATTAACCCAAGAGGAAAAGGGAAAGACAAAAGTGATAAGTGTAGTCACCTTGGAGAAGGCATCAAAGCTACAGGATACATTAGTGATGCCTATTGGTAAGAGAACCACAAAGGACAAGGAAGGAAGAAGTGCCCCAGGTCCTAGTAAGAAGAAGGGAAAGAGCCATGAAGGCGAGGATTTTAATGCCAAGAGGAAAAGGAGAGCTCGTCGCAAGTTTCATGTTTCAGATTTTCCACTAGGGGATGGGCAATTAAGCTATGACTTGAAGGATGATCTGACATGCAGGAAGGCAGATGTTACTTTTGGGCAGCTTATAGAGATGGTGCCTAAGCTAAAGCAACAGTGGAAGAGGATGGTTAACCCAATGGAGAAAGAGCTAGAGAGAAGTTCAATAAAGGTGTTGGCAATGGATGAGCTACCAGACATTTCCCCAATCGTAGATGTATGGCACAAAAGAAAAAATATGGGACAAGGTTATGTGGATGGTGGAGCCCAAATATGTGTCATAACACACTCATGCATTGAGAAGATGGGTCTAACAGTAACTGGGGTGTGAGGCTTTCCGATCAAATTGGCAAACCATCAAAAAGTAAAATGTTTGGGTGTTGTAAAGAGCTTAGAAGTGGAGGCATATGACACAAAGGTAGTGGTTGATTTTCATGTGATGCCAGCAGGGTTGGGAGCATATCCTATTATACTGACCATGGTTACGTGCAGTGGGAGCTGTTCAAGATTGGCAACGTGGTACTATCAGCCTCTATGGAAAGATAGGTGCCAAGAAGCTATATAATATGGACACAAGGAAACAATTGGAGGAGCTTTATGAAGATGAGGATGAGTCTAGTAATGAAGACTATTCCACAATGTCTGACGAGGATAGTGATAGTAATACCAGCAGTGATGAGGATGTTGATGTTGCATTTCTTTTGATGGACAAAGAAATCCAGGAGTCTAGTTTAGTCACATTTGCAAATGAGGTTGAAGATGAAAGTGAAGGGCCTTATGACGTGATTGAAGTGCTGATTCAAACCAAGGTTGAATTGTCAAAGAATAAAGAGTTGATGACACAAGGGTGAAAGCATGTTAACGTGTCATGCTTTTTCATGTCCCGGACAATGCTAACTAGCACAAATTTGACATATGCTAACTAGTACAATAACATGAGATACATCTCCAAGATCTATGACATATGATATATCAATAGAAATCACTTGAAACAAGGAATACAAATGTACAACCTCTGACAAATTTTGATATTATTTGTAAAAAAATTACCGGACGCCCAACTTTTCGAAGATGTGCTAACTTGAAACTGCTAACTAGCACAAAAGGCGCGACAGGTTAACATGCTTTCACCCACAAATGATCAGTGGAGACCTCTCAGCTATGGAGAAGGAGATATATTTGCACATGATGGCTAGTTTTCTTGATTTGTTCATTACTTCATATGAAGAGATTAGAGGGTTCAAGGGCGAAGAGATGCATATAGAGCTGAAAGAAGGTGCTAAGCCAATGCGGCAAAGGCTAAGAAGGATGGGTCAAGAGCAGATGGAAGCCTTGCGAGAAGAGGTGGACAAGTTATTGAAGGCATGGTTCATAGTCCCAGTGGAGACCACAGAATGGGTGAGTCCAGTAGTAGTCAGCCCAAAGAATGATGGAAAGTGGAGGATTTGTGTAGATTTTAAACCCTTAAATACAACCACTAGGAAGAACCCATACCCTCTTCCATTCATTGATCAGATCTTGGATTCAGTGGTAGATTATGAGAGGTACAGTGTGTGTGATGGATTTTCAGGCTATTTTCAATTGAAGTTTTCTCTTAAAGACCGAACAAAGACAACTTTCATTACGCCATGGGACTGCTATTGCTACACGGTGTTTCCATTTGGGTTGTCAAATGGACCATCTTTCTATCAAGAGAGATAAAATTGGGTATTGGAACCATTCATTGGTAATTGTGTTAAAGCTTTTATGGACGACTTTTGTGTCTATATTAGTAGGGTTGAACACCATGAGAAGCTGCATATGGTATTGGCTTGATACAATGAATGTGGAGGACAACTAAATCCAAAGAAATGTCATCTAGCATAGCCAAGGGTGAAGTTATTGGACCATATGGTGTCAAAAAATGGCTTTGAGGCTCATCCAGACAAGGTTAAGTCTATTATTCTTCTTCCATCACCTACGAGTACAAAGCAATTGGCAACTTTTATACACAAAGTGAAGTACATGGCGCGGTTTATTTCATTGTCTTCAGCGCTCCTTTATCCACTACAACAAGTGGCAAAGTATGACCCATTGCAAGGGGATGACAAGTGTGAAGAAGTGTTTCAAGAGGTGAAAGAGGTGTTAGGGAGGTTGTCATCCATGCAGCCTCCTGATTGGGAGCAAGCATTTTATGTAAATCCATCAGTATGGGATGATGCCATTGGAGCCATGGTATTGCAAAAGGGGTAAGGGCAGCCCATTATATTAGGCCAGTGTATTGTGCAAGCCGAGTGAAGATGGTATCAAAGAGAAAATTCTCGGAATTAGAGCTGGTGATGGCCAGTGTAATATTTGCTTGTCGACAATTTTGTCATTACTTGCTACCACGGCCTTTTGTTTTCTTGACAAGATACGCCTTTTTGCCACAGTTAATTAATGGCACTAACATGTCAAATGTGGTCAAGAAATGGGTAATTGAGCTGCAAGAGTTTGAGTTCTCTTTTCTAGTGGAAGACAGTACCAGGGCTACCCTAGCTGATTTGCTGACTTACAAGGAGAATCCCCTCCTTGTTAAGGAAGAGGTGGTGAGAAAGGTAGTTGAAGAAGTGCCACAAATCAGCAATGCACATATGTTGTTCTTTGATGGCTCATACAGAAAGATCCATGATGCAGCTTCAGGGGGTATAGCACTTTATGATCTAGAGGGGAAGCTAGTATGCAAGAGAGGGTTCAAGTTGGATGCGCATAGTAACAATGAGGCTGAATATGCTACTCTGGAAGCCAGATTACACATTTTTTTGAACCATGGGATTAGAAGGTTGAGCATAAAAGGTGATGCCATGTTAGTTGTGAAGCAAGTGTTGGGTGTGTGGAAGAGCAAGAACACCTCATTGAAGGAAATGTGTCTCAGAATTAAAGGCATGTTAAAAAGGTTTGAAGCATGGAGCATCAAACACATTGAACGTGCTCTAAATGGAGAGGCACATGAAGCAGCTCAAAGCATGATTAGGGAGCTATTTGTGTTGAGGAACAATTTACCTCTTTATCATGGCCGGGAGAGTTTGGCTCAAGAAGAGAAGTTTTTGCTAACAGGAATCATTCCGAAGGACATTCAGAAGTCTAAGAATTATGGTTTTGTGTGTAGAGCATCCAAGTACAAACTGATTGGTGATGTCTTGTACATGAAAGGGGCTGATCTCGTGTTGAGACATGTACCTTGGCGGGAGGAGCTTTATAGAGTGTTGGAAGAGAATCATGAAGGTGCATGTGGCGGACATTTTGCTCTAAATATCACCTTGCATAAGATCTTGCAAGAGGGGTATGTATGGCCTAGTTTGCACAAGGATGTTCACCATTGGTGTAGGTCTTGCAATAGATGTCAAACATTTGGGAAGAGGGTGTTGAAGCCAGAGCTATGAAAAACCATTATGGAATTTGATGTGTTTGAAAAGTGGGGGATTGATGCAATAGGCCCGTTACCTATCACAAGCAGGGGCAAAAGCTATATTTTGACTGCAGTGGACTATCTCTCTAGATAGGTAGAGGCTATAGCAGTAAAACAAATCACTGCAAAGGATGTGGCAAAATTTGTGTATGATGAAATATGTTGCAAGTTTGGGGTGCCATTGGAGCTACTTTCAGATAAGGGGCAAGGATTTAGAGCTAAACTGCTAAACTTTTTATGCGCGAAGATGAAGATTAGGCACCAGCATACCAATCCTAATTATCCCAATGTAATGGCTTAAATGAAAGATTAATGGTGAGTTGGTACAAATTCTTTCAAAAGTGATAGAGCACCAAGGAAAGAATTGGGATTTGGAATTGCCTAGTGCATTATGGGCTTACCATACTTCAGTGAAGACAGGTACAGGGTTTACTCCATTTCATTTGGTATATGGAAAGGAAGCACTATTGCCTGTGGAGGTAGAGTTGCCTACAATAAAGGTTCTAGAGAAGCTGCTTGGGCCGCCTAGTGATGCATTCAAAGAGAGGCTCTTACAGTTACAAGAGGTTCAGCTGGATAGGATGAGTGCATTGGAACATTATGGACAAATGCAGGTTAAGGCTTTGGCAAAGATAAGTGAAAAGGTCAAAAGTAAGGGTATCAAGAAGCATGACTTGGTTTTACGTTACAACAGTAAGCTGGACAACACCTTCCAAAAGAAGTTTCAAATTAAGTGGGAAGGCCCTTTCATGGTAGTGGAGTGTTTTCCGAATGGTACATATCGGCTAATTTGGATGGGATTTTACATAAGTCAAGGGTAAATGGATTGCATCTTAAATTATATCATGACAGGTTAATGATCGTGGAGAAGATGACCTGTCTACAGAACAAGTAATGTATGTGAGGGATGAGGAGACCTATGATGCGGCGAGTCTCATATCTCCTTTTGCTGCTGCTGATCATGAATGATCTAGCAGGCTAGGGGATGGGAAAAATATGTTAGGAGTTTTTTGGAGAAAGTAATTGCACATATGTACATACGCATGCATGGTGCATCAAATAAACAATTGCCCATTTTTCAGAGCAAGGTGGTTACATGGGGCCCACATGTGTACAGGTAGGACAGCATGTACATAGTGCATCGATTTTCACTATCACCAGTACCAATGTGTTTTTTCTATAGTAATGGGGAGTTGGTAGCGCATAAAAATTCTCGAGGAATCTATCCACGGGACGACAACATGAGATAAGAAGGTGCGGAAGATGGCATCTAGTGGCATCAAGAGGTCGAATGGGGTCAATACTTGCACTAAGTACGGACACAACGTAGGTGTTTTCTTGTGTTAATTATGTAAAAATTTCATCATGAGGACTATATTTCAGGGCCACTTCACGTGGTTGCGGGATGCATTATTGGATAACGTTGAGTGTCATAATGGGGTTTTGGGCCCTTTTGGACGCGATGGCGATGTCCATTTTGCCAAATTCCTCACTATTTTTCTTATGTTTTGGCTGTGTAAGTTCCTTGTATGAGCAAAGCCTCAGCTCCAATTTGTCATTGTCTCTGATATATTTTACCCATATTGTGTGAGCTATTTGCCCCATTGGTGTTGGACGAAGCTCAATTGTATCTAAACATAAAAAATTCTCCTCTTTTGAGCTGATTTTTTTGGGTGTGTGTGTGTCTCTGTGTGTGGAGTGGGCAAATGGATAGTCTCTCTCCTCTCACTCCATCGGTGTGTTCCCTGTCTCGGCCAGGTGGGTTGTGTAAGCCGAGTGGTGTCCCATAGTGTGTGTGTGTGTGTATCATCCCAAGGGTGTGTGTCGGGTCATTATAGAGGCGTTGTGTGTGTTTTCATCCTGATCACAACGGGAAACTCGTTGGTGCAACCAAAGTTGGTCCGATCTAGGAAATGGTCCATGCCAGGGAGAGGTAGCAAGCAAGTGCAGTGCAGAAGGCTAGGGCAGGTGCCAAGATCCTGGGCAGCCAAAGGGTAGCAAAAGTGTATGTCCGAAGCGGCTTTTTAGGCCAAGGAATCTCTAAGTGAGATCAACTAGGCTGACAGATGAAGGTGTCTAAAATGCCAAATCACTGGTTGGAAATGTAGAGTTTAGCGTGCTCTAGAAGACGGTCCAGACGGCTCGTCAAATGTAGCCCCGGTGTGCAAGATACTGAAGCTCAAAGGTAGAGTGTGTACCAAATCTCCGACGGATAGGGCACCTTGGGACAGATAGCCCATGCAAGTTTCAGTGGATGGATGTGTAGAGCTCAAGTTGTGGAGCATGTTTGTCTTCTCCGATTGCGAATCGGAGCTCTGGTTAGCAAGATATGAGTTGTTGAAGATTTTTCGTGGGCCGGGTCTGAGCCATTGGAGGATGCACCATCTGGTTTTTTTTTGCCTCACCAGGGTTCTCGATGATAGTGTGCATCATGCGGGGATATCACAAGTCGGCGGCATGTGAATCTGAGGTCGAGGTGCGGAGTAATGATCGATCAGATTGACAGTAGATAATAGAAGGGCAACTGCAGATTATTTTTTTTCATTTTGAAGGCCTTGATTCCAGGGTGCCGAGGGATCAAGATGCAGAGACGGCAAGTGTAGGCGGGGCCTAGAATGTGAAGTTTCAGTGAGTCTTTACTACTTGGAAATGGGGTCCGGGAGCAATAAAGGGGAGCCTTGAGAAGAAAGCCAAAAGGAGGGTTTTGTAAATGTTTTTTTGGAGGGATTTTATGGAATTGAAGACCCTGGAGCTGAGGGTAGTTAAACCCACATGCGGGGTGCGGGCATGGTGACAGAGGGTATAAGAGCCAGAGAGAGCCTCCATAAGAGATATCAAAGAGAGGAGAGGGAGCTCTCCCTCTCGTTGGCAATGGCGGACCCCCTCAGGGGCGCTGCTCTGGTCGTTCGTGGCAGCGCAGGGTGGAGTAGATGGCGATTTTGGCCGGGCGAGCCTGCGAGGTGAGTTGATGGCCGACGGTGCACCCGCGTGGGTAGCCGGTGCTGATTCAGTAGCTATAGAGTGATGACATGGTAGGCAGTCGTTCCCGCGGCCTTAGGGTCCCAACATTTTAGAAGAAGGGTCCATTTGAGGTCAACTAAAACGCCAAAGGTGCCCAAGTAATAAAGCTAAGTGTGGGAACTGAAAAACCTGAGAAAAGGCTAGAAAAAAAATGGAGAGAATAGGAGGAACAGCCGCAACTGAGTTTTTGCTGTTTTTGGAGCCTATTTTGGCCATGAAGTGCTCGTCCGAGGTCGAATTTGAGCACTTTGACATTGTAAAATGAAGTTTTGGGCCCTTGTGGACGCGATGGCGATGTCCATTTTGCCAAATTCCTCACTATTTTTCTTATTTTTTGGTTGTGTAAGTTCCTTGTATGAGCAAAGCCTCAGCTCCAATTTGTCATTGTCTCTGATATATTTTACCCATATTGTGTGAGCTATTTGCCCCATTGGTGTTGGACGAAGCTCAATTGTATCTAAACATAAAAAATTCTCCTCTTTTGAGCTGATTTTTTTGGGTGTGTGTGTGTCTCTGTGTGTGGAGTGGGCAAATGGATAGTCTCTCTCCTCTCACTCCATCGGTGTGTTCCCTGTCTCTGCCAGGTGGGTTGTGTAAGCCGAGTAGTGTCCCATAGTGTGTGTGTGTGTATCATCCCAAGGGTGTGTGTCGGGTCATTATAGAGGCGTTATGTGTGTTTTCATCCTGCTCACAACGGGAAACTCGTTGGTGCAACCAAAGTTGGTCCGATCTAGGAAATGGTCCATGCCAGGGAGAGGTAGCAAGCAAGTGCAGTGGAGAAGGCTAGGGCAGGTGCCAAGATCCTGGGCAGCCAAAGGGTAGCAAAAGTGTATGTCCGAAGCGGCTTTTTAGGCCAAGGAATCTCTAAGTGGGATCAACTAGGATGACAGATGAAGGTGTCTAAAATGCCAAATCACTGGTTGGAAATGTAGAGTTTAGTGTGCTCTAGAAGACGGTCCAGACGGCTCGTCAAACGGAGCCCCGGTGTGCAAGATACTGAAGCTCAAAGGTAGAGTGTGTACCAGATCTCCGACGGATAGGGCACCTTGGGACAGATAGCCCATGCAAGTTTCAGTGGATGGATGTGTAGAGCTCAAGTTGTGGAGCATGTTGGTCTTCTCCGATTGCGAATCGGAGCTCTGGTTAGCAAGATATGAGTTGTTGAAGATTTTTCGGGGTCCGGGTCTGAGCCTGACCCCATTGGAGGATGCACCATCTGGTTTTTTTTTGCCTCACCAGGGTTCTCGATGATAGTGTGCATCATGCGGGGATATCACAAGTCGGCGGCATGTGAATCTGAGGTCGGGGTGCGGAGTAATGATCGATCAGATTGACAGTAGATAATAGAAGGGCAACTGCAGATTATTTTTTTTCATTTTGAAGGCCTTGATTCCAGGGTGCCGAGGGATCAAGATGCAGAGACGGCAAGTGTAGGCGGGGCCTGGAATGTGGAGTTTCAGTGAGTCTTTACTACTTGGAAATGGGGTCCGGGAGCAATAAAGGGGAGCTTTGAGAAGAAAGCCAAAAGGAGGGTTTTGTAAATGTTTTTTTGGAGGGATTTTATGGAATTGAAGGCCCTGGAGCTGAGGGGCGCCACATGGCGGCAGTTAAACCCACATGCGGGGTGCGGGCATGGCGACAGAGGGTATAAGAGCCAGAGAGAGCCTCCATAAGAGATATCAAAGAGAGGAGAGGGAGCTCTCCCTCTCGTTGGCAATGGCGGATCCCCTCAGGGGCGTTGCTCTGGTCGTTCGTGGCAGCGCAGGGTGGAGTAGATGGCGATTTTGGCCGGGCTAGCCTGCGAGGGGAGTTGATGGCCGACGGTGCACCCGCGTGGGTAGCCGGTGCTGATTCAGTAGCTATAGAGTGATGACATGGTAGGTAGTCGTTCCCGCGGCCTTAGGGTCCCAACATTTTAGAAGAGACCCCCCCCCCCCCCCCCCCCAATAGCGACCTCACTATTGCTAGCAAAAGGGGAGGGTCCCGCAACAGAGGTGTGAGCCGACAGGAGCGATCAAAGGTGAACCAAGGAGGGTATCCCGTGGACAGTGAGCATAGAGAGAGAGAGAGAGAGAGAGAGAGAGAGAGAGAGAGAGAGAGAGAGAGAGAGAGAGAGAGAGAGAGAGAGAGAGAGAGAGAGAGAGAGAGAGAGAGAGAGAGAGAGAGAGGGGGGGGGGGGGGGGGGGGGGGGGGGGGGGGGGACCCGAAGGGTGCCATATCGGCCGAACAAGGGCAAGCCAAGAGCAAGGACAAAAAGCAAAGAAGAGAGACCAGCACCCAAAGGCCGGGACCAAAATGAGGAAAGAGAAAAAGAAGAGAGAAGTGGCAGGAGAAGTCGGACGGAAAAGGTCAAAGTTAGGCCAATGGTGCAGTGCAAGATAACCCACCCAAAGGGGTTAAAATGAAGGAGAAAAAATAAAATAAAAAGAAGCCTAGGGGGAAATAGCGATGTCGCTATTGCACCCCCCCAAGTACAAAGAGAGAAAAATTTGAGCAGATGAAGCAAGGTGGTACCCCCTTCCCAAAGATACCAAATTAAGTTTCCAGATGGACCAATAAGAGAAAAATTTCCAAATTGAAGAACCCCCACTATAAAGATCAAATTTTCATCAAATTAGGGGCTTTTTTCGGGCCTTTTTGTGTCGTTTGAAGCCTGCAAAGTGGAGCTCTCTGACAGAGGAGTGTGCCTGTCAAAGCCCTTTGTATTTTCTCGTGAAAATGGCCATGGTGATAGCAGTGTAAGCCTGTGTGCAATCGAGCCACTGTTGCCCGGCTTTGTTGTTGTTTCCCCTTCCCTCCTCTTTCTCCTGCTCTGGTGTTTTCCCTCGGTGCCCGTAGTGTGGAAGTGTGTTCCCCCCCAGACCGACGGTGTTGTGTGTGAGAGAGTGAGATTGAGCGGCTGTGAGTGTGTGTAAGGGTGGAGACAGATCATGGTAGTAGGTGTGTGTTGTGTGGTGGATTTTTGGAGTGTGTGAGTAGTGGAAATTGGACAGATGGTGGTCTGCTAGTGTGAGTTGTGTTTTTGAAGTTGTTTTTCGAGACGATAGGGGTGATGTGGATACCCTGAGCTATAGAGAGACCCTTGTGTTTGTGCCAGGTGTGTTCCCCCATTCTCCCTCTCCATCGTCATGTAGCATGCTGATGACTCTGTCTTTCAATTCACATGGCACTTCGCTATGTAGTGTCTAAACACCTGAGAGCAAAGACCGCGCATGCTCGAGATCACCTTATTGCTTTTGTTATCCAAGATGATGCCTCCGCTGATGTGAATTGAGTACGGCAAGCCCTCTCCCCTATGACACGTGAACCTGGGTTTCTTGGTGGGGGTCTCTAGCGGCTTTGGATGGGGGTACGGATGTCAGGTGTCTCCACTGGAGTCTGGGCCCCAAAGCAAGGAGTGTCGACTGGGGTGACTCCCGGAGGAGTAGCTAGTGGTGTGTAGCCAGGAACGGCCGATATCTACGCAAAACCTGGCATAGATGGCAATGCCCTCGCTGGTCTGGGGGCGAGCAAAGAAGGGGAAGGTATGGAGCCTTGTCGAACACGAGGCGGCGTCGAGGCATCTGCGGTAGCATCCCCATAGCACCCACCGCCACCACCCCTAGAGCGTCGGTACCTAGATAAGTGTGAAGATTGTCTCGTGGACATGGAAGCTTCGGAGCACGTTGAATGCTCCAAAATAGAGGGAGATGTTGTAGGAGTGGAACGACGTGAGGGTGCTCCAAAGCGATGATGCTCCTCGTATCACCTCCTCTACTGGGGTGACAAAGAAGAAAGAAACTCATCATCATCCATACTTGCATTAAACACACAATTATTTAATCTTAATATTGAATGGAGAAGAAAACATGGACAAGTTATAATCTATACTATAGATAATAGGGAGAGGGATTCTTGTGTAGAGAGGTAGAGAGAGAGAGAGAGAGAGAGGACTCATAAAGGGGGACGGATTGCTGTGTCGAGAGATTCCTGTGAAGTTCTTGTGAATTTTTCTCCCGTGTGCATTCTATGTATCTTGTAAAAGGATGAAACTTGTAGTGCGATGGAGACTGAGTCTGCAATCGTGAAAGAGGCGATCCATCCCTGCTCATAGATGTAGCATCTATGAGTAGAGACGGATCACCTCCTTCACGATTTCAACCTCAATCTCCATTGCACTGAGAGCGCAGTGCTACGGCGGTGTATTAGACTTTCATGACACATCAAGGAGTGTCCCTGCTTGTGAGAAAATACTTGGAGCATACCTGGAGTGGAAGCAATGACAATTAAACACAATTTAAATTTCTCAAGTATGGCATATAGACAGGAATGGACAAAAAGGCACGTTAATACAATATATATTGCAAAACGGAGAAAAATTGTTCAAATACAATGTTTATGGCTTTAAGAGTTCTCTCTCTCATTCTCGCATAGCTCAACATAACTCCTTATGTCTATATAGAGCTCTCCGTTTAGGCAGATGTCCTCCGTTTTATTTTGTAGATCCTCTGCATACACCCCAAAGAGAGTAGAAGCTTGATGCTCGTCTGGCACCACCTCAGCGGCTTCTGAGTGAGCATCTTCTCCGATCTCCTCCATTGATGCCACTATGATTGGTACATGGTAGCCCTCATAAGTCCGTGCACTACGAGGGGCTACCTCTATGATGTACCACCGGTTTGATGTAGACTTTGTAGGATGAAATATAACCTGCTAGAGCCACATAACTTACATGGGAGCTTCCAAGAAAATAACTTATAAAATTGGAAGTTAACTATTTACATACTTACTTGTTCACAAATGCTCGGGTAGCACGAAAGTGTCTCTTAGGTCGGTCCATTTTTTAGTTGAATCCACCTCAAGAAAACCAGACTCTCCTCTGCACACAGTAGCGTTGCGACCCTCCATGTTTATTTTGAACCATTTCACATCGAACAAGTCGACAAAAAATCCTCTATAATCGATCCTCAAACTCTCTTGTAACGTGACAAAGTAAGTGAGTTCCGCCACCACAGGATTTGCATCAGAGGACCCTCGTCGACTAGACTGTTCAAATTTTTCCATGATTCCACAATATTGAGTAGAAGCTTTTTGTTGATTCGTCCACCTTAAATGTCAACCTTTTCACCATGCTACTGTGTATGACTTATACTACAACCAACAAAGATTATGAGTGGTCGTTCAAACATCTTAAAAGACGCTAGTCGTACATTGAAAACTTACCTTGGTTGCGTTGTCGAGGGATATGTTCGCTACGTGAGCCGGGCACGCACCGGGCCTCTGACTGTGTGAGGTGCGAGAGACTAGATGCCAAACACAAAGAAAAAGACTTTGAAAACACCTTAAATGCTTAAAATTTGACAACTGGAATGTTTTAAGCTACTAATGATTAGCCGAAGTGAAATTCGATTACAAATGTTTGCCGTTAATAGCACTGATAGTGTTAGGAGAGTTTAATGCTCCCAAATTAGATCACAATTGTAAATTTCTCACTTATGCCTGCCATTAGAGCCATTTGAAGCTGATCAGGACGTACATATCTGGTGAAATTTCCTGCTTGATGCCCTTGTATCTCCCAAATACGGTAGAGCAATGTTTTCCTCTCTCCTGGTTACCTTACTACCCCCTTATCTTGCTACTTAACCTCAGACTCTCTGAATGCTTGCCGATTACAACGTCTCAGCTTGCCTCCCTTTGTTTGCCAAGCTCCGACATCTAATCTTGCCGATTTTCCCTCGCCTTATCTTTCCCTTGCTGAGATCTTCTTACTCTTGAGTGAGAGAGTTCCTAGCTTTTCCAATTCCATTGTGAGCTTGAAGCCGAGCCTCATTCCCTTTTGCCTCCTCTTGATTATGGCCGAGAGAGGGAGAGAACGCCGTGCTCTTGCTCCTTCGAGTCTTGGCTTCCTCTTATGGCTCAATGTCTTGAGAAAGAGAGAGCGAGAGATGCTTCCTCGCCTTGGTTCTCTTCACCTCCCGGTTGCTTCCCCTCACCTCCTCTTGCCTTCGAGCTTCCCTCACCTCCTCGCCTTCGTTCCCTTGCTGCACTCGTTGATTCGTGTGCCCTTGCTACTTATGGCAGAGAGAGGGAGAGGAAACTCCTTGCTTGGATTGGAGATTGAGAGAGAGAGAGAGAGAGAGAGAGAGAGAGATCTTCTCCAAACTCGAAAGAGAGAAAGCACTCCGTATCAAAGCTCGAGAGAGAGAGCCCCTTGTGTTGCTCGAGAGAGAGAGAAATCCATTCTTGTCTTGCTCGTTGCCTTCACAATTCCCCCTTTGTTGGCTTCCAATACTTCATGCAAAAGGCATCCCCCCTATTAATAGATTGCCCCTCCCTTAGCAATGACGGCACCTTCGTTGCTAGGAGGCATAAGAAACCCCCTTATGACATGGCAGTCGGTCTGGATGGAGCAGTGCAAAATTTGGCCCTGTAGGTGCCGAAACGGCGTGCCTTTGTCTGCTCTTCACTTTCCTTCTCTATGCCGACATCATCTGACGCTCGACCCGGCCAGTGGGAGTTCCTCTTCTCATACGCAGTTCACTGCACGCTGCCCTACTCGCCATCTCCTTTTTCTCCTCCTTTCTTTCACATTCCAATGATTTAATTGAGTGGCCATTGTCCATGCCCCTTAATTGGGCGGCCAGTTTTATTTGGCGGCCATTTTTTGGTTATGGCCCTTGGGCGCCATTTGAAGAGCAACATTTTGCATACCTACCGTCCGAGGCTTGCCAAGCTTCTCCATTGGGCGGCCATAATCATTGTAAGGGCATAACATTTGGCACAAATGCCGACCAATGCAATGCATAGCATAACATCATTATTTTCAACATCCCCTAGCTAGTAATATTACCATGAATTTTTGTGCATGTAAATGGCCTCAAACAGTGCCACTAGCCTGCTAGATACAAGTATGAGTGATTGCATTGAAGTAAGGCCTTCCCATCACATCCGATAAAAGTGTCAAATTTTTATTCCTGCTAGCCGGGCATTGCCAATCACGACCACTACCGGTAAAACGCTACATGAAATGGCATCCCAAACATGAGACTCATCAAGCTATTGTTGCTCCCACATTCCAAAACCTGGACGATAGACAAAAACTCCCGGTTGAGACACCGACCGAGCCAACCGGAACAGTATGGAACCGGCCCATGGTGGATCTTTTACGGCCAATATCTTGGCAACCATAACTCCTATCACTGATCTGAAAAGACCGACGTGCTCCACAAAGTGAGCACTTCAGGCCTGTGCATTCATTTCATTTTTGTCACCTCAGTTGCAGTTGCCCAATCCGGTATCCGGTACGGATCTACAATTGACTCAAACTTCAAATTGTCATAACTTCTTCACCGTAGCTCCAATCCACAAGCCGTAAAGACAGGCCGGTAGAGCACTTCAAGCACTGCAATTCTAGACCATAATCTCACATCTATGCTCACTTCAATTATACTTAGTTTTGGCATCATTGAGGCATTAGTTGGCCCTTTTAAGAACCTTGTCGAGCTCAAGTATGCCTTACTCTATTTTCACATAGAATGGCCGTCGAGTCCTTTACCTCAAGTTCTGGTAGCAGAACCAACTCAAAAGATGTGAAGATACTTCATCAATTGTCCAAAGAAGTTAGTTATAAGCCAGTCATGTAATCTTATTGAATGCATAACCAAACACTCTTTTGACTTAGCATAATCTAGAAAACAAAACCTTGTATCATGCAGCCTGCTACATCAGGCATCTGGTATCCTCTGCATCTTCAACTTTCACTTTAGTAACCCCCAGGATCAAATGGGGTAATAAGGAATTTCCCACACATTGGGGCATCATAATATCCACATGAGCATACATTGCCTGTATCAATCAACATTAAGCATTTCTCGTACAAATATGCTACCCTTGGTTCAAATAGCACGCAATTACTATGCATACTGATCAATATCCATCCATATTGAATCTGCTTATGAATCTCCTGGATCAAACACCATCGAGATCACATAGCATTGATGGGCTCCACAATATACTAGAGCTTCACCTGAAGCATAATGCAACACCCACATACTGTAAATTGTTGGCAACTTAAGCTCGTTACCAGAAAGCATTAAAGAAATCTGACTCCCTTTTACTGGCAGCCAAGACATCACTGACATAAGCATCAATAGGAATAGCATCCAAATCTAGCTACATTTGGCACATTGTCCAAGGAAATGAAAAACCATGTGCACCTTTTGCAGTATCAAGGATGATTTAGCATCATCACCCCATCTAGCTTCATAGCCATCACAAAAAACCTTGGTAGTCTCTCGACATGTATCATCAGACGAATTTTCACCTGTTGGGATTTCAGCTTGATCATGAAAAACAGCTTCATCTTGTAGATCTTCATCCATAATATCCTCGAGAAAATCACCCTTAGAAGTCTCAACATTAATAAAAACTGTAGGAGTTATCTCCTCATGCATTCCATCTACAACATAGATGTAAAACCCTGTTCACAATCAGCATGATCTAGGCAGTCTTCATAGTCATCCATGCCATCCTCTGATTCCTCATCTGCACTTAACAATACATTATAGAATTGTAAAGGCTCATCTGGCACCCACTCTGAAGAGGTATATGCATCAAAAATCTCTTCTATACTGCCATAAATATCTCCTTCAGATCTAGACAAGAAATTATTGATTATGGCATCTTCTTCCATGATAGCATCATTTGCAAAAATATGGTTAGCAGCGATCATAGGTTCATTGACATCCTGAGGCTCATCCTGTACTGGGTCCACAATCTTGGTCACTTCATCAGCTACTTTGTATATAATAGCTTTGTTTATGCAATCATCTGCAGCAAACATGTTATCCTGCTCGCCTATAGTGCTAATAGTTTTAGAAACATCATGTAGATGCTCATCTTCTTGATGAACTCCTCCAGAATAACCCATGTCAAGGTCAACAGCTTGTAAAACACTTGTTGTACAGTCTATGTCTTTACTGGAACCATTATTAGAGGTAGCATCCATGCAAGCAATCTTTGAAAAAAATTCATATAAATTTGTTCCAACATTAATATCATTGTTTACCTTTTCTTCGTCACTCAAATTAAGCTCCTCTAAAACTGAATCCGCTACTTCTAGCTTAGCATTTTCTGTTACCATATACATGTGGTAGTGATGTGTGTGAACACACTAGGACCGCCGGGGCATTTTTTCCCTCTTTAGGAGGTTTTTTCCCCCGTGCATTGTATATACGCCCATCACTCTAGGGCTATCTATCTTTCCATTGCACACTAAGTAACACACTCTCTATTGTGTGCCTTGAGCTTCCTTCGTCTTCTCCAAGCTGTGTGTGTTTCTCTGCAACCCTAATTCCAACAATTGGTATCAGAGCAGGTCACGTCCTCCCGGGCTTAGTCGCCAGCTGCTCCAGCACACGCCTGCTCACTTTCTCCGATTTCAGTGAGCTTTGGCAAGCGTTCGCAGGTCGACAAATATTTTGGGCAAGCTCGAAGAGCTTGGTCTGCTCAGAATTCTGATTTGGGCTCATTTCGGCCTCCGTTTCCACTACAGGCAGTACTGCACAGGCTATTTCGTCATTTTGTGCAGATTTTCTGTCAGTGCCGTTTTCTGCATAACAGGTGCCTTATAGTCTTCTACGGTTTGTGCTATATAGCACAAGTTGTTCCCGCTCCATTTCTCCTATTTTCGGGCAGTTTTCACATCAGGTGCAGCATTTACCATGGCTGACAACAACAACACAGATGTGTTCAAGATGTTTGCTGCTGAGGACAGGCTGGATGGGGACAACTACCCTGTGTGGGCTTATATGATGCAACATGTTCTTGTGTCAAAAGGTGTCTGGAACATTGTGCAGGGCATTGATGTACGTCCTGGTTCTGAAGATGTAGGCGATGTTGAGGATGTTGCAGGTCTTGCTGCAAGGATTGCAGCTGTTAGAGTTGTTTTGCCTACGGCAGAACAAGCTCGTTGGGATGTTAAGGATGCGCAGGCTCATGCATTGATTGCGTTGTCTGTGAAGCGCACCATTATTCCTCACATTCGTTCAGCAAAATATGCAAAACAGGCTTGGGATATTCTAGCAGGTCTTTATGCAAGCCGCAATGAGGCTAAAATTGCTTTGCTGCGTAAAGAGCTAGAGTCGAAGATTATGCATGAGGAAGATGATATGGACACTTTCCTTGCTAGTGTCAAGGATATCAATGAGCAACTCATTTCTGTAGGTGAAGTCATTTTGGACAGTTCCCTTGTGCAGACTGTTCTTGATGCCTTACCAGATTCCTACCAGACTTTTGCTAGTACTTGGAGACTGATGACCCAAGGAAATCCTGAAGTTGTCAAGTTTGATGCATTATGCACATTGCTGTTGCAAGAGTCACTTTCTAGAAAAAACAGGACTAGGCAGCGTGCAGTTGAACAGGCTTTTATTGCTTCTCAAAGAAAGGGTGGTAACAGTAATGCAGCCACTTCTTATGGTTCTGCTGCGAGTGGCAAAAATTCTATTCCTAATGCTTCTGCTGGCAGCACTTCGTCTGGCAATTCTGGTGATAAGGGCAAAAAGAAGATGCGTTGCCATTATTGTAAAGCCAATGATCACTTGATCAAGTCGTGTCCTAAGTTGAAGGCCAAAGAGGCTAAGAAGAAAGAGGGTGGTTCCACTGCAAATACTGGTTCCACTACAAATGCAGCCATTGTTGAGTCTTCTGTGAAAGGAGATTGTGATGCTGATGTTGATGCAGAATGGGCTTTTAGCGCAGAGTGCACCTACAATCCTGTTGTCCATGATGCATGCTTGTCAGTTGCTGCAGATTCACATGTGTGGTATTTCGACAGTGGTGCTACAAAGCACATTACCTCACATCGTGAATTGTTTACCTCTCTCGAGGCTGTCCCTCATGGGAATTCAGTCACTTGTGCCAACAACGCCTCTTATCCAGTTCAGGGAGTTGGAAAGATTGTGCTCACTGCTGCTAATGGCAGTTCCTTCACACTTGTTGATGCACTTTATGTACCTGGGATCAAGAAGAATCTCTTGTCTGTATCTGCACTTGCTAGACTTGGACTTGTAGTCAAATTTGTGGATGACAGATGTACAGTTCATGATCTCAGTTTTGGTGATGAAATTGTTGCATCTGGGCTTTTGTGCCGTGGGCTGTATAAGCTCACTTTGTATGACAAGTGTGGACAAAATTTTGCAAATGCTGTTGCAGATTCAAGGGCTATTTCAGATGCAAAACTTTGGCATGCACGTTTTGGTCATCTGAATTTTGCCAGTTTGCTGCGTTTGCAGAAATCTGATATGGTTGCTTCTTTGCCGCCTCTTGAAGCACCTATCAAACATGTTTGTGAAGGCTGTATTCTGGGTAAAATGCAGCGTTCTAAGTTTCCAAAGGATGGTTCAGTTAGGGCCACATGCAGGTTGCAGCTTGTGCATAGTGATGTTTGTGGGCCCATGCAAACTCCGTCCTTGGGCAATTACCTGTACTTCGTGACTTTCATTGATGATTACTCAAGGCATGCATGGGTATTTCCGCTTAAAGCGAAGTCCGAAGTTTATGTGCTTCAAACAATTTTTGGCTATGGCTGAAAATGTCTCAAAATGTACTATGGGCACCCTCCGTTCCGATCGAGGGGGGGAGTATATGTCTCATGAATTTAATGCATTTCTGGCTAGTCGTGGGACAAAACACCAATGTACAGTGCCTTATACACCTCAACAAAATGGTGTTGCTGAGAGGAAAAACAGGTCACTAACGGAAATGGCACGATGTATGGTCAAAAGTCAAGCTTTGCCGCATTCTTTTTGGCTTGAGGCCATCATGTGTGCCACTTATGTACTTAACAGGTGTCCTACGAAAGCTTTGCAGTCTATTACTCCATATGAAGCATGACATGATAGAAAACCTTCTATTGAGCACATGCGTGTTTTTGGCTGTTTGGCATATGCTTTGGTGCCACAAGTGCAGCGCAGAAAATTGGATGATAAGGCTGTCAAATGTATTTTTGTTGGTGATAGTGCTGAAAGCAAAGGTTACAGGTTGTATCATCCGCAAACAAAACGTATTCTGGTTTCACAGGATGTAGTGTTTGTGGAAGACTCTGTTCAGCCCTTGCTGTCATGTACTAGAGACAGTAATGTAAGCTCACAGGACATTTATGACACTTTGTTGCCTCTTTTCAGTGGTGGAAATACGAATGTAAGTTCCAATGAGGCAAATGTACAGCCTATAAGGGTTTCTGAAAATGTTTTAGAACAGCCTATCACTGATGCAGATGTACATGATGTACTTGATGAGGAAAGGGCTGAAAATGAGCAGGCTAGAGGTATGCCAAAATGGCTGGTGCACACTTTGCGTGACAGTAAATTGGATGCACCTTTATCTAGTCGTACTCGTTCAGGCTCTCGCCATGCATCTTATGCATCAGATTGTTATGCTTTGGCTGTGTCTAGTTTACATGATGTTGAGGAGCCTCTGTCTTTTGATGAAGCACAAAATTCAGAAAATTGGATTGCTGCCATGAAATCAGAATATGATGCACTTATAGAGAATGACACATGGACTTTATGTGATTTGCCTCCTGGCAAAAAGGCCATTGGTACGAAGTGGGTTTACAAGTTGAAACGCAAGCCGGATGGTGAGATCGATCGCCATAAGGCTCGACTTGTTGCAAAGGGTTATGCACAACAAAAAGGCATAGATTATGAAGAGACTTTTGCTCCCACTTGTCGTATGACTACTGTGCGTTTTCTATGTGCATTGGCAGCTCATTTTGGTTGGGATGTACATCAATCAGACATTGTTACTGCTTTCTTGAATGGTGACATATTTGAGGAAGTTTATGTAACGCAGCCTCGCGGTTTTGTCATAAAAGGACAAGAGGACAAAGTGTGCAAATGTAAGAAGGCTTTGTATGGGTTGAAGCAATCTCCTCGTGCTTGGTATGAGAAAGCTGACACTCATTTGGTTAAACGAGGCTTTCGTAACAGTCCAACAGAAAGCACATTGTATGTAAAGCGTGAGGATGATGTATTTCTCATTGTGGTTCTTTATGTTGATGATTTGCTGATCACTGGACCAAATGAGAGACATATTGCTGAATTTAAGGCTGATTTGAATGCTACTTTCAAGATGAAAGATTTGGGGCTGTTGCATCATTACTTGGGTATACAGTTTAAGCAGTGTGATGGTGGTATTGCCTTGTGTCAGAAAAGTTACATAGAGACATTGCTATGTAAGTTTGGACTTGAGGATTGCAAACCTATTGCCACTCCCATGGAAACAGGTTTGAAGTTGAGTCTACATGATGCTCGCGATCCTGCTGATGTCACTCTTTACCAAACTGCTGTTGGCTGCCTCATTTATGTATGCAACACGAGGCCAGATATTCAGTTTGCAGTCTCGCAGGTCAGCAGATTTATGCATAGCCCAGGGTCTAAGCATTGGCAGGCTGTCAAGAGGATTTTACGCTACCTTAGTGGCACTTTACATCTTGGCTTGTTTTATCCCAAGGGGGGATCATTGCCGCCAGACTTACATGCTTTTTCGGACTCAGATTGGGCTGGTTGTTTTGACACGCGAGTGTCCACAAGTGGTTTTTGTTTCATGCTTGGCAGTTCATGTATATCATGGTTGAGCAAGAAGCAACCTACTGTGGCCACTTCGAGTTGTGAGGCTGAGTACAGGGCAGTCTTCACAGCTACGGTTGAGTGTGTATGGCTCAGACGCCTTATGGCTGACTTGGGTGTTGGACAGGACACTGCCAACACTATCTACACTGACAGTCAGAGCCCATTGGCAGTTGCGAGGAACCCAGTTTTTCATGCTCGCACAAAGCACATTGAGGTGCATTACCACTATGTCAGGGAGAGGCTCTCAGCAGGAGAGATCAGCTTGGCTTATGTGCCAACACAGGACAACCTTGCAGATCTTTTCACAAAGGCATTGTCTCGTGAGAAGCTTGAAGCTTTTCGCAAAGCTTTGGGCTTACTCCCCTTTGTGGACTGATCCTGTCCCCAGGGCATGGCACTTCCCTTTACTCATGTGCCAGCTCTCGTTCACCGCATCACTCCAGGGGGGATTTGTTACCATATACATGTGGTAGTGATGTGTGTGAACACACTAGGACCGCCAGGGCATTTTTTCCCTCTTTAGGAGGTTTTTTCCCCCGTGCATTGTATATACGCCCATCACTCTAGGGCTATCTATCTTTCCATTGCACACTAAGTAACACACTCTCTATTGTGTGCCTTGAGCTTCCTTCGTCTTCTCCAAGCTGTGTGTGTTTCTCTGCAACCCTAATTCCAACATTTTCTTTGGCTTTACTTCTTGCAGAAATATGCTCCCAGAATTCATCATAGTTGAGGATCTGCATTTGATCCCCTTCACCTTTACTGGAGACAACTTTATTTTATTCAGTAATCTCCTTTATTTCTCGATCTAGAATCCTTGAGCTTTCGTAAATAAATTCCTCTACAAAATACTCCCACCGTGTGGGATATGCTTCTACCAGTTCTTGAACCTGCTTTTTAAAATCCGTTTACAACCTCCTCAAAAGCTGCAATCATCCGATCTTCTAGAACATTTTGTCTCTTCATCTCAGCTTCGTAACATGCAATAAAACCTTCTCGATCATATCCCTGAAAAACATAATACTGCTCACATACAGCATCAACAGGTGTTCTCTTCAAGACAATTTTCTTCCACAATGGGTGTATATGGTGGAAAATCTTTCAGTGATTCATCAGTGCTATTAGGCACGATTCTTGCATCCTCTACACCAGGCAAGGATTTAACGTTTTCTATCATGTCAGATACCCTTTGTTCAGTTTTGATAGGTGTTTCATTGTTTGGTGGTTTGATTATTCTATCCCTCGCTTCCATAGGTGGAGGCTCTAGTAAGGCTTGTGCAGTTTCAATCAACTGCTTGCACATCTCTAGTCTCTGTTTTTCTATCTCTGGATATGGATATGTCATCCACCTTTGCTCTATAGTCTGTCTGTTCTTCAATCTTGCTTCATATGCTTGCAAGATTGCATCTAAGGGTTCATTGATCTTATCTACCAATATAGACCCTCATGAGCTTGTGCTCCTTGGTCCCTCCATCGATTTTAGAGAGTCAAACTCTCATTGCTGTTTAAGTTGCTCTCGAGCCATTGTTAGCTCAACTTCTACAGCTTTCTGTTTTCGCTCACGTCTAGCTTTCATTTTCGATCTTCGTTCTTTCCAAGGATTATCACGACTAACGCTAGGCTTGTCAGTCTTGATTTCCTCTTGATTTTCATCGTTGCTATTGGGCTGATTGTCATTTTTCCTTGTTTGGGCTCTCGTCAAGACCTTAACAGGAATCGTAGTTTCGTTTTCTGACCCTCCACTGGAAGGCAGTGCTCCCAGCATATTCAAAGTAGTCTTTGATCCTTTGCTTAGGTTCTTAGGGCAATCAGGAATCAAGTGAGTAATTCCACACTTGGTGCAATATGCATTGACCCTAATGATTTCATCATGAGGACAGTCTCTTAGCCAATGGTCTCCACCACACTTGTAACATGGTCCCTTAGGCTGTTGAGGTGCTCCTAGAGCCCCTCTTTGTTGGTGTGCATACATCTATCCGCTCATGACTCCGTTGGCTATGAACAAAAATGTTCGTTCATCCAAGCTATATCTCGCTTCTCCTGCTGCCTGTGTGGCAGTTGGTGGTCTTGGATTTCCTATCATGCTCCTTGGTTCTGGTGTGGAGAGTTCTTTTGGTGGATAATAGACAGGATTTGCAGTATATCCATTGGGATCTTAGTAATATGCATGCATAGGCACCAAAGCCTTTTCTTCCGATTTAGTTACGGTTGGTGTGTATCTTATGCCGACTGGTCGTAATCCTGGTAGGGGTGGTTGTTGCCCCAACACTGGTTGTGGTCTTTCTACACCTACAGGTCTTGGTAGGTTGCCTGCTTGATACCTAGGCATCGATGGAATTTGAGGAGATGCTACCTGAGCTTGGGGAGCATATGGTCGTTCTCTCACATACCCCTTGTTATAATAACATTCCTCCGTCCCATGGTTTGTCTATTTTTGTTCAATCGCACACCATTTTGGCTGTTTAGCCTGAGGTTTGGAATACAAGTTAATCTTCTTTAGCACTTCCTCTACAAGCTGCTCCTGGATTACAACTATTTCTCCTTTCGGTGTTGTCTTAATGGACTTGCTGCCACTTTGTTGTGAGGATGAATCGTCGTCAAGATCCTTGAATTCACCCTCTTTGTAGACCACGCAATTGTCTACAAGGTAAATAGCCTCCTTATTTAACTCATTTAACTTTGTGCTCCTCTTCATATGTAAGTCCTTCTGGAGATCTGCATTCCTCAATCCTTGAATAAATATAAGCATAAGTCTGGAGTGAGTTGGCAGTTCTTCCACAGGACAGAACTTAACATATCTTTTTAGTCTTAGGACTGCCTTTCTCATAGATTCCCCTTTCTGTTTAAAATTGTGGATTTGTGAGACAGTATTGTGAGCTATTCCCCTTTGTGAGAATTCCTCAATAAAATTGTCAAACACCTCCTCCATAGACTCAAAGTCTCTTCTCTCCACAGAGTCAAACCACGTAGCTACATCATCCTCTAGGGTTAGTCCAAACCCTGCAAATTTGGTAGGGAAGTCTAACACCTCTTCAGCTCTAATTACACGCACAAAGGCTGCTACATAATCTCTCCGATCTCTCTTTCCCGTGTATTTCTTGTTTACCCATTTTTGCACTTGAGAAGGTCAGATTCTACAATGGTCTACAAATCTCATCATTGGATCTCCACGTCCTAGTCGATACACCTCCTCTGGTCTTCTGTAGTGGCCAGGTTCCTCTCCGAGTGGTGCTTCTAAGCCATAATTTCTAACAGTTCTTGCAGGAGATGGTTCATCTCTTCGAACTCGTTCTATGGGTGGTCTTCCAGGCTCTGTTGACCCTTGAGTCTTTGGCTTACTCTCTCCTTGATACCGTGAATAGAGTGGTGGTTCTTGTAAATTCCTTAGCCCTCGTGTGGCTTGATAACCATCTCGATTTCGGTCTTGTTCTAATGTTGCACCCTATCAAAGCCATGCCTACAATGATGGATGGGTAGCTGGTTGGTCCTGGTAGTTGAACGTTGGTTGTCGGGTAGAATGTGAGGTCGCGTCATATTCCTCTGAAAATGGATTTGTCGATTTTCTAGGGGTGTATGTGGCTCTTGGTATTTCTTTGGGGGCATATGTTGATGCTCCTAGAACCGTTGCCTTTTCTACCTCCTCCGGGAGAATATGTTGGTATTCTCGCCCGAACCTATCAACAAAAACGATATCCTTCCCCATAGCAATTTCATAAGAGAATAAGTAAAGAACCTTGTCTTTGGTTAACTCAATTGGGTATGGTTCTTTGCAACAAAAGTAGGAAACTATTCCCTCGCTCTCATGCTTGTAAATCCCCACATTCTCATTATAAGTTGAGACCCTGGTTGTTTTCTTATCATTCATAAAAATTGCTCCAGGTTGATCAATGTTTGGAGGCAGTTCGTGAGTTTCTCAAACCATTTTCCCCTTTGCCACGTTATCTCCATATCTATTGTAATCTTCAGGGTTACTAACTATCAGATAGTGGTTCCCCTTTCCGTCTCGGAATCTATCTCCATCATCATAGACTTGAATTATCTCCAGCCTCTGAGCCGGTCTTTCTTTAATACAAATGCACTTGCGTCCTCAATAGTCAGAATAAACTAAGGCTCCCCTCGAGTTTGTTCCTTCTAAGAAGATCACAATGAACTTAGAATCATTCAATGGATTTAGGGAGGTGCTTCCTCCTGGAATTGTTCCATCATAGGTGAAACCTCCTGGCTATTGACTACCCATCATGAAGAAGGATTTTTCTGACCAAGTGTCAGTATCACTACCCTCCTCAATAATAGGTGCTAGGGAATCTAGACTTGCTTGAGTTACACTCTCTTCAGTGGACATGGTGCTTACTTGACTTTTGACACTTTTAGCTCCTAACTTAAAAAAAGCTCCTGACCTCAAATACATAAGAATCAAAGCTGTATTGAAAACTTAAAGCTTACCTGGACTCCTTCTTCCTGTGCGGCTCTGTGATGATCTCCTTCTGGGATCTACACAAGTATGGTTAGTCTGTTCACAAGGGTTTTCCTTGAACCAGCAAAAATCTTTCAATTATGTACAACAACCACTTTTTTATGACAATTGGTCAGTCTTCTTGTGGTCCAATTTCAAATGTGAAATGATGGCTGGGATCTATGTGAAGAGTATGTCCTAGCAGTATAGTCACAGTCTGCAAAAAATTATCTGAATCACCACTTTCTGAGTCTATCGTGATAGACTGACACATTACTCAGCATAAGTCAATTTAAAATTGTGACGTTACCTTTGAGTTCCCTTTACTCTCTAGAGTCTATCCCTCAATTTTTATGAAGTTTGGACACTTGGTTTGGGTTTTGGGCCAATTTCAGTGTTTTTGTCAGAGTCTGATTCTCTATCTAGGCCTTAGATTCACTTTCAGAGATCTAGACACCTTGAACTTTGGTGTGTGTGCTATTTAGGCTCTGCTTAAGCTCTCCCTAGGAGGAATTTGAAAATTAAGGTCCCTAGCCCCTACTTCCCTAGTCTATCGTGATAGACTCAGCAATTTCCCCAGTGTTGGCCTTTTTCACAAGTTCTCCCCACTGCTGGTTTCCCCACTCCCTGTATAGTGCATTGACAAGTTTGTGCACTGTTTGGACATTTGTTCAAAGCCTTCTTGCCACACTATCTCTAAATTCAGACTCTAACACCAGTCTTGAGGTTTGGTGGTCAAGATGGTGTTCAAGTTCACTCAATTTTGGTGAGCACCCTTGTATGGATGTGTTCAACCTGTGGTATAAAGGTTTTTTCCAGATTGTTAGTCTATCTCCAAATCACTAGTCTATCGCGATAGACTCACCAGAGAGCAACTGGGATGTGATTTTTTACTGTTTTTGGACAGTTGTGTTCCCTGCGCCCATATAAGTCTATCCCCTGAGTTTCACTGAATTTGGACTTATTTTGACCTTGGACTCAAACACTTTACAAATTTCACTTTTCTATGGCAATTCACAACTCAAATGCACTTAAAGCGATGCAAATTTGATGACACTTCAACTTAAGCTTGTGAATATCAGTTGTACCTCATGACACAATCAGTTTACACAAGGCTAGTGGTTATATCTCTTCTTGGCCTCTCTAGGTTCACTTAGTGTTTTTTAATGGAAATCACTTGTTTCTTTTTGTTGGTTTTGGTCGCAATTTTAACGTTTTCTCAAGCGTTGGGTCATAAATTCAAATGTCTACTCTTTCCACACCCTTAAAGAGTATATGGTGTGGGTTTTTCTTTCAAGGCAATCAAACAGCCTTATTGTTTCTTCCTTTTGTTTGTTTTGCGTTTTTACAACGTTTTTCTACACTATTTCTACACAACCATAACAAGCACTCAAAACCATAAAACCATAACTCCACATTATCCTACCTAACTAAATCTAACTTAGTCACAGACCCTCGACAAGACACAGGCTTCTTGGCTATCCACTAGATCTCAAGATACCCTCTCCTGCATCTTGTTCTAAAAGTTTAAGCTCTCTTTAGTCGAAACTAAAGTAAGCTAACCATCACACGAGTGACGTAGATCTCCTACTTAAGGTCTTGTGTCCCCGGCAACGGTGCCAATTTTTTAGGGTGAACTACTCCCCTGTTCATGCTCACAAGCACGACACAGACAACATACTTATCATCTGGTGACACGACTAACCCGTAGGTGCACAGAGGCAATCTCGTTAGCTTGTCAGGGTGAGACCAACCTACACATACGCACTTCTATGATGCATCAATCACTAATCCTTGTTAACTTCAACCCACTCTATCCCTAAACGCCCATAACACCGTTTGCACATCAAATGAACTCAGAATCGCTTCAAACTTGCTAAGTGCTATCCCCTTACTAGGATACACTTACCTATAAGTCCAATCTCACCCGATTATAACCCTAACTACCTCAAATACAGTCATGATAGACTCACAGGTCATAACCTAAAAGTGTGCGAAACCTAAGTCTATCAACATCTATGCGTCGCTAGTCTCGCCCTTGTTCCATAAAGTACTTGATTGTTGAAAACAAACAATGTTTGTGCTACTTACAAGCAAAACAAGCTCATGGAAGGGTCACTCGCGAACAGCTCGAAGATGCGAATGCGTGGCGTGGGCGCGTAGCTCTCGGAGAGGCTACCGCGATGGTGTGGTCGCTTCGTGAATCCAGTGAGGGAGATGCGCGTAGCGAAGAGGATAAGATCACACACACACTCTCTCTCTCTCTCTTAGACTCGTACGACACAGGATTAATCATTCAAATGCTATCTTAAAAAATGGTTCTAAGGTGACCTTTTTACTTTAGTCACCTTAGCTCAAAATGTACATGGGGTTTTAATTGAATTCTACTCATCATAATTTCAAAGTGGAAACGCATCTAGGTCCCGACCGACTAATTAATCTTTACATAATCCAAACAAGTGGATCAAAATGATAAGACGTCTTTGACATAAAAATGGGAATTTGATAGGCTTTACAAGGTGGGCTCATTACAAAAGTTGGACAAATTGGGCTCCAACACCCTTTAACACAAGAATCCTTTGGTCTCATTTAACCTAAAAGATACAATCAAGATAATTCCTAGCTATAAGCCTAAAAGAATCGTGTGTCTTATTTAACCTAAAATCTATAATCAAGATCATTCCTAGCAAACTATCTTTCCAAACCAACTAGCATGCTTGCTACGTATTTCAACCCATGTTCTTGAGTGAATTATCATGTAATTCATTATGATAACTAGAGTTTAAAGATTTCAATCATCCATAAAACTCAATATAGGGGGCTTGTAAGCATAAAATACCCCAAGAGTAAGCATGATGATGCCTACAAAAGCACTAGAAATCATGTAAAAGACTTGTTTACATTGCAATACAAGGGGCACAAGCTAGACAACATAGATATAGACAATGAGTGATATAAAACATGCACGGACCAATCCCTATATCAAAAGGTCACTATATCACATGCATTTGAAAGATTATCAATAATTAACAGATCAATATTCATAATAATGTACACTATTAGAGCTTGGAAAAAAAATCTTTTTCATCCTCTAATGTAAACATAAAGTTTCATTTTTTATTAATGTGGGTAGCCTAAGAGAGACAAAAAAAATGTGGGTAGCCTAACCTCCATCACAGAGTGACTAAACTGAATTGTACAGAGCTGTCGAATCCTCTATAGCATGGCCTTTGGGACCCTATCCGCCACAACAGCCCCATCCCTGCTCTTGTACACCTTGCTAGGATCATGCTCATGTAATCCCCAAGGTGTATGTGGCGTGCCAATCGGTTAACTATCTAATGAAGAGAGTGGTGGACACTCTCTTGGTGGTGTGGACGAATCGGTAGATCCACTACCACAACAACCACTGCCTCCAGAACGACACCTACCTCGTCTCGAGGATGAACCACCCGTCGGTGTAGGGGGCACACGAGTCCTAGGCATAGGGGGCACACTAGACTGAGGTGTGGGGCCGCTCGGTGTAGGGACCACACTAGTCCCTGGCGCAGGGTTGGCCATAGTATGTCTAGAGGGACCTACTACCCAAAGGGGTTGTGCCATTGCGATCTATTGTGGTGTGAACTAAGACAAAAATGAGCCCATTTGCTTAGGTGACATGCCATCCGGCGTGATAGGAAAACTAAAACTAGGAGAGTATGGCTCATCATCATCAGCCGTGGCTAATCATACACAAACAACACCCACAAAATACATTAGTTACAGAAGAAATGATTAATCAATACAAATAACAAATCAACCAAGCTGCTACACAAATGAATGAATCTAAAGTGTATTGTAGACTAATAAAAAGAATTTTACAAAAGAGTTCGTAGCAAAAATCATTAGTTAATCTCTCATCCTCTATGAGATCTGATGAACCAAAGATGTCTATCTCAATCTGTCCTTCTGCATCTTCGTCATCAAACTCTACTTCTTCGTCGCTCTCCGCATCAGCTTCAGTATTTGACACCTCATCTCTAGATTCAGACAATTGCTCACTGTTGACATCCACCTCAAAAATCTAAACTTAAAGTTTCCGTCGGTCCTACGCTTGTTAAATCACCTCTTTGACCTCAACGTCCAATCCTTCACACACTTGCTTGCTACATGGAGCAACTTGAACGACATAGAGCCAGCAGGGTTTAGACACATCATTCTCATCATTTTCTATCCATAGTGGATCATGTATGAACACAACTTGTTCACAATGCTGCGGAAGTACGAATGTATCACGTGCATCTGGTCCACACCCGCCTAGAGTTCACTTGAATCAATCCACTCTTGTCTTTATGCACAGTTGCATTAGGGCCGTTGCTAATAACTTTGAACCACTTGACATGAAAGATAAACATATCAAAATTTCTAAAGCTAATCTTCAAGATGTCTTAAATGTAGCCAAAGTATTCAAGCTGGCTAGTCTCTGTATTCTCATCCCTGGCACTACTCCTACTTTCTTGGACAAAGCTTGTCCTAACACCACTATCGAAAGTGACCCTTTGTTCGTCAATCCGTTGCACTCTGAAGTGTTTCCCATGTGACCACAAAGCTCCATATTTGTGATATTGCATCCACAAAATTGAAACAGACTAGCAGTTATTAAAGAAATGTGATCATGTGGAGCTCCAAAAGGAAGTTGTGAAACATACATGCCAATCAGTCTAGAGGTGCACGGACATTAGGACCACAGGGTAATAATCTTGTCTTTATTGGTCAATGACTATATATTAAGGTTCTTGAAGTCTGTGTGCACATTTGAAGTCCGATTGTGTTTTTTCTACTATTGATTTGTCGCTAGCTCTAACCTAACCTATAATCTAACCTAAACCTAACCTAAATTAACGTAAACCTAACCTATAACCTAACCTAACCGAAGTCTGTTTGCGTTTTTAGAAGTACATGAGTCATCTTCAAAGTTCGTTTGCGTTTTTTCTACTATTAATCTGTCGCTAGCTCTAACCTAACCTATAATCTCACCCAACCTATAACCTAAATCTAAGCTAACATAAAAACAACACAATGGTGATGCGTTTGGCAAAATGGAAATCCATACAGCTTGCCCACAATGCATATGCGATGTCGGCAAGCTCTATGGCTTGAAAATCTAGCAAATGGCTCACCTTTGTGTTTTTTTTAGGATTACGAAGTGATTTTAGGGCCTGAAAACCGCTTGTAGACATATAGACAACACAATGGCAATCCGTTGGCAATATGGCAAGCCATAGAGCTTGCCCACAATGCATATTCCTTGTGGGAAAGCATTATGGCTTTCCGTATTGCCAAACGGATCGCCATTGTGTTGTTTTTAGGGACATGAGGCAATGGCCACCCGTTGGCAATATGACAAGATCTATGGCTTTCTGTTTTGCCAAACGGATCTCCATTGTGTTGTTTTTAGGGCCGCGAGGCAATTTCAAAGCTTGAAAATTTCTCGCAGACATATAGACAACACAATGGCTGGCCTTTTGGAAATAGGGCAAACCATAAAGCTTGCACACAATGCATATGTTGTTGGAATTAGGGTTGCAGAGAAACACACACAGCTTGGAGAAGACGAAGGAAGCTCAAGGCACACAATAGAGAGTGTATAACTTAGTGTGCAATGGAAAGATAGATAGCCCTAGAGTGATGGGCGTATATATAATGCACGGGGAAAAAAAACTCCTAAAGAGGAAAAAAATGCCCCGGCGGTCCTAGTGTGTTCACACACACCACTACCACATGTATATGGTAACAAATCCCCCCTGGAGTGATGCGGTGAAAAAGAGCTGGCACATGAGTAAAGGGAAGTGCCATGCCCTGAGGACAGGATCAGTCCACAAAGGGGAGTAAGCCCAAAGCTTTGCGGAAAGCTTCAAGCTTCTCATGAGATAATGCCTTTGTGAAAATATCTGCAAGGTTGTCCTGTGTTGGCACATAAGCCCAGCTGATCTCTCCTGCTGAGAGCCTCTCCCTGACATAGTGGTAATGCACCTCAATGTGCTTTGTGCGACCATGAAAAACTGGGTTCCTCGCAACTGTCAGTGTAGATAGTGTTGGCAGTGTCCTGTCCAACACCCAAATCAGCCATAAGGCGTCTGAGCCATACACACTCAACCGTAGCTATGAAGACTGCCCTGTACTCAGCCTCACAACTCAAAGTGGCCATAGTAGGTTGCTTCTTGCTCAACCATGATATACGTGAACTGCCAAGCATGAAACAAAAACCACTTGTGGACACTCACGTGTCAAAACAACCAGCCCGATCCGAGTCTGAAATAGCATGTAAGTCTAGTGGCAATGATCCCCCCTTGGGATAAAACAAGGCAAGATGTAAAGTGCCACTGAGGTAGCGGAAAATCCTCTTGACAGCTTGCCAATGCTTAGACCCTGGGCTATGCATAAATCTGTTGACCTGTGAGACTGCAAACTGAATATCGGGCCTCGTGTTGCATACATAAATGAGATAGCCAACAACAGTTTGATAAAGAGTGACATCAACAGGATCGCCAGCATCATGTAGACTCAACTTCAAACCTGTTTTCATGGGAGTGGCAACAGGTTTGCAATCCTCAAGTCCAAACTTACATAGCAGTGTCTCTATGTAACTTTTATGACACAAGGCAATACCACCATCACACTGCTTAAACTGTATACCCAAGTAATGATGCAACAGCCCCAGATCTTTCATCTTGAAAGTAGCATTCAAATCAGCCTTAAATTCAGCAATATGTCTCTCATTTGGTCCAATGATCAACAAATCATCGACATAAAGAACCACAATGTGATTTCTGTTGGAGTATTACGAAAGCCTTGTTTGACCAAATGAGTGTTAGCTTTTTCATACCAAGCACGAGGAGATTGCTTCAACCCATACAAAGCCTTATTACATTTGCACACTTTGTCCTCTTGTCCTTTTATGACAAAACCGCGAGGATGCGTTACATAAACTTCTTCAAATATGTCACCATTCAAGAAAGCAGTAACAATGTCTGATTGATGTACATCCCAACCAAAATGATCTGCCAATGCACATAGAAAATGCACAGTAGTCATACGACAAGTGGGAGAAAAAGTCTCTTCATAATCTATGCCTTTTTGTTGTGCATAACCCTTTGCAACAAGTCCATCCTTATAGCGATCAATCTCACCATCCGGCTTGCGTTTCAACTTGTAAACCCACTTCGTACCAATGGTTTTTTTTCCAGGAGGCAAATCACATAAAGTCCATGTGTCATTTTCTATGAGTGCATCATATTCTGATTGCATGGCAGCCATCCAATTTTTTGAATTCTATGCTTCATCAAAAGACAGAGGCTCCTCAACATCATGTAAGCTAGACATAGCCAAAGCGAGAGCCTGAACGAGTATGACTAGACAAAGGTGCATCCAATTTACTATCACGCAAAGTGTGCACCAACCATTTTGGCATACCTCTAGCTTGCTCATTTTCAGCCCTTTCCTCATCAAGTACATCATGTACATCTGCATCAGTAATAGGCTGATCTAAAACATTTTCAAAAACCCCCATAGGCTATACATTTGCCTCATTGGAACTTACATTCGTATTTCCATCACTGAAAAGAGGCAACAAAGTGTCATAAATGTCCTGTGAGCTTACATTACTATCTCTAGTACACGACAGTAAGGGCTGAACAAAATCTTCCACAAACACTACATCCCGTGAAACCAGAATACATTTTGTTTGCGGATGATACAACCTATAACCTTTGATTTCAGCACTATAACCAACAAAAATACATTTGATAGCCTTATCATCCAATTTTTTGCACTGCACTTGTGGCACCAAAGCATATTCCAAACAACCAAAAAGACGCATGTGCTCAATAGAAGGCTTTCTATCATGCCATGCTTCATATGGTGTAATAGACTGCAAAGCTTTAGTAGGACACCTGTTAAGTACATAAGTGGCACACATGATGGCCTCAAGGCCAAAAGAATGCGGCAAAGCTTGACTTTTGACCATACATCGTGCCATTTCCGTAAGTGACCTGTTTTTCCTCTAAGCAACACCATTTTGTTGAGGTGTATAAGGCACTATACATTGGTGTTTTATCCCACAACTAGCCAGAAATGCATTAAATTCATGAGACATATACTCCCCCCCTCAATCGGAACGGAGGGTGCCCATAGTAAATTTCGAGACATTTTCAGCCATAGCCAAAAATCGTTTGAAGCACATAAAAACTTCAGACTTCGCTTTAAGCGGAAATACCCATGAATGCCTGGAGTAATCATCAATAGAAGTCACGAAGTACAGATAATTGCCCAAGGACGGAGTTTGCATGGGCCCACAAACATCACTATGCACAAGCTGCAACTTGCATGTGACCCGAATTGAACTATCCTTTGGAACCTTAGAACGCTGCATCTTACCCAAAATACAACCTTCACAAACATTTTTGACAGGTGCTTCAAGAGGCGGCAAAGAATCATTCATATCAGATTTCTGCAAACGCAGCAAACTGGCAAAATTCAAATGACCAAAACATGCATGCCAAAGTTTTGCATCTGAAATAGCCCTTGAATCTGCAACCGCATTTGCAAAATTTTTTCCACACTTGTCATACAAAGTGAGCTTATACAGCCCATGGCACAAAAGGCCAGATGCAACAATTTCATCACCAAAACTGAGATCATGAATTGTACATCTGTCATCCACAAATTTGACTACAAGTCCAAGTCTAGCAAGTGCGGATACAGACAAGAGATTCTTCTTGATCCCAGGTACATAAAGTGCATCAACAAGTGTGAAAGAACTGCCATTTGCAACAATAAGCACAATCTTTCCAACTCCTTGAACTGGATAAGAGTCATTGTTGGCACAAGTGATAGAATTCTCATGAGGGACAGACTCAAGAGAGGTGAATAATTCACGATGTGAGGTAATGTGCTTTGTAGCACCACTGTCGAAATACCACACATGTGAATCTGGAGCAACTAACAAGCATGAATCATGCACAACAGGATTGTAAGTGCACTCTGCGCTAAAAGCCCATTCTGCATCAACATCATTATCACAGTCTCCTTTTACAGAAGACTCAACAATGGCTGCATTTGTAGTGGAACCAGCATTTGCAGTGGAACCACCCTCTTTCTTCTTAGCCTCTTTGGCCTTCAACTTAGGACACGACTTGATCAAGTGATCATTAGCTTTGCAATAATGGCAATGCATCTTCTTTTTTCCCTTATCACCAGAATTGCCAGACGAAGTGCTGCCAGCAGAAGCATTAGGAACAGAATTTTTGCCACTCGCAGCAGAACCATAAGAAGTGGCTGCATTACTGTTACCACCCTTTCTTTGAGAAGCAATAAAATCCTGTTCAGTTGCACTCTGTCTAGTCCTGTTTTTTCTGGAAAGTGACTCTTGCAACAGCAATGTGCATAATGCATCAAACTTGACAACTTCTGGATTTCCTTGGGTCATCAGTCTCCAAGTACTAGCAAAAGTCTGGTAGGAATGTGGTAAGGCATCAAGAACAGTCTGCACAAGGGAATTGTCCGAAATGACTTCATCTGCAGAAATGAGTTGCTCATTGATATCCTTGACACTAGCAAGGAAAGTGTCCATATCATCTTCCTCATGCATAATCTTCGACTCTAGCTCTTTACGCAGCAAAGCAATTTTAGCCTCATTGCGGCTTGCATAAAGACCTGCTAGAATATCCCAAGCCTGTTTTGCAGATTTTGCTGAACGAATGTGAGGAATAATGGTGCGCTTCACAGACAACGCAATCAATGCATGAGCCTGCGCATCCTTAACATCCCAACGAGCTTGTTCTGTCGTAGGCAAAACAACTCTAACAGCAACAATCCTTGCAGCAAGACCTGCAACATCCTCAACATTGCCTACATCCTCAGAACTAGGACGTACATCAATGCCCTGCACAATGTACCAGACACCCTTTGACACAAGAACATGTTGCATCATATAAGCCCACATAGGGTAGTTGTCCCCATCCAACCTATCCTCAGCAGCAAACATCATGAACACATCTGTGTTTTTGTTGTCAACCATGGTAAATGTTGCACCTGATTTGAAAACTCCCTGAAAATAGGATAAACGGAGCAGGCACAACACGTGCTATATAGCACAAACCGTAGAAGACTATAAGGCACCTGTTATGCAGAAAACGACACTGACAAAAATTCTGCACAAAATGACAAAATAGCCTGTGCAGTTTTGATTGTAGTGGAAACGGAGGCCGAAATGAGCCCACATCAAAAATCTGAGCAGACTAAGCTTTACGAGCTTGCTCGAAATATTTTTTGACCTGTGAACGCTCACCAAAGCTCACTCAAATCGGAGAAAGTGACCAGGCATGTACTGGAGCAGCTAGCGATTAAGCCCGGGAGGACGCAACCTGCTCTGATACCAATTGTTGGAATTAGGGTTGCAGAGAAACATACACAGGTTGGAGAAGATGAGGAAGCTCAAGGCACACAATAGAGAGTGTATAACTTAGTGTGCAATGGAAAGATAGATAGCCCTAGAGTGATGGGCGTATATACAATGCACGGGGGAAAAAACCTCCTAAAGAGGGAAAAAATGCCCCGACAGTCCTAGTGTGTTCACACACATCACTACCACATGTATATGGTAACATACGCATTGTGGGAAAACTCTATGGCTTGTTTGTGACTACCACATTTATATGGTAACATATGCATTGTGGGAAAACTCTATGGCTTGTTTTTAGGGCTGTTTAGCTATTTTAGGGCTTGAAAACCGCTTGAAGACATAAAAACAACACACTGGAAAGTTTTTGGCAATACAGCAAGCCATAGAGCTTGCCCTCAATGCATATGCCTTGTGGGCAAGCTTTATGGCCTACCGTATTGCCAAACGGATCGCCATTGTGTTGTTTTTAGGGACATGAGGCAATTTTAGTGCTTGAAAATCGCTCGCAAACATATAGACAACAAAATGGAGAGCCATTTGGCAATACGGCAAGCTATAAAGCTTGCCCACAATGCATATGCATTGTAAGCAAGATCTATGGCTTTTCCTATTACCAAAAGGCTTGCCATTGTGCTATTTTTAGGGCCACTTAGCTATCTTAGGATTTGAAAACCGCTTGCAGACATATAGAAAACACAATGGCGAGCCGTTTGGCAATATGTCAAGCCATAAATCTTGCCACAATTCATATGCATTGTGGGCAAGCTCTATGGCTTGCCGTATTGCCAAACGGCTCGCCATGGTGTTATTTTCAGGACCACTTAGCTATTTTAGGACTTGAAAACCTCTCGCGGACATATAAACAACACAATGGCGAGCCGTTGGCAATACAGAAAGCCATAGAGCTGCCCACAATACATATGCGTTGTGGGTAAGCTTTATGGCTTGTCGTATTGATGAACAGATCTCCATTGTGTTGTTTTTAATATGCGCTGTGGGTAAGCTCTATGGCTTGCCGTATTGTCAAACGTAGCTTAACCTAATGTAGCTTAACTTAACCTAACCTAACGTATAAGATAACCTAACCTAACCTTACCTAATGTAGCTTAACCTAACCTAACGTAGCTTAACTTAACCTAACCTAACATA
Source organism: Adiantum capillus-veneris (assembly GCF_014529385.1). Lineage (NCBI taxonomy): Eukaryota > Viridiplantae > Streptophyta > Polypodiopsida > Polypodiales > Pteridaceae > Adiantum > Adiantum capillus-veneris. The sequence continues at coordinate 28,631,496 of NC_140937.1, read as the reverse complement.
TAAGATTGCCATGGATGCTTGAGAGTCAGTTACTGCTTGCATCATCGCCTGTGTCATACATCATCACTAGAAGGCTCCAAAAGAATCTAGAAGGATCTAAAAGATTCTAGAAGGTTCTAAAAAGTATTAAGGAGATTCTAGAAGTTTCTAGAAGCATGGAGAAGATTCCGGAAGAATCTAGAAGTTTTTGGAAAGCTCTAGAAAGTTGAAGAAGGATCTAGAAGGTTCTAGAAGAACTAGAAGGATTAAGAAGGTTCTAGAAGATTCTAACCTCCTCAAGAAGAACCTATAAATTCGTAACATCCTCAAGTAAACTCCTCAAGCACTAGTATAAATAGGGGTCGGGCCACAAGCCCCTCAGTCTTGCCAACACCAATTGTGAGGCTCCTATGAGGAAAACCCTCTTCTAGTTCTTGTCTTATGTTCAAGTCTTGTCCTTGCAATCAAGCCTTGTCTTGTACTCAAGTCATGTAATCCAAGTCTTGTATCTAGCTCTCTTAATAAAGTATTAAGTCTTGTCATCAAGATTAACACTAGAATGGTAACCTAACAGGACATAAAAGTGTCCTTTCAGGGTGTTGGGAAAAAATTCCAAAACCATAGTAGATCCACTCATTTTGAAAAATCCTTTTATGAGCTTATAGTTCAATAACTGCTACATATGGAAAAAATGAGAAACTTGTAATTTTTCTCATCCCTTGGTCACTACAAGCCTCCAAAGTTGATGGATGAGTGCTTTTTGCCCAAAACAGCAATTTCTTACGGTTGATTGCATATAAATAAGAGTGGAGATTTTTGTAGGACATGAGACAAAATTCCCCGTTAACTTCAATGGGTTGGTGACCAAAACATATGGTTGCTTTTACCTCACTAATTTTTTTTTGGGCAAAATAAATAGGTACAAAAAAGTTGCATTTTTGCCATTCTGCGGACCTATCATCAAAGTTTCTATAGTCACGCTCAATACAGATACTATATACATGTTTTCTTAGTTCCCTTTGGGCCTCTAGATTCAAAAGGAGCCTTGGAGCATGTCAAAAGGATAATGGATCTCTTACAATTGGAACCTTGGGGGCAATGATAAAGTGCTAAATACAGCAAACATGAAAAAACTGGGTTTAGCATTATGACCTCTAGAAACCCATAGAAACTACTCAATATCTAGCCAAGTTTGTAGTCTATGATTAGATATGGTCACTACCTACAAAATACACACAATTGGCCTAAGAAAATAGCAATATTGAGAAAGTTATACTTGCTACTCTAAAATGTATCGTATTCTTCAGCAATCAAAAAACTCAACCATCATCATATACTATGCTATATAGCATATTAGGTCCCCCAAAACTCAAGGAAGATTAGATTTATGTTATACATTACACTTACACAATCAAAATTGAATTTGGATATCAAGAAAGCCACCAAAAAAATCATTAAAGTGCTAATTTTGGCCAAAAAACAGGATTATGCAATTCTTGTAAATCGGTCATAACTTTCAATTTTAACACTTAGCTCTCCCTACAAGCATCAAAACATGTTGAGAACTATGAAGGCCTAACCTCTAGCCATCTAAACCTCACAAACATGAAGTTTAGAGTGGTATAGTTTCCAAAAATTGAAAAAAAGCCAAAAACAGGACCCGTTTTTTCACACAGTTTAGGTTCAAAAATGTTGTGCAAGAGTAAGGTTAATGGTGAGATCGATGCTCAAAAAAAAATTCTAAGTTTTTTTCAGCTCATAAGGCAACTTTGTGGATATATATCATCTAGAAATTCATTTTCATACTCTTCAAATAATTCAGGCAAAATGGTCACTTAACAGGACACAAAAGTGTCCAAGGACATAAAAGTGTCCTGTTACCATTCTAGTGTTAAGCTTCTTGTATATTGTGAGCACCTCCTCTAGCTCTCTTCTAGCTCTATACACGCTCATAAAAGTTTGGAAAGACTCCCATCTCTTAATCTTCTCAATCCATCATGGAGCCGATGATGGAAGGTGTCATCAACGCATTGCAAAGCATCCAAGCTCAGATACAAGAACTTCGCAAGAGTAACGCTCAACTTCAAGCAGGGAAACCCCTAATCTTGTGACCGACATTGCAAGATCTTCAACTCAAATTCAAGAGCGTCAAGAGACAAGCACACATCAAGCACAAGCTGCAAGATCCAGCTATTCTCAACAACATAAGAAGGAGCCAAAGGTCAGCATGCCTGAAAAATTTGATGGGACTAGATGAAAGTTTAGAGGTTTTCTCCAACAAGTGCATCTCTTCATTCAAATGCAACAAGAGCGTTATGTAGATGATGATGCCTCTCAAGTAGGCCTTATTGGGACCCTCCTCTCCGGTACGGCTCTCTCTTGGCTTGCTCCCTTACTTGAAAAAGAATTTCCTCTCCTTCATAACTTTGAAGCTTTTGTGCGGGAGTTCTTTGCAAACTTTGGGGATATCGATAGAGCAAGGGTTGCTGAAACCAAACTTAGAAATCTCCGCCAAGGGTCAAGACCTACATCCGTCTATGCATCCAAATTTCAATAGCTCACTTGTGATCTGACTTGGCATGAGGAATATTTCATTAGACAATTTTGGTGGGGATTAAAGGATGACGTAAAAGATCTTTTATTGTCTATGCCAAAGGTTCACACACTAAGCGAGTTCATCTCTCAAGCAATAGAATGTGATAATCGACTATTTTAGAGGAGACAAGAAAGGTGTATTGGGGCACCATTGCGACCCCAAACAGAAGTGACACACAATGGCTACACACCTCAACAGGGCCATGAATCAAGCATTGAGCCCATGCAAATTGATTCAGCACGGTTTCAACCTCTCTCATCCCAAGAGACGCAAAGGCGATGCATTAATGGCTTATGTATGTATTGCGGAGAGCAGGGGCACATAGTTCAATAGTGTCCAAGGAAGAGAAAGATGAAGGTTCATGGTGCAATGGCCTCAACATGGACGTCCAACCCCAATAGAGACCGACCGGTTGGACAAAAGACAAGCAAAAAAAGGTCTCTTTCTTCCCGATGATTCCACTTCAATTTTTATGATACCAGTCAAGATCCATATGCCAAGTAGGCACATGGATTGTGAAGCATTACTAGATTCAGGCTCAATGGCGTGATTCATGGGACAGAGAATTTGCAAAAGAACAAGGCATACCACTTGTGGAGAAGTCTAATCCAGCAACTGTAGAAGTCATTGATGGTCGTCCCCTTGCTTCAAGGGATGTCAGGTATGAAACTTGCCCCATAGAAGTAAAATTGAAAGAGCATGTTTCAAGAATAGCGTTCAATATTATACAAAGCCCAAGTAGTCCAATTGTTATCAGGCTACCATGCTTGAATTACATAATCCTGACATTGATTGGAGGGCTCGGAGAATTGAACCATAAAAAGTCCAAAAGAAGAAGGGAAGGCATAATAGGCCTATATATCTTGGAGCCAAGGTCTTCATGCGTGCAGCCAAAAAGTATCCAACTTTCCTGATATTTGCAACACCAACCGACACATCCACAACAAAAGTCATGGAGGCATTTCCACGTCAATATCAAGATTAAAATGATGTTTTTGAATAGAAGAAAGCAGGCCTCTTACCACAACATCGACCCTATGATTGTTCTATAGAGCTTCAAGAGGGAACCCAACCCCCTTTTGGCCCAATATACAAGCTATCTCAAGATGAATTGGTAGAATTATGAAAAAATATTGATGAATCTTGCTAAGGGGTTCATATGGCATTCAAAGTCCCCAGTAGGAGCTCCAATACTAGGTGTAAAAAAGAAGGATGGAACTCTCTGGATGTGCGTAGATTATAGGGGCCTGAACAAGATCACCGTCAAGAATTGCTATCCCCTTCCCTTGATCCCAAAGCTTCTTGAATGCCTTGGCAAGGCAAGAACACTTATAAAAATAGACCTTCGTGGTGCTTACAACCTCGCCAAATTCAAAGAAGGTGATGAATGAAAGACAGCCTTTTGCACAATGTATGGCCGCTTTGAATATACCGTCATGCCGTTTGGCCTCACAAATGCCCCAACTGTTTTTCAACATAATATGAATGATATCTTTTGGGAGTATTTGGATTATTTTGTGGTAATATATTTGGATGATATCTTGATATTTTCCAAGGATCAAGAAGAGCATGAGCACTATGAAATAGTGCTTGAAAAGCTTCGTGCATCGGGTTATATGCAAAGCTGGAGAAGTTATCTTTTCATCAATCTAAGGTAGAATTTCTTGGTTATGTAATTTTTGAAAAGGGAATCTCCATGGATTCAAAGAAGGTTCAAACCATTCTTAATTGGGAGACACCCACCTCGATAAGAGATGTTCAATGTTTCCTAGGATTTGCAAATTTTTATCGTGTCTTTATACAGGGATACGCCAAGGTGGTTACAACACTCACAAGGTTGACAGGCCATAATAAGTTTGTCTAGGACTCAGAGGCCACGAAAGCATTTCAGACTCTCAAGCAAGCTTTCACGACCGCACCCATTCTAATTCACGCAGATCCTACAAAGCCTTTCATCCTAGAAACAGATGCATCAGATTTTGCCCTTGGCGCTATTCTATCCCAAGTAGGACAGGATGGTCGAGTACATCCAATGGCTTTTCATTCCCGCACGCTCTCAGCTACAAAAATCAATCATGAAATCCATGACAAAGAGCTCTTAGCAATCATCGACTCCTTTGACACTTGGCGTCACCTACTTGAAGGAGCTCCTCATAAGATCATTGTCTATACAGATCACAAGAATTTGGAATACTTCATGGCATCCCGCATCTTCAATTGTCACCAATCCAAGTGGAGTGGTATCCTATCAAGGTTTGATTTTTTTATCTCTTATAGACCTGGCCGTCAAGAAGGTAATCCAGATGCCTTATCAAGAAGATCCTACCTTGCACCTAGAGAAGGCAACACAGCATTTGATCAACAAGAGTCAGTGATTTTGAAACCTGAGCAAATTAAGCTAAATGCCACCATGAGCCAAGCTCCTGAAGATTCTACTTTTCTTTCTAAGGTGAAAACGCAAATTGCCAAAGACCCACTTGCTCAGAATATTAGACAACAAATACAAGGACAAGAGGTTAATGAGGACTTTCAAGAAATTGATGGATTAATTTACTATAAGGGTCTTCTCTATATTCTGCCAGGACCAACACGCTTGGAGGTACTTCAGCAACGGCATGATCTTCCATCAGCAGGGCATTTTGGGGTTAATAAGACAATTGAGCTTCTCTCCCGTGACTTTTGATGGCCTCAAATGTGGAAGCTTGTCAAGGAATATGTAGGAACTTGTGACACTTGCAATAGATCAAAAGCCCCTCATCATCGTCCTCGTGGGTTACTCCATCCCTTGCCCATTCCAAGAAAACCATGGTCATCCATCTCCATGGATTTCATTGTAGAGCTACCCTTGTCACAAGGATTTGACTCTATTTTAGTAGTCGTGGATCGGTTTACAAAAATGGCACACTTCATTCCAACCACTAAAACCATCACCGATGAAGGTATGACCAAACCCTTTCGTTTCACATATCTATCATTATCACGGATTACCAGATGACATAGTTTCTGATCGAGGCCCACAATCCATCTCTAGCTTTTGGAAAAGCTTATTCAAGCTACTCGGAGTACGAATCAACCTCTCCTCAGCCAATCACCCACAAATTTTTGGACAAACAGAGAGAGTAAATCAAGTTTTGGAACAGTATCTTCGTTGTACTATCAATTATCACCAGGATAATTGGGTCGATCTCCTACCGCTAGCAGAATTCTCCTATAACAACAGTTTTCATGCCTCCACTCGTCACACTCCTTTCTTTGCTAATTATGGTCAACATTGCAAACAGGATATTCACAAACACCATCAAGTCAAGAATTCAGTTGCTATTCATCTTACACAACAAGTATCTGCAATTCACAAAGAACTTACAATTCATACCAAAGAAGCTCAATCCAAGTATAAGGAAAGTGCAGATCTCCATCGCATGCAACATCCAAAAGACAAAGAAGGGGATAAATTGTGGCTCCTCCGGCATGATATGCGTTCATCTCGTCCCTGTCAAAATCTTGATTATCAAAGGCTTGGGCCGTTTAAAATTATCTGTCAAGTCAATCCATTCACCTATCAACTCCGATTGCCCTCATCAATGTAAATCCAGCCGGTCTTTCATGTCTCAGTCCTACAACCTTGTCACACATCTAAGATCCCAGGAAGAGTCCTACAACCACCTCCTCCGGTTGAGATTCAAGGACATGACGAATATGAGGTTGAGAAAGTCCTAGATTCTTGAGTTTTGCGTGGCAGGTTATAGAACTTGGTGCATTGGAAAGGCTATGATGTCAATGAACAAACCTGGGAACCAACAAACAATCTTCAACATGCATCTCTCAGTCCAAGAGTTCCATCAACAGCATCCATGGAAGCCCCTGTCAAGGAACACCACTGCTTCTCGTGGAACTCGTCGCTAGAGGAGGGGGTAATGTCATGGATGCTTGAGAGTCAGTCGTTGTTTGCATCATCACCTATGTCATTGTCTACATCATCACTAGAAGGCTCTAGAAGAATCTAGAAGGATCTAGAAGGTTCTAAAAAGTATCAAGGAGATGCTAGAAGTTTCTAGAAGCATGGAGAAGATTTTGAAAAGCTCTAGAAAGTTGAAGAAGGATCTAGAAGGTTCTAGAAGAACTAGAAGGATCAAGAAGGTTCTAACCTCCTCAAGAAGAACCTAGAAAGTCCTAACCTCCTCAAGCACTAGTATAAATAGGGGTCTTGGGCCACAAGCCCCTGAGTCTTGCCAACAGCAGTTGTGAGGCTCCTATGAGGAAAACCCTCTTCTAGTTCTTGTCTTATGTTCAAGTCTTGTCCTTGCAATCAAGCCTTGTCTTGTACTCAAGTCATGTAATCCAAGTCTTGTATCTAGCTCTCTTAATAAAGTATTAAGTCTTGTAATCAAGATTAAGCCTATCATCAAGTCCCAAGTTCTTGTATATTGTGAGCACCTCCTCTCGCCCTCTTCTAGGTCTATACGCGCTCATAACAAAGATAACCTAACGTATAACCTAACCTAACGTATAAGATAACCTAACCTAACCTAGCTTAACTTAACTTATAACCTAAATTTAATCTAAAACATAAACCCATCAATTGCATAATTTCAAAAACGACATAATTCAAAACAAAATTTCTTCAAAACAAGATTTTTTCATGAACCAAAATAAAAAACTTTCATAATTCAAAATGAAATTTCACATCACAAACCATAATTTCTTTGAAAGCATTGAAAGTCTAAAGCATTCAAAGCTTAAAGCATGATTTTTTTTTTAATTAATATACAAAATGATTTAAATATATTTCATATGCATTTAAAGGTTCGAGCACTCACATCTGTCCTATTTGAACAATAAAAGATATTGTAAAAGTTCTGGAACCTACAAAAACGCACACACAAACACAAAGTTAAACCTAAAACCCTAAATCTACAAGTAAACATGAAAACAATCTCACCTTAGTGTTATGGGCTAACCCACAAGCAAGATTAGAACTTTCGACAACTTGTTTCGCATCAGATCTGTAAGAGGTGAGGAAGAAGAGATCTTGATAAAAGTCCCAAGAAGAAGAGAAATGCGCAGAGAAAGCCCGCAGTTTCGTTTTTTGCAGGTACCATTGGTACACAAATCGGTATAGGTGTCGAAAAATGCACTGAAGCAAGCGTCGGAAAGTGCATGCACGCTAACATCAGAACAGGCACTAGAATAGGCGTTGAAAATTTGAAAATAAAAAATTTAAAAAACTTTATCTCTCTCCATACATACCTACATATATACCGACGCCCGCAAGTGATGCTGGTAATGTGGCACCGGAATTTAAGTGACCTATTGTAGTGGTATCGTCCTAACTCTTAACTCTTTCCATGGGCCCCAACCCTAGGAAGAAAAGCTTTTCCTCACCTATCATATCCCATGTCATAATGGACTAGAAGTGATCCTGTTTTTCTCTATGGTGGCACATTGGGCCTCTGCATGATTTTTGAGGTTGAGTATGCCAATTCCGCCCCACTCCTTGGATCTAGAAACCCACTCCTACTTTCCCTACGGCCATGGTGTCGTAATTTTGGGATTTTTTTCCATAAGAAACATTTCACATGTTTGAGGAAGGGTGTATGCATGAAAAGTTGTACCCACTTTTAGCCATTTCCCCCATTAAGAGTGCTAAAAAACAATATGTTTTTTTACGTTACTATGAACATTTGACTTGCTTGCACTTACTTTGAAGAGGCAAGATTTGGTGGCCACACAAGACACATAGTGTTAAACATAATAGAAAGTTTTGATCTTCAATTTTTTGAATCTAAATGGAAATTTTAGTGTGCACAAACTACTTTGGCCCTAGTGTGTTGCAACATTGTGACCTTGATGAGAAAATGCTTATAACTTTATATGGGATTCTTTGCTTAACTTGCCCTTTTGCACATCAATTGTTCACTTGATAAGCAATATTACTTAATTTATTGATATATTTTTGGATATGTACGTAATTGTAATTCATTTTCTTTGTTAGAATTTCTACTTACAAAAACCTAAATTTTTAACACCAAATATGATGTAGAATTTATTTTGCAAGATCCAATCGTCATTTGATAGTTATGACCTGAAGAATGTGACTATGCAAAAAAAGCAAAATTTTTAACAGTTCCTCTTTTTAGATCTAGCTCAAAAAATAGCAAAAATTGCTCAAAGGATCTTAAAAGAATCATTAGAGAAATTTTGAGCTCATTTTTGGGCCTTGTAAGAAATTGTTGATGTGGCACAAATTTCAAATAGTGAAGACTGTTAAAAATTTGCAAATAAGATCCAAATTTGTCAAAGGTTTGAAATTTAAAATCTCCTCTTCAAATGTTATCTATTGATATGTAGCATGCATGTATTAGACATTCCATTCATTTAGATTTAGAAAAAGATGATATCAGATTACAGTAACGATAACAAAAAGTAGCTGATTGAAGAAAATGAGTATCTTGAAAATGAGCATGATATGGGAGACGCCATAGCTTTTAAGTGTTTTGGGCATCAAAAAGTATCTCTTGAAATGATTCACAACTTCCGTGTAATTCCCTATAACTTCCTCAGGCAAAGAATCAAACCAAGTGCTAGCATCTTTCCTAAGGACCACCTCAAACATCTCTACACGTTCTTGATCAGTTACTATCCTCTTGATACGGCAGGACATCTTGAAATTTGCTAAAAATAATTGTGCATCCTCTCCAGGCTCTCCAAAGAAAAGAGGATATCCAGACATTTGGCGTTGGGCCTCCATTGAATCAGTTTCAAAGTGACAACACGTTTTCGTTTTTCTTTCTTAAACAGATTTACACAATAATGTTTTCTAAATTGCAATCTATTCTACAACAAAATAAAAATATTCACATCAAATGACCTATGATAATCAATAAGAGGCAGGATGACAGGGTTTGGTGACGTGAGAATTTCTCCTACTCTTTGGGCACCAAACATGAACACCATACGTTGTTGAAAATGGATTTTTCTACTAATTGCAATGTTTATTCTAATGTGTGGAGTGAAATGGAAGGGAAAAACCTCTATTCCTGGGCCATTATCCATTGTCTATGCATGACCTAATGCTTAAAACAAAACAAAAATATAGACATCCAAACTAAGGTCCAATCACTACAAGCTCTACTCAATGCTTAGTGATTGCTAAACATTGCCAAAACACACACACTATCTGAGGGTGTGGAAGACCTCTCACCACAATACCCTCTTACAATGGATACAAAATTGCCAATGAAAAATACACTAAAACACTTTCTAAAATCAAGATCAACCGATAGAAACTCAAAAACCACAAGTGACCTTGAATTCACCAAACCGTATTGCACAAATGGAAGGACGAAGATTTGAACGTCGAATCACGCCTTTGATGCACCAAACCTCAATTTACTGATGATGAAGGAGTATATATAATAGTGGTTTTGAGATTTTTGGAACTCATGGTCTCTCACTTGCAATGTGTAGCTTGAAAGCTTCTCTCACACCAAAAGTGAAGCTCACAAAGTGGTTGCTACGCCTAAGTCTCTCCTCACGCATAGAGTGTTGGGGTGCTATGTGAGATATTGGAGGTTGTTTTACAAGAAGGAGAGGGGCCTATTTATAGGTTGAAGAGCCCTCATTAAGATTATTTAAAATACTAATTTACAAGCTAACAATTTAGGATTATGATTTTTTCTGAATATCAAAACACTGCGGGCCTTCTTTGTCTGCTTGAGTCATGGATGTGGGCTCAAAAGAGAGAATTATTGATGATAGTGAAGCGGTCCGGGGCGGGCAACAAGAAGAGCAACCTCTAGACACCCTTCAAGGCTCCCGTGCTGCTCAATGGGGCTGGGGCACATCACAACACAAACCAAAACAACAAACCCCCAGCCAAATCCCAACTACACAAGGGGCACCACCTAGTTTAAGATCGAACTAGGACGTAAAAGAGGAGAATCGTTAGAGCAACCCACAAACAAGCAAGGAATTTACACTAACCCTAACACCAATGGAACACTCTCACACACTAAAATACGAGAGAGAGAGAGAGAGAGAGAGAGAGAGAGAGAGAGAGAGAGAGAGAGAGAGAGAGAGAGAGAGAGAGAGAGAGAGAGAGATAGAGAGAGAGAGAGAGAGAGATGGTGCTCGGGCTGCTTTGAAGTGTATCATTAATGATCAAGCAAACATAAATATATATATGTAAGAAAGAGAGAGAAGTGGGAAGGGGGTGCTTGTTGCACTAATGCCTTCTTACAAATTTCTCATGACCAATCAAAGTGAGATTAGTATTTGTTCAACATAGCCTGAGTAAATTACACCACAACACATCACAAGAAAAAAGCCACCCCAATCACTGTCTTAAGGCCAGGGGAGTCCTCTCCACCCTGTCGCCCTCTTACAACATGTGGGATTTATGGCTAAATTGATAACAGTACCCGGAGACAAGCTATCAAGAACTTAAATAAAACACCAAGACACTTACACATCATTATTGTCTATGACTTCACGTTGGAAGGGAGACAAGGTATCCATGCTTAGTCCAAATTCACCCTCCTTGATTCAGCAAATGTTGGGCTTACTCTAGTAGGAGAAATGATAGATTTCCTACTCTCAATTTAATGATCACTCTCTCTTACAATGGCATAGAGTTCCCTTGCTAATCACCCCTAATACAACACATACATATGCCTAATGCCAATGAGATTCCACTCAAGAGCTCCTTCTCAAGAGGTTGATCTTGGCTTCTCAAGCTATAGCATAGTGCTCTTTCTTCTCCCCCCTTTTTGTGCTAGCTACACCCTCCTTTTATAGCAATTTTGAAGGCTAGGGTTACTCCTCTAACCATGGTTGGGTTAGATTTTCAGTAATTTATCTAATTTCTTTTGCTTGGAATTATCAAGAAGTTGGTGGGGAAAGAGAGAGGAGAGAAATGGAGGTGATAGGACTTTTCATAGTGGGTTAGTGTTAGTAGAGTTAGTATTAATTTACAAATGGAATTGGATATTTACAATGGGAGTATCCATGTAGGATACAAATAAGAAAGAAAAACTCTTAAGAGGTAAGAAAAGGTGGATTTCTTACAAGGTTGATGCTCCAAGTGTCTTGAGTAGGGCCAATTTTGACGCTTGTTGACGGTCCACTAGCTTTGACGGTACATTTTTTCTCCACTCTTGACCTTCCTTGAGAGACAAGGTAATTGAAGCTGAGTAATCAACCACCATGATGCTGTCTTTTAAGAGAAGAGGCTTAATTTTGTGGTTTTTTTTATAGATATGGGTAATTTGGAGGAGGAAAAATGAGACTAGGTGGTCAATTTTGGAATGGAATTGTGTGTGGGAGGTATGAGTTCACCATGGTTTCTCTTATTCTTCAAGGTTGAGGAGAAGGTGAGTAGGGTGCAGAGAGGAGTGGTGAGAGAGGTGGGGATGATGAGTGGAGAAGTGTGTGTGAGAGAGGAAAATGATAAAGTGGAAGAGAGAGTGTGGCTGCATAGCATAGGAAAACTGGGGTCCACTAATAAAATCATAGCTCACAGCTCGTAGCTCAAACAAATATGAAAAAATTTGAGGCAAAAGTTCAGCCCACGAGCTACAACTTTTGTTTGTATCACCTTTTCAAATTCGGAGAGCAAGTGAACTTTAAAAATTCAGCAAAACCGACCGTTGTTTTCCACTGCACAAGGTCCTTGTGGGGTCCTTCTTTGGATGATTCTTTTGAATACCTCCAAGAGTGAGCCCTCCATAGTGCATGTATGCATGCCACCTACCCTTGACCTTATTTGGTAGGTCTATAATTGAAGATATTGTTGAGATCATGATATAAGTGAATAGTACAACTAAGAAAATCAAATATTGAGGGGTCTAAAAAATATGTACATGTCAAATATAAATAATATAAGTGGGAAAAATATAAAGGGGTCAAAAGAAATCTCTCTTATTATGAGGCTACCATAAAAAGATAAATATTTTTGGTGTTCTAATTTTTTAGAAAAAAAACAAAATAGATGTAGGAAGGAAAAAATCACAATAGTGAAAAAAATATACACATAAATAAAACTAGTTTTTTTGGATTTTTGTTGGGGTGGAGTTACACCAAATATAAGAGAAGCTTACATGAAAATATTTCTATATGGAAATAAGAGTATGAAAAATGGTAAGAAAAATTGTGGTAATGGTGAGGCAATGTACAGAGCATAAATAACACACACCTAGGTAGAAATATTTAAATAAATATCAAAATAATTATGAAAAAATCTTTTATTTAGGCCCTATATACAAAGAAATATTTACATACGCATGGGTCATAATATACTTATATTTTTTATTTTTTTGGCTCAACTAGCCCAATGACTAGCTAATTGAGGGTTTTTTATTTCAGTAAGGAGATATGGGAAAAGTCCCCTAACTCACACGCACCTATATACAGTGAAAGGGTGAGGGTAACCACAGTGTTTGAGTGATTTGATAGGGTGAGATAACTCACTATGGAAATTATAGAGAGCCGAAAAATGGCTATCATTAGCCCTCCCCCAGGATGATGGTATATTCATGTACCATCATAAAGAATCTTTTCCAAAGAGAGTGCTTCAGAGTCCTTGAAAAGATCTTCATTGTTTGGCCCCTTGGAATTTTAGTTTGTGTTACACTCATGCTTCATGGAACAATACTTACATGGGATAGTTGCCTTTTGCTCTGGTAGATCCTTTGGTAGAAGGCGACTCAAGTAAGGCTTCAAGCGATAGCCGTTTACCTTCCTGGAGTGCTCTTTCCCATTCAAGTCCATAAGTTGATAGTAACTTGAATTGAAAGCCTTCTTGACTATGTATGGCCCCTGCCATCTTGTTTCAAATTTGAAATCAAAACAATTATCGAGTCGATTGTCATACCTTAGCACAAGATCTCCTTCATTGATGCCTTTGTCCTTCAGTTTCTTGTCAAGCTTCTCCTTTGTCTGTGTGGCTTTCCTCTTATAGCACTCGTATGCTGCTTCTCTTTTCCACTCAAGCTCAGCTAAGGTAAGAAGTCGATCCATCCATGCTTCTTGATCATCTTGTGCTGATTTGCCATGAAGTCGCATTGTTGGAATGTTTAGCTCAATTGGCTGTAAAGCCTCTTGAGCATAGACCAAGTGAAATGGTGTGAACTCCGTGGCTTCCCTATATGTGGTTCGATACGCCCACAAGGCACCATCCAAGAAGTCATCCCACAACTTTGTCTTGTTTTTCACCATCTTTCTAATGATGCCTGCAATGACACCATTAGCTTTTTCTACCAAACCATTTGATTGGGGATAGTAGGGTGTACTGTGACGATGTAGAATGCGAAGTTCTTCACAAACTTCTATGAGCAATCCCTTTCTAAACCCTGGACCATTATCAGAAACAATCTCCAAAGGTGTGCCAAATCTAAAACAAATGTGAGTGTAGACGAATTTGCTCACTGTCCTCTCATTTACCTTTGCCACACTTTGTGCTTCCACCCACCTAGTCATATAGTCTACAGCCACTAGAATGTAGAGTTTACCATTTTTTGTCCTAAGTAGAGGACCCATAGCATCAATGCCCCACTTTTCAAAGGGTCCATTTTCAAGCACAATTTGCCTTGGACCTGAACGTCGCCTTCCAAGTCTTCTAATTAACGTTCAACTAGTCCAACGGTCCCCTAACTAGCCTAGACTTGCACTAATTTGCCATAATTGTGCGGCTTTCAAGTTCCTTTTAGCTAATTCTTGATTATGCGTTCGTATTTTAGTTAATCTATTAAATTTTCGTAGTCCAACAATGTCTGATTTATATCAATTTCCCACTTTTACGTTCTCGAATCTACTAGAACTAACAGTGCAATACACCATAATGTATTTCAAATTTCACTGTTACAAACATTTCTTTCTTATTGACACTCACTTATTTCCAAAAAAACACTTCTTTATCACAATTACAAATCCCAGATTCACTTTCAAATTGACATATAAACTTAACAAATAATAAGATCTTGTTATTTTGCACAATCAAACTGGTTCTCAATTGCCTATGCACTCACTTTTTGACACCACAAACAGATGAATATTGGAATAATTGCATTCAAACTAGTTTATTTTTGACAAACTGTTCACTTCTCCCCATCCAAATGCTTTTAATATGAAAGACTTTCTAGCAGACACTCACAATGATGCAATGAAATGATTTGAATACACTTTTCAAGAATACAGTCATCCTTTCCAACTTCTATGCTTAAATTTCCTATCCTTTCTCTCTCTAGAATCTTCTGTGACAATTTTTCTTTCACACATTCACTAAAGTTCAGCATACATATGATTTATTTGCCATACACACAGTCAAAACCATTCAGTTTCAATCCTATTCTCTCTATTCTCAATTCTTTTTTACTCAAACAGTGATCAGTTTCCATCTTTTATGCTTTCAATAGGTGACATTTAGATGAGGATTCTTTCTCTAAGTTATGCTTATAATTCACTCTAGCATGCAAAATAATAATAAATTTCAATATAGCATACCTTTTCAATTGTGTGGATTCTTCAATTAGTTTCCCTTTCTCCTCTATTGCATGGAAATTGACAGCAATTCTTCTTCTCTCTCTTTTCTGCTTCTTTCTCTCTCTAGAATCCTCGGTTTGCAGGTAATCACTCTCTCTCCTCTCAATTGTTCACACGGGTAACAATTCTCTCTTTCTCTCTCTGCTCTTTTTACTAATCGACCATCCTCATTCTCTCTCTATCTTTGCACAAGTAGAAAATCTCTGCTTGTCTCCATCCTCGCTCTCAGTTCCCTTGCCAGAGGGTAGCGCCCTCTCGGCTTCTCTCTTCACTCACACACAAATCTCTGTCTCTCTTGGCTCTGTGCTAACAACCTGCCCTCCTTACTCCTCTATGCTGCAGATAACTGCGTAATTCCCTATCTCTCTGATTCTTGCCCGACAGAGCCTGGCTTGCTCGCCGCCTCAAAGCAAAAGTCTCTCTCTTTTCAGTCTCTCACTAACGCTGCACATAGTCCAGTGCTATTCTCTTTCTCTCAGTACACAGAACCTACACACTCATACTCAGCACTCCTCTCTGGCAACCTGTGGTGCCTCTTCTCAAGCTGTTCAATACACGCAGGCAATCGGCAATCTCTCTCTCTCTCTCCTTCTTTCTCTCTCTAAGAAAAACCAGCGCTATACTCTCTCTCTCTCTCATCTCTGACTAGAGCGCTAACTTCCCGGCTCCCTCTCAGGTTTCCTCTCGGGCTCGCTTGCAGCCTCACCTTCGTCTCCCCAATGAGTACACGCACACATAGGGTCGCCCACTTGGGCTCTCTCCTCCTCCTCACTCGCTTCCCTTCGCGGCTCTGGCCTGGCCTCTTCTCGCAACTCTTGCTCACGCCACTAATGACGGACTCTCTCTCTCTCTCTCGTCCTATGCTCTGCACACCCAGTGCAGCCCTTCTCGGCCCCTCATGGGCTCGCCATTCATAGCGCCCTCTCCCAGCTTGGCCTCAGACTCTGCACACACAATAGCGCACGCAAGGGTAGCCCTCTTGGGCTCCCCTCCTCCCCCCACTCACGTGGCGACCCCACATTTCGTCTTCTGGCTTCCTCGTTTCCTGGCGGTTCCCTCATGCATGGCGATTCAGATCTGCCAATCAAAACATAATTATGTTTTTGTTTTGTTATTTTTTCTTAAAAACATTGTCAAGCATTGGTCTTTTAAGACCTTGCTCCCACCTTGAAATAGGGTTAAAATCCCTAAAACCTAAAAGATCTCTATCATGACAATGAGCATCGAGCTCACTCTTCTCTCTCCTTACTCTCTTGAACTTCACGGTCCCTCCTGGATTCTAAGTCAAAATTTGAAGCTTTTCTCGATAGTTACACTAAACTTGTGTACACTTTTCACTTTCTTCAGAGGCAAGCTCAAAATCCAATTGGGATTTTCCAGTTTCATCAACCGGTTAAGATGCATTGCATTAACACAAAATATATATATATATGGCAAACTCACAGGACTTCGAAGGTCTATTTCGGCTAAGACTCGACTCAAGACCTCACTACTATACTTTCACTTGGACTGGTTATGGGGTGACACTTCTATCCTACCAAATTGGTCATAAAAAGAAGAATTTGTTTATATCATAAAGCAACAATAAGGAATTTTAAAGAATCCATTCCGACTAATCTCGAGCTTGCAACCCCACTTGGTAACATAGTAGTAATCTCAAAACCACCTATAAATAATTCTACTTTTAAGTCGTACTAGGATAACTTGTCAGCTTTTTCGCTATTCATCTATGAAATCTTGTAGCTTCCTCCTCGACAAGCTTAAAATCTAGCTAGTATTTGATAATTTAGTCAAGTAGACGTAAACTAGGGACTCATTAAGAATGGATAATTTCCTATTCAGCACAAATTGAGATACCTAATGGCCATAGCTTGAGTTTGGAGTCGTTAAGATAGCTATCAGCAAGTTCCCTAAAACTGACTCCAGTCATCAAATGATTAACTACTTTAGGTAAAAAATTATCAGCTAGCAATCATAAAAACTAACAAATATTAACACTAATGCATCCGTTATGGCAATCATTAACATGATAATGCACCTAACATGCCCGTGCAAATTCCCAAGTTACCCCAGTTTTGGTACAAAATGTAAAAATATTCAGGGGTCTACAGGACCATAAATCAATCTTCTATTCCCATTTACCTGACAATTGTGACAACTTTTACACCAATGTTGGACATCCACATGCAGACTTGGCCAAACATACCCCGCAAGCAAAATCTTCTTCACAGTTAATTCTTGGGAAAAATGACCACCACATGCCTCTTCATGCAAGCCTTTTAGAATGGCTGGAATTTCCGCGATAGTTGATACTCTTCTGCACACTTTATCCTTCCCTCTTTGATAGAGGGAGCCTTCTAGGAAGAGATACATGCTTGCCTTCTTCATGAGTCTCCTCTTCTGAGCTTTTGTGAAGTCTGGTGGAAACTCACCCTCCAAAATGTAGCCAATGATGGGAGCCAATGACTCCAATCCCTGGTACCTCGGTTGCTTCACAGCAGCCGCCACCATGATGACCTGCACTTCTCTCTCAACACATGTAACTGCTTGTTGTGCAAGTAAATTGGCATCTTCATTTTGTTTCCTCGGAATATGATATAGTTGCACTTCTTCAAACTGATTAAACATCTTACGAATGGCATGAACTTTTGTCCTTAAGCTTTCATTCTTGCATGCCCAAATGCCTAAAATCTACTTCACAATGAGAAGTGCATCCCCTTTTACCATGAGACGTTGTATACCATGGACAATGCATATTTTTAAACCATGAAGGAGTGTGTCATATTCTGCTTCATTGTTGCTAGCTGAACTTGGTAGATTGAACTTCTCTTTCATGACCACCTCTCCACTTGGGTTGAGCAACACTAGCCCTCCCCCTGCTTTTCCTGTGGCTCGACGAAAATCTCCATCAAAGAACAAGGTAAAAGCATTAGGAATACTTTTTGGTGGTTGCAATGGTAGGGTCTTTACTTCAGGCACCTTAATCTCCTTTTCATGCACCCTATAAGTGAGAATCCCTGCCAATTGTGCACGCACACTATCTTCTACCTTGAAAGAGTATTGAAACTCTTGCAACTCCATAATCCACTTTGAGATCCTAGTACTAAGATTCATTTGAGATGACACCCAAGGGAACAAATTCTCTGTGGTGAGGATTACAAAAGGTTTTGGGAGCAAGTAGGATCTGAACTTCCTTATCGCAAACATGAGAGAAAGCATCATGAGTTCTGCCTCCGTGTAGACTCTCTCTAAAGCATTCATGACCCTACTAGCAAAGTAGATGGGCCGCATCCTGGTACTATAGGGATCTTGTTGTAACAAAATTGCACCAATTGTTTCTTTCCCAGCACTAGAGCTAACAAAGAATGTGTACTCCCAACAAGGAGGCATGAGTGTTGGTAGCTCTGACAAAATGGCTTTAATGTTACAAAAGTACTCTTCAAGCTCATCAGACCATGCAAATTCTACTTGTTGTGTCAACTTTTGCAAAGGGTGAAGTAACTCCGAGGCTAAGTGAATGAAGCGTGACATATACTTCACCTTTTGAATGAATGAGATGACCTCCTTAAGACTCTTGGGTGATGGTAGCTCAATAAGAGCCTTTGCCTTTGAAGGATCCACTTCAATGCCTTTGTAATAAACTTTATGACCAAGCAAGATTAATTCATCCTCACCTATATGGCACTTGTCGGGGTTGAGTTGACCTCCCATGTCGTAGAGCTTCTTTAAACCTTCTTCTACCCCTTGTAGATGCAATGATTTTGAGCTATAAATACAGAAACCATCAATGAACACCCTAATTGACTTTCCAAAGAATGCTTGAAACACCATGTTCATGAAACGTTGGAATGTTGCAGGAGCATTTGTCAGACCAAATGGCATGACTCTAAAAGCATAACAACCCCAAGGAGTGATAAAGGTTGTTTTCAATTGATCTTCCAATGCGATACCTATTTGAAAGTAGCCTGAGTAGCCATCACACACAGTGTACTTCTCATGACCAGCTACCTCATTTAGTATCTCATCCTGAAATGGGAGGGGAAAGTGATCTCTTTTTGTTGCCTCATTGAGTGGACGGTAATCCACACACACCCTCCACTTTCCGTTTTTCTTAGGAGTGACAACAACGGGAGAGACCCACTCTGAATTCTCCACTAGATAAATGAAACCTGCTGCTAGAAGCTTTCTTACCTCCTTGAGTAAAGCCTGCTCCTTGATGACTCCTAGCCTTCGTAGCTTCTGAGCCTTAGGTGTGGCCTCTGGCTTCAACTCAATTTTGTGTTGAACAGCATCTACTCCACGCACATCGGTGTAGTCTTTAGCAAAAAGCCTAGGAAATTTCCTTAGCACACATTTGAACTCCTCTCTTTCATCCTTTGTAAGTGTTGTAGATAGCATACCTTCTAGCATTCCTTCATCTTGAACACCTTCGTTCTCTTGAGGACCTACCTCCTCCAAGCCTTGACAAGAGGTCTCTTGGTTGCTTGGCTTAAACCTTACCCCCATGACTTCGATGGAAGACTCCTCTTCAGTAATGTTGCCGCTACTTTCTTCTTCTGAAGTGCTATCGGTCCAACCTTCTTCCGTCTCACTTTGAGATGATTCTTCATGGAGCTCCTCTTGGCGTTGCTCCTTCATGTCAAAGACAACCTTCTTATGATTGTTGTTCCTGCAAATTAGCTTTCCACTCTCCCAATCCTGCAAAGCTCGCATTTTCATTATCCATGGTCTCCCTAGGATAAATGGGTAACCATTTCCTTTGGTAGACATGACATAGAAATCCACTGCCTTCTTAATGCCAAAGGCCTCCACAAAAACATTTTTACAAATGCCTACGCACCTAGCCTTGCTATTGTTTGCCATCTTGACCTTAATTTCAGGTGTCTCATGGATGTGCATGCCTAGTTTTTGCATGAGTCCCTCTGTCATGATGCAAATTTGTGCACCCCCATCCACTAGACCTTTCCTAACCAATCTCCCTTTTATGTAACAATCTAGCACAGGTGTAATGTCCTCATTCATTTCAGCTTGTGCAATTTTTACAACAGGCACACTCTCTTTTACCTTTCTCCTAGTGCTAACTGCCCTTGTTAAATCCCTCCTAACTTGTGGACATAATGCAAGAAATTGAGGCCATCAAATATCAGGACCCTTACCTCTCATGTCTTCCAACAAGTTGTACGGAGCCATACCATGTCCAAGAGGGAAGTCTTGGAGGTTGATACGACGTCGAGTCCTCTTGGTTTCCTTGGTCTCCTTTGCCTTCTTGCCTTGTCCATGGTCACTCTGTGATGTGACTCCTTCTTTCTCTTTACCTTTTCCTCGGCCATGCTTAATGCCATTGGCTTCCATGTCAACCTCATTTGAATTTGTCACCTCTACCACATGCACATTTGGATCTGGCAAAGGTGGAACTCCTTCTACCCCTTGTGGAGGTGGTCTTGGTCCATTTGGCCTTTGTAGAAGCCTTGGTTGTTGACCAGCTCCTTCTCCTGCATTCATCACTGGGTAATTCAAGTTAGGTCTCCCTGGCTCTCCACGGGGCCAAGGACAATTATACATCCCATGTCCAGACTCTCCGCAATTCCAACATTGCAAGACTCTCCTAGTTCGTGGCTCTCTCTCTTCTGACTTCTTTGCTTGTCCCTTTGGACCTACAGCTTGTGCAAGGTGAATTGACAGGCTGCTTAAAGATTCATTTAACTTCTCAATCACTTCAGCCGTTACCTCAGGAAGCTCCCTAGATGTTGATGCTTGTGACTTAACTTTGGGTCTAAGACCTTCTATTGGAACCTCTCCCCTTAAGCACTTGAGTTTCCTATACTTCTCAGCAACCCTAGTTTCAGCTACATCAAAAGTAGCAGGTGCACCCGCCTCAACTTTTACCTTAAGGTCAGGAAAGAGTCCGCCGGCTATGAACCTCTCCTTCTTTAGAAATTCTGCACCATCACCAGGGTTAGCAACATTTCGTATCCATAGAGACCAAAGACGTAGAAACTCTTGCTTGTACAAGTAGTAGTCATCTAAGTATTTTTGCTTATGAGAAACAATGTCTTGCCATAGTTTTTGAGTGTTTTGGGGATCAAAGAAGTATCTCTTAAAACGATTCAAAACTTCTGTGTAATTCCCCTTAACTTCCTCAGGCAAAGAGTCAAACCAAGTACTAGCATCTTTCCTAAGGACCACCTCAAACATTTCTACACGTTCTTGATCGGTTACTATCCTCTTGATACGGCAAGACATCTTGAGATTTGCTAAAAATAATTCTTCATCCTCTCCAGGCTCTCCAAAGAAAAGAGGATATCCATACATTTGGCGTTGGCTCTCCATTATTATGAAAGATTACAACACGAGTTACAATAAGGGATACAATAGAGATTTAGAACCACTCGCCTGCAAATGAAGAAGTAAGAAAATACCACTCTAGGTTTTCTTCTTCAGCTATCCAAGCTTCAATGAGGTCTCAATTTGTTTGATCAAAACAAAAAGGTAGACTATTGATGAGCTCTAAGAAGGGTTGAAATTCTTCAAAGCTAAGGCGATAAACAGAAATCTCTAGAACTTCATTTTCTGGATCCAAAAGAGCAACCACGTCCCAAGTGATAAATTGCACTTGCTCTACAATTCCCCAACGCACAAGCGGTTTGTATAAAAACTAGATCTTCATGCTCGTCGAAGGCCGTGAGAAAGTAGCAATTGACTAGGAGCTCCTTTCCTTCGAGTTCCACACAGTCGGAGTGAGGCAACCTTCTCACAATTTCATAAAGAACATCCTCATCAAGTCCAATCAAGTTAGGAAGATTTAAAGACTCCACTTGTGCTACAAAATTCCTGGACAAAAACTCCTTAGGATTATGGTTAAATCATTCAAAAGCATAAAGAGATTTACAATGTCTCTATGAACAAAGTGTCATAGAAAGTAGAGAAGGATGAGAATTTATACAAATTTGCAATCTTCTCTATGCTCTCTTTATTAAGACAAGCTCTGAATAGCTCCCTATCTCCTTTGTTGAAAGCGAAAGGAAGACTATTAATAAGACGCAAATGAGGGAAAAATTCACCAAATGTGAGTCTATGAAGCATGAACTCTGGCCGCAAGTTTCCTGAAGAGTCTTCCTCAATGGTGAAATGCACTCGCCAAACGCCAAATTTCACTCTATTTACCAATCTTAGGGCACACACTAGTTGGATGAATGCGCGGTCTTCCTTAGTGCCCAACAACAAGAGGAAAATGGAATCCACGCGTAGGACCTTCCGTCTTAAATTCACCACCCTCTTGTTATGAGGGAGACGCCTTACTACTTGCTCCTGCAACTCAATTGGTAATAGAGCTAGATCTCTAAGGATTGAACTTTCACTGCACACACATTCCCAGTTAGAACAAATGATTGTTTTTTTGTTTCTTGTAACAACTTGGACAAAGAAAAAACAAACATACACACTATTTTGCCGGGCTGCACTTCATTTTAAAATAAAATGAACACATGTACATCAAAAGAAGTGTGGTAGTTGATAAGAGGTAGAATGAAAGGGTTTGGTGATGCAAGAATTTCTCCTACTCTTTGGGCACCAAACAAGAACACCATTCGTTGTTGAAAATGGATCTTTCTACTAATTGCAACGTTTATTCTAATGTGTGGAGTAAAATGAAAGGGAAAAACCTCTATTCCTGGGCCATTATCCATGGCCTATGCATGTCCTAATGCTTAAAATAACACAAAAATATAGACGTCCAAGCTAATATCGTACCTAATGAGAGGCAAAATAAAAGGATTTACCGAAGTGTTTATCTCGACTAACCTAAGAGGACCTAAAATCCTACGAATTACCCGTTGAAATTGCAACTTAGTACTAACATTTATGTGTATCTTTTGCCTTGCAATGGGAATGAAAGGATCATACAAACTCTCGTGATTCATGCAAACTACTTGACTATGCTAAAAGTTGATCCTACACAAAAACATACACGAGTTGTTGTTCCTCAGTGGGGGCACCAATTTGAAGCGGTCCGGGGCGGGCAACAAGAAGAGCAACCTCTAGACACCCTTCAAGGCTCCCGTGCTGCTCAATGGGGTTGGGGCACATCACAACACAAACCAAAACAACAAACCCCCAGCCAAATCCCAACTACACAAGGGGCACCACCTAGTTTAAGATCGAACTAGGACGCAAAAGAGGAGAATCGTTAGAGCAACCCACAAACAAGCAAGGAATTTACACTAACCCTAACACCAATGGAACACTCTCACACACTAAAACACGAGAGAGAGAGAGAGAGAGAGAGAGAGAGAGAGAGAGAGAGAGAGAGAGAGAGAGAGAGATGGTGCTTGGGCTGCTTTGAAGTGTATCATTAATGATCAAGAAAACATAAATATATATATGTAAGAAAGAGAGAGAAGTGGGAAGGGGGTGCTTGTTGCACTAATGCCTTCTTACAAATCTGTCATGACCAATCAAAGTGAGATTAGTATTTGTTCAACATAGCGTGATTAAATTACACCACAACACATCACAAGAAAAAAGCCACCCCAATCACTGTCTTAAGGCCAGGGGAGTCCTCTCCACCCTGTTGCCCTCTTACAGCATGTGGGATTTATGGCTAAATTGATAACAATACCCGGAGACAAGCTATCAAGAACTTAAATAAAACACCAAGACACTTATACATCATTATTGTCCATGACTTCACGTTGGAAGGGAGACAAGGTATCCATGCTTAGTCCAAATTCACCCTCCTTGATTCAGCAAATGTTGGGCTTACTCTAGTAGGAGAAATGATAGATTTCCTACTCTCAATTTAATGATCACTCTCTCTTACAATGGCATAGAGTTCCCTTGCTAATCACCCCTAATACAACACATACATATGCCTAATGCCAATGAGATTCCACTCAAGAGCTCCTTCTCAAGAGGTTGATCTTGGCTTCTCAAGCTATAGCATAGTGCTCTTTCTTCTCCCCCCCTTTTTGTGCTAGCTACACCCTCCTTTTATAGCAATTTTGAAGGCTAGGGTTACTCCTCTAACCATGGTTGGGTTAGATTTTCAGTACTTTATCTAATTTCTTTTGCTTGGAATTATCAAGAAGTTGGTGGGGAAAGAGAGAGGAGAGAAATGGAGGTGATAGGACTTTTCATAGTGGGTTAGTGTTAGTAGAGTTAGTATTAATTTACAAATGGAATTGGATATTTACAATGGGAGTATCCATGTAGGATACAAATAAGAAAGAAAAACTCTTAAGAGGTAAGAAAAGGTGGATTTCTTACAAGGTTGATGCTCCAAGTGTCTTGAGTAGGGCCAATTTTGACGCTTGTTGACGGTCCACTAGCTTTGACGGTACATTTTTTCTCCACTCTTGACCTTCCTTGAGAGACAAGGTAATTGAAGCTGAGTAATCAACCACCATGATGCTGTCTTTTAAGAGAAGAGGCTTAATTTTGTGGTTTTTTTTATAGATATGGGTAATTTGGAGGAGGAAAAATGAGACTAGGTGGTCAATTTTGGAATGGAATTGTGTGTGGGAGGTATGAGTTCACCATGGTTTCTCTTATTCTTCAAGGTTGAGGAGAAGGTGAGTAGGGTGCAGAGAGGAGTGGTGAGAGAGGTGGGGATGATGAGTGGAGAAGTGTGTGTGAGAGAGGAAAATGATAAAGTGGAAGAGAGAGTGTGGCTGCATAGCATAGGAAAACTGGGGTCCACTAATAAAATCATAGCTCACAGCTCGTAGCTCAAACAAATATGAAAAAATTTGAGGCAAAAGTTCAGCCCACGAGCTACAACTTTTGTTTGTATCACCTTTTCAAATTCAGAGAGCAAGTGAACTTTAAAAATTCAGCAAAACCGACCGTTGTTTTCCACTGCACAAGGTCCTTGTGGGGTCCTTCTTTGGATGATTCTTTTGAATACCTCCAAGAGTGAGCCCTCCATAGTGCATGTATGCATGCCACCTACCCTTGACCTTATTTGGTAGGTCTATAATTGAAGATATTGTTGAGATCATGATATAAGTGAATAGTACAACTAAGAAAATCAAATATTGAGGGGTCTAAAAAATATGTACATGTCAAATATAAATAATATAAGTGGGAAAAATATAAAGGGGTCAAAAGAAATCTCTCTTATTATGAGGCTACCATAAAAAGATAAATATTTTTGGTGTTCTAATTTTTTAGAAAAAAAACAAAATAGATGTAGGAAGGAAAAAATCACAATAGTGAAAAAAATATACACATAAATAAAACTAGTTTTTTTGGATTTTTGTTGGGGTGGAGTTACACCAAATATAAGAGAAGCTTACATGAAAATATTTCTATATGGAAATAAGAGTATGAAAAATGGTAAGAAAAATTGTGGTAATGGTGAGGCAATGTACAGAGCATAAATAACACACACCTAGGTAGAAATATTTAAATAAATATCAAAATAATTATGAAAAAATCTTTTATTTAGGCCCTATATACAAAGAAATATTTACATACGCATGGGTCATAATATACTTATATTTTTTATTTTTTTGGCTCAACTAGCCCAATGACTAGCTAATTGAGGGTTTTTTATTTCAGTAAGGAGATATGGGAAAAGTCCCCTAACTCACACGCACCTATATACAGTGAAAGGGTGAGGGTAACCACAGTGTTTGAGTGATTTGATAGGGTGAGATAACTCACTATGGCAATTACAGAGAGCCGAAAAACGGCTATCAGTAGATAAGGTGAAAGTAGAGTTTTAATGAAGGAGAGAGAGAGAGAGAGAGAGAGAGAGAGAGTTACTATGCACATATCTTGAGGTGAGGTTCCTTTTATGATTAGGTCAATGACTATATTGTGTTAGTATGTTAGTGGTTAGTGTTAGTAATCACTAGAAAGTTAATGATGTATTTACAATGGGTAGAATGAGGTGGATGGTTGAATGAAGTGAGAAAATCCTTGTGATGGTGAAGCTTGAAGAAGGACTTACTTGTGTAGGTTCTCAAAATGACTATTGATCCTCTTCTTCATCTTCTCTTCTTTACGCCACTGCCGCCAAGGTTGATTATCGCGATGAAAATGGTAATTCGTTGATGAGATCTCTCAATTTTCAGAGGTTAAGTATGGTTTACATGCTGAATTTTATGCATATAGAGAAGAAGTAAGATGGAATTGTACTTTGGAAGTAATAGAGAGAGGCATAGAGATGGTGTATGTACATGTAGAGCTCATATGAGAGCTATGGGAGTAAGAGAGGAGGTTAATGGTGAAGAAGGTGAGAGAAACCATGGAAGGTGCAGATTTTAGTGAGGGATTGAAAGGCATGAGTGTGTGTGTGTGTGTAGAAGTGTGGAAAGAGGTGAGAGAAGACTATGGGCTACTTGTGAGAAAAGTGGGCAGACTAGGGTCCACTCAAAAACTCCTAGCTCACCGGTGGTCGCTCCAAAAATCACCAAACTTTTTGACATGATTATTCAGCTCTTGCTCCACATTTTCTCTTTTGACTACCACTTAAAATTTGGAGTGAAGATGGATATAAAAAATTCCACCAAAATACCTTTTTTTTCACAAAAAGGTCTTCAGTGGCCCCCCTTTTGTTGAATTTTCATATGGCTCCAAAGGTGAGCCCCTCATTGCATGAAAGAATGACCTAATTGATTCTTAGGGGTATTAAAATATGCATGATTGTGTATTATGCATAAATATAATACATGGATATGATGGGAAAAAGCAGTCTAGTATATAAACTATTCATGGAATCTAGAATAGTGTCAGCTATATATAAATATAAAATGAAAAACAGAGATATATAAAAATATAAGGAATCAAATGAGGAGACCATCATTTGTTTTTATTGAAGTATATTTATTTACAAGAGATAAGAAAAAATACCTCTAGGAAAAGAGGAATTTAGTGAAAGGCAATGACTGATGGTGAAAGGTATTTTTGAGGTTTTTCCTTGGAGTGGATTCTCGCCCAAAAATAAGAGAAGCTTGCATGAAATGATTTTTTATAGAATACATAGGTAAGAAAAATTATGGTAATGGTGAGTAAATGTACATAGCATATATAGAAAAATAACGCACACCTAGGTAGAAATATTCAAATAAATACCAAAATAATTAAGAAAATTCTCTATATCTAGGCCCTATGTACAATGAAATATATACACACAAATGGGTCATAATATATTTAATTTTATTGATTTTATTTATTTTTTCGCTAAACTAGCCCAGTGACTAGCTAGCTGAGGGTTTTTAGAAGATATGGGAGAAGCCCCCTAACTCACAGACGCCTATGTACAATGAAAAGGTAAGAATAGCCACAGTGTTTAGGTGATTTTGGTAGGGAGGGGTAACTCACTATGGCAATTATGGAGAGCCAAAAAACGTCTATCAGTATCTTGTAAAAGGATGAAACGTCTAAAAAGTCACTAGTCGTACATTGCAAATTTACCTTGGTCATGCAACCTGGAGAGTACTCCCACTCCTCCTCAGTCACTTCTTCACAGCACTGTTGTGCGCTTTTCAATTGGTTGTGCAACTATTTTAAGCTCATGAATGTTAGTAGGCTCTTTAGACCCGCCAGGTAACGCATCGATGGTCGTCTCCCCGTCTCCACTTGATCCGTGCCCTTTGTTGTTCTTGTTTTGCATCCTCGTATTGTGAAATCCACTTTTCTATCACTGGATTGTGAAGCATGCAAAATCGATTGATTCTAGCCTATAGATCTTTCTAGCACATGATGACAATCCTAGATATGCGCTCATCATCTATGGTTTGCCATAGCATGTCCCGGGCTTTATCAAATCCATCTAGCCACTCTCCAGTGTAAACTAGGGACTCTGATACCAGCCAACCTTCTACCATGCTACCCTTTGGATGTGCCTTCTGATACACATATCCCTTGAGCGTTTTCATGAAACGTTCTGAAAGAACATCCATCTAGAATGTACTGTGCCAGCTATTTCCACTTCATCAACTATGTGAACAAGAAGATGCACCTGAATGGTTAGCATGGTAGTAGGAAAGTGTTTCTTAAACATGCACACAACCTCCGCAGTGTTTAGTTTGGCGAATGGTATGGAGTCTACATTGATCTCCTTTTGTGAGATCCATTGCACCAACTTCGTAAGTTTGTAGATTGTGTTACAGATGTCAGGAGACAAACATCTCTCAATGACCACCGGTAAAATAAACTGCAAAACACGTCTAGCAATGATATTAAATACCACACACAAATTTGTTACACAGTTTCCACTATGATATATTCCACTTCAAACATACCAGACACATTTTATGCCTGTCGTGTGACTTCAAACCAGTAAGCTTTCCTTCTTTAGTGAAACACGTTTGGAGCGAGTGCATTATGCCAGTGGGGGTCCGCACAGATCAAATGGTCTCTTTTACTTTGCATTCTTGGGCTCCTGTCAAAATCCATGGTGCTTTAGGGAGTTTTATCGATCCATCGGATGCTGTCTATGGCCAATATTGCTCCATACGATCCACATTATACGATCCACATTTCTAAGGTCAACCTTGGCTCCCAAAGTATCTTTCTTACCGGTGAGATGATCCACAACAGACTACCCACATTCTGAATATGTGCATTGGATCGAGTAAGTGATTGATCATGAGTCTGGGCCAATATGGTAGCTCGTACCACCATAGAGAGAGTCTCTTCATCCGTGGGGCAAACCGTCATCACACATCCCCTTCTGCTCTAACCATGCTTGGGAAGACATCCTCGGTGGCTCTCTTCTTAAAAAACCATCACGTAACACATGATTCTCTAGAAGATACACTTGATGACTTTCATAGGTTTGCTTCTTCAATGAGGGCACCCGACGTGCATTAAGTCTAGGTCCACATGTGACACATGCTCTATATCCGCTTGTTTGAAGATCTGCATGTATACACATGACAATAGATAAGCTTAAGGCAAACCCAGATTTATAGTGTTTGAGTTTGACTGTAAATCACCTGAGCATTTTGTTAGTCCGGGATAGTCATGCATGGTCCATATTAGAATGCCTCTGATAAAAGCATTCCGTCGACCTTTGTGTCGGCTCATATCCACCACTTCTATGCCAATCCACAAATGTTGTATCTCTTCCAATAGTGGACGAAGATACACATCCATATTCTTCACTTTATACTGCCCCGGCACAATCAAGCTTAGCCACAGGTGCCCCTTCTTGGTAGTCAAACACGGGGGAATGTTGTAGTTGACTATGACAACGGGCCATACACTATAAGATGTTGATCTCTGACCAAATGGATTTATGCCATCCATAGCCAGGCCTATGCGCAAATTTTGAGCTTCCCTGGCAAAATTTGGTCATGTATCATCTATATGTATCCAGGTTGCACAATCTGCAGGAATCTGTAGCACACCGTCCGAAGATCTATTATCCTCATGCCATGATGCTAGGGCGGCCATGGACTTAAATTCAAAGAAATTCTTGATGCAAGGAAGCAGAGGAAAATGTCACAAAATCTTTTGTGGAATTTTTGCTCCGTGGAGATCTACTCGATATCTCTCGTAATCACATTTTGGACACTTCTCCATGTCTATGTATTCCCCTCTAAAAAGAATGCAGTCGTTAGGACAAGCGTGAATTGAATTGTAATCCATCCCAAAGTTTTGCAAGATGTTTCTTGCTTCCTCTCTAAAATCTAGCATCACATTATCAACTGGTAGTATGTGCTCTTTGAGCAATGTACACAGTGAAAAAAATGCGGTACACTTGTGTAAGTAATCTATCAGATCATTATACATCTAGAGTTTTTTATTGAAGTAAACACATTGTAATAGATCACCTAAAAAACATTGTGATGCTAGTGTCACTCCATTCAAACTTTGCCTACAAGTTGAGAAGAACTAGGAGCGCCTTCAACCTAGACACACGTGCTCCATCATACAATGGCGTATCGGCTTCACTTTTCATATCATCATAGATAAGCCTTTCTAAATCCATGATCGTCTCAATCATTTCATCGATCTCGGGCTCAAACATTACCTTGTTGGGAATGTGGTATGCATGATCATCCTCTGAGCTGTTAGAGGCTACATCTTTTGGCCTCACGTATGCTGCTTGAACAAAGCGCCTGTGAACACGTCTATTGGGTTGCAAGATTGCTGCCTGTTGGCCAACGTCAGAGTCCGACGAGTTATAATTGGCAACAACTACATCTATAATAGATGGATCAAACTTGCCAAATTTACGAACATGCTACAAAGAAACGTGTCTTGTTCATCGCACAGCATGCTTGCATTGATTACAAGGACATAACATCCTTGTTGAGAGATAGGTGTTTCGGTTGGACGGCACCACATCCTCGTCACTACTCATAATGAATGTAAAAACCTTACAACGTGGATATAAATTTAATATTCTATTCGCATCCTCCGTCTCCTCTCTCTCTCTCTCTCTCTCTCTCTCTCTCTCTCTCTCTCTCTCTCTCTCTCTTTGTTCACACTATAAACTACCTCACATTCTCTAGTCATGTCCGATCACCGCACACCTTGGTCCAGAGGTGCATGAAGATCAAAACCATCGAGTTATAATCTCGTCTTTATTGGTCAATGCCTATATTTGTGGAAATGAGAAATCTACACACCCATGTCTATATGATAGTGCATGTAGGGGACAAAACCCCTTTGCCTCTTCTCTAGCTGTAGCAATTCACAGCACTTAACATCTCTTCACATAAGATCTTTGTTCAAGGGATTACTTAGCACATTACATGTTGGCCTCCAATCTGAGTATCATGCCGTTGAAAGCTTTCCAACTTAAGGTCGCATCCGTAGAGAGGAAGAGAGGGATCACCGTTTGCTTAACTCTAATTTTTTATCCGTAATCCTAAAGATAGACTTTAATATAAAAACTAAATCCAAAATCTAATCTTAAGTCTAACCTAATTGAACATATGGTGATTCACGGCTAATTGAATATGGTTAATGGGTGAGTTAATAGGTGTCAGATTCTGATGGGAATATATAAATTGTTGTGTAACTAGTGTTTGCTCTTTGGGCAAAGCCTTCATTGACATGCCCTAAAATCTAACCTAAATCTAATCTAATCTTAAATCGAACATAGATCTAGATCTAATCTAATTTTAAACTCAACATAAACCGAAATCTAATCTAATCTTAAATCTAACCTAAACCTAAATGTAATCTAACTTAAATCTAAATCTAATCTAACCTTAAATCTTAACTTAATCTTAAATCTAAATCTAATCTAATCTTCAACTCAAAATAAACCTAAATCTAATCCAATCTTAAATCCTAAACTTAAATGTAATCTAACTTAAATCTAACCTAGGCTTAAATCTTGCCCTAATTTTAAATCTAACGTAAATCTAAATCTAACCTAATCTTAAACTCAACATAAACATAAATCTAAATGTAATATAACCTAATCTTAAGTCTAACCTAATTTAAAATTTAGCATAAATTTTTAATATATGTTAAATGTAATCTAACTTAATCTTAGATCTTAATCTAACCTAATTTTAATTAAATGTAATTTTAAATATAACCTAACCCTAAATTTTAATATAGCATTTCATTTCATATTTTCTCTACTTTTTTTATCTATCTCTCTCTCTCTCTCTTTGTTTTCTCTCCTTACCTCTATCTTTTCGTCTTCTCCCCCTCTCACTCTCTTTGGTTTTTTTTCTCTTTCTCTTTGTCTCCCTCTTTCTATTTCTCTTTTTTTTCTCCTCTCTCTCTGTCTTTGCTTTATATCTCTCTTTACTTTCTCTCTCTCTCTCTCTCTCTCTCTCTCTCTCTCTCTCTCTCTCTCTCTCTCTCTCTTTCAAAGACACAATGTGTGTGTATGTGTGTGTGAGAGAGAGAGAGAAAGAGGGGGAGAGAGAGAAAGAGGGGAAGGGAACATGAGAGAGAGGAGAGGGAAGGATCATACTTGGCTCTCCTTCCTCTCCTCGTGTGTGTGTGTGTGTGGGGGGGGGGGGGGGGGGGGGGGGGGGGGGAGGGGGGGGGAGAAGAGAGGAGAGCACAGGTTTACCTCTTTTGCTTGAGCGTCAAAACTCAGATCTGAGATCTGAGTTTCTGGTACTCTCGGTTTATTTTTTACCCCTGTCGGCATTGCTATAGGCGTTGCTTTGTAGCAAAGAAAATAACAACGCCTATAGTGATGCTTATAGCAATGCTCATAGAGACGCCGTGGATTTTCACTTTTGAGCGTCGTACTGCAAGCATCACTAATGTGAAGTACCTTTTGTAGTGTCAACGGTCGTCTTCCCCGTCTCCACTCAATTCGTGCCCTTTGTCGCTCTTGCTTTGCATCCTCGTATTGTGAAATCCGCTTTTGCATCACTGGATTGTGAAGCATGCAAAATCGGTTGATTTTAGCCTCTCGATCTTTCGTCATCTTCTTCTCAACACCGACATTGCACATGACAATCCCCGATATGTGCTCATCATCTATGGTTTGCCATAGTGTGTCCCGAGCTTTATCAAATCCATCTAGCCACTCTCCCATGTAAACTAGGGACTGTGATACCAGCCAACCTTCTGCCATCAACCTTCTGCCATGCTACCCTCCGATCCGCATAGATCAAATGGTCTCTTTTACTTTGTGTTCTTGGGCTCTTGTCAAAATCTATGGTGCTTTAGGGAGTTTTATCGATCCATCGGATGTTGTCTGCAGCCAATATTGCTCCATACAATCCACATTTCTAAGGTCAACCTTGGCTCCCAAAGTATCTTTCTTGCCGATCAGATGGTCCCACAACATTACCCACATTCTTGAATATGTGCATTGGATCGAGCAAGTGATTGGTCGTGAGTCTAGGCCAATATGGTAACTCGTACCACCATATAGAGAGTCTCTTCATTCCTAGGGGCCAGCCATCATCACACATCTCCTTCTACTCTAACCATGCTTGCATAGACATCCTTGGTGGCTCTCTTCCCAAAAATCCATCGCGTAACACATGATTCTTTGGAAGATACTCTTGATGACTTTCATAGGTTTGCTTCTTCAATGAAGGCACCCGACGTGCATTAAGTCTAGGTCCACACGTGACACATGCTCTGTATCTTCTTGTTTGAAGCCTGGCATGTATACACATGACAATAGATAAGCTTGAGAAAAACCAAGATTTACAATGTTTGAGTTTGAGTGTAAATCATGTGAGCATTCTGTTAGTCCAGGATAGTCATGCATGGTCCACATTAGAATGCCTTTGATCAAAGCATTCCATCGACCTGTGTGTCGGCTCATATCCACCACTTCTGTTCCAATGCAATTGTTGTAGCTCTTCCAATAGTGGATGAAGATACACATCCATATTCTTCACTTTATACCGCCCCAACACAATCAAGCTTAGCCAGAGGTGCCCTTTCTTGGTAGTCAACCACGGAGGAATGTTGTAGTTGACGATGACAGCGGGCCATACACTGTAAGATGTTGATCTCTAACCAAATGGATTTACACCATCCATAGCCAGGCCTATGTGCAAATTTTGAGCTTCCCTAGAAAAATCCGGCCATGTATCGTCTATATATTTCGAGGCTGCACAATCTGCAAGAATCCGTAGCACACCATCCAAAGATGTATTCTTGTCGTGTCATGATGCTAGGGCGGCCATGGAGTTACATTCGAAGAAAGAGACAGAGAGAGAAAGAGAGAGCACACAATGAAATCTTGCAGTCAAAAAACCAGGTGGTGGAGCTGCACGTGGCCATGGATTGCCCAGGATGTGAGCGAAAAATCAAAAGAGGGTTATACAACATGCAAGGGTGTAGACTATTGGGTGGAGGATCCACCACCACCGCTTGAGCTAGGCGCACTTCAACCCTACTACTATAACCCTTATGCTAATAGCTAACACTATAACCGCTATATCACACCAGCTATTGAGCCCATCACACCACCTATTCTCCTCCCTACACACATAGTGCATGCACTTGCAATGTTTGTGCCCCTTACTATACCCATGGCTTCTACTACCATAACCCTTAACCTCACCAAGATACACCATCTGTTGGCTCTTGCTACCTTATGTAAGTGAGAGATTTGAAAATCTTTTCACTTCCTCTCATGGCTCTAGTTGCTTACTTTTGTAAATTTGCTCGATCCTGCACTCACTTCTTTCGACTCTCTTGCCCTCCTCATGTGAGGAGTTTTGTGATTTATTCAACATGTGGTTTGATTAACCCACATCACTGTCTACTCATAATAAATGTAAAAATCTTATAAGTTGGACATAAATTTAATCTTTCATTCGCATCCTCCATCTTATCTCTCTCTCTCTCTCTCTCTCTCTCTCTCTCTCTCTCTCTCTCTCTCTCTCTCTCTCTCTCTCTCTCTCTCTCTCTCTCTCTCTCTCTCTCTCTTTGTTCACATTGTAAACTACCTCACATTCTCTAGTCATGTCCGATGCCCGCACACCTTGGTCTAGAGGTGCACGAAGATCAAAACCGCCGGGTTATAATCTTGTTTTTGTTGGTCAATGCCTATATTTGTGGGTACAAGAAATCTACACACCCACGTCTACATGACCCTGCACGTATTGGACAAAACCCCTTTGCCTCTTCTCTAGCTGTAGCAATTCACATCATCTTAACATCTCTTCACAACAGATCCTTGTTCGAGGGATTACTTAGCACATTACATGTTGGCCTCCAATCTGAGTATCATGTTGTTGAAAGCTTTCCAACTTAAGGTCGCATCCGTAGAGAGGAAGAGAGGGATCATCGTTCGCCTAACTCTAATTTTCTTCCGTAATCCCGAAGATAGACTTTAATATAAAAACTAAATCCAAAATTAATCTTAAATCTAACCTAATTGAACATATGGTGATTCTGAGCTAATTGTTTATGGTTAGTGGGTGAGTTAATAGGTGTCAGATTCTGATGGGAATATACATATTGTTGTGTACCTAGTGTTTGCTCTTTGGGCAAAGCCTTCATTGATATGCCCTAAAATCTAATCTAATCTAATCTAACATAAATCTAGATCTAATCTAATCTTAAACTCAACATAAAGCTAAATCTATTCTAATCTTAAATCTAACATAAACCTAAATGTAATCTAACTTAAATGTAAATCTAATCTAGTCTTAATTTTAAATCTAAGTCTAATCTAATTTTAAACTTGATCAACATAAAGCTAAATCTAATCCAATCTTAAATCCTAACCTAAACGTAATCTAACTTAAATCTAGCCTAGCTAACCTTAAATCTTGCCCTAATTTTAAATCTAATGTAAATTTAAATCTAACCTAATCTTAAACGCAACATAAACCTAAATCTAACCTTAAGTCTAGCCTAATTTTAAATTTAGTGTAAATTTTAAATATAAGTTAAATATAATCTAACTTAATCTTAGATCTTAATCTAACCTGATTCTAAATCTAACCTAAGTCTAAATCTTTATATAACATTTCATTTCATATTTTCTCTACTTTTTTAAATTATCTCTCTCTTTGTTTTCTCCCCTTACCTCTGTCTTTTCATCTTCTCCCCCTCTCTCTCTCTCTTTGGTTCTCTCTCTCTCTCTCTCTCTCTCTCTCTCTCTCCCTCTGTGTGTGTGTGTGTGTGTGTGTGTGTTTGTTTTCTTCTCTCTCCCTCCCTCTCTCTCTCTCTCTCTCTCTCTCTCTCTCTCTCTCTCTCTCTTTTTCTTTGCTTTATATCTCTCTCTCTCTCTCTCTCTCTCATTTTCCCTCTTTACTTTCTCTCTCTCTCTCTCTCTCTCTCTCTCTCTCTCTCTTTCAAAGACACAATGTGTGTGTGTGTGTGTGTGTGAGAGAGAGAGAGAGAGAGAGGGAGAGAGAGAGAGAAAGAGGGAAAGGGAACATGAGAGAGAGGAGAGGGAAGGAGCATACCTGGTTCTCCTTCTTCTCTTGGTGTGTATGTGTGTGTGTGGGGGGGGGAGGGGGGGCGGGGGGGGGGGGGGAAGAAAGAGAGAGAGAGAGAGAGAGAGAAAGAGAGAGAGAGCGCGGGTTTACCTCTTTTGCTTGAGCACCAAAATTCAGATCTGAGATGTGAGTTTTGGGCGCTCTCGGTTTATTTTTTACCTCTGTCGACGTTGCTATGAGCGCTACTATGGGCGTCACTATAGGCGTCTCTATGCAACAAAGAAAATAGCGACGCCCATAGAAACGCTCATAGAGACGCTGTGGATTTTCACTTTTGAGCATTGCAATGTGAGCGTTGCTAATGTGAAGTACCTCTTGTAGTGTTTATTATATTTTTCAATAGACTTCCCAATAAATCCACTTAATTGAGCCCTTACACAAATAGCAGGGGAGAAGTCTGTTCTAAATGTTGAGGTTGGACCATGAGCCACCTTTAGACCTCATGCGGGCTTCCATAACCATTTCCCTTGCCATATAGGCCCAACTCTCTTCTGAAATGGCAAGGGTACAAAAACATTCAACACGTAGAGCCATATCATGAGTGACAGGGTCAAGGATGCCCAATCCTCCTTGAGCTTTTGGTTTAGCAATAGTTGCCCATTTACCCCATTGCCATTGTATGCTTGCAGTCAATTTATTTCTCCACAAGAACTCCTTGATTGACTTTAAGAAGGAATTCCAAATTTTTCAAGATTATTGCAAGAATGGTGATGTGAAGGTTATGTACGGGATGAAGAAGGTATTAATTCTTGTAGCCCTGTAGTGGAAAGGAGTTAGGATGAAATCCCAATGCTTCATTTTCTTTTTAAATCTTTCTTGAACCTAGTCCTTGACAAGCACCCCTAATTGCCATAAGATGTTACCTCTCATAACAACCTCTCCAGTCCAACCAGAAGACTCAAAGTTATATTCTTCTGACAAAGAGATTAATCTTGATTTTTCTATGTTACATTGATACCCTAGACACAATGGAAAACGTCTGGACTATCTCCAAGTCTTTTCATAAAGTATCTTAATGTGATGCCTTATTTCTTTGTGAAAGCTTTAGAGTCAGTGTTGGAATTGGAGCTTTTGCTTTATTTGTTGATGTGATCAGTGGTTAATGCAGAGATTGTGTATGAATTGGTTTCTATTGGAAGAGAGGATGAAAACTTTCATTTATGGGTAAGTTTATTTATTTATGAAGAATGGATTCCCGCATTGAGTTGTCAAGAGGGTAACACCTCTGTCTTGGTGTTCTCTTTGTTTGTGTACACACCTCTATTGGAACCCTAGGCCCCTCAAGGAACATCTAGTGCTTGAGGGCGATCGTATTCTTCTTTAATTTAATTTAAATTTTCTCAACTCACAATTGTGAGTATGGAAAAAAAACAATTTATTTATTGAAGATACACTTCTAAGCATGCAAACCCTAATTTTATGGGCATAATTCTTTATGCTACTTTATTGTTTCTAAAGGGAAGACTTTCAAAAAGAAATATGGAGGGCAGAATCAGCTATGCAAAGGCTAATACCCTCCCTCTCTCTCTCTCTCTCTCTCTCTCTCTCTCTCTCTCTCTCTCTCTCTCTCTCTCTCTCTCTCTCTCTCTCTCTCTCTCTCTCTCTCTCTCTCTCTCTCACACACACACACACACACACACACACACACACACACGATCCGTATAACAGATAACTTCACTAGTTTTTGCAATTTGTGGCCCTTGAACCTCTACTTCTGGTGGCAAAATAGATTAAAGTAGACATACCATGAAGGTGTAAAGATTTTCAAGGAGGAATGACATCAATGATATCCACTTTAAGCTTGTGACACACACACACACACACACATGTCAACATATAAAAGAATTCATAAGGGTTACGCCTGACGTTTGTATAACCAAAGTGTGTCGACCATAGAAGAGGGCATGGACAAATATGTGCAGGTTAGCAGAAGCTTTGTAAAACACTGGAGCAGCTAGGAAGATCATGGGCTGACAAGCAGCAGCGGGAATGTAGGCCTGATGTGGTCTATAGGCCAAGGAAAGCTCCTTGAGGGGCTAATTGGGAAAGCAAATGAAGGAGATGCAAAGTGAGGATTTTTGGTTTAGGAATTAAGAGCTTGAAGTGTTGAAGGAGCAGGTCCAAACAGCTCATCAAACCGAGCTACGAAGCCAAAGTTATTGAAGGTTGAAGGTTAAGTGTGTTGCAAATTTTTGCCGGGCAGGGCAGCTATGGACAAGCGGCCCAGGCAGGTGTCAAAGGATATATGTGTAGTGCTCAAGTTGTGGAGCATACTTGTCTTCTCTGATTGCAAAATGGAGCTCAGGTTAGCAAGATATGGTCAGTTGAAATTTTTCAGGGGGCCAGTTATGAGCCCACTTGCCCACATTGGGAAATGAACCATCTCTTGTTTTCATGAGCTCGCCAGGTGTTTGGTGTATAGTATGCAGCATATGATGCTAATAGGAAGTGACTGCACGTCAGACGGAGTCCAGAGCGGGGAGATATTGAAGTCGAAAGATGAGGTGCATTTATCCAGATTTGATTGCAGATGATCAGTTGTGTGCGGCCTTGATTCGAGGGCTTAGAGAACTGAAGAAACGATGACATCGGATGGTTTTGCAGCCAACAACATGGAGTTATGCCCAGGCTTTGCAGTCTGGCAACCCAACATTGGAGCCATCAATGGCAGGCATTGCAAATTGGAGGAAGAAAAATTTTGTTTAACAAATGTTTTTGTTTGTGTTCAAAAGCCTTAAAAGGCTGGGTCTTTATGGTGCTCCCACATGGCACTGTAAAACCCCACATGTGGGAGTTGATTGCCTGAGGATGGGGTATATGGGCAGGGCGGTGTAGCCCATTTGGAGTATGAAGTGGAGAATGGGGAGCTTAGTTGTGCAAGATATGGCGGACCCCCCGAGGGGGCACTGCTCTAGCGGTTTGCGGTGGCCCGGCGCGGCTCATGGGCACGCTTGTGGTGGTTTTGGGCAGTGTGATGGCGCCGGTGGTGCGCGCTACCATGTCGGCATGTGACAGTGGTTGGGCCAAGTGATGATGTGGCAGGCCCCCAATGAGGGGTTTGTGTCCGCAGCCTTCCAAGGCCCGAAATTTTGGAGTTAGAGGGAGAGGGCAATAGTGACCTCGCTATTGCCCCCCCTCCCAGGTGCATAGCAGGGGATGTGTCCCAAGGCAGAGAGAGGAAAGAAAGAAGGCAAGCTTAAGGCCGGTCAAGGGGAGGAATCCCACCAAAGGATAGCAAGGGAGAGCTTGAAGGCTTTAGGGTGCAAATCAAAAATTGGATCCCACAACAAGTGTGTCGAGAAAGAGTAAGAGAGGAAAAAAACAAAGGGATGAAGCCAAAAGGAGAGCTAGGCGACCAAACTAGGCAAGTGTGCACCATGCAGATACCAAACACCAAGAAAGTGCCAAGTGGTAACCATGCAATACAAATTTCTAAAGGAAGCTCCAATTAGTTGTACGAGCTAGATAGCTCTTGTTTTTCTCATTTTTAGCCTTATCCAAGCCTTATAAAAGGGCTCAAGAGTGATTTTTCAAGGGCTTTTTTGTCAGAGGGAGTGATTGAAGGTTTTAAAGCATGTGTATTGCAAGATTTCCATTGGATCTGCATACTTGATTGTACTACCCCGTATGCAATAATACCAAATATTTGCCCCTACTTCTTGTGTTGCTTCTCCCCATCCCCCTCCTTTTCTCTTGCTCTTTCTGTACTTGCCGGTGTTTGTAGAGGGTTTGCCTGCAACTTGAAGGGTGTCACTAAGAGGGTAGAATTGGGGTGTCTTGTGAGCCGGAAAGGGTGAGTTGAGCACTGTGGGTGTGGGTGTGGGTATGTTTGTGTTGAAGGGTGTTTCTTGCAAGGTGGGACGAGGTGGTTTGATATGCTAAAGTGGAAATGTTAGTGCAAATTAGCCAATTTGAAGGTGTTATTAGAGAGGTTAGGGGTGTTGTGGAATCCATGGGCTATAGAGAGGTAAACATTTTGTGTGTTGTGTGTGTTCCCTATTCCCCCTCTCCATCTTCTGGTGCCCCCACTGAGGAGCTGTCTGATGCTCCAATTTGAGATTTGAAGCGGTGTTTTTTAGCCGACAAAGCGGTTGGCTGATGGTCGAGATGTTTGATGGTTGAGTTTGAAGCTGCCAGAGATGGTGGAGCCAGGTTTTGGCCCCATAATTATGGGCATTGAAGATCCCGATGATTGGTTAGCAGATTTTGAGTTATGGTTGCTATCGATGCGTATATCGACGGATGCAAAAAGGTTGTAGACAGTGCCATTGTTGATGCGAGGACGAGCCAATGTGTGGTCGGATGGCTTACAAAGTGATCGAGAGTGTTGGCAAAGATTGCAAAGTCAATTTTTGGAGAGGTTTCAAAAGGTGGTTACCCCAAAAGAGGCTGGTACAAGGCTGAAGGCGGTACACCACGATGTAAGTAAAGATTTCTCTAATTTTCATTGAGCATTTTGAAGCCTATTGGAAACAGTTAGAGGTTGCTACTGGGGTAAAAAACAATAAGTATTTGAAGCTGTCAAAGCTGCTGGATTTCTTGCATCTGAGGATTAGAGAAAGGGTGGAAGACGGTGCCGATACATACGAAGACATGTTCTATTTGGCAAAGATGAAGAGCAAAAAAGTAAATCGGAAGCTGGAGTTGGGTATGCTAAAGCCATCAGATTATATGCCTGTTGTGGAGGTAGAAAAGTGCTCTTTGGTCCCACCAAAGGTGATTCCAATTGTTCGAAATGCACAGCCTACTGAGGTAAGACCTACTATTGGCTATGTTCCTTGGAGATTTCTAGTATGTGAAGTTCATGTGCCAAGGGTGGACGAGTTTGTCAACAAGGAGAAGCTCCATGTTGAGGTGAACAAAGAAACAAAAGGGGTAGCGGATGTAGAGGTTCATGTGCAACTTGAAGGGGCAAAGCCTGTTCTTGTGAAAATTTTGCATGAAAGAATAGCAGAATGCAATGAGGTTGCAGATACCGAGGGTTTAGAAGTTGAGGAAGAAAGTGAGCAAAGTCAGGTTGATGGTCAAGCTTTTGTGGAACAGTAATTGGATGCAGATGCTGATACGGAGTCGATATATAATGCCGATGATGATGAAGATACAAGCTTGAGTAGTTGGGAGACAAGCGAGGAGAATAGTATGGATAAGTCCACATCCTATGACGGGGAGACGGAGTCTGATGAGCCTAAGCTGGTAAAGGTAAATCTGCCCTCTTATGTGTTTGATGATATGGTAGTAGCCCATGTGCAAGAAGAGCAGGGCATAAAGCAAGCCCAGATGCTTGATGAAGACCAAGTGGAGTGGTTTAGGCCTACACATGATGAAATGCAGGTAAAGGTAGTGTGTGCTGCCATGCTAATGGCCATGCTAGTGAAAGTAGCGATGGAATGTGCCATGGTGGTGCAAAAGAAGCAAAATTTTGCCAGGGGACATAGAGTAGTCGTACCTATGGAAGAAGTTGAGGGGAATGCAAAAGAGAAGGAGTTTCTCTCTTCCTTGGCGAAGCCTGATGCAGTGGTAGAAGAGGTGCTTGTAGAACAGGTAATTGAAGCTGAAGAGAAAGAGGTGTTGATCGACCTTGAAGGGTCGGTTGAAGAGGAAGGGCTCGATGATGCTGGAATTGAGTGTGTGGCCAAAGAGGAGGTTGTGATGCCAAAGACGGAGGAGATTCCGATGCAGCAGACATGTCCAAGGGTGGAGAAATAAGAATCCCAAGCAATGACTTTGCGTTCATTGAAGGTATGTAAGATATAGTTGATGCATATGGTGGTAGATATAGCTATACGGAGTCTGGTTCAGCAGGTGTAGGGGGTCTATGCTCAAGTCCTCCACTTTATTTGGTTGGGAGGGAGGGTCAGACATGTGTTGGAGCTTAGTGTCAGGTATAGGCTAGGGCCAGCCTCCACACATGATGGTCTAGGTGCTGCGGTATGGCACTATGTTGAGCAGTTACAAATGGGTGGAAGGTATTAAAAGCAAGTGTTTGATCCAGGTGGAATCTATATGATGGAGGGGGTTGGGCAACCAACATAAGCAGTGTTCTCATATGTCAGGAATAAAACTGTGTACATACGGACAAGTCTCTTTTGAGTTTTCTCATTTTGTGCTCAGTGTTTGGAGTTTATAGGGTGATCACACTCTTATGTGGTTGAGCATAAATGCTCAACTAGGGGGTGGGCAAGAATGGTACAGCCAAAGTGTGTCAACCATAGAAGAGGGCATGGAAAGAAATGTGCATGTTAGCTTGGCAAAAGTCTGGAGCAGTTAGGAAGATCATGGGCTGACAAGCAGCATCGGGAATGTATGCCTAATGTGGTATATAGTCCAAGGAAGGCTCCATCAGGGTCTAATTGGGGAAGAAAATGAACGAGATGCAAAGTGCAACTTTTTGGTCCAGGAATGAAGAGCTTGAAGTGATGAAGAAGCAGGTCCAAACAGCCCATCAAACCGAGCTACGGAGCCCGAGTTATTGAAGGTTGAAGGTTCATTGTGTTCTAGATTTTTGTTGAACATGGCAGCCATGGATAGGTGGCCCAGGTAGGTGTCAAAGGATATATGTGTAGTGCTCGAGTTGTGGAGAATACTTGCCTTCTCGGATTGCAAAGCGGAGCTCAGGTTAGCAAGATATGGTCAGTTGAAAAATTTTCGGGGACCAGTTTTGAGCCCACTTGCCCACATTGGGAAATGCACCATCTCGTGTTTTCATGAGCTCACCAGGTGTTTGGTGTATAGTATGCAGTGTATGATGCTAACAGGTAGTGACTGCACGTCAAACGGAGTCCGGAGCGGGGAGATACTGAAGTCGAAAGATGAGGTTCACTTATCCGGAATTGATTACAGATGATCAGTTGTTTGCTGCCTCGATTTGAGGGCTTAGAGAACTAAAAGACGATGAGGTCGGATGGTTTTGCAGCCGAAAACATGGAGTTATGCTCGAGCTTTGCAGTCTGGCAACCCGACACTGGAGCCATCAATGGCAGGCATTGCAAATTGGAGGAAGCAAAGTTTTGTTTAATAAAGGTTTTTGTTTGTGTTCAAAATCCTTAAAAGGCCGGATCTTTACGGTGTTGCCACGTGGCACTGTAAAACCCCACACACAGGAGCCGGTTGCCCCAGGATGGGGTATATGGGCATGGCGATGTAGCCCATTTGAAGTATGAAGTGGAGAATGGGGAGCTTAGTTGTGCAAGCTATGGCGGACCCCCGAGGGGGTGTTGCTCTAGCGGTTCGCGACGGCGTGGGGTGGCCCATGGGCACGCCACTGGTGGTTTTGGGCAGTGCGATGGCACCTGTGGTGCGCACTACCGCGTCAGCAGGTGATAGTGGTTGGGCCAGGTGATGATGTGGCATGCCGCCCAAGGAGGGGCCCGTGCACGTAGCCTTCCAAGGCCCCAAATTTTGGAGTTAGAGTGAGAGGGCAATAGCAACCTCCCTATTGGCCCCCCCTCCCCGATGCATAGCAGGGGATGTGTCCCATGGTAGAGAGAGGAAAGAAAGATGGCAAGCTTAAGGCCGGTCAAGGGGAGGAATCCCACCAAAGGATAGCAAGGGAGAGCTTGAAGGCTTTAGGGTGAAAATAAAAAATGGGATCCCACAACAAGTATGTCGAGAAAGAGTAAGAGAGGAAAAAAACAAAGGGATGAAGCCAAAAGGAGAGCCGGGCGACCAAATTGGGCAAGTGTACACCATGCAGATACCAAACACCAAGAAAGTGCCAAGTGGTAGCCCTGCAATGGAAATTTCTAAAGGAAGATCTAGTTAGTTGTACGAGCTAGATAGCTCTTGTTTTTCTCATTTTTAGCCTTAGCCAAGCCTTATAAAAGGGCACATGAGTGATTTTTCAAGGTATTTTTTTCCAGAGGGAGTGATTGAAGGTTTTAAAGCCTGTGTATTGCAAGCTTTCCATTGGAGCTCCATACTTGACTGTACTACCCCCTATGCAATAATACCAAATATTTGCCCCTACTGCTTGTGTTGCTTCTCCCCATCTCCCTCCTTTTCTCTTGCTCTTTGTGTACTTGTCGGTTTTTGCAAAGGGTTTGCCTGCAACTTCAAGGGTGTCACTAAGAGGGTAGGATTGGGGTGTCTTGTGAGCCAGAAAGGGTGAGTTGAGCAGTGTGGGTGTGTTTGTGTTGAAGGGTGTTTCTTGCAAGGTGCGAGGCAGTGGTTTGGTATGCTAAAGTGGAATTGTTAGTGAAAATTATTCAATTTGAAGGTGTTATTAGAGAGATTAGGGGTGCTGTGGAATCCTTGGGCTATAGAGAGGCAAACATTTTGTGTGCTCGGTGTGTTCCCTATTCCCCCTCTCCAACGTTTGACCAAGACTTATGTACACACAATATATACTCTGTTATGCCATGTAACGTTCTCACTTGATATCACCAAATGGAATTCTCCTCAGGGATGAGAGAAGCCCACACACGCACACACCATCAGAAAAAAACTAATGTAGGTAACGTAAGCATGTCCCTTGTTATATTTACATATACC
Source organism: Adiantum capillus-veneris (assembly GCF_014529385.1). Classification (NCBI taxonomy): domain Eukaryota; kingdom Viridiplantae; phylum Streptophyta; class Polypodiopsida; order Polypodiales; family Pteridaceae; genus Adiantum; species Adiantum capillus-veneris. Next base: position 28,587,036 of record NC_140937.1, on the reverse strand, counting down.
CACACATGGGTAGAACTATCCAGTTTAATACTTGGTATTAAACCCTAGCTTCATTGGGTTCTACTTACAAAAAGGGCCTAACAACATCTAACATATATGTGAGCAAGCACATACCACATATACTTGTTTGTAATCAAGCACATGCTTAGGAATGAATACCCAATTATATGGTTGTTAGGTTTTCCGTTGTGACTTTATGAACGTTCACTCATTTCACTTTGTAAACAAGGAAAGCTACCTATTTTTTTGGGGCATGATAATTGCTTAGCTTACATCCAGACTTGCCATCATATGAAGTTAACTTGACAATGTTAACCTTTTGGAATGGTCTTCATCTCTTGTTCTCTTTATCTTCCATGATGATGCTGATTCTCTGGCAGCACATGGGTGTATTGATGATAAACACGTATAGATGGTTGGTTCAACTACTTGTTTAAGGATGAAGAATCTTTCTTTATAACTTGGTCTTGACATATCTTTCTTATTTGGCTCATATCTTCCCACACGTTCCTATATCTTTCACACCATCTCAACTGTGCATCGAGGAATTCTCTCTCTCACGATCCGATGAATCTGGTGCTTCACCGCCCACACTTACACACATACTCGTGCAGAATTGATCAATACGGAGCAGCTCCACCTTTGCTATGTAGACTCTGTGGCCTTCATAAGCGATCTCCCCTGGCCCTCATATGTGATCCCCCATCGGTACTGTGAGTGCCTTCTCCGTGAGCTCTTCAACATAAGCTGTCAAACCCCACGATCTAGCCTTCACTGGTTGCACAAATCCCCTCACACAAACACACATGCACACACAATGTACAGGGTTGCTCCCTATCATAAACATACACATAATTTAGGCATACACTCTCTAATAGAGCTCTATTATCTCCTGGGATGTACCATGGATCAGATCGGACATGCGTAGTGGTGCAATATAACATTCACAACATATAGAGTTCGTGGAGATGGAAACTTCATCCATGGCTCAAGAAATACATATCCCATAAAAAGATTACAGAATTGTACTATAGGTAGGTGCCATGCACCTACCCAGTATTTGGGGTTTGATTATGCATACGTTTTCTCAACATTTTGCTGATATTTTCTGAAGCAAATTAGTAGTTATTTTTATGGTTGTATCGTCTGAAAATCTTGGTGTCTAATTGCCGGCTGCAATACTGCGGTAGATTACGTGTTAATCTACTGAGGTATAGATTACCCACTCAATACATTTAAAATTTTTGATTCTCTAAAAATCGCTCTATCTTCATTATTAAGCATACAGGTATGTATTCTGGAAAAGATTTGAGTCAACATTTGAGGAACTTCGACCTTTTTCTGATTGCATTTACCTGGCTACCTACCTACACATAGTTTATAGCATAGATTCCATGCAAGGGTATGGAACATTGGGGTGACTCTACCAGACTTTAGGGTTTGGAAGCGGATTTTTGTAACATTCAAACTAGTTTTCTAATGCACTTTCTGGTCCTATAATGCATTTTGATTATGTTCTACTGTTAGCATAATTCATGCTCAGCTGAAACTTAATGAAAACGTTTTTAGTTAATCTTTTGGATCTACATTTAGTCATAGAAGGATCTGAGAAGTCTCAGTGAAAAGTTAAGGAAAAGGTTTTTTTCCTCATTTGGATCTATATTCAATCATAAGAGGTATATTCCTATTACTGGTGTCTATTCTCGCTGAGCCTGAAATGGTACAGGATAATGATAAAGTTTACGTATTTATACTTTCTGATGTAACTTTTGATACACTTTCTGGCTCCTATAATGCTACCTCTCTTTGGTTTTTAATAATATTTATAGGCTTTATATGTTGACTGTATAGAACAATTTAAACATCAGCCTCACTACATGGTTTTGGTAGACCTAAGTTGAGGACCCATTGACACTGGTATTTGTCTCGATTGCTAAAAGATCTTGAGCAAAATGTTACTGCCTAGTTCAAACTTCTTGTTACTACATGGTTTTTTGAAAGTTAATGCTTGCCTTTTTCACATCTATGGTGGTAGGTATATGACTATAGTTGTATGGCTATAGATGAGTATATTCACTTTAGTAAATTCAGTAATGGAACTGCTTTTCAACATTTTTCTCTTTGTTGAATAGATGCATAACTTTTAAAATTAGTGTTAGTGTTTTGCTTTGAACATACTCCAATGTTTTTTTTATAAAAGAGCCTTAATCCTCACGTGAGGGTCTCGGATGAAATGGCATCAGATTGGAAATTTGAAAATTGATTCAAATTACAAAGGAGATGCGGTCCAATTTTTTTGGAATTAAATGATATATACATTATCGTAGATTAATGGCTCATTCTTTTATCTTAATATTTGATCTATGTTATGGTGTTAGTTTTTGATGTAATTTTTGACACCAATAACAAGGGGAGGGAGTCGTTGACACCTGTCTTCCCAAGTAGTGCTAATTCCAACGAGCTTGTGTTTCTTAGATGGTGACAAGTAAGAGATTCTTTCATTGGGATTACAACGACAATTGCAACAATAATAGAAGATTTTCCACCATTCAATTATTTTTATTAGCAATAGGTAACCCTTGTATATGATTCTTGTAAAGGGGTTTTCAAAAAGAAATATTGAGGGTAGAATCGGCTATGCAAAGGCTATTACTCTCTCTCTCTCTCTCTCTCTCTCTCACACACACACACACACACACACACACACACACACACATACACAAACAATAAAGACTGTATCTATGGAAGACTAGGGATTTGAGGAAATTGAAAAAAAACCAGTAGAATATAGCAATTCACAATAAATTATTTCTTGTTTAGAGTTATCATTTTAATTTAGATCTACGTAATGAAACTTCTATGACAACAAAAGATGAAGCTTTTTTGTTATCACCAAGTTTTTTTCTATTTTTATATGGTCTACTCTCTCTCTCTCTCTCTCTCTCTCTCTCTCTCTCTCTCTCTCTCTCTCACACACACACACACACACACACACACACATACACACACATAATTAAGAATGTCTTGTATATGAAGTGCATTCTTAACTACAAGCTCTTTGAAATTTTTAGCTGAACTCTCTCTCTTTGTGTGTGAGGTCCCCACCCCGCCGTATCAAACGGCAAATCTGATGGTAAACCTGGTGGCCACTAGATCTATAACGGAAGCAAACAAAGTGGTTCAGGGTTCAACTAGCGGACAATCTCTCATCACAAAGTGAGTCGAGTTCGAGCCTACTAGCAATGAGATCTAGGTCCACCACGCAGGGGAAGTATACCTAACCTATCTAGCGATCTAAGACCCACCTTCCAAGAGGAGAGAAATCCCGAGTACCTTTTTTCCCATGTTTCAAAGGCACGTACACTTGAAACTTCGCCGCTCTAGGGGCAATGAGTAATACTAATGTGGATTTAAACACTATGGGGACAGAGAATTCCCGACCAATCGGGACCAACCTTCTCATAGGCATTGGCAACCTGAGCAAGGCCCCCACTTTCCACAACCACACTCACACTTACTTGTGTGTCCTAATTACTACCACTTTGGTTGTTCAACATAAAAATTCCTTGATTAGATTCCGAATCACAATGTTCGTTAAGAAAGCCCTTCAACCAGTATTGCAAAGCGGCACCAAGACAGAAATTCTAGTAAAAATTCTACTCAAAATTATTCATTAAAATTCCAATGTTCTGGAGGTACAACATCCCCTCTCCAGCGAGAGTTTACTCCTCCTGTTGTCGCATAGCTGCCCATACAACTAGGTATGTCCACCGCATAGAAAGCACGACATGGACATTCCCACCACACAGAAAGCAGGACGTGGGTTCCCACCGCATACAAAGCAAGTCGTGGATAAAGGCCCTAAGCTAGTAAGTCTAGCTACTGCGAAATCATCGCGAGCCGCCCCTTGTGATCAATAGGGGGATCATGACTAATTCAACATTGGAAATAGAATGAACATGCCGAGCTAAATTGTCCCTAGAGACATTATTTCCTATTTCAAACAGTATATCCATCAACCAGTCTTTTCTACTTAGACTTTAATATACAATTGAATTCAATGCCGAGGTTTCCGTCGGATTTCTCCAACATGTTTAGGAATATGTTATTTCCTAACTTATTGTATGCAATGTTAAATTAAACAACTTGAATAAAAATGTGACCTACCTCTTCCATTTCTTCGTCAATGGCCCGTGCTTGTTCGTCCATGGGAGCTTTTCCTTTTCCATTCACATTGCTCGTTCCCGCCTCGCGGTCGTGGGCACCACCGAAGCGAGTTCTCTTAACTGTGGCCATTTTATACTCACTACTTTAAATGATAAACTTGGAGAAAAGAGCTAATGTCCGAGAGCATCATAACATTCCAAATGATAGATTATAATCATTGAACAATCCCCCTTATACGAGAGGGTTAGATTTTCCTTCGAGACAAAGTAATCTTATGGATAATACTTTACTTGTTGTATGGGAGCCGGATCTAAAGTTAATCACTTGGCTTAGATGATTAAGAATATCAGAATTTTACTAATTAAATTACAAGAGAGATGAATTAAGCAAGCTCAATCACTTTCCTAATGCAATTAGAAAGATGCAGAATTACCGCATGCATAGGTGAGAGAAAATTCTCTTCTTAGTGGCTTAATGATGGATTAATTTTGCTTTAATCACATCTTAATGTATGAGAAAATTGAATCTAACTTAGTTACACCAATATTGTGTGGTAAAAGAATGAATTTCATCAAATCTACATCATTACTGGCTTGACAATTAATTACTATCCTACCTAGAGAGAGAATTCTCTTCTAATCATGTATTAATCATTGATTAAGAATGATGACTGGCTGCATAATTAGCTATTGGATGATGATTATGTAATGGAATATAGATATGGAGAATTAGAGAGCAGCTATTTGGGAATTATAGCTAGGATTGAGCATGGTAGATGAAGAATTGAGAGAATGATGAAGAGGTTTACAGATGAGCATAAATTAAATCATGATTACCGTGATTAGGGGCTGAAATCCTCTCGATTTTCTGATCCAATGGAGTTCTCAAGATGAGAATCCGGCAGTACTTCCCTCCTTTGCTTCTCCTCCAAAAACTGTGTGTGCCGACAGCACCTCCCCAAGGTGTGTGTGTGTAAGAGTGTGTCTGTGTATTGAGTGGGTGTGTGAGCGTGTGTCTGTGTGTGTGTGTGTGTGCACACTCTTAAATAGGATCCTTCAAGCTGAAAATCGATCAGGCTTGCTCTTTGCATCTGAATGAGCACTCAGCTAATGCATGGCAAGTCTAGTTTCCTGCCTACCAAGTGTCCAGTTAGCTAGTCTAACTGGCTCTCACACTCACTCTCAAGCTTGAAAACTCTGCCACAACTCCCACAAGACAAGAGGGCACCCGCTAACTGCTAAAGCTGGCTCTGAGTGGCCTGGAACCTGTTCCCACACAGCCTCGAGCCCCGGTGCCTCCCCGCACAACGTTAGGAAAAATTTGTTTTATGCTAAAACGGCCCATATGAGTCAGAATTTAATGCCGTAAATTGCTATACTAAGCTGTAACTAAGGCGTACTAGTCCGAGTACCTGCCATATTTAGCAGCCTCCCGGGGTCCGAAAAGGCATTTTTTCAAATTCGGGATTCGGGTGCAATTTTTTGAGACGGTCAAAACTGGACGGGTGGGTTGACCAAAAACTTACTATTTTTGGAATTTTTTTACAAAAATTATTTTAATTCACATCTCGAAGCTTTAAAACATTCTAAACATCATGGCACTGACAGAATTTGGAAAACTGCTAAAAATAGTAACTTTTTTCATTATGTTCATTTCATGCTAGAAGGGTGCTCTTTTTTTGTCGAGGTTGGAGACCTTACAACCTCCCCAACGTGAAAAATTTGAGATGTCCTTATCTCAAGAATGTGTTTAGGTAATCTTTTATGAGCGTTGGTTCGTCCTCCCAAGTTGCATCTTCTTCAGGGTAATCCTTCCACTTTACTAGATGCTCCGTGATTGTTTTGTTGTGTAACTTCCTTTCCCTTGTTTCAAGTACATAATCAGGTTGGAGCTCGAGAACTCCTTGTGCTGGCATGACTATCTGATCTGAGTCCAAGAATTGATCAGGATTAGGAATATAGGGTTTGAGTAAGCTGACGTGGAATACATCATGAACGTTCAAGTTTGCAGGTAACTTTAGCTTGTAGGCCTTGTCACTCACAACCTTAAGGATCTCGATGGTCCACAATACCTTGGGCTTAGCTTCTTATATCTGCCTAGTGATAAGTTGCTTTTATTTGGTCAGAATCACAGAAAAACCTTATCTCCTTCTGAATGTTCTTTTTGAACGGTTCTTATCTGCATATTGTTTCTGTTTATCCTGAGCTAAATGTCTTGGCGAATAGCTCTAGTCTGAGCTTCCATATCTTCTAGCATCTTCCTAGAGTCTTCTACCCTGATGGTTGGATCTGAAAAGTTAAGCGGTGCTAAGCAGTCCTGTCCATAAAGATCTTTGAAGGGTGACATTCCAATGCTTCTGTGTTCGGAAGAATTATAAGTATATTCTACCAAAGGAAGATATTGTAACCACTTCTTTGGCTCTTGAGAACAATAGGCTCTGAAAATGTCCTTAATGACTTGATTTACTCTTTCAGTCTGCCCATCTGTCTGTGGATGATATGATGTGCTAAAGGCTAATTGTGACCCAATAGATTGGAAAAGAGAAGTCCAAAATTTTGATGTAAACTTGGCATCTCTGTCACTGACGATACGCTTGGGTAAACCATGTAACCTAAAAATCTCCTTGATGAATACCCGGCTAATATCCGAAGCACTAAAGGTTGTCTTTACGGGTATTAGATGAGCCACTTTTGTGAGAATATCAACAACCATGAAAACAAAATCATAACCTCCTGTAGAAGGTAATCCTGTAGCAAAGTCCATATTGATGCATTCCCATTTCATCTGGGGTATGTCAAGAGGTTGAAGTTACCCTAGTAACTTGATCCTTTCAGCTTTTATCCGCTGACAAGAAAGACATTGCCTCACATAGCGAAGTATGTATCCTTTCATTCCATACCAAAAATAACTCCTCCTGAAAGCATGAAGAGTCTTAGGATAACCACGATGTCCTGATGTAGGGCTATCGTGTGCTTCATACAAAATAGCCTTGTTTAAAGCTGGGTCTCTGGGTACACAGAGTCTATGTCTGTAGTAAAGACATCCTCCCATAATGATACTATACACTGGTATTTTGGATCTACCAAAGATGCTTATTTTATTTTGTCCCAAATAGGGTTATTTGGAATAGAGATAGCTCCGAGAAAAGATTTTCGGCTAAGTCCATCTGCAACTGCATTCTCCTTCCTTGGTCTATAATTTATATCAAGGTCATATTCTTGTAAAAGCTCTATCCATTGTCGTTGTCGCATATTGAGAATAGGTTGAGTAAAAATCCATTTTAAGCTCTTGTGGTCTGTAACCAGTTGAAACTTACGACCGAGAAGATAATGTCTCCATAACTTCAACGCATGTATAACCGCTAAAAGTTCCAAATCGTGAGTAGGATAATTCTTCTCATGATCCCTCAGTTTTCGCGAAGTATACGCCACCGGTCTTCCTTCTTGAGTAAGAACTCCGCCTAGAGCAAATTTGCTGGCATTGGTTGCTACTTCAAATTCCTTACTAAAATCTGGAAGCTTTAAAATAGGAGCTGAGACCAAGAATTCTTTTCGCTTAGCAAATCTAGACTCGTGTTCGGTCTTCCATTCGATCCTCATTCCTTTCTTCAGGAGTTCCGTCAAAGGTGCAGCAATACGTGCATATTCCTTGACAAAAATCCTGTACCATCCCGTTATCCCAAGAAATCCTCTTACTTTGCTGACGGTGGATGGTTGAAGCCAATCAACGATATCCTTGATTTTATCTAGGTCCACTGAAATCCCTTCGGCCGATATGACAAATCCAAGATAATTGACCTTTGGTGAGCAAAAGGTACACTTGCTCTCTTTAGCGTAAAGTTGGTGTTCTCGAAGGAGATCAAGTACTTTGCGAACATGCTCTTTGTGATCTGCCTCGTTCTTAGAATAGATCAAAATGTCATCAAAGAAAACAAAGACAAAATCATCCAGATAAGGTCTGAAAATATCATGCATGAGGCGATTGAAGCTTGCAAGAGCATTTGTTAGACCAAAAGACATTACTATGAATTTGTAGTGTCCATACCTAGTGTTGAAAGTTGTATTTGGAATATCTGATTCCTTGATCCTGATTTGGTAATATCCTGCTAACCTTAGATCAATCTTTGTAAACATTTTGGCGCCGTGGAGCCTGTCCAAGAGTTCGTCAATCCTTGGAATTGGATATTTGTTCTGGACAGTTACCTGGTTCAGTCCACGGTAATCTATGCATAGCCTTAAGGTTCCATCCCTCTTCTTCTGAAAAAGAATTGGTGCACCCCAAGGAGAAGTACTGAGTCGAATGAATCCTTGCTCAATGAGTTGCCTAAGTTGTTCCTTGAGTTCGATGGACTCTAGAAGTGACATTTTATAAGGTCTTTTTGAAATAGGTTCAGATCTAGGGATAGTCTCAATCTCATGATCTGCTTCTCTATGTGGCGGAATATTCGTAAGGTCTTCAAGGAATACATCATCATACTCCCTCAACCAGTTTGGTCAAAGTGTGGTATCTGATTGGTCCACCTTGTTGAGCTTTACCGCATAAATTTGTTGCCCCTTTCTCAATCCCTTCAAAAGTCTGCTGGCTTTAACTAGAGTAGCCCTAGGTCTCCCATTTTCCCCCTGGATTAAGACTTCATTACCCAAGTTATCTGTAAAAGTAAAGTTCCCTTGTGCACAATGGATGTGGGCCTTATTTTGCTTTAACCAGTCCATCCCTAGTATCCCATCAAAGAATCCTAAGGGCAGGGTTCGAAATTGGGCAGAAGTTGGGTGTTCCCCTAAATTAATGGCGATTTTTCCTGCAGAATTTTGAGATACTACTTCCTTGCCGTTTGCTAACTCTACCACCAGCTTGCTTGTTGGATACTTATCTAGCTTAAGCTTACTCATGCATCTGGGTGAAAGAAATGAAAGAGTGCTACCACAATCTATAAGGAAGTTAACTTGTTCACCTTTGAGAGATCCTGAACGTATGAATGACTACGTATAGCTCGCAACCATTGGGGTTGTCAATTGCAGCATGAAAGGTTGCTCTCTCCACTGCTTCGTCTCCCACAGTTGGTTGTACCACTGCGGCATTCACTCTGGCGGTAACTCCACGCCCTCGCCCTCTGTTCATCCTTCCACGTCCTCCTCTTCCATTAGGTTGGCCACGCCCATGGGCATTCAAGGATATGGCATTAGCGCTGATTGCCTGAGTGTTCCTTGGGCACTTGGATCTGTAATGTCCATACTCGCCGCAACCATAGCATCGAACATATGGAAACTCCATGGTTGTGGTGGTAGCCACAATATGGCGCTGGTCATATGCTTGGTTGGTTGGTCTATTATTCCAAACATTTGTCCTTGCCCTCTTTGCAAAATGATTCCTCCTATTCTTATCAACTTTTTGTACTTCAAGAGCTAAAGGTTTGGCCCTCAACAAAGCATCTTGTAGTGTTTTCGGCCTGAGAGCTTCCAACCAAGTATTCAAAGGGTCAATTAGACCTTGGCAGAACCTCGCTACCTGTTGTTCTAAAGTCATCTTAGGAGCATATCTCCGAAGAGTGACAAACTTTGCATAATACTCTTCGACAGGTGAAGTCAGCTGCCGAAGTGAAAAGAACTCGTTCATCTTCAAGGTTTTATAGACGAGTGGTAAATAACGTCCCATTATTGCAGCTTTGATGTCTTCCCAGGATTGGGAATATCCCTTGATATCCAAATCCCTGCAATGTTGCTTCCACCATATCTTGGCATCGCAAGACAAGTGGAACATCGCAAGGATGGTTTGATTCATGGGTTGGGTTCCCGCAGCTTCAACGTAATCATCCATAGCCTCCATCCACACTTCTGCATCTCTCTCCACATTTTTCCCCTTGCCCTTAAAGATCGGAGGTTGGGCTTGTTTGAGGAGGAGCTTCTTCTCTTGCGCTGCCTAGTAGAGAGCAGCAGGTGGTGCCTACATGGGTTGTACGAGATTTTTGATACCATTACTTGGATTTCAAAATACACACGAGACTTTAAATAAAATTCAAGATCCCACTTTATCAAGAGACAGAGATTCAGAGACAAAAAATCACTTTATTGATGAAAATTTATTACAATCAAAACCCCACAAGGTTTAGGATAACTGATGATCAATTTATTACATGGATTTTTTGGATTGCGTATAAGATACGCCTAGCAGATTGTGTTCACATGATACTCTACTTTATTCGTGAAGTAGTTTCTATACTCATCCTTGAGAGGATAGTAAACTAAGGTGTCAAGCCGGGATTCTTCTTTTGGTACTCCAAAATTTCTAACTCTGTTTGTTGGGATTACATTGGTGACCTTCTCCAAAAGCCACTCGTTGAGGGTTTGATTGGTGTTGTCAGAGACAGTCAGGTCAAATCGTGTAGGCAACAAGTAGAATATCTCCACCACCCTCAACTCTTCTCCCCAACGTATCTTCTTCAAATCGGTAGCCAGGCATCCAAGCTTCTGAGCATTGATGTAGTAAACCCCTCCAGCAAGTGTCCAATCAAGTCCCCATCCTCTATCGATGCAAGTGGAGTGTGGCGTATGAGCCTTCATCATTATCTCCATGACATCTCGCCTGAATTGGTACACTGGGGATCGTCGAGCTTGCTCGTAAATAAGCTCAAACACTTGGAACTTCCGATATTCTAGCACAGGGTCTTCCTGCAACACCAATGCAAGGAATTCGGATCAGCTACCTACATACTTTTAGTTATTTTTAAAGATTCAAACAATACGACTTTATTTCTCAGCCTAACCTTGGCTCTGATACCAGGTGTGAGGTCCCCACCCCGCCACATCAAATAGCAGATCTGATGGTAAACCTGGTGGCCACTAGATCTATAGAGGAAGCAAACAAAGTGGTTTAGAGTTCAACTAGCGGACGATATCTCATCACAAAGTGAGTCGAGTTCAAGCCTACTAGCAATGAGATCTAGCTCCACCTCGCAGGGGAAGCATACCTAACCCATCTAGCAATCCTAAGACCCACCTTCCAAGAGGAGAGAAATCCTGAGTGCCTTTTTCCCCATGTTTCAGAGGCACGTACACTTGAAACTTCGCCGCTCTAGGGGCAATGAGTAATAGTAATGTCGATTTAAACACTATGGGGACAGAGAGTTCCCAAACAATCGAGACCACCCTTCTCATAGGCATTGGCAACTTGAGCCAAGCCCCCACTTTCCACCCCCACACTCACACTTCCTTGTGTGTCCTAATTACTACCACTTTGGTTGTTCAACATAAAAATTCCTTGATTAGATTTCGAATCACAATGTTCGTTAAGACAGCCCTTCAACCAGTATTGCAAAGCGACACCAAGACAGAAATTCTAGTAAAAATTATATTCAAACTTATTCATTAAAATTCCAATGTTCTGGAGGTACAACATCCCCCCTCCAGCGAGAGTTTACTCCTCCTATTGTCGCATAGCTGCCCATACAACTAGGTATGTCCACCGCATAGAAAGCACGACATGGACATTCCCACCGCATAGAAAGCAAGACGTGGGTTTCCACCACATAGAAAGCAAGTCGTGGGTAAAGGCCCTAAGCTAGTAACTCTAGCTACTGCGAAATCGTCGCGAGCCGTCCCCTGTGATCAATAGGGGGATCATGACTAATTCAACATTGGAAATAGAATGAACATGCCGAGCTAAATTTTCCCTAGCAGACATTATTTCCTATTTCAAACAGTATATCCATCAACCAGTCTTTCCTACTCAGAATTTAATATACAATTGAATTCAAATGCCGAGGTTTTCGTCGGATTTCTCCAACATGTTTAGGGATATGTTCTTTCCTAACTTATCGTATACAATGTTAAATTAAACAACTTGAATAAAAATGTGACCTACCTCTTCCATTTCTTTGTCAATGGCCCGTGCTTGTTCGTCCATGGGAGCTTTTCCTTTTCCATTCACATTGCTTGTTCCCACCTTGTGGTCGTGGGCACCATCGAAGTGAGTTCTCTTAACCGGGGCCATTTTATACTCACTACTTTAAATGATAAACTTCGAGAAAAGAGCTAATGTTAGAGAGCATCATAACATTCCAAATGATAGATTATAATCATTGAACAATCCCCCTTATACGAGAGGGTTAGATTTTCCTTCGAGACATAGTAATCTTATGGATAATACTTTACTTGTCGTATGGGAACCGGCTCTAAAGTTAATCACTTGGCTTAGATGATTAAGAATATCAAAATTTTACTAATTAAATTACAAGAGAGATGAATTAAGCCAGCTCAATCACTTTCCTAATGCAATTAGAAAGATGCAGAATTACCACATGCATAGGTGAGAGAAAATTCTCTTCTTAGTGGCTTAATGATGGATTAATTTTTCCTTAATCACATCTTAATGTATGAGAAAATTGAATCTAACTTAGTTACACCAATATTGTGTGGTAAAAGAATGAATTTCATCAAATCTACATCATTACCGGTTTGACAATTAATTACTATGCTGCCTAGAGAGAGAATTCTCTTCTAATCATGTATTAATCATTGATTAAGAATGATGAATGGCTGCATAATTAGCTATTGGATAATGATTATGTAATGGAATATAGATATGGAGAATTAGAGAGCAGCTATTTGGGAATTATAGCTAGGATTAAGCATAGTAGATGAAGAATTGAGAGAATGATGAAGAGGTTTACAGATGAGCATAAATTAAATCATGATTACCGTGATTAGGGGCTGAAATCCTCTCGATTTTCTGATCCAATGGAGTTCTCAAGACGAGAATCCGGCAGCACTTACCTCCTTTGCTTCTCCTCCAAAAGCTGTGTGTGCCGGTAGCACCTCCCCAAGGTGTGTGTGTGTGTGTACTGAGTGGGTGTGTGAGCATGTGTGTGTGTGTGTGTGTGTGTGTGTGTGTGTGTGTGTGTGTGTGTGTGTGTGAGCACACTCTTAAATAGGCTCCTTCAAGCTAAAAATCGATCAGGCTTGCTATTTGCATCTGAATGAGCACTCAGTTAATGCATGGCAAGTCTAGTTTCCTGCCTAACAGTGTCCAGTTAGCTATTCTAACTGGCTCTCACACTCACTCTCAAGCTTGGAAACTCTCCCACATCTCCCACAAGAAAAGAGGGCGCCCCCTAGCTTCTAAGTCTAGCTCTGAGTGGCATGGAACCTGTTCCCACACAGCCTCGAGCCCCTGTGCCTCCCAACACAACTTTAGGAAAAATTGGTTTTAGGCTAAAACAGCCCATACGAGTCAGAATTAAATGCCGTAAGTTGCTGTACTAAGATCTAACTAAGGCGTACCGGTCCGAGTACCTAGCATATTTAGCAGCCCCTCGGGGTCCGAAAATGCATTTTTTCAAATTCGGGGTACGGGTGCAGTTTTTCGAGACGGTCAAAACTGGACAGGTCGGGTGACCAAAAACTTACTATTTTTGGATTTTTTTTACAAAAAATATTTTACTTCACATCTCGAAGCTTCAAAACATTCTAAACATCATGTCACTGACAGAATTTGGAAAACTGCTAAAAATAGTAACTTTTCCATTGTGTTCATTTTATGGTACAAGGGTGCTCTTTTTTGGTCGGGGTCAGAGACCTTACATTGTGTCTCTCTCTGTCTCTCTCTCTCCTACAAAGTAATGCATAAAGAAGAGCTTCACAATACCATTGTAAAATGTGTTGAGTTTATGCAGCCAGAAGGCATTGAAGGAATGATTTTTGCAATGCAATAATCTTTCTTATATGTGGATAAGGTAGTGCTATCACACACTTTAAATGATGCACAAAATCTTATGGTTGTCCTTGAGAACTTTTGATCAAGTGGCATGAATTTGATATGCATCATTTCAAAGTTGGGAAGAGAACATAGTATGTATTCAAAAACATGTGTAATGTGGGGAATGTCAAATGTTGGGTTCTCAAGAAGTACCTTTTTGACACATTGGTGACACAAGCTCTTCTTTATGGAGTTGAAGGGTGGGACAAAAGCATCTCGATGCTCCTATCTCTTGAGTCAGAATCTCTTCCATTTGAGGTTATGGGCATGAAAAGGGTTGTGGAGCACATGATAAATATGCATCAAAACCCTTCCTCTAACTAAAAAACCATGTTCTTTGCCAAAAAAGAAAATCGTACTAACCCTTATATTTTTTAGCCTATCCCCTTGTTGATGATATGCACTATCTCACGGCCATTCGGATTCGTTCCCAGTCCCTTTGATGCAAGACATGGTATTGGGGCAAAGAGTCAAATTGACCCTGCGTATTATGCTCACTTTAAGCTGGAGAGTCAGGGTTCTAGGGTATAAAACATTCGCTCTACACATCACGCTCACTTGAAGTTGGAGAGTCAGGGTTCCAGGGTATAAAACATTCACTCTACACATTACGCTGTCGAGAAATTTGCGGTCTTGCTAGGAAAGCACCGGGCTTATGGCTGTGAGAGTTTGTGAGAGAACTCAACAAAAACTATATGAAGGAGTTAAACCATAGATGCCATGAAGACTAGGGCTTGGAAAGAAGTGCAATCAAAGAAGACTCACTCTTTCTCTCTTGCATTCACACACACAAAGAAAGAACGCAAAAGAGAATGTCAAAACAATACAAAGATGAAAACATCAAGGCTATGGTCATATCGTATCATGGGTAATATGAAAGGGTTAATGGATGAGTTAATGGCATTCAATCTTGGCTGACCAAATAGGCTACGAATTGTTCTTTGGAATTGTAGTTTTGTGCTTACCATAATATATATATTTTGTCTAGTGATTGGGATTAATTGTGTGTACAAATCCTCTTGGTTCATAGCAAGATAACTACGCTTACATCAAAAGAAAAATTATAGTCTATGAGAGGTAGTATGATGGGATCCAGTGATAGAAGTATTTCATTGAGCCTTTCTGGGCCAAAGAGAAACACTATACGTTGTTGAAAGTGTATTTTACGGCTAATCCATACGTTAATTCTAATAGATCGTACAGAGTGAAAGCGATAGAAATTATCATCATGTGGGTTATTCATCTAGGATAGTATGTGAGAAATGTAGATATGAGAGAAGTGAAGAGATGAGAAGTTTCCCTCCCAAGCCCTATTCTTGCCCGTAAGCAATAAGGATACTGCGGGGAGAGATGTACCTGTAGCAAAGAGAACCTAGAGAGGATGAATTACTAAGAATGAGAGAGATAGGTTTGGTTAAGGAGATGAGATTAGATACATATATATATGTTGGATTAAAGATGAAAATGAAAACAACAAGAAATCAAGAAAACATCAATGTAGAACACATCTTACTTGAAACCCTTCGGCACCATTATTGATGGGAGAGAGAAGAAGAATGGATAATTCCACTTTGATTGATACACCAAGTGCAAGACCTTCTTTGATTAGAGTTGATCTTCCAAAGTTAGCTTGTTGCAAGAATGGCTAGTCTCCCTCTAGGAGAAAGTGTAGGCTTGGGCTTATGTTAATGGCTAAGTACAATTAGGCATTACTACTCACTCCCTCAAGAATTCCTCTCATCAATGGCTTGAATGCTTGAGTTCCTTCCAAGGAAGAAGAGGTCCCCTTTTATAGGTTAAGGGAACCCCCAAGGGTTTACACAAGAAGAGAGGAGCCAGTGTGAACAGGAATTGGAAAAGTTGGAAATGAGCTGTCCCTGCATGATGTGGGCAGATTGGGGTCCAGTATTTTGATCATATCTCCTCAACCGTAGCTCCAAATAAAAAAATAAAAATATGGGCAGAAACTTCAGCTCATTGGCTACGATTTTCATTTTAAAATCATTCTCCAATTCGGATTGGAACCTTGTGTAAAAAATTCATCAAAATAGGGTCCATTTATGGCAGCAAAAGTCTTCATGTGGTCTCCTTAGCCTTGACTTTCATTTAATTCCCAAGGACACCTCATGCCATATGAAAGCATGACATTTCTCCTTGACAAAGTTTTGTAACCATGCTTACAATAATGCATTAAAATAAGTGTATCTTTGAAATCATGCCACCTAGTGTCCCACTAGGATTTGATTCTCTCCTAGTAGCTATTTAAAAAGAAATATAAGAAAAGTATAAAAAATACATAGAATATATATATATTGGAGTTTACCCTAGATATAGGATCTAGCTAGGGTGTGAGATGATAATGAAATAGTAGAAATAAAGAATCAATGCTTTTTGCTCCAAGTTAAAGAGGCGGAGCTATTGACACTTTTGCCATAGTATTTTTTTGATGGTAAAGTAAGAATACATTACCCTTGAGATAAATAATAAGATGAGATAGAAAGCTTATTTTTATACTTACATATGCATATGTACATTATAGGAAATATAATTATGTATCTAAAAAGTTACAAGATCACTCTTGTAGCATGTGTTCCCACTATGTACATGTCACAGCACGACATCCACCCCCTCTAAAGCTGCACATCCTCCGGTATGTGCCAAATTATTTCTTTGTAAGATTAGCCCTCTTGTACATCTTCCTTGCTTTCATCTTCACTGGATGATTCCAGAGCTTCATTTTCACTTTGATCTTCACCTGTGTTTTGCTCTTCTTCCTCATCAGCATTTTCTGGATCATTGTCTCCTCTTCTCTTAAACATTTTGATCCTTTTTCCTGCAATGGGAATCTTTACTTCTGTGCCATCTAGTTCAGACAAGCTGTAAGTAGCATTTTCATGCACATGTTCTACAACATACGGTCCAAACCATCTTTTTGAGAACTTACGCATGACTGTGTGTTGGTTATCAAGGCGACTATCATACACTAAAACCCAGTCACCTTTGTCAATTGCTTTGCTCCTGAGCCGATGTCGCTTATCAAAGTAGTCCTTGTTTTTCAATCTTGCATTTTTGAGTCGTTCTTTTGCAGCCTCAATGTCTCCAGGTCTTCTCTCTAGTTGCCTTATGCGCAATGCAAGGAGATCTTCCCTGCTAAGCCCCTCTTGCCAAGGTAGTACATTCCAGGTGGGAATTGTATCTTCAATCGGCATCACTGGCTTTTGACCATACATTAGCTCCGCAGGCATGTAGCCAGTTACTGAGCTATGTGTTGTACGATCAGCCCATAAAGCATATGGTAATAGTTTTGGCCACTCACCAACTCTTCCTTCGCAAGCTTTGGCCAAAGCTTTGATGATAGGAGGGTGCCCTCTTTCACTCTTTCCATTGCCTTCAGGGTTGTAAGCTGTAGTAAGAGAAAGCTTGATCCCTAATCTATAAAAGAACTCCCTTGCTTCTTCGGCATCCAGTTCACCTCTGTCTGCAGTGATCTTTCCCACACAACCATAACGGCAAATCACCTCATCAAGAAGGAATTTTCACACAGCTTCTGTGGTTTTAGCTCTTAATGCTCTTCCTTCAACCTGATTAGTTAGGTCCTCTCATGCAAGAACCAAGTACCTCATCTGCCAGAGTCCTAAAGGCATTGTGACTAGATCCACAACCCATTTATAATGCATGGCTAGTGGGTATGTAGGGTGCAATCCATCACGATGTCGGACATTTGAATACATTTGACAAGTAACACATGACTCTACAAATTGAGATACATCTTTATACATACCCTTCCACCAGTATTTTTCTTTCAACTTGGAGATGGTTGCCCACACACCCCTGTGTCCAGCCCATAGACTCTCATGAAACTCTTGCATGAGCTTCACTTGAGTCTCTTTTTTACATATAACCCGTTGTGGTGTAGCACCCTTTTGCTTAGGATGCTTCCACAAGTAACCATCCCTTAAAAAGTACCCATATGCTTTCCTGCGTATCCTCTTGAATTCTTGTTCAGACCAATCATCCTGTTTTGTTAGAGTACTCAAGTACCTTCCAATAGAAAGCCAATCACCTTCATAAAGATCTTTCAAGAACAATTCAAGTGAATTAGTCATGCAGACATTGTTACCTTTGACATGAGAGATAGAATAGAATTTTGTGCCTACATCATCTCCCTCATCAATCATTTGTGACTCATCTTCATACCTTGCCCTTGATAGCATATCTGCCACTGTATTGTCTTTACCTGCAATGTGCTTAAACTCGGGATCTAAGGACTTAATGTAGGCAATCCACCGCAACATAGCAATGTCTGGTGTTGAGCAGCTTGTAATCATCCCAAGAAGTGGTAGACAATCTGTTTCTACAACCACACATGCACCAATTAGGTACTCTTTTCCACTTTTCAAGGCTGTAACCATACCCCATAACTCTCTCTTTATCTGTGGATAGTTTCTTTGGCGAGCACTTAGTACCTTTGCTCCAAATCTTACCACATACCTGTGTCCTTCTTTGTCATCTTGCCCTATTGCCCATCCAATCCCTGCAGGACTGGTATCTACTGTCACAATCACTGGCCTTTGACACTCATAGTCTACCTTTCTCAAAGTCGTTGCTGACTGGAGTAACTCCTTTAGCTTTTTCATGGATTTTACATGTGCTTCTGTCCATTTAAACTTTTGATTCTTTCTAAGCAGCTGATAAAGAGGATCAGCTACATGTGCATAATGTGGAATCCAAATAACATAGAAGACACATGCTCCCAAAAACCTTCTAACCTCAGTGATGCTAGTGCATGTTTCTTTCATTCTTTGGATGGCATCTACCTTTGATGGACAAGGTTTCCTACCATATGGCCCGCACATGTGCCCCACAATGAGCACTTCATTGACACCAAACATAGACTTTTTCCCTGACAATGTAAGATTCACTTCTTCCAACCTACACAAAATTTTATCACAATCATTTATGTGATTTACCACAAACCTGCGACATCCCTTGAGATCCAAAGCTTCATCTTTGTCACTTTCTTCACATCCTTTGATAGGCAAATCATCAATGAAAAGCATTGTGATTTGAGGAATAAAGTCACGTAAGACCTTATTCATCCCATTCATCATATGTGCAACCGAGTTGGTTGCTCCCTGTGGCAAGGTACACATCCTTACCAAACCCAAAGGTGTCCTCATGGTTGTCAAGTCTCTGCTTTCGATTGCAAGCTGAAATTGATCATACCCTGAGTAGAGAATCCCCATTGAGTAGATTGCCCTCCCTGCAAACTCCTCTGCAAATTCATCCACAATTGGACCTGTTCCTACATTTCTAATTGTCACCTTGTTCACTGGTTGCATATCTTGGATGAAGCGTAGAGAACCATTCTTCTTTGGAACTGTGAACCACCTGTTTGAGTATGGAGCACAAGAAGGCTCCAAGATTCCCATTTTGATTTTCTCATTCAGTAGCTCTACTAGCTTTGGCAAATGAGCCTTTGGAACCGGAATAGGCCGCAGATTCCAAGGCACATGAGGTATTGTGAAAATTACCATAGGAGCTACAATATAAGGATCAACACATCCTATCTCATGCGGCTCAAATGCAAAAGCCTTACCATGCTTTGAAAGCATTTCTTTGAAGCACTTTGTCTCCTCCTGTGTTAGAAACTCCTCGCAACCAATCTGCAACTCTTGAAAAGACTCCTTTGTGAAGGTATGCCCGATCTTTTTAGGATTCCGCAAACTTGGTTGTAAAGAAGCCTGTTCAATCTTTTCCCTGTTGTTGGGTGGTAAGGGTGAAGCTACTGGTTTCACCTTCTTTGCTACACTTTTGTATTTAGTTTCAACATGGACTTCTGGGCCAACTGTTTGGCTTTCTTTAAAGGCTTCTATTACTTGATACATTTCCATAGAGCAAACTTCCACAACTTCATTTTCAAGATGCAAACTAGACCTCATTATAGCATTAAGCTCACCCATAGTATCTACAAAAGAAACTTGTTCACACAAACCCAAAACATTTTCAGTAGGCTTTAGCAACCCACTCTTTTTCATGCCTATTTGTACATTATGCACATATTGATTCTCACATCTCTTCAAATCTTCAAGTTTTGTAAAACATACTGATCCATTCTTTGTTACCAAGGAGCTCGTTGAAAATGCTTCACGTATTTTTGGATCAGGCGAGACCCTTTTTCTTTCTGTACCACTGCAATCCCGCTTTACAATGGTACTTGGCCAAAACCCATCATTTCTCTATGATCATGAAACTCTTTGCTTACCTTTGGTAGAGGATGTTCTCTGAGGTTGTCACGATTTCTTTCATGGTTTACACAAACTGTGAGGAATTGGACAGCACGTTTACCATCTTTGCTACGTATCCTAGCATATGCTGAACCATCGTCCATTACCTTTGTTTCCATTCGAACTCCCACAATGTAGGGCTGTCCAAGGATGAGATGATATGAAGATGTATCCTGTACAAAGAAGTTTTGGTCAATCTTTACATCACCTATTGTTACCTTCACACCTGAACATGCTGCATACAATTCACCGGATGAATTGTTTGCCACTTTTACCATCCAGCCATGATCTGTGTCCATCGGCCATTTGCACTTGTTGTAGAGACTCTTTGACATTATGTTTATTTCTGAACCATGGTCAATCAAGGCAACAAATGGCTCTTCAAGATCACCTACCTTGACCAAAGTTTCTGTAGTAGCCCTTGCCCAATGACTTCGTGAATAGTAACTCCTAGGAATATCTTCAACTTCTTCATCATCATTTGAGAAATGCACTTGCTTCACTCTCCCACTAGATTGGTAGCATCCTACCACAACTCCATCATTCTCCTTATTTTGCAGTTGCATCCCTTGTGTCTTTGAGGTTTCCTCTTCAACCTATGGACGAGAAACTTCAGCAAGGGTTTGCCTCTTTCTCTTGATGATGTCAATGATCTCCTCATGGAATTCACGCTTTGCAATGCCAAGAACTTCTCCCAGAGTAAACTCAATCTTGCTATTCAAGATCCTTTCCTCCAAGACTTTCTTTAAATCTGTAGCAACCTCAATATCAGATTGTAGTTTATAAGTTGGGCCTTTTGTCTTACCTTTCGTTGGCTCTTTCTTCTTTCCTGTTGTAGACTCCTCCATGAGTACTTCAGGTGGAGATGCTCCTTGTGTTGAGGGTGTTTGAGAAGGCATTGAGTCGCTTCTTCCCCCACTTCTAGAAGCTCTTTTTGATGGTCCTTCATCAGCATTCTCACGTCTGCGCTTCTCTTCTACAATTGCCTCATTTTGTTGGCATTTTGTAATGTAGGCATGCACTGACAATGAGTCCACTGGATCATTCCATCCTGTTTCTAGACGTATGCAATCACCTGCTTCATGTAGAATCTCTTTTGTAAGCTTCCCCTTTGTAGCTAATTGCATGACATTTGGCCAAATTTGACCATGATGGTCACTCACCTCTTCATCACAAAAATGTTCAATTTTTACTCCATAAGTAGCTGCCTCAACTGAAGAGGTGGCATGCTTGGTTGCCATATCATCAACTAAGGTTTGCATTCCCCCCTTCCCAAAGTTAGTTCTCAAGGGTAGACCTGTCTCTCTTAAGTGGATTTTACCATCCTTAAAAAAGACAACATCTTTTGACAAAGCATCACTAAAATCATCACAATCCCTTCTTACATGGTTTGTACTATCACACCAAATACATCTATTAACAAACCCTTCTTTGGGCTGTTGTCTTTGCCTAGGAAGTGGCCCTGATGGTTGGCCTTTTTCTTCAAGCTTTGCAAACTTCACCTTCAAGTCACGCATTCCCTTCACAAGCTCATCTAGCGTGGACTCATCAAACTTAGGAGCGATAAAAGTAGGCTTTACCATTTTGTCAGAAGTTGAGGTGGAAGGACTTGTAGTGTTTACTACCATCTTGTCCCTTCTTCTTTGTCGTTTGGCAAGCAGTGAGACAGCACCTTCAACCTCATTCCAGTCGGTCTTTAGTCCTTGCTCAGCATCTTTATCTTCAAGAAGAAGCTCCAAATTTTCTTGAAACTCTTTACCTGCATCTTGTAAGAAAAGATCTGTCTTCTCTGCATCTAGTGTGGCCCTTTCTGTCCTAGTGAGTTGTGCATAGCGCCGCTCAAATTCCCTAAGTAGCTCTGTTATTGATAGTCCTTGCTTTGGCTTGACTACCCATTCTAAGAATGTCCTTTTGGTCACTCTCTCAGAGTCCTCCATGAAGTATTCCTCCTTTAAAGCTACTTTGAGTTCTTCCCAATTTCTCCCATGCCCATCTTTAATTGCCCTAACATGCTCCCTAATTTCTGGAGCAACAACCAGCTCAAAGCTTTGAATCATCTCACCTTCTGACACGCGATGCAGCTCCATCTCCTTCACATACTCGCGTAAGTACTTGGTTACATCTTTGCCATTGAACTGATCCATTCTGTTGACGACCGCTTGTATGGCCTTCGTTGCTGAAATCTCCCTTCTTTCAGTAGCATGTTGTTCTTGCATGAACATTGCAAATGCTTGAAACATTTGCATTGTTGCTGGGTCAAAATGCATACCCTGTTGCTCAACATGATCACCCATGGTTACCCACAAACTCTCACCCTAGCAGATTCGCGTCGGGTTCACCAAAAATATGTCGAGAAATTTGCGGTCTTGCTAGGAAAGCACCGGGCTTATGGCTGTGAGAGTTTGTGAGAGAACTCAACAAAAACTATATGAAGGAGTTAAACCATAGATGCCATGAAGACTAGGGCTTGGAAAGAAGTGCAATCAAAGAAGACTCACTCTTTCTCTCTTGCATTCACACACACAAAGAAAGAACGCAAAAGAGAATGTCAAAACAATACAAAGATGAAAACATCAAGGCTATGGTCATATCGTATCATGGGTAATATGAAAGGGTTAATGGATGAGTTAATGGCATTCAATCTTGGCTGACCAAATAGGCTACGAATTGTTCTTTGGAATTGTAGTTTTGTGCTTACCATAATATATATATTTTGTCTAGTGATTGGGATTAATTGTGTGTACAAATCCTCTTGGTTCATAGCAAGATAACTACGCTTACATCAAAAGAAAAATTATAGTCTATGAGAGGTAGTATGATGGGATCCAGTGATAGAAGTATTTCATTGAGCCTTTCTGGGCCAAAGAGAAACACTATACGTTGTTGAAAGTGTATTTTACGGCTAATCCATACGTTAATTCTAATAGATCGTACAGAGTGAAAGCGATAGAAATTATCATCATGTGGGTTATTCATCTAGGATAGTATGTGAGAAATGTAGATATGAGAGAAGTGAAGAGATGAGAAGTTTCCCTCCCAAGCCCTATTCTTGCCCGTAAGCAATAAGGATACTGCGGGGAGAGATGTACCTGTAGCAAAGAGAACCTAGAGAGGATGAATTACTAAGAATGAGAGAGATAGGTTTGGTTAAGGAGATGAGATTAGATACATATATATATGTTGGATTAGAGATGAAAATGAAAACAACAAGAAATCAAGAAAACATCAATGTAGAACACATCTTACTTGAAACCTTTCGGCACCATTATTGATGGGAGAGAGAAGAAGAATGGATAATTCCACTTTGATTGATACACCAAGTGCAAGACCTTCTTTGATTAGAGTTGATCTTCCAAGGTTAGCTTGTTGCAAGAATGGCTAGTCTCCCTCTAGGAGAAAGTGTAGGCTTGGGCTTATGTTAATGGCTAAGTACAATTAGGCATTACTACTCACTCCCTCAAGAATTCCTCTCATCAATGGCTTGAATGCTTGAGTTCCTTCCAAGGAAGAAGAGGTCCCCTTTTATAGGTTAAGGGAACCCCCAAGGGTTTACACAAGAAGAGAGGAGCCAGTGTGAACAGGAATTGGAAAAGTTGGAAATGAGCAGTCCCTGCATGATGTGGGCAGATTGGGGTCCAGTATTTTGATCATATCTCCTCAACCGTAGCTCCAAATAAAAAAATAAAAATATGGGCAGAAACTTCAGCTCATTGGCTACGATTTTCATTTTAAAATCATTCTCCAATTCGGATTGGAACCTTGTGTAAAAAATTCATCAAAATAGGGTCCATTTATGGCAGCAAAAGTCTTCATGTGGTCTCCTTAGCCTTGACTTTCATTTAATTCCCAAGGACACCTCATGCCATATGAAAGCATGACATTTCTCCTTGACAAAGTTTTGTAACCATGCTTACAATAATGCATTAAAATAAGTGTATCTTTGAAATCATGCCACCTAGTGTCCCACTAGGATTTGATTCTCTCCTAGTAGCTATTTAAAAAGAAATATAAGAAAAGTATAAAAAATACATAGAATATATATATATTGGAGTTTACCCTAGATATAGGATCTAGCTAGGGTGTGAGATGATAATGAAATAGTAGAAATAAAGAATCAATGCTTTTTGCCCCAAGTTAAAGAGGCGGAGCTATTGACACTTTTGCCATAGTATTTTTTTGATGGTAAAGTAAGAATACATTACCCTTGAGATAAATAATAAGATGAGATAGAAAGCTTATTTTTATACTTACATATGCATATGTACATTATAGGAAATATAATTATGTATCTAAAAAGTTACAAGATCACTCTTGTAGCATGTGTTCCCACTATGTACATGTCACAGCACGACAACGCTCACTTCAAGTTGGAAAGTCTAAGCAACACACTACTAGAGTGCTTAATTTTTCCTCATGTTCGAAGCTACTTCCCTCATGTTTTCAGCCATGACTTAAACCTACACACTTTCATCTCTTAGCCATAGTATGGGCTCTCCATTGTGAGTCTCACCAAGTACAATCCTGGAGCACTGAGTATCAGCCCCAATACATAGTATATCAAATGTATCCTTGGTCCCATAGTCATATTTGACCTCTAAGGATAATAATAATCTCTCTCTCTCTCTCTCTCTCTCTCTCTCTCTCTCTCTCTCTCTCTCTCTCTCTCTCTCTCTCTCTCTCTCTCTCTCTCTCTCTCTCACACACACACACACACACACACACACACACACACACAATGGTACTATAGCATTCTTGTTGTTGTTCATAACAAAAAAAAAACCTCTCTCTCTCTCTCTCTCTCTCTCTCTCTCTCTCTCTCTCTCTTTTCTCCCCCCCCCCCCCCCCCCCCCCCCCCCCCTCCACCTTGTTCTATTCAGGAAACTGATAGGGTACATTAGGACCACCACTTAAAATACCATTGTTTTTAGCAAGTCCTTGGGGCATGGCCCTTGCCATTAAAAATTAAGGATTTATATATATATATATAAGATCACCTTCTCTGCATGACCGAGAGTGACTGCACTTGTTGTGGATCTCCCCACTCATGGGTTTCTACGCGCTGACTAGAGCTACCACACACACACACTCTCCAGGAAGGCCAGCTCACTTAAGGATCCCGCTCAGAGGACTAGCAGTGAGGGCGCATCTTTGCCCCTCACTTAGCCACGGTTGTTCTATCGTGTTTTTCTTACTGCTTGCTTCACAAAGGGAGCTATGGAGCTCACCACTTAGGTTTCTCATGTGTTTTTTTCTACCCTTACTTGTTTTGTTACTGATTGTGTTGAAAATTCTTACTGTGTAAATCTACATTGAGCATTCATCTGTTGGTTGGCACAGTAAGGTAACTATCAAAACAAATGTTGGACACATGGCTTGGTGGCGGTTTTTTACCTTGCCTTATAAGGCATCTAATGCTTGTGATCCTGTGGTGTAAGGACTGGTTTTTTATGGCTGTCGTTAACTGCTTTACTGTCACGCTGTGCGCAGTAGGAGTCAGTACCGCTCCTATGATTAATAAGTGGTAATGGTATTACCATGGTACCTTGGAATTTCTTGCTTCTAGTGGTTTTTCCGCTTTGCACGCTGTGTTGCTCACACCATTTGACTGGTTTTTGAAATGGGGTTGATCTTGGTAATATTAAACACCAGAAGCAATGGGGAGTAGTTGATATTGGGTATCTGAGTTGAAACTATGGTTTTTTAAGGCGACTATAGTAGGGTGCTTTTCTAAGGGTTGCTGCCGCTTGACATAGCAAAGAAATACTCTTGATGCTCATCAAAAAACCTTGAAACTTGCTTTAATATTGTCGCTTTTTTTCAGTTATTGATCACTGTAGCATGATTAGGCCTTGAGTATTGGTTGGATATGGGATGTTTTTTTAAAAAGGGGGGGTTGGGCTCTCTGACCTTCTGTACATTGATTTTGAATGTTTTCAAAAAAAGGGGGGGGCTCATAGGGATCTTAGGCCTAGCTTCACATTGCTGTTGTACTTGGTCATTATTGTATTGATTAAGGATAGGGTTTTGTATTACATAGTCTTTATTCTCACTGACGGATATAGTTCCTTTTGTAGCTTTGGATATTGATTTGGTACTAACACTTAAACATGGTTTACTGTATGGTAAAAGCCCACCGCTTGGGGTTGCTATGTGAAAATAATGGCGTTAACGTGCTACGCACGGTTATTGGAAAAACCTTTTCAGAAGTTTGCCTCGACTGCTTATCTTGAAGATAGAATTGTTTGGATGTGGTGTTACAAATCACTGGGCGGGTATGGTTTTTTGTCTTTTGACTTATGGTAAAACCGATCTTGGCTCGGCTGCATACGGATACTAGATGGTGTTTTTTGGTTGGACTCAAGGTCTGCAGAGGGCTCATTGCCACTTGATTTACTAAAGAGACATATAAGGTAAGTATTGGGGGATGATTTGAAGCCATATACCATGATGGGCTTATACTATATTTGACCTAAAACTAGAACGAGCTTGATACTTTCAAGAACTACAAATGGAATTTTTGTAAAAAACTCATATGATGGAGCTTTTATATAAACTGACAAAAGTAGCAATGGATGTTTCCAACACTTGGTTTAGAAGGGGTGATGGCCTTCCAATCAAAATGATCTTCTTTTGCTAGAAACTTTATATATATATATAAACTGACAAAAGAGGAACATTTCTTAAAAACTTTGGACTCAGCTTGAAAGGTTTTAAAAAAAGTTTGTAAGATGGACATGGATAACAAGTGATATGGTCCATTGATACCTGTAAACCGCATCCAAGGCTAACTGAATTGTTGTCTTGTTTGGATGGATGCAGGTAAGGACTCTAACTTATCTTGGGAATTTGTTTTTGACTTTAGCAAGCTGTTCTACACTGGATGAAACACCCACATATGATTTGGAAAGTTCTTTTACTATCTATGTACTGAAAGGGGATCTCTTTCTACAAATATTGTACTTAAGTGATTGTAATACTGGATTGTTTTTGTACTTATCTACTCCTTGTTCCATTGCCGATTGTCCTTTGAATGTAAAAGTTCAATTATGTCTTATTATCTAAGATTAAAACAACTACACACACATCCTATACATAACGTTTCTCTTTTGAGATAAACCGGGATGCTGGCTTTGGAAATTTTCTTCGAAATTGAGTTCTAAGTTGGACCCACAGTCTATAATCCCTTGATCGGTTGACTTGTGTTAGGTGGTCCTTCTTAGACTCTTACATCTCAACTAACTATAGAATTTCATAAAATATCTGATAAATGGTTTGTTGTCGGGCTAGACAAAATCCCTAACTATCCCACTATTCTATGCAAGAACCTTTCTTGGAAAACCGCTCACAATCGAGTATCTAGAAAGGAATTTTGTTGTGTTAACTCTTCATTATAAACAGTTACCAATAATATTGCAAAGTACTTGGGTAATCTAAGCTACCCTGTGCTTAACACTAAGTTACCTGTATTATTTCCCACTTACAAGATTCATAAGCATAAGTTCAGATGGATATCTGATGCCTCCAATAGCATCTTCACTGATATCACTAAAGATATTACGCTATGCCTCGACCTTATACTAACCGAATTCGAGCTTATTTGTGCAGCTAAACAAAAAATTTGCCAAGATTTCTTACATATTCATTAGAATCCATGTTGGCTTGCACAAAACTTTACAGAAGTCTCGCTTAATCTTCCGCAGCAAATCTTCCACATTATTACTGCTGACATCACACAATGTTACCAAAATATTCCCTTGAGGTGGATCTTGCCTTAGACTATTCTGGCCAAGGTGATTAAAATGGCCTTCTCTAATGCTAGAAAGAAGAAATTCTTTTACATCTCTCTCTCCAGTACACCCAGGTAGATAAAAGTAACTCACTCCTAACACTCCTTACACTTTAATGAAGCTAAGCTTTGTGGTTACATCTCCTGGCTGCTTTGTAACGGCACTATTGTTTCAGGCGGTCTTTGCTTTAACCAATGCCTAGGCATCCCCATGTGATTCTCATGCTCTCCACTTATGTGTAATATTTATCTTGCTTTCTTTGAGTACAAATGGTGTATCAAAACCATGAAAACCTTCAAAAACAAACTTTCACAATTCAGACATACCTATAGATATATGGATGACTTACTTAGTATCAAACATAGAGACTTTCTCAATGAGATTTTTCTGATTTATCCTCAGTGCCTAAAAATTGAACCCACTTTTCTCCATAAGATCATCTCACCCAATGGGGCCTTTTTCACATCAATCCAATTCCTGAACCTTTCTATCTCCCTTCCTATCCCGTCAGTCGGTGAGTCTGACCTAACGTTTATTTGGAAAAGGGTTCTCCTAGAACTACCACTTGTGGAGTTCTTAAAAAAGAATAGCAATAGGCCTCATAAGGTTGATATTGGCTCTTGCATCAGCCTGCTACATCTGATTTGCTATTCTTCCTCTACCTCGTTTCTTGCCCGGGAGGAGGTTAATATACTAATCACGAAATATTGCCTTAACGGGTTTAATAGAAACCAGATCTGCAACACTATTATACAGGCTCTCACCCATCACAATTGGCCTGGGCTACACTTTAATTAAGAGAATCTCATTTCTCTAATTAGGTAGTTACTACCAACCCCATTGTGTATGGCGCCTGGGTTAGGACGGGTACACACACACACACACTGTGGTACTATAGCATTCTTGTTGTTGTTCATAACAAAGAAAACCCTCTCTCTCTCTCTCTCTCTCTCTCTCTCTCCCCCCCCCCCCCCCCCCCCCCCCCACCTTGTTCTAGCCCAGAAACTGATAAGGTACATTAGGACCACCACTTTAAATACCATTGTTTTTTGCAAGACCTTGGGACGTGGACCTTGCCATTAAAAACTAAGGATTTTTATATTTATATAGAAAAGATCTCCTTCTCTGCGTGACTGAGCATGACTGCATTATACTTCTTCATTACACCGTGAAGGCGGCTTCTCCATCTTTGCTGTGGATCTCCCCACTCATGGGTTTCTGCGTGCCAAATAGAGCTACCACACACACACACACACACACTCACTCTTCAGAAAGGCCGGCTCACTTAAGGCTCCCGCTCAGAGGACTGGCAGTCCCTGCTCCTTCCACTATTTAAAGAGGTGAGGGCACATCTCTGCCCCTTACTTATCCAGGGTTGTCCTATCCTGTTTTTCTTACTGCTTGCTTCACAAAGGGAGCTATGGAGCTCACCACTCAAGTTTCTCAGGTGTTTTTTTCCACCCTTACTTATTTCACTACTGATTGTGTTGAAAATTCTTGCTGTATAAATCTGCATTGAGCATTCATCTGTTGGTTGGCACAGTAAGGTAACTATCAAAACAAATGTTGGACACATGGCTTGGTGGAGGTTTTATACCTTGCCTTAGGCATCTAATGCTTGTGATCATGTGGTGTAAGGACTAGGTTTTTATGGCTCTCATTAACTGCTTTACTGTCACGCTGTGTGCAGCAGGAGTCAGTACTGCTCCTATGATTAATAAGTAGTATTGGTATTACCATGGTACCTTGGAATTTCTTGCTTTTGCTGATTTTTTCCATTTTCAGGCTGTGTCGATTCATACCATTTGACTAGTTTTTTGAAATGGGGTTGATCTTGACAATATTAAACACCGGAAGCAATGCCGGGGAGTAGTGGATATTGGGTATCTGAGTTGAAACTATGGTTTTTTAAGGCGGCTGTACGGGTGCTTTTCTAAGGGTTGTTGCCGCTTGACTTAGAAAAGAAATACTCTTGATGCTCATCAAAAAACTTTGAAACTTGCTTTAATACTGTCGCTTTTTTTCAGTTATTGATCATTGTAGCCTGATCAGGCCCTGAGTATTGGTTTAATATGGGATTTTTTCTTTAAAAAGGGGGGGTTGGGCTCTCTGACCTTCTGTACATTGATATTGAATGTTTTCAAAAAAAGGGGGGGGGCTCATAGGGGTGTTAGGCCCAACTTCACACTGCTGCTGTACTTGATCATTATTGTATTGATTAAGGATAGGGTTTTGTATTACATAGTCTGCATTCTCACTGCGGATATAGCTCCTTTTGTAGCTTTGGATATTGATTTGGTACTAACACTTAAACATGGTATACTGTATGGTAAAAGCCCACCGCTTGGGGTTTCTATGTGAAAATAATGGCATTAACCTATTGCCCATGGTTGTTGGAAAAACTTTTTTAGGGATTTGCCCCGACTGCTTATCTTGGAGATAGGATTGTTTGGATGTGGTGCTGCAAATCACTGGGCAGATATGGTTTTTTGTCTTTCGACTTATGGTAAAACCGGGCTTGGCTCGGCTGCATACGGATACTAGATGGTGTTTTTTGGTTGGACTCAAGGTCCGCAGAGGGCTCATTGCCACTTGATTTACTAAAGAGACATATAAGGTAAGTACTGGGGGATGATTTGAAGCCATATACCATGATGGGCTTATACTATATCTGACCTAAAACTAGAACGAACTTGATACTTTGAAGAACTACAAATGGAATTTTTGTAAAAAACCTTTTTTAAAACTCATATGATGGAGCTTTTATATAAACTGACAAAAGTAGTAATGGATGTTTCAGACACTTGGATTAGAAGGGGTGATGGCCTTTTAATCAAAATGAGCTTCTTTTGCTAAAAACTTTGTTTATATATATATATATATTATAAAGAGGAATATTTCTTAAAAAATTTGGACTCAGCTTGAAAGGTTTTAAAAAAAGTTTGTAAGATGGACATGGATAACAACTGATATGGTCCATTGATACCTGTAAAACACATCCAAGGCTAACTAAATTGTTGTCTTGTTTGGATGGATGCATGTAAGGACTCTAACTTATCTTGGACTTTTTTTTTCTGACTTTGGCAAGCTGTCCTACACTGGATAAAACACCCATTTATTATTTGGAAAGTTCTTTTACTATCTATGTACTAAAAGGGGATCTCTTTCTACAAATATTGTACTTAAATGATTCTAGTACTAGATACAGCCACACACACACAGAGGCCAGCTTGAATTAATTCAATCATATCAAGGTAAAACAATTTCGAATACCCAAATTGAGCTATTCTTGTCCCATCCTGCTCGAAATGTGGCTTATCATGCTAATTGGCGACAAGGAATTACAAGCGGGTGCAAAAGATTTTCAAGCCCAAGCTTGGGAGGGTTCTACCTACCTCATCGGGCCAACGGAATTTTATGGTCAGATGACCATACAATCTTTTCACATGGATAAATGCTCATGTTTGCATGGCATGGTAATGCTTCCCAAGCGTATTGACAAGGTCAAGGGAAGAAAAGACACAAAATTTCTTGCCTCCTCGTTCAATTTTTATCAGCCCGACATCAAATGTGCTTATGATTTTGTCAAAAACGACCTCGCTCATCTTTTCAGGAATGCCTAGCAATTAGTGGCCTGGCAAGAAAAATTTGCAAATGGGTTCAAAAAACCTGGAAAATTTGAGAATGATATCTTCTTGGGAGGGAAAGTATATAAAAGTCAAGCACTTCTTATCATAACACAAGTAGTGACATTTTGCTACTTTAAACATTTATGGAAGACAAGGAATTGCCACATCTTTGAGAACACCGTTATAAGAGCTAAATTCTCAGAGATAATCTAAGAAAGCAGGGGGGACTATCATCACCATTGGGAAGCAAAAAAGATATGATGAATGGAACAAGACCTTCAACACAGCTATGACTAACTTGCTTGGGTGAAGCCTTTCCTTGGGGTGGCTCCCCAGTCAACCGATGTAGTTCTCTCTCGTTGTAGTTGTCATGGCTCGTTACGAGCATGGCAGAAATTTGTCATTTTTTTGTTGTGTTAATATAATCCACTCACATTTGTGAGTTTTGTTCAAAAAAAAAAAAAGATTAAGCCTAAGAGTAGCAACATATTATAGTTTGACCATATCTTATGGTTCACAATGCTCAATGTGGACAAAATATTCAAACATAGCTCTCTTAGTAGCTCTTTCAAGGTTTCCAAAGAAAAAGCATCCCTCCCTCTCCCCTCAACGACATCAACACCCCCCCCCCGCTGTGACTCGCCTGCCATCCTTCCTTGCCTCTGTAGCAGTGCGCTCTCCTGTGTCCATGAGCAGGGGGAGACGAAGCTACCCGATTCCCCTCACCGAGCCTATCCCACCTACTCTTACTGCATGTCCATGCTTTGTCTGCGTCCACATATCACTGCCCAAAGAGAGCGAGTTGCTTGCATCTTCATACCCATGCCGCCTTCTTTGGCTCTCTGTCAACACAATTCCTAGCACACAAACTTCACCTGCAATGGGCTCTCCACTTTCCTATTGAATAAGGAATAAATGTCTCTATGTCCGCACTGCAACGCTCTACACCAAATTTGTCACTCTCTCCCAACAACTAGACGGGGATGCCTACACGATGAAAAAATAGCCTCTCTATGTGTTGCTCTCGACGAATGGCATTCCCATCTTTCTCTCTCCTCGTGCCATGTCCAACCCTTTTTTTCTCAAAGCTACACGAGGCATCCTTTGAGATTCTCCTCCGAGAAAAGGTTTTAAAATCATAGATACATACAAGATCCCTTTTTTCAAGTGGCTTAGAGCTAACGTAAGGGAAGCTTTAGAAGGAGCACTTGTTTTCCACTATTGTAGAGAAACAATGGTTCAAGCCATCAAAAGCTTTTATGCAGACACTTGTTTTCTCACCAAGGTCGGTCTATTCTACACCCATTAATTAATTTCCTTCGCAGATTCCCTCAATATCTTAACTCCGAGTCCCGAACACTGGTGTCTCCTAGCTTAGCGGTACACCAGCTCCCTTCTATTTGAATGTCACCCCCGGGCCCCAAATTCCAATCCACCTCAGAGTTGCGTCAAATTGTGTAGCATACTCTCGCTTGCGTTGTCGTCATCCTGCTCGTCCTCATTCCCCCGTGGCCTCATGAGACAGAGCAGGCAAGGAGAGACGAATTGAGAGGGCTCAGGGACATATACATGTGCCTTTTGCCCTCTTTCTGTCTCTCTACATCGCCCTCAAGTACGGTCGCCCTGGCAGCAAACTACTCACAAAGCTCTTTCTTCTGTCGGCTGAGCCCTCCACCCCTCGATTCACACCCGTGCTGCAGCTGTGTCTCATGATGCCAGTAGCCACAAAGACACAAACAGCCGGGCTCCCCTGCACAAACACTGCTGCCCCTTGCTTTCGAGGAGCGTGTATTTTTCGAGCAGACAAACAACCGAGAGACCCACGTCTGCACAAAGAGATGCAGGCCTGTGCCGAGGTACCCTTTAAAGAAATGAGAGAGAGAGAGAGAGAGAGCACGTACAACAGGCCTGGCTCCGTTCCTTTGTAGCACCCTACTCAATATGGTCTACTCCGATACATCACCCACAACACACGCATTGCAGAACAAATTATGGCATCCCGACAGACAGTGATAGAGTCGAGACTCGAGCGCGTTAAACTTCAAAGAGCTTGCCATTGGCAAAGGGTGTCCAAGGGTGGACACCGTCAGCATTAAAGGGCACGGGGTATTAAATGAAGCTCCACAGGTGGGATCTACGGTTGAGAAACTCGGGCACAAAAGCAAAGGTGCGCAGGATCGTAGGATGCACCAGAAGTAAACTAGGACGCCAAAAAGTAAACTTGGACATAGGCACACCTGTCCACGTTGACTTATCATGTGTTTGTTGCTCACCATGGTCAACATATGCGCATGGGGGGTTGGATAAACCATGCGCTTTGCTTAGCACCCACCTGGGTTCAAATCGTGCGAGTAGCACCCCAGCCCCATTTTTTTAAAGCCCTCAAATCTCCTTGAGATACGTGCGCGCACCCTCAACCATAGATCCCATCTCTTTGCTCCCTTGCCCTTTAGTGCTGAGGGGTGGACACCAGCAACAAAAGCTTGATCGGGATGCGTCCAGGGTTGCCCGTCCAGAATCTGCATTGCACAGTCCAGATATCAGTCAGTCATAGATTAGTACAAAACAGTTCAACAGCACCACGTGTGTGCCGCCTGTAGGGGTGGATGCAGTGTTCGGGAAAAATGTGTCTCAGCTTAATATCATGCCGTTTTCAAATTCAAAAATGCCGGTTGAAGGCAAGGGGAAAAGGAGAAATATCGCCCCAAAATAGAGAAAATTAGTGTAAAAACCCAAAAAATAGACCTAATTTTCTAAAATTTTCTCTTGAAAAATTCAAGATAGGGAATCTTGTATATTTGGAACAATGATTTTTCTTGAACACTGGGTGGATGTGTCGGGTGTTGGCGTGTTGATATATTGTCTAGACTCTGCACAAAGGGAGAGAGAGAGATGCAGAATCATTGCAGATCCTTCTTATATTCTCTCTCGAGTCTTAGCTGATCGCTTGTGGGCCGCAACCCTACTGGAGCTACACCATCTCTCTCTCTCTCTCTCTCTCTCTCTCTCTCTCTCCTTGACATTCCACATAGAAATATATTTCCCTCTCTTTCCTCCACGTGCTACCTCGCCCTTTTTGCCTTCAAAGCCACAGCAAGTATCTGCCCACATTGTGCCTCATAAGCACCTCAAAAAAGACCGCGCAAGCATATTAATGATCGACCGAGTAGTAGGTCTCCCTAGGGATTGAGTGACATGGCATGGGAGGGTGGGATCTATGACGGAGCCATTATGAGTCGTATATCTGAGTGGCGGCGCCGAAAGTAATCTAAGGGACCGTAGATTACTTTTAGTCGTCGCCGTTTTGCATATGTGTTTTAAGTAAATTAGGGCCCCCGGGCTTCAAAACACGTGCATGGTGTAGTGGTTAGGGCATACGCCTCTCATGGGTGAGATCACAGGTTCAAATCCCACGCCCGCAAAATGAGGTACCCTAGATTACTTTCAAAACACGGGTACCCTAGATTACTTTTTACAAAAGTAATCTAAGGTACCCGCATTCCAGATCTACGGCCCACAATGGCCTCGCCGTAGATCCCACCCTCCCATGCTCGTGTCACTTAGTCCCAAGGGTAGGCCTCCCTAATTTCGAAAAAAGGAAAAATCCTTGTATTAATACTCATATTGGACATATTGGTAACTTCGTTATTATATAAGGACGAATCTCCCTAGATTCCTTCCCAAGGTTAAGCTTGTTTATACTTTTAATTTTGTGCCCTAAAATTGAGCAGGGGTTTTGAACTCACTTCAAATTCATGAGTGACCGCTTAAGTTTTCCTAAACCAACCTAACATGGGACTCTGTTGCTCACCGCGCCACCCACTATATATATATATGTGTGTGTGTGTGTGTGTGTGTAACCCTCTCTTTCTGTCTCCCCCCCCCCCCCCCCCCCCCCCCCCTGGGCGATTGGCTTGGTAACGAAGCAAGGCATCTCCTCATATGCAATCACTTGTGCTTGCGCCTGTAGCTTGCGTTTTCATTTTCCTCATCATCGTGCACCCTTTTCTTTTCTATTTTCACTTAAGAGGAGAGCATACTAGGTTGATCTAGGTAGAATTTCAAAGGTCTG
This sequence comes from Adiantum capillus-veneris, assembly GCF_014529385.1. Taxonomy (NCBI): domain Eukaryota; kingdom Viridiplantae; phylum Streptophyta; class Polypodiopsida; order Polypodiales; family Pteridaceae; genus Adiantum; species Adiantum capillus-veneris. The sequence continues at coordinate 28,551,344 of NC_140937.1, read as the reverse complement.
ACTTTTAGAACGTGTATCATTAAGGACTTGGAAAGTCAAGCTTGGTTTAAGGAGAATCTCAGAAGTCCAAAGGGAAACTGAATGAGGTGTCACCATCAAAGGCTCTATCTCCTCCCTCAAGCTTTGCCATCGCCCGTTGCTTTGCCCCCTTCCCCGCTCCATTTGCCATTTGTCATCCCTGCGTACCATTCCCTTGGGACCCCTCATCAATGCAACCTTGCCTCACCTCTAGGTGAACTCGCTGCCCTCCTCTACAACCATGGCTACATCGGGCGAGATCCTTATTCGTCTCCTCGGCTACCAAAGGCTTTGCACCTGCCTCCAACTGGGTCGAATTTCACCCCCTCTTCGTGCAGCAGCAGCAACAACAGCACCGAGAGAGAGAGAGAAAGAGAATGTCTTGCCTCTTACCTGCACACAACCAGCGAGACAACATGCAACGGGGGAGAGAGAGAGAGAGAGAGAGAGAGAGAGAGAGATCTGTGATGTCCTGCTACTGCGCATGACGACTCGTTTCAATACACCTTGCGACTGCGTTCACTGCTACGGGAGATGAAAAATATCGGCCCTGTGTCGCACGCCAGCAAAGAAGATGTTGGTAGAGGGCTATAAGCTGGAGTCTGGCCTAGTACCCTAAGGTGAACACTATGCATGCAAGGTGGATTTTCTTGGACGGGCAGGGCACCTTGACGCTGTTGATCAAGATAGATCAGGGCGGATGAGCAAGATGGCAAGCTTACCATCAGTTTTCGCCTCTCTCTCTCTCTCTCTCTCTCGGGCATGTAGGAGAGAAGGTTCAATCTCATATGCAATTACGGTTTGTCCGGCCGGCGTGTGTAAGGATTAGGGGGGATAAGAGAGAGAGGCATTCATGATAATTACATGCTAATTAAAATCTTAATGAACTAGGGTTAAGCAATAGAGATTGGGCTATAATGTAGACCCAAATGAAATTAGATAATTTAGCTTAATAAAAGAAGCTACAAAAGTGCTCGTATATAGGAGAGCTAGAGGGTAGTACAATGTGTAGTACAAGCTTTCCACATCACCTTCCACCTAGGCATCCACATATGTTCCGGGCTAACTAAGCATCCTAGTTCCCACTCATAGACTAAAGACCACAAACCCAACAAGTCTCCCCTTGGACTTCGGGCTATGGTGGTGACAATGATGATTATGATAACTCTTATCGACTCCAATCTAGGAGTCCACTCCAATATTGAACCCACCTTGTCTCACATTATCTTCCTTGGCTATAACAATTCCATTGGGATGACTTGATCGCTTCGTGTTGTGTGATGCCTTCCCATTCTCTCTCGCTTACTTTCTCTTCACATGTCACAATGGCTAGTGTAGTAAGCTGGTAGCAAGCAGATCTAGCAGAGAATGCCATCAATCAATAGCATGGGCGGCCCAAATTTCCTGAACATCCCTGCAAGCTATCGTTCTCCACAATTTCTTGTCATCAATATCTTGACACACCAGCTCATGTTGTTGTTACAACACCGTCAGAACCACTACAACTAATATCAACGGTTGAGGGTCGGCATGATTAGTTCCCACCAAACCCGCTTGACATCTGCACTATCGGCCCTTCAACCCCCCCCCCCCCCCCCCCCCCCCCCCCAAATTCAATTACAACCATCCAAAAAACTCTCCCAGTCACCCACAAACACGTCGGTACTACGTGCAGGGAGTGCCGTCAATCAACACACAATCGACTTGACCCCACAAGCATCCTGTTCTGCCATCTAGAGTTGGCCAACATGCAACTCATCCTTTTCCACAACCACCTGCCCCTCAATCGTGAAAAGCATGCTGACGCTCAACCACAAAATCACACACACACAATTTTTGCCTATGGTGAATGACTACCGCATGCATGCATACTTTTTTACGCCTCACTCTTCCTTGACGTTGGCTGCAAGCCATCCCTTTTTCCCTCACTCGCCAACGAGGTAAGTGGCAGTCGACCTGTTTCTTTCTCTCCCCCCCTCTCTCTCTCTCTCTCTCTCTCTCTCTCTCTCTCTCTCTCTCTCTCTCTATTTGCCCACTCATTTGCTACAGGCTTCATAGGCGTAGCCACCCTCAACAAACTCTCTTGTTCTCCCTCACTGTAGCCACCCCAACCGCTCTACAGAATCTCACAAGAGCTTGAATAGTTTCTTTTGCATTACCCTGTTGATACTCAACGTGGCCAAGCTTGCAGAAATGCCAACTTACAGTCCAAACTAAGTACGACTCTAGCTTGGATAGCGGGTAGGGAGATGGTTTTGAGGGCAATCAAACACGATGTCAATATTGCAAGGAGGGTTTGAGAGAAGGAGTGCAAGAGGGGGGAGATTGTCTCATCAACTGACACCCCCTGCAGAAGGTGGCCACCATGCCTTGTCTATTTCTCTCTGTCCATCCACCTCTCGCTCTCTCTCTCCCTTGTCTGCTACAGTGGCACCGCCAGACAAATAAAATAGTAGTAGCTATTTTCTGTGCACGCTCCTCAAATGGTATGCCGTGCTTTCCTTACATATGACTGGACTTCTTTGGCCACGGCTGATCCTCCAAAAAGCAGCCTGCCACACCTACACACACACTATCTCCCTCTCACTCTCGTTTCTCTCTCTCTCTCTCTCTCTCTCTCTCTCTCTCTCTCTCTCTCTCTCTCTCTCTCTCTCTCTCTCTCTCTCTCTCTCTCTCTCTCTCTCTCTCTCTCTCTCTCTCTCTCTCTCTCTCTCTCTCTCTCTCTCTCTCTCCTAGTCGAGTACGACTACTTCCACAGGCGAACATTCACAAACTCTGTAGCGAGGGGTGCAATGCTTCCTCAGATGACGCCCGATGCAGGGCATCGATGATGATGATGATGACGACTTTAGTATGATGAATTTAGGTTTTTCATTTAGTCTTTTACTTTACTTCATTTTATTTTGTATCCAGACATTGTATTAGATCCATAACGATTGTATCAGTTTGTTCCCGTAGGCTTGTCGAAGACGAGTAATATAGCATTTCATTTAATTTTGCTCTCTCTGTTCCCCCCCCACTACTTATAGAGCCGGCCGGACATTGATGAAGGTCTTCAGCAATCACTGTAATACTTTCTTTGACAACGCATTGTTGGGCACTACCGATGATGATGCTGGATTTTAATTCATCAAGTCTTTCACTTCATTTTATTTTCGTACCCCGGCATTGGAGTAGATCCCCAAGGATTGTATCTAATTGTTCTGAAATTTTGGCATTCTGAAGATTGTTAATATAACATTTTATTTCATTTCTTTCCCTCTCTCTCTCTCTCCCCACCGGTCTGCGATTGGTGCACACATACCTACAACCAATGCAATCTATCAGCTCGCAACAGGTTATTACTAGGGTGACATCTCTTCTGATTAGCTTAGAGTCTTATTGCAATTGTTCTTAAATTGAGTTATATATATTGGCAATGAGAACATTGTAACTAAGAATGCTTCTCAAATTTTTCTTAATTTTTTAATTTTATTTTTGTGGCTTTCTACACACTCACTTGTCAATTTGATGATATACGCGCACGCGCGCGTGCACACACACACACACACACACACATTTTGTTTGAATGTCTCGATAATACGCAAACTGACATTCCCTCCTTGATGCATCTTTATTCTTCTATTCAAGCTAATTAGACCTTTACTTTGCCAATTTTGAAGGACAAGGGTATACCTCATGTCGTCCGTGTCATCTGACTATCAAGGCATTATTTAGCCTGCTTTAAGTAATTGGTACAAGCTGTAGACTCCCATCATACCCACTACAAGTTTAACCGACAAGTTTAATTATGTGGTTTTGCAAGGCATTTTTTTAATGCACAAGAAACCTCCATTCTGTTACATCATCTTATGTCTAACTAGAAATGCATGTCGTAAATGAAGGCTTCTAGGACAGAGCAGCTAAGACCGTATTAATTTTGTGTTGTTTATATTTTCCCCTCACTTTCTAATCGATTTAAGGCTAATCATAGCAGATGTCTGTAAGTAATCAGTGTCATTTTGTCTCACATTGAGCTATATGATCAAATCAAATCTCATTCCTATCTTTTATGTTTGTTTGTGACTCTAGATTGATCTATGCTATTAAGTTAGAAGTACAAAGTTTTTGTTCTCGCTAAGTTGTCTCTCACATTTCAGATTCAACAAGATTATGGATCATTTTTTAATTTGTGTTCCATTTTAATTTATTTTTAACATCACGTTTATCAAGTCGAGGTCCCAACACTGTACGTTCTCAATGTGCAATCAACCACTTAAATCGAATCAAATTCTAGATAGGCAAAATATTCTTTTATCTCATGGCCAAATTATTAACAAAAAATTAACACATTTTGGATCTGTTAACTATACTTTGGTGTAAGTTTGACAGTTTTTGTAGCTTTCTCTAGCTGTACCTCTCTCCACACGCACACACTGGTATATATATTTTTTTCACATACAGTCCATCATCCAGGTAGGTACATTCAATACCTCCTTGCTTTTATTTTTTTTCTTTTGAGCTATGAATCCACCACCTCTCAGATTATGGCTTGAGCTTTGAACTAAATGGAGATTTTTTTTTTTGAATATTTGACATTAAGCTACGTAGATACTCACACAAGCTAAGGTACAAGGCATTCATCAACAATAATTTGTAAGTCCTTTGATATATTGCACAGTGGTGTCAAACACATAGTAAATATTTTTCTCCTTTATGTTTTGTTTAGTCTATTGGTCACGTGCACACATATACATTGATTTAGGCAGTGTATAAATGCTCATCCTGGTGTAGCTTTGTTGATTTAGGCAACACCATTTGTCCATGCAGCTCCACCGATTTCGGTAGCACGAGTGCAGATTCGCCGATTTAGACAGCACAACAACAATTTTTAAACAATATCAAATGTAGATTCAGCGAGTTAGGAAGCATTAGTGTAGATTTGTTGATTTAGGCAGCACGTCACGTGTAGTTTCATCGGTTTAGGCAACACCGATGACAAAATCATGCTGCAGTGGCTGGCCACCATTGCAGTTGGTATGATTTTGTTACTTGGGTATACAAAAGGAAGGATATTTGGATTTGGATTTGGATTTATGTTGACATATATTTGGATTTGGATTTGGAAAGGGTATATGATGATTTTTTGTTGCAACAGTGTTTATGGAATTGGACTTGAGACTGATGAGAATTGATTATTGAACGATGAGTGTGATCAATGATATCCTGATTCATCACGGTATGACATATAATCCTTATTCTATTGGTATGGGACACTAGAATAGGTTAGTATGTGGATAATGGCAGGCATAAGCAATGTTTTCTGGTTTTATAAATTTTTCTTTTAATATTTGATACAGATTTCTAATCATTGTTTTTGACAAGTATTGTTTGCAAACTTTTATCTTCACAACTGAGGACATTTGCTTTCCAACGGAGAGGTATGTTATAACATTGATATTTCATTATTTATTGCAGCTGACAGGTGGAAAAGACTAGACCGAGCTAGGCCTATGCGAATGGAAATATATATATATTGTACATTTTATTAATCAAGTGCTCTTTTATGAGCTTTGGCCATTTATGAATGGCCCACCAGTTTGCACTCAATTTGACCATTCAAGAAATCTATAAATGAAATATGTGCAAGAGGGAAATGATCACTCTTGCATGGGGGGAGATTGCACCCAGTGTCTGGGTATTCTTCTCTCCTCTCCTCTCTCCTCTCTCGCCGTGGTGGCGTAGCACTCCACTCTAGGAGGTGAACCTGCGTGTGCTCTTTCCCTCTCTTCCACTCTCAGTCTCTTGTTGTTTGCGTATAGCTTTGATTACGAGTTCGTGGATGTGCGAGGTATGTAGATTTGTCAGTTTTATGGTTTGCAGTGTGTTATTTTGGTATTTTGTAGGGCCACCACACCTCCGTTTGTAGCAGCATGTTTCTTCTCCTCCTTCTGCAAAGAACTGATCACGTCTTGAAGCTTTGGCTCTGGCTCTCTCTCCTCCAGAATGGTGACTATGTTGCCATATGCTTCAAGTAAGGCACTAAGAAGTACCACCACTTTGTCATCTTCAGGGATGTTGCACTCTAGGTAGGTGAGTTGTGTGAGAAGACTCTTAAGCTTGTTGACTAGGCTGGCTATGTCTTCGTCATGCTCCATATTTAGCTTATATAACTGACGTTTCAAACTCACTTTGGAATTCTTGGTCTTGGCACCAAAATTGGTCTCTAACACTTCCCATGTTGCTTGTACACTTTCACATTCCCCAATGAAATGAATGTAGTTGTTGTGCAGTGAAGTGATAAAGATGCCTAGTGCTTGCTCATCCTTGGCTAAAGCTTGTGCATTAGTAGCCCTTGTATGTACCCCTTCACTCCTTTCTTGGTTTCACTTGATGACTCCCCATATCCCATTTTTCATTAAGTAACCCCTCAGTTTTATTTTCCATGTGTGGAACCCAACCCCATTGAACTTTTCTATCCCCTTTTAACTCATTGTGGAGAGGTCTTATCACTTGGAGACTCTCAAAGGACAGTGTCTAACTCCCACACACATGCATAAAGTAAAGTATACCTTTTATGGTGTGAAGAGTAGGAAGTGAAAATTGAGTATTTGGGTGGGAGCGATGCTAAGACCTTGAGGCTTTGTGAGGCAATTGTCTTACTTGAGTACTGCAGTGGGAGTTCTTCCTTGGATAGGCTTGGCACTTGGTGCCTAATGGTGTACTAGAGGTCATGGGAACAGGAGCTGGTAGGGTGGCTAGACGGAGCACCTTAAGTCGGAAGCAGGCAGGGTGCACGGGATGTGAGGCGGACAGGCAGGTCGGCCGGTTTGGTTGGCTGCAAGCCACCAGATGGAGCGGACGGCCAGGTAATAGAAGAGTGCGCAGTCTGGTGCTTCTGGTCAGTTCGGACCCGATCGCTTTATGCAGAGCGCCTTAGAGCCTTTTTGAAATCTTCCGGTTGGCGCTTAGTTAGGGGTCCTTGATGCCGGTTTGGCTCTTTCCCAACTGGCCCAGTTGGCTCTTACAAGTGGGTTCCCACCCGTAGAGTAGTGTCAACACACACACACACACACACACACACACACACACACACACACAGAGAGTTTTAGGATAATGATGATACCAAATGATTAAATTATCAATTAAAGGATTGAAAACCAGAGGTTGATAGCTCAAAAACAAAGTTGAAAACAGAGGAGTTGTGCGGGTAATTGAACCACCAAAAGTACTTCAATCGAGATGCTTGAGGGCTCAATAGAAAGACCACGCTAAGATCTTTCTCTACACACAAGTGGCACGTCCAACATGTGCTAGCTTAGAGAGTAATTGGAGATCCGAAACACCAAAACATTGCACTAAAATGCACATAAATGATATTAAATTGATTAGCAATTAGTTAGGATTAAGGAGATTCCCAACTAATGTAGCATAGAGTTGATGCGAATGCAACCCTAATCAGTTCTAATTGACCAATGGAGAGTAGTGGTTCATTATATTACCAAGAACTTGCCCACATTTAAAGTGATTAGGAAACTGATTAAGATGATCCTAACTGATGAGATTAGGAGATGCTAATCCCTTACAAGCTTTGATACCAATTGTAAGTATTAGAGGGGATAAGAGAGAGAGAGAGAGGCATTCATGATAATTACATGCTAATTACAATCTTAATCAATTAGGGTTAACAATAGAGATTAGGCTATAATGTAGACCCAAATGAAACGAGATAATTCAGCTTAATAAAAGAAGCTATAAGAGTGCTCTTATATAGGAGAGCTTGAGGATAGTACAATGTGTAGTACAAGCTCTCCACATCACCTTCCACCTAGGCATCCACATGTGTTAAAGGCCAACTAAGCATCCTAGTAGACTAGAGGTAGTTCCCACTCATAGACTAAAGACCACAAACCCAACACCGTAGAGGTATATGCAACGAAGAGAGGCAGTGAAGAAGGAGTTGTGTTTCCGTGGTGGCAGGAATATTGTTATAAAAACCCTCACTAGTGAGAGCAATATTAGGCTCCGATGGGAAGGCATTCCACGTGAAGCTAGTTGGAGAATGGTCATACACTTGCATGTTGTTCTTTGCATGCGTGGTGGCAAGGCAAAAGTATGCCAATCTTGTGTCCAAGGGAGGAAAATTGTGAGAGGGGGGACACGGAATATGCCTTGGGGGTAGTAGATAGGTATGTGCACAACATCGGAATAATGGAGGAGGAGGAGAAGGTGAAGCTAGAGAGCAATAGGGTACCAAAGAGTTTAAAGGAATCTTTGAGTTCCTTTTGATTTTTTAAAGCCATTAGGAACACCTTTTAAAACATACTAATGATCGACCCAAACATCTTAAGAACACCAATTAAAACATACTAATGATCGGCCCAGACATTCTTGGGTCCACTTTAAAAAAAAGATATTAGATACTATGTTCCTTTTAAAAAAAAATCTTAAGCCAATCAATGAGATGGCTTATTAGTTAAAGTTACCCAACCATTGGATCATTCACAATGCTAACCATGAGAGCCTACTCAAGCCTTACAATGGAGAGCCACAAAAAGAACCAATAAGTGAGGATCAGCCAGAGATCAAAGATCAAAAAGAGGTTTTGCAGCTCGAATCAATTCTTTGACACGAAGACAAGGTACTAAGAAATGGTAAGATTATCCAATGATATTTTGTTAAATTTAAGGATTATCCTTTTAAAGATGCTAGAGGGATGCAAGGAACCTAGCTTAAGGATAATATAAAACTTGTCAATGCTTACAATGCTACACTAGAGTAAGCAAATGAAAATGCATTTTAAATGAACAATGTTTTTGTCTTACAAGACTCATTCTCTTTCTTCTATTGTGCACAAAATTTAAGAAGTATGCATGCTTAGGATCATTTTTGTGGCGATGACGTCTCCTAAACACCAAGGAGAACTTGTCACTCTACTTTGGAAGTATGATATGGACTAAAGAGCAGACATGCTTGCGGCAGCTAAGTCTCCTGGAGCACCAAATGGATTAGTCATCCATTCTAGAATGATGTCATAAGGTAAAAGGGATCCTCTACCTGCTAAGAAACATGGACTAATGACTAGGATTTATCTATCTCATAGTGGAGGATGACTATGATTTGAAGAGAGAGGTAATGTCATAAAATATAATATCTAACCAACCCAAATGATTTCCTCATATTAAACTGATCATTTAATATGGGAAGATAAAAGGGGAACAAGAGTTAGGATATAGATATGTGCTTCTTGATCTATCTCAACAGGGGACCAAAATGAGAAATGGTTGCATCTCAATAGGGGTCCAAAAGGAGACGGTCTACCAAAGAGCAATGTGCAATAAGTGCTTCTAGATTTACCTCAGCAAGGGACCAAGAGGGGAGATGGTTACATCTCAATAAGGGTCCAAAAGGAGGTAGTCTATCAAAGAGCATCGTGTATCTAATGGAGCTTAAAAAACCTTAGGGTTAGCTTCATTAAAGACCTCCAAAAATTAGTGCTAAAAAGTCTTTTGACCTTAGGCAAGCTAGGGCTGACCTTGAGATGGGAGTCCTACCCAAGCATGAGGTGCTTGTCGGCTTGCTAACTAAAGTGCTTAAAGTGTTTGTGGGAACCTTTCCCAAGCTTGAGATTCTTCACATGCTTAAATGACTAAGGTTATTGAAGTGTTCAATTCAAACATAAACTCCCAAGAGGCATAAACAGTTTCCATGTTTAAATGACTAGGTGCTTGAAGTGTTTAATTCAAACCAAATGACTTAAGAAGCATAAAAGACACATGTGAAGATCCTCCCCATGTGGCCCTCATGATGTCCTTGAATCCTATTGGATAGGCTTTAAAGGGGTCCAATGAGAATTTAGATGCATAAAAATAAATAATTAAGTTCTTTCTCTCAAAGATTAAAAAGAGGACACATGTCCAAATGATATAGTTATATAATACAAGAGAGAGAGAGAGAGAGAGAGAGAGGCGGACCAAGCAAGAGAGGGGGTATACTCTTCCCCCCTCCCCCCCCCCCCCCCCCCCCCCCCCCCCCACACACACACACACACACACACACACACACACTCATTGTGTGAAGTGCAAAGTGCAAGAGATCCATCTCCTTCTCTAAGCTTGTTGAGAAGTGTAGAGCCTACACCAACACTCTTGGCTACAGAACACAAATCCAACCAAGAGCCATGCTTCAATGCTTAAGCTTGCCATCTTCTTCATCTTCATTACTATGCTATTATGCCATGCTAAGCAATAAGAGTGATGATAATTGAGGAACTATTTCTATTTCCTATTGATGATTCTTCTTCTTTTTCCCTACCCTCATTCCCCGGTAGCTCTCTCCACCTTTGAAGGTGTTTGAGGCCTTGGGATAGTTAATGCTTCTTGCAAATTTTATGTTATGATCATAATGCATGAATCTTTCCATCTTCATAGCATCATCAAGGCCACAAGGAACACAAAGATTGTATTGTACCAAGTCTCTTTTGATGGGAGAATCTATAATACAAATGCCTTTTGGAGGGGGGGCCGGCGGCTCCAAGTAAATCCAGTCCTCAACTATTGTCATGTTCTCTAATACTCTCTCTCTTGCATAAGTATTTTTCATGCCAAGTTAATTAAGTAGTATGTTTATGTTGCTACTATCCATTCATTTCACCCTCTATGTTCTCAAAGTGATCTCACAAAAATGCTCACTTTAACTCTCTTAGCTCCGCTATTATCAAAGTTCATAGGCCATTTTCATTACACCTGAGGCTCATTCTGTGGCATCACAATCTATAATCCACTGCACCAATGGCTTGCAATCATGACCAATGCTTTCCTATCCATCTTCCACTTCACTTCTCCTTATCCAGTCAAGACAATGACACAAATCTCTCTCTCTCTCTCTCTCTCTCTCTCTCTCTCTCTCTCTCTCTCTCTCTCTCTCTCTCTCTCACACACACACACACACACACACACACACACACACACACACACACACACACACACAAAACCGCAGCCGTTTTTTGACCTATTAGACAGCAGTCCACTCTTTTGATCATAACTTCTTCATCCGAACTCCGATTTGGGTGATCTATAGCCTCAATCAAAGAGAACGAAGCCCTCTACGCATTGATGTAAAGATAGAAATTTTCAGAGTTATGGAAGAAATTTTTGTAGCAGCATTTCTGAAGTGAACAGGTTCAAGAAAATTGACTCTCATCTCTTATTTTACATACAATGTCTTCCGGCACTCGCAAGGGTTCTTCTTCTTCAACAAGGTCCACAACCATTGTGGAAAATGATCCAAAATCTCCTAAGTGTGGAGATAACAACACAAACACCCAACCAACGACATTGGAAACCATGATCATGGCGTACTTGGTATCATTGCAAGAGACTGTAAACAAACAAGACGAAGACCTACGAGCACTTGCAATGGAGAATGGCACACTAAGGGTACTTGTGGTTGAGAATGAGAATCTCAAGAGGACACTTGAGATGCAAACAACACGTTTGATGCAACTTGAAGAGGAAGTTAAGGAATGTAAACGCTCTCTTGTGGACTTGAATGCTTTGAAGGAGCGGATGAGCAAAGTAGAGCATGACCATGTATTGAAAGAGGAGAAATTTGACACTATGAGCCGGGACGTATGCGACATGAAAAATGTATGCACAAACAAGTCTTGGGCTGATGTATGTGGTAGCAATGTGGTTTCTAATTCCTCACTCATGCAAGCTATGGTTCAAACAAAGAATGTTGAGGATGTGGATGTGGAGGAGTTGAAGGAACGGGAGCAACGTTTCAAGAACATTGTTATTCGTGGAATTCCCGAAGAGAAGTTAGAGACACCTCCTTCTCTTGCCATTGTTATTGAAGATTTCTTCAAAACCCACTTTGGCATGTCCGGAGTTATGGTCTATGGAGCACATAGAGTGGGGAAGCAAGGAGCTCCTCGCTCGGGAGAACGGCCAATTGTATGCACCATGCAGGATGAGACCAAGCGAAAGATTATCCTTGATAATATTTGGATCTATATGAGGAATACAAAATGTTTTGTATGTGAAGATCGCACTATTAAGCAACAAAATATGCGTCGCAAGGCATATGAGGAAAAGAATAATAAAAACAAGGAGATCTCTCATGAAGAAAATGTGTCCAAAGAGGAGGCAAGTCCCTCAAGCAAATAGGGATGCGTGACCTATGAGACTGAGTTACAATTGAAAATATGCTTTTGGAATTGTAATGGATACCCATGGAATGTGGGGGTTGGCATTTATGAACTAACAAGCAAAGCCGATGTTGTACTTCTTGTTGAAACTTGGGAGCATGATACACAAAGGATTAACGGCTTGGAGGATTACAATGTACATTCATTGATGTGGTCAAAGAATCTCAAGCAACGAAGAGGACAAGGAGGGGTAGCATGTATGGTTAAGAAAGGATTGGAAGAATTTGTATCAATTGTAAAATATGACAAGTACAAACGTTATGTATGGCCGAAAATTATGACACCAAAAAGAGCACCCATTTTTGTAGCCGGTTGCTACATTCCTCATCATGATTCTCCCTTTTATGCTTGCATGGATAGAGATCAGCCATTTTCTGATTTAGAAGAGGACATTGCTTATTTCAAAGGTGAAGGTGATGTTATTGTATTTGGGGATATGAATGCTCACACAAAAACATTGCAACATGATACTCAACAATTTGATATGCCATACATTTCAAGGGACTTGGAGGAAGTTCACTTGTATGATCGTACTTCAATGGATGAGAAAGATCCAGATCACTATGGAAAGTTACTTTTACACATGTGTAATAGCACGGGTATGCTCATTGCCAATGGTGTATCTTTGTGGAGTGGAACCAATGGATTTACATGTAGGAGACATAATGGGGATAGTGTGATTGACTATATGCTACTCTCTGAAGCCATCATGTATCGCATAAAGAGTTTTATGTTTGGTCAATGCACCCCGGAATCCAACCATCGCACCTTATGTATTGACCTTTCATGTGGAGAAGCAACTAAGCATGATAATCTCAGCCAAAGGAAAGAGAAGTTATCACTATGTATGGATTTCAAACGGGCACCAATGTACATTGAAATGGTTGAGCAAAAATTATGGATGACAAAGCTTCAATGTGATGCACCATTGGAAACTAAATGGGAAGCTTTCAAGAAAGCTATTTGTTCTTGTGCGGAAGAATGCTTTGCCATAAAGCATCTCCATGGTATCAACAAAGATAGATCATGCAAAAGGTGGTTTGATAAAGAATGTCAAGATGCTCGAAAGTCCTTGATAAAGCTTGATGCAACTATGGACAAAGATGACTATCAAAGTCATTTGCATACATACAAGGCATTGATTCAAAAGAAGAGAAGAAGATGGGAAGTAAAGCAACAAGAATTTCAAGTCCAAGAAAAGGCACATGCATGTGCAAGATTTTGGAGAAACTTGAGGGGCAAGCGGGTTGAGAATTTTGGTAACTTGAGTCTAGTGGATATGTACACACATTGTAGGCAATTATATGAGCAAGAAAATGCTGAAAAAATGCCATTTTATGGTTCACTCCCATGTATGCCCTCTTTTTTTACTATTGAGGATGTATGCGGTGGGCTTGAAAAGTTGGCCACTCGCAAAGTGGGAGATCTTCAAGGTATCAAGCCAGAGATGATCAAATGGACGGGAGATTTTACCCATGAGTGGATGTGTGATATGTTCAACCTTGCACTTCAACATGGTATGCCTTATGATTGGAGTACTAATTGGGTTAAGCCTTTTCATAAAGGAGGGGATGTACAGAATGTAAGCAACCGGACTATAATGATTGGGTCTTTTATGGAAAAGTTGTTTGGGTGCATAATGGAGATGAAATCGAGTGATTGGGCTGAAGAGAATGGCAAGCGTGCAAAGGGACAAGCGGGTTTTCGTCGATGCCATAGCACCATTGATCATCTTGTCACTCTTCGTGTTCTCATGGAGGAAAGTCGGTTGAAAGGCAAGCGATTGTATTGTTGTTTTGTGGACTTTAAGAAAGCCTTTGATATGATTCCACGTAACAATTTGTGGAGAAGGATGGAAGAACTCCAAGTGCATGGGAAGAGAAATTTCATAAATTTTTGTAAGCACTATTGGGGTTAAACAAGGATGTCCATTGTCACCAACTCTCTTTGGTCTATGCATCGATCAATTGGAACAAATGGTACTTGACTTTATGCAAGAAGAAGGCATTGAAGAAGTCACTATTTGCAATGCGGTAATCATGCTTTTGTTGTATGCGGATGATGTAGTGCTTCTAGCACACACTTTAGAAGATGCACAAAAGCTTATGGTTGTCCTTGAGAACTTTTGCTTGCATAGTGGGCTGATTGTAAATGAATCCAAAACAAAGGTTATGCTTGTGAAAACCAACCATAAGGAGAAGCCATGCATTGTGTACAACAATGAGACACTTGAAGTTGCTGAGAGCTTTAAGTACCCTGGCCTTGAGGTTCCATCCAATCACAAGTGGCATGAATGTGCTATGCGTCGTTTGGAAGCGGGAAAGAGATCATATTATGCATTTGAGAACATGTGTAATGCGGGAAACATCAAGTGTTGGGTTCTCAAGAAGTATCTTTTTGATGCATTGGTGACACCGGTTCTTCTTTATGGAGTTGAAGTGTGGGGCGGGAGCATCTCAAAGTCTACTTGGAAAGAGTTTGAGAATGTCCAAAAGCGTTTTCTTACAAGCTTTCTCCAAGTTAAGACACAAACACCATATATGCTCCTACTTCTTGAGTCAGGATCTCTTCCAATTGAGGTTATGGGCATGGAAAGGGTTGTGGAGTACATGATAAAGATGCGTCAAAACCCCTCACATCGACTTCCTACAATTGCATGGGAAGCAAGCAAAAAAGTTCAAAAGATGCATAAAAGCAAGATCTTGAGCACAAGATGGATGCAAGACATAAAGAAGTGGTTTGGGAGATGGGATGCATTACACTTGCTACATGATGCTTCAATTGACTCTCAAGTGAATGAAGCTTTTCTACAATCCCAATGTATTATGGCTTGGGAGAAATCCGGTGGGTCACGCTTCATACATTACACCACCCATATTGCCCCCAACTACAAAACCATGTTCTTCGCTGAGAGAGGAAACCGTACTCACACTTACATGCTTGAGCCTATTCCCTTGTCCGCAATACGCACTATCGCAACGATTCGGCTTAGCTCCCATTTCCTTCGATGCGAGATAGGGCGTTGGGGCAATGGAGAAGAGTCAAATCGATTGTGCACATTATGCTCATTGCAAGTTCGAGAGTCTGAGTACCACACACTACTAGAGTGCTCAGCTTTTGGTCACATCCAAACTTGCTTCTCTCACATTTTCAGCCATAACCTAGACCTACACACTTCCTCTCCCAGCCAAAGTGTGGGTTGTCCATTGCTACTCTCATCACTACAATTTTGGAGCATCGAGAGTCACTCATCAGCCATACACATACTACATCACATGTAACTTTGGTCCCATTGGTCATATTTGACCTCGGAGGACGATAATAAAATCTCTCTCTCTCTCTCTCTCTCTCTCTCTCTCTCTCTCTCTCTCTCTCTCTCTCTCTCTCGTGCACAAAAAAAATCCACCACTGCTGCTCTCGTGTTTCCGTTTGTCTCCATCTGTCGCCATGCCAAAAATCATGCACCGACAAATGGTGATTTTCTTTTGGTTCTATTTCCATTGTTTGACTTTTACCTTCAACTCAAAGAAAGCATCTTGCTAGATTTTGTAATGAAAAAATGTGTCCAAAATTTGAGAGACATACTAAATAATGGTTCAAGCCATCAAAAGCTTTGCCTTCTTTTTCCCCCGAACTCACAATAGTTGTGCACGTCTATTGCACGTGTCGGAGCTAGGGACATGCCGAGCACCGTATGCGAGCCACGGATGACTGCAAGCACACAACAAAGCTAGTCTATCAATCTCAAAGAGAGCAAGGGTGTGTTTCTCACCGCTCTACGCTTGCCACCATGACCAATTCTTTCCCTCAAAGAAGAGGGAGCTACCACCGCGGCGCTCAACCACCTCGCTACCGCCAATGCTTTCACAATGCTCAATTGATCTCTCTCTCTCTCTCTCTCTCTCTCTCTCTCTCTCTCTCTCTCTCTCTCTCTCTCTCTCAAGCGCACGTGCGCGTGCACACACACTCACACACACACACACACACACACACAAGTGAGCAAACAATGGAGATAGGACAAGAGCACTTTTCTTTAGCATGCACCCTTCAAAATGAGGGATTTAGGTCAGAATGGCCCTTTTATATGGTTTTTAAGGATTGAGCAAACGGACGCCCACCTGCCGCACGTAGCTAGACACCAAATTTGTAGTCTAATATTTTTCCAAGCTAGTGTAGTGATACTCTATGTAAATCCTAATTCTAGAGTAGTAGGTCAATTACTTGAGTTGTAATTCTATCATGACAATTGTAAAAGTCCATGTGAATCCGCCACTGACCATTCAGAATGTCCTAGATATAAAGATCAATATCAATGTTAGTGGATCGCCGCGATGGACGTTGGTGCAGCCAAAGTGGGTTCAAGATGGAAAGAGGTCAATGTCAGGCTAAGGCTGCAGGCAGCTGTAGTGTAGAAGGCTAGAGCAGGTATCAAGGTCCTGGGCAGCCAAAGGGTAGCGGGAATGTATGCTTAATGCGGCTTCTTAGGCCAAAAAGCTTTAAGAAGAGTCCAGATGGGATAGTAGGTAAAGGTGACCGAAGTGCTGATTAAGTGCTCTAAAGTGTAGTGTTTGATGTACTCTAGAAGCTGCTCCAAGCGACTCGTCAAACGAAGCCCCGGTGTGCAAGATATTGAAGTAAGTTAGAAGGTGTTGTAGATCCCCACCAGGCAGGGCAGATGGGGATAGGTGCCCTGAGTGGATATCAATGTTTAGACACGTAGTGCGCATATTATGGAGCATGGCGTGTCTTTTTGGATTGTAGATTAGAGCTCTGTATAGCAAGTTATTACCAGATGATGTTTTGCTGGGCCCGGGTTTGTGTCCACTTGACCACATGGGAAATTGTGCCATTTGGCATTTTTTGGGCCTCAACTGAGTTTTAGAGGCTAATGCACTTCATGTGGAGTAGATAGGAACTGACGATGTTTCAATCGTTTTCCCGGTTAGCATGCTACGACGGGTCAAAGTTGAAGGTTAATACTGAACAGGTGAATGCAGATGGTTTTCTCAGTTTTTAGGCTCTTGGTTCAAGGCCATGGCAAAGCCTAAAGATGAAGGAAACTGCACGGCTCAAAGCCAACAGGGTGGATTTTTAGCTGGTCCTTACGGTGAGGCAATCGGATCAGAGGGCACCAAGTTGCAAGCAGTTAAAATATTAGGGGAGTAAAGAACTTGTTTGTTTTTCCAAATTTGTGAGCCTTGGAGGGCCATGGTCTCTCAAGCTGCCATGTGGTGCGCTGAACTCCCATATGCGTAAGGCCAGTAGAGCAATGAAGTGTATAAACGCCACAAGTAGTGCCCTTTGTAGGCATCACCTGGGTGAGGCGCTCCCTTGGAGCTCGTGGCGATGGAGAGCCTGTAGAGGCGCTGTTTGTGCTGTGGTTGATGATGCAGGAACACGCAACCTGGTGGTTTTGGTTGTCGTAGGCGGCAATGGCACCTGCATATGTGGCACGCTAGTAGTGGTGGCTGACTTGGCAGAGATGATGTGGCATATGCCCCATGGGCGGTTGTTCCCACGTCCGTGAGGGGGGGACCTTTTTGAAGACAAAGTGCACCCCCCCCCCCCCCCCCCCCCCCCCCCCCCCCCCCCCCCCCCCCACACTAGCGACATCGCTTAGTGCAAGGGAGGAGGGGATCAATTCCATAAGAGAGAGAGAGAGAGAGAGAGAGAGAGAGAGAGAGAGAGAGAGAGTCCAAAGCCCGCTGCCCTAGGGGGCTACCATGTGCAAGGGGAGATTGGTCAGTCCAAGGCGAAGGCAAGGAGGAGATTGCCCGGAGCAACAGAACCAAAAATGCAGAGAGAGAGAGAGAGAGAGAGAGAGAGAGAGAGAGAGAGAGAGAGAGAGAGAGAGAGAGAGAGAGAGAGAGAGATCAAATGAGGAGAGAGAGAGAGAGAGGAAGAGACCAAGGCAAATTGAAAGACTGAATTGGGTGGATGGACAAAGGCAAGTGGAGGCAGTCAAAGGGTAGCCTCCCAAAGGTGAAAATAAAGAAAAAAGGTAAAAAAATAGAAAATGATACCAAGGGGCACTAGCGACATCGCTAGTGCACCCCCTCCCCCTTCAAGAGCACAAGCCAAAGAGAGAAAAAGAGAGTAGATGAAAGCAAAGAGGCCCCCCCTTCCTAAGTTTCCAAATTGGGATGTCAGATGGGCCAATTAAAGTGCAATTTACAAAGTTGAAGATCCCCCACTATCAAAGCCATTTTTTAAATGAAATGGAGGCTTTCTTGTGTCGTTTGAAGCCTGTAGAGTGGATTTTTTTGGCAAAGGAGTGTGCTTGTCAAATCCCTTTGTAATCTCTCTTGAAAATGTTCATTATGATGGCATTGAAAGCTCTGTACATGCCTTTTGAAACATAATCAAGACATTGTTGCCCTGTTTTGCTGTCATTTTCCCTTCCCCCCTTCTCTTTCTCCTACTCTTGTGTTTTCCCACGATGCCGGAAGTGTGGATGTGTGTGCCCCACAGACAGATGGTATTTTATGCGAGAGAGTGAGAGTGAGAAATTGTGTGCGTATGTAAGGGTGGAGACAGGCCAAGGCAGTAGGTGTGCATTGTGTGGGGGACTTGTGGAGTGTGTAAGCATTGACAAAAGAGCAAGCGGTGGTCTGCTAGTGAGAAGTGTGTTTCTGAGAGGATAGGGATGTTGTGGATACCCTGAGCTATAGAGAGGCCTTTGTTATTGTGTCAGGTGTGTTCGCCCATTCCCCCTCTCCAACGTCTGTATCATAGGGATCGGGTGCTAACATAATGTCAATACTCAGGGAAGTGGCTGAATGGGGCACAGAGACTCTTTGAGGTTGTCAATCTCAAGAAGTGAACCTAAAAAGCTAACGCAACAACTCTACAAGAAAATCAATCACTCAGTGAGATCAAAGAAATTTGCCTATGTCCTTTCTCACAGCTCTAGGTTATCATGCCATTTCGGCACTTGAACGGACTCAAAATGCAACGGAACTTTAGGAGGAGGTCTAGGACACCTAGGGGCACTATCCTACCAAGTCTGGTCACAATTCAACAAGGTACTAAAATCATGATCCATCATGAAAAAGGTCTTGAATATTGCAACAGATCAGCCCAATAAGGTCTGCCTATGGCTAATGAACACTCTCCTATGGTCAAAATGACTAAAAATTTTGATTTAAGCACTCAAATTTAAAGATTAGACTCACTAATACGTAGACACAAACCTCAGCAAATCGTGTTGTTGATACTGATAGCCGTTTTCTCGGCTCTTTGTAATTGCCACAGTGAGTTACCTCACCCTACCAAAATCACCCAAACACTGTGGCTATCCCTACCATTTCACTGTACATAGGCGTGCGTGAGTCACGGGACTTTTCCCATATCTTCTTTAAAAAAACCTCAATTAGCTAGTCATTGGGCTAGTTGAGCCAAAAAAATAAAAAAAATAAAAAATATAAGTATATTATGGCCCATGCGTATGTAAATATTTCTTTGTATATAGTGCCTAAATAAAAGTTTTTTTCATAATTATTTTGGTATTTATTTAAATATTTCTACCTAGGTGTGTGTTATTTATGCTCTGTACATTGCCTCACCATTACCACAATTTTTTCTTACCATTTTTCATACTCTTTATTCCATATAGAAATATTTTCATGTAAGCTTCTCTTATATTTGGTGTAACTCCACCCCAACAAAAATCCAAAAAAACTAGTTTTATTTATGTGTATATTTTTTCACTATTGTGATTTTTCCCTTCCTACATCTATTTTGTTTTTTTTTCTAAAAAATTAGAACACCAAAAATATTTATCTTTTTATGGTAGCCTCATAATGAGAGAGATTTCTTTTGACCCCTTTATATTTTTTCCACTTATATTATTTATATTTGACATGTACATATTTTTTAGACCCCTCAATATTTGATTTTCTTAGTTGTACTATTCACTTATATCATAATCTCAATAAAATCTTCAATTATAGACCTACCAAATAAGGTCAAGGGTAGGTGGCATGCATACATGCACTATGGAGGGCTCACTCTTGGAGGTATTCAAAAGAATCATCCAAAGAAGGACCCCACAAGGACCTTGTGCAGTGGAAAAAAACGGTCGATTTTGCTGAATTTTTAAAGTTCACTTGCTCTCCGAATTTGAAAAGGTAATACAAACAAAAGTTGTAGCTCGTGGGCTGAACTTTTGCCTCAAATTTTTTCATATTTTTTTGAGCTACGAACTGTGAGCTATGATTTTATTAGTGGACCCCAGTTTTTGCATGCTATGCAGCCACACTCTCTCTTCCACTTTATCATTTTCCTCTTTCACACACACTTCTCCACTCATCATCCCCTCCTCTCTGCACCCTACTCACCTTCTCCTCAACCTTGAAGAATAAGAGAAACCATGGTGAACTCATACCTCCCACACACAATTCCATTCCAAAATTGACCACCTAGTCTCATTTTTCCTCCTCCAAATTACCCATATCTATAAAAAAACCACAAAATTCAGCCTCTTCTCTTAAAAGACAGCATCATGGTGGTTGATTACTCAGCTTCAATTACCTTGTCTCTCAAGGAAGGTCAAGAGTGGAGAAAAAATGTACCGTCAAAGCTAGTGGACCGTCAACAAGCGTCAAAATTGGCCCTACTCAAGACACTTGGAGCATCAACCTTGTAAGAAATCCACCTTTTCTTACCTCTTAAGAGTTTTTTCTTCCTTATTTGTATCCTACATGGATACTCCCATTGTAAATATCCAATTCCATTTGTAAATTAATACTAACTCTACTAACACTAACCCACTATGAAAAGTCCTATCACCTCCATTTCTCTCCTCTCTCTTTCCCCACCAACTTCTTGATAATTCCAAGCAAAAGAAATTAGATAAATTGCTGAAAATCTAACCCAACCATGGTTAGAGGAGTAACCCTAGCCTTCAAAATTGCTATAAAAGGAGGGTGTAGCTAGCACAAAAGGGGGAGCCATAAGCAAGAGCACTATGCTATAGCTTGAGAAGCCAAGCTCAACCTCTCTAGAAGGAGCTCTTGAGTGGAAGCTCATTGTCTTATGCATGTGCATGTGTTGTAATGGGGGATTAGCAAGGGAACTCTATGCCATTGTAAGAGAGAGAGTGATCATTCAATTGAG
This sequence comes from Adiantum capillus-veneris, assembly GCF_014529385.1. Taxonomy (NCBI): domain Eukaryota; kingdom Viridiplantae; phylum Streptophyta; class Polypodiopsida; order Polypodiales; family Pteridaceae; genus Adiantum; species Adiantum capillus-veneris. The sequence goes on along the minus strand of NC_140937.1, from coordinate 28,530,019 downwards.
AGTACGAAATCTATCATTTCTCCTACTAGTGTTAGCCCAACATTTGCTGAATCAAGGAGGGTGGATTTGGACTAAGCTTGGATACTTTGTCTCCCTTCCAACGTGAAGTAATGGACAACAATGATGCGTAAGTGTCTTGGTGTTTTTTGTTAAGTTCTTGATAGCTTGTCTCTGGTGTTGTCATCAATCTAGCCATAAATCCCACATACTGTAAGAGAGCGACAGGGTGGAGAGGACTCCCCTGGCCTTAAGACAGTGATTGGGGTGGCTTTTATTGTGATGTGTTCTGGTGAAATTTACGCAAGCTATGTTGAACAAATACTAATCTCACTTTGATTTGTCATGACAGATTTGTAAGGAGGTATTAATGCAACAAGCACCCCCTCCCCCTTTCTCTCCCTTTCTTACACATATATATTTATGTTTGCTTGATCATTAACGATACACTTCAAAGCAACCCCAGCACCATCTCTCTCTCATCTCTCTCTCTCGTGTTTTAGTGTGTGAGAGTGTTCCATTGGTGTTAGGGTTAGTGTAAATTCCTTGCTTGTTTGTGGGTTGCTCTAACGATTCTCCTCTTTTGCGTCCTAGTTCGCTCTTAAACTAGGTGGTGCCCCTTGTGTAGTTGGGATTTGGCTGTGGGTTTGTTGTTTTGGTTTGTGTTGTGTTGTGCCCCAGCCCCATTGAGCAGCACGGAAGCCTTGAAGGGTGTCTAGAGGTTGCTCTTCTTGTTGCCCGCCCCGGACCGCCTCAATACATGATTTGAGATTGATTGTTGAGGAAACTTTTCTTCTTGTTGTGCATTCTCCTTTTGGTTGGCAGTCTTGGCCACCGTGAAGATGGATTTTGACGTGTCTCAATTTGTAGAACTCATCCTTTTTGTGGCGTGGACATTTGTTTTCAAGGCCTATTTCAATTTGAGTTGTTCATAATAGATAGCCATTGTTGAAGCATTGTGTGAGCTATGTATGTTTGTAGTGGATAGCTCGTTTACTGAAGGTATCCTTGCTTATCATTGTATGTCATTCTTTGACTTGCTACTATTGTTTCTTTTTGTGATGGTGCTTTGTTGTCACCCATGAAGATTAGAGATGCTCTTGATAAGTGTGTTTGGTCTGCACCTGTAGCTCCAAGTTGTTGTCAATCAATTTGGGTAGCCACTTGCTTATTGCTGATGTAGAAGTAAAATATACAAGAAGATGATGATGATGGTTTCTAGATTAGGGTCTAAAACCTGGATGACCAAAGGGGCTTTGGATAGCTCGTTTACTGAAGGTATCCTTGCTTATCATTGTATGTCATTCTTTGACTTACTACTATTGTTTCTTTTTGTGATGGAGCTTTGTTGTCACCCATGAAGATTAGAGATGCTCTTGATAAGTGTGTTTGGTCTGCACCTATAGCTCCAAGTTGTTGTCAATCAATTTGGGTAGCCACTTGCTTATTGCTGATGTAGAAGTAAAATATACAAGAAGATGATGATGATGGTTTCTAGATTAGGGTCTAAAACCTGGATGACCAAAGGGGAAAAACACAGTGGGAAAAAAGTGTGTTTGGCATACGCTCTTATTGGAGTTGAGCATTTGGACTTGAAGTACATGGCATGCAAGGTGCGTGCTTGGGAGAAACAAGGGAAGATTTCCTAATGCAAGTGCCAATTATGGGACACTCTATATGCATACAAGAAATTTGTCGAACAGAAGCATGCAATGTGAAAGATGGAGTTACTTGGTGCTTCAAGGAACAAATGTAGCACATATGACATCAAAGGATATCGCAATAGCTTGCATGTTTCCAAGAAGGGTTTTCAATATAGAAGCTTCTCCACTCATACCTCATTGTGCTAAGTGCGTAAGTGTCTTTTGGAATTCCTCTCTCACTTACCACTATACCACAACGACTTTGAGTCTTATTCTCACCTATACCAATATGAGTGACACAATGTGATTATGCTCAACTCTTCTAGCTTGAGTAGTAACTAGAATAATTAAAACTCTTAGACCACAGAGAATATTACATGGAGGTATGTGACTAACGCCTCACTCATTTAGTGGCTTAGCTGCCTGACTCTGACTATTATGTCATGTATTTTTAATGGCGACTTGGACATACCTATTCAAGGCCAGAAACCCAATTCCATAAGTTCTGGAAATTCAGCCCTCTTCCATTGTGCTGGTCTTTGGATGCCACCATTTTGTCAAGTAGTTTGGCAAATTTTGGCTTCTGTTGACTTGCTTGTCGTATGTTCACACTGCTTTGTGAAACAAGTCCTTCAGCTCTTGTAGGGACTGATGTAGCCTGTGATTTATCTTGCATGTGAGGCGATTGTTGAGATGTGTGGGTCTCTGTGATTGAGTTTCCACGATCAATTTTGGAACCCACCTTGTCTTTGGTCCGTGTGTGACCGTCTTTTGTATTTGCTCCTTTTGCTCAATGACTTGATGGAAATTAGGATTTGGTAGCCAAATTTGATGATTTTTTTTGTAAAGCCTTGCTTTTGTAATTGATGACAAGGTATCCATCTGGAGGTTGTAGCACCCTTAGTGGTGACTGGTTGATGGCTCTACTGATTGATTGTGTGCCTTTGGATGGAGCCTTGTGCTTCTTGATTGATCGTCATTTTTCCAGGTTGAGCTACAATTTTTGGTAGCCATATTTGAGTGTTGCCTTCATAAAATCATTGTGCTTCGAGTAGCTAATTGACTGGAATCATCCGATGCTGCACATGTTTGTGTTGGGTAGCTTTGTTGAAGTCTAACTTTGGCTCCCATATTTGTCGTGCTGCTTGTTTGAAAGATCTTTTTTTCCGCGGTTTGTAGTTGTTCCTTCTCTTGCATGAGGTGTTGTTCTTCGATTGATTTCTCGTATTTCTCCTTGTAGAACTTATTTCTTGAGGTGAGTAGATCCACGCTGTTACTTTAGGATTTTTGGCCCAAACATTAGCGTTTCCTTGGAAGTAGCCTTGAGCAATGATTGATTCATTTTATGCTACCCACCCTGTCACTTTTAGTTGTTTAGCTTGAACTTGTGATTCATGTATGCAAATTGGGTCTGTGACATGAATGTGTTCTTTGGATACTAAGACTTGGTTGATTCCCTTTGTCTTCTTCTTGATGTTTTTTTGTGATGGAAACTTTGGTTGATAAGCTTTTTGTTTTGGTTTCCATTGCATTGTTGATGGTTTGGCTCTTGATGTAGAGGCTACACGGGAAGTTTGATGGCCATTGAAGATAAAGTTGTCTTGCGAGGTTGGTATATTTCAATTTTCACCTTAACTTTAACTTATTCTGTTATGCTTGGTTGCTCCTTTTTTGCATTGACTTGAGGTGCTTTTGGGGCTTTGCTGGTGTTGTTGCTGAAGATTTTCCTTGTGGTTGAAAGAAGATGTTCCTCCAACTTTCTGACAAGATCAGTCTCTCTTTGATATGATGGGAGTCGATTATGTGGAAAGTGTATTTATATTCCCCGATACTCAACTTGAGTATGGCTTCTGCCATGCCAAAGCTAGGAATCAAATTATTGAAATTGTGTACACTATCTCCTCTAGCTCTTTGATTGGTGGCTTTCCCATCATGATCCACATTCCATAAGTCATTAAATTCTTTCTCGCTTTTGGATCTATCACAACCACACATGTGGTTTTGAGTCCTATTTCTCTGCATATGGTGAATTTGATCATCGTAGGAGATAGTCAATCTTCTTCCTTATCCCTGTTCTTGTCTTGATCTTGCGTTTCTTTAACATTTGATGATTGTGCTCTTTCTAAAATCGGCATCTTTGAAATAGCTTTTGTCAATTCTTCAGGTATGCCAATGATGACATATTTGCATGGTTGCACTGCTTCCTTCATTTGAATTTTGGTATCATGTTCCAAGATGTATCTATCTACCTCAATTTTGTGCTTTCACACTTACAAACCTCGTTAGACTCCTTCAACACCTTTATCGTAAATAAGGGAGTTATATCATAGCCATCTTGATCGCAAAATTTGGTGTTGGTTGCCTCATTTACACAAACATCAAGAGTCCCCAGTATTGATCCCATCCAAAAGGGTCAAATAACTCATCTAGAAATGGTTTCTAAATGTAAGATTCATCTTCGACTGAACACTCTAGGGTGCAATCTTCCTTTCTAAGACTCCCACATTCTGATGCTCCCTGCACATCCAAATATGCACTTTGCAACCAAGAAAGTACCTCGTTTTCTTGTTCAATTGTGGAGTGTAATTGTTCCCCGGGGGTTCGCTCTACATCTCTATAACTATGATCTTTGACACTAATTTTTTTAGTGACCTCTTTGTGTCTCAAGTAGATATAGTCATAGCCCCAGTCTTGTACCATTTTGAGTTGACGCTTGAATGGTCTACCGAAGATGATATCAAAGTTGTTGCTCTTGTCAAAATTCATTATGGCAAAGGTGTGCTCATACTCAATGCCACAGGAGGATACAATGATTTGTTCTAAGCTTCTTATCGGTCTCTCCACATATCCATTTGCTAATTGCACTTCCATTCAAGTTTTTCTAAGAGCAGGCTTTCCCCGTTTTTCCCACATTCCTTTGGTTGCAATGGCAATTCCTATCCCACTATCTAATATAGCAACCATCTTTACTTCTTTGTACTCAAGTGGTAAGGTGGTGTTTCGTTCATCGCCTTTGTAGTAATCACCCACCTTATTTACTGGTACTGGCTTTGTTTGTGGTTTCTTAGGTGAGGTGTCATCCATGTTTTTGTCCACAAGCTGGTCATGTAAAGGGATTTTCATCCCCATATTTTCCAGGTGTTTGCCCATTTGGCCCCATAGATGATGTCTAATTTATAGCAACTCTGAGAGATAAAGTGTCCATTGTATATGAGAAGACATCAATTTGTGCAAGCTCTTGGTATCTATCATTTTTGGTGTGGCTTTCCACTAAGAAGGTACCAATCTAACCTTAGTTTTTGTTTCAAGTTCTCTTATACAAGATGGCAAAGTCTGTAGAGGGTGTACTTTGCTCTCTTCAGATGCGACAAACCTAGAATCCCCATATAAAGATCTTATATCCCCTGGGAAAAATTTGTGATCCATGTTTATCTCAGGGATAGGTGCCGACTGTAAGATAGCACTACCATCTTTTTGGTTTTTGATCGATTCCCATAAGGATTGTGGCCACGGTTCTTCTACCTCCGAAATTGACATCACTACTTGTGAACCCATCTCATCTATGGTATTGGCTACTTCCCTTGTATCTAGAGGTGCCTCAACTTCTAGCTCTTTGTGGTGTCTATTTACAATACCTTGGCTCTCAATTCCTAAATGTTTTTGTGGATTAGTATACGTCTTTGGAGCATTTGGAACATGTGATTCTATAAGAGCTTGGCCGCTTTGATGAGCTCCTTACACATTTGCAACCTCTCTTTTTCATACCCTGGATGAGGATACATTAAACATTTATTCTCTTGGGTTTAATTGGATTTTTGCCTAGATTCATAGGCCTTCAAAATTTCATCTAAGGGTTCAAAGACTTTGTCAACCAAGATTGAATCTCCCGAATTAGTCTTTGACTCTTTAGGTCCCTTTGCTTTTTTATTGCTTTCTTGCTCGTGTTTAAGATGTTCTTTGGTTTGGTACAGTTAAGTTTCCAATGCAACTTTCTCTTGCAGCCTCTTTGCTTTTATTTTATCTCATTTGGCTTTCCATGATTTTCTTGCAGTTCTCACCGGATAAGTTTTTGATTTCTTTTTGAGGTGGCAAGGAGGGTTCCTCCTCAACAATTGCATTTTTGACAGCTTCTTGAGCTTGAGCTGGAGCCATTACCTTTAAAGGAATGTGGGTTCTACCTCGGATTCACTTGAAGAAGGCATCACGCCTACAACGTTCGTTGTTGCTTTTCCCTTGTAGTCTGGATTCGTAGCATAGTGTCGGAGTAGATGGTCTCTCCCACAACTGTCACAAAATACAAAGAATTATATTTGTTCACTTTTGTTGGACAGCCTCGTGCCCAATGGTAACCTCCACATTCATAGCTGACGATTCAACCAATGGTTGTTTTGGGAAAAGCGTTTGTCTATGTGTCAACTACCCACTGCTCAAATCTCAACCAAAATTTTTGATGAGGTACATGGATCATGATCCATGTTTGACCTCATTTTGACATGAAACTTGGTCAACTTATAGTCCATGTTATGGTGATAGTCTTCCCCAAATCTTTTTGAATTTGAATCACTTTTGTCAAACCAAAAGCGAAATTTTGTGTTTGCTTTGCTGTTTTAACTTGGTCAACTTATAGTCCATGTTATGATGATACTCTTCCCCAAATCCTTTTGAATTTGAATCATTTTTGCCAAATCAAAAGCAAAATTTTGTGTTTGCTTTGTGGTTTTGGCTATCTGGTAGAGGTGTTTCGATCAACTTTTTACAGTTTTTTGCTATGGTCCCTTATGGCAAAGTTGTTCCACTAGTTATCAGGGATGTACTTGTCAAATATCAGCCCCAAATGCCAAAAGGTACATAGATCGCAATCCATGTTTGACAACATTTTTTCATGAATTTTGTCATATTGGTTCTCTATTCCCCTGTAGAAGCCAAATCTCACCCCTTTTTGAATTTGGATCCCAAAAGGTTGAAAAATCCCAATTTTGTGTCTCAAATGCATGTTTTGTTGTTTTTGCCCTAACAACCAATTTTGATGTGGATTTTGAGTTTTTCTTTCAAACAAACTTGATCAGAGCAACATCCCATTGATGCACACTGTAATTGGTCACTTTCCTGCGAAAGTGGTCTCTGGGGTATATTTATTGCGATCCATGTTCCTCCACAAAATCATGCCAAACTTTCTAGATTGCTTTTAAAGAGTATGCCAATACCCTTGATCCACAAATTTTTGAATTTAGATCACTTTCGAGGTATCTACCATCAAATTTTCAAAATTTCAGAGTTATCGTTATTTCGGCCAAAATATGGTTTTCACTCTTTCTTCCCTCAACCTTTTAACCCAATTTTGATATTGGTAGTTTCTACTTACCCTACTCATCATAAGGATTGAAATGAACATGAAATAAAAACAAACAAAACGGTACAAAATAAAGTCAAAATGAAAAACGGTACAGCATTCTGAAAGCATAGAGAAAATTGGATGAATGCTTTTTGGCTATCTCACTCACACCCTCTTTACCTCTTGAGAATAGACCTATCATGTCCTCCACTTCTAGACTCGACCAAGCACTAAACCCCGTGTCTACCTGCTTCATTTCTAAAGTGTAAATGGAATGGAGAGACAAATCTTTGAGAAAAAAAAGATTGCTCTAAATATGCACTAGGTCACTCACCATCTAAGGATCATATTCCCGACAATGGCGCCAGTATTAGCGGTCCCCGTGATGGACGTCTATAGTATGCCGATCTAACACTAATATAATATCAATACTCAGGGAAGTGACTCGAATGGGGCACGAGACTCTTTGAGGTTGTCAATATCAAGAAGTGAACCTAACAAGCTAACACAACAACTCTTACAAGGCTGAACGCATGGGTTGGTGGTGCAAAAAGTAGTGTCCTTGACACCTCTTGTGAGGCACTCTTGGATGGTGTTTTGTTGGCAATTTTGAAAAGCCAAAAGATAAATATTTAATATTTCTAAAGGCATTGTGCCAACCACTTTAATGGTTCTTGATTGAGTTGAATGCAAGACTCTCTACCTACCCCTTCAACAGTCTACGAGCTCCCTGTGTGTGTGTGTGTGTGTGTGTGTGTGTGTGTGTGTGTGTGTGTGTGTGTAGTCTACGTGCTCTCTCTCTCTCTCTCTCTCTCTCTCTCTCTCTCTCTCTCTCTCTCTCTCTCTCTCTCTCTCTCTCTCTCTCTCTCTCTCTCTGTGTGTGTGTGTGTGTGTGTGTGTGTGTGTGTGTGTGTGTGTGTGTGTGTGCAGCCGTTTTTTGACCTAGTAGACAACTGTCCACTCTTTTGATCATAACTTCTTCATCCGAACTCCGATTTGGGTGATCTATAGCCTCAATCGAAGAGCACGAAGTCCTCTACGCATTGATGTAAAGACAGAAATTTTCAGAGTTATGGAAGGCATTTCTGTAGCAGAATTTCCGAAGTGAACAGGTTCAACAAAATTGATTCTCATCTCCTATTTTACATACAATGTCTTCCAGCACTCGCAAGGGTTCTTATTCTTCAACAAGGTCCACAACCATTGTGGAAAATGATCCAAAATCTCCTAAGTGTGGAGATAGCAACACAACCACCCAACCAACGACATCGAAAACCATGATCATGGCGTACTTGGTATCATTGCAAGAGACCGTAAACAAACAAGGCGAAGACTTACGAGCACTTGCAATGGAGAATGGCACACTAAGGGTACTTGTGGTTGAGAATGAGAATCTCAAGAGGACACTTGAGATGCAAACAACACGTTTGATGCAACTTGAAGAGGAAGTTAAGGAATGTAACTTTGGTCCCATAGGTCATATTTGACCACCGAGGATGATAATAAAATCTATCTATCTCTCTCTCTCTCTCTCTCTCTCTCTCTCTCTCTCTCTCTCTCTCTCTCTCTCTCTCTCTCTTGCAAGAAGAAGGACAATTACAATAGGAACTTGTAGAGGACGTTGTGGAGAATTGTCATAAGGTAGGGAGATTAAAGTTCCAAGAGATTGGGATGCAGATGTTGCATCAGGAGATTGGCCAACAGGTTGTGTCAGAGCAGCTTCCACTTGATTGTCACCTTTGTGGAATGTCAATTTCAACAGTTTGGGAGAGCACGTTCCACACCAGCAACAACCTCCACACAATTGCCATGTTGGATGGCCGGCCATTGCTTGTGGTGTCGGATGTTTTAAAGAGACGATTGTGCACAATGAGCCACCTCCAAGTACACTACAGCAGCATGCGCAATACAATCCACTTCATGATGACATGACTCACAATTACCATAGGATAACTCAGTCACAATTCGCCGTGAAGGTAACCATCGGATGGAGAATATTGGTCTATGATGAAAAGAGAGAGCCGTAGGAGACAACAAGAAAGTGACGCATCAGATTCAAGGTCAACAGAAGATGTGAATTAGGTTTGCATGAAAGTCTCAAAATGCTGGCAGGAAGCAACAAAAGGCATGACTTGCGATGGTAAGAAAACCGCCTTTCAATGTCTTCTAGGACTGTCAGCTTTTAGACGTTTGCATCATGCATCTAAGAAGTCAATACTATCCAATATTTGAGGCACAATTACTAAAGTCAAAGCATCCATGTCTGAAGAGGAGCTGAAGATTAAAAGAGTTGTCTGCATGATGTTGGTGAATAGTGAAGGAGATCCATCAAGGTCTATTAGCAACTCCAAAATGGCCAGATTTACTAGATTGCATCGGCGAAACTTTACAGTAGCCAATTCGCGATTAAAACAGGCTGAGGCTGATGCATTTCCTTTGCAATTATGTAGTCATCAACTACCTCAAAAGTTCCACCATCACACAAGCGACAAAAGACCTTGTTTTTTCCTTTTGGCAGATAGAGACAAAAGTGTCACCAAACAAAAAAGATGTGTGTCGAAAACGATTGGGAAAAAAATCTTACATAAAGCATCCAATACATTTGCTTGATGATTCACAGGTATGCTCCTAAAGTTTCATAGGTATGAACTTTGGATGTAGAGAAAAGTCATAGAGTTCCTTTCAAAGGTAGTCATGGAAGTACCATGATAGTACAAAAGGCTCTTTAGGTACTCTAGATCTTTGAAAGAGTCTAGAATACCTCGCAAAGGTAGTCTTGAAAGTACCATGCGAGTCTAAATGGGTTCTTTAGGTACTTTGGAGGTAGAAAAAGTTCATAAAGTTCCTTTCAAAGGCAGTCATGGAAGTACCATGATAGTAAAGAGGCTCTTTAGGTACTCTGGACCTTTGAAAGAGTCTAGAATACCTCGCAAAGGTAGTCTTGAAAGTACCATAGAGTTCTTTTCGAAGGTAGTTATTTAGCATGTGAGTGAAGAGGTTCTCTAGGAACTTTGGAGGCAGAGAAAAGTCACATAGTTCCTTTCAAAGGTAGTCATGGAAGTACCATGATAGTATAAAGGCTCTTTAGCTACTCTCGATCTTTGAAAGAGTCTAGAATACCTCGCAAAGGTAGTCTTGAAAGTACCATGCGAGTTTAAATGGGTTCTCTATGTACTTTGGAGGTAGAAAAAGTTCATATAGTTCCTTTCAAAGGTAGTCATGGATGTACCATGACAGTGAAGAGTCTCTTTAGGTACTCTAGATCTTTGAAAGAGTCTCTTTAGGTACTCTAGACCTCACAACAATAGTCTTGAAAGTACCTTAGAGTTCTTTTCAAAGGTAGTCATGGAAGTACCATGATAGTAAAGAGGTGCTCTAGGTACTTTGGAGGTAGAAAAAATCATTGAATACCTCACAGAGCTTTTACTTTGATGGGTTTTACTTTGAAAAAAGTATGAGCCTCTGATGGGTTTTATTTTTTCTTGCACAGGGTGAGCTTTACAGGAGGTTCCAAATGCAATATCCACACATCAAGATCTCACTCAGATGTTTTGAGGGATTGAAACCTTGGTTTGTTCGTAAGTTGAAGGACCGTGACACGTGCTTTTGTATTGCTCATATTTCAGATGATATATCTCAAGGAAGCATTCACCCACATGAGACACAATAAGACAAGCATGCATGGCAATGGGTGTGGTTGCATGTGTGCTATATGCTTTCCAAAAGAGGCTCCCAGTAAGTGTGAAGCTGCCACGTACACATACACTAGTGTAAGCACATTGACTGAAAGAGTGTTATGTGAAAAACCAATGGACTCCTCATTTCATAAGTTGCCTTGCTTGAAGGGAGAATGTCCTCAATGTGGGTCAAAGAGATTAATGCTTTGTCCAAACGAAACACTTGAAAGTGCAACCCAAATTTCTGTTAAGGTGTCTGAAGACGTTGCCTCAACCCATTCTCAATACAAGAAGCGCAAGGATCTTCTGGTGAAGGAAACGGGATGCAAGGATTTCACAACTTTTCTTCAAAATCATCTGACCACTTACATCTGACACAATTTTATTGCCCGGTGGCAATCTCAGCAGTTCAAATATTGCATTCAAAGGCTTCCTAGAGATGTAGTGGTCTCTGTTATTGACTTTGCAGAAAATTACTCATTTAAGGAGAAAAATGAAATCCAGTCAATGCATTGGTACTCTTCACAGGTCACCATCTTGGTGCACATTACATACATTTGAGATGAGAAAGACCAGGTGTTAAAATATACACATTTTTACATTTCTAATGACAAAGATCATGACACGCACTTTCTGCAACATTGCTTGCAATTGCATAGTGTTTGGCTTCAAAATTAGGGATTCAACTTCTGGAAGCGGCATTGGGTGTGGTCAGATGGATGTGTTGCTCAATTCAAGTCATCTAGACCGTTCTTCTTCGTGTCAAGGTATGCCAGGTTTTATTCCACCTCTGATGAAAAGTTTCCAAAAATTTGTTTCTGCCCAGCATTGAAGGTGGGTCATTGTTTGAGGTACTTTGGCTTGACTGGCATTGAAATGCTGTGGAGTTTCTTTGCCTCGGGCCACGACAAAGGGGAGCATGATGGGGCAGGGGCAGTTGTTAAGAGGGCTTTAACACATGAGCAGTTAAAGGCTGATGCATGGCACATGAAGTGTTCCAAGGATGTTGTTGGCTTCTTAAAGCATAAATTTAATGATGAAAGTGGTCACACAGGGGTGAATCGGATTTTTTGGAAGGTCCAAGAAACTGAGGAGCCAAGGGAGAAGAAGTGGAATTGCAAGCGAGTGAAAGGCTCACGATCAATACACTGTGTCAATGGATACTCCAAGAGTGACAAGTGTGCACTCGTTGCAGACTTCTCTCTTGTTTTTGTGAATTTTGTATGTCCTAGTGTTGGAGTTGATGCTTGAACAACACACATGTTGAGAACTGGGAGTATCTAACCCTTGAGGCATTGGATGGTGACAATGTTGAAAGTGAATATTTTAGCGATGACGAAGGATCAGATCTTCCAATGTATGGTGGGAACCATGACGCAATTAGTGATGCTCTATGCATCGGTGATGCCTTTGCCACCAATGCCAATGAAGATGGAGCCGACTTCTACGTTTTGAGGTGCTCACAATAGGAGAAATACAAAACAGCAAGAGCCTTGAGTGATTCTTGGGGAAACATACTTTTTGCAGGGAGCTATTTGGTTGAGGGGTACTATTACAAGCTAGTGGAAGGTGTCGAGAAAATCTATTACATGCCTGCTAGTCAACCAAAAGTGCTTCTTGCATCAACTTGGTTAGATTGATTAAGATACCCTTGGAACCCTTAGAAGGAGAGCCACATAAGTTCAAACTCGCTGCAGAAATATACAAAAATGTGTACAACAGTATGCCAATAGTGATATAGGTTGCTGCCCAAGTAACTTGTAGAAGTACCAGTAATTAGTTTCAAAGTACCATGCATCTATTCCACAGGTGGTTTTTGTAGGAGCCTATCATAGGTTTCGAAACCTCTTGAAGGCCAGTCCAAACAAGAACTTGTAAATGCTTTTCTCTACTTGAGTAAAAAAAATAGCATTTCAATTCTGGAACACAAAGTACTAGTGTGTCAGCCTAAAGTACCTTACATGTAGTTCACAAGAACTTCCATTAAAATATGTAAGAAACAAGCACTTCTAGAAGTTTATCTACCGACCCAAAGTACCTTTAAGGTAGTCCTCAAGTGGTTTCTGTATGTTAAGATATGTAAGTAACAAGCACTTGTAAAACTTTTTGTATGCCATCCCAAAGTACCTTATAGGTTCTTTACAGGTCTGACAACCAAAAGTACCTTACAGGTAGTTCACAAGTGGAAAATGTCATAAACTATGTAGGAAACAAGGACTTGTAAAAGTTGTTGTATGCCATCCCAAAGTAGCTTATAGGTTCTTTACAGGTCTGACAACCAAAAGTACCTTAGAGGTAGTTCATAGGTGGAAACTGTCTTAAACTATGTACAAAACAAGCACTTGTAAAACTTTTTGTATGCCATCCCAAAGTACCTTATAGGTTCTTTACAGGTTTGACAACCAAAAGCGCCATACAGGTAGTTCACAAGTGGAAACTGTCTTAAACTATGTAGGAAACAAGGACTTGTAAAAGTTGTTGTATGCCAGCCCAAAGTACCTTATAGGTAGTCCTCGGGTGGTTTCTATACATAAAAATCTATTAAAAAGTCTTCAAACCATTTTGTAATTGCTGTGAATACATACTTGTCGTCATCAATAGGTTTTGGTTTGCTGAATGTGTCCGCCAAGGCACGACGATATGTAGCATGCTGCCACCCTTCTAGCCAGGCCTTTAGATATTTTGACAAGTATTGGCTGGAGAGGTGCTCAATACCAGGCACTATGATGTAATTACTATAGGGGTTATAATGAAATTTATAGGAACTGTTTTCAATTAAAAGGACATTGCAAGTATCATACCGCTGCAACTTTGCCAAAAAATTCTGCAATACCTTGAAAAATGTTGGTCTTCCACCACCAAAATAGTAACTACCCACATCACATAACTGCTATCCAGCCCATCAACTAATATAACCATGAACCTGGGGAAAACATCTTTGAATTCTTGAGCCCACTCTACTGAGCATTGCAATGCTCCATATGTAGACATTTGCCCATGTCACAGCCCATGCAATAAAATCATGTGCATCTTTCGGAACAAACAGGTACCTACCATCCGCCTCCTCATGCTTGACAAATGATGTAGCTTCAATATCAGGGATAGATGAAGGGTCATACTTATTAGGTGTACATGTAAGACAAAGTGCACCATTAAGATCTAATATGAGGGCTGATCAGGTTGGATCATCATATGGCAAGGAGGAGATAGCTAGGGGAATGTACTTTGGGGGATCTCTGATGATTATGATTTCCTCTACGGGCAACTTGAGGGTCCCCTTTTCCTTTGGACACTCTGTAAAAGACAACATTCAATATTGAAAAATAAACACGAGGCAATATTTGACATAAAAGCGACAAAAACATAGAGGCCAACAAAAACATAGACACTACGCTTATGAAACATAAAACCGACAAAAACATAGAGGCCAACAAAAGAAGTTTCTGTTGCATTCAAAATCAAGAATCACAGATTCTTGTATTACAATTGAAGAGTTACAATTTCTTGCAAACTCGAGGCTTGGGGGGGTTGGGAAGCATTAGAAGGATTGCGAAGGGGAGTACTCTTTCTGAGAGTCTTCTTCACGGCAGGAGGTCATCTGGGTGCTTCCCTCTCTCCCATATCTCCATCTGCATGATGAGCATGCTGCTTTGAACGTGTGGACTCCGAAGGTCTAATCTTTTTGGAAGGTCCACCTATGTCATAAAACAACACATCAGACCCATGCAGACATTGCATAGAAGTTGACAAGTCCAATACCATTACCACTTACCATCACCATTTTTCTTGCGTTTCTTTGACACCTTCACCATGTCACTCAGAAAGATGGGAGAATCTAGATTCTCATCACCAGCTAACATGCACTGCACTGCATCCACTCCCTCTGGCGCTATTGCCTCTGCATCGTCAACCGTTGCATCTTCCTTTGGACTGCTTTTGCTTGGTTGTGGCTCAACTGCTGCTGTGCTTGCAGGGGGGTCTACCTTCACAGCTGGAGTTCCCTCACTAGAGTACACACTATGGGCTTCAGGAGTAGCTTGTAGCACAACCTTTGGCATGTCATCCTGTATCGGCACCACACAAGGAATATGGCCAGAACCCGCAAGCACATCAGTGAAGTTCAGGCTTGTGCAATCAACAGATACTTGAAGGCAACCTGAATTGTTCTTGGATTTATATGAGATTGGGAGCAACGGCAACCAACCTGTATGCAGGATCATTGATTTAAGTGAATTTGGAATACTACTCTTGCAAGAGGCGTCCGCACATACCATCTCTGATCCAAGCCAGGCAGCAAAACACAGAGCATAGTATGTATGACCACATGCTAGCATGTATACACAAACCACATGGGAAGCCATAAATGCAAGACCACATGCAACACATAGTCTTGGCTAGAACAGAGAATGTAGCCTGCAAGTGGCTAAAGTGTTGGCCAGTTGTCGGAAGCAGTAACATTGTGTCACCAGCCTTCACCTGCTCCAGCATGCTCTCACAAAAGTTGATTTGTTGCACACACGTACTCGCTGATGCTTCCAAGTCAGTCACTTCTTTTTGCATGACAAATGAATAATAAAAGGCCCACGGGTATTATATATGAGAAGCACCATTACAGCCCAAAGTACCATGACAAGTACCTTTAACAGAAAAAACTACCATAAAAAAGTACTTTGGACAAAAAACCACCAAGGAAATTTAAAATACCATGGCATGTAGAAAAGTACCTTGGACACTACCACCATAACAAAAAACTGCCATCCCATTAAAAACATCAAGGCAAAAGCTATTACCATAACAGGAAAGACTGTCATGATAAAAAAGCCACCATGACCAAAAACAAAGTACAATGACAGGTTTCTTGGACACTACACACTAATTAGCAATGACCGTACAACCACCTTAATAGAAAAAACTACCTTTACAAGTACATTGGTCACAACCACCATAGCAAACAAACTTCCTTAAAGAAACAATCAACCATAGTAGAAAAAACCATGAAAAAGTACCTTCGACACTGCCACCATAATAGAGATGGCTTTCCAAAAAACCTCTAAGGTAATGACATATACCATGGATAGTACAAAAGTACCTTGAGCACTACAACCATAGCAAAAGAAAAGTACCATAGCAGGAAATAATATCATGAAAAAAACACCACCATGATCAAAAGAAGTACCATGACAAGCATTTTGGCCATTACATGATACCTGGAAAAATAGCCATGACCCCTGCACCTGTCATGGTAGAAAAAAATACTATGACAAGTACCACAATAATAGACAAACTTCCATGGAAAAAAAAAACACTTATAGCAAAAAAAAAAACATATGGAAAACTACTTGGTCACTGTCACCATAACAAAAAGAAAGCCATGTAAAAGAAACTACCATGCCAAGTACCTTGGGCACTATTTACCATGATAGAACCCCAAAATAGAAAAAACTACCATGTCAGGTAGGTTGGGCACTTAGCACCATAACAGAAATAACTAGCATGACAAAAACAACCATCTAAATAGAAAAGAGTACCATGTCAAGTACCTAGGGCATTACTACATAAACAGAAATAACTGGCATGGCTAAAAAAACCACCTAAATAGAAGAGAGTACCATGTCAAGTACCTAGGGCATTACCACATAAACAAAAATCCTGCCTTGACTTGGTCAACACATACCTGGAGACGATCCACCTCATCTCTTCTGTTTGAGCTGCTTGCATTGGCCCCAAGAGCTGTGATTGCACTAGTTAGAGCAGCCATTTGCCTTCAATCACCAAAAAATCAGGGTCAGTATCGACAACTCCCTTCATGTTGGACTGCAATATCTGGAGCTCTTGCAATTGCACCTGAAGCACTGCCACGGCTGAAGATGTCCCTTGTATCTTCTACATATTTTGGTTCCTGTCTTGTAGCTCTACTCTCAAATTATCCAATGTCATGTTCAAAACCTTTAATGCATCCCTTTTTGCATCCAGAATCTTCTTCACATGTGCTTTTACTTGTTGGCTTATAAAGGAGCCACTAACTAGAGAAGTGTTGCCAGATAAGAGAGTATTTTGCCCACTTTTTTGACTTGCCCCGACATTGTCAGGACGAAGGGACTGAATTGATGTCCCCTCATTATTCTCCAGCCAAATCTTTACTTTGTTTTCAATGCCACCCGGAAGCTTCTTGCAATGGTCCAAAACCTGTTCACCAAAAGCAGCCTAGGCAACCTTTTGACCTGCAGGATCTTGCCGAGCAGCTTGGCATCGCTCGTACACAAACAATGTTGCAAACTTGTGTGTGATCTCTTTGTTGGCTGGCATGCTTTGGTAGACTTTGTGAAATAGTAACCTGCATTCGTCTACAAACTCAGGTTGCATCATATGCAGAAAGATTTTAGAGCCCTTCTCCCTTTTCTTCATGAAGACCGACAAACCAATCCTAATCTGTGACATCAACCTCACCGAGGTGCTTGTAGAGCTTTCCCTCCAAGCTTAAGCCATAATCCTCATGCAACTCCTCTAGTGTGTAGCAGAATCGAGTTTTGTTGGGGTATTAAATCCTGTAGGAAGATCTTGCTGCAAACCACATTTGACATAGTAAACAAACATTGAAAAGAACATTTCTACAATTGAAGAGACAGAGTTGATATGTACCAATGCTTTTGTCACCGATAGTTTCAGACTTAATGCCCAATGTTGTGGAGCTCCTCGGCTTGCTACTGGATGAAAGCATTCTAGCTGAACCACCATCAGCTGCTGCCATGGTGCACTTTTGCGATGGAATCTTCATATCACTGTACAAACAAAAAAAACACAATTCATGATTCACAATGTCCTCAAACAAACACATTGCTCAACTACAATAAAAGAGAGAGAGAGGGGGGGGGGGGGGGGGGGGGGGAGAGAGAGAGAGAGAGAGAGAGAGAGAGAGAGAGAGCAAGAGAGAGAAAGAGAGAGAGTGGGGGGGGGGGGGGGGGGATTACAGTACCTGGTGAATATTGAGGTCACACAGAGAGGGTAGGCATCCACAGTTCTTCCACGCTCTGTTCACGTAGGGTGCATGAAGATGGAGTATCGCGTGGGTAGATTCCTGTTGTGTAGAATGGAATGCAATGGAAGTCATTGTCACCCTCTATCCGTAAACAATGTTCAAAAAATGATGGCATTCTTGAAGTGGAAGTGGCGGCATTTTCCATTTCTTGCAATTTTCCACATCCCCGATAAATTATTTGAAGGGAACAAATAAAACTTGAGAACTACTTCAAAAACCACCTAGAAAAGCCCTTAAAATTGATCACCATTTCATGCTTTCACCCACAAGCAAATCAATCACTCAATGATCAGTGAAATCTGCCTATGTCCTTTCTCATAACTCTACGTGATCATGCCATTTCGGCACTCAAACGGACTCGAAAAGCAACGGAACTTTAGGAGGAGGTCTAGGACACCTAGGGCACTATCCTACCAAGTCTGGTTACAATCCAACAAGGTACCAAAATCACGATCCATCATGAAAACAGTCATAAAAACTGCATCAGATCAGTCAAATTTTTTTTTCCTATGGTCTATGAACACTCTCCTATGGTCAAAATGACTAAAAAGAGTGACTTAAGCACTCAAATCTAAAGATTAGGCTCACTAACGCGTAGTCATGAACCTCAACAAAACCGACAATGCTTACACTTGAATGAAAGAGCAACGAGCGAGGAACACACTGCAAGTTTCATAATTGAAAATGGATTACCCAAATCATTAGAAAAGTCAATTAAAGTTGGAGCAGCTTGGTAGCTTGAGCATACATTTTTAGAGCTCCTTTCTTCTCTAAAGATAAGCCTCCTTTCACATTAAAGTTATTGATCTTTGTACCTAGGGAATTCGAAATGGCCAGTGGTGAGTTCACATGGACCTTTACAATTGTCATGACAGAATTACAACTCAGGGAATTGACCTGCTACTCTAGAATTAAGATTTACATAGAGTATCACTACACTAGCTCGTTAAAATAATAGACTATAAATGTGGTGTCCGGCTATAAATCCGATCAGGTGGGTGCCCGTTTGGTCAATCCTCAACTATATGGGTTTGTCACATTCACACATGGTCGCCCACAGTGGTTGGTCAAAGGTAAAAATATTGTCAAATGAGATATGTGATGCGCTTCCCATCGGCGATCACCCAAGCACCTATAGGACCGACAAGCTCGGCCCATGACTCAAAAAAATGAGATAAGGCATCCGTCATCAATTAACATGCCTACCTTCCTGTCCTCAAAAGCTAGTGAGGTGAAGCCCGTCATGTGGGATAGAATGCCTGCAAGGCAAAGTCATCGTGAGAGTAAGCAAGTTGAACTATATGGCAAGAAAGCATGAGCGGAATGTAAAGTACATGTGGGAATGAGTAATTGCAAAGAATTAAGAAATGGTACATTTCCATTAAGGACAAATAAATTTCACTTTGATGAAATTAATCAATCAAGAGTTTTGGACTTATGGATGAGTTTATCGATTAGTTAGCTATGACTAAGGTTAAAACAACTACTCTAGTACTAGCTAAGTTAGGAAAATTATCTAAATGCAAGATTCCCTAATTGTACCAACGAACTCTCACAACTCTAAACAAAAGCTTTAATTTTTCACTTTTAAGCTCAATGGAAGTCTTTTTCATGTCATTTTTTCTCTCTTCATTTTTCTTTCTTTCACTTTAGTTCAAAATTAATGAACATGTGTGATTATTTTGTATGCTCGGGCCTTTTTGCTTCTCAAAGAAAAGCGCCCACACTGGAACCTCTACTAGGGCTCTAGTACCATAGACAATACTTGTGAGTGAAGTACCACATCAAGCTGGGATTTCTCTTCAAGCTTAAGATTTTATATTTCCTTTGTTTTCTCACTAGTGTTTTTGTTGTTTAAATGAGAAAGCTTCTCTATGCCTAAAACACTCATAAGGTCTCAAACATGCAGATAATTTTACCAACTAGGACTAGTGGTCAAGTAAATGAGTTAATCTAAAGTCACGGCTTTCTAAAATCAAGGCTCATTTATAAGACTAAACTCTAGTTCAATTAGCCTGAGAAAAGGAAAATTTATACATCTATAATGACAGATAACAAAACATAACTAAATGTACTCAATCAGACCATGGAAAACCACAATTAGTAAATATAGATATCCACAAGCATGAATCAATCTATGTGGCAAAGTAGCAAGATAGTTTCACAGTCTATGATCATGCCATACTAGTAGCATATACAAATAAAACAAATGATAGTGAAAATAGGAATGCAATCATGAAAAGAATTACACATGCTCCTGTATGGAGTAGCTCATGTTGTTGAAGAAGATTTCATCAGCCATGTGGATGGAGATCCATATAAGTTTTCTCAATGCTCCTACACAACCATATCCAGCAACAAGGAACTATACCTCAAGGAGACATGTCAGTGTGAAAAGACAAAAAATCCAAGGAAAACAAGTTGAAACAAAATCTAGACCCCTAACCTACCTATCTGTCACCACTCATGGAATCAAGGGAAGAGGATATTATGTAGACTGGGTGACATCCCTAAGGCTAGACCTCTATCCTCATCATTTAGATAAACAAAATCATTTTTAGTGAGGCCATAGTCTGCCTCAATCTCTATTATTGATTCTTCATCATCTTCTATTAACTGAGTCAACGTCAGTTAACAAGACCTGCTAAAGACCAAATATGTACCAATGCACATCAAGGACAAATACAAAGAAGTAGTAAAGGTTGGAGTTATACATTTTCCACATTTTCCCAAAGTGGTCATGTATTGTAAATTCCCGATTTATTTCAAGCCATTGCAATATTTTAATGCATTACGAGATTAATAAGAGTTCCAAGCTATAAAGAACAGGTCAGTTAGTGTGCCTAGGTAGCAGATTCAATAAGTGGTGGAGCCCTAAAGGCCTTAGGCACCCGAAAATTGCATACTTTTACCCTAGGTATATAAGGCAGTGTGTAAAAGAAATTAGGGTTCTCAAGCTCATTTGTTGAGAGCACTCTTTGGTGAGAGCTCTTGAGGTGTGTGACTATGGAGTTCTTGAGCTTCTCCTTGCTCATGTGACTTGATTAACACTAATCAATGCTTAATTATCTTTCACTATGCTTCTTGTGATTGCCTATGATGCTTTGATTAGCTAGATCTTAACTAATTAGTGGTTAATCCAGCTTTAATTTTGTGTGATTGCTCTCTTTTGCTTGTGTGTGCATGTAGTTTTGATTGGAGTGTGGCGCTCGATAGATCTATGTGTGTGTGCTTGTAATTAGTGTGTTGCATGATAGGATTAGTGTTGTGTGCGTCTTGCAATCGTTAGTGTGTGTGATTGGGTTGATTGGAGGTGAAGGGAAGTGGATGTGGAGATTGCCCTTCATTGTGGCTTAGCTCCTCCATAGGCCGTGAAGCTTACCTCATAGAGTCAACCATTTGTGTTGCCATGATTAGCTCACTAATCGTGTGAGTGTTTCCATGCCCTAGCCGGGTAGCTCATCCCTCCGGATTGATAATTTTGTTGGTCATTGGAGCTATGCAATGATGGGACCCCCAACACTTGGTGCCACTACTGGGGACGATGGCATACGCTAGTGTAATTGTGGCATAATCGGATGTGTTTCCTCACTAATTTCACTTGTGTGTTTATAGTTTTGTGGAATTTGGATGATGTGCATGAAGCAACGTGTTCATTATTCCCTAATTTGTCACCGTATCTTGTCAATTGTGTGTTTACACACTTTAATTCCACACTAGCCCCTTGCTAATTTCACTAGTTTTACTAACTTACACACTAATTTGCTACCAAGGATTGGAGCTTTCAATTGTTCAATCGATCTTCATTGGAAAGGTAATCAAGGAGGTATTCTCAACCTCTCTAGAATCTAAACATGTGTAGAATTGTGTAGAGACTCCACAATGATGCAATGTAATGTGAATGCAATGTTGATGCCAATGCCATGTTAATGCTATGTTAATTTCAATTCAATGTTGATGCTATGAAAGTTTTTGAATTGTTCGTTTTCATGCCGTCGTAATGCCGAAATTTTACAGATTTGGAAGCGTATGAAATTGACAAGTTCAATTGTTAATTGGTGAATGTGCGTTGATAATTGTGTGCCTAATTGATCTAATTGAATGCTTGAATGGTCAATTGCAAGTGTGTGTGCACTAAAATCAAGTGTGTGTGCATTCTAATTGAGTGTGTGTATGCCTAATTTTAGGTGTGTGTACACTATTTTGCCCTTGTTTGTGCACCTAAAAATCAATGTGCGCTTAATGATTTTTCAATTGTGATGATTGATTTGTGTTGTGGTCATGCCTAACTAGAGATTCGTGAAATCATATTGAAATTTCGACAAGATCAACCCTTTTGTGTGCGCACCTAAAGATTGATAAAAATTGCCAACTTTATTAGTGTGTGTGTGTTTGCCTATAAAGTGCTTAGTGTGCATGATTAATTCTATGTTTTGATTGCATATTTGATGTGTGTAATGATTAATTGCTACGTTTTGAGCTCAAAACATGGATTTACACACTTCAAATGCGTCAAATTTCAGCCTAATTTTGCCGGTTTAGTTGCCTAGTTTGGATTCTGTTTTAATCAAATTGTTTGGCAATTGAATTGATGAGCTTTTTGTGATTTTATTTGGTTACACTAATCCCCTATATGTGGAGAATTGTTTTAAAAAAATTGAGTATTTTTCGGATATTTTTTGTAATTTTTTATTAATTCCATAAAAATTTGATATCTTGCGATCTTTACAAGCTATTTTGAATGTGTATTTACGGCTTCATTTTGAGCATATTTGGGCTTTCATTTGCCAATTTTTTAGCGATCTGCTATTTTTGAGAGCTAGGTTGACGATTTTGTTGTAGATCGCATTTTTGATAAAAACTGCTAGTTTTACTGTTCTTATGCATGTCAAAAATGTTTGATTGTGATTGTTGATGATTTTCTAAGACTTCTAGAATTCTTTGGATTTTTTGGATTTTTGGGTGATTTTTAGTGTTTCGGCTAATTTTTAGCCTAATTTTGGCACTTTTGGACGTTCGAAAATAAAAATAAAACGATTTTGGAGCTTCGGTGTGGATCAGCGGGATTTTCCAAACCTTGGCGTGCAGTTGGGTACGGCGTTGATGTCCTGGCAGGTGATTTTTGGTTTTTTTTAGCTCCCGGTGGGAACTATGCCTTGCGGTGCTAAGGTTAAACTTTCTCAAAAATAAGAAAATAAAAATCCCTCCCCCTCCAAAAGCACGATTATCTTCTCTCTCTCATCCCCCCACTTACAATTATTTACACTCTCTCTCCTCCCCACCCTCTCTCTCTCTAACTCTCCTTGTCGGTTAATTCCTTATTGACTGGTGGGGTAGTTTCCTAAGGGCTACCCGTGATTGGTGGCACTGCTTGCAAATTAACACACACACACACACACACACACACACACGCACACGCGTCGCGACAATCTCTCTTTCTTTTCTCTGCACCGCTCATGCCCCACGATTATCTCTTGTCCTCTCTTTGCGCCACCACTGGTCAGCCATCAATCCTCCCACACACACACCCACTCACACACTTGCTGTCACATCAGCAGTGGTATCGAAAGCCTCTCTCTCTCTCTCTCACTGTCCAGTGTTACGTGACTCACGCGGGTACTCCCTCTCTCTCTCATTGGTTGGGTGCTTAGTGCTTACGCCAACCTCATACACCCTCAAGACTCCCATGCCAACCTCCCACCCTCACCGCTGACAGGTACTGCATGAGCGGGCGTACCCTCTCTCTCTCTCTCTCTCTCTCTCTCTCTCTCTCTCTCTCTCTCTCTCTCTCTCTCTCTCTCTCTCTCTCTCTCTCTCTCTCTCTCTCTCTCGTTCCCAGCGTGCCCCGCAATCTCGGCCATTACAGCCCTTTTCCCTGTTTTGTGCGCCAGGCATTGTGACCCACCCTCTCTTCCCCTTTTTCTCCCTTGTACACTCCTCGTGCCTTGGGCTCATCGCCTACAGGTCCTACCTCATTTTGTATTGCACGCCCGCGTCACTCACTCGCTCGTCTCCTGATTCTGCTCCGCCCGTTTCATGCTCTACTAATCGCTCCAGGTCAGCACCGTCAACGCTCGGGTCCACGTTGCAGGTAAGTCCCAGGTTTAAAATAAAATTTATAATTTAAAAAAAATCATCAGAAAACCAAACCACAAAAAACCATTAGAACCATAAAAAGAATTTAAAAATTCACTCAAAATTCTTTTTAAAAATCAAAAAAGATTTAGGAATTAAAAATAAATAAAATAAAATAGAAAAACACACCAACAGACTTATAAAAAATCATAAAAATACCAAAAAAATTTAAAAATGACAAAAATGATAGAAAATTCAAAAATTGCCCAAAAAATCTCAATCTATACTAAGGATAATGGGGGAGGGAAGTCCGGTTCCCCCTCCCTGCCACGCGTTAGACGTCCTTCAAGCGGCGGGTGTGGCCTGCAGCTCCGGGAGCATAGTGACGCAGAGAGAGAGAGAGAGAGAGAGAGAGAGAGAGAGAGAGAGAGAGAGAGAGAGAGAGGCGGGCGAAGCCCGTCGGCTGTACTAGTACATCAAAAAAATTTCATAGAACCTTCAAAAATTCCATAAAATTCTCAAAATTCACAAAACAATCCTTAAAAATTAAAATTTTCCCAAAAAAATTAGTAAAAATACTAAAAGTTTTTAAAAATTCAAAATTTTCCAAAAATAAAATAAAAATAACAAGAGAGGAGTCGAAAAAGAAAAAAAGAAAAGGCGGACAAAAAAACCAACAAAAATCAAAAGCCAAAAAACAGGGCTGGTGAAAAGCGCCACAAAGAGGCAGAAAAGCAAAAAAAGTAAAGTCGGAAGAGCCACACACTGAGCAAACTACACAAAAGCGGGAAATCAAAAAAACCAAAGCCGAAGAAATTACAACTGCAAAGCAAACCAGACCAGCAAAAGAACAGCCGGAAAAAGGGAGACAACAGCCAACTCAAAGCCGTGAGTGGCAGACTGTGAGGACCATGCCCGGGGACCACCCGCTGTACCATCTCCACTTGGATACATCGTGGCCTCTGACATCCCTCCTACTTGAAGCCAACACCAAGATAGGACTCCTCTTGCTCTTCGATGCCAACTCAAGGAGGTGATAACATTCACTTTCTCTCATATGGATCCCTTAGCACCGAATAACCTTTGCTTACCAATCAAACTTACCAATCGAAGTCATCAGACTAACCTGGAACTCAACCTTCCAGGGTCAAATGGTGGGAGTTCTCTATTTCACTCTTGGTTCAAGGTCATTGACGCTTTTTTCCCGGTTAGGACCGAGCACAGCCGTCAATGTGTTCCCCTAAGGTGAGTATATTATAATCTACACGAATCCCTCGATCCCAAGTTGTTCCCCCTCTCCATAGATCGGAATCCTTTTTCCTCGCTCTGGACTTAATTACTAAGACAACATAAAATTGGGTTCAAATTTCCGGCCAACAATTAACCCTCTAGAATCCTCCCACCCACCGAACCGTTTGATAAATGCACCTTCACAAGGTAGTACTATGATACTAGAAAACAGTATTCCAATCATGACAAACCAGGAATACATTTCAAACATTTGAAAGCAGCATGCAAATTGTTGCATACCCTTGCAAATGTGCATTTATCACGTCGTTCCCACCTTTTCCTTTATAGAATATTTTTACTTCCTTTTTCCTTTAATATTAGTAAGATTATCTAGTTATCTTTCAAGCAGTCACATATACTTCTCCAGGCATATCCCTATCCTCCTCCAAGGACCAGGGTATCCTGTCTCCTCCACCATGTGAGAAGCCGACACCTTTACACAGATTCCAATTCTTATTTTCATTTATCTTGTGTGGGAAAGGCTTCAAAAATAATCTACTTTAGGTTCCTTTTAAATCAATAATCCCGAGAAGAAGAGCAAAGGTCCGGATGATGAGGACAATTGCGGAATAGCCCATTTAGGTTCCTAGCCTTTCCAAGGTTCCTTTTTCCCAAACAATTTGAAGAGTTTCTGAGTTTCTTAATTAAACCACATCCTCCTCCCTTATCATGATCCCTCCATGGATCCTTTTTCCTTCCTCCTTTATCGGTGGCATCAGGCCTACCCGGACTAGACCGATTTCCACACGCGTCCGCAGGTCACATCTACCCCACCGGGACACACTCCCATTCAATCCCATTTCTAGGGCAATGAATGAACCTTGAGCTCAAACATAGACCAACATTTATCAGTCCTAGCTGAAAAGGACCATTCCCTGTTGTATCCCACAGGTAAACACCTACGCCGACCTTTTTCCAAACATGAAGACAAGTTGACACTTAAATCGCTATGTTATGCTAGGGCTATCCATGTCAATCTTCTCGGTAAAGTTTTTTAATCCTAGTTTAAATTTTAGATTAAGCTCCTTGAGTTATAAACCCTTAATTCCTAATTCCCTTTAATTTTCTATTCAAACAAGAGCTTAAGAAAACAACGAATCTCGTAGAAGTTTCAGGTTTTGTCTCGACATAAGTTTTGAGTTAACCCTGATTTTGATCATTCCCATTTTGGTCCCTTTTCATCATTGCCATCCATGGGACATCTTCATGGAAGCGTTGGGAGTTTTTTGCTCAAGCAACGGTCACGACATCCGTGAAGCTATCTCCTTACTCCCCCCTTCGAATTTGCAAAACAAACTTGAAATGAACAATGCATATGCTTTCTATAATGAGTTTTTGCTTTGGTGTGTCTATGCGTGGTACACACAAAACTTCAAAATACACCAACTTGCAATCTTGAGACAAATAATCAGAAACTTCCTTTGAGTGCTTATGCAAGAGTGAACCCTGCTATGCTTGGTAGTGTAAAAATTGCAAAGCTCCTAAGAGTGGACATGTTAGTGTATTGTAAAATATGCATGTAATGGTGTATGAATGATTAATAAATTCTTTGTTAAGAAGTGATTTAGACATACCTTTACTACCGTGGAGAGGATTAATCAAGTGGCTAGAAGAGGCTTATGGTTTCGGAACTTTCCATTTGGTAAGTGGGAAAAGAGGGAGGACTTTATAGAGTTTAAGTAAGCACGGAAGTAAATCTCTTTCAAGAATGCAAAATAACAAAATAACCTTACCTTAAGGTCTAGATAGTAGGGTCTTCTCCTTGCTTTGGAAGAGTAACGGCAAGTGTATTGACGTGGCCGGCTCTTTTCCACTTCCCTTTGCTTGAAAACCACCGATTTGGCTATGGGAATAGAGAGAGGTTAAGAAAATGCAAGATATGGAAACCTTGTAGGTTAACAGAGAGAAGGTGAAGAGTGTAATGGTAATTTGGATTATGGTTATGGCTTCTCTTGAGGAGAGAGGTGTGTGTAGGGTGGGTATGAAGAAGGAGGATTTTCTATGGCTTTCATAGCTCACTATCAAGCTTGCAATTTCAAAATGTGTAGAGAAATGAAGTGAAGTGATGCGTAGCAGAGTATAGCGAAGTGTTTAATAAGTAGGGAAGGCCTCCTTTTAAGCTTAATTTTTATAAGTCCCTTAATTTATCGTGATAAGTTACTTTTATATATCTTGATATCCTTTCTTGCTTTTCAAATCTTCTCCAACAAGCTACTTATACAAGAAGCTACTTGTCCTACAAGTGGCTTATACAAGAAGCAACTTTTCTACATGTGGCTTATGCAAGAAGCCATTCTTCCTACAAGTGGCTTATTCAACAAGCTATTTTTCAATAAGTGGTTTCTTCAACAAGCTACTTTCAACAAGTGGATTTTTCAACAAGTTACTTTTTCACCTTACCCTATTCTTTCTTTGTTTTTTTATGCAATTTTTATTTTGTTTTCTTGAGATAAAACTAATATCCCATGCCTTGGTTATATCCACGTTCCCATGGTTAAAACCGAAAGCGTCTCGTGGGTAGCCAGGATGCTTTACTTGATCGTATTCGAAAAGTTGACGGCTTAGATATTTCAGCAAGAGTAAGGGCTAAGAGGAGGACCTTAAAAACTCCCCAACAAAAAGAAAGAGCTGTCATCAGCTCGAAATAAATAAGGAAGCTAGAAAATCTTCATTCGCACGTTACACTTTCAACTTCTGGGTAACGCTAATTTACCCTTCCTTGGCTGGCCAGCCTATATAAGGTGCACTATATTTTCATTTCTTCCAGTATTATTCCCTTTGTCTTTCACTTTTCTTTTCATCCCTTGTCAAAATTCCTTAGGTTTGTCTCTTTACTCATTATCTTACGTTATGGATCAGTGGCAAGAGCTAGTTTATATGTAGCCATTCCTCATCTACAATAAACAAGTGAATCCGTGAGGAGAGATTTTGTGGAGTGATATGGGCGCCTTCTATTTCCTCACTTGGGAACTTCAGTAGCTCAAACCAGATGGCGGACATTTCAAAGTACAACAAGGGTGACCCTTTGGGGTTGGGATCACTTTCATAATAATGTCCGTTTGGCTATGGTTACTGAAGCTATGGGTTTGGGTCCTCGATATTACTACGTGATGAGGTCAATGCATCGAGGTTTTTTAGAACGAGTCTTTTTTCTTGCTCAATTCCTTCCTCATCAAAAGATATATCTTTACCCTCACTTTGGTTTACCACTTAGAGGGCCCTTTAACTGCACACCTCATACTAGAGAGATTAGTGCAATAATTTCATGGTGAATCTTTCCTATTGATGAGAGGCCTAATATGTGCCCTGCTTGTGATAGTTGCTTTTGTGATCATGTAGTGGATGGGCTTATTGACCTCTAGAAAATGTATCTTTGTTATATCCCTTAATAAGTTCATCATGTTCTAATATCTTGGTGTCTGTCTTAAGTCCTTCTTTCTCTGATTTTTCTTGATGGATATAATCAAATTGGTTCTGAGTTCTTATATCTTGTATTTGATAGAAGTCCTTGAGAGAATTTCAAACCTAGCTAAATCTATTTATTGATTTTTTAATTCCGTACACAGATCCAAGTCACAAGATGTAAAGGAAAACGCTAATCTCGTTATTATTTAGCAAAAGGTCAGGTTACAAAAGTTCAGTAAGATAGAACTTGGATTTTGTAGTTACATAGGCTAACATGGTTTAGTTTGAGTATAAAAAGAGGAGAATCCTGATTAAAAAGATGAGAAAACGGAGAAGTAAGGCGTTGCCCAATCTTCCCAAGAGGCATCTTCAATGGGATAGCCCTTCCACTAGACTAAAGCCTCCCAAATTGTTTGATGTCGATGTCGTAGCTTTTGCTCCTTCATGTCTAAAATTTGTTCTGGCTCCATCTAGAATTCTTCCTGTGTCATAATAATAGTATCTTCATCATTTAGGATGTGAAGGGGATCTGCAACATATCTTTTTAGCAAGCTAACATGAAAAACATTGTGCACATGCAAGTGAGGGGGTAAAGCGAGTTCGTAAGATTGGTCCCCTATCCTTCTCAAAATCTCAAAGGGTCCACAATATCTATATGCTAACTTCCTATATTTTCCCAATCTGAGTGAACTTCTCTTTGGCTTGACCCTAAGGAAAACTCTATCTCCTGCCTTAAAAATCCGGGGGGATCTATGTAAATCAGCATAACTCTTTTGCCTGTCACTTGCTCTCTTAAGGTTCTCCCTTATTATCTTGATTTGACGATCCATTTCTTCAAGTGTATTCTTTGTTGCAGGTACTGGGAGACTTGGGTCGGCCATTCTAAGTGGAACAATACAGTCTTCCATAAAGAGCTTTGAATGGTGACATTCCTAGGCTTCTATGGTAGGAAGAATTATAAGCAAATTCCACTAAGGGTAAAAACTTGATCCAAAGATGAGGTTGCTGACTACAGTATGATCTCAACATATCTTCTATGACTTAATTAACTCTTTCAATTTGTCCATCTGTCTCTGGATGATAGGTTGAACTTAGGTTTAATTGAGTGCCTAAGGATTGAAACATGGCCTTCCAAAACATAGAGGTAAACTTGGCATCACGATCACTGATTATCCTAGCATGTATTCCATGTAATCTAATAATTTCTTTTACAAAAATTTGAGCAATATCTATTGCAGAGGCAGTGATCTTGATTGGCTGTAGGTATATCCAATGGTTGTAGCTTCCCATGAATCTTAACTCTTTCATCCTTCACCTTTTGGCATACCAAACACTTCTTAACGTACTCTAAGGTATCCTTTTTCATCTTAGGCCAGTAGAAATTCTGTTTAAGAGAAGCAAAGATTTTGTGATAACCTGGGTGAGCTGCAAGGGGAGTTTCATGAGCTTCCTTTAGAATTTGCATCCTTAAGCATGTAGGTATGCACAATCGATTCCTGAAGAATAAGATTCCATCTTGAATAGAGTAGCCTTCCAGATATCTTTTCTGAACTTGAGCTTGGATTTCTTGGATCAACGGACCAAATTGCTCATCAGTTTGGAGGGCATTTTGAACTTCTTCGGGTAGTGTTGAATGTACTAGTGTAATGGCAAGGGCCACTACTTGTCGGCTTAGAGCATCTGCAGCTTGATTTTCCTTGCCTGGTCTAAATTTGATCTCAAAAGTGAACTCTTGTAGGAATTCAACCCATCACCTTTGTCGCATATTGAGATCTGGCTGGGTGAAAATCCACTTGAGACTTTTGTGATCAGTAACAAGCTCAAACATCTATCCTAGAAGATAGTGTCTCCACTTTTTGAGGGCATGAACCATAGCCAGTAGTTCGAGGTCATGGGTGGATATTTCTTCTCATGAATCCTAAGCTGTCGTGATTCATAAGCTATGGGATGGCCTTCTTGCTATAGGATTCCACCTATACCTTGTATGCAAGCATCCAATATCACCTCAAAGGTTTTTGAAAATCTCAAAGTTTGAGAACACGTTCACTGGCCAAAATCTCCTTTAATTTGTTGAAGGTTCCTCATTCTTAGTGAGTTCAGTGAGAGGGCCTGCGATGAATGCATAGTTTTTAATAAATACTCTACACCATCCTGTGAGGCCAAGAAATCCCCGTACTTCTGAAACAGTCTTGGGAATGAGCCATTGAACTACAGCTTCCACCTTAGCTGGGTCGGGAGAAAGACCATCCTTTGAAACTATGTATCCCAAATAGGCAACCTTCTCTACAAAGAAAGAGCATTTGCTACGCTTGGCGTAGAGTTGGGACTTTCTGAGAATCTCCAAGACATGGCGTACATGCCATTCATGATCTTCTCTAGTCTTTGAATATATAAGGATGTCATCAAAGAAGACTAGAACAAAATCATCTAACCTTGTCCTGAAGAGGTCGGTCATGAGACGGTTAAATGTGGCAGGGGCATTAGTTAGGCCAAAAGGCATGACAGTGAGCTCATAATGCCCAAACCTTGTGTTAAAAGCTGTTTTCGGAATATCCTTCCTTTTTATCCTAACTTGGTAATAGCCTGACCTAAGATCAATCTTGGTGAAAAAATTGGAACCACCGAGTCAATCAAGCAGCTCATCTATGCGAGGCAAGGGATACTTGTTCTTGACAATGCACTGATTTAGGCCTCGAAAATCTATGCAAAGTCTGAACGTTCCATCTTTCTTCTTTTGGAAGAGTACAAGAGCACCCCAGGGAGAGACACTCGGTTTGATGAAACCTTGTTCCAAAAGCTGAGTCAACTGATTCTTCAACTCTATGGATTTGGAAGGTGACATCTTGTAGGGAGTCCTTGCTATTGGTTGGGCACCAGGAATGAGCTCGACCTAGTGTACTAATTCCCTAGGTGGTGGAAGAGTTGTCAATTCCTTTGGAAAAATATCTTGATATTCATTTAGCCATTCAGGCTCTGATTCTTCTGATTTGGCCTCTAGTTTATTGAGCCTTATAACAAAAATTGATAGTCCTTTATTTAACCCCTTAACCAAACGACTGGTTTTGACCACCTTCAGGGGAGCTTTCCCTATTCTGCTTTGCACTAAGAGTTGTTCACCCTTTGAGTTTGAAAAAGAGATGCTTCCTTCACTGCAATGGATGTTGGCTTTATTTTTGCTCAGCCAATCCATCCCTAAGATTCCTTCAAATCGGCCCATCTTTAGGATTCTAAATCTTTGTTGGGTTGAGTGACCTTCTAGTTGAAAGGATAGGTCTACCATTTGTTCATCTGTCAGAATGGTGGATCCCATTGCTAGAGAAACCCATAACTTACGGCCTGTGGGTTGGGAGGTGACTTGCAATCTTTTTACAGTGTTAGGTGACAAAAATGTTTGTGAGCTACCAGAATCAATAAGAAAGGAAAGAGGTTTACCCTCATACTCTCCCTTAGTCTCAACAATGGAGAATTGTCAATTTTGGCCACTAGGGTCGAAGGCAGCATAGATGTGGGCTTGCTCCTCCATCTCATCCTTTACTAAAATGAAGTTCACAGTTGATGATCTAGGTGGGTTGTTGGTTGGATTTTGTCCATGAAGATGAGGCATAGGACTAGGTCTTACGTGTGCTCGATTTCTCCCTTTGGTTTGAAGGTTTCTGAATTGTCTCCCTTGATTGGGTGGATTCAGACGGTTAGTAGGAGGCACCGTTGGAGTCATGTCCTTTAGGGCATTCGCCTTCTTATGACCAAATTCTACGCACTTGTAGCATTGAATTTGTCTTCCACTTTGAGTGACAGGAAGGGCATTCACACGAACAAGGTGGGATGGCGGTTGGGGTTGGGCAGTTGGCTTTGGGATATATGGTACTTTATTTTCTTCATAGGGCTGACCGTGGTAAGAAGGAAATTCTCGCTTCCTATTAGTTGTGGTGCTTCCCTTAAAAAGGCTCTTATGCTTTGACTTGGCCCAAATTAAAGCGTCTGCGAGTGAAACAGGTTGGAGGGACTCTACTTCAGAAGAAAAATCTTCTTCAAGTCCAAGGATGAAGCGACTTAGATTTTGTTCCTCTGTCATGAGAGGAGCATATCGTGAAATCCGGAAAAAATCCTCGTAGTAAACTTCGACATACCTATTTCCCAGCTTGCATGAAAGAAACTCATTCATCTTAGTGGTGGATTAGTCTAGGGAAAGATAGCGTTCCTTGAGATGATGCTTTAACTCATCCCAGCTTTGAGTCACTTCTGCTACTTGGCGAGTTTGACAGTTGAGCTTCCACCATGTTTTTGCAGGTCCTTCTTGAAGGAGTACGAGCGGAAGTGTGACGCGAGAGAGAGTGCGAGAAGAAGAGAACGACGATATGGTGAACTCGCTCTACTGTAATGTGTAGAGCATAGTGAGTTCTTATTAGGTTTTTACAAAAGAATATGTGTACATACCTAGCGGCCCGCCCACTTACCTGGGCGACCACATTGGGCTTTATACCCCAACAACCTCCCACTTAAAGTCCAATGCGGTACTTTAAGTGTGAGAGAAGCTACTATACAAGCTAATATACAAGAGATGTAGAGAAGTGATGTACTACCCTACACCTAACTGCTTGCGAAAATGAGCAAAGCTCTCTAAGGGAAGTCCTTTTGTAAGTAGATCAGCAGGATTTTCTGTGGTGTGAACTTTGACAAGCTGAAGTTGCTTATCCTCGAGCATTTCCCTGATGAAATGATACTTCACATCCACATGCTTTGTCTTTGAGTGATAAATTGGATTGCGAGCCAATTGTATAGCACTTTGACTATCACAATATAACACGGGCATCTCTTCTTTGATTCCCAAATCTGTTACTAGTCGATTAAGCCAATTGATTCTTTGCATGCCTCTGATGCTGCAACATATTCAGCCTCTGTAGTAGACTGAGTAACACAATCTTGTAATCTAGAACGCCATTATACTGCTCCACCAGCCAATGTAAAGACATACCCTGACGTAGACCTTCGGTTGTCTAAGTCACCTGCATAATCTGAGTCTGTAAAACCCTTTACACTTATCTCCTGACTCCCATAGCATATACGCATACTCTTTGTAGCTTTCAGGTATCTCAATATTCCTTTCACTGCCTCCCAATGTTTCTTGCCTGGGTTTGACATGTATCGACTTACTACTCCCATTGCAAATGCAATGTCTGGGTGAGGAGCAATCATTGCATACATTAAACTACCCACTGCAGACACATATGGAATCTTATCCATTTCAGCCTGTTCTTCCTCAGACACAGGACAATCTTGTTTGCAAAGTTTCACATATGGTGGCAATGGAACACTCAATACCTTTCCCTTCTCCATATATACTTGTCAATATACTTTGTTTGAGATAACCAAATCAACTTCTTTGATCTGTCTCTCTCAATGCGCATACCAAGTATATGACTTGCCTCACCCATGTCTTTCATGTCAAACAATTTTTCCATCTTTGACTTCAAAGCTGAAATTTCTTCCAAGTGCTTGCCAGCAATCAACATGTCATCCACATACAAAAAAAGGATCAGCCAACTGCCATCCTTAGCCTTCTTTGTATATAGACAGTGATCGAACTCACTACGTTTGTAGCCTTGAGAAAGCATAAACTTGTGGAACTTATGGTACCATGCCCTCGGTGATTGTTTTAAGCCATAAAGACTCTTTAACAACTGGCATACCAAATCTTCCTTGCCTTTCTCAACAAACCCTTCTGGCTGCTGCATGTAAATTTCCACATCTAAATCACCATGCAAGAACGTTGTCTTGACATCCATTTGGTGCAACACCAAATCTAATATAGCAACCAATGCAAGAAAGCATCTCAATGTAGTCATCTTGACCACCGGCACTACAAGAGGTTCTTCATATTAGCGACGCTCACACAGCGACGCTCAAAAAAAAAATTCCCGGCGTCGCTATGAGCGTCGCAAATTTACAAAGAAATTTGAGACGCTCATAGCGACGCTCATAGCGACGCCGGCTGGGGTAAAAAAATTACCGAGCGCGCCCAAAAACTCAAATCTCAGATCTGAGTTTTTCGGCGCCCTCAAGCAAGGAGCAGGTAACGCTCTCCCTCTCTCTCTCTTTTTCTTCTCCACACACACACACACACACACACGAGGAGAGGAAGGAGAGCCAGGTATGCTCCTTCCCTCTCCTCATTCTCATGTTCCCTTCCCCTCTTTCTCTCTCCCTCTCTCTCTCTCTCACACACACACATACACACACACACATAGTGTTTTTGAGAGAGAGAGAGAGAGTACAAACAAAAACAAAAACGCACACACACATACATAAACAAAGAATGCACACACACATTGAGAGAGAAAAAGAGAGAGAGAGCATGCATAAACAAAAAACGCACGCATTGAGAGAGGAAAAAAGAGAGAGAACATGCATAAATAAAAAATGCACACATTGAGAGAGGAAAAGAGAGAGAAAACATGCATACGATCCAAAAAAACGCACACACATTGAGAGAGAAAGAGAGAGAAACTAATTTAACGTCGTAGGAAACTAATTAAAATTAAAAGACCTAAAGATCTAGCCGACGAGGAGTTGAACTCAAGACCTATTATTCAAGAGGGAAATGGCATAATCAATCTATCATACTTGGCATGGGTGATAGAAAGGTTATACCATTTATCTCTTTTTATTGGCACACACATCCACACACGCGCACACACACAAGAAGAAGAGAGTTATAACGTCGTAGGAAACTATCTTAAAAGACGTTAAAGATTAGGTTATATGTAGACTTACATTAAATTAGATTTAGGTTTATTTTTAACTAGATTTACGTTTATTTAAGCTAGATTTAGATTTACGTTATATTAGATTTAGATTTAGATTTACGTTATATTAGATTAGATTTAGGTCTCCATAGACTGCGATGCCTGCATGAAGCGGGTGAAGAAAGCCCTCAATGGAATATAGGGTATTGCTGCCTTCACTCATGGTGGGCTCCGTCGATCCAAAAGTACTGGTGAAATGTCTTCAGAAGATAGGGAAGAAGGTGGATCTTCAGGGCGGCAAGAGTCACTACATCCCCGACACAATGACCATCTAGACAACCTCTAGTCATTAGACTTACGTTAAATTAGATTTAGCTTTATTTTTAGTTAGATTTACGTTTATTTAGATTTACGCTTATTTACGTTAGATCGAGTGCACGCAAGAATTACTTACGGTTTAGGGTTTAGAGTTAGACGAACAGTGAAAAGATCTACTGTGAAAAGATGTTAAGATGAAGTGAAGTGCTACAGCTAGAGAAGAGGCAAAGGGGTTTTGTCCACTACATGCAGTATCATGTAGACGTGGGTGTGTAGATTTCTTGTACCCACAAATACAGGTATTGACCAATAAAGACGAGATTATAACCCGGTGGTTCTGATCTCCGTGCACCTCTAGACCGAGGTGTGCGGGGATTGGACATGACTAGAGAATGTGAGGTAGAGAGAGAGAGAGAGAGAGAGATAAGACGAAGAATGCCAATAGAATATTAAATTTGTTGTCCAGGTTATAAGTTTTTTATCCTCATTATGAGTAGCGACGAGGATGTGGGACCGTCCAACCGAAACACCTATCTCTCAACGAGGGTCTTATGTCCTTGTAATCAATGCAAGCATGCTGTGCGACGAACAAGACGTGTTTCTTTGCAGCACGTTCGCGAATTTGGCGAGTTCGATCCATCTATTATAGATTGAGTTGTTGCCAATTATAACTCGTCGGACTCTGACGCTGGCCAACAAGCAGCAATCTTGCAACCCAATAGACGTGTTCGCAGGCGCTTTGGTCAAGCAGCATATGTGAGGCCACAAGATGTAGCCTCTGACAGCTCGGGGGATGATCATGCAGAGCACATTCCCAACGAGGCAATGTTTGAGCCCGAGATTGATGAAATGATCGAGACGATCATGGATTCAGAAAGGCTTATCTATGATGATATGAAAAGTGAAGCCGATACGCCATTGTATAATGGAGCACGTATGTCTAGATTGAAAGCACTCCTGGTTCTTCTCAACATGCAGGCAAAGTTTGGATGGAGTGACACTAGCGTCACAGCGCTTTTCAGGTGATCTATTACAATTAGTTTACTTTAATAGAACCCTAAATGTACAATGATCTGATAGATTTTTACACGACTGTATCATATTTTTATGTTGTGTAGATTGCTGAAAGAGCACATACTACCAGCTGACAATGTGATGACAGATTCCCGAGATGAAGCAAGAAAGATTTTGTGAAACTTGGGGATGGATTACAATTCTATCCACGCTTGTCCTAATGACTGCATTCTTTTCAGAGGGGAATACACAGACATGGAGAAGTGTCCGAAATGTGATTCTGAAAGATATCGAGTAGATCTCCACGGGACAAAAATTCCACAAAAGGTTTTGCGACATTTTCCTCTGCTTCCTCGCATCAAGCATTTCTTCGAATGTAAGTCCATGGCCGCTCTAGCATCATGGCATGAGGAGAATAAATCTTCGGATGGTGTGCTACGAATTCTTGCAGATTGCGCAGCCTGGAAACATATAGATGGAACATGGTCGCATTTTGCCAGGGAAGCTCGAAATTTGCGCTTAGGCCTGGCTATGGATGGCGTAAATCCATTTGGTCAAAGATCAACATCTTACAGTGTATGGCCCGTTGTCATCGTCAACTACAACATTCCCCCGTGGTTGACTACGAAGAAGGGGCACCTATGGCTAAGCTTGATTGTGCCAGGGCGATATAAAGTGGGGAATATGGATGTGTATCTTCGTCCACTATTGGAAGAGCTACAACAATTGTGGATTGGCATAGAGGTGGTGGATATGAGCCGACACACAGGACGACGGAATGCTTTGATCAGAGGCATTCTAATGTGGACCATGCATGACTATCCCGGGCTAACAGAATGCTCAGGTGATCTATTGACACTCACTACTCAGACACTGTAAATATTGTTTTTTCCCATAGTTGATCTATTATCATGTGTATACATACAGGGCTTCAAACAAGCGGATATAGAGCATGTGTCACATGTGGACCTAGACTGAATGCACGTAGAGCACCCTCACTGAAGAAGCAAATCTACGAAGGTCATCAAGCGTATCTTCTAGAGAATCATGTGTTACGCGACGGCTTTTTGGGAAGAGAGCCACCAAGGATGTCTGCACAAGAATGGTTAGAGCAGAAGGAGATGTGCGATGACGGATTGCCTCCAGGGATGAAGAGACTATCTCTATGGTACGAGTTACCATACTGGCCCCGACTCATGATCAATCACTTGCTCGATCCAATGCACATATTCAAGAATGTGGGTAATCTACTATGGGACCATTTGACCGGCAAGAAAGATACTTTGGGAGCCAGAGTTGACCTTAGAAATGTGGATCGTATGGAGCAATATTGGCCGCAAACAGCGTCTGATGGATCGATAAAACTCCCTAAAGCACCATGGATTTTCACAGGAGCCCAAGAACGCAAAGTAAAAGAGGCCATTCGATCTTTGCGGACCCCCACTGGTGTAATGCACTCGCTCCGAACGTGTTTTACTAAAGAAGGAAAGCTTACCGGTTTGAAGTCACACGATTGGCATAAAATGTGTCAGGTACGTTCATAGTGGTCTTTAATATCATTGCATAAAATGTGGACTTTAATATCATTGCTGCACATACTATACAGTTTATTTTACCGGTTGCCATTGAGGGATGTTTGTCTCTCGACATCCGTAACACAATCTACAAACTTGCAAAGCTGGTGCAATGGATCTCACAAAAGGAGATCAACGTAGACTCCATACCATTCGCCAAACTAAATGCTGCGGAGCTTGTGTGCATGTTTGAGAAACATTTTCCTACTACCATGCTAACCATTCAGGTGCATCTTCTTGTTCACATAGTTGATGAGGTGGAAATAGTTGGCACAGTTCATTCCAGATGGATGTTCTTCTTAGAGCGTTTCATGAAAACGCTTAAGGGATATGTGCGTCAAAAGGCACGTCCGGAGGGTAGCATGGCAGAAGGTTGGCTGGTATCAGAGTCCCTAGTGTACATTGGAGAGTGGCTAGACGGATTTGATAAATCCCGGGACACACTATGGCGAACCATAGATGATGAGCGCATATCTGGGATTGTCATGTGCAATCTCGGTGTTGAGAAGAAGATGACGGAAGATCTAGAGGCTAAAATCAACCGATTTTGCATGCTTCACAATCCAGTGATGCAAAAGTGGATTTCACAATATGAGGATGCAAAGCAAGAGCGACAAAGGGCACGAATCGAGTGGAGACGGGGAAGACGACCACCGATGCACTATCCAGCGGTTCTGGAGAGCCTACCAACCTTCATGAGCTTAAGATGGTTGCACAACCAATTGAAAAGCGCACAACAATGCGGTGACGAAGTGACTGAAGAAGAGTGGGAGTACTCTCGGGGTTGTGCGACCAAGGTAAGTTTGCAATGTACGACTAGCTAGTGAATTTATTTCTAAACGTTTGAACGGCCACTCATAATCTTTGTTTGTTGTAGTATAAGTCATACACAGCAGCATGGTGTAAAGGTCGACATTTTAGGGTGGAACGAATCGACAAAAAGCGTTTTACTCAAGATTGTGGAATCATGGCAAAATTTGAACAGTCTAGTCGACGACGTTCCTCTGATGCAGATCCTGGTAGCAGAACTCACTTACTTCGGCACGCTGCAAGAGATTTTGAGGATCGATTACAGAGGATTTTTTGTCGACTTGTTCGACGTGCAATGGTTCAAGATAATCATGGAGGGTCGCAACACTACTGTGCGTAGAGGAGAGTCTGGTTTTCTTGAGGTGGATTCTACTAAGAAATGGACTGACCTAAGAGACACTTTCGTACTACCCGAGCATTGTGAACAAGTAAGTATATAAATAGTTAACATCCCCATTTTACAAGTTATGTGCTTGAAAGCTCTCATGTAAGTTATGTGGCTCTGGCAGGTAATATTTCATCCTACAAAGTCTACATCAAACTGGTGGTACGTCATAGAGGTAGCCCCTCGAGTGCAAGGACGTATGAAGGCTACCATGTGCCAATCACAACGACATCAATGGAGGAGATCAGAGAAGATGCTCAATCAGAAGCCGCTGCGGTGGTGCCAGACGAGCATCAAGATGCTACTACTCTATATGGGGTGCATGCAGAGGAGCTACAAAATGAAACATAGGATATGTGTTTAAACGGAGAGCTCTATATAGATATAGGAAGTTATGCTGAGTTATGCGAGGATGAGAGAGAGATCTCTTAAAGCCACAAATATTGTATTTGAACAATTTTGCTCCGTGTTGTAAAAGCTCTGGCTCTCTAAGTACCTTCCATGGTGTATAACGCTCTTTTCTACTCGCGCTCACATCTTTTGATTGAAAATTCTGAGTTTTTGACTTGCCTCTTCTATCACTCGATTCATTGCGTCATTGTATTTATATGCGTCATTACGTCATTGTATTTAATGGTCTTTGTGTCATTGTCTACTCTATTCATTCAATATTAAGTTTAAATATTCGTGTGTTTAATGCAGGTATGGATGATGAGGAGTTTCTTTCTTCTTTGTCACCGCAGCAGAGACAGTGGTACGTGGAGCGTCATCGCTCTGGCGCATCATCGCGCGTTCCTACACCATCCGCATCTCCCTCTCTTTCGGAGCATTCGGCGCGCTCCGAAGCTTCGGCGTCAACGAGACGAGCTTCACACTCGTCTAGACACCGGCGCTCTAGTGGTGGCGGTGGCGGTTGTTGTGGGGATTCTGCCACCGATGCCTCCACACCGCCTCGTGTTCGACGAGTCTCTTTACCCTCCCCTTCTTTGCCCGCCCCCACACCAGCCACAACATCGCCATCTACGCCAGGTTTTGCACGGCTGACTGTTCCTAGAAGCTACACACCTCTACCTACTCCACCAGGAGCCACCCCACTCGACACTCCTCGCTTCGGGGCCCAGACGCCGGTGGAGACACCTGACGTCCGTACCCCCATCGACACGCCGCTAGAGACCCCTGCCGGGACACCCAGGTTCACGCGTCACCGGCCAGAGGGCTTGCCTTACTCCGTCGACATCAGCGGCGGCATCATCATGGATGATGACGGCAAGAAGGTGATCTCACGCATGCGTGGTCTTTGCTCTCAGTTGTTTAGACACTGCATACTAAACAAATGGAGTGAAGTACCAAGTGATTTAAAAAACAGAGTCATCAGCATACTTCATGATGAGTTTCCCGTTCCAACACGGGATCAGCGCTTCAATGAAGACCTGATGAAGATTCGAATGCGCGAATACTGCAAACACAAGCGTTCCGAAGTGCAAAAATCAATCAAGAATGAGTGGAACAGGCCAGATTGGCTGGCCAAAGAAGATTGGAAGAATGCGAAGAAAGCAGCGCGCGAGAATCCCGACAAGTGGAAGCAACCATGCTTGATAAGCCGACATCTCGTCTATTACATTGAAGTAAACGCTTTCTGCCAAAGTCAGCATAATGGTAGAAAGTGCCAATTCATCCATTTCGCTCCATTCATATTCGTCCATATCTTCTGGTTTTATCCCCTTGATCTTTATAGGTTTTATCTGCTTCTTTTGTACCAGCACGTGCCAAATCTGCTTCTTCCACAATGGGAAATTGGTTCCATCCAGCTTCTTGATATTGTAAAGAGCAGTATCATGTGATCCAGCCATAGCTACGCTTCACATTAGTTTACTTTCCTGGGAAAAATTCGGCAGAGTTTCCCCTGTAAACTGACCTCTGAACCAATATCAACCTGTCAAATGAACCAAGAAAGCTTCAGATTCTGCATAAATTTTGGTAGAGTCTCCTTTGTAAAATGGCTCTGGTGTACTCCAAAACAGACCAAAAAATAGCTCAAAAAACCATTGTCTCTCTAACACTGTAAGCTGTGGGTAAACCTGTCATGCACCTGTACTGTCTCTCACTGTCTTGTCACTGTCCTGTAAGCATAGACTGCGACAATGCCTCAATGACAGTAAAGCCAAGATGCAATCCCAACTGTCTAACTCACAGTCAATACATCCTAGCTTCCTATCTAAGGGTGCTCGAGGGATCGCTCCAAGACCTGTATCACCGAAAGGATCTCAACATTCGAGAATCCCCCAGCTCAATAGAACCTCACTCGACCCTCAACAAAGACTACAGTAAATCTGATAGTACATAGACTTCCCACAAAGTCATACATCCACAAATTTCCCACTATATGTTGTAACCGCTGCGGCGGTTGTTTGCTGCGTGACTCACAGCCAGCAAACCCTCAACAGACATACATCATCTCTGACAATACATCCCATGTGGAAGTACCTGCAATGTCAGGATGAAATCTGGAATATCAAGCAGCAAACATAAGCTACCTTATGAACTAGTGAATGTCGCCTACAGTCTGTGTGTAGATGCGCCCGTGTCGTATGTGACACTCCAAGAACTGTGAGCCATCCTTCGATGTGTAGACAGCCACAAATCAACACTCTGGGAGTGCCGATATCCTCAGCACCTGCAGTCGTAGGCCGAAACCCCAAATTTACAGAGTCAGATCTGCACCCGCTGAGACCACGTAGTCGAAAATGGCCTGCGCAGAACTTTGTCGAAGCCGAACGGTGGCCGAGATGACCTCAGAATGAAATTATGAGAACACCAAGCCCTTCGGGCTTGCCCACAAGATTTGGGGTCGTGTCTTCGCCTGTCGAATCTCACTCCAATCTGAGCAGGTGACTCTAGCTACCTGCAAATGCTGCCCCGAGCCTCGATCTGAGCTCTGATACCAGTTGAAGGAGTACGAGAGGAAGTGTGACGTGAGAGAGAGTGCGAGAAGAAGAGCACGACGATATGGTGAACTCGCTCTACTATAATGTGTAGAGCATAGTGAGTTCTTATTAGGTTTTTACAAAAGAATATGTGTACATACCTAGCGGCCCGCCCACTTACCTGGGCGACCACATTGGGCTTTATACCCCAACACTTCTAGGTTGGCTCTTCTCATTATTCCTTGAGCTACTGAATTGTAACCAGCAAGAGCAAAGTAGTCATCCATCTGAATTATCCACTCTTCTAGTTGGGTAGGCACATCGCCACCCGTGCCTAAAAATGGATGCGGTTGCACAGATTTGAGAAGGGCCTTGAGATCTTTGTCACACCCAAAATCCTCTACAAGGGATGCAGCAAGCGACATTTGGTTGGAACATGGCACATGTGTAGCTTGGGGTGTTGGTGGCACTTGTGAATCAAGGGGTGCATGATTTGAAGCACTAACTGATGGTAAATCTCGAGCAACCTGACTCCTCGTGAGTCTACGTGGCATTTTGCTGTGACAAAAAAATATCCTTTCTCTTAGCAATTGAGTTGAAAAACCTTTCAAGTATACAAGACTAGTTAAATTCTTTTTAGAGATAGACCTTTCAAAAAGGTAAACTCTTTGTTATTTTTCTCTCATTCAAAGCTTTTCTTTTTTCTATTTCTATTATTCCAAAAACCATTATACATCTCAAGGAAATAATTACTAGTATAGGCTAGCACTTCTTTAGTACTTTCTAGACATCAAGTTCTTCCATTTGCTTTTGGAAAATTTTGAGTACTTCATCTTCTTGAGAGGTCCACATCATCTGCAATTTGAGAAGTTATTTTCCATTACCTCACCCTTTTCTACAAGAGTCAGTTAAAACCTTTATCTATCCAAAGACAGAAATGGCACTCTGATACCACTTATGGGGGTCATGCTCGGGGACCACCGGCTGTACCATCTCCACATGGATACACCGTGATCTCCGACATCCCTCCCGCTTGAAGCCGACACCAAGACAGGACTCCTCCTGCTCTTCGATGCCAACTCAAGGGGGTGATAACATTCACTTTCTCTCATATGGATCCCTTAGCCCCAAAGAACCTTTGCTTACCGATCAAACTTACCAATCGAAGTCATCAGACTAACTTGGAACTCAACCTTCCAGGGTCAACTGTTAGGAGTTCTCTAATTCACACTTGGTTCAAGGTCATTGACACTTTATTCCCGGTTAGGACCGAGCACAGCCGTCAATGCATTCCCCTAAGGTGAGTGTATTATAATCTACACGAATCCCTCGATCCAAAGTTGTTCCCCCGCTCCGTAGATCGGAATCCCTTTTCCCAGCTCTGGACTTAATTACTAAGACAACATAAAATTGGGTTCAACTTTTCGGCCAACAATTAACCCGCCAGAATCCGCCCACCCACCAAACCCTTTGATAAATGCACCTTCACAAGATAGTACTATGATACTAGAAAACAGTATTCCAATCATGGCAAACCAAGAATACATTTCAACCATTTGAAAGCAGCATGCAAGCTGTACCATACCCTTCCAAATGTGTATTTATCAGGTCGTTCCCACCTTTTACTTTATATAATATATTTACTTTCTTTTTCCTTTAATATTAGTAAGATTATCTAGTTATCTTTTAAGCGGTCACATATACTTCTTCAGGCATATCCCTATCCTCGTCCCAGGACCAGGGTATCCTGTCTCTTCCACCATGTGAGAAGCAGGCACCTTTACACAAATTCCAATTCCTATTTTCCTTTATCTTGTGTGGGAAAGGCTTCAAAAATAATCTACTTTAGGTTCCTTTTAAATCAATAATCCTGAGAAGAAGAGCAGAGGTTCGGCTGACGAGAACAATTGCGGAATAGCCTATTTAGGTTCCTAGCCTTTCCAAGGTTCCTTTTTCCCAAACAATTTGAAGAGTTCCTTAATTAAACCACATCCTCCTCCCTTATCATGATCCCTCCATGGATCCTTTTTCATTCCTCCTTTTCCCGTTGGCATCAAGCCTACTCGGACTAGGCCGATTTCCAGACGCATCCGCGGGTCGCATCCACCCGCCCGGGACACACTCCCATTCAATCCCATTTCTAGGGAAATGAATGAACACTGAGATCAAACATAGACCAACGGTTATCAATCCTAGCCGAAAAATACCATCCCCCGTTGTATCCCACAGGTAAACACCTGCGCCGGCCTTTTCCCAAACATGAAGACAAGTTCACACTTAAATCACTATGATATGCTAGGGCTATCCACGTCAATCTTCTCGGTAAAGTTTTTTAATCCTAGTTTAAATTTTAGATTAAGCTCCTTGATTTATAAACCCTTAAT
Organism: Adiantum capillus-veneris; assembly: GCF_014529385.1. Taxonomy (NCBI): domain Eukaryota; kingdom Viridiplantae; phylum Streptophyta; class Polypodiopsida; order Polypodiales; family Pteridaceae; genus Adiantum; species Adiantum capillus-veneris. The sequence continues at coordinate 28,485,412 of NC_140937.1, read as the reverse complement.
TTCTAATTCCTTTTAATTTTCTATTTAAACAAGACCTTAAGAAAACAACGAATCTCGTGGGAGTTTAAGATTTTGTCTCAACATAAGTTTTGAGTTAGCCCCGATTCCGATGAATCCCATTTTGGTCTCTTTTCATCATTGCCATCCATGGGGCATCTCCATGGAAGCGTTGGAAGTTTTATGCTCAAGCAACACGGTCACGACATCCGTGAATCTATCCCCTTACTCCCCCCTTCAAATTTGCAAAACAAACTTGAAAGCAGACAAACTTGAAATGAACAATGCATATGCTTTTTATAATGAGTTTTTGCTTTGGTGTGTTTATGCGTGGTACACACAAAACTTCAAAATGCACCAACTTGCAATCTTGACACAAGTAATCAAAAACTTCCTTGAGCGCTTAGGCAAGAGTGAACCCTTCTATGCATGGTAGTGTAAAAATTGCAAAGTTCCTAAGAGTGGACATGTTAGTGCATCGTAAAATATGCATGTAATGGTGTATGAATGATAAGTAATTTCTTCGTTAAGAAGGGATTTAGACGTACCATTACTACCGTGGAGAGGATTAATCAAGTGTCTAGAAGAGGATTATGATTTCCGAACTTTCCATTTGGTAAGTGGGAAAAGAGGGAGGACTTTATAGAGTTAAAGTAAACACGGAAGTAAATCTCTTTCAAGAATGAAAAATAACAAGATAACCTCACTTAAGGTGTAGATAGTAGGGTCTTCTCCTTGCTTTGGAAGAGTAACGGCAAGTGTATTGACGTGGCCGGCTCTTTTCCACTTCTCTTTGCTTGAAAACCACCGATTTGGCTATGGGAATAGAGAGAGGTTAAGAAAATTCAAGATATGGAAATCTTGTAGGTTAAGAGAGAGAAGGTAAAGAGTGTAATGGTAATTTTGATTATGGTTATGGCTTCTCTTGAGGAGAGAGGTGTGTGTAGGGTGGGTATGAAGAAGGAGGATTTGCTATGGCTTTCATAGCTCACTATCAAGCTTGCAATTTCAAAATGTGTAGAGAAATGAAGTGAAGTGAAGCGTAGCAAAGTGTAGCGAAGTGTTTAATAAGTAGGGAAGGCCTCCTTTTAAGCTTAATTTTTATAAGTCCCTTAACTTATCGTGATAAGTTACTTTTACATATCTTGATATCCTTTCTTGCTTTTCAAAGCTTCTCCAACAAGCTACTTATACAAGAAGCTACTTGTCCTACAAGTGGCTTATACAAGAAGCAACTTTTCTACAAGTGGCTTGTGCAAGAAGCTATTCTTCCTACAAGTGGCTTATTCAACAAGCTATTTTTCAACAAGTGTCTTCTTCAACAAGCTACTTTCAACAAGTGGATTTTTCAACAAGTTACTTTTTCACCTTACCCTATTCTTTCTTTGTTTTCTTATGCAATTTTTTTTTTCTTTTCTTGAGATAAAACTAATATCCCATGCATTGGTTATATCCACGTTCCCATGGTTAAAACCCAAAGCGTCTCGTGGGTAGCTAGGGTGCTTTACTTGATCGTATTTGAAAAGTCGACGGCTTAAATATTTCAGCAAGAGTAAGGGCTAAGAGAAGGACCTTACACAGACAAATTTTTAAATTTATCAAAATCAAGCCGAAAATCAACAAATCATGGTGCATTGCAGATAAGGCTATTTAGAGCCCAAATTTGCATTGTTTCAAAAGGTAGAAATCAATTCTGACACTTTCAAAATAGAGTTAATCAACTCTTGTGAGTCCGAAGAGCAGTCAACTACAAAAGTGCTTTGGCTAAAGCAGTTTAATCAAAACCAGGTAGTATAAATTCTGCTAATCAATACCAAAATCTTCTATGAGACAATTTTTGTAGATTAAGCCGATATTGACTCAAATTGAGCCGAGAATTCAAGTACAACAGAGCAAACCAGTAGCAGTGTAAAAACAGGTACAAGTGCAACAGACCAGATTCTACAGCTATATGGTTACAATGGAGATAAAGTCTTATATGCAGATTCAGAAGGCCATAGATACTTAATGAGCAGAAAAATCAACATAAGACCAAGATCCTATTGATCAGAGTAAAGCCATATTCAAAAACTCTTGGTCGATGTTCACAAACTTCAGTGGAGCCAGGTATTGCAAGCTTAAAGATGAAGTGTAGATAGAAGTGCAAAATATTAACCCAAGTGTTTATCCAAAAATCTACACAAGCCAGCAAAACATAGAGTTAGTGTATATGCAATCAGGGTCATTGTACATGGATTACAATGGTCAGATCTATAATCAAGAAGCAGAATTGCAACATCCAACAAATCAACCAATAGAAGCCAATCTAATTGGAGAACTAAGCCCAAGACGGTACAAAGGTCAAGACAGAGCAGTCTACAACTTGGTGCTCAGTGTTTTAAAAGAAAATGCCAACAACTTGGCCATCATGGAAGCAGAAGCTTCTCAGCTAGAGCTTGACATGACAGAACCAAATAAAATACCACTAGTCATGGCGTATTGCTTAGATTGTGGACGAAAAGGTGGACATTTTTCTGAAGATTGTTCAAGAAATCTTGACAACAGGGACATATCAACTGCCAAGCAAGGTACAGAGAAAATTGAAAATATGAATCTCAATGTAAGTGAATCTAACTCATCCCTTTTAATGCAATCAGATGATTCTGAATTACCATTAGAAGCACCAGTAAAAGCACTACAAGTTGAAAATCAACTTAAAGATGCACAGGCACCTGAAAAGCTTAAAATTGATTCTTTGAACAACAAATTTCTGCATGAATTTGGTCAAAGTGTCCAGATATCACCGAATGTTGAAAAGACTGTTAGGTTTGCAAATGATTCTGTATCCACAGCCACAAGTGTGCAACCATTCACGAGTCTAAGGGACACATCAAACAAAATGCTACTAGCTTTGTATGGTACCCATAATTCATATGCACGCTATGTAGACCAGAAAGGGAAACTGTACAAAAAGGATCAACAATTGTTTGAATGTCCCACATACCAATTCACAAAAGTGCGTCCAATGATAGATCAAAAAGGATGGTTCATTTCAGATGAAAGAATTTATTATAGCCCATTCTCTCTAGAGCTGAAGGATATTACCAGAGTGAACCCAAAAATCTGTTCAGAGCCAAACTCTCCTCCATCACAAATCAAGCTTTGACATAACCAAATGAGCATATACTTTGACCAAAATAGTTGTAGATATAGATGAGAGTCTAGCATCTATGATGACTTGGGTTCTGAAACCACGAAGCTCATATCATAGGAGACCCATGGGATAGACAACATGAGGGCAAAGACAATGCTATCTACAGCTTGACTTGGAAAATAATTTGTCATGTTTCAAGGAGATACATAGGAAACTATGCAGAAGGTTCACAGACCCCAAACATCAATAGTGCTACCCAAAGTGTACCTTCACAGTCCCAGAAGGTGAGACTAAACCAGAGCCAAAAAAAATTGAACTCTTACAATGAAGCAGGCTATAATGATCACCCTGGGAAGGAGGGAGCTGTAAATCCATCAAGCTTAGCTTATGTACGAGGAAATGCTACACCAATTAGAAGCCCTAGAGCCTCTAGCCAACAGACCTCTTCAAAGCAGAAACCATTGAAAGATCATATGGTTGTTGGAAGTTTCCAACTGACCCAAGTTCCCTCAAAATCTATAGACAAATGCTTCTATGAAGATCATCAAGAACAAAATTTTCAAATGATCTCCACAAATCAAAGTCAAAAGCTGACAAACCCAATAGTATTCAAATAGTTACATGTGACTAAGCTCACATATGCATATGGAGATGCACATGGTAACAAATAAGAGCAAGACCATGACCCTGTACAAACCCCTACGAATGGCCCGACTAAAGTCAAAGACTATCTAAAGATGATGCAAAGCCTCAAGCTACTAGAACAGGTGACAAAAAAGTTAAAATCAATGGAAGCTAAAGTCCAAAAAGCTACACAAAGATCACCACCAAAATCTCCTCCAAAGAGACAGATTCTGCCAGAAAGTACAGTGGATCTATTAAGATCAAGGGTTATTTAGATGCAGGCAGACAATGCTCAATAATTGTAGGCAAAAAGTACAATATTACAGCCAATGGAGCCAACATCAGTTGAAGTAGGTGATCAAAGCAAAGAAAAGGCAGATAAAGCTCAACCAAAGGACACTGCCACAACAAAATCAGTCAATACGGAAAGAAATGTTGAGACGATCAAGTGCCACATTGTTGGTGAAAACGAATAAAAGATGTCAAGAGAAGTAAAGCTAGATTTTTAGCTAGACAAGAACTCATGTCTTTTCACACTTGGAAAAGATGTGGCCAACCAGAGTTGGGAGATGATCCTGAATCTATGAGCATATCAAGAGACAAACGAGCAGAATGCTGGGGAATCATCTCCACCACCATTGAAGTAAGTTCACAGATCATCATAGCTCAATTCCATGCAATCACAACAAAAGATATGCCAGACAACATCATAATGGGAATGACAATCGCCCTGAAGATGTTAGAGATACAGAATGTAAACAAGATGGAGTCTTCAGAGACACCCAAGAATGAATACCAACAATGTTCACCCGCGAACGACAACACAAAGTTCTCAAGCACATCTAAAATGGAGACTGAGGCCAAAGCAAAGCTTATTGAAGATGATTCATCTCCACCAAATAGAACTTCAGAAGAGCTTAAAGAAAATCAGGAAATAGCAAGTGCAAATGAAACAGAACAAAGAGCAACCGCGATAGCTATTGAGCAGAGAATGCCACCAAAGCCCGAAGTTAAGAAGAATGAGGTTGCAGACAACCAGGAAGTAATAGGAAGTACAAAGATCCAGACATTTTCAATTGAATCAGTCGATGTAAGTCAGATTGGAAAACAAAATCTCAAGCTACCCTCCATAGAGACAACGTTAGATCAAGATGAGATAATGGCAAAAGTTGGACAAAGAGCTTCAATAGAACCTACAATGAGAATAGCTATAGTTCTCAACAGTACAAAAGGAGCATGTGTTAGATGCAATGCTCTATTGGATAAAGAAGCAAAGTGTATTATGGTTGCAGAAAACATCCAGAGCATTCTAGAGATTGCTCCAAACAAGCCAGATAATAGAGAAACCATGGGTAAGGCTACAAGTCAAAAAGAAATGGATGCTACCCTTAGCATCCAAAATCATGAAGAGCAGGTGAAGCCTTCAAAGGAAATGCATGTATATGTCATCCTTGGACATCAGTGGTTAGACCAACACAAGGCCTACAAAGAAGATACAATACTAATACTCTCTTCTCCAAGAGGTAGCCAACAATATTTACAGGTACCGTTAATGCTAGATTCAGAGTTGCCGAAGTCACAAGAATCCAAGACAAATCTTGTAGACAAAGGTAAAGGTAAAGTGGACCTTCCACCAATTAGCACAAACGATGTGATAGAATATGCCTCTACATCAAAGAACCCTCGTGGATCATATACTTCTAGCAAGTTAGGCTTTCAAAATTTCAAGTCAATTGCTGACCCAGCTGAAACCTCTAAGGAGACACCTAGAAAAGAAAAGATATTTTAGCCAAAGTACTGAAGAAAGAAAACGATATTCAAGCAAGTGTTTGTTCCGAGTAACTTAGTCAAATTCAATGATCCGGCCAGTTTGGATTAAAGATAGGAAATCAACATAGAAAGACAAACACGTGGGATGGATAGCATCACAATGGAGATTAAACGAATAGGAGTACTATGGAGGTAACAGACAGATATGGGTATCAGAACCCCAGGTTAGAGCATATGAAGTAGCATCAAGCCCTCCCAAGAAAGAAGTTCCACAAGGTATCAACCTCGACAATATTCTAGGATACCTAAGAAGAAGCTACACAATAGAACAACATCGAAAGATGTTAAAGTTTACCACAACTCTCAAGAGGATACAGAGAAAAGACGTATCTCAAAGAATCTTCCTCTTAGACAAGGATTATACATAGGTTATACAAATATTTGGCTACCAGTCAACCACAAGCCAATTGCAGCTACACTAGACCTGCATGAAGATCTCAAGAGCTCAACAAGACCAAAAGTGAAGCAAAGTCAACAAAGGAGTTACAAAGGTCCTCAAGAGATTTGGGTTCCTAAGTCTTCCAACGCTCCTAGTCAAAATCCAAATGCCGATAGTGAAAAGAGGCCTACAACAACATCAAAGACTCCTATCAATAGGCCTAATTGGATAATCAAATAGATAATGGAGTCTTCATAGTCAGAGAAGAACGACCCAACCAACGTGAATGCAGATCAAAGAAGATAAAATAGGTATAGCAAAAGAAACCTTCAATGCCAACTTGGTCCTTCACTAATCCAATTTTTGAGGATTCAGGCTTACTTTTCCCTGAAGAAATGTTTGTAGTAAGCTCAAGAATGTAAAAATTCAAGTCTCCATGGTGCAATTATTCTTTGGCATAGTCAGAATCGGCGGACTGCTAAGCCATAAAATGAGCAAGGTGTTAGTCCCAAAGCTTCAAGTCATATTAAGCTCTGTGCTAAGAGTCGTAGTTATTACGCTTACGCTCAAGCTAGAAGAGTTGAGCATATCTAAATTCATGTTTCTCATGCTGGATGAGATGAGCATAAGAGCTAAAGTCTACTAACTTACAAATGGTGGAGTGTTGTAGAGTCCAACACTCATGCACAGTGCACAGTAAGATGAGAGCACCTATCCTTGTCAACAAAAACCATTCTTAAAGGGGTGCTAGCTTGCAAATCCATGTCATATACTTTCATAGCTACACCATCTTTCTGAAGAATCCCTCAAAATATTTCTTGCACAGCATATTGTTTCCCATGCATTTTTGTGTATGCATAAATAGGATGTCCCACCATTAGACATATGCATTAGGCACTTTTGCTTCCACCCATGCACCTTGAGTGGACTACAACAGGCAAACCAATGTCATGCTAAAAAAAGTCATGTAACGGATTCAATAATGGGTGAATAGGAGGCTTGGGTGTGAGACCGCGGGGGATTGGACCATGCAACTCTCCACCCAACCATGCTATTTATAGACTCCTAGCCTCTAAAGATAGCGCCCCTTGACCGCATGTCCGTCCTGGCCCTTGGCCCTGCCCTTGGCCTGACATTACTCCCCCCTTGGAGAAGCGTTTTCGTCCTCGAAAACACAAGTGGTAGTATCTTAGTAAGAACACTGATGTTTTCCTTATTGGCATCCTCTACACGGGCCAATTGTTACCAATGTGAGACCGCGGGGGATTGGACCATAATGTGAGACCGCGGGGGATTGGACCATGCAACTCTCCACCCAACCGTGCTATTTATAGACTCCTAGCCTCTAAAGATAGTGCCCCTTGACTGCATGTCCATCCTGGCCCTTGGCCCTGCCCTTGGCCTGACATTGGGGACTGTCCAACACTCCCCATTGCTTGGTGTTGGCCTTCGTATAACCGAAAATGACGACCATGGTGATGTGATTACAAAAATGCATTTGAGTCAATACTGGACGAATAGGAAGCTTGGGGACTGCCCAACACTCCCCATTGCTTTGTGTTGACCTCAAGGTTAAAATCATTACATGCAACAGTGGAGTCAGCACCGAGCAAATAGGAGGCTTGGGGACTGCTCAAAGCTCCCCATCACTTGGTGTTGACCTTGGCAAATTGGCGTCGGCCCAGTAGACTTCCACGGATATCACATTTTTTAATTCCATATCTATCAATGAATAATCCCTTGAGTACCTTATTAATATATCCAATGCTAATAAGTACTCCAATAATGTGTGTATCCCAAAGGCACTTTTTTTTCACTAGGTTTTTTCCTTTTGGTCATCCAGGTATTAGACCCAATTTAGAACCTCATCATTCTACTTCCCTTGCACATAATTTTTGTAAGTAAACATCAGCCTTATCATTATGCTATTACAACGGACAAATACAACATCATCTCTCACATCAGACATCGGACCAATGAGGATGCTGCAAAAAAATTAAGCCTCATCAACAAATTCAATTACAAATGCAAGCGATCAACCCATCAACAACCAATCAAAACCTTCCCGTGCCTCCATGGACACTTTTCAATAGTGCTCGAGGATGGTGACTAAAATCGGAAGGGGGGAATGTTAACTGAGTCAACGTCAGTTAACAGGAGTTGCTAAAGACCAAAGACGTATGGATGCACATCGAGGATAAATACAAAGAAGCAGTAAAGATTGGAGTTACATATTTTCCACATTTTCCCAAAACGGTCATGTATTGTAAATTCCCGATTTATTTCAAGCTATTGTAATATTTTAATGTGTTACGGGCTCAATGGGAGTTCCAAGCTGTAAAGAACAGGTCAGTTAGTGTGCCTAGGTAGCAGATTCAGTAAGTCATGGAGCCCTAAAGGCCTTGGGTGCTCGGACATTGCATATTTTTACCCTAGGTATATAAGGCAGTATATAAAAGAAATTAGGGTTCTAAAGCTCATTTATTGAGAGCACTCTTTGGTGAGAGCTCTTGAGGTGTGTGGCTATGGAGTCCTTGAGATTCTCCTTGCTCATGTGACTTGATTGACACTAATCAATGATTAATTCCCTTTCACTATGCCTCTCTCATGCTTCTTGTGATTGCCTATGATGCTTTGATTAGCTAGATCTTAAGTAATTAGTGGTTAATCCCGCTCTAATCTTGTGTGATTTCTCTCTTTTACTTGTGTGTGCATGTAGGTTTGATTGGAGTGTGGTGCTCAATAGATCTATGTGTGTGTGCTTGCAATTAATGTGTTGTACGATAGGATTAGTGTTGTGTGAATCTTGCAATCGTTAGTGTGTGTGATTGGGTTGATTGGAGGTGAAGGAAAGTGGATGTGGAAATTGCCCTTCATTGTGGCTTAGCTCTTCCATAGGCCGAGAAGCTCACTTCGTAGATTCACCCATTCGTGTTTCCAGGATTAGCTCACTACTTGTGTGAGTGTTTCCATGTCCTAGGCGGGTATCTCATCCCTCCGGATTGATAATTTTGTTGGTCATTGGAGCTATGCCATATGGTAATAAAGAACCTCACTATGAGTGGATACTCATCTTGTGCAAAAGAATAGGCATGTGCCACTGGAGAAACATTCGCTATTGGGTAGGGATCACTAGTAGTCCATAGACGTATCAAACATTCTAATTCCTTAGAATTTTCTCACACGCGAGTCTCTCTACCAAATCCCATTCACAAGAAAGTACATGGTATCATATGTGAAACACTTGAGAAAAATAAAAAAGGTACCTTTCATTGAAAATAGAAGCGCACGTCTCTGGTGAGCTAGCCATCTTTGGGAGAACATATAGATTTGGTTAGCTCTCTAAAACATAAGCGTTGTTTTCTTGTGATGTTGATGTGATTTGGTGAATTGGGGCTATGTGTTGGATCCGATGGGGTGCACCCTTGTTGATAGTCTCTCTTGCTCTTTTACTTTTTTTTCTTTTTTTTTTTTTGGCTAGCATAAGTATAAGGCTATGTATATACAGTTTTGAACCAGATTGAGCATCGAAGGTGGTCATTATTGAAGCTTTATGGGTCCTTTTTTATATTCCCCTTGTCAAAACACGATGATTCCTATGTGCCATATTTTTCATTTTAGGCATGGAAGTGGAACTTTTAGAGGTTTGTGCTACATGTATGGATGTTTTGTTTTGTGATTCCTCTGGAGGCGATATCTTAGGGACTATTGCTTGAAGGGTAGGGTTGAGAGTTGGTTTCTATGTCGTGATACTCCCGGTTTCCCAATCAATACTACATTTAGTTGCAAGTAGCCATGTGCATCCTAATGCTAGCACTAGGTTGTGGAGCCTTGGTGGGCCCGTGTCCTTCTTCCTCAAGGTTTTGTATAGGATAACCTTTCATCGCGTCTAAGTCACTAGCTGCTAGGTGGGAGTCTTGGGTAGTACTGCCTTGGGTTCTCGGTGAGAGCCTAATGTGGAGGGATAATGGGTGCTTGTGTCAATAGAGGCACTCTCTATATGCTCGTGCTCTAGCACACAACCTTAGAAGTGTTGATGAGTGCTCGTGAAAGCTACTCACCTAGTTTTTTGGGTGTTTTGCAACCCGATTTTACTCTCAAATTTTTTTATTTCTTGGTTCTTTTTTCTGACCAAGCTATGGAATATAGCGTGCGATCGCTCAAAATGAGCGTCTTGATCAGAGAGACATGGCATGCTTTACAACCCAAGATTTAGTTACTTTACACCCTCAAAATTCTCAAAGCAATCTATTTCTAGTTGGGAGCAAGGCTTAAAATGGAAAGTCCAAGGGTGCAAGTGTGAAAGGGAGAGTGGACGACTTGTCCCACAAGCCCTCACTCCCTCTTGTGGGGGTAGACTATATATATAGTCTTGGGTCTATACTATATCATAAGACTGAGGACTGAGTCCTTGGCTTGAGCTTGGGGAATGATTCCGGTCATTCTTTTTAATACACGCTTTTCTTAATTTTTCTATCTTCTGTAATATTTTTCTTTTCTTTTATTTTTTTATTTCTTAAAAGAATTGAGAATAAGGTTTTATGAGTGGTCATTGTCTGCCACACACAGATTCGACCACGTACAGAACTGTGTGCCGCACACATAAGTGAACAGTCGTGTGCGTGGACCTGACATAAGCAAGACAGAAGGGACTACAGAAAAAAATTACAATGGAGAACTAACAGAACAAACTTAAACAAAGTATAACAACACAGAGCTTGACTGAACAAAAATAGTGCAGAGCTTAACATAACAAAACTGAATTGTTATTCCTAACAAACTTGTAGCAAAACCACACGCATGCACCTTCCTCTACCTCTTCTACATGCACTGAGTGACTTCACGAGGCAGCATAGAGCGCTTCTTAAGCTTGATGCAAGGAAATTCCCCAACAAAATGGTGCCAAAAATGTGCACGTCTGCCACACTTGTCGAAGCTAGGGACTTGCTGAGCACCGTATGCGAGCCACGGATGGTTGCAAGCGCACAAGCAAGATAAACTAGCAAGCACAAAGAGAGTAAGGGTGTGTCACTAACCGCTCTACGCTCGGTGCTGTGTAGGATTCCTCGCTGCAAAGAAGAGGGAGCCACCACTGCCACACTCAATCGCCTTGCTGCCACAATGCTCAATCACGCACACACACACACTCTCTCTCTCTCTCTCAAGCATACACACACACACACAAACACACACACACACACAAACACACACACACACACACACACACACACACTCGTGAGCACACGATGGAGAAGGAGATGGAGATAGCGCAAGAACACTCTTCTTTAGCATGCACCCTTCAAAATGAGGGATTTAGGTCACAATGGCCCTTTTATATGGCTTTGGCCCATTCACACATGGTCACTCACACTGGCCGATCAAAGTAAAAATATTGTCAAATGAGATATGTGGTGCTCCTCTCATCGGAGATCACCCAAGCACCTATAGGACCAACAAGCCCGGTCCATGACTCAAAACAATGAGATAAAGCATCCGTCATCAATTAACAATAGTAAATGTAAGTAGTGTATTAATAAAATAATGTACAAATATACCTCAAGCTCGTGTCGAGTCTTAAGGGTCATCATATTACATAGGACATCAACCAAGCTTCCCAAAGAAGAAATCAACTACCCTTAATAGGTCAGTTTTATCACGCTGGTGCACCCAAGTTTCGTCGACCCAAGAAAAAGCCAATATTAGGTGTGTGGAAATCAGCAGGTTGATGGCGTTACTCTTGAGCATCTACTTGATGCAAGGTACAACAAGCATGGCAGGGACGTGTATGCCAGATCCAGTATTTTGCAGGCCAAGCATGGTTGTGAATCTTTGCTGGAGAAATCGTAACATTCTGTGTATGAAGGTGTCGGTCGTGCTCGGCAAGTTCAAGATATGACGGCCATCCATGAATTGTCGCCATTTCAAGGAAGGACCAATGTAACGAGTTGCAAACGTGATGGGGGTCGGAGAAGAAGTCGACGGGCAGGCCGGACATCAACGGCACGTGAATGCTTGCAACGTCCAGGTTTTTAAGAAAAAAAAACAAGAACAATTTTTTTAGGGGCATGCAAACGAGGGCTGTGGGCTTTGTAGCTTGCATGGGAAAGTCGCCATCTGGAAGTGGAGGAGGTCGGTATGCAGACAAGAAAGAAGCAGCACCACTTGGAGGTTTGCATGAGAGGTGCCATATGAGAGGGAGGAGCTCGTGAGAGCTCTGAGAGGAGGAGAGTATTGTACGGGCAGGTCCGGGGCTCAAGTGGCACACCACAAAGGTGGCGTCATTAGAGAGGCAGGCTGCCTGGAGTGGGAGAGCATCCAGAAGAGGAGGGCCACGGGGTGCTGCAGCTTACAAGAGGAGCCGAGCGGCTGCAGTTGAGGACTGCATGAGGCCACCGGTTGAGCTGGGGCTCACAGTGCAAAGGGACGGCAACTTTCTGAAAGGATAAGCTTATGGCCAGGAGGGGCCAACGCTGTAAGAGCTTGGAGGTGCGAGAGCTGCAGATTGGACAGCGCTACAGAGGCTAGCTTCAGAGGAAGGAGATGCATGAGAAGGTTGACGTGCAAAGAGAGGAGGCTGCCAACTGCACAAGGAGAGGGGTCGTCATCTACAGAAGAGGAAGCCGCCAGGTGGGAGTATGGAAGAAGGGTTGGAGGTTGGTCGTCTTCATAGAATATCATCGAGAAGGATGGAAACAGTTATGCTCCAAAACATTTGTATTATGCTCCAAAACATTTGTATTATGGGCTCCAGCATTGCCCAACTGTGTGATAAGATACTGCCATGATATCGATCCATTCCAATCACCAACCAATGATGATTGTCTCTCTTATCCTCATGTCTCGTTAGGCATAACCATGTATGGGTTTTTGGTGTGTGTCGAGTGCATGAGTTTATATGTGGGGAAACGTTATAGGCCAAGCCTGTGCCTTGTTGCATATGAATTTGTGAATGCTAGAAGTCTAATATGCTTTGAGGTGTGTGAAATCGGGGAGTCGAGAGTCTGGGTGAAAGAAGGTTGTAAGCTTGTAGTCAGATTTGTGTTTTCATCAATCTCGAATTGTCTGAAAGTGTCAAGGTTGTTTTGCTTTGTATAAGGTTCTTTGAAAGAGGTGGAAGCTTAAGCCAAGCTTGCTTGCTTTGTGGTCAAGTGGGTGTAGTCGGGGTTGGTCGGGACCGGGCTTGGACAATAGTCGTTGCTAGCTTGTGATTCAAGGTGTGTGTCTACTAGGGGATAGGGGTGTTGTGAAATCATTGGGCTATAGAGAGGCAAGCATTCAGTGTGCTGGTGGTTTTCTCATTTTCCCCTTTCCATCTTGTGGTGCCCCCACTGAGGATCCACTGATCGCTTGTTGACCAATTGTTTGTGAATCAAGATGAAGCAGGGTTTGGTCCAGTCTTCAAAGGAGATGAAGAGGCAGATGATTGGATTGCCGATTTTGAGCTATTTGTTGAGAGTACTGCAGGTGTCATGTGATGTAGCAAAGCTCCGGACTCTACCTTTGGTGCTACGAGGTAAAGCAAAATTTTGGTTTGATGGTTTAGAAGATGTGCACAGGTAGAATTGGATCGGATTTTGAGAGCACTTTCTACAAAGGTATCGAAAAGTGGTGTCGGCTTCGGAAGAAAATGCAAAGACCAAAGGCTTGCAGCAGGAAGTAAGTACAAATTTTGATGCTTTTGCTGATAAATTTGAAGCTTATTGGGGGGATTTTGCGGTTGCTACCCAAGCAACAAATGTAGGATATTTTAAGCGGGAAAAGTTTCTTTCTTGCTTGCATCCCTATGTTCGTGAGAGAGTGGACTATGAAGATCCAAGCACTTATGATGAAGCTGTCAGAGTTGCCAGAGCAAAGAGTCAAAAGATGAAGAAAAAGATGGAGGCAAGATTGTTGCAGTCAGTAATCATGACAGCCAGTGGACCTAAGTCCAAACAAATCAAGAGTAGCAAGAGGTAAAAGCTCCTTCTTTTATTGATATGCATTTGATCAAAGCACAGGAAGCTGATGCCAGGCTAGAAAAGGTAGAAGAAGTGCCAATTAGGTCTCAAAAGGTGTAGAGAGGCATATTCAGAGTGCCACTCAATTTGCTTGCTAAAGTGGACGAGGTGATAGAAGATCTTAAAGAAGAGGTGTCAGTTCTAGAGCCAACAACGAGGATGACAGCAAAGGTGCAAGAACCGGTAGGATCAGAAGAGGGGTCCGACACCTCTCATAGCTCTAGCAATTTGGACACAGATAGCATGTGGTATGAAAGTTATGATGTTTTTCATGTAGATGAAGTGGAGAAAAATGTATGCGAGTTGACTACCAGCCAGCCAAAGGTCGAAGAGAAGTATCGTGTTACACCTTGTGTGAATCGGCCAGTCGAGCATCCATCTCTTGTGTCTTAGGATGGTGATTCCTTGCTAGCAGAAGAGGTATGGTTTGATTGTGCATCAGACCTAGTTGAAGAGCAGGTTTTCGAAGATGACTTGAAGGAGCCAGAAATAGAAGCAAAGGTATGTCAAAGTGATGCATCTATGCAGGGGTGGAAAAACCTTGCCTTGGTGAGCATGTAGAGGGGTACTTTGAAGTTTTGTAGTTGGTGTGTAGCCGTAGAGAGTCAGCTTTGGCAGATGACTCTATGGAAACTGATACAGGTGCAGCCTATAAGAGTGATGCTTCATGCAAAGAGGAAGGTGCCACCAACCTTGCAAGTGATGGGGTATTTGAAGAACAGGATGAAGCTGTAGCAAGTCATGCTCTTAAGCACGAGGAGTTGGTTTCAGAGCCTATTATAGAAGATTTGGATACAAGTTTGCAAAGGGATCAGGTTTGCTCGGCTATGCAGCAGGTGGAGGCAAATGGCAGGGTTTGGCTACTTTATGCTATGCTATTGATAGCTATGTTGTTCCAGGTTTCTTTGCAAGGTGTACTATGCAGGTTCAATGCTCATGTGATGAAGATGATGATATTGAGGGTTCTCTAGCGGATGATAGGGTAGCTGCTTATGGTAGAGGTGCTTCAAGTGATCAAAAGCATGCCTATGGTTGGCAGAAAGACTTATGGATGTAGGGTGACAAAGCTCCATGCCATGAAGGGCTGTAAGGGTGGTCTTTCTATTGGCCTACAAGTGCAAAGGAAGGCTTGAAGATGCATGCTTTACAGGTGGATGGCCACGGCCAATGTTTTGTTTTTGATCCAGGTGGACTCTATGCCATGCTTGGGGAAGCCTTGAGCTTTCCATTTGATCCTAGCGGATGATTGCAGTAGTAAATGATTTTCTCTCTATCTCTATCCTATCTATATAGGCACTATATTATCATTTTTCTTATGCAGTATATGAAGCTATTTTATGTCATTCTCTCTATACAAACTTATTTTACCTAAATAATGCTATCGTTGAGCATGAATTCTCAACGAGGGGGTGGGAAATGATGGTGCACCCAAGTTTCATTGACCCAAGAAAAAGCCAATATCAGGTGTGTGGAAATTAGCAGGTTGATGGCGGTACTCTTGAGCATCTACTTGATGCAAGGTACAACAAGCATGGCAAGGACATGTATGCCAGATTTGTTAAGTATGGAGCCTGATTTACCCTTGTAATTTTCTGTGGTAAAAGCGCACATTTATAAGGCCCCCATTATGAGGAGAAGCCATCGTGCGTGAAGGAAAATCACTCACCGGAAACCAAAATTTTCACGGACAAGAATGAGGGGCAACTTTAAAGGCCTCGGGGGCGGAGGCCCCCGAGACTTTTTTTTTCGCCGGAATATTATGGCCGGACGGCGGCCGGAAAGTGGTCGGAAAACAACCGGTCGGTTGGCCGGTGGCCGGTAGTCAATGGCCGGTGGTCGGAAGTCAATGGCCGGTGGCCGGTGGCCGAATTCAATGGCCGGTGGCCGAATTCAAAAGCGGACTTGTCTTCTCAAGAGCGGCCACACATGGGCGGATTGGAGGGTCCGATTTGGACTTATTCGCACAAGGGCGGCTACACATGGCTGTCTCTCATAAGAGAGGGCAGCCCTTTTGGCCTATAAAAGGAGGCCATTTCTACACACATTTCATAGTGTGAAGTTGATGCAACAAGGTGAGTGTGAGGTGGTGAGAGTGAAGCAAGGTGGGAGCTCCATTAAGGGTATAATCCCTTTGTAAATTACTTCTTGTTTTGAAGTACTAAAGCCATTGAGTGGCTGCTTTCCCGTGGACGTAGCCCACATTGGGTGAACCACGTATATCGTGTGTACTCTCTCTCTCTCTCTCTCTCTCTCTCTCTCTCTCTCTCTCTCTCTCTACTCTATAATCTCGTGTATGTAAATCTGTCTTTCTCCATTAAGTAATCTACTCAATTATCTATTTAGCTACATCTTATTTCCTAACAACTGGTATCAGAGCAAGGTTTGCTCGTAGCTAAATTATCTCAAGGAAAGGATTCCTTGAATTGAGTGGGAGTTATGGCGGAGGAAGGGAAGCTCAAGATTGAGAAGTTCAACGGCAAAAACTACCAACATTGGAAGATGCAGATTGAAAACTATCTCTACCAGAAGGACCTCTATTTGCCACTAGGCGGTCTTGCGAAGAAGCCCGCAACAATGGCAGATGAAGCATGGATTGTCCTTGATCGAAAGGCACTGGGAACAATCCGGTTAAGCTTGGCGTCAACGGTGGCCTTCAATGTTTCGGAGATGAAGACCACGGAGGACTTGATGAAGTCACTTGACGACTTCTACGAGAAACCATCGGCATCCAATAAGGTATTTCTTATGAAGCGCTTGTTCAATCTAAAGATGGCAGAGAATGGTTCAGTTGCAGAACACCTAAATGACTTTAACACAAACATAAGTCAACTTCGATCAGTGAAAATCAATTTCGATGACGAAGTGCGAGCTCTCCTTATACTATCATCTCTACCGGATAGTTGGGACAGCCTTGTGATGGCTGTAAGTAATTCTATCTCTGGCACAAATACTCTTAAGTTTGATGATGTTGTGGGTGTTCTTCTAAGCGAGGAAATGCGAAGGAGAGGCACACGAGAATCATCAAGTGCTGCACTATCAGTGGAAACAAGAGGAAGGCCTAAGGAGAGGTTCAAAAACCAAAAGGGTCGTGATCGCTCAAGGCGGAGCAAGTCACGCACAAAGTCAGTTTTTGAATGTTGGAACTGCGGCAAGAAGGGCCACGTCAAGAAGGATTGCTGGTCCAAGAAGAAGAAGGAGACAGAGTCTCAAGACAACAAGCCAACATCGGAGGCCAATGTGGCAGGTAAAGTAGAGCAAGATGCTCTAATTCTCTCATTAGACAATGTGTCTAATTCCTGGATAGTAGATTCCGGGGCTTCATTCCATGCGACACCACACAAGCAACATTTCCAAGACTACACCAAAGGTAATTTTGGGTATGTATACTTGGGAGATGATGAAGCTTGTGAGATTGTCGGCAAAGGTACAGTTTCTGTCAAAACTGCTAACGGAAATGAATGGAACCTTAAAGATGTTAGGCATGTTCCTTCTCTTCGCAAAAATTTGATCTCTACAGGACAATTGGACGATGAAGGTCACAACATTGCATTCGGAAACAAACGGTGGAAGATCTCAAAGGGATCTTTGGTGGTTGCCAAGGGTGAAAAAGTCGGTACACTTTACTTGTGTGTTGTTAGCACGCAACCTTCAGCTTGTGCAGCAACTACAAAAGTTGACAGTGCGGTGTGGCACTACCGACTTGGGCATATGAGTGCCAAAGGAATGCAAATCCTTCAAACAAAGAAGCTTCTACCAGGTTTGAAAGAAGTGGACTTAGAGTTCTGTGAAGATTGTGTTTATGGTAAACAAAAGAGGGTAAAATTTCAAAAATCAGGAAATGAAAGAAAAAATTAAAAACTTGAGTTGGTTCATTCTGATGTTTGGGGTCCTGCAAGTACACCATCACTTGGTGGCTCATTGTACTATGTAACATTCATAGACGATGCGACTAGAAAAACATGGGTTTATGTCATGAAGAATAAATCTGATGTATTTTCCATATTTCAAAGGTGGAAAGCCTTTGTGGAGAATGAAACAGGTACCAAGGTTAAATGCCTTAGATCCGACAATGGAGGTGAATATTGCAGCCAAGCTTTTGTGCTAGCAATGGAATTCGGAGGCAAAGGACAACCCCAAGGATACCTCAACAAAATGGGATTTCGGAAAGGATGAACAGGACAATCATGGAACGAGCACGAAGCATGCGGCTACATGCAGGCCTACCGCTTGAACTTTGGGCGGAAGCTGTAAGTACGTCTGTGTACTTAATCAATCGGTCACCCTCAACGGCATTGGATGGGGGAGTTCCAGAAGAGGCATGGACAGGTAAACCGGTGAATTATGCATTTTCCAAAGTGTTTGGGTGTGAGGCTTTCATGCACATAGATAGAAGCCTAAGATCAAAGCTAGATGCAAAGTCCAAAAAGTGTTTCTTCATTGGCTATGGAGAAGGAGACTTTGGATATCGCCTATGGAATCCTGAAGATCGTAAAATCTTAAGGAGTAGGGATGTAATTTTTAACGAACAAAATATGTACAAAGATTACTTGGAAAGAAAACAAACAAAAGAAACAGGTGATGAGTACATGGAGCTTGAGGACGGTGAAGACTCAAGGACTGCAAACGGTGACAATGTGCAACAACGTCAACCAAATGAGGAGCCTCAACCTATTCCCCGAAGATCTACAAGAGCAAGTAGACCTCCAGAAAGGTTTGTTCCTTCCTTCAACCATCTCTTGATCTCAGATTCTGGAGAGCCGGAATCATATGAAGAAGCTATGCAACATGAATCCAAAGAAGAATGGACGAAGAGCATGCAAGTGGAGATGGACTCACTACATCGCAACCAAACATGGGAGTTGGTTGAGTTGCCTAAAGGTAAGCGGGCACTTCAAAACAAATGGGTGTACAAGCTAAAGGAAGAAGAAGGTGGGAAGAAAAGGTACAAGTCTAGGCTTGTGGTAAAAGGTTTTTCTCAAAAGAAAGGTATTGACTTCAATGAAATATTTTCTCATGTTGTAAAAATGAACTCAATTAGGCTTGTCTTAAGCCTTGTGGCTGCTCATGATCTAAATCTCGAGCAAATGGATGTAAATACGGCATTCCCTCACGGTGACTTAGAGGAGGAAATCTACATGCTTCAACCAAAGGGGTATGAAGTAAAACGTAAGGAGAAAATGGTTTGCAGATTAAAGAAGAGCTTGTATGGTTTAAAGCAAGCATCAAGACAATGGTACTTGAAGTTTGATCGATGGATGCTGGATCATGGATTCACAAGATGCAACTCGGATCATTGCGTCTACACGAAGAATTTGGGAGATGGGAAATTCATCATCCTAATGTTGTATGTTGATGACATGTTGATTGCAAGTGCTAACATGCAGGACATCAAAGACCTAAAAGAGGAGCTGTCCAAATCTTTTTCAATAAAAGATTTAGGTGCTGCAAAGAGGATACTTGGTATGAAAATATCAAGGGACAGGACGAAGAAGACAATAAAGCTATCTCAAGAAGATTACATCAAGAAGGTACTAGAAAGGTTTGCAATGCAAAATGCAAAACCAGTTTCTACACCTTTGGCTAGTCATTTTAAACTAACGAAGGATATGTGTCCAAAGACACAAGAGGAGATAGCCTATATGTCTAAAGTTCCATATGCTGCAGCGGTAGGTTCTCTAATGTATGCTATGGTCTGGACAAGGCCAGACATTGCACATGCAGTGGGAGTTGTGAGTAGGTTCATGGACAACCCAGGTAAAGAGCATTGGCAAGCTGTGAAGTGGATACTTAGGTATCTAAAAGGGACAACAACAAATGCTTTGTATTTTGGAGGAACTGATATTTTTCTAGAAGGGTATGCTGATGCAGATATGGCAGGTGACAAAGATACTCGAAGGAGCACTACTGGCTATGTGTTCACGGTTGGAGGCACAACAGTAAGCTGGGCTTCAAAGCTGCAGAAAGTGGTTTCACTTTCTACCACGGAAGCAGAGTATGTAGCAATGACGGAGGCAAGCAAAGAAATTCCGTGGCTTCACAGATTCTTAGAAGAGCTTGGATTCAAACAAGACAATTGTGTCTTGTACAGTGATAGCCAAAGCGCTATCCATCTTGCAAAGAACTCAGCTTTTCATTCAAGGACAAAGCACATTGAGGTGAAATATCACTTCATACTCAATCTTTTGGAAGAGGGACAACTAAAGCTAGGAAAGGTGCATACAAGTGAAAATCCTGCAGACATGTTTACAAAGGTGGTCAACAAGGAGAAGTTAAGCTTTTGCTCATCTTCAATCGGCATTCAAGGATAAGAAGCCAGAATGGAAAGCAGTCACAGGTTTGGTTTGGAGATCAGTCTCCAAGTGGGAGATTGTTAAGTATGGAGCCTGATTTACTCTTGTAATTTTCTGTGGTAAAAGCGCACATTTATAAGGCCCCCATTATGAGGAGAAGCCATCGTGCATGAAGGAAAATCACTCACCGGAAACCAAAATTTTCACGGACAAGAATGAGGGGCAACTTTAAAGGCCTCGGGGGCGGAGGCCCCCGAGACTTTTTTTTTCGCCGGAATATTATGGCCGGACGGCGACCGAAAAGTGGTCGGAAAACAACCGGTCGGTTGGCCGGTGGCCGGTAGTCAATGGCCGGTGGTCGGAAGTCAATGGCCGGTGGTCGGAAGTCAATGGTCGGTGGTCGGAAGTCAATGGCCGGTGGCCGGTGGCCGAATTCAAAAGCGGACTTGTCTTCTCAAGGGCGGCCACACATGGGCGGATTGGAGGGTCCGATTTGGACTTATTCGCACAAGGGCGGCTACACATGGCTGTCTCTCATAAGAGAAGGCAGCCCTTTTGGCCTATAAAAGGAGGCCATTTCTACACACATTTCATAGTGTGAAGTTGATGCAACAAGGTGAGTGTGAGGTGGTGAGAGTGAAGCAAGACGGGAGCTCCATTAAGGGTATAATCCCTTTGTAAATTACTTTATGTTTTGAAGTACTAAAGCCATTGAGTGGCTGCTTTCCCGTGGACGTAGCACACATTGGGTGAACCACGTATATCGTGTGTACTCTCTCTCTCTCTCTCTCTCTCTCTCTCTCTCTACTCTATAATCTCGTGTATGTAAATCTGTTTTTCTCCATTAAGTAATCTACTCAACTATCTATTTAGCTACGTCTTATTTCCTAACAAGATTCGGCATTTTGCAGGCCAAGCATGGTTGTGAATCTCTGTTGGAGAAATCGTGCCATTGTGTGTATGAAGGTGTCGGTCGTGCTCGGCAAGTTCAAGATACGACGGCCGTCCATATTGAATTGTCGCCATTACAAGGAAGGACCAATGTAATGAGTTGCAAACGTGATGGGGGTCGGAGAAGAAGTCGACGGGTAGGCCGGACATCAACGACGCGTGAATGCTCGCCACATCGAGGTTTTTTTATAAAAAAAAACAAGAACAATTTTTTTAGGGGCATGCAAACAAGGGCTATGGGCTTTGTAGCTTGCATGGGAAAGTCGCCATCTAGAGAGGTGGAGGAGGTCGGTATGCAGACAAAAAAGAAGCAGTGCCACTTGGAGGTTTGCATGAGAGGCGCCATCTGAAAGGAAGGAGCTCCTGAGAGTGCTGAGAGGAGGAGAGTATTGTACGGGCAGGTTCGAGGCTCAAGTGGGATACCACAGAGGTGGCATCATTGGAGAGGCAGGCCGCCTGGAGTGGGAGAGCATCCAGAAGAGGAGGGCCACGGGGTGGTGCAGCTTACAAGGGGAGCCAAGGGGCTGCAGTTGAGGACTACATGAGGCCGCAAGTTGAGCGGGGGCTCACATTGCAAAGGGACGACAACTTTCTGAAAGGATAAGCTTACGGCTAGGAGGGGCCAGCGCTGCAAGAGCTTGGAGGGTCGAGAGCTCCAGATTGGAGAGGGCTACAGAGGCTAGCTTCAGAGGAAGGAGATGCATGAGAAGGTTGACCTGCAAAGAGAGGAGACGGCCAACTGCACAAGGAGAGGGTCGTCATCTACATAGGCATCTTCGTAGAAGATCATCGAGAAGGATGGAAACAGTTATGCTCCAAAACATTTGTATTATACATTTGTATTATGGACTCCAGCATTAGATACTGCCATGATATCGATCCATTCCATTCATCAACCAATGATGATTGTCTCTCTCATCCTCATGTCTCGTTAGGCATAACCATGTATGGGTTTTAGGTGTGTGTCGAGTGCATGAGTTTATATGTGGGGAAGCATTATAGGCCAAGCGTGTGTCTTGTTGCATATGAATTTGTGAATGTTAGAAGTTTAATATGCTTTGAGGTGTGTGAAATCGGGGAGTTGAGAGTCTGGGTGAAAGAAGGTTGTAAGCTTATAGGCAGATTTGTGTTTCATCAATCTCAAATTGTCTGAGAGTGTCAAGGTTGTTTTGCTTGGTATAAGGTTCTTTGAAAGGGGTGGAAGCTTAAGACAAGCTTGCTTGCTTTGTGGTCAAGTGGGTGTAGTCGGTGTTGGTCGGGACCGGGCTTGGACAATAAATTGTTGCTAGCTTGTGAGTCAAGGTGTGTGTTTACTAGGAGATAGGGGTGTTGTGAAATCACTAGGCTATAGAGAGGCAAGCATTCAGTGTGCTGGTGGTTTTCTCATTTCCCCCTTTCCAACATCAAAGCGATGTTAATGGCCAATACCAAGTGTCCAAGTTTTTTATTTTACAAATGAGACAATAAATTTGTTGTTTTCAAGTACTATCTTTGTGAAGCTAGTAGTTTACAAGATCAATCTCAGACAGCCTACGGTTCTTGGCCCTTCAAATTCCCTTACAGTAGTAGAACTTGACAATTTGAGTGTATACCATGAGCACCTGGTTCTTAAACCTCATCCCTCTAAGAAACGTATCATTCTTAAAAAACCGTATCCTCCATGTCCTTTGAACCCACTTGCATATTTTATCTGCTAGGCCATCGATAGATGGGCAATCCTTGAACAAATGAGGGAGGTCCTTTCGAGTCGTTTTATAGCCATTGCATCTATCTCAGTTGATCACTTTGGCATTGAATTTTCACTCCTTTGATAGAGTCCCCATATAACCTTCCATATAAAGAACTTCATTGCCGTGGGAAATCGTGGAGACCATATGTTAATTCATTACCGCTTTCCATCTTGCCTTTGACCATTGCATTCCCCATTGCTTGCTGAGGGAGGCAAACCAATCAGCCAAGACCATAAGAGAAAGATAAACATCCTTGGTTTTTGGTTTCCTAAATTGCCTATTCTTCGACCAATTCCAGGCTTTCCACATGAAATTCGATTCATTCACCAACATACTTCAATCGTCTAGTCCTTCCAAAATTGTGATTGCCAATAGTCTTTCTATCTCCTGTTTATTGTTGTCCCAAAAATGGGCTAGATGTCTTAGAACTTTATTGTTCATCTTTTTGGATATGTCCCTCCAAAGAGGCAAAAGCTTCTATCTTAACCCCAATGCCCTCCTTTTCTGAAATATTTCAGGGAGAGCCATTACCGCTCTATAATATTCGATCTTTCCAAACAATGATTCTGCTAAAGATGAGAAAAAGCCAAAAACAACCCCCCATTTTCAAATCCAGCCTATGCAAGGGAAGTTTCACATGGGCAGGGATAGCACCCTCGCCCCTTGTCACCTATTTTGGATGGACTTAATAAAAGCAACAACATTAGTCTTTTGCAAGCAGGGCTACATTTGAGAAATTGGGGGTAGAAGACAGCGGGTTTTCTAAATTTGCCAAAATCAGCAGAGTTGGGAAACAAAGGCAACGTTTGCTGAGTTTAGCAAGCTAGGGTTGTACTACACCCATGCGAACGAACCCCAATATGTGGAAAGTGTTTCAAGACTTATTGAGAAAAATTCCACTTATCACTCTTCTTCTGAGTTATCAATGGCACCACACTTGTTCCTCTGCTCTTCCACGACCTCAAAAGGTCCATGCCGGGTTGGAGGGCCCTTTAGATGGTTTGTCTGGGGTTTGCAAGTGGGATCCAGATTTGCCTTGGGTGCACTGTGGACTCAGGGGCCATTGGGAGGGTGTTTAGGTGTGCGTAGCAGGGGTTCTCCAAGGAAGGGTCACACGGCTGTCGCATCCCTCTCATGTGGAGAACAAGGCTTAGCATGGCAAATTTGTGCATATTGGGCTTGGTGACTGCCCAACTCTTCTGCGAAGGGAACTCGCTTGCCCTGTATAGCTATGTGATGGTTCATGTTGGTCTACATACGGTTTGAGATGTCAGGTGCTGTTGGTGATCAGTCTTGTTGCTAATGTGGAGGCCTTTATTCTTGTGCATTTGGTGCTTGGCCCACCTTGGGTGGTCTATTGTGACTGGTCCTAATGATAGTGTGGATGGTTTTTTGCTCGACCCGATCTGTGTCTTCCAACATGGGGGTGCTCTGTGGTAGAGGATTCTCCTATGGTGGAAATGGAAGTCGTCGTTCCATAGGGTGGTCTCCGCCTTCTAGCCCAGATGTATGTTGGTGGTTTTCCATTGATGGTTCTCCTCGTCGGTTGTCTAGACTTTGGTATCAAGGTGATGGAGGCTTTGTCTCCGCCCTTATGCTTCTTATGATTTGTAGTCTATGTATTGGATGTATATTGCTCTTTTGGCTTTGTATCGAGTCGGCTCCCTGTAAAACCTTGGATGGTACTGTGCTCCTCTGTGTACTTGGAATGAATTTTGAATCCATGGCTCAGTTTGAGCATGTTCCAGTTGTAATTTTCTGGTGATCAGTATTATCTTCTACTCACTTTGTTGTTGAGTGAGTTTTGAAAAAAAAAATTGACAATACTATTAAAACAAGGTGAGGGATCATGAGGGCCTGCCAATGGAAGGATTTGTGAAGGTGCTTTTAGGAAGCAAGAGGAGGGGGTCATTGGAATGTGTTTTTGGAGTTTAGTGGAAGCAGTAGGTAAATAATGGAGTGCTCTAACCAAAATGAGAAGTTAGTGCCTGTTGTTATGTCAGTGAAGGAATTTGTAGTCCAAATGTGGTCCAAAGTTCAATTGTAGATTGCTGTGATGTGGGTTATATGTTGTGTCATGTTGTGGGTTATATGTTGTGTCATGTTGTGTGTGGAGAGAAGGTTAAAAATAGCAAGGTATTTAGGGGTTTGGCAGTTAGCATTGATGTTGAAGTCACCGAGTAAAATGGTAGGGGTGGGTTGCGGGTGAGGTGTGAGTAGTGTGGTCAATATTTGTAGGAGCAAGGGAAGTGGAGTTGAGGGTTTGCAGTACAATGTTATCAGGGTTTTTGGTGGACCATGTGGTGTACTGAGGAGTGTTGTAATGCATTCTATTTCATTCATAAAAATGATGTTGTGTGTTTGTAGATGTATGTTTTTCTTTGATGTGAAGAGGGATACTCCCATGGGGCCAATTTTTTGAGTGTGTGTGTAACCATGTATGGCCACTGTGTTAGCATGTTGTAGCTTTGTTTCTTAGAGACAAAGAATGTGCGAGGCCATTAAGTTATTATCATGAATAAGCTTGTTGTAGTTTTTCCTAAGGGACACAATGTTAAGAGATTGTATTATCAAGTGATTGTCGGGAAAAGAGTGGAGGTCAAGCTGTGAAGGTTTCCAAGTGGCATGTGTTTGAGGCGGTGTAGCTCAGCTAGAACTATTTTCTCTACTTTAATATAGTTGGAATTTAATTCTGTTAGGAGGTAAAGGTTGTTGGGATCTCTTACGTGGGAGAGGGCAGTGTACACAAGGCCGTGACTTTGAATGCTAGTTGGATCGAAAGACAAGGTGTCCAGTGTCAAGCCTTGTGTTAACTGAGTCAACGTCAGTTAACAAAAGCTCTTGAAGACCAAAGACGTATAAATGCACATCGAAGAGCAAAGTGAAGAAGCAGTAAAGATTGGAGTTACACATTTTTCACATTTTCCCAAAATGGTCACTTATTATAAATTCCCGATTTATTTCAAGCCATTGTAATATTCTAATGTGTTATGGGCTCAATGGGAGTTCCAAGCTGTAAATAATAGGTCAGTTACTGTGCCTAGGTTGCAGATTCAGTAAGTGGTGGAGCTCTAAAGGCCTTGGGCGCCCGGACATTGCATATTTTTACCCTAGGTATATAAGGCAGTGTGTAAAATAAATTAGGGTTCTCAAAAATGTTGAGATCTCTTGAGGTGTGTGGCTATGGAGTCATTGAGCTTCTCCTTGCTCATAAGACTTGATTAACAGTAATCAATGATTCATTCTCTTTCACTATGCCTCTCTCATGCCTCTTATGATTGCCTATGATGCTTACATTAGCTAGATCTTAACTAATTAGTGGTTAATCTCTCTCTAATCTTGTGTAATTGTCCTCTCTTGATTGTGTGTGCATGTAGGTCTGATTGGAGTGTGGTGCTCGATAAATATATGGGTGTATGATTGAGATTAGTGTGTTGCATGATAGGATTAGTGTTGTGTGCGTCTTGCAATTTAGTGTGTATGATTGGGCTCATTAGAGGTGAAGAGAAGTGGATGTGGAGATTTCCCTTCATTGTGGCTTAGCTCCTCCATAGGCCGAGAAGCTCATCTCGTACAGTTAACCATATGTGTTACCACAATTAGCTCACTAACCGTGTGAGTGTTTCCATGCCCTAGTTGGGTAGCTCATCCCTCCGTATTGACAATTTTGTTGGTCATTGGAGCTATAGCAACAATGGAACCCCCAACATTTGGTGCCGTTGCCGGGGACGATGGCCTACGCTAGTGTAATTGTGGTATAATCGAATGCGTTCCCTCACTATTTTCACTACTAATTTCACTTTCGTGCTGATGTTTTTATGGATTTTGGATGTGTGTGCTTGAAGCATTGTGTTCATAATTCCCAAATGTGTAACCGTATTTTGCCAATTGTGTGTTTACACACTCTAATGTCTCACTAATCCCTTGCTAATTTGACTAATTTTTGCTAACTTACTAATTTGTTATGAAGGATTGGAGCATTCGACCATTCAATTGATCTTCAATGGAAAGGTCATTAAGGTGGTATTCTCAACCTCCATAGAATCTAAGGATGTGTAGAATTGTGTAGAAATCCCACCATGATGTAATGTAATGTTGATGTTATGGATGGAAAATTTTGCGATAATTCATTTTCACGCCGTCGTAATGTCGAAATTTTTAAGAATTGGTGGCGCATGAATTTGACAAGTTTCAATTGCTAATTGGTGATTTTAGGTTGCTAATTGGGTGTCTAATTGAGTTAATTGCATGCTTGGATGTCAATTTAAAGTGTGTGTACACTAAAATCAAGTGTGTGTCCATTCTAATTGTCTGTGTATGCTAATTTTAGGTGTGTGTGCACTATTTTGCCCATGTTTGTGCACCTAAAAATCAATGTGTGTGTTATGATTTTTCGATTGTGATGATTGATTTGTGTTGTGCTCATACCCAAATAATGATTTGTGAAGTCACATTGCAAATCCGACAAGTTTAACCCTTTTGTGTGCGCACCTAAAGATTGGTCAAAACTACCAATTTTTTAATGTGTGCGCCAAAAAAATGTTTAGTTTGCATGGTTAATTCAATGTTTTGATTGCATAAATGATGTGTGTAATGATTAAATGCTGCATTTTTGTGTTCAAAATAGGGATTTACACACTCTAATTGCATGAAATTTTGACCTAATTTTGACCTAATTTTGTCGGTAATTTTGTCGGTTTAATTGCCTAATCTTGATTCTATTGATAAAATTGTTTGGCAATTGAATTGATGTGATTTTGGAAATTTTATTTGGTTGCACTGTTCTCCAATGTGGAGAGAATTTTTAGAAATTTATTGGGTATTTTTCGGATAAGTTCTGTAATTTTTGGTAGTTTTTTGCTAATTTTTGCATTAGTTTTTGGATAATTCCATAAAAAATTGATTTTGCGATCTTTACAAGCTGTTTTGTGTGTACATAATTAAGGCATCAGTTTGTTCACATTTGTGCCCTCCGTGGTCAAATTTTGAGCGTTTTACTATTTTCGAGGGTCGGGTGGACAATTTTGTCGAAATTGGTATTTTCAAAAAAAATTGCTATTTTTGGTGTACTTTTGCATGTTGGAAATGCTCTGTTGTGAATGGCGATGATTTTCTAAGGTTTCTAAAATTTTTTGGGATTTTTTTTGGATTTTTCTTGCGATTTTTGGGATTTTTGGGTGATTTTTAGCGTTTCAACTTAAATTCGGCTTTTTTCCGGTTCTCAAGTGTGCCTTTCAGCGCATGGACTTTCCTCAACGGATAGATCTTTACGGTTTCTTGGGATAGTTTCTTACGACGCTAAAATAATCTTTTTTTTCTTTCTTCTTCCACTTTGGTCGCCGTTCTCGCGCTTCGTGCCGTGTGAACCCACCCTTACACACACAACACAAGAAGACAAAAAAAAGGGGGAAAGGGGGACCTCTTCTCAACGTGCCCAGGTGGAGCCTTTTGTCTTTTGTCTTTTTGCCTTTTTTTGTGTCATTGACTTTTGTATTGATTCATTTCATTTTGTTTCAATTTCATTTTAATTTCATTTCATTTTGTTTTCTTTCCCTTTAAATTTCATTTCATTTCAATTCAATTTCATTTTTTTTTCTCTCACTTTCATTTCATTTATTTGTACTAGCTCGCGCGACCCGCCTTACCGGAGGGTCTTGCTCGCTCTTACCACTTTGCAAATAACTTTTTGGGTATCCGCCATGTTGTCGATATGCAAGTGAAAGTGGTTGCATCTCCGGGGAATAGGGGAAACCCCATGCTTGCCACCCCTGCCTCCATTCCATGGACCTCCCCAAGTTGTACATATCCCCGCAATAGGTGCATTTCAAGAGATGACATCCCCGACAGGAAGCTCCGCAAACACTTTACCACATGCCTTCAAGGTGCAAGTGCACCTGATCGCATTTGGAGAGATGCCCTCTCTCTACAACTGTTAAAAAAAGATCTCTCTTTATGAAGTGCATCACATTTGGCATACATGACAACCAAGGCACCCACAAAGCGACAAACAATCTCCCTCCCTGACCTTGTTGGACATATCCTGCAATCAATGCACTCAATGAGACAACATTGCATATGGAGATACACCCTCAATTTTCATCCGCTGAAAATAGCCTAGGTGTGGATGAGACACCCTCGATTCGCATCCAGTGAAAACAACCCGAAGCTCCTAAAGTACGTTTTGTGCTTTATGAAGTGCACCACATTAGGCATACATGTCGACCAAGGTAGTACAAAGCATGACGA
The DNA here is from genome assembly GCF_014529385.1 of Adiantum capillus-veneris. Taxonomy (NCBI): domain Eukaryota; kingdom Viridiplantae; phylum Streptophyta; class Polypodiopsida; order Polypodiales; family Pteridaceae; genus Adiantum; species Adiantum capillus-veneris. Next base: position 28,456,235 of record NC_140937.1, on the reverse strand, counting down.
CCAAGGTAGTGCCAAGCACGACATTTTGTTTCGACAACTATTGACTAACAATATCATCCCGGATTCTTTTGTCCATATTACCATCTTGTGTAATCCCACACGCCTTCAAGGAGCAAGTGTACCTGATCGCATTTGGAGAAATGCCCTCTCTCTACAACTTTTTAAAAAATATCTCTCTCTTCCTTACCTGACCTTGTTGCATCAATGCACTCCTTGAGATAACATTGCATCATGAGAGATGCCATCTCTCTGCATTAGCTGAAAGCAGCCTAGAGCATATACGATTGCATTTGGATAGACACCCTCACTTCGCATCCGCTGAAAAATGCCCGGCCTTACCCAAGTTGGGCATATCCTGCAATCAATGCATTCCTTGAGACAACATTGCATCATGAGAGATGCCCTCTCTCTGCATCAGTTGAAAACAGCCTAGAGCGTATGGGATTGCATTTGGATAGACACCCTCGCTTTGCATCCGCTGAAAAACGTCCAGAGCTTCTTGGCCCTGCCCAAGTTGGGCATATCCTGCAATCAATGCACTCGTTGAGACAACATTGCATCATGAGAGATGCCCTCTCTCTGCATCACCCAAAAGCAGCCTACAATGTATGCGATTGCATCTGGATAGACACGCTCACTTCGCATCCGCTGAAAATGCCCAAAGCTCCTTGGTCCTGCCCAAGTTGGACATATCTTGCAATCAGTGCATTCCAAGAGACGACATCCCGAACAATAAGCTCCTCAAACACTTTTGGTGCTTTATGAAGTGCACCACATTTGGTAGTGCCAACACGACGTCGCATCTACTGAAAATGGTCGAGAGCTCCTTGGCCCTGCCCAAGTTGGCATATCCCGCAATGAGGCATGAGAAGCAGAGATCCTAAAATGCAACCACCACATTCGAAAGGGAAAGTGAAAAAAGTTGAAATGTAGCAGTGGGGACTCAAGAGCTCATTGGCCGTAAAATCCACGTTGAAGGGATCTCTCATTGTAGGTTGGATTTTCTCATCACGTGTGAAGTCTACGCTGTGCTTGGATGCAAAAGGGTTTGTTAGGTAGATCTATTAAATCTTGGTGGAATAGATGGAAAGTTCTTTATGTTATTCTCTACCCTAGCTTGCTGCTCCTCTCTCTCTCTCTCTCTCTCTCTCTTCCTTCGTGAAGTCTCTTTTTCTCTCTCTCAGCAGGTTGAGCAGTGAGCACCCTGGGTTGCAAGCCGCTCCCTCTCTCTTCGCGCAACGGAGGAGGAGGAGGAGGAAGACAGTTGACAAAAGCAATGCCCTTTCGATTCGCTCCCTGCGCTCTCTCTCTCTCACACACACACATCTCCCACCTCTCTCTATCGCCAACGCTGGCTAGGACCCTGGGTAGTAGGTACGCATGTTTGAGCATCAAGCCTTGAAGGTTACGGGTGATTGTAGTACCTACAGAGAGAGAGGAGCAGCAAGCTAGGGGTGCACGGCACCACTGGGGACAATTAGGGATGCGGGTTTCACAGGTGACAAATTCTCTCTCTCCCTCGGGCCGGGACATGCTGAACGCCCTTACAGGACCTTGTAGAAGACAATGTTGACAGTAGCGATGCCATTTTCCCCCATCAATTTCCTCTCGTAAGAAAGAACCTTCGGAGTGTTAAACGGGTAACCTGTTCCTCGCAGAAATTCAAGCTCTTGGTTAGCAAGGAAAGCTTGATAGTGCCCTTTGGAAGCTTCTGTGCAGGGATCGACTTTGCTCACCATGGGATGTCTACCTCAGCCTCCTCAGAGCTTGTCAACAGACCTTGCCCCAAACCATGTAAATAACGGGTGTTGTCGATGATCTCTCTGTGTCAGTAAATTAGATGTGCGACAAAGATCAAATCTCTATTTGCAGAGCATTCAGCAAAGATAGCAGCTAGCTGCACGTCTCTCTCTCTCTCTCTCTCTCTCTCTCTCTCTAGATAGATAGATATATATATATATATATATATATATATATATATAACTGCGCTTGCACTGTCCTCAGTGTTACCGGATGAGCTGCAGAGCCACACTACCGGATGAAGTAAACTGCACCACGTGGCCCCCTGAATGTCTCTTACTTGTAAGTTCTGATCCCAATGGATGCACACAGGCCTTGCGATTTGCCATCTCCATCGTCAGGAGCTACCAACGTGAAGCTTGCAGCTGGTTTCCGATGATAATCAGTGACAGGTTCACATTACATTACCGTTAGCCGTGTGCTGTGAGAAATAGATACAGAAACTGTTGCCTCGTTTTCTTTGCCATTTTTGCTGCGGGAAGCTACTTCACAATTTTTGTTGCAGATCCAATTCTCCATCATCGTGCAGAAAGCTACCAAGAAGGCAATCCATTCCCAGCAAGCTGAGGCCTCAAGCAAGCAAATACTTACCGTCAATGGATAGCAGCTAGCTGCACGTTTTCCTCTCTCTCTCTCTCTCCCTCTCTCTCTCTCTAATTGCGCTCGCACATGCCCTCAGTGTTACCGGATCAGCTCTGCAAAGCCACACTACCGGATGAAGTAAACTGCACCACGTGGCTCCCTCAATGTCTATGGATAGCAGCTAGCTGCACGTTTCTCTCTATCTCTCTATAGTTGCAGCTAGCTCTCTCTCTCTCTCTCTCTCTCTCTCTCTCTCTAACTACGCTCGCACATGTCCTCAGTGTTACCGGATCAGCTGCAGAGCCACACTATCGGATGAAGTAAATTGCACCACACGGCCCCCTGAATGTCTATCTGCTTAATATATAGTATAGTTATTAGTAAAAAGAAAACACACAAAAAACCCATTAAAAATAATAAAAACAATAAAAATTCTCAAAAACCCAATAAAAAATCAAAAAAAGTGTTAGAAAATTATAAAAAATAGAAAACTCATTTTAAAAAAAGAGAGTAAAAAAGTTTTGAATTTTCTTTATAAAAAACATAGAAAATTCACAAAAAATAAAAAACACATAGAAAATCACCAAAAATACAAAAATTCAACAAAACATTTAGAGAAATAGTAAAAAATTCACAAAAAAATCCTAAAAAGGTTCAAAATTGACCGGGAAAATTTCAATAAATCATAAACAATTCATAAAAACTCATACAAATTCCATAAAAATTAGAAAATTTTCAAAAAAATTAGAAAAAATCAAAACTTTTCCATAAAAAATCATAAAAATACCAAAAAATAGAAAATTCAAAATTTCACAAATAATTAGAAAAAAAACAAAGTCGCAGAAAGTGCCAGAAAAAGCCAGAACGAGGCCGAAAAGCAAAAAACAACGCCGAGAAAAATAGCAATGCCGGAAAGCGGGGAAGTAGTGTATCGCACACCGAACAAAATATTAGATAGTGTCGTAGATGTCAATGGTAAACTAGTGCCTAATGAGTTCGTGTTAAGGTTGTCTTTCAGTGTTGTGGTTTTGTTGTATTTAGATTCATTTGTATCAATGATAGGTTTATTTTTATTGTATACATCTTTCCATGTGAGTCCATTTGTTAAATATTGAGTTTTCATTTATCCATGGTAGAAATAGAAGACATTGTTCTCTATAATAATTATCTAGATTCTTTGTGGCATTATATTTGACATATCGTATAATTTTTTGTTTGGTACATTTTTTGTATTTGTTGCTTGTTGAAGTGTATGTGGAGGCAAATTCTACCAATGATATGGCATTGAGCTGGGAAGGACGTGTACAATATTTGTCTATGCTTGTCTCATGAAAGATTTCTGTGCTAGACAGGTCTATGTTTTGCGGGAGGTGTTTTTGTTGAGAAGCATTGTTCTCTCGTGGGGAGGGTTTGTGTTTATGAATATAAATTCTTGAGTTGCATTGTACAGAGGTAGAGAAAGTGCAATATATATTGTTTATTGTGAGCTTATTTGTTGTATGTTTAGTATTGTGTTTCCTATTTTTGAAATTCCATCAAATGTAGTTTCATTGTTTTGAATGCAAGAGTCAAATTGTGTAACATTTAATGGCCTAATAACTTATGTGTAGCGGAAATTAGCATGAACATAGTGGGCATTTCATTAGAATAGATTCCTAATGAGAATTACAAGAGTGCTTGGGTGGAGAGAGCAACAAAAAGCATAACACCTAGTTAGATAGCATCGACAATACTTTCAAAAGAGAGAGAAATTAAGCTATTGACAACAGTTGAGGACCGGATTTGCATGGAGCCGGTCCCCCCTCCAAAAGGCTTTGTATTATGGTTTCTCCCATCAAGAGAGACATTGTACAATACAATTTTTTGTGTTCCTTCAAGACTAGCTAGTGCAATGAAGATGGAAACTTTATACACCAAGCATAACACTTAATCAAACACAACTTGAATTATCCCCGTTCTCAGACCCAAGACCTCACACACCTTCGAAGATGGTGAGAGCTAGCAGGGTATGAGAGTAGATTGAGAGGAAGAAGGAGTATCTTACGAGAAAGATGTACATCTCCTTACATAATCACTCATATTAGCATAGCTTAGCTTAGTAATTAGCTTGGTAGAGGAGATGAGCATGCATTGAAGCTTGGCTCTTGGTTGGATTTGCATCCACATGCCAAGAGAGTGTCGATGTAGGCTTCTATCTCACAAGCTTGGAGTAGGTGATGAGCTCTCCATTAAAGCTTGGGAGGAGATAGAGTATTCTTCCTTCACACATGGTCAAGTGTGAGTGTGTGTGTCAATGCCAAGCAAAAATCAGCCCCCTCTCTCTCTTGGACGAGCCCTAGCTACTAATTAGGTCTGGCTTTTGCCTCATTGGACCTCCCCAAGTCAAACCAATAGGTATTAAGCAGCATAAGTGATAGCCTTCTGACATGTGTCCCCCTTTCCCCTTTTGTGAGAGCTTAGGTAATTAAATAATTAAACTAAACTCTCATTGGACCCCTTTGTCTCCTGGCCAATAGAAATCAGGCAAGCCATGGGGCTTCTGAATGCTCATTGGACCCTTTGGGAGACTGCCCAATAGTCTTCTAGAAGACTTAATTCTCATTGGTTTCTTTTATTAAATGTTTTTAAATTAATTAAACTACATTTACTCTAGCTTAATTCTCCTTGGTCCACTTCAAGGGTCTTCCAATAGGAATTGGGCACACCTTGTGGGCATCTGGCCTAGGGAGCTGACATGTGTCCCTCATTCCCTTTGTGTAAAGGGAGCCTCTGTGTGTGTGTGTGTGTGTGTGTGTGTGTGTATAGCTTTCTCTCTCATCCCCTACCTTTGGGGCTGGCCCCCTCCCATGTAGGGATGTGCAAAGACTTTTAGGGCACACACAAAGCATCCAATTTTCCCTAGGGTTGACCTTTGGACACAACCTTTGAATTTTGGAACCTTAGCATTTTGGAAGTCTTAATGGGCTGAACCTTAGGGTCTTTTTAGCCCATTGTTGCACATGGCTCTTTTGCAGATGGCCCCCCCTTTGGATCCCTATTTTCCCTCCTTTGGATCCCTACTGTGGCCGGTCTGCTAGCTTAACCAATATTCTAGCTTTTTCTCCCTTGGCACTTCCCCACATTAAATGATCAGTCTAATATGAGAAAATCATTTAGGAGAATTATTAGATATTGATTATTATGACAAATTGTTCTTTGATTGATTTGATGAGTGTGTTATCAGATTTTGTTATATATATAAGGAGCAACAGGTAGCTTCTCCGTGTGCATTTAAAATGTATTGTATATCTAAATTCGCATCCCAAAGCTTTGAAATGGTTGGATTGAAATTATTTGTGTAAATATCTTTGATATTTCTTTTCAATAAAAGTTTTGGGCATGAGATTGTGGATGCTATAGCTTGGATGTAATCCTCAAATCAAAGGTCCCTAGATAGGAGCCACTGTTTGAATGTAATATTTGCTCTATAATCTAGTAGTTACAGATTATCTTTGATTTGTTTGTGTTTCTTTCTATTGTATTGGATATTGTTATGTTGAGAACGACAAGGTTCTAAAATTATAGTGAAAGACATTGGGTAGCGGGGAAAGTTAAAGTGAAAACCCTTGCGTTCTTTGAAGCAAGACTTCTTATGCTTGTGTGTTTGAATTTCTTGTAAATCTATGGGAAGAAGCATGGAATCAGTTGTTATGTACTTATCAATGAAATCCACAACATCTTCGTTGGGATCTTTCCCATAAATAGGAGCATTTTCTATCCATAGTAGCCCATGATCATGCTGGCTACCCCAGCTCTAAAACTCGGTTACAGAAACGTAATCTTTGAGTTTTCCTAATATGGTTATATCTTTGTCTACCAATTTCTTCATCCCATTAAACCGGTTCAAGTAAAAGCGGGCAGTTGTTACAGGAGTTGGACAGGACCAAATCTCGTATATATGATGCTTCTATTTGGGTGCTTGCATGCACAATGGGGTTGAGCTTAGCAAGTGCTCCAATCAAAGGTTTCCAATGTTCCTCAGTCGTAAAAAATGCGACAAAGAATGTTGGTGGTCTGAGCTGTCTAATCATAGCGAAGGCATTTTTTTTCAATTTTTCTTTGTAGTCAGGTGATGTTTGCAATGCATCAAAGTCGCAATGTCCAAGTTGGGAAGACAAGACCTTCTCAATGTTAGTATCTCCAACAACTTATCTGGCCACTAGTGTATTGTGATTTAGCTTGCCTTTGTGCATACATATCAAATGGATCCCATGATTTTTTGAGTCATTAATTTTATTGTTTTGAAAAAAAGATTCTGTATATTTAGTGAGAATCTTCTATCATTGTGCATAAGTTTCCATTGAGCCACATGTTGATATTTATTCTTAGCAAGTGTATGGTATTTACGGGTAGAAAATAGTAGGGAAACTAAGTTCTTCATAGTATTCATCTTTGAAAATACTCAAAGGACTATTTCCCTCAACAGTAGCTACAAAGAAGATTTTGTCGTTGTGATCGACTACTTGTTGTGATGACTCAATTCCATGGAGCATGACATCTGTGGTTAGATCATCTTCTTCTGGTGGTTGATTGTTGTCAGCAGAATCATCAGGCAAGGGGCAATGTAGACTATGGAAATGGCTTAGACACTCATTGTTTAGAGTAATTTTTTTCGTTCTTGTATAAAGATGTTTGCAATAGTTGAGCAGTGGCTTTCATTGTAAGCAATGGCCGGACAACCCCGAAAAGGTAGCAATGATTATACTGTAGACAACGTTTAATACCCACTAGTATCGAGGCTTCATCATGAATAAACCTTGGGAGTATTTGTTCTGTTCTCCCCAAGGATGCCAAAACATTAACAACGCTACCTCGTAATCCAAACTGATCATCATTTGTAAGCTCCCTAATTTTGATGAAAGGTAGCCAAGAATTGACAAGTCGGATTTCTAAATGGTTTAACTTCTCTATTGTAGGCAAGGGGAGGTTAAATCCTATGGAATTCAATCGGGTGAGTAGTGCACCATGATCTTGCCTTTTACGGCCACATGAAGTGCAAACATAGTTTTCATGTATCATGTTGTTTCTAGACCTCCTGAGTGCCGACCTACGCCCTTTTTAAGCTAATTGTGAAAAGATCATTAAACCTCCACATTTACAACATTGATATATAGAAACACCATTCGCTGTTTCTATGTACTATTGTATAGCTTTGTTTGGTGGGGAGGCTTGTTCAATGTTTATGTTCAAGGGAACTGCGGGGTGTAATTGTTTTTTAAGTTTTTAAATTTTTTCTGTTATTGCACCTATTTCCAAGATGGTCCTATCACCCAAGCAAGAAAATTGCCTTGCGGATGGGGGTAGCGAGTTCATTCGGTTGCTGGAGAAGCGAATCTTTCAATGATTCCGTTTCTTCTTTGTCCCAGGTACAATAATTAAGTTTGTGCGAGCATCGATTGCCCCCCAAGGAAAACAAAAGCAACCACTTCTATCGACAATGATGAATTTGTGCAATGTTGTTGAATTGGCTCCACTATTGAATGTTGTTGTTTTGGGTGAAGTTATTGGCACACCATAAATATGGATATCACATGCAATATTATATCTAAAGGAGAATACATAGATAATATCAAGTGCAATACCAATAGATGATATGTGGCTATTCAATACTTGGGTCAAAATGGAGAAATCATGTATACTGGAAGCCAAATACGCCAAAGAAGGTATCTTTATTGGCGTTTGCTCCAACGATACTCTCACCGCGTCTAGCATGATATTGTTAATTTTTTGCAATGACGAGCATGACTTTATTATTTTATTGAGCACGAGGAAAACATTATTATTCCATGAATGACTAGCTAGAAAAGCACTATTGATATCATTCTGAATGAGTTGTTAAAAAGATGCATTTTGGTTGCTTGAGGAACCCATGTACATGTAGTTGCCCCCCGCCCCCCGGGCTATGGGGTGGGAGGAAGACAAGTAAATGAAACACACACACACTGAGAGAGAGAGAGAGAGAGAGAGAGAGAGAGAGAGAGAGAGAGAGAGAGAGAGATGGGAATTTACAAGATGAGCAATGAAGGAAAGCAATATAATATAAAGAGTGTTTTTCTGGGTGGAGGTGATGGAGCTTCAATGTTGTAGAGGAGTGCTACTTTGTCTCTTCAACAAAAGATATGACAAGGCCACTTGTTGGGATCCACATTGTCTTTGTGTGAGCCTTTAACGGTCTTTGCTTCAGCTCTTGTATGCTTGGTTGAAGACGAGGTTCAGAATTTGGGAGTTGATACTTTAATTCTTTGGGAATCCAAATAAACTCCTTACCTCTCTGTGGTTGAATCAACTTCTTTGAAACCCAAATATGATTTGCAAAAGCTTGCGACTTAGTTGAGTAAAAACCAATCCTTTCGCTCTGTACTGGCTACCAGTTTCTCCCCCCCCTCTCTCCTAAAAGGGGGTCCCTCCAAAAACGTGATGATCATTCCCTCCCTCTCTCTCTATTGTACCATCTCTCACTTCTTTTCACTTCACCTTGTTTCTCTTTCCTTCCTTTCAATTTTCCCTCCCAAAAGCTTTGCAGTAGAAGTTTGAACCTCCTTTCCCTCCTCAAGCTTACTGCATTCTTGAGGGTTGCATTCTCCTCAAGCTAAAGTTCTCCATTACTCCATGGGCTTCACTAAACACCTCTAGCTAAAGCTAAAGTCTATATCATATCCTTCTACTACATCGTCCCTCTTTATTTCCTCAATAGGTTTCTTGCTCCTTCTCCATTAATCTCTCTAGAGAGGATCTACTTCCCTCACAAGCTTTGCAACATTATCTTTCACATTAAGCCAACAAGCAGGTGGAGCAGTATAGTAGCAAGTGCCATCAAGATTCTTTCTCTTTATATAGCTGAGAACATGGATGTGCAATGTCTAATCATAAGTGTTTGTGTGCAGGTTATGCCACTATTTCCCATGGCATCATCAGGTACACGACGACCTAGGAGTGTCATTGACTCCATTTCATGTAGCAATGTACAAGACAACAATGGATATTGGGTGACGATGGAGTTAAAACGAATGATGTGGGTGACAATGCAGCCAAGCTTAAGAGGTGCAAACAAGGTCTCAAGGAGACACATGGCTTCTTGAGCACACCATTGAAAGGGAAGAATCATGGAGTTCAAGCAAACACAAGACGGCAAGAGGCTTGCAAAGGTGCAGCATGTGTATGTCGCTTCACAACTGAAGCTAGAGACAGTAGTGGCTCCATCGAGGTTTCCTGCAAATTGTAATTTTTACTCCTCTTGCAAGTTTTTTGGTTATCTATTTAGTATTTCTGCCTTGTGTTTTTCTTTTGATGACTGTAAGATTTCCATTGCTTTTTGTTCATGATTACAGATGTTTTTTCATCCGATTTTGTAGAGTGGGAGCCAATAGAGTCCTTCACAGGAACTTTTGAGGCCATCCACACTGAGCTTGGCAAGTTGCTCTATGCTGGTTGTCAGTCCTCTAAGCTTGCCTCATGTGACATTTTTTTTTATGATCATACTTATGTCACACCTAGGAGAATTGGATATGGTTGTCTATCTCTAGCTCACTTTCCAACCTTGGAGAGTTTGGAATGGCCTAAGCCAGACAGTTCCTTGATTGCATCAACCAAAAGGAGAATCGAGGTCGATGTGCAAGCAGCAATGAAGTGCACCTATGTTTTCCATAAAGCAACAGTAACATGGTTTATGTCTCTTCATGTGTTTTTGTTCATATTTCGACTTCAGAGTGTTCACAAGACACCAACAATGTGGACTTGCAAAGGGGGAAGTGCGATCAACGGGTTTCTTGCAGCTGGATGGGAAACTAAGGAGGTCAACCACCAGGGAGATAGAATCAAGTTCTCTGTAGTTGCTAACAAGGTGGTGTTCAGATACCATATTGGAAATCAAAGCGTTGATGGTCTTTCCTTATAGAAGATGGAAGCTGATGATGGGAGAATGGGAGACACTAGACTTTGAGGTTGCTGCTAGAGAAGCAGTTGACTTGCAAATACATCTCCATGATGATGTAGTGCACCCCATTATAGTGAACAATGAGTGACATCTTAGTCACCTTTGCGAGTATCTTAATCTCAGATATACCTTTCCCAAGCAATATCTCTTTGTAATCAATGAAAAGATTGTTTGCTCCATGAAAGAGAAGAGCTTTTTGTGTGAGAACGTTCCGTTCCTGTGATGTATTTTTGTAAAAGCTTGTAACTGACATGGATTGTGTCCACATTAATACATACGGTGTTTTGAATCTCGTTTCTATGCATACTTGTTTATTCTCAGCTTGTTCAAGTTTTCAATTGAAACATGCAATTTATTTGTTGTGGAGCACAAATGTTTTCAATGTTGGTGTCTTTCAATGCTTTGTCGCATGATTTTGTTTAGAATTAAAGTTTTAACACTAGAATGGTAACCTAACAGGACATAAAAGTGTCCTTTCAGGGTTTTGGGAAAAAATTCCAAAACCATAGTAGATCCACTCATTTTGAAAAATCCTTTCATGAGCTTATAGTTCAATAACTACTACATATGGAAAAAATGAGAAACTTGTAATTTTTCTTATCCCTTGGTCACTACAAGTCTCCAAAGTTGATGGACCAGTGCATTTTGCCCAAAACAACAATTTCTTACGGTTGATTGCATATAAATAAGAGTGGAGATTTTTGTAGGACATGAGATAAAATGCCCCGTTAACTTCAATGGGTTGGTGACCAAAACATATGGTTGCTTTTACCTCACTAATTTTTTTTGGCGGACAAAAAAAAATAGGTACAAAAAAGTTGCATTTTTGCCATTCTACGAACCTATCATCAAAGTTTCTATAGTCACGCTCAATACAGATACTATATACATGTTTTCTTAGTTCCCTTTGGGCCTCTGGATTCAAAAGGAGCCATGGAGCATGTCAAAAGGATAATGGATCTCTTACAATTGGAACCTTGGGGGCAATGATAAAGTGCTAAATACAGCAAACATGAAAAAATTGGGTTTAGCATTATGACCTCTAGAAACCCATAGAAACTACTCAATATCTAGCCAAGTTTGTAGTCTATGATTAGATATGGTTACTACCTACAAAATACACACAATTGGCCTAAGAAACTAGCAATATTTAGAAAGTTATACTTGCTACTCTAAAATGCATCGTATTCTTCAGCAAATCAAAAAACTCAACCATCATCATATACTATGCTATAGCATATTAGGTCCCCCAAAACTCAAGGAAGATTAGCTTTATGTTATACATTACACTTACACCATCAAAATTGAATTTGGATATCAAGAAAGCCACCAAAAAATTTATAAAAGTGCTAATTTTGGCCAAAAAACAGGATTATGCAATTCTTGTAAATTGGTCATAACTTTCAATTTTAACACTTAGCTCTCCCTACAAGCATCAAAACATGTTGAGAACTATGAAGGCCTAACCTCTAGCCATCTAAACCTCACAAACATGAAGTTTAGAGTGGTATAGTTGCCAAAAATTGAAAAAAAGCCAAAAACAGAACCCGTTTTTTCACACAGTTTAGGTTCAAAAATGTTGTGCAAGAGTAAGGTTAATGGTGAGATCGATACTCAAAAAAAAATGCTAAGTTTTTTTCAACTCATAAGGCAACTTTGTGGATATATAGAACCTAAAAATTCATTTTCATACTCTTCAAATAATTCAAGCAAAATGGTCACTTAACAGGACACAAAAGTGTCCAAGGACATAAAAGTGTCATGTTACCATTCTAGTGTTAAGATATTTTGACACTAATTTAAGTGCTTTTTAAAAAGTGACTTTGGGTATATAAGTGACTTTCTATTTTGTAAACTTCATTTCTCACATAATTAGAAAAGGTAGGACTTGTAGATCAAGCACATGAACTACTCAGTGTGTTCGAGGGGACAGTTGACATGTAGGCCACTGTAAACCTTCATGCAGAGGCATTCAGAATCTTTCTTGACTACATGGCGTAACACATGGAGGAATATGCTATAATCTTTGAGGGATCCGACACAGCGTGGTTGCCAGTGGGTTTCTTGAAGCATCTCTATGTGGCTGACAAAAACTTTTGATTTCGCTTGTTGAGGTTTATTAAAGGCCTCATGGAACGGGACTTCAAGATAGAGGATGAGGATGATCTCATGGATTTGGGCATGGGATGCATCTAGGCACCCAATTTATTTCATGGGACATGGTTCTGGCATTACTTCTTGTTCTTGAGGGCATGGACAAGGAAAAATCAAAGGAAAAGTTCAACCAAAGACCTTCTGTGACCATTGTGGAAGAATCAAATGAAGCTATCAAAGAGATAGATGAGCAGGCCGAAGCATCTACAGCACTGATACTCTTGCAAGATCCCAAGACCACTGAGGAGGAAGATCGAATGATAGAGGGAGATGAGGTGCTAGAAGAGGTCCCGAACCTCCAAATTCTCACTTTGCATCCAGTGGTGGTGGATGATTGTCAGTTTCTGTTCCTTGACGACATTGCCAAAACGTTAGGACTCAGAAAAGATGAGTCGCTTGCCATGCTTGCTATCTATGCGGTCATGAAGGATCCTAGTGGAAAGGAAGAGAAAGTCAATTTTCAAATTGATTTTGAAGACCAAGATCTCCCTGCAAGCCTCTATTTCCTCCCTAGTGAAAACGAACAACAGTTGGTGCAAACAGTAGCAAGTACACTAGTGGAAATAAAATCATGTGCCTCTTTCTATGAAAGCGTACCGGAGAGCGCATTTCATCCACACAAACCACTAATTGCAATTGGTAGAGATGATTGATCTAGCATCGATCTTACAAAGAAAAATCTTGAAGAGAGGGATGAAGAAACCAAGGTAAATAAATCTTAACCTAGTAGAATATCTAGTATTCCTTACTACAAGTGTTAATATCAATTGAAATGCTTTGCAGACGGCTTATCATGTTGAGAAGTTTGCAATGCGTACTGGAGGTTTGTGCAACATCTCCACGGGTAGGGATAGATCTCTTTGGCACTACGATTCTTAGAGTTGCTCACACAGAGTTCTCCAAGAATGGTTCAACAGAGCTGCTAAAGTGTAAAGCATTAAGTGGCATACTCGCTGAAGATTCTCTCACCTTAAACTCTCACAAATGTATATTGGTGGATCGAGAGGCAGTATTGTATGCCTTTACAGGAAAACACCCAGGCTCGGTCCTCTCCCACTGCGCCTTGAGCCTAGGTCAAGGGTTGACAAACCCAGAGGAAATTGTAAAATCCCTTGGTGTCAAGTCAGCCATTTGCCCAATACCCAAAGATGTAATTTGTAGAAAAACCAATCGACCATGATGTAATATACGAATCAATAAAGAAAATGTTTTTGTCAATGATTTTTGTCACCATTCAGTACTTGTTTTTTTATTCATATTGTTCAATAATTTCCATTTTCGCCCGTCGAGGCACACACGTGCACAAAACCTCAAACATGCAGCCCCCGAGCGGCCGAGGGGAGCGTCCTGGAGTAATTTTGTGAAACGGGAGGACGTGGGGTGCGTACAGGTTCAAGAAGGGCAGTTAACACATTGGCGGGGCTGGGCGGGGTCGGATGGGGCAAAAAAAGCCCCTCTGCGCCACGGCGTGCAGGGAACAATTCTGTTGAAAAAAAAGCCTTGGGCATACAGGGAGCAATTCTGTTGACAGAATTGCTCCCTACACGTTGTGGCGTACAGGGCTTTTTTTGCCCCGTCCGACCCCGCCCGGCACCGTCGATGCTTCGCAAGCCCTTCTTGACCCCGTATGCCTCGTTTCGCAAAATTATCTCCGAGACGCTCCCCCCGGCTGCCCGGTGGCTGCATGTTCGAGGTTCTGTGCACGTGTGTGCATCGATGGGCGAAAATGGAGCCATGGTGGTGAACTTAAATTTAACATATCCAATAATTCAAATACTGTACAAATTAAAATTGAACAATTGCATGGAATGGTAGAAATTTTCCATTTGATATTATAGAAAAAGATTACAAATCTCATGAAGAGATAGTACATGGGATAAACTACATCTTACAAAAGCATCCTTTATTTCTTAAAGTCATTGATAAGGCTAAATCCGTATTTTGTAATGTTACACGCTTTGCATGCGCCATACAGGAGATGCCATCTTGAAAAATCTGCACCAAAATGTCTTCGGCGGCATCCTATAGGCCACTTTGGGTATGATTGGCTCAATACTCTTTTGATATTTTTTTATCTCACGCAGAGCCAATGTGCCTGGCCTCCATCTCCGGTTTTTTTGTGTTGTTGGTGGTGGTGGAGGAACCGCCTGCCTAGCCCATTGAGGAGGATCATCTTTGTATTTTTTCCTCCTCTCCTCTTGGGTTTGCTACTCTTCTTGTGTCACCTTGTCCCTTTTTCTTTTTCCACATTGCTTGGCTCTCTGAGGGATTTTTGAAGACTTTGAGCTCCCAGCCTTTGCTTGTTGGGTGGCTTGAGCTCTATCTTGTGCCGCATTCTTCTCTGCCTCTGCTCATGCTTGCAAGTTGGCCAAATGAGCTCTCTCGGCCTCAGCTCTCTGCCTTTCCTCTTGCTTTCTCTGTCTTCTCTGCCCTTCTTGTACTCTAAGGGATTCCTTCTCAGCTGCCTCATTTTTTTCCCTCTCCCTTTGTCTTTTCCTCCTCTTGGCCTCTTTTGCTTTAGATATCGGGTCGCCTGGTATTACCTTGATTACTCTTTCTTTGATTCACGGTGGAAAATTTCGCGGTGTAGTATGTGGGTTGGCCTAAGCACCAGTGGTTCTAGCAGGAGGCGATTGCGGTGGATTTTCAAGTGGACCTCGATATTCCTCTTCTGTTTCTCTAGTTTCTTGCGTTTCTCTGTGAAGAGGTGAAATCGGTGGGGGATTTGGAAGAGGTGTGCGAGTGGCATGGGTTATATCGCTGAGACCTTCAAATATGTGTCGCATATTGCTTAGATCATCTGGATTTGATGGTTGGGGAGACTCTTGGGTGTTTGGAGCAGGATGGGGCACTGGATTATCCACTTGTGGTTGGGGATGTGGATCTGAAGCCGTAGATTCTGCATGGGGTTCCGGTTGCAGATTTTGGTATGAGTGGTTGTGGTGGTATTGGTGTGCGTAGTGTCAGTCTGCTCGTGTGAATCGTCCATGTGGTGCAAGATGTGAGTGTGTGTGCGTTTGTGCTTGAGTGAATCTTCTAGAATGTGCAAACAAGAAATGAACTTCAAGTTGTGAGTTTTGACTTTTAAAGTACTATTTTTTTAAAAAAAACTTAAAAACTTGATTATACCATTAAAAATCCAAAATAACTCCAAAATTATCAAAATTTGTTACATGAAACCACTGATTGGGGTGTCAACAAATCACATGGCATTACAATGTATGCTTGATATGGGAATGGTTAGTGTCAAAAGTTTATTGGTATTCCATCCAACGTCTGCCATTTCGTCGCCTTGTCGCCAACCACTGTCAAAATTGATCTTTTGCATTAGAAGCATGATATGATTGCGATTGCCTCACACTAACCACTTTCTCTATTCTGCATTTGAAGCTTCTTTGCACTCTAGTCTTGTTTTTTTCTCTTCCCGCTAAAACTCTGTAGAACCAATTGAACATTTTGTGTTGGGCATTGCTCGTTTTCCTCCCACCTCCATGCCTTGTATTTTTAAAATACACTACTTTTGCTTGACAGTGTGAGCGCTCCATTCCTTGGCAACTCCAAATGCCCAATGAGCCGAATGTGTCAAGAAAAAATGAGCTATGAGCAAAAAGAATACGCTACAAAAATATAAACCTTTAGTTCAAACACTGATGTTTTTTTACTTCAAAGACAAAGTGTTCAACCCACCATGTAATGTGTTATGTGTGTCTCTCCCTAGGCATCCACCATTTGCGTTGTTAAACTATTGATTACAAACTTTAAAGTGGATATCTCAATAGAAGTTAGATTTTCCTTTTCAAGCAAATGAAAAATATCATCTACAGACTGCCATACACGAGCACGCTTAATTCCTAGGGCTGCTTCGTTACCTCTGTAGGTGGTAATGTCACACACCCTTTTCCACAATTGAAACTCATTGGGACTTTGGGAGTTAGAATAGTCTGAAAGCATATGCCTAGCTTTACTACCACCCATACATATTTTATTAGGACGATCCTGTGTACTTCCAGATGCCTTCCTATCCTTTGATAGCTCTACTGCACCGCCATGCAGCCAACGCTTGATAGAATAGATTCAAGTTCTTTGATACACTCTTCCCTTCTTTCTGCAGGCTCCATATTCCAAGCATAATTAATATGGAGCATCAGCAACTTGTCAAGAATTCATAGACGGGCATGAAGAGTGCACACATGCACATTTATCAGAGAAATTGATAGAATAGGATCCCAATTTGGATCGTCCATGTCTCAATTAGGGGGTACACTCTGGTTACAACTGACGATACCTTGAAACCATTGTTGGAATGCTTTAACCACTATTTGTGTAGTGGTCACACCTTTCGCAGAATTGACTGCAGCTTTGCCACCCTTACCCTTACGCTTACCTTTCTTAGAGTTGACTGTAGATTTGCCACCCTTACCCTTGCCCTCAGTTCCTAATGATACTTTACTGTGGCATGGCATCAATAAATGCATGGAAAGAGGGTCATTGCACCTTGCTTGCATCCTAACATACACTTGAGAGTTTTCAGGCCTTCTGCCAAATACCACTCTACTTGGAACGAAACCTGCAATCGTTTTCCTTCTTGTTGTTGTTGAATGACGTCAACAATTGGGGTGTGATTAAAATACCATTTGAGGGACTCATGTGTCTCATGTGGGAGATGAAAAGCTACCAACCACCAAATATTCTTCTCGTACTGAACACCGAAATAGGTGTTTCCCTTCTCGCTAGCATTTAGCTCAGCATGAATGCCCACCAAGGCTCTGTTCATAAGCGTAATGCTTACTCTTTTGAGTCGTTGACCTTTGACAATCTGGGACTCATGAAGCTTCATCACAAATATAACTTTGCCATCACACTCTTCCTGTGTCAACCCATAAAATTTGACCATTGATTGTTGGAGCTTCAACAAGTCAACATAGACATTATTGAACTCGTTGTAACGAAAAGATTTGTTCTCTTCTAATGGCAGGACATCCTCCACATATTGAAATCCACCCAACAAGCTTGCAACATCATTATTGGTGTACCTTTTTGCGACGCTAACACTGTAACATGCTGGCAGCAACCTAAACATACCTTTTGCTTTGTGACCTAGTGTGACAAGTCTAGAAAAAGCTTTGTAGGCCTTGAAACTTATTCATGCGCTGTCACACACCTCCATCATCTCCTGAGGTGAAACAATGCTCTTTAGCTCACATAAATACTTTTGGCAAAAAACTTTAGCAATGTCAGCATTGGATGGATCATCCAATAGCTCCACCAACTTCTTTGGTTTGATAATATGTTGCAATAGAGTATGTTCGATCGTTTCAGCATTGGACTCGATTCCCATCATCGTCCGAGCCAAGCTCCTACATATTGAAATAATATTACAGTAACCTACAAAAAATGTATGAAATTAGAAGCTTGCATCTGTATTCCTACCGAGTTTGACGGATACGTTTCTTTTGAGCTCCACTGCTTGAAGATAGCATAGACATTGCATGTCTCTTGCGCTTGCGAATGTGATAGCCCAATGGAATGTGTGTGAGATGATCGATTTACTGGCCCATATTACATGTAGTGTGTTGTAGCTGAACATAATTGTCTAGACAGCACTCAGGCTCCATTTTTTTATGCTCTGATTTTTTAATAAGCTTTGACATCTCATCATTTAGCTGCTTCGTCTTTTCATTGGCTTCCTCTCTAACTTGCTGAATGTCTTTCACGTACTTCTCTTGCAATGATGAATAGGCAGCACAAAGATGTTTTCTTGCTTCCCTTTCATTGAAAAAGGCTAAATGTAATCTCCAGCAGTAGCCAAACAGTCCGTCTCTTCCATATCCAATAAAACGCAGTAGCTTAGTGACATTACGGAAAGGCGGTGATGCATTGGTCATTGGATCGCCAAGGTAAATATGGCCATCAACCCATAAGTTGATTGCCTTGCATCCATGGTTTTGTAGCTAGTCTCCAGCGTCGAGATTACATGTTCCAAGTCGCATAGTTGCATACTCCTACTCTAAATCAATGTTTAATCAATATCATTTTGATTTGTTAGTAATGTCTTGCAGTGGTAGGGGATTGAATGACACTTGTGTTAGTTAATCAAGCAAACTAGTGAGAATGTGTAATGGTGATTGCTACAAGCAGGTGAAGGTGGCTATGGAGGAAAGAAGTGGAGAGTACTCAAAGTTAGGAGAAAAAGATTATGTTGTGGAGGAAAGAAAGAGACGGAGTGCAGCCCAATCTCCTTTGAATTTGAATTGTTGATCATGACTGTAGAGAGAGAAATGCTGCAGCGCAAAGAGGTAATGGAGTTTTCCATTGCACTCAACTGGAGATGGAGTGGGATAAGCATGAAGGGGGGGGAGAGAGAGAGAGAGATAGAGAGAGAGAGAGAGAGAGAGAGAGAGAGAGAGAGCGAGGAAGTGGGGGATAGAAAGACAATAAAGGAAGAGAGAGTGGGAGAGAGGACAGATCTGCAACCTTGGAGGATCTGCACTTTTTAAGAAAGAGGCATCCAAGAATGTTCTAAATGATTGGAAGAGGATGTGACATGAGAGAAAAGGGGGGAAAGAAAGAGAGAGAGTTGGCTCACATTTTAGAGAGAGAATGCAGTGAGAGAATGTGAAAAATATTCTTTTCTGGTGGGGGGGACTAAAAAATGCCTCCTCTAATGAGTTCTAAGTGAGAGAGAGTGTTTTATATGCTAGAGAGAGAGAAGAGGGGTGGGAAAAGAACATTTGAAAATTCATTTCCCCCCTCTCTTTTGGGTTACTAAAGAAAATATTTTCAAATTCAAAATATGGAAATGGCTTATTTTAAAAATCTCAGCATAAGCCTTTTTGCCCTCTCTTTTAGGCTTGGTCAAACTTGGCTTAAAGAGGCCCTCCTATACCCCATTCACTTCCTAATGTTTGGAGAACTTTTATATCCACTTGATTAAGGAGTTTTTAGCTCGTTGACATGGCTGTGTTCTTCTTGGCCGAGTCTCTTCTTCCTATATGGGAGCCACATATAAGGATGCTTCTTGCGGTTTGGATTTCACCATCAGAGATTTTGGAATCCACTTTTGATGCACTTTATTTTTGTAGCGATGACGTTGGTTCCTGGGTTCCACATATGGATATGTCATCCACCTATGTTCTTGGGTTTGGTTGTTTTTGAGCATAGGCTTTCAAGAGGGCATATAATGGCTCATTAACCTTTTCGACCTTTACTGATCCTCCTGAACTAGCACTTCTCGGTTTCTCGTCTGTGGATGGTTCTTCTGGAGGTTGATACATGTGCATAAGAGAATGTGCAACCATTTTCTCATCTTGTCTTATCTTTTCTTTAGCTTGGATAATCTCCTCAGCTAGGGATTTCTGCTCTCGTTCCCTACATGCTTTCATCCTAGCCTTTCTAGCTTTCTAGTTGTTTCGTTTGCTCTTGGTTTTTTGACTAGGTGTGTTGGTTCTTGGGTTCACCCATCTCTGGACTCGTGTCAGTCTCTGTTTATTTGTCTCTATATTCTCAGTTTCTTTTTGAGCTTGCACTCTCGTAACTACTTGAATTGGTACAACGTTGTCATTTTCTGAGCTACTGGGTAGTTGAACAATTCCTGAGACATTTGTCGTGAATTTTTGACTCAATTTGGATTTTTTGGACAGTTTGGGATCAAGTGAATGACACCATAGTCAAGACAATAGCCATTCACTTGAGTGATCTCCGTTTGAGGACATTGTTTGACCAAGTGGTTGCCACTTCTTTTGCAACAATTTATCTCTGGTTGAGGAGCCTCTTCTTGCAATTCCTCTTGGCTGTAAACAGGCTCTGACGTAGCTAAGCCTCTATTCACAATGAACCGCAATGTCCTTTCGTCCATCTCGTACCCTTTTTCTTCAGGTCAAAACGCAGGAGATGGAGGTTGTATAGGCCTCACCACTCCATGTGTTTCTCTTATCTTCTGTTGCTTCCAAGGGTAGTACCCCCTTTGGTTGTTATAATATATTGTGGTTGGTACTATCGCTTGTTTGTTAGATGCTTCCATCATTGGCGTGTATCTCATGTCTATAGGTAATCTAGCACCTGGCAATGTAGGTTGTTTTCCTAAGACAGGTTGTGGCCTTGCAACTCCTACTTGACCTGTTGTATTTCCCATATTAACGTATCTAGGTGGAGTAGGTGCTACTGGATTAGGTTGTACATACCTCTCCGTAGAATATTCCATGCCATAGTAACACCCTTATCTCGTATGGTTTGTCCATTTTCTCTCAATTTTGCACCACTTAAGCTCCCTCGGATCAGCATTTACAAGAGGAGCTAACCTCTTGACCATTTCGTCGATAAACTTTTCTTGATCGATAGGTGCCAATGGTTTCTCAAAATTCCTTTTAGTGAATTGGCTTTATCCATAGCCAAGAAGGATAGACTGCAGTAGTTACACA
Source organism: Adiantum capillus-veneris (assembly GCF_014529385.1). Taxonomy (NCBI): domain Eukaryota; kingdom Viridiplantae; phylum Streptophyta; class Polypodiopsida; order Polypodiales; family Pteridaceae; genus Adiantum; species Adiantum capillus-veneris. The sequence goes on along the minus strand of NC_140937.1, from coordinate 28,435,310 downwards.
ATAACCCTCTCAAAGGCCGACTAATTTTTCAAAAATTTGATTTGGAAAACTTACCATACATGGCTCCCGTTATGGTTTATGAGCCAGTCCAATTTGACCCGGTAACAGTAGTTGATGGCTGCTCAATGCTTATCCAAGCTAGACTGTTAGGTGCTAAGCACTTCCCCTTATCTTTGACCGCCACCTCTTCAATAGTTGACATTTCTTGCTGGCCCTTTCCAGTGCTGGTGTCTACTGGAGTCTTCTCTCCTTGTTGGCCCTTCCCAGTACTGGTCTGTGCTGGAGTCTGTTCTTCAGGTGTGGCTGAAGTTTGGCCTGCTAAAAGTTTCTTAGTAGGCAAAGACTTGACCTGACTCTCCAGTTGCTCTAGTAAAGCAGTGCTTTTGGCCAACGTAATCTTTGGTATCTTCAAACCACTGGCTTCCACCTGTGTGACCTCCCTCTTTTGTCCAGTTAGGGCTAACTGATTGCCTGGATCCTCTTCGTCTGAGGACAACTCTACATTGCTAGTCTCTAGAATGGGCTGCAGACTCCAAGCCATCCTTACCTAGTAATTAGCTTCTGGAGCAGTTGCCCAGTATAGGAATTGCCAGACAGACCAAGCTTTGAATACATTCTGAGATTCTAGCTTGGCAGTCTGCTAGAGCACACTGTGAGATAAGATCTGACATAAGTTGATTTTGGTTGTAGCATTTAATCTTTTTGCAAGCAACATGGAAAACAGCTTTTTTGACACATATGTGGGATTATTCTTCAGGTTAATAGCCTCAGCAACAAATCTATAGGCTGAGGGTGCGTCCAGTTCTAGTACTAAAACCCCTTGTGCACTAGCCTTTCGTTTCTTCTTGGCTACTTCATCTTCTTACAGAGCCGTGCTTATCTGCTCTGCAGACGCTGTGATCGGTTTTGGCTCATTCCACATTTTGAAAGCATAAGTAATGGTGTCAGGAGTTGCTGTGACTTTTACACCATTGACAACAACACTACCATCCTCGGCATTAAAAGAATCAAGAACCTGCTTGATTATGGATGTGTCAAAGATATCCTTGTAGCTTGTACAACCATCTGCAAATCCCATAGCTGCAGCAGCGCTTCGGTCTGCTCAGTAAACACATACCTTTGTATCTTGCTATGTGGGATAAGTGGTAGACAAGCTTGAAGAGAGTTGATGATTGCCGAAGTTTCATCTATGGTACCTTGCATCTTCTCCGAAATTTTCCTTCTACCCATACACTCTGAGGATGGTAAGTCTGTAGAGGAAGAAGACTCACTTGTATATTCAAAGTCGCAGCTAGGTGTGTCGGGTAAGGACAGATAGTGATCAACAAATTCTTTTGACGAGGATGTTTGTGCTTGTAGTGAAGAATCCTCAGACCTTGGCGATGGTGAATGTGTAACAGCAGGTAGGCATTGCGGAGGATATTTGTGAGGAAGAATGTCCACTCGCCTTACTGTTATATGCATTTGTGCCATAATAGCTCCACTACTTACCATTGTCGGGGGATAATTGTGCGAAAGGTGAGCCGAGAACACATCGGGCCCTTGGCTGTGAGAGGTGCGGGAAACAAGGTGTAGCAGATACAATTTACCGACAATAGTATTTAAATCAAGCAGTCCAATTAATTCCCCGTTAATCGACCAAATCCATGATTAATCAATCACTAATGGAGCTTAAATGCTCTTTACAAGAAGAAATCCTGGCTTAATCCAGATGCTAACCAAAAACATTTGATAGAATTCTGCTTACTCTACCTTCTGCTTCCTGATTCGAATGGTCACTACTAACGGTTTAAGATTAGGCTTAGTTTTGGCTTACTGTTTGTCTTGAGGGCCTAAGCTTGAAGATTAAGCGAGCTTAAGAGTTTGTAGACATTAATAGGAATCCCGATCTTAAAGATTCCAGATTAAGCTTAAGAGCTTCTGGCTATGGAGGTTCGAAGATGGTGTTTTTGAGGATTACCAAGAGGTTAAGGACCTTCTTCGGCGGAGAGAAGAGCTCAAAGAAGATGGAGATTAAGAGTATGTATTAAGAGCTTAAGAGTTCTATTAAGCAAGCTTAAGATATGTAGACTAAGAGATGGAGCTTAAGAGCCTTCGGAGATTACGAGGAGAAAAAAATGAGCTTATGTCGATCTTGGTTATGAAGGGCTTAAGGGTATGGAGCTTAAGAAGATATAGCTTAAGAGCATTCAATTTTTGAGGAGGAGGAGAAGAAGAGCTTTCCCCCCCACTTTTGAACCACGCGTTCTTCCATTTTTTTGCATGGACCTCCTCTTGCTAAAAATATCGAGGCACCCATTAGCGATGTCGCTAATGGGTTCGACCTCTTACTGACATGGCAGTTGGCGGGCGACCTGCATCGTTTGCAGCGGGACCGGTTCCCAATCTACTCGTGAGGCCCTCCTGGTCGCTTCGTTCCTACAACGACCTCATCCGAGCACTATACATCCCAGCGCGTTCTGGTTTTCTTTCCCTGCGCCCTCGCCATCTCCTTCACACTTTTCTTAGGTTTGACCGGCCAACCCTTGGCCTTTGGGCGGGCGGCCATATTATTTGAGGTCATGGCTTACTATGGCCCTTGAAAGGGCAAGATTTGGCATACATATCGTCCAAGGCAATTCCAAGGAGTATATCTTGGGTTGACACCCCATTAAGCATACATATTGGCGAAGCATTTCCAGGCACAACAATTGGGCAGTCGGCCTTCGTAAAAGCATCACATTTGGCATACAAATCGGCCAAAATCTTGGGACTTCATGTACGATGTGCATGTCGGTCAAAGCTTTGCCAGGCTTATTCATTGGCGGCCATAAGCATCGTAAGGGAATCACATTTGGCATACATATCTTTAAGCTTCAAATACAGGTGATTGCATGGAAGCAAGGCCTTCCCATCACATCCGATAAAAAGTGTCAGAGTTACTTTCCTGTCAACCGGGTATTACCAATACGACCACTACCGGCCAAGCACTGCATCAAATGACATCCCGGTCATGAGACCCATCAAGCTATTTCTGCTCCCGCATCCCAAACCCTAGATAATAGACAAAAATTCCAGCTGAGACACCGATCGAGCCGACTGGACTGGTACGTAACCGGCCCCTGATGAATTTTTATCAGCCAATATCTTGGCGAGCGGGACTCCGATCCCACTGATCTGAAAAGACCGACACACTCCACAAAGTGAGCACTTCAGCCTGATGCATTCATTTCATTTTTATTCCGTCAGTTGTTGTTGCCTAATCTGGCACAGATCTACAATCGACTTGAACTTTAAACTGCCATAACTTCTTCATCGCCGTAGCTCCAATCGACGAGTTGTAAAGACAGGCCGATAGAGCACATCGAGCACTGCAGTTCTAGGGCACAATACCACATGCATGCTCACTTCAGGAATAACACTTTTTAACATCATTAAGGCATGTTTTGGCCCTTTCAGCCGCATTTGACATACATTTTGCATTGAACTCGGCCTGCAACCAGCCCTTAATCACTGTTCATTAAATATATAAGCTTCAAACAAACTTAATGTGCATTTTCCTGGCATCTTTCTTTGCATGGGAGCGGAGTTGCAAGACATTCACCCCCTCTGAACCTGCACAGTCTCCGGGCTGTGCCAATTGCACTTAATCAGCTGCATTAAAATCATCATCAGACATATCATCTGACGCATACATAACACGATCCTCTGGAGGTGGATCTGAATGAAAATCTTCAAGAACAATCTCGCCTTATCGCTTCTTGAACAACTTGATTCTTTTTCCTTCAATAGGAACTTTAAGCATAGTACCATCTAGTTCACACAATTGATATGTTGCATTATCAAAAACATGTTGCACCACATATGGTCCAAATAACCGTTTCACCATTTTCCGCATAGCAAAGTATTGGTTATCCAAGCTACTGTCATAGACAAGTACCCAATCACCTTCCTTGATAGCATGTGGTCGTAGTCTATGCTTTCCATCAAATGCTGCCTTGTTCTTCAATCTTGCATCCTTAAGCTTCTCTTTGGCCTGCTCAATATCCTCTTGACACCTCTCAAGCTGCCGAATACGTAGAGCAAGCAAGTCTTCAGTAGACATACCTTCTTCCATGGCATTATGGTCCAAGTTGTAATTGCTTTCTCTGTAGGCATAATGGGTTTCTGCCCATGCATCAATTCAAATGGCATAAATCCTGTAACTGAACTGTCAGTAGTGCGATCAGCCCACAAAGCAAATGGCAAGAGTTTAGTCCAATCACCAATATGTCCTTCGCACGCCTTTGCTAAATCTTTAACAATAGGCGGATGTCCTCTTTCGCTCTTCCCATTACCTTCTGGATTATATGCTGTGGTGAGGGCGATTTTAATGCCCATACGAGCAAAAGACTCTCTAGCTTCATATGCATCCAGCTCTCCTCTATCTGCAGTAATTCTGCCAACTCTTCAAGCTAGAACTTGCATACTGAACTGGTAGATTTGGTACGCAAAGCTCTGCCTTCCACCTGATTAGTAAGATCTTCCCTGGCAAGAACAATATATCTCATCTGCCACACTCCTATTGGCATTGTAATAAGGTCCACCACCCACTTTTAGTGCATAGCCAGTGGATAGGTGGGATGCAACCCATCTCTATGTCGTACATTAGAGTATTGTTGACATATTAAGCATGATTCCACAAATTGAACCACATCTTTATACATACCTTTCCACCAATATCGGTCTTTAATTTTGACAAAGGTTGCCCAGGCTCCCCTGTGTCTAGCCCATAGACTTTCATGAAACTCTTTAATCACCTGTTGTTGGGTTGCTTTGTCCCAAATAACTCGTTGTGGTACCCCTCCTAGGCGCTTCGGCTACTTCCATAAATGTCCGTCTTTCAGGAAATAGCCATAGGCCTTTTTCCTGATCTTCTTGAATTCTTGATCACTCCATCCTTCTTGTTTACTGAGAGTACTTAGGTAGCGATAAAGCTAAGTGTGGGAACTGAAAAAAGAGAGAGAAGACCAGCAAAAAGGTGGAGAAGAGAGGAGGAACAGCCGCAGGTGTGTTTTTTGGGTTTCTGGAGCCTGTTTTGGACGTAAACTGCTCATCGGAGGTCGGATTTGAGCACTTTGACATTGTAGACTGGGGTTTTGGGCCATTCCGGACGCGATGGCACTGTCCATTTTGCCAAATTCCTCACTCTTTTTCTGCTGTTTTTCTGTGTCATCTTCTCCGGTGAGTGAAGCTTCTTCTCCAATTTGTGATTGTATCTGGTATCTTTTACCCATATTGTGTGAGCTGTTTGCCCCATTGGTGTTGGCCCAAGCTCATTTGTATCTAAACATCAGAATTTCTCCTCTTTTGAGCTGAGTTTATGTGTGTGTGTGTGTGTGTGTGTGTGTGTGTGTGTGTGTGTGTGTGTGTCTCTGTGTGGAGTGGGCAAGTGGATAGTCTCTCTCCTCTCACTCCAGAGGTGTGTTCCCTGTCTCGGCCAGGTGTGTTGTGTAAGCCGAGTGGTGCCCCATAGTGTGTGTGTGTATCTTCCCAAGAGTGTCTGTCGGGTCGTTATAGAGGCCTTGTGTGTGTTTTCATCCCGCTCACATTCTTTTGGCGCCCCCACGGAGGATCTTCTTCGAGTACCTTCTGCTTCGAGCTTCGAGCTTCGAGCTTCGGGATTACATGTTGCAGGTTGCAGATTACAGGTTCCAGGTTACAGGTTACAAGGACAGGTACAGGTACAGGTGATTCACAGAGGTATAGGTAGCTGGAGTTCAGTGATATACTAGCATTGGTGTCACTTGCAGTTGTTGTGTGTATGCATCACTTGGCGCCTGTTTGAGCGCATTTTCTGTTGGATTGTACGTTACTTGTGGAAACTGCCATTGTATGCCTTTGTGGAGCCATATATGGTTTTATTTGGCAGTCCCAACCATTTCTGAGACTTGGTCTGGAAGATAGTCATTTCTGAGACTTGACTATACGCGATTTGCATTAGCCTTCGTGTGAGGGTCGATAGCGTGAGGTTTTTATTGAGCTGGGGGATTCTCAAATGTGGAGATCCTTTCGGTGATACAGGTAGCTGGAGCACCCTTTTTGTGACCTCGCCATAGGCTATGTACTAGTGAGTCCTACTTGATGCTCGGGTTCTATTGTTGACAGTTTATGCATACATAGACAATCTATATTTTGGGTTCCTACTGCTCTTCTTCTGGGGAAACTCTGTCGAAATTTTCCCAAGTTATGATGGCTGGTTTTTTGGTATTTTGAGCCATTTATGCTGTTATGCTGCTGAAATTTGGGCAAAAAATCAGAGGATAAGTCAGGTGTGCCTTCTTGGGAGCTTCATGGTTGGCTTTAATGGATGATCAAAATGGCCCTCATTTCACTCCTTTTCATTTAACTCAAAGGATTCAGATTAATGTTCATGTGTCCAGGAAGATCTTTTTCCAGCAGCGCATAGTATTTATGTTTGGGCCAAGAAAATTGAGAGAGATCCTGGAATGTCCTTTGCCGGTTGTCATTCCGATGATCAACTATGAAAACTCATTTGATGTGCATGTGTTTGTCCTTATCTAAAGCTGAGCTCCATTGAAGTTTCTGGGGATTGGGAAGTGAAAAGTTTTGGGTTCTTGCACGTGTGTTCAAAGGGATTCTCAAAGCATTGTAACTTGGGTAACCATGGCTTTCTCTTATCCTGAATTTCATGGAAGAAGTGGTGAAGATGCGGAAGACTTTCTGGAGCAAGTCGAGGTGGCATGCATAAGCAACAATATGTGTGATGAGGACAAGATTTTGAGGCTATTTGGATTGCTTTTGAAAGATGAGGCCCGTGTTTGGTTCATGGATTTGGAAGCTAAAGAAGCAGTGGCTTCTTCTTATGGTTTGAGTCTTGACAAGTTTATAGAAGCTTTTTTAGAGCGTTTCCAGGTTTTTGAAGATGCAAATGCAGTATGGAATGAAGTCAATGCTCTTAAGCAAGGTTCTTGTCAAGGTGTTGATGCCTATGTACAAGGTTTTACAGATTTATGGACTCGTTGGTGTGTTGCTCTTAAGAATGAGACCCCTCCTTGTTCATTGAAGAAAAGTTCTTTTGTTGATGGTTTGTCACCTTGGTTGCGGTTCGAGGTTGAGTTGAAGAGGCCCGAGTCTTTTGAAGATGCGGTATGCATTGCAAAGCACAAGGAATGGAAGTTTAAGCGTCTTGAGGAACATGGTATCAGTACAGGTATGCATGTGCAAGATGGATTTGACATGGAACATGAAGTTAAGCCTAAGCAGGTGAAAAGTAGCCTATCCTATGATGTTTCTCGTTTCTTCCCAAGGTCTATTGTGAAGCGTAAAGAGGTCTTGCAGGTTGACAGGTTTCTGGAAGAGCCTAAAGAGGTGAGTAATGCTTTGGATACAGGATTGAAAAGTCTTGAAGAGGATGCATTGGCTACTTGTGTACCTTGTGATTCTGGGTGTGAGTGTGAGGTTGAGGTTATTGATGATGAGCATGTATCTTTGGATACTAGTTCCTTGGAAATTAGGGAAGAGGGCAAGGTTGAGAGCCATTTTGTGGATTTGTTGGATGTGGAGCCTGTTTTGAAGCCATATTTTGATGTATGTGCAGTGATTGAACCGATTTATGAGCATGATTGTGGTTTAGAGCAGGGATCTGTATTCTTGGAGATTGATGAACCCATGCTAGAAGCTATGGATAGTGGTGATAGCCATGATTATGATGTGGATAAAGTTATGTGTGATGATGAGTATGCTTATGATGATGAGAAAGGGTTTGGCATATATGAGTCCGATCTCAGCTATGTGGATGCCTATGCTAGGGATATGTGTGCTGCGGGGATACTTTTGTGCTTTGGATATCAACAACTCTACCTTCACACAATGCTTTTAGCTACCTGGGTGCATGATTTGCAGGTTGTTGCTATGGCTGGTGAAGCCAAGATGCCAGGTGATGATTCACTTGAGTTGTCTCTATCGGTTGGGTTGAATGTGGCATGCAATATTTATGCTTTCGGAACTCCAGACATGGCGGATGCGTTAGTTGGATATGCCTATGGTGCATTTTGGTTGATTATTGACAAATGTAGGTGTGGTGTTATGATGCTTCTTGTGAATCAGGCGATATGCCTTTGGCCTTTTGATCCAGGTGGAATGAGCATCTACTAGTGCTGCTGCTGAGCATGAATGCTCTAGCAGGCTAGGGGGTGGGCAAATTATGTCAGGAGTTTTTTGGAGCAAGGGATTGCACATATGTACATACACATGCATTGTGCATCAAATGAAGAATTGCCCATTTTCCAGAGCCAGGTGGTTACGTGGGGCCCACATGTGTACAGGTAGGACAGCATGTACATAGTGCAGCGATTTTCACTATCACCAGTACTAGTATGTTTTTTCTACAATAATGAGGAGTTTATAGCACGTAAAACTTCTCGAGGAAGCTATCCGCGGGCCGACGACATGAGGTAAGCAGGCGCGTTGTCGAGAAATTTGCGGTCTTGCCAGGAAAGCACCGAGCTTATGGCTGTGAGAGTTTTTGAGAGAACTCAACAAAACTATATGAAGGAGCTAAACCATAGATGCCATGAAGACTAGGGCTTGGAAAGAAGTTCAACCAAAGAAGACTCACTCTTTCTCTCTTGCATTCACACACACACAGGAAGAACGCAAAAGAGAATGTCAAAACAATACGAAGATGAAAACATCAAGGCTATGGTCATAGCGTATCATGGGTAATATGAAAGGGTTAATGGTGAGTTAATGGCATTCAATCTTGGCTGACCAAATAGGCTACGAATTGTTCTTTGGAATTGTAGTTTTGTGCTTACCATAATATATATATTTTGTCTAGTGATTGGGATTAATTGTGTGTACAAATCCTCTTGGTTCATAGCAAGATAACTACGCTTACATCAAAAGAAAAATTATAGTCTATGAGAGGTAGTATGATGGGATCCGGTGATAGAAGTATTTCATTGAGCCTTTCAGGGCCGAAGAGAAACACTATACGTTGTTGAAAGTGTATTTTACGGCTAATCCATACGTTAATTCTAATAGATCGTACACAGTGGAAGCGATAGAAATGATCATCATGTGGGTTATTCATCTAGGATAGTATGTGAGAAATGTAGATATGAGAGAAGTGAAGAGATGAGAAGTTTCCCTCCCAAGCCCTATTCTTGCCCGTAGGCAATAAGGATACTGCGGAGAGAGATGTACCTGTAGCAAAGAGAACCTAGAGAGGATGAATTACTAAGAATGAGAGAGATAGGTTTGGTTAAGGAGATGAGATTAGATACATATATATATATATATGTTGGATTAGAGATGAAAATGAAAACAACAAGAAATCAAGAAAACATCAATATAGAACACATCTTACTTGACAAACCCTTTGGCACCATTATTGATGGAGAGAGAAGAAGAGTGGATAACTTTGATTGATACACCAAGCGCAAGACCTTCTTTGATTAGAGTTGATCTTCCAAGGTTACCTTATTGCAAGAATGGCTAGTCTCCCTCTAGGAGAAATTGTAGGCTTGGGCTTATGTTAATGGGGCTAAGTACAATTAGGCATTACTACTCACTCCCTCAAGAGGTCAAAAGGTCTATTAAGCAGGGATGCCCTCTAGCCCCCCTACTTTTTGCCATAGGATCACATCCTTTAATCGCGACGCTCGAAGCTAGTGCGGAAGGAGGGGAGTTGCAAGGCCTTGCTTTGCCAGGAAATAGCCAACTCCTAGCAAAATTTTTTGCAGAATATTCTCTCCTCTTCTTGAAGGCGTGCCCCTAGGTCATCAGAAAAGCTCTGGAGATTGTTCAAATATTCGCAGTAGCTTAGGGGTCCCAATGTAATATAGAGAAGTCAACGCTGATCTCCCTATCATAAAGTGACGCATTTGACCCTTCTGCCTAGTCGGGGGAGATTGTCACAAAAGGGAATATATTCAGACATCCGAGAGCCCCCTTGGGGGTGGACGTAACTCACAAGCAAATATTTCAGTGGGTGCTCAAAATGTTTTTTAAAAAAATGAGTAGGTGGGAGTATGCTCTTCTCCCCTTCTCGAGTCAAATAAAAGTGATGAATGCCTTAATGATTCCTTATACAATTAAAAGGCTTTTATGGAAAAATAACACAAAATCCTCCAAGCCATGGCAATGGGCCCGTTGGGAATCAGTTGCTTGGCCGGTGAATCAAGGAGGCCTCAAGATTCTTAACCATGTGGCCCACACAAAAGCTTGTCGCACCAAGTTTGTTGTTTCCTTGGCTAAATAGGATCAAGTTTGGCCTGTCATGGTCAGAGACATGATAGAAGCAGCTAAACTTGGCTCAAATGGTGGAAAGTGGAGAGGGGTGGAGGCTCATGACAAGCTGTTAGCCCCAGAGTGGTCTACCTTAAGACTGGGGGGTAGCTCAGGAGAATTGATAAGAAAATGCAATAGAGTAGCAGGACTCTTAAAGTGGGAGGAAGAAGTCAGATACTTCAAGAACTCCATTTTACATTAGTCCCCCTAGTTGTCCAAAGTTGTAGATCTGCCACAAACTCCCTATTGGATTGAGACAGCCAGGAAACTGAATAATAAGGGTCACAAGCGACTTGTGTACTTCTGGGACAGTGGCAACAAGAGTTGGAAAACTATTGACCTTCTGGTTACCCTGTACCAACTCAATAGCTTGGAGGTCTTGCTTGTCCACAAAGTGATGAAAGAGCTTGACAATTTAGTGATGCCAATCTGTGATTCGAAGTTTTACTGGAATGCGCCTGGTAATGGCCCGAAAGCAGTCTCTTATGGAAACCCCATCTTAAAAGCATTTATCAGACAATGATGCATAAGAAGAGTTGGTCTAGCCGCCTTAACAAGCTATGGAAAAAGAAATGGCCGGAGGAAAGGTGGGAGCAAGTAATGGAGAACATATGGAAGCCAAAGGTTCCGCAGCACATGAAGGTTTTTCTATGGAAGGTAATTTGGGGTGCTCTACTGATGGGGGTGAAGATTCAGGAGAGAGGGATTGGGTCAGATCGATGCTTGGGGTGCAGGATGGCTCTGGCCCACCTATTCATGGACTGCCCAACTATTAAAGGCCTCACAGGGAAAATATGCAAGTGGGTCCAAAGAACATGGAAAATTAGTTTCTTCAAGACTGACCTATTCCTTGGAGGTAAGAATTCAGGAAGTCTTGCCCTCCTCATCAGCCCTCAAATCATCAGATACTTCTTCTTACATAACGTATGGCAGGCAAGGAACCGTCGTGTGTTTGAAGGAGGTTTTGAGGTGGCAAGCTTCGCAAAAATTACTCAAGAAAGAAAAGTGCTAATATGGACGCTCGGGCGCAAGCAACACTCGGAGGATTGGTCTAGGACTACTTGTGCCTTGTTGTCAGCAGATGGAGTGACTAGGATGGGGGAAAATCTTGGCCATCGGTAAATAAAAGATCTCATAAGGACAAGTTTATGGACCTTGTGTATCGAGGAGGAGGGGGCGGGTTGGTGGGGGTGGCCGCCCTGATAGCCAATGTAATTATAGTCCTTGAATGATGTCATGGCTCAACAAGAGCATGACAAGACCTTGTAATTTTTTGGGTTGTTCAATATAATTCACTCACAATCATGAGTTTTGTTGTTACAAAAAAAAAAAGATTTGTTTCATGCCTTCGATCAACCAAGTAATTAGAAAATGAAAGGGACTTTCCATCATTTGGTGAGTGTACTTCACCTTGGGGCATAGGAAATTGGTAAAAAATGTCTTAGGGTTTGAAGCAACTTGTGCAGTTCTGGGACAATGGCAACAAGAGTCGGAAAACCATTGACCTTCTGGTTACCCAGTACCAACTCAATAGCCTTGCCAAAATCATTTTTCCTAATAGAAGAATAAAGGCATACTTAAATTCCTCCAATTTTTAGGTCAAAATTTGAAAACATTTGACGATATTTACACTAATGCTCGTAAAATTTTTGCAAGCTTCTTTAATCCTAGCTTGGAAGCTAGTGTGGATTTTGCAATTTTAGTTAGTTAAGAATACATTATACCCTATTTTTACGTGAACACTCATCCCAACATGAATTAAAATCTTCTAATAAAATAGAGGAGGTATCTAGCAAAAAAAGGCTAGTCAACACCCTTCTCCTTTAGTAACAAACCAAGTGGCATGATTCCTTTGCCTACTTGAAAGCCACTTAAAAATAAAAAAGAAGCAATATACAACATTAGAAAATTAGAGCTCCCCTTCCTCTTGAAAATTACATGTGCCATCTGCACCAGCACGGATGGCTACAAGTAGTTATAGGGGAGCCACTTCATTGAGCTAATGTGCTAACAATATTGCACAACCATCTATTGTCATTTGTTAGTGTCGCTTCTTAATTACATGTTGCAAAAGCTTGAACATACACAAGTGTATCTACAAACGCAGACACATGGTGATAAGTTATAGAGAGTTGGAGAGGGAGATAACAAAACATGCATAGGTGAGATTGATCTCAAAAAGTGGAGTTTGCAATAGCAACAAGGACATAAATGATTAAGGAGAGATGTATATGTACAATAGAGTTTGACAACGCACTGCATTGAACAATCCCAAGCACCTGCCCAAGCAAGGCTAGTTTGACAATATCAACAACACCCATGTGTGGCATATGTAATAGGAAAGAGAGATGCATCCAGTCTAAGTTGGTTTCTTGTGTGGATGTAGGAGAACTTACAACAAGCAATAAAGGTACAGGTGCAAAGATGTTATCCTCAGATTCCATATCTTACAGCTCACCTGACGAGCATGTTGTGTAAGACTCTTCATATGGTGAGAGGAAGGGCAAGAGATTAAACAGATAAATACAAATTATCTTTTCTTGATTAGAGAAATCCATCTTAAGATTCAAGAAATGCAGCATGTATTGCAGCATATCCTCTCATCAATGGCTTGAATGCTTGAGTCCCTTCCAAGGAAGAAGAGGTCCCCTTTTATAGGTGAAGGGAACCCCCAAGGGTTTACACAAGAAGAGAGGAGCCAGTGTGAACAGGAATTGGAAAAGTTGGAAATGAGCTGTCCCTGCATGATGTGGGCAGACTGGGGTCCAGTATTTTGATCATATATCCTCAACCGTAGCTCCAAATAAAAAAATAAAAATATGGGCAGAAACTTCAGCTCATTGGCTACGATTTTTATTTTAAAATCATTCTCCAATTCGGATTGGAACCTTGTGTAAAAAATTCATCAAAATAGGGTCCATTTATGGCAGCAAAAGTCTTCATGTGGTCTCCTTAGCCTTGACTTTCATTTAATTCCCAAGGACACCTCATGCCATATGAAAGCATGACATTTCTCCTTGACAAAGTTTTGTAACCATGCTTGCAATAATGCATTAAAATAAGTGTATCTTTGAAATCATGCCACCTAGTGTCCCACTAGGATTTGATTCTCTCCTAGTAGCTATTTAAAAAGAAATATAAGAAAAGTATAAAAAATACATAGAATATATATATATTGGAGTTTACCCTAGATATAGGATCTAGCTAGGGTGTGAGATGATAATGAAATAGTAGAAATAAAGAATCAATGCTTTTTGCCCCAAGTTAAAGAGGCGGAGCTATTGACACTTTTCCCATAGTATTTTTTGATGGTAAAGTAAGAATACATTACCCTTGAGATAAATAATAAGATGATATAGAAAGCTTATTTTTATACTTACATATGCATATGTACATTATAAGAAATATAATTATGTATCTAAAAAGTTACAAGATATCTCTTGTAGCATGTGTTCCCACTATGTACAAGTCACAACACGACAGCGTCAGATGGCATCTAGTGGCGTCAGGAGGTCGAACGGGGTCAATACTTGCACGCGGAGAAGTATCGACACGACGTAGGTGTTTTCTTGTGATACTTATGCAGAAAGGTCATCATGAGGACCACTTTTTGGGGCCACTCTACGTGGTGGCGAGATGCATTATTGGAAAAAAGCTGAGTGCCAGGTGTGCGGATGATGCAAAAAGGTGACAACTATGCACTGCGAGGTCAGTTTTTGGCCTGTTCGGGGTCCGTTTGAGGTCATCTAAAAGGCCAAGGGTGCCCAAGTGATAAAGCTAAGTGTGGAAACTTAAAAAAGAGAGAGAAGACCAGCAAAAAGGTGGAGAAGAGAGGAGGAACAGCCGCAGGTGTGTTTTTTGGGTTTTTGGAGCCTGTTTTGGTCGTAAACTGCTCATCCGAGGTCGGATTTGAGCACTTTGACATTGTAGACTGGGGTTTTGGTCCGTTCCGGACGCGATGGCGCTGTCCATTTTGCCAAATTCCTCACTGTTTTTCTGTGTAATCTTCTCCGGTGAGTGAAGCTTCTTCTCCAATTTGTGATTGTATCTGGTATCTTTTACCCATATTGTGTGAGCTGTTTGCCCCATTGGTGTTGGCCCAAGCTCATTTGTATCTAAACATCCGAATTTCTCCTCTTTTGAGCTGAGTTTTTGTGTGTGTGTGTGTGTGTGTGTGTGTGTGTGTGTGTGTGTGTGTGTGTGTGTGTGTGTGTGTGTGTGTGTGTGTCTCTGTGTGGAGTGGGCAAGTGGATAGTCTCTCTTCTCTCACTCCAGAGGTGTGTTCCCTGTCTCGGCCAGGTGTGTTGTGTAAGCCGAGTGGTGCCCCCATAGTGTGTGTGTGTATCTTCCCAACAGTGTGTGTCGGGTCGTTATAGAGGCGCTGTGTGTGTTTTCATCCCGCTCACATTCTTTTGGCGCCCCCACGGAGGATCTTCTTCGAGTACCTTCTGCTTCGAGCTTCGAGCCTCGAGCTTCGGGATTACATGTTGCAGGTTGTAGATTACAGGTTCCAGGTTACAGGTTACAGGTACAGGTGATTCACAGAGGTATAGGTAGCTGGAGTTCAGTGATATACTAGCATTGGTGTCACTTGCAGTTGTTGTGTGTATGCATCACTTGGCGCCTGTTTGAGCGCATTTTCTGTTGGATTGTACGTTACTTGTGGAAAGTGCCATTGTATGCCTTTGTGGAGCCATATATGGTTTTATTTGGCAGTCCCAACCATTTCTGAGACTTGGTCTGGAAGATAGTCATTTCTGAGACTTGACTATACGCGATTTGCATTAGCCTTCGTGTGAGGGTCGATAGCGTGAGGTTTTTATTGAGCTGGGGGATTCTCAAATGTGGAGATCCTTTCGGTGATACAGGTAGCTGGAGCACCCTTTTTGTGACCTCGCCATAGGCTATGTACTAGTGAGTCCTACTTGATGCTCGGGTTCTATTGTTGACAGTTTATGCATACATAGACAGTCTATATTTTGGGTTCCTACTGCTCTACTTCTGGGGAAACTCTGTCGAAATTTTCCCAAGTTATGATGGCTGGTTTTTTGGTATTTTGAGCCATTTATGTTGTTATGCTGCTGAAATTTGGGCAAAAAATCAGAGGATAAGTCAGGTGTGCCTTCTTGGGAGCTTCATGGTTGGCTTTAATGGATGATCAAAATGGCCCTCATTTCACTCCTTTTCATTTAACTCAAAGGATTCAGATTAATGTTCATGTGTCCAGGAAGATCTTTTTCCAGCAGCGCATAGTATTTATGTTTGGGCCAAGAAGATTGAGAGAGATCCTGGAATTTCCTTTGCCTGTTGTCATTCCGATGATCAACTATGAAAACTCATTTGATGTGCATGTGTTTGTCCTTATCTAAAGCTGAGCTCCATTGAAGTTTCTGGGGATTGGGAAGTGAAAAGTTTTGGGTTCTTGCACGTGTGTTCAAAGGGATTCTCAAAGCATTGTAACTTGGGTAACCATGGCTTTCTCTTATCCGGAATTTCATGGAAGAAGTGGTGAAGATGCGGAAGACTTTCTGGAGCAAGTCGAGGTGGCATGCATAAGCAACAATATGTGTGATGAGGACAAGATTTTGAAGCTATTTGGATTGCTTTTGAAAGATGAGGCCCGTGTTTGGTTCATGGATTTGGAAGCTAAAGAAGCAGTGGCTTCTTCTTATGGTTTGAGTCTTGACAAATTTATAGAAGCTTTTTTAGAGCGTTTCCAGGTTTTTGAAGATGCAAATGCAGTATGGAATGAAATCAATGCTCTTAAGCAAGGTTCTTGTCAAGGTGTTGATGCCTATGTACAAGGTTTTACAGATTTATGGACTCGTTGGTGTGTTGCTCTTAAGAATGAGACCCCTCCTTGTTCATTGAAGAAAAGTTCTTTTGTTGATGGTTTGTCACCTTGGTTGCGGTTCGAGGTTGAGTTGAAGAGGCCCGAGTCTTTTGAAGATGCGGTATGCATTGCAAAGCACAAGGAATGGAAGTTTAAGCGTCTTGAGGAACATGGTATCAGTACAGGTATGCATGTGCAAGATGGATTTGACATGGAACATGAAGTTAAGCCTAAGCAGGTGAAAAGTAGCCTATCCTATGATGTTTCTCGTTTCTTCCCAAGGTCTATTGTGAAGCGTAAAGAGGTCTTGCAGGTTGATAGGTTTCTGGAAGAGCCTAAAGAGGTGAGTAATGCTTTGGATACAGGATTGAAAAGTCTTGAAGAGGATGCATTGGCTACTTGTGTACCTTGTGATTCTGGGTGTGAGTGTGAGGTTGAGGTTATTGATGATGAGCATGTATCTTTGGATACTAGTTCCTTGGAAATTAGGAAAGAGGGCAAGGTTGAGAGCCATTTTGTGGATTTGTTGGATGTGGAGCCTGTTTTGAAGCCATATTTTGATGTATGTGCAGTGATTGAACCGATTTATGAGCATGATTGTGGTTTAGAGCAGGGATCTGTATTCTTGGAGATTGATGAACCCATGCTAGAAGCTATGGATAGTGGTGATAGCCATGATTATGATGTGGATAAAGTTATGTGTGATGATGAGTATGCTTATGATGATCAGAAGGGGTTTGGCATATATGAGTCCGATCTCAGCTATGTGGATGCCTATGCTAGGGATATGTGTGCTGCGGGGATACTTTTGTGCTTTGGATATCAACAACTCTACCTTCACACAATGCTTTTAGCTACCTGGGTGCATGATTTGTAGGTTGTTGCTATGGCTGGTGAAGCCAAGATGCCAGGTGATGATTCACTTGAGTTGTCTCTATCGGTTGGGTTGAATGTGGCATGCAATATTTATGCTTTCGGAACTCCAGACATGGCGAATGCGTTAGTTGGATATGCCTATGGTGTATTTTGGTTGATTGTTGACAAATGTAGGTGTGGTGTTATGATGCTTCTTGTGAATCAGGCGATATGCCTTTGGCCTTTTGATCCAGGTGGAATGAGCATCTACTAGTGCTGCTGCTGAGCATGAATGCTCTAGCAGGCTAGGGGGTGGGCAAATTATGTCAGGAGTTTTTTGGAGCAAGGGATTGCGCATATGTACATACACATGCATTGTGCATCAAATGAGGAATTGCCCATTTTCCAGAGCCAGGTGGTTACGTGGGGCCCACATGTGTACAGGTAGGACAACATGTACATAGTGCAGCGATTTTCGCTATCACCAGTACTAGTATGTTTTTTCTACAATAATGAGGAGTTTATAGCGCGTAAAACTTCTCGAGGACGCTATCCGCGGGCCGACGACATGAGGTAAGCAGGCGCGTCAGATGGCATCTAGTGGCGTCAGGAGGTCGAACGGGGTCAATACTTGCACGCGGAGAAGTATGGACACGACGTAGGTGTTTTCTTGTGATACTTATGCAGAAAGGTCATCATGAGGACCACTTTTTGGGGCCACTCTACGTGGTGGCGAGATGCATTATTGGAAAAAAGCTGAGTGCCAGGTGTGCGGATGATGCAAAAAGGTGACAACTATGCACTGCGAGGTCAGTTTTTGGCCTGTTCGGGGTCCGTTTGAGGTCATCTAAAAGGCCAAGGGTGCCCAAGTGATAAAGCTAAGTGTGCGAACTGAAAAAAGAGAGAGAAGACCAGAAAAAACGTGGAGAAGAGAGGAGGAACAGCCGCAGGTGTGTTTTTTGGGTTTTTGGAGCCTGTTTTGGTCGTAAACTGCTCATCCGAGGTCGGATTTGAGCACTTTGACATTGTAGACTGGGGTTTTGGGCGGTTCCGGACGCGATGGCGCTGTCCATTTTGCCAAATTCCTCACTCTTTTTCTGCTATTTTTTTGTGTCATCTTCTCCGCTGAGTGAAGCTTCTTCTCCAATTTGTGATTGTATCTGGTATCTTTTACCCATATTGTGTGAGCTGTTTGCCCCATTGGTGTTGGCCCAAGCTCATTTGTATCTAAACATCAGAATTTCTCCTCTTTTGAGCTGAGTTTTTGTGTGTGTGTGTGTGTGTGTGTCTCTGTGTGGAGTGGGCAAGTGGATAGTCTCTCTTCTCTCACTCCAGAGGTGTGTTCCCTGTCTCGGCCAGGTGTGTTGTGTAAGCCGAGTGGTGCCCCCATAGTGTGTGTGTGTATCTTCCCAAGAGTGTGTGTCGGGTCGTTATAAAGGCGCTGTGTGTGTTTTCATCCCGCTCACATTCTTTTAACAGAATGTGAGCGGGATGAAAACACACACAGCGCCTCTATAACGACCCGACACACACTCTTGGGAAGATACACACACAAAAGAATGTGAGCGGGATGAAAACACACACAGTGCCTCTATAACGACCCGACACACACTCTTGGGAAGATACACACACACTATGGGGGCACCACTCGGCTTACAGAACACACCTGGCCGAGACAGGGAACACACCTCTGGAGTGAGAGGAGAGAGACTATCCACTTAAAAGAATGTGAGCGGGATGAAAACACACAAAGCGCCTCTATAACGATCCGACACACACTCTTGGGAAGATACACACACACACACTATGGGGGCACCACTCGGCTTACACAACACACCTGGCCGAGACAGGGAACACACCTCTGGAGTGAGAGGAGAGAGACTATCCACTTGCCCACTCCACACAGAGACACACACACACACACACCCAAATAACTCAGCTCAAAAGAGGATAATTTCTGATGTTTAGATACAATTGAGCTTGGGCCAACACCAATGGGGCAAACAGCTCACACAATATGGGTAAAATAAGCCAGATACAATCACAAACTAGAGCAGAAACTTCGCTCATAGGAGAAACATACACAGAAAAACAGCAGGAAAAGAGTGAGGAATTTGGAAAAATGGACAGCGCCATCGCGTCCGGAACGGCCCAAAACCCCAGTCTACAATGTCAAAGTGCTCAAATCCGACCTCGGATGAGCAGTTTACGGCCAAAACAGGCTCCAAAAACCCAAAAAACACACCTGCGGCTATTCCTCCTCTCTTCTCCACGTTTTTTCTGGTCTTCTCTCTCTTTTTTCAGTTCCCACACTTAGCTTTATCACTTGGGCACCCTTGGCCTTTTAGATGACCTCAAACGGACCCCGAACAGGCCAAAAACTGACCTCGCAGTGCATAGTTGTCACCTTTTTGCATCATCCGCACACCTGGCACTCAGCTTTTTTCCAATAATGCATCTCGCCACCACGTAGAGTGGCCCCAAAAAGTGGTCCTCATGATGACCTTTCTGCATAAGTATCACAAGAAAACACCTATGTCGTGTCCATACTTCTCCGCGTGCAAGTATTGACCCCGTTCGACCTCCTGACGCCACTAGATGCCATCTCACGCACCTGCTTACCTCATGTCGTCGGCCCGCGGATAGATTCCTCGAGAAGTTTTACGCGCTATAAACTCCTCATTATTGTAGAAAAAACATACTAGTACTGGTGATAGCGAAAATCGCTGCACTATGTACATGTTGTCCTACCTGTACACATGTGGGCCCCACGTAACCACCTGGCTCTGGAAAATGGGCAATTCCTCATTTGATGCACAATGCATGTGTATGTACATATGCGCAATCCCTTGCTCCAAAAAACTCCTGACATAATTTGCCCACCCCCTAGCCTGCTAGAGCATTCATGCTCAGCAGCAGCACTAGTAGATGCTCATTCCACCTGGATCAAAAGGCCAAAGGCATATCGCCTGATTCACAAGAAGCATCATAACACCACACCTACATTTGTCAACAATCAACCAAAATACACCATAGGCATATCCAACTAACGCATTCGCCATGTCTGGAGTTCCGAAAGCATAAATATTGCATGCCACATTCAACCCAACCGATAGAGACAACTCAAGTGAATCATCACCTGGCATCTTGGCTTCACCAGCCATAGCAACAACCTACAAATCATGCACCCAGGTAGCTAAAAGCATTGTGTGAAGGTAGAGTTGTTGATATCCAAAGCACAAAAGTATCCCCGCAGCACACATATCCCTAGCATAGGCATTCACATAGCTGAGATCGGACTCATATATGCCAAACCCCTTCTGATCATCATAAGCATACTCATCATCACACATAACTTTATCCACATCATAATCATGGCTATCACCACTATCCATAGCTTCTAGCATGGGTTCATCAATCTCCAAGAATACAGATCCCTGCTCTAAACCACAATCATGCTCATAAATCGGTTCAATCACTGCACATACATCAAAATATGGCTTCAAAACAGGCTCCACATCCAACAAATCCACAAAATGGCTCTCAACCTTGCCCTCTTTCCTAATTTCCAAGGAACTAGTATCCAAAGATACATGCTCATCATCAATAACCTCAACCTCACACTCACACCCAGAATCACAAGGTACACAAGTAGCCAATGCATCCTCTTCAAGACTTTTCAATCCTGTATCCAAAGCATTACTCACCTCTTTAGGCTCTTCCAGAAACCTGTCAACCTGCATGACCTCTTTACGCTTCACAATAGACCTTGGGAAGAAACGAGAAACATCATAGGATAGGCTACTTTTCACCTGCTTAGGCTTAACTTCATGTTCCATGTCAAATCCATCTTGCACATGCATACCTGTACTGATATCATGTTCCTCAAGACGCTTAAACTTCCATTCCTTGTGCTTTGCAATGCATACCGCATCTTCAAAAGACTCGGGCCTCTTCAACTCAACCTCGAACCGCAACCAAGGTGACAAACCATCAACAAAAGAACTTTTCTTCAATGAACAAGGAGGGGTCTCATTCTTAAGAGCAACACACCAACGAGTCCATAAATCTGTAAAACCTTGTACATAGGCATCAACACCTTGACAAGAACCTTGCTTAAGAGCATTGATTTCATTCCATACTGCATTTGCATCTTCAAAAACCTGGAAACGCTCTAAAAAAGCTTCTATAAACTTGTCAAGACTCAAACCATAAGAAGAAGCCACTGCTTCTTTAGCTTCCAAATCCATGAACCAAACACGGGCCTCATCTTTCAAAAGCAATCCAAATAGCCTCAAAATCTTGTCCTCATCACACATATTGTTGCTTATGCATGCCACCTCGACTTGCTCCAGAAAGTCTTCCGCATCTTCACCACTTCTTCCATGAAATTCCGGATAAGAGAAAGCCATGGTTACCCAAGTTACAATGCTTTGAGAATCTCTTTGAACACACGTGCAAGAACCCAAAACTTTTCACTTCCCAATCCCCAGAAACTTCAATGGAGCTCAGCTTTAGATAAGGACAAACACATGCACATCAAATGAGTTTTCATAGTTGATCATCGGAATGACAACAGGCAAAGGAAATTCCAGGATCTCTCTCAATCTTCTTGGCCCAAACATAAATACTATGCGCTGCTGGAAAAAGATCTTCCTGGACACATGAACATTAATCTGAATCCTTTGAGTTAAATGAAAAGGAGTGAAATGAGGGCCATTTTGATCATCCATTAAAGCCAACCATGAAGCTCCCAAGAAGGCACACCTGACTTATCCTCTGATTTTTTGCCCAAATTTCAGTAGCATAACAGCATAAATGGCTCAAAATACCAAAAAACCAGCCATCATAACTTGGGAAAATTTCGACAGAGTTTCCCCAAAAGTAGAGCAGTAGGAACCCAAAATATAGACTGTCTATGTATGCATAAACTGTCAACAATAGAACCCGAGCATCAAGTAGGACTCACTAGTACATAGCCTATGGCGAGGTCACAAAAAGGGTGCTCCAGCTACCTGTATCACCGAAAGGATCTCCACATTTGAGAATCCCCCAGCTCAATAAAAACCTCACGCTATCGACCCTCACACGAAGGCTAATGCAAATCGCGTATAGTCAAGTCTCAAAAATGACTATCTTCCAGACCAAGTCTCAGAAATGGCTGGGACTGCCAAATACAACCATATATGGCTCCACAAATGCATACAATGACAGTTTCCACAAGTAACGTACAATCCAACAGAAAATGCGCTCAAACAGGCGCCAAGTGATGCATACACACAACAACTGCAAGTGACACCAATGCTAGTATACCATTGAACTCCAGCTACCTGTACCTGTGTGAATCACCTGTACCTGTACCTGTACCTGTACCTATCCCTGTAACCTGGAACCTGTAATCTGCAACCTGCAACATGTAATCCCGAAGCTCGAAGCTCGAAGCTCGAAGCTCGAAGCTCGAAGCTCGAAGCAAAAGGTACTTGAAGAAGATCCTCCGTGGGGGCGCCAAAAGAATGTGAGCGGGATGAAAACACACACAGCGCCTCTATAACGACCCGACACACACTCTTGGGAAGATACACACACACACTATGGGGGCACCACTCGGCTTACACAACACACCTGGCCGAGACAGGGAACACACCTCTGGAGTGAGAGAAGAGAGACTATCCACTTGCCCACTCCACACAGAGACACACACACACACACACACAAAAACTCAGCTCAAAAGAGGAGAAATTCTGATGTTTAGATACAAATGAGCTTGGGCCAACACCAATGGGGCAAACAGCTCACACAATATGGGTAAAAGATACCAGATACAATCACAAATTGGAGAAGAAGCTTCACTCAGCGGAGAAGATGACACAAAAAAATAGCAGAAAAAGAGTGAGGAATTTGGCAAAATGGACAGCGCCATCGCGTCCGGAACCGCCCAAAACCCCAGTCTACAATGTCAAAGTGCTCAAATCCGACCTCGGATGAGCAGTTTACGACCAAAACAGGCTCCAAAATGAGCAAAAACACACCTGCGGCTGTTCCTCCTCTCTTCTCCACGTGTTTTCTGGTCTTCTCTCTCTTTTTTCAGTTTGCACACTTAGCTTTATCACTTGGGCACCCTTGGCCTTTTAGATGACCTCAAACGGACCCCGAACAGGCCAAAAACTGACCTCGCAGTGCATAGTTGTCACCTTTTTGCATCATCCGCACACCTGGCACTCAGCTTTTTTCCAATAATGCATCTCGCCACCACGTAGAGTGGCCCCAAAAAGTGGTCCTCATGATGACCTTTCTGCATAAGTATCACAAGAAAACACCTACCTCGTGTCCATACTTCTCCGCGTGCAAGTATTGACCCCGTTCGACCTCCTGACGCCACTAGATGCCATCTGACGCACCTGCTTACTTCATGTCGTCGGCCTGCGGATAGCTTCCTTGAGAAGTTTTACGCGCTATAAACTCCTCAGTATTGTAGAAAAAACATACTGGTATTGATAATAGTGAAAATCGTTGCACTATGTACATGTTGTCCTACCTGTACACATGTGGGCCCCACGTAACCACCTGGCTCTGGAAAATGGGCAATTCTTCATTTGATGCACAATGCATGTGTATGTACATATGCGCAATCCCTTGCTCCAAAAAACTCCTGACAACGTGTAGAGCTTCAAGCCAATATCATAACTCGTGGTCAGCATCTCTTCTTCATCTTCAAACCTGTGTCCTTCATCTTTTGGATTGCTTCAACTTTTGCAGGACTTGGCCTTCTTCCTTCAGAACTGCACATGTGTCCCACAATTAAGATCTCCTTAGCTCCAAAAGTCGATTTTTGACCTGAAAGTGTTAAGTTAACTTCTTCAAGCCTTGATAATATAGCATCACATTCAGCAATATGTTGAGCAACAAACTGTCTGCACCCCCTCTAGTCTTTTGCTTCATCTTTTGAGCCTTCTTCACAGCCCTTAATTGGTAGATCATCAATGAAAGGCATGGTAACATGTGGGATAAAGTCCCTTAATGCCTTATTCGTGCCGTTCATCATATGAGCTACTGAATTAGTAGCACCCTGTGGCAGAGTGCACATCCTTACCAAACCAAGAGGAGTACGCATTGTAGTAAGATCCCTGCTCTCCAAAGCTAACTGGAATTGATCATATCCTGAATAAAGATCTCCCATGGAGTAAATAGATATACCTGCAAAGGCCTTAGCAAATTCATCCACAATTGGGCTAGTACCCACATTGCAGATTGTTACCTTGTTAACCGATTGCATATTCTAAATGAACCTTAATGTGCCATTTTTCTTTGGAACAGTAAACCATCGATTAGAATATGGAGCACATGACGGCTCCAAAATTCCCATTTAAATCTTTTCATTGAGCAAATTGATGAGCTTTGGCAAGTGAGCTTTAGGAACTGGAATAGGACGCAAGCTCCATGGCATGTGTGGAACAGTGAAAATAACCATTGGTTAAACAACACTCAGATCCACACACCCTATCTCATTTGGATCAAAAGTGAAAGCTTTGTTTTTCGAGCATACCTTGAAAACATTTGATCTCCTCTTCATTGAGGAAACCGTCTTCACCAACCTTCAGCTGTTGTATTGTCTCCTTAGTAAACTTATGCCCTATGTTCTTCGGATCTCTGAGTATAGGCTGTCGAGAAGCCTCCTTGATCATCCCATCACTTCCTTCTGGTAGCAGTGTAGCCACTGGTCTCACTTTCTTTGCAATAGTCTTGTATTTGGTCTCTACCTGTGCTTCAACAGTTTCACCTGAATCATCTTCAATATGCATAAGTGCTTCATATGAACTTAACTCATCATACATGTCCATTGAATGAACCTTGACTACTTCAGTTCCACTTTGTAACCTGTTTTGCCTGATCTCTTCAAGCACTGACATAGTATCTTCATAAGATACCTCTTCAAAGACTCCTAAAATCACATCATCAGATTCAAGCACATCACAACCCTGCAATTCACTTTGAATACCTGAAACATACTGTTTTTCCCACTTTGGCAGATCATTAAATTTTCTGAAAGAGATTGAACCTTCAGATGTTACCCCAAAAACCCCGAAGAAAGCTTCTCTTTGCAAGAACTTCTCCTCACTGTACCACCATAGTCCCGCTTCATAATGGCACTCCGAGAAAATCTTGTGCAAACCTGTGCTCTCTAAACTCCTTGCGTATCTTCGGCATTGGATGATCACGTAGACTGGCCTTATTCCTAACATGTTCAACACATACAGTCAAGAATTGCACTACTTTCTTACCATCACAGCTCTGAACCCTTGCATAGGCCGAGCCATCATCCAGCACTTTGGTTTCCATTCGCACAGCCGTAATGTATGGTTGCCCCAGAATTAAAGGATAAGAGGAATGCTCCTGTATAAAGAAGTTTTGCTCATCACAGACATCCCCTACAGTTACCTTAACATTGGCACATGCACCATAGAGGTCGCCTAGAAGCATATTGGCAACTCGAATCCTCCAACCATGGTCCACATCAATAGGCCATTTCCCCTTTTTGTGCAAGCTTTGAGCCATCAAATTGATCTCCGATCCATGATCTATGAGTGCTAAGACCGGTTCTTCGATGTCGCCCAGCTTTACAACAGTTTCGGTTGTTGCTCTTACCCACTGAGTCCTCGAAAAGTGACTCCTTGGTATGCTTTCACTATCTTCATCTTCATTGAAATGAGCATGCCTTACCTCAGGTACGGTTGGATTTGACACCACCACAGACCTCAACTCTTCTTCTTCTTCAAGTTTCGCCAAATACTCTTCATAGTTGTCTAGAATTGCTTCAATGTGGCGTACCGCCTGGCTCTTCACTGAATCCGGCTCCTGTTCACTTGGTATTTGCCGCTTCCTTTTGATGATATCTATTATCTCCTCATGAAACTCACGTTTGGCAATCCCCAATATATCACCCAATGTGATCTCCACCTTGCTATTCAGAATTCGCTCTTCAAAGACTTTCTTTAAATCTATAGCTAATTCAATGTCAGACTTGAGCTTATAAGAGGGTCCCATGGGTTTACCTTGCTTTTTGTCCTTAGGTGCATCCTCCATCACCACTTCAGGAGCGGGCTTAGGAGCAGGACTTTCTTCTTTCTTGTTGTTGAGCCTCATTGTCCTCTTCGATGTCCTAGGAGCTTCTTCATCTCTTTTCCGCTTCTCCTCCACCATAGCCTCATTGGCTTGAGACTTCGCAATGAATGCATACACTAAGAGGGAATCCACTGGATCAGTCAACCCTGTGGTTTCTCGAATTGAATTCCCTACTTGCCGCAGCTTCCCATAAGTTACCTATCCAATTTCTGTTGTCTTCAAAGCATAAGGCCATAATTGACCCTTGGTACCTGCACCATCTTCATCACCCTTCCCGCAGACTTGCAGCCCATAAGTAGCTGCCTCCACAATAGCAACATTATGATGAATCTCATCAACTATCTCCTTCATGCCGCCCCTACCGAAGTTCAGGCAGAGCATCTCACCTGTTGCCCTAAGGTGTATCTTCTTGTCCTTCCAGAACACGACATTCTTTTTATATGCTTCGTCAAATTCATCACATTCCTTAACATACTTGTGGTCTTCACTGTCACACCGCATGCATCGGTCCCATCCTTTGCGTAGTGGTTCTTGCCTAGGCTCCGATGTAGACCCCTTTGCAGCTAGACCATCAAATTTAACAGCTTTAAAATTCAAATTCAATTCTTGAATACCTTTTACCAATTCGTCAAGAACTAGCTCCTCCACTCTGGGTATTGCCGAGGTTGTTTTCTGTTTAGGTTCCTCCTCCGCAACATCCATGATGTCAGCCACGATCATCTTGTCGACTCTCATCTGTCGTTTCACGATCATGTTGACTACTTCGGTGACTACCTTCCAGCCGGATGTTAAGCCCAATTCTCCACTTGGATCCTCTAGCAATTGCACTAAACTCTTCAGAAGTTGAGGATCAGCAGCCTGAATGAACAGCTCAACCTTTTGATCCCTCGTTGAATGTTGTTCTGTCGAAGACAGTTGCTCAAATTTCTTCTCAAATTCCTGCATTAACTCTCATGCAGACAGATTTTTGTTCTTCTTCTGCACCCACTTCATGAAACTTTGCCTGGTTACTCTTTGAGAATCCTCCAGGAAGTATTCCTCCTGAAGCGCCTTCTTGAAATCTTGCCAATTCGGGCCTTGAAGCACCTGAATTTCTTTAATTCGACTTCTAAGTTCCGGCTCAGCAACAATCAAGTGGAAGCCTTCTATTGCGTTCTAATCATCAATTCCATTCTCTTCCATTGCCTGTTCATAAATATTGCAGAATTTGCTAATATCCCGGCCTTCAAATCGATGCAATTTCTCGGTAACTGTGTGTCGAGCTTTACGGATCCTCTCCTGCAAATTGTACTGCTATTGAGCAGCCTGCTGTTCTTGCATGTAAGCAGCAAATTGCTACATCATTTGCTGCATGGCAGCCTCTTGCGGTGACGACATCCTTCTTCACCACACTGCTCACCCCGGCTCGTTTCGCGTCGGGTTCACCAAGAATGTCGGGGGATAATTGTGCGAAAGGTAAGCCGGGAAGGCACCGAACCCCTGGCTGTGAGAGGTGCAGAAAACAAGTTGTAGCAGATACAATTTACCGACAGTAGTATTTAAATCAAGCAGTCCAGTTAATTCCCAGTTAATCGACAAAATCCATGATTAATCAATCACTAATGGAGCTTAAATGCTCTTTACAAGAAGAAATCCTGGCTTAATCCAGATGCTAACCAAAAAAAATTGATAGAATTTTGCTTACTCTACCTTCTACTTCCTGATTTGAATGGTCACTGCTAACGGTTTAAGATTAGGCTTAGTTTTGGCTTACGGTTTGGCTTGAGGGCCTAAGCTTGAAGATTAAGCGAGCTTAAGAGCTTGTAGACATTAATAGGAATCCCGATCTTAAAGATTCCGGATTAAGCTTAAGAGCTTCCGGCTATGGAGGTTCAAAGATGGTGTTTTTGAGGATTACCAAGAGGTTAAGGACCTTCTTCCGCGGAGAGAAGAGCTCAAAGAAGATGGAGATTAAGAGTATGTATTAAGAGCTTAAGAGTTCTATTCAGCAATCTTAAGATATGTAGACTAAGAGATGGAGCTTAAGAGCCTTCGGAGATTATGAGGAGAAAAAAAAGAGCTTATGTCGATCTTGGTTATGAAGGGCTTAAGGGTATGGAGCTTAAGAAGATATAGCTTAAGAGCATTCAGTTTTTGAGGAGGAGGAGAAGAAGAGCTTTCCACCCCGCTTTTGAACCACACGTTCTTCCCTTTTTTTGCATGGGCCTCCTCTTGCTAAAAATATTGAGGCACCCATTAGCGATGTCGCTAATGGGTTCGGCCTCTTGCTGATGTGGCAGTTGGCTGGCGACCTGCATCGTTTGCAGCGGGACCGGTTTCGAATCTGCTCGCGAGGCCCTCCTGGTCGCTCTCATTCCTGCAACGACCTTGTCCGAGCACTATACAGCCCAGCGCGTTCTGGTTTTCTTTACCTGCGCCCTCGCTGCCTGCACCCTCGCCATCTCCTTCACGCTTTTCTTAGGTTTTAAAACCCCTTTTTTTACTAAGTGACCAGCCAACCCTTGGCCTTTGGGCGGGCAGCCATATTATTTGAGGTCGTGGCTTATTATGGCCCTTGAAAGGGCAACATTTGGCATACATATCGGCCAAGGAAATTCCAAGGAGTATATCTTGGGTTGACATCCCATTAAGCATACATATTGGGGAAGCATTTCCAGGCACAACAATTGGGCGGTCGGCCTTCGTAAAGGCATCACATTTGGCATACAAATCGGTCAAAAGCTTGGGACTTCATGTCCGATGCGCATGTCGGTCAAAGCTTTGCTAGGCTTATTCATTGGCGGCCATAAGAATCGTAAGGGAATCACATGTGGCATACATATCTTTAAGTTGCAAATACAGGTGATTGCATTGAAGCAAGGCCTTCCCATCACATCCGATAAAAAGTGTCAGAGTTACTTTCCTGTCAGCCGGGTATTACCAATACGACCACTGTCGGCCAAGCACTGCATCAAATGACATCCCGGTCATGAGACCCATCAAGCTATTTCTGCTCCGGCATCCCAAACCCTAGATAATAGACAAAATTTCCAGCTGAGACACCGATCGAGCCGATTGGACTGGTACGGAACCGGCCCCCGGTGAATTTCTATCGGTGGCCAATATCTTGGCGACCGGGACTCCGATCCCACTGATCTCAAAAGACCGACGCGCTCCACAAAGTGAGCACTTCAGCCTGATGCATTCATTTCATTTTTATTCCATCAGCTGTTGTTGCCCAATCTGGCACAGATTTGCAATCGACTTGAACTTTAAACTGCCATAACTTCTTCATCGTAGCTCCAATTGACGAGCCGTAAAGACAGGCCGGTAGAGCACATCGAGCACTGCAATTCTAGGGCACAATACCCCATGCATGTTCACTTCAAGCATAACACTTTTTAACTTTATTAAGGCATGTTTTGGCCCTTTTAGCCGCATTTGACATACATTCTACATTGAACTCGGCCTGCAACCATCCCTTAATCACTGTTCATTAAACATATAAGCTTCAAACAAACTTAATGTGCATTTTCCTGGCATCTTTCTTTGCATGGGAGCGGAGCTACACGACACGGTTCCTAGAGTTTTGTGCACTGCAAGGATATGGCATACATGCATTGGATAATACTTTCCACGTTCCCTTTAATGATTATCACATGCATTCCCACTTGCCATTTTCCCCATAAACACTGGTACTAACTCTGATAGTCTACTGACTCTACCACTCACACTGTTTTATCACGCTGAGACTTTTCTAGCACATTCCACTAGTTCTGGTACTGGTTGTACATGGAAGAGGTTTAGAATGACTGGTTCTGAAAGTTCCTGGTCATCAGTACCCAGAATGCCAGTATCTTCTTCTTTAGAAGTCTCTTTCTCATTAGAATAATATAGCTTGATCTTGGCCCCATTGTAGACACCTGGCAGCAGTAATCTAGATATATCGTTCAAAATTATTGTGCCATTGGAGAACACCCAGTTGAGCTATCTTTAAATTTGGTTTCTTAGGGCCCAGTTTGGATTGATAGAGAAAACCCAAGTTGCCCTTCTGGAACTCCCTAACTTTGATTCTTTAATCATGCCAGTGCTTTCTTCTTTGCTGAACAATCTCTTGTTCCAGCATGGCATGTTTTCTTAACTCATCCAACTACGCTACTTCCTCCAGTCTATGTTTGAGATTATGATTGAAATCCAATCCATACTCAACCACCATCACTACAGCTTCAGTACCATACACCATTCTGAAAGGTGTCATTCCAGTGGTGACTTTATAAGCTGTTACGTAGACCCATAGAGCACTTTGGAGCTTAAGATCCCACTGGAGCGGCTCCTTCTGCACAATCTTGGTGAGAATGTTCTTCATGGTTTTGTTACTCATCTCTGCTTGCCCATTGCACCTAGGATAATACGGCATTGACTTCGTGTGCTTAACTGAGAGAATTTCCATCAGAATATCCATAGTATCATTAATAAAATGTGTCACTTGATCAGACACAATCTCAACTAGGAATCCATAGTAGCAGATTATATTTTCAAATAGGAATACAGCAGTGGACTTCGCAGTGTTATCTGAAAGATCCTTGGCCTCTATCCATTTGGTGGCATAACAAGGTAGCCATCAATATATATCGGTTCTTCCTTGGAGTGACCTTCTTGAATGGTCCCATGAAGTCCAGACCCCATTCATAAATACTCCCAGTGGTTGAACTTAAGTAAGTGGAGTCATATCAGTTGTTGTTGGTCTGCCCATTCTCTAACATATATCACAAGTTTTATAAAAACTTTGAACATAAGATATCGGAGTTTGCCACCACAATCTAGCCTGCAAAATCTTCTTATAAGTAATATCAATGGAGAAATGTCATCCAAAATCCCCATCGTGTGCTTCAAAAATAACTTGCATTCTTCCTTCCATTAGCATACACCTTTGAAGAACCCCATCTACTCCCAATCTATAGAGCAATCCTCCTATGATGGTGAACTTCAGACTCTTAATAATCAGATCCTTCTTCTGATTCTGAGTCCAATTTTCTGGGAATCCTCCTTTGGAAAGGAACTGATATACATCATACCATTCTGGATCTGTGTTTTCCTCAGTTGTCACCTGAAATAGCTCTGTGTCTACTGGCTCATCTTTCAAGGATATTTCTGAGTAGCCGTCAGTACTTTTGGATAAGAAGTCAGCACCACAATGAGTTTTATTGGGCTTGTGAAATATACGAAATTCAAACTCCATCAGGAACATCATCCATCTAATCAATCTTCCTTGAATAATAACTTTGTTAATAAAAAATAATAATACCTAATGATCCACATAGAAATGAAATAGCTTGCCCAGTAAATAATGTTAGAATTTGGTAGCACTAAAAACCATTCCTAAGGGTTCTCCCTCCGTAGTAGTATATCCTTGTTCAACCTGACTGAATTGCTGACTGGCAAAATACATTGGATAATCAGTCCTCCCTTGTGGTTGAGCCAGTATTGCTCCCATTGCCAATCCCAAAGCATCGTCATGCACATGGAAGATAACATCCCAATCCGGTTGTCGGAGTACTGGCTTATTGATAATGGCATCTTTCAGACATTGAAAACTCTCCTCACATTCAGCAGTCCAGATGAACTTGTCGGTTTTCTTTGTGAGCTCATACAAGGGTAATGCCTTGGAAGCAAACATATGAATAAATCTTATATAAAAATTGATATATCCCAAAATTGAACTTAGCTTTGATGATGTGCGGGTGCCTTGGCCTGCTGGACACACTAGATCTTATCATTGGCCATCTCTATGCCATTCCTAGACACTATATGTCCAAGTAGTTGTCCCTTCCAGACCAGAAAAATAGATTTGAATGGGTTCAAACAGATCCTCTTTTCCTTACATATTTGGAAGACCATTTTCAAAAATAATAAATGCTTCTCCTCTATCAAGAATACAGTGAATTCATCGATGAATATGGCTAGGAATCGGTGCAAATATTCACTAAATAGCTCCATCATGCAACATTGGAATGTCGTTGGAGCATTGCCAAGACCAAATGGCATGGCTAGATACATGAATGCACCCCATTTAGTAATAAAAGTGGTTTTACTCCGATCTTCAGGAGCAATCTTGAGCTAATTATAACCACTATAGCCATCATAAAGCTATACATCTCATGGCATGCAATCTCATCAAGAAGCATGTTTGTAAAAGGTAATGGAAAAGGATCTTTGATGGTTTGAGCATTCAACTTTTGATAATCCACACAAACTCTGAGCTTTCCATTCTTCTTGGACACTACCACAATTGGAAATAACCAGTCATTACTGGCTACCTCTGTGATGAATCCCTCCTTCAGAAGGTTGTCAATTTATTATGTGACCTTCTTATGTAGTTTGGATTCATTTTGTACCATTGCAGATGCAATGGTCTAGCATCTAGCTTTAAAGGTATTCTATGTTGACAGACCTCTGGATCTACACCTTTTAGATTGCTATGTTCCCATGCAAATATGTCTTTGTGCTTCTGGAACATGTGTCAGGCTTTTTCGTTCATTCTTGGGTTCAAATGCTTGTTTACTTTGATTAATCGAGGACTTTCCTCAGAACCCATATTCCATTCTTTGATTTCTTGAACATTTGGAAGCAACCAATTAGGCCCACCTCCTTCCCTTTTGGTTGACTCCTCAACATAATCCCAAGCCGGACCTTGTAGTTCTGAACTATCATTTTAAACTTTACTAACTTCTTTAGATTGCACTTCTTTAGTGGCCGTTGGTGTACTGGAATCTGAGAATTCTTCTTTGGAGTCAACTGGTTTCTCTCACTGTCCAATTAGCTGAACTGGTCGTTCTCCAGGATTCAGTTTAGTAAACTGGCCTAGAAATTGCTTCCTTTGCTTTTTAGCCTGATCCTTGTCAAATAATATTGCATTTGGATCTATCTCGGCCAATGAAAAAATATTCATTGTTGCTAGCATCCTCTTAATCTTCTTTACCCCATACTTTTGGCAAAGCTCTTCTTGTCGCAGTGACTTCCTCCAGCTTTTGGTGTTGTTTGTCTGGATTTTAATTCTTCCATTAGAGCCTTGTATTGTCAGAGTCTGATTGGCATAATCGTGAACATCTTTGTGCCGTTTGCAACCACGGGCGTCCCAATAGCATCCCATATGCGCCTTGCACATCCAATACTAAGAAGCTGGTATTGAACTTTTCTTTTCCCACCCTTATCTACATATTTTTTATCATCTTGGTTGCCTGCGCAGCTCTATGATCGGCCATTTGAACTTTAAATGGTGCTGGTCTCAAGTTTGTGATACCCATTCTTTGCTAAAGGTGTGCCCCCATGATGTTTACTCCTGCCCCTCCATCCAGTATGACACCGGATAGCGGTTCCCATTGTTTCCTGACTTTGTAGTCTACCTGGATTATTGGTACTTCATCATCTCGGAAAGCTACATGGTCAACTGCTCTAGCATCGGCTTCAGGCTTTCTTCACTGTCTGATGAATTTTGCTGCTTCAGGCAAAGGTTTTATGATGTCTTCTAGTTCAACTATCAGAACTGAATTCTCTCACATATTTTTACATGAATTTCTTCTCTCTCTTGATCAGAGTTATTATCAAAACTATAAGAATCGGGACCATCTTCACAGTGCCAATCCTATGTTCTGGTGTATGCTTTGCCCCCTTCATTGTCCCCCATTCGAGCTAGAACTTATTTGACATTTCCTAGATCCTCCATTAGTCCCTGGACTGCAACCACAGCATGGTCTAACTGTCTTTTCTCAGAAGCTGGGCTGGTATCTTCTGAATGACTCGAGCCTCAGAACTTTCTGGCTGCTCTGGTAGCTTCTTGGCTAGATCTTCTGTGATCTTAGCCACCAGTTCTCTATGCTCCTGCCATTCATCGACTACCTTCTCTTTACCCTTTGCCTTCCATACCTCTCTCTACTGAGTCCATTTGCTAGTTTCAGCACTGACTAGTTTTACTGGCTCATCTGGGATTTCCTCAATGACTACCTCTTTACTACGTGTAACTACTCATATTGGAACTGGCTTTGGGGCATTCCCCTCAGTAGCCACACTATTGGGCGTCTCTGGACACTGAGCTGCAAAGTGTCCATACTTGCCACAAGTATAACAATTAAGGCTTTATTTTGAAAATTACCACGACCCCGACCTCAGCTAGTACCTCCCTGGTACCTGCCGCACACCCAGTACCACTGCCAATGGTACCTGTTTTCTCTTCTTGAAGTACAATGATTGTCTCTACTATAGTTGGTTCAGCATTGATAAATACCACTACAGACAAATCCTTTCCCTTCTTGAAGTGATGAATGCAAATGCCACAATTGTTCCATAAATGACCATACGCTTTGCAATAGGTACATTATGGACATTCATTGGAAACATGATCTTTAGATTTGCACCTTGAGCACCAGGTTTCCATTCTCCTAACTGGTTGTTTTTTGGCTAATTTCAACAATCTACCGGGCCATTTCATCAATCTTCCTAGACCAAGACCCCTTCTTAGCCTTGTGCTTGCTCTTTTCATATGAGCTACTGTCAGAGCTGCTGGCGGTCTTACTAGAATCAGAATTCTCAGCAGAAGAACTGCTACTACTGGACCTCCTCTTCTTGTGGCTTCTCTCCTTCTTAGCTTGTTACTCAAGCTTCAAAGCTCTTTGCACAAAATCATTAAATTATTTTGTTGGTGCAGGTACCTCTTGACTCTGAGCTTCTTACTATGGAACCCATTTAGAAACCATGCATGTAGCCACTTTTTCGATGGTGGTTCCTACAACTGCCTGGTTAACTCCTTGATCTTCTCTACATAACTTCTCACTGACAACTTTCCTTTTCTAATATTATCTAGCTCGCAGAGGATGTCCTCATCACCCCTATTTCCTAAATACTCTAGTCTAAAAGCCTTGAGCAATTTGTTGTATGATCTGAGTTGGCAAGCCGAGTAATGGTAATGTTGTATCTTTCAGTGTGTGAGGAAAATATTATCCCCAATCATCTTCATCAATATTCTTCAACTCAGCATATGATTCAAAAGCTTGAATGAGAACATCTGGATCATCTTTCTTTCCTCCTTTGAACACTGGGAAAGAGATTTTCAACAAAGAAGTATAATCATCTTGGTCGGCCTCGTCTCTACTTCTTCTGACCTTGGGAATCTGACTTCGTCACGTGAAGGCTTCCTGTAGTGATCTGTGTCAACATCCGGCCAGTCAACTTCTTCTTCAGTTTCAGTCTTTGTTTCTTCTCTGGCTTTTCTACTGTAACTGTGACAACTACCCTTGCTACCCTTGGAACCATCTGCCTTGTTTGTTGATTGAGAACTCTTGGTTTTGTGTTCTTCCCGCTCAACCATTCTCCTCCTGGAATGACTACAGTGTTGAGAGTCCCTGGTCTCTTAGCATGACTGTGCTCCTCCTGAGCCTCAGTCTCACTCTCTAGGTCCTTCTTAGGATCATACTCTCTTTTTGATACCTCAGGAATAGGGTCAATACGGTTAGAATCAATGCCTAACCGGTTTGATGATTTGCGACCACGATTGACTTTGGGTGCCATGTGTACAATTGAAAATTCTAACTGGGAGATAAGAGTTTTTGGTCGAAGAGCGAACAACTCTAACCACCGCGATTGCCAAAATGGAATTGGAGTTGGTCTCTTCAGACAGCTGATTCTAGTGTTAGACTTTAGAGCTACTGGTTATGTCGTCAGTTCAGTTAGTGAGACTGGAATAGAGTACTAGATTGAAATAGAGAACTGAATTGGAATGTTATACTGAAATGATAGACATACCTGAAAGACTGGAAAGAGTATTTGCAGATTCAAATTAATAGCTCAAGGATAACCAGTACACTGTATAATGGGTTTAAGCTCAGATGATTACAAAAGCAATGATTACAGGATGAAAGTAGAGGTGAAGAGCTCGTAAACCCAAAAGTGCTTCAAAAAGCTCAAGCCAAAAGACAAAAGTCAAGCAACTAAAAGAAGCTCGATTACAATGTAGCAGGTCCTATTTATAGCTCTCAGGAGTTACTCCAGTAACCGGTAATTAATGCCAGTGTGACTTCTTCCCACTGGTCGGCCTTCTAAGGGGCAGTTCCTCCCTGCTGGAACTATCCTCACCTTCTACAAGGTCTCCAATAGATCCAAAATGGAAGGGCATGAGAGGCATTAAAAACCTGAATGCTCAGTACATCCACATTTACTCTCTTGCCACCTTGAGCATAAGCTATGCACAAAGAAGAGAGTGGACCTATCAAAAATCTATTACACCCTCGCATGGGACACTATGACACTGTCATGAGAGAGAGAGAAAAAAGCCAAATTTTGTAAGTTATTATGAAGTTCTGGATAATAAAATACACAGCGTGAGCTAATTGCGCTCACTTCTCTCCTTCTCGTGCTTCCTACTCCCTCTTCAATTGTCACATTGCAGTCGTGTTTGTTGCATTGCAATCGCAGGTAAGAGCTCTACGCATTGACGTAAATACTTCACGGTATTTCGTAGCTTTTGGCATCACCGACCCAGGTCTAATTTCATCATAAGTACGAATTTACACTTCAAAATCAAAAACTAAGCATAGGCGGGGTATTGGGGCATCATTGCTAAGCATTTAGGTGGCATTCTGGGTCGAAAACGACTAGGTCAAAAATCCACTGTTGTTAATAATCATGATTTTGGTACTTGACCTAAAGTGGGATTTGAGACCATAAGCATGTGTGCTTAGGTCTTATAAACATGTCCTAGAAGTTTTGTTACGTTTGGATGTCATTTGATGCTGTAACGGATGTGATTTGTTTGTCAATGAGTGATTGGCTTTTGCTGATTTCAGTCACTTAAGTGTAGCTTGAGTTAGATTCGAGTTATTTGTTGTTTTTTGAGAGATTGACAACCTCTTGTAGCCTCTATGCACTAGTCGAGTCAGCTTTGTCCCATGGATTGACAATTTAATTGTGGTTCTTGCTAAATCTGGAATAAGATAGGATAGTGAGGTTAGACACACATCGCACATTTGATGCCGCTTCCGCAAGGATCGAAGAGACCTAAACTAGGGAAAAACACGAGCATCTTGTGAAGTTATCCTTTAACTTCCTCTAGGATCTCCTAGAGTAAAAACTTCCTTTTAGAAACCGCATAGCTTAAGATTGTCATCTTTTACTGTGTAGAGGTAGCTTGGAAGTAATCATACTTGTCGAGTGCCTTTAGGATTGTAGGATTGTAGGATTGCAGAACTAGATTAGAATTTGGAGAATGATTGATAGACAAGAAAAGTCTTAAGATCAATGCTCAGAAAACCATTAAAAAAAAAAAAACAAGTGTTTGTGGACACTTTCCACAAGCCCATTGCATGAGAACCTAGGACTAGGGTAAGTAGGATCCGAAGTGGATTTCGAAACATTGCTCTCTCCGAAAGAATCATTGTGAGTTGTTATTTGAAGTTGCAAAATTTCAGGTCTACAGCTAAAAATAGCACAAAAAGACTCCAAACCACTCAATCCGACTGGAGAGTAAGCTTAAAAGTTATATGAACCAGTGGGTAAGCTCAAGGACACTTTGAGGTAAAAAATTTGAGAGTTTGCAAAAACTTAAATTATTTACTTTTTCTTGACATTATAGGCCAAATTAAGTTTTGACTTGATTCCTGGGCTTAAAATAACTCATAAAAAACTGTCCATGAAAAAATGCAAAAAATGGTTCATTTCAAGCCTGAAGTAAATAATCGTGATTATTTACTTTTAGCTCAAATTTGACCAAGGTTGATACCAATGACTCATTGCATGTGTATAAACAACTTTTATAAAGGCACATTGGATTTGGATCACCAAGCTGGCAAAAAACTGGGTAAAAACCAAAGTTTGTACTGACTTTTGAGAACTTGAGTGTAAATTGGGGAAAAAATAGTCCAAACTTTATGAAAATTGATTCATAGGTTTATATTGATGTGATAGACATGTGTACATGCTCAGTTGATCAAAAAGATGCAAAAATTTACCAGAAGTAAATAATCATGATTATTTATACCTACCCCATTTTTTTAAATCTTTTTACCAAGTTAGCATACACTAGTTTTACCATATTGTAATAAGCCCACAAACCAAACTTGGTAAGATTTGATCATTGGATTGAAAATTGTGACCAAATTTGCAAAGTCACAGTCTGCGGACAAAAAACTAATGACCATTTGACCAAAAATTGTTCAAACTTGAAGAAACTTGGCTAGAGACCTTAAATCGAGGTGTTTAACATATCTGTGTGAAGATTGGAACAAAAACTTGCAAAAAAGTAGCTAGAGTAAATAATTGTGATTATTTACGTCTGCTTCAAAAATTGACAATCTTGCATATTTTAGCATACCACAAGGTCAAGCATATCAAGTAGACCACACAAATCAATTTTTTGTGAAATTTAAATCACAAAAGTGAGACTTAAGCCAAATTCTTGAAATCAAAGTCTGCAGCAGACACGAAACAGTTGATAAACTTGAACAGATTTTGTCCAAACTTGTTGAAACTTGTCCAAAGACCTTAACATGTTGGATACTTGGCAAACCAATGCCGAAAACTTAAAAGTGTAAAAAACTGACAAAATTAAATAAATAATTACGATTATTTACTACTTCTATAGAGAGATACCATTTTTTACTTTTGAACTTGTATAGTGTTAGACCAGCATAATACAAAATAGAATAGAAAAATACAGCATAATACAAGGAAAAATATACATAGATAGAAACAAAACTCAGTATTTACAAGTCGAAAACCCTAACGCGATAGACAAATGGGGGTTAGAAGTAAATATCATAATTCTAGATATGGCCGCAAAAGAAGGACCGCCAACTTTAGAATTCAAGGAATACGATCAAGTTGATTTGAAGCCCTTGAAACGGCTTAGTACAGATAATCCTAGGATCGGAGTCTGTTGTTGGGAGGATAGAAATGTAAAAGATCTATTATGGACTTTGCATGCCAAATCACGACAACTAACGCCCATGAAGATCATCTATATCTTCAAGATCAAGGATAAGGGATCAACAGATCTACCAACCTACTTGTTTAGGGATTGTTATAACAACAACTTTGTTATGATGACTCCTGAGGAGGTGGAACAAACCAAATATCAAGGATATTCCAAAAGGGATTGGATATTGGGCCAAGGACCAGAAACTATTCCAAGAGATGAACACCGTGAGAGATCTTCTGAGAGTAATATTAAGAAACCAGAAACCACCTCCTCACACAAAAAACTGGGTGA
Organism: Adiantum capillus-veneris; assembly: GCF_014529385.1. NCBI lineage: Eukaryota > Viridiplantae > Streptophyta > Polypodiopsida > Polypodiales > Pteridaceae > Adiantum > Adiantum capillus-veneris. The sequence continues at coordinate 28,395,993 of NC_140937.1, read as the reverse complement.
CACTAAGGCCAATCCAAGGCTACATGAGTCACTATTTCCAATAGACTGGTTTTAAGGACTCGGAACAGGACCAATTGCCAGGAGACCGGGAGTTGAACCAAATAGACGCGTCAAACTAGCTGATTTTCAAAAATGGGTCAGAAAATACAGTGGATCAGGGGATCCATTCGACCACTTAGCAAGCTTTAAGCAAGTGCTAAGAGCAGAATGCATATTCAATTTCCATACTCAATTCGATGGGTTTGGAATGACATTAGAAGGAAAATAATTAACATGGTTCCAAAACATTCCACCAAGGTCAATCATGGACTTGAACACATTAACTCAAGGATTTGTAGCTGCTTGTTGCAAAACAGGGATCAAACACAATACGGTAGCTCAAATCTACAGCTTTAAACAGAAACAACGTGAGTCTGTTAGGGATTGTGCAACTTCAATGAAACAATACATTGCCAGATGCCCAGAGCTAGAGATACCTGCAGAAGAACGACTAGTATCATTGTTTCTAGAGGGACTCTTGAACAAAGAACTTCATGCTATACTATATAGCAAGAATCATACAACCCTAGAAGAGTGTGTCTCATATGCTATTGACTTAGGAGACAATTGTGATATTTCCAACGAATAAGATGTCCCTAAGGATAACCAAAGTGAGAAAACGGCATCCACTAAACCAGCACAAGTGGGAACGGCTGGTGCAGCACCACTTTCAGCCATAGAAGACATGCTCAAAAGGATGAATGACATGATGAATAACATGCAAAAAGCACCTATGAGGGGACCAGGGCAAGGGATACCTCAATAAGGACAACCAATTAGACCACAAAAATGGTGTACAATCGAGGGTAAATGGACCAACCATGAGCCCAATGAGTGCTACTACCGACCAAAGTATGATGGGAATGTTTAGTACGTGCCCATGAGGCCACAAGGACAACCCATATACAGATACCATCCTAACAAGGCACCAGCTCAAAGACTATTAGGAAATAAGACATAGCTAAATAGATTTTTGAGTAGATTACTTAATGGAGAGAGATAGATTTCACACACAAGAGATTATAGAGTAGAGAGAGAGAGAGAGAGTACACACGATATATGGGGTTCACCCAATGTGGGCTACGTCCACGGGAAAGCAGCCACTCAATGGCTTTAGCACTTCAAAAGAAGAAGTAGTTTACAAAGGGATTAAACCCTTGATAGAGCTCCCGCCTTGCTTCACTCTCACCACCTCACACTCACCTCGTTGCATTAACTTCACACTATGAAATGTGTGTAGAAATGGCCTCCATTTATAGGCCAAAAGGGCTGCCCTCTCTTATGAGAGGCATCCATGTGTAGCCGCCCTTGTGCGAATAAGTCCAAATCGGACCCTCCAATCCGCCCATATGTGGCCACCCTTGAGAAGACAAGTCCGCTTTTAAATTCGGCCACCGGCCATTGAATTAGGCCACCGGCCACCAGCCATTGACTTCCGAACACCGGCCATCGGCCATTGACTACCGGCCACCGGCCAACCGACCGGTTGTTTTTCGACCACTTTCCAGCCGCCATCCGGCCATAATATTCCGGCGGAAAAAAAGTCCGTGAAAATTTTGGTTTCTAGTGAGTGATTTTCCTTCACGCACGATGGCTTCTCCTCATAATGGGGGCCTTACAAATGTGCGCTTTTACCACAAAAAATTACAAGGGTAAATCATGCTCCATACTTAACAATCTCCCACTTGGAGACTGATCTCCAAACCAAACCTGTGACTGCTTTCCATTCTGGCTTCTTATCCTTGAATGCCGATTGAAGATGAGCAAAAGCTCAACTTCTCCTTGTTGACCACCTTTGTAAACATGTCTGTAGGATTTTCACTTGTATGCACCTTTCCTAGCTTTAGTTGTCCCTCTTCCAAAAGAGTGCGTATGAAGTGATATCTCACCTCAATGTGCTTTGTCCTTGAATGAAAGGCTGAGTTCTTTGCAAGATGGATAGCGCTTTGGCTATCACTGTACAAGACACAATTGTCTTGTTTGAATCCAAGCTCTTCTAAGAATCTGTGAAGCCACATAATTTCTTTGCTTGCCTCCATCATTGCTACATACTCAGCTTCCGTGGTAGAAAGTAAAACCACTTTCTGCAGCTTTGAAGCCCAGCTTACTGTTGTGCCTCCAACCGTGAACACATAGCCAGTAGTGCTCCTTCGAGTATCGTTGTCACCTGCCATATCTGCATCAGCATACCCTTCTAGAAAAATATCAGTTCCTCCAAAATACAAAGCATTTGTTGTTGTCCCTTTTAGATACCTAAGTATTCACTTCACAGCTTGCCAATGCTCTTTACCTGGGTTGTCCATGAACCTACTCACAACTCCCACTGCATGTGCAATGTCTGGCCTTGTCCAGACCATAGCATACATTAGAGAACCTACCGCTGCAGCATATGAAACTTTAGACATATAGGCTATCTCCTCTTGTGTCTTTGGACACATATCCTTCGTTAGTTTAAAATGACCAGCCAAAGGTGTAGAAACTGGTTTTGCATTTTGCATTGCAAACCTTTCTTGTACCTTCTTGATGTAATCTTCTGCAGATAGCTTTATTGTCTTCTTCGTCCTGTCCCTTGATATTTTCATACCAAGTATCCTCTTTGCAGCACCTAAATCTTTCATTGAAAAAGATTTGGACAGCTCCTCTTTTAGGTCTTTGATGTCCTGCATGTTAGCACTTGCAATCAACATGTCATCAACATACAACATTAGGATGATGAATTTCCCATCTCCCAAATTCTTCGTGTAGACGCAGTGATACGAGTTGCATCTTGTGAATCCATGATCCAACGTCCATCGATCAAACTTCAAGTACCATTGTCTTGATGCTTGCTTTAAACCATACAAGCTCTTCTTTAATCTACAAACCATTTTCTCCTTACCTTTTACTTCATACCCCTTTGGTTGAAGCATGTAGATGTCCTCCTCTAAGTCACCATGAGGGAATGCCGTATTTACATCCATTAGCTCGAGATTTAGATCATGAGCAGCCACAAGGCTTAAGACAAGCCTAATTGAGTTCATTTTTACAGCAGGAGAAAATATTTCATTGAAGTCAATACCTTTCTTTTGAGAAAAACCTTTTACCACAAGCCTAGACTTGTACCTTTTCTTCCCACCTTCTTCTTCCTTCACCTTGTACACCCATTTGTTTTGAAGTGCCTGCTTACCTTTAGGCAACTCAACCAACTCCCATGTTTGGTTGCGATGTAGTGAGTCCATCTCCACTTGCATGCTCTTCGTCCATTCTTCTTTGGATTCATGTTGCATAGCTTCTTCGTATGATTCCGGCTCTCCAGAATCTGAGATCAAGAGATGGTTGAAAGAAGGAACAAACCTTTCTGGAGGTCTACTTGCTCTTGTAGATCTTCGGGGAATAGGTTGAGGCTCCTCATTTGGTTGACGTTGTTGCACATTGTCACCGTTTGTAGTCCTTGAGTCTTCACCGTCCTCAAGCTCCATGTACTCATCACCTGTTTCTTCTGTTTGTTTTCTTTCCAAGTAATCTTTGTACATATTTTGTTCGTTAAAAATTACATCCCTACTCCTTAAGATTTTACCATCTTCAGGATTCCATAGGCGATACCCAAAGTCTCCTTCTCCATAGCCAATGAAGAAACACTTTTTGGACTTTGCATCTAGCTTTGATCTTAGGCTTCTATCTATGTGCATGAAAGCCTCACACCCAAACACTTTGAGAAATGCATAATTCACCGGTTTACCTGTCCATGCCTCTTCTGGAACTCCCCCATCAAATGCCGTTGAGGGTGACCGGTTGATTAAGTACACAGACGTACTTACAGCTTCCGCCCAAAGCTCAAGCGGTAGGCTTGCATGTAGCCGCATGCTTCGTGCTCACTCCATGATTGTCCTGTTCATCCTTTCCGAAATCCCATTTTGTTGAGGTGTCCTTGGGGTTGTTCTTTGCCTCCGAATGCCATTGCTAGCACAAAAGCTTTCAAAAGCTTGGCTGCAATATTCACCTCCATTGTCGGATCTGAGGCATTTAACCTTGGTACCTGTTTCATTCTCTACAAAGGCTTTCCACCTTTGAAATATGGAAAATACATCGGATTTATTCTTCATGACATAAACCCATGTTTTTCTAGTCGCATCGTCTATGAATGTTACATAGTACAATGAGCCACCAAGTGATGGTGTACTTGCAGGACCCCAAACATCAGAATGAACCAACTCAAGTTTTTAATTTTTTCTTTCATTTCCTGATTTTTGAAATTTTACCCTCTTTTGTTTACCATAAACAAAATCTTCACAGAACTCTAAGTCCACTTCTTTCAAACCTGATAGAAGCTTCTTTGTTTGAAGGATTTGCATTCCTTTGGCACTCATATGCCCAAGTCGGTAGTGCCACACCGCATCGTCAACTTCTGTAGTTGCTGCACAAGCTGAAGGTTGTGTGCTAACAGTACACAAGTAAAGTGTACCGACTTTTTCTCCCTTGGCAACCACCAAAGATCCCTTTGAGATCTTCCACCGTTTGTTTCCGAATGCAATGTTGTGACCTTCATCGTCCAATTGTCCTGTAGAGATCAAATTTTTGCGAAGAGAAGGAACATGCCTAACATCTTTAAGCTTCCATTCATTTCCCTTAGCAGTTTTGACAGAACCTGTACCTTTTCCAACAATCTCACAAGCTTCATCATCTCCCAAGTATACATACCCAAAATTACCTTTGGTGTAGTCTTGGAAATGTTGCTTGTGTGGTGTCGCATGGAATGAAGCCGCGGAATCTACTATCCAGGAATTAGACACATTGGCTAATGAGAGAATTAGAGCATCTTACTCTACTTTACCTGCCACATTGGCCTCCGATGTTGGCTTGTTGTCTTGAGACTCTATCTCCTTCTTCTTCTTGGACCAGCAATCCTTCTTGACGTGGCCCTTCTTGCCGCAGTTCCAACATTCAAGAACTGACTTTGTGCGTGACTTGCTCCGCCTTGAGCGATCACGACCCTTTTGGTTTTTGAACCTCTCCTTAGGCCTTCCTCTTGTTTCCACTGATAGTGCAGCACTTGATGATTCTCCTGTGCTTCTCCTTCGCATTTCCTCACTTAGGAGAACACCCATCAAACTTAAGAGTATTTGTGTCAGAGATAGAATTACTTACAGCCATCACAAGGCTGTCCCAACTATCCGGTAGAGATGATAGTATAAGGAGAGCTTGCACTTCGTCATCGAAATTGATTTTCACTAATCTAAGTTGACTTATGTTTGTGTAAATGTCATTTAGGTGTTCTGCAACTGAACCATTCTCTGCCATCTTTAGATTGAACAAGCGCTTCATAAGAAATACCTTATTGGATGCCGATGGTTTCTCGTAGAAGTCGTCAAGTGACTTCATCAAGTCCTCCGTGGTCTTCATCTCTGAAACATTGAAGGCCACCGTTGACACCAAGCTTAACCGGATTGTTCCCAGTGCCTTTCGATCAAGGACAATCCATGCTTCATCTGCCATTGTTGCGGGCTTCTTCACAAGACCGCCTAGTGGCAAATAGAGGTTCTTCTGGTAGAGATAGTCTTCAATCTGCATCTTCCAATGTTGGTAGTTTTTACCGTTGAACTTCTCAATCTTGCTTCCCTTCCTCCGCCATAACTCCCACTCAATTCAAGGAATCCTTTCCTTGAGATAATTTAGCTACGAGCAAACCTTGCTCTGATACCAGTTGTTAGGAAATAAGACATAGCTAAATAGATTTTTGAGTAGATTACTTAATGGAGAGAGATAGATTTCACACACAAGAGATTATAGAGTAGAGAGAGAGAGAGAGAGAGAGAGAGAGAGAGAGTACACACGATATACGTGGTTCACCCAATGTGGGCTACGTCCACGGGAAAGCAGCCACTCAATGGCTTTAGCACTTCAAAAGAAGAAGTAGTTTACAAAGGGATTAAACCCTTGATAGAGCTCCCGCCTTGCTTCACTCTCACCACCTCACACTCACCTTGTTGCATTAACTTCACACTATGAAATGTGTGTAGAAATGGCCTCCTTTTATAGGCCAAAAGGGCTGCCCTCTCTTATGAGAGGTAGCCATGTGTAGCCGCCCTTGTGCGAATAAGTCCAAATCGGACCCTCCAATCCGCCCATGTGTGGCCGCCCTTGAGAAGACAAGTCCGCTTTTGAATTCGGCCACCGGCCACCGGCCACCGGCCATTGACTTCCGACCACCGGCCAATCGACCGGTTGTTTTCCGACCACTTTCTGACCGCCGTCCGGCCATAATATTCCGGCGAAAAGGAATATTTTGGCGAAAAAAAAGTCCGTGAAAATTTTGGTTTCCAGTGAGTGATTTTCCTTCACGCAGGATGGCTTCTCCTCATAATGGGGGCCTTACAAATGTGAGCTTTTACCACAGAAAATTACAAGGGTAAATCAGGCTCCATACTTAACAAAGACCACCGATGGGTATGGAAAGACCTCAACCCGTGTTTGGTCAACAACCTCCGTATCCAGGACATAATGTAGTGCCTGTAAAGTACAAGCATTCAGAAGGAGTCATAGATGAACAAGCACTAGTACCTATTACACCCTATGCTCGGGCAAATATCCTAAGGGCCATCAAAAGTATTATGCTAAACTATCAAAAAGATACTATGGTCCTTTTCAAATCTTGAAGCCAATCAATGAGATGGCTTATCAACTCAAGCTGCCCAACCATTGGCTTGTACACAATGCGTTGCATGTGAGCCTACTTAAGCCCTACAAAAAAGAGCCTCCAAGCTAGCCAATTATTTAAGACTCTCCAAAAATCGACGATCAAGAAGAGGTGCTACAACCCAAAGCTATCCTTTGGCATGAAGACAAGGTACTACGACATGGTAAGATTATCTGATAGTATCTTATTAAGTTCAAAAATTATCCTTTTGAAGATGTTAGATGGATGCAAAGAATACAACTTGAGGATTGTATGAACCTTGTCATGCTTACAATGCTACATTAGAGTAAGCAAATGTACATGTTTCTTTTTAATGATCAATGTTTTTGTTCTAGTCCATCTACAGTAATGGTAGAAGGAGATTGGTATAACTCACATCCACCACCAATGGAAGAACCTGTGACTTATACTCCACCAGAGCTTGCACCAATGTATTATGTAGCTAATCAAAGTGTTAGACCTCCTACGGTAAGACCCATGATTAAGCCAAGAACAAGAAACTGTCATAACTATGGTGCAGATGATCATTGGAAAAATGAATGCCCAGATCCTCACAAAAACCTCAAGCCAATTGAAGCTCATTGCATACAATGTTGCAAAAAGGGAGCACATTTCCCGGAAGATTGTCCTAAAAATCCTTTAAACAAGGGTAAAACAATAGTAAACGTATTCCAAGTGATACCTAGTAGCTCATCTGAGAGTGAACCGATTGTTCCAATCAAGGTAACCACTAGAGCCCAAGCTAAGAAAAAGAAACATAACTCCTCTGATGATTCAAAGAATAGAAAAATTGCCTCTCAAAAGACCAAAATAAGCAGAAGCAAAAGGTATGAGATGAGAAAACAGAAACAAAAGGCTGGAATCGAGGAGAAAGCAAAACAACTATTCCAAGAAAAGGTGAAAGAAACTGTAAGAAAAATCAAAGAAACAACCGTAAAATCTGGAGGATCAATTTTGGTCGATAAAATTCTTAAGCCTGTTAATGCAGCCTTAGAAGCCTACCAAGCAGGCTTAAAGCAGGCCAAAACATGGAAAACAAATGGAAGAACTATCCTTCTCCAGACACAAGAGCAGCTAAGCTTGAAGCTTATCAAAATTTGGTAATAATCACGCAAGAAATGCTGGAAAAACAAAAACCCAAGCTTGAAAGTATCGCAAAATCTGAAGAGCTTGTGGTAAGAGACAATCAAGAAAAATTCAAAGTGGTGGTAGAACCCCATTGTGAACCAAAAGAACCAGAACTTATAGTATCGGACAGCGAAGATGTCTTAGACGAAATTCCATTCGTAGAGGAAGACTGGCTAGGACACTTATGGAAAAAAGTTAGAGAGCTCAATGATGGGAGCCTAACTCTAAAGTCAGCTCCTATAGAGGAAGTTTGGTTAGACAATCTACCTCCTGATATGGACATGGATGTACAATCCTTGTATGCGGATTGCGGATCTGAAGCTTCAGGAACGTCTAAACCATTGACCTTGAAAACACTACCCTCTTACTTGGGAGATAACGAAGATGAATCCATAGCATGTAAGACCACTCAGGTAAAAAGGACGGAATAGACCCTAGAAGTAGACAACATTCATTCAATCATGTCTACACCCATCCAATGCACTCTTACTTTAGGAGAATTGTTAAAAATCAGACCATATTTATGGAATGATCTACAGAAAACCCTTGAGAAGGTGGGGATAACGGGGCTCATCACAAAAAAATTGGAAATTTTGAAAAACGAGATGGATACCAAAGAGATTCGATTTGTTCCAATGAACAAAGTTGGAGAATACTATGAAGGGAAATGATGAAACACCATCCTTCTAGTGAAATATAATGACATAGAAACCATGGCAATATTAGATAGTGGGGCAGGCATAGCCATAGCCACAAAAGCAGTATGGGAATCCTGGGGACAACCAGCTATTAGACAAACTCTTATGAAATTGCAATTGGATGATGGACTTATTGAAATACCCTTAGAACTACTTGAAAAAGTGATAGTTAATTCATGGGGGATTGTATATCAACACACTTTTGCCATAGTAGACTTTGGTAGAAACTCAATTACGAAATCATGTTGGGAAGACCTTTCATGCGACAGGTACAACTCATCCAAGATTGGGGAAACAATTATCTGTACTTGAAGCAAGTGGGATCTATAACAAGGGTTAATCTAAAAGATCACACTTCTAGAGATGTCATGAAAACACCCATATAAGAGTTTGATTCAGTCTCTTCGGCTGAAACTAAGCTTCCATTGTGGTTAGACAAAGACGCTCATATTTGGATGTGTGGAGCTTCAAAAAACGGGAGCTTAAAACGAGAAGAATGTATCTTAGAAAGGGATTGCACAGACAAAGCCTATGTACCTGAACCCTTTCCAGAACATTTGTTTGAGCCGTTTGAGTGGACTCAAATTTTATGGATGTATGTGTAAATACGTCTATGCCTACTCAGTTCTGCAATGAGGACGGCTACAAGAATTCCCATCCAAATGATTTCAACCCTCCACATTGAAGATGAAAATGAGAAACCCAAGGACTTGATGAAATCTCAACAAGTCTTTTTAGACCTCTACTACGATGCAACAGATGAGTTAGAAGAACACTCAGCTACCTCAGAAGATTTGGGGTCAGAAAAAGAACATGTGAGAGCTAAGCTACTCCTGAAAGGAAGGGAGGAAAAGTTTTTTGACTTTCCAAACCAGAAGTCGAGAAGACAGAAATGGTATAGACAAAAAAGAGACACCAGAAACGTGAAAGCTAGACCTATGCCATCAGTTTCCAATAGAACACAGATCTTGATGCAGATAGACGCACATGATGGTGTCAAGGAAAAAATCACTGGCAAATATCCTTCAAAAAATCCAAAAATGTCAAAAACCTCTAGAAAAACGAGGAAGCATACTCAAGCAAAGCTAAAGAAACAGGACAAGGAACCAACCATGACACGAGTTGAGTGGAAAAAGAAATATCAAGAGCTGAAAAAAGCTCTAAAGGACATATATACAATTGAAATGGAAACCAAAGAAGAGGATGGTAAAGATGTAATGAGTGTTCCATCCCATTACAAAAAATATACTCTCCAAGATCGGAAAATCATAGTCGAAAAACCTGTTAGAGAATACGAAAAAAGGGCGAGTCCTACAAAGGGCCTGAAAACGCGAAAAAGATAGATTTGGCTGAACTAGGAGAAGAGCCTAGGCCATCCTTCATTGCAAATGACCTAATAGAAGAAGAAGAAGAAGAGCTTTTGTTAAGCTTGCTAAAAGAATACCGAGATATCTTCGCTTGGTCTTACAAGGATCTCAAGGGTGTTGATCCAGAATTCTATCAACATACCATACCCATGAGAGATGATGCGAAACCAAGTAGACAAAGGCCATACACATACAATGAAACATTTGCCAGAAAGATCAAAGAAGAGATTGAAAAACTAAAGGAAGCCAAATTCATTTATGAAATTGAACACACAGATTGGGTGTCTCCAATTATGGTAGTACCCAAGAAGAATGGAAAATTACGTGTGTGTCAACCTCAAGAAAGTGAATGCAGCTACCATTAGAGACAACTTTCCTCTTCCAATCACTGAACATGTTTTAGAACGAGTTGCAGGAAAAGAGGCTTACGGCTTCTTAGATGTCTTTTCGGGATAAAATCAACTTTTGGTTGACCCAAAAGATCAGCATAAAAATGCTTTTGCAACGGAATGGGGTATTTTTGCCTATCGGGTTATGCCTTTTGGGTTAACTAATGCTCCTGCCACCTTCCAAAGATTGATGAGCCATGATTTTAAAGAATATCTTAGGAAATCCTTGGAAGTATATATGGATGATCTATGCGTACATTCATCAATCCGGACTGATCATTTTGAACATCTCAAAAAGGTATTTGAAAAATGTAGACTCTATAGGATTTGCTTAAATCCTAATAGTGCACATTCATGGGTAGACAAGAAAAAGTTCTTGGACATATAGTGTCTAAAAATAGCATAGCTACTGATATGGATAAAATTCATGTTATTGTTGATTTGCCTAGACCAACAACAGTCAAGGGGGTTCAAGCCTTCATAAGACATTGTGGATATTATAGACGATTCATTTACATGTACGCTATAATTGCAAAACCCATGTATAGATTGATTACACACTTTGAATGGGCTGATGAGTTTAAACAATCCTTCATGAAGCTTAAGCAAAATCTCACCTCAGCTCCAATATTGAAAGCACCAGATTGAAATAAGATATTCCACATACATGTAGATGCTTCCAATTTTTCCATAGGGTGTATACTAGCTCAACCAGGAGACGAGAAAATTGATTTTCCTATTTCTTATGCTAGCCGACATTTGAACATGGCAGAAAAGAACTATACAACCACAGAAAGGGAAGGATTAGAAATGATCTATTCCGTAAAAAAGTATATGCATTACCTATTAGCAAAAAAATTTGTGTTCTTTGTGGACTACCAAGCTTTATTGTACTTGGTCAACAACCCATGCAACACAGGAAGAATAGTGACATGGTTCATCATTCTTCTAGAATTTGATTTCACTGTAGTTGTGAAAAAGGGCACTACTCATCAAAGAGCATATCATTTGTCTAGGATTTTTTCAGGGGAACCATCTAAACAAGTAGACGATGATCTACCATATGCATATCTGTTCTCCGTGAAAATGATACCTCGATGGTCGGAAAATATGGTACCATTGATGACCATAGCTCAAGTGAATTTGCAAATACCACTTCCTAATACAATCAGATTAATTGAGAAATTGGCTATGTATCAACTACTAGTTCGTAGGCTATACAAGAGAAATCGAGATGGAATATTGCTCTTATGCATTAATCGTGAAGAGAAAACCCAATACCTAAGTCAAGCACATATTACCATAGTAGGACTTTGTGGAAGACAAAACTATGCAAAGGATCTTGAGACTTGGAGTATTTTGGCCAACTATGAGGAGTGTTGTTCGAACTTTTTAAAAGGATTGTCCTCAATGTCAAAAACAAACGCCCATACCTCACGTAACATTGTTTCAAATGTCACATGTTCCTAAGTGGATTAACTATCTAGTCACTTACTTATCACGTAACATTGTTTCAAATGTCACATGTTCCTAAGTGGATTAACTATCTAGTCACTTGCTTATCGAGCCGAACATTTCCTGAGGATATGAGTAAATGTTGTTAAAGAGCAATTGAAAATGAAGCAAGAGACTATGCTCTTATTGGAAACCAATTGTATCGGAGAGGTAAGGATCAACATTTGCATCTTTGTGCAAATGAAGACGAATATGTTCCGATTATAGAATAAGCACATGCTGGATTAGCTAGAGGTCACTTTTCTAGTGAGACCACCGCAAGAGAAATCTTAATGGCAGGCATATGGTGGCCAACACTTTTTGCAGATGCCAAAGAATATGTTCGAAGATGTGATGCTTGTCAACGAGAAAAAATGCTAACACGGGTGGATAGCATGCTCTTAAGACCAATGATGGGAGCTAGAGCTTTCGCAAAATGGGATATAGACTTTGTTGGGACAATACAACCACGTGCTTATAGAACCCAAGCTCAATATATTATTGTAGCTACGGACTATTTGACTAAGTGGGCCGAGGCTAAAGCAACTCAAAAGAATGATGTCAGAACCACTACGGCATTCCTATATGAGTATGACAAGATATGGACTGCCGATAGAAATTGTTAGTGATAGGGAACTCATTTTCTTAATGAGGTAATCAAGTATCTGTTTAATGAATTTATGGTCATCCATAACAAATCAACTCCCTATCACCCACAAGCAAACTGACAAGCTGAGCATACGAATAAAATTCTTAGCTCGGTATTAACTAAAGTAGTTAGTTCAGGAAGGACAGACTGGGAACTGAATCTCCATGCTGCTCTATGGGCTTATCGAGTTTCATTCAAAACAGCTTTAAATGCTACACCCTTTAACCTTGTTTATGGTCTTGATGCCATATTGCCAATAGAGTTTCTATTGTTGACACTAAGGGTAGCTAAGGATCTTGAGTGGACTGGACATGAATTGTCAAAGAGACTTGAAGATTTAGAGAAGCTAGATGAGCAAAGGCTAACTGTTGTAGCTCACATCTATGCACAAAAGCAGAAACAAAAACAGTTTTTTGATTCCCATCTAGTTACAAAATCCTTCAAAAAAGGGGACTTAGTTTTAGTCTATTCTCTTAAAAAACACATTCCCAAGTTTAAGAAAAAGGAAAACGGACCGTTTATCATTGAAGATGTATCTCCAAGTGGAGCAGTTAAGTTTTCCACCCTAGATGGTGAACCAATGGCTAATTGGATTAGTGGATGTCATTTAAAGAAGTGCAGTTTGCCATTAACCAATAAATTGCTAGAAAGAATGCATGCAACCAAGCAAAGGAAGATAAAACGATAGTAGGTTATTGATGAAGCCCAAGAGGAAGCTCGACTTCAGGTACTCAAAAGGAAAGCTGCTCTCAAGAATCAACAAATACCTATTCCCATCAACACACTGGAAATAGATGACCAACAATGGGAATTGCAGAAAGATGCAATGTCAACGGATGATGAATGGTTAGATGGAATGGACCTTCGTATCAAATTACAGCTCAAAAACAATAGCACAAATGCATTAGTCGATACAGGAGCGAGAGAGATGGGAATTGCAGAAAGATGCTCTCAAGAATCAACAAATACCTATTCCCATCAACACACTGGAAATAGATGACTGACAATGGGAATTGCAGAAAGATGCAATGTCAACGGATGATGAATGATTAGATGGAATGGACCTTCGTATCAAAGTACAGCTCAAAAACAATAGCACAAATACATTGGTCGATACAAGAGCGAGAGTGAATGCAGTCAGTTATTCCATGTACAAGAAAACAACAAGTCAGTCATTGAAAGAAATAAAAACTATCAAAGGATGCAACAAGAACCCAACACCAACATTGGGAGTAGTCAACTTAAATGTGATAGTACATGGATGTTCATGTCCTCATCAGTTTGTATGCTTACCAGATGTGTTAAGTATGGAGCATGATTTACCCTTGTAATTTTCCATGGTAAAAGCGCACATTTGTAAGGCCCCCATTATGAGGATAAGCCATCGTGCATAAAGGTAAATCACTCACCAGAAACCAAAATTTTCACGGACAAGAATCAGGGGCAACTTTAGGGGCCTCGGGGGCGTAGGCCCCCGAGACTTTTTTTTCGCCGGAATATTATGGCCGGACGGCGGTCAGAAAGTGGTCGGAAAACAACCGGTCGATTGGCCGGTGGCCGGTGGCCGAATTCAAAAGCGGACTTGTCTTCTCAAGGGCGGCCACACATGGGCGGATTGGAGGGTCCGATTTGGACTTATTCGCACAAGGGCGGCTACACATGGCTACCTCTCATAAGAGAGGGCAGCCCTTTTGGCCTATAAAAGGAGGCCATTTCTACACACATTTCATAGTGTGAAGTTAATGCAACAAGGTGAGTGTGAGGTGGTGAGAGTGAAGCAAGGCGGGAGCTCTATCAAGGGTTTAATCCCTTTGTAAACTACTTCTTCTTTTGAAGTGCTAAAGCCATTGAGTGGCTGCTTTCCCGTGGACGTAGCCCACATTGGGTGAACCACGTATATCGTGTGTACTCTCTCTCTCTCTCTACTCTATAATCTCGTGTAAGTAAATTTGTCTCTCTCCATCAAGTAATCTACTCAATTATCTATTTAGCTACATCTTATTTCCTAACAACTGGTATCAAAGCAAGGTTTGCTCGTAGTTAAATTATCTCAAGGAAAGGATTCCTTGAATTGAGTGGGAGTTATGGCGGAGGAAGGGAAGCTCAAGATTGAGAAGTTCAATGGAAAAAACTACCAACATTGGAAGATGCAGATTGAAGACTATCTCTACCAGAAGGACCTCTATTTGCCACTAGGCGGTCTTGCAAAGAAGCCCGCAACAATGGCAGATGAAGCATGGATTGTCCTTGATCGAAAGGCACTGGGAACAATCCGGTTAAGCTTGGCGTCAACGGTGGCCTTCAATGTTTCGGACATGAAGACCACGGAGGACTTCATGAAGTCACTTGACGACTTCTACGAGAAACCATCGGCATCCAATAAGGTATTTCTTATGAAGCGCTTGTTCAATCTAAAGATGGCAGAGAATGGTTCAGTTTCAGAACACCTAAATGACTTTAACACAAATATAAGTCAACTTCGATCGGTTAAATTAAATTCGATGACGAAGTGCGAGCTCTCCTTATACTATCATCTCTACCAGATAGTTGGGACAGCCTTGTGATGGCTGTAAGTAATTCTATTTCTGGCACAAATACTCTTAAGTTTGATGATGTTGTGGGTGTTCTCCTAAGCGAGGAAATACGAAGGAGAAGCACAGGAGAATCATCAAGTGCTGCATTGTCAGTGGAAACAAGAGGAAGGCCTAAGGAGAGGTTCAAAAACCAAAAGGGTCGTGATCCCTCAAGGCGGAGCAAGTCACACACAAAGTCAGTTCTTGAATGTTGGAACTGCGGCAAGAAGGGCCACGTCAAGAAGGATTGCTGGTCCAAGAAGAAGAAGGAGACTGAGTCTCAAGACAACAAGCCAACATCGGAGGCCAATGTGGCAGGTAAAGCAGAGCAAGATGCTCTAATTCTCTCATTAGACAATGTGTCTAATTCCTGGATAGTAGATTCCGGGGCTTCATTCCATGCGACACCACACAAGCAACCTTTCCAAGACTATACCAAAGGTAATTTGGGGTATGTATACTTGGGAGATGATGAAGCTTGTGAGATTGTCGGCAAAAGTACAGTTTTTGTCAAAACTGCTAACGGAAATGAATGGAAGCTTAAAGATGTTAGGCATGTTCCTTCTCTTCGCAAAAATTTGATCACTACAGGACAATTGGACGATGAAGGTCACAACATTGCATTCGGAAACAAACGGTCGAAGATCTCAAAGGGATCTTTGGTGGTTGCCAAGGGAGAAAAAGTAGGTACACTTTACTTGTGTACTGTTAGCACGCAACCTTCAGCTTGTGCAGCAATTACAGAAGTTGATAGTGCGGTGTGGCACTACCGACTTGGGCATATGAGTGCCAGAGGAATGCAAATCCTTCAAACAAAGAAGCTTCTACCAGTTTTGAAAGAAGTGGACTTAGAGTTCCGTGAAGATTGTGTTTATGGTAAACAAAAGAGGGTAAAATTTAAAAAATTAGGAAATGAAAGAAAAAATAAAAAACGTGAGTTGGTTCATTCTGATGTTTGGGGTCCTGCAAGTACACCATCACTTGGTGGCTCATTGTACTATGTAACATACATAGACGATGCGACTAGAAAAACATGGGTTTATGTCATGAAGAATAAATCCGATGTATTTTTCATATTTCAAAGGTGGAAAGCCTTTTTGGAGAATGAAACAGGTACTAAGGTTAAATGCCTCAAATCCGACAATGGAGGCGAATATTGCAGCCAAGCTTTTGTGCTAGCAATGGCATTCAGAGGCAAAAGACAACCCCAAGGACACCTCAACAAAATGGGATTTCGGAAAGGATGAACAGGAAAATCATGGAGCGAGTACGAAGCATGCGGCTACATGCAGGTCTACCGCTTGAGCTTTGGGCGGAAGCTGTAAGTACGTCTGTGTACTTAATCAATCGGTCACCCTCAATGGCATTGGATGGGGGAGTTCCAGAAGAGGCATGGACAGGTAAACCGGTGAATTATGCATTTCTCAAAGTGTTTGGGTGTGAGGCTTTCATGCACATAGATAGAAGCCTAAGATCAAAGCTAGATGCAAAGTCCAAAAAGTGTTTCTTCATTGGCTATGGAGAAGGTGACTTTGGGTATCGCCTATGGAATCCTGAAGACGGTAAAATCTTAAGGAGTAGGGATGTAATTTTTAATGAACAAAATATGTACAAAGATTACTTGGAAAGAAAACAAACAAAAGAAACATGTGATGAGTACATGGAGCTTGAGGACAGTGAAGACTCAAGGACTGTAAACGGTGACAATGTGCAACAACGTCAACCAAATGAGGAGCCTCAACCTATTCCCCGAAGATCTACAAGACTAAGTAGACCTCCAGAAAGGTTTGTTCCTTCCTTCAACCATCTCTTGATCTCAGATTCTGGAGAGCCAGAATCATACGAAGAAGCTATGCAACATGAATCCAAAGAAGAATGGACGAAGAGCATGCAAGTGGAGATGGACTCACTACATCGCAACCAAACATGGGAGTTGGTTGAGATGCCTAAAGGTAAGCGGGCACTTCAAAACAAATGGGTGTACAAGGTGAAGGAAGAAGAAGGTGGGAAGAAAAGGTACAAGTCTAGGCTTGTGGTAAAAGGGTTTTCTCAAAAGAAAGGTATTGACTTCAATGAAATATTTTCTCCTGTTGTAAAAATGAACTCAATTACGCTTGTCTTAAGCCTTGTGGCTGCTCATGATCTAAATCTCGAGCAAATGGATGTAAATGCGGCATTCCCTCACGGTGACTTAGAGGAGGAAATCTACATGCTTCAACCAAAGGGGTATGAAGTAAAAGGTAAGGAGAAAATGGTTTGCAGATTAAAGAAGAGCTTGTATGGTTTAAAGCAAGCATCAAGACAATGGTACTTGAAGTTTGATCGATGGATGTTGGATCATGGATTCACAAGATGCAACTCGGATCACTGCGTCTACACGAAGAATTTGGGAGATGGGAAATTCATCATCCTAATGTTATATGTTGATGACATGTTGATTGCAAGTGCTAACATGCAGGACATCAAAGACCTAAAAGAGGAGCTGTCTAAACCTTTTTCAATGAAATATTTAGGTGTTGCAAAGAGGATACTTGGTATGAAAATATCAAGGGATAGGACGAAGAAGACAATAAAGCTATCTCAAGAAGATTACATCAAGAAGGTACTAGAAAGGTTTGCAATGCAAAATGCAAAACCAGTTTCTACACCTTTGGCTGGTCACTTTAAACTAACGAAGGATATGTGTCCAAAGACACAAGAGGAGATAGCCTATATGTCTAAAGTTCCATATGCTACAGCGGTAGGTTCTCTAATGTATGCTATGGTCTGGAGAAGGCCAGACATTGCACGTGCAGTGGGAGTTGTGAGTAGGTTCATGGACAACCCAGGTAAAGAGCATTGGCAAGCAATGAAGTGGATACTTAGGTATCTAAAAGGGACAACAACAAATGTTTTGTATTTTGGAGGAACTGATATTTTTCTAGAAGGGTATGTTGATGGAGATATGGCAGGTGACAAAGATACCTGAAGGAGCACTACTGGCTATGTGTTCATGGCTAGAGGCACAGCAGTAAGCTGGGCTTCAAAGCTGCAGAAAGTGGTTTCACTTTCTACCACGGAAGCAGAGTATGTAGCAATGACGGAGGCAAGCAAAGAAATTATGTGGCTTCACAGATTCTTAGAAGAGCTTGGATTCAAACAAGACAATTGTGTCTTGTACAGTGATAGCCAAAGCGCTATCCATCTTGCGAAGAACTCAGCCTTTCATTCAAGGATAAAGCACATTGAGGTGAGATATCACTTCATACGCACTCTTTTGGAAGAGGGATAGCTAAAGCTAGGAAAGGTGCATACAAGTGAAAATCCTGCAGACATGTTTACAAAGGTGGTCAACAAGGAGAAGTTTAGCTTTTGCTCATCTTCAATTGGCATTCAAGGATAAGAAGCTAGGATGGAAAGCAGTCACAGGTTTGGTTTGGAGATCAGTCTCCAAGTGGGAGATTGTTAAGTATGGAGCCTGATTTACCCTTGTAATTTTCTATGGTAAAAGCGCACATTTGTAAGGCCCCCATTATGAGGAGAAGCCATCGTGCGTAAAGGTAAATCACTCACCAGAAGCCAAAATTTTCACGGACAAGAATCAGGGGCAACTTTAGGGGCCTCGGGGGCAGAGGCCCTCGAGACTTTTTTTCACCGGAATATTATGGCCGGACAGCGGCCAAAAAGTGGTCGGAAAACAACCGGTCGGTTGGCCAGTGGCCGGTAGTCAATGGCCGGTGGCCGGTGGTCGGAAGTCAATGGCCGGTGGCCGGTGGCCGAATTCAAAAGCGGACTTGTCTTCTCAAGGGCGGCCACACATGGGCGGATTGGAGGGTCCGATTTGGACTTATTCGCACAAGGGCGGCTACACATGGCTGCCTCTCATAAGAGAGGGCAGTCCTTTTGGCCTATAAAAGGAGGCCATTTCTACACACATTTCATAGTGTGAAGTTGATGCAACAAGGTGAGTGTGAGGTGGTGAGAGTGAAGCAAGGCGGGAGCTCCATTAAGGGTATAATCCCTTTGTAAACTACTTCTTGTTTTTAAGTACTAAAGCCATTGAGTGGCTACTTTCCCGTGGACGTAGCCCACATTGGGTGAACCACGTATATCGTGTGTACTCTCTCTCTGTCTCTGTCTCTCTCTCTCTCTCTCTACTCTATAATCTCGTGTAAGTAAATTTGTCTCTCTCCATTAAGTAATCTACTCAATTATCTATTTAGCTACGTCTTATTTCCTAACAAGATGAACACATGAATGAAACAATGCTTCTTGGAATTCCTTGGATGCGGACATAGAAGGCAGTACGAGATTGGGATACAAATCAGCTCAAACTATCACCTAAAGGCGAACAACTCATTGTTCCAATTGCACCAAGCAAGGAGGAATGGAAAGGCAATTGCCAGCAGAGCAAATCACGAAGTAAACAATCTTCTCCATCCTATCGACAAGCAAATGCTACAAGTAGCATGCAAGGAGTCGGGCAAATTTAAGTACCAAAAGCAATGCCTAAGGACAAGCCGATTCAAATCTAGGTGCCCAAAACATCATCGACAATACCAAAGATGGTTCCAAGGGTCAAAACATAGAGACGAGTATCTCCGAGCAAGGAACCTAACACGAAATGGGTTTGGAAGAAAAAAGAGCACTTACCTTCTCCGCAAACTAGAAAAAAAATCAAGCAATGGAGAGTTAAGTCTCAAAAACCTCAACCATACTATTCTGACCAAGAAAAACCAAGATACCAATGGCGGGTAAAAGCTCAACAACAGTAATTCTTGATACCAAAATCTCGGGAAATCAGCGTGCTAAAGCATCCTGATGGCACAATCAAGCTAAGAGCACAGAGACTACACGACTTGCTCTTTGGAAGACAGCATCAGCAAGCCTCAACATCAGAAACCCTTGAGTTAATTACTCAAGACCCAACTCTTGCATTGATCTTCAAAGCATGGTAGAGCCAACCAAGGCTATGCATAGACACGATTGTTGAACCCATGCACACAGTCGCCCTGGAGTACGCCATCTAGGAGGGGTGGAAGAGTACTAAGTAGTTAAGGGCAATGTTTGAAGAGGGAGGAAAAAGTTGATGTTAACGTGTGATTTTTTGCAAAATTACCTAATAATGACCTTATAATTCATCAACAAGGGAAATTGAACTGATAATATCTCCTAGATGAGCGTAAATAGTGTATATTTCATCATAAAATCATCAAAAAATAGTCCTTTTTGGTTATTTTTCATCATTTTTCTTGATATTGAGACTTAAAAATGGAGAAATCCAACAAAAAACAATAAAGCTGTGTTTTTCAATGGATTCTCTTAATTAGTGGATTTTTAATTTTCTTTTTTAGTGTATTTTGTTATTTTCTTTTATTTTTTCAATAAACAAGTCAAAAAATAATAATAAATAGAAATGGAGCTCAGATGGAAAAACTGAAGACACCATGGTGCTCAAAAAGACAAGGCGGACAAGCACAAAAAAATTCAATCAAATCGGCAGATGGAAGCGGGAAGCCAAAATTAGACGGTCATACCTACATTTGCAAAATTCTTGCAAAATGAGCTACAAGAATCCGATTGGGGAAATTCTTGAGTCTAACATAGATTTCACGGCCTAGTAGGACTAACAGGGAAATCTGGGGAAAATTGGTTTGGGAAGTCCGGGTATAGATACCAAGGTAGGCTAAAACCACCTCATTTTCACTTGTTGCCTTTGGAGAGAGCCTTTCGACCCTCTTCGCGCGTATTTTAAGGAGTACACAGTCACCTGTTTTCAGTGCCGTCTCACACAATACATGAAGGGTAAGTTCTTTACTCATCAATAATCCATTTTGTTTGGCCGATAGCTAGTCTAAACCCCTTTTAAAAAAACCTAGACTCCGAGCACTGCACGAAGACCTACGACCAAAAATTGACCATAGCGGCCTGTCAACTCAACCAACTCGGATGAGATTTGAACTTTAGCATGCCCCAACATATTAGAACACTTCTATATCAGCAATTGACCATTCGGCAATGGTCGAGGGGGTCCCAAGTAGAAAAGCTAGGTTTTTGGCAGATGCCAGAATTGGATTCTCACTCCACAGACAGCTTACCTACGAGGTCTATCTACAATGTATATGATTGGTTTTACAAAATCAATCAAACCAAGCCCTTGAAAAGAAAAAAATGGTTCGACGGGTTAAAAGCGTCAAATTCGTCATACGAGGTCAAATTGACTCCAAAAGGGCCAAAATTGAATGAGTTGCTTCACGACTATGTTGCGGACAAGTCCATAGCCTCAAAAGTGACTAGCCAACTCAAGAGGCAGTGTAGTCACAAAAATCGATGATTTCAGAGTCGACAAAGCACAAAGTGATGCCGACAAGAGTAAACTTTACCAAATTCAATTTAGGACTTGTTTTAGATGTATAGAATGTGTTTAGGTCAAAATTTTTAAGTTTTGTAAGAAAAAGTTGAATGCTGTAAATAATCACGATTATTTACTTTTGCACTATTTTGGCTTGAAAGTTGCATCATCACCTCACCTATCACTTGTACACACCTATTATATGCCAAAATTCAAGTATGAGCCAAAATAATCAACTATAACTTGAGAAATTACCAAAAAAACGCAAAAAAGTCCTTGAAAGCCAAATTCTGAGTTATGAGCCACATTTCTTGATCTAGGTCACCTCATATCACATACACAGGGTCTATACCATGCTTAGAACCAAGTTGTACCAAAAAATGTTTATTTTCGTAAAAAACTTAATAATCATGATTTTTTACTTTTTGGCCAAAAAGGGAGAAATTTGCAACTTTGTCATCACAGATCCAAAGTACATGATGTCCTAAGCCCACTAGCCAAGTTTGAACAAATTTGAAGCTCAAAATCTCAAAATTTCTTTATATCTACTGTTTCAGAGACCTAAAGCCCCCAAATGAACCCATATTTCACTGAGAGTATATAATTGGTATATACTTCAAGTCTATAGTGTCAAATTTGCAAAAAGTTGAAAAAATTACTTAGCTGTAAATAATCGCAATTATTTACTTTTGTTGCAAAAAAAAATGGAACATAAATTTGATCTTTGCATGTTCAAAAATTGATTTGAAGCAAACTGGACCAAATTTGTCAGCATTTCAGACTGAAGGACAATTCAGAGAAAATCTATCAAATTTGCTAACTTTGACACTCTATTCACTCAACAGGAGCCATGCAAGCTACAGAGAGGGCCAAGAAAAAGCTCTCGCAAAAGGAGAAGTTGCAAGAGCTACCACCATAGCAGATAGACCCCAGTTCAGTCAAGACTGCCAAAGCGACCTACCTCTCAAAGGAAAAGCTTGAAGAGCATAACACAACAGTGTTCATGGGTAGATTCAAGAGCGAAGAAGGACATCAGGTAGAGCTTCAACTTCTACCAAAAGAAGTACATGATGTCGCAGCAAAGCCCGACACTAAAGAAGCCAACAAAAGGCTTGGTCTCAGAGAATTTTATGAACAAGAGCCATGTGGAGTGGACTTTCGAAAAGCTTATGAGATCTTGTCCACAATCAAAGAAGATGGAACCGCTCAAATCTCTGACCAGCAAGGGAACAAAGTTGAAGTGGTGATTACCAAAGAGATAGTGGTAGAAGCACTCAAACTGCCAACAGAGGGAATGACCGTGAGGGAACGAGATAGAAAGGCGGCAGGAACCTTCACCAAGGAAACCGCCGCTGCCACATTTGTCGATCTCATCCAAAAATAGGTGGAAGAGCCCGCAAGATTGTACCACCAACACTTCCACTTTCTCGCCAAAAGGCCGCCAAGGTATACGACACCCAATCATGCGGTTGCCACAACGTTTGCACAAGTTCTCAAATCAACAACCAGGCAACCAATTGACCATGCACAGTATGTGTTTTCTACACTGAAAGGGACAAAGAAAGAAGGAAAAATAACATATCTGCGAGCACCAGAGGTTCTAACAAGGATTGCTTACCATGCTATCGGCATGGCCAACAACTTGCCGCCTGCCCTAGATCAAAACACTTGGATAGTGTTAGCACAACCTTCCTCTCGAGCTACAAGATCTACCAAGAGAACATATAAGTCAGATGAAGAGTCTGTTGAGAGCTCGCCAGAACGGCATAGAAATGAAAGCTTTGTTAATGAGGAAATAAGAGCACGGATCGAAGAAATGAAGAGAAAAGCCGTGGCAGCACACCAAGAGGAACCGGTACAGAAACATGCCAGGTTTGAAAGAGAAAAGCACACTTACGAATGCAGCCGCCAAGCATAAGGCAAGGACTCAGCAAAGTGGGTACCCATTGAACTCAAAGGGGCAAGAACAAAGCACCATACCAGGAAACAGACAGAAGATCCCAGAGAATTACTTGAAAAAATGTATCAGGAAGCAGAAGCTTTAAATTTGAAAGAAGCCCAGGAAGCGGAACGAAAAGCTAAAGAGGCGGCAAAGCAGCAAAAGCAAGCAGAGGAAGCAACTGCATAAGGAGAATCATAGCATGATCAAAGTGATACATCTCCCCGGCCTTCTTCACCTACTTCAGAACAGCATGATCACCCCATGCCAAGCCCACCACCTTCACCAGCGGATAAAGTCACAGAACCTGAACCCACAAAAGAAACAGAGCCTGAACAAAGAGAAGCAACCGAGTTTGCACAACAGGCAGCTACTACACAAGAGCAACACAAAGAGCAAGAGCCAGAGCCAGAAACGGCAGCGAGTCACATGAGGAAAAGGCCGAGGCATCCACGAAGCCTCAGGATGACACAACAAAAGAAGACTAGCCACAGCCTCAAGGGCAAGAACAACTAGCTGCCATGACTCAGCCAAAAGAGACACAAGAGATTGCAAAAACATCAAAGCAGCTAGCACAAAATGAAGATTGGAAATCAAACAATAAAGTAATCTTGCAAGTCAACGAGTATGCCAAGCAAATGCAGGACATGATGGAAAGACTCCGAACAGTCGTACTTAGCTGTAGCGCAAAGGCCAAAGAATTAGAGATGGTGATTGACGCACTCCAAGGGGAGTTAGATGACATATTAAATGTCATCACCGATCTACAAAGGCAAGTGCAAGAAGTGAGAGCTGAAGCTGAACAACATCAGCTGGCAAGGGATAAACAGTAGAAAGAGATGGAGGATCTCGGTGATCTACTCACGAAGTTATCAGATGCTTGCAAAGCAAAAGATGAACAGCTGAGAAAAGTTACCAACAAACTTCTAACTACAACCCTATCATTTCAGAAGATGCAAGTATAGTTAGATGTAGCGAACACCTCCCTACAATACTCAGAGCAAAGAATAAATGATTAGGCAATTTTCTTGCGGCAAATAAGAGAAAATCCCGCAATGGCCTCGATCAAAGGAACATACGAGGTCTACAAAGCATTAGAGAAAATGAACAAAGATCTTGAGCTGGAGCTAAAACTGGAGCAGTCTCAGCGCAGAGACCTGGCTTTAATGCAAGTGCAAAGAGAAGATGAGCTGCTAAAAGAAATAGTTGAGCTTAAAAGAGTCAATCAGCTGTTGAGAGATGGACGGCCAGAAACACAAGAAGAGGCAAGAACTTCAGAGCAGCCATAGATAGAGATGCCCTCAGTTTCTTTCGTTGAGATGGAGACACAGCCAGCACAAAAGCTAGGTGGTGAGGAAGAATTTCAAGTACAAATAGCAAAAACGGATACAGTGCCAATGGTCCAGCTGTCAAAGGCTGAGAAAGATGCACTAAAAGAAAAGATTACACAAGAGGTAGATGAGCAGTGGAAATCAGTGATGGATTGGGAGTTGAGAGTTCTTCACTATATCAACATTACACAACTCACTCCCAATCAAATCAATGCGCAATGGCACCAGCAATCCCTGCCCTATACTTTGATAAAGGTGGAGTTGCTCCAAGTCAAAGAGAGGCTTTACAAAGACATGCAGGTAGAAGGCGCAGATCAAGACCACCCAAAGTGGAGGCTGAGTTGGTTGAACAAGAATCCAAGGTATTTGATTTTGTTCACAAGAGCACATGCGGCCCTACAAAAGGATCCTACTTTCTATCCTGTACCAATGGTAATGACCTGGCAAGCACATGAGGCATTAACAGAGAAGCAGCCAACTTGGCTGAACTATCCAAGATTGCCTGCTCCAGAAAAGGGACCGCCGACAGAAGAGTACATGGTGAAAACCCTAACGAGCGCCATCCTTCTTCAAAAGTCTTCCGGATAGTATCACGTGTGATGCTATATAAAATCGGCCGAATGTTTCTCACCTGCATCGAAGTTTTTCATGAACCAGAGCAAGCAGGCGTTCCGTGGATATCATTCCTCGAGGGTAAGAAAGGTTTATGCTACGATCTCAGTGGCCAACCTTCCGAAGAAGTTCTCTATGGCTTCTACAACAGATGCATGTTCTTAGCTTCTCACAATATGATGGCGTTTGAGGAAGAGTTCTACACAGGGTTCTTCACTTGGCGAACAAAGATATTTGGGCCAATCATCAGCAACCTAACATCAAGATTTGTAGGCTACTCAGTAGTCACTATGTAGTTCTTGCAGGTTCCAGATAAAGAGAGGAAGATCAGATACGAAAAGACCCTAAATGCACTTAAATACCGCTTTGCCAGTCGTCAACCCGAAGACTACTTCAGCCCATAGACCTATGTCAAGTGACGACACAGACGAGGAGGGGGGAAATATTAGCAGCAAGCTAACTCAAATACCATTTTTTGGAGCTCTTATTGTAAAACCACTTATTATTTTTTATAAATCGGGAATATTGTAACTCCTATTTTTTGGATAAACCTTGTAATTGAGGAGCCGGGGCTACAAGCTTCCAGATTGTATCAACCTGTCATTTGGATAAACCTTGTAATTGAGGAGCCGGGGCTACAAGCTTCCAGATTGTATCAACCTGTCATTACTTATCTTTAGTTAGAGCTCCCAATTTATTAGTTTTGACCACCAAAAACCTTGGCTAAGGTATAAAAGCCAGTTTTTGTAAGTTATTATGCATTTTTGGATAATGAAATACACAACGTGAGCTAACGGCACTCACTTCTCTCCTTGTAGCGCTTCCTACTCCCTCTCTGATTGTCACATTGCAGTCGTGTTTGTTGCATTGCAACCGTAGGTAAGAGCTCTATGCATTAAGTAAACACTTCACGGTATTTTGTAGCTTTTGGCGTCATCGACTTGCGGCCTAATTTCATCATGAGTAGGAATTTACACTTCAAAATCAAAAACTAAGCATAGGAGGGGTATTGGGGCATCATTGCTATGCATTTAGGTGCATTTCGGGTCGAAAACGACTAGGTCAAAAATCCACTGTTGTTAATAATCACGATTTTGGCACTTGACCTAAAGTGGGATTTGAGACCATAAGCATGTCTCCTTAGGTCTTATAAACATGTCCTAAAAGTTTCGTTACGTTTGGATGTCATTTGATGTTGTAACGGATGTGATTTGTTTGCTTGAGTGATTGGCTTTTGGTGATTTCAGTCACTTGAGTGTAACTTGAGTTAGATTCGAGTTGTTTGTTGTTTTTTGAGAGATTGACAAACTCTTGTAGCCTCTATGCACTAGTCGAGTCAGCTTCATTCCATGGATTGACAATATAATTGTGGTTCTCGCAATAAGATAGGATAGTGAGGTTAGACACACGTCCCCCAGACAGAGAGAGAGAGAGAGAGAGAATTCCCCAAATACCTTGACAACCCTCCAAAAGCAATTACATATTGTTTCAAAAAAAAAGGGAGTCAACTATACGATAAGCAATGCTTCATCTACTGATACTAGTTTTACTATTTGAATTACTTTAATAAATAAGGACAAAAATAAATCTCTTCCAATTTTTAGGTTAAAATGTGAAGAATTGTCAATATTTACACTAAAACTTGCAAAATCTATTGACTTTCTTCAAAGCCAGCTTGGAATGTAGCCCAGGTTTTACAATTTTAGTCCTTTTTTTTTTTGCAAATACAAGTTTCCAATAGACCCAAAATAGAAGGTCATGAGAGGCACAAAAAAGTTGACACTCAATACTTCCATGGTCACTCTCTTGCTACCTCAAGCACATGCTATACACAAAGAGGAGAGGTGGACCTATCAAAAATTTATTACACCCTTGCATGGTAACACCAAAGAGAGAGAGAGAGAGAGAGAGAGAGAGAGAGAGAGAGAGAGAGAGAGATTCCCTGGCTAATTGGAAGCCTACCAAAAGCAACTACATACCGTTTCAAGGAAAAAGGGAGCTAGGCATTCTGCAATGAGAAATGATTTATCTAACTAGCACTCAGTACTTTGTCTTTGACATACTCCATAAAATAAAAGACTATCGATGTTAGAGTTGTAGACATGCAGCCTTGCAAGAAAAATATTATGGAAAGCCAAAGATGAAGTATCCCAATATACATTGAGACACTCTTGATTACGACTCAATGACTTGAGATTTTGAACACCAAAAGAGGGTGAAACTATTGTGCTAGATTGAGATGGCTACACTATTGGCTATTGATGTCATAATTTTTAGGCTCAAAATAAAGCAAAGGGTGTTTCATTTGGGGAAAATGTGAAGTGTTATTGAGAATGCGGCTTTGGACTCATGAGCTTAGGTGGTGTGTGCAAAATTATATTACCATTAGAATTTGGATATCTACATAACAATTTCAACAACTTTCTCCAGGCAGAGGCTCTTGCATTTATGCTACATAAGACATCACTCTTTGACATAGAACTTGTGAAGTTTTCTTCCATATAGAGGCATCGATTTCTTGAAGTATTGTTTATCTTAATAATTTCTTCCACATAAAGAGATCAAGGCCATGCAATTGAGCACATCCTTATTGGAGAAGATACCAACATGGATCAATTGTCATAATTGTATTACATATACATTTTTTGTAGAGATGATTTGTATGGTACACTTTCAATTACAATTCCCTAAGTTTGAGAGAGAGAGAGAGAGAGAGAGAGAGAGAGAGGTTATAGATCGTTATGGGCCTCCATTTGCCCATCAGAAGAGAAAGATTGATGGAGGGAGATAGGGAGGGTGACTTGGGGGTTGAATGCCAATATGCATGTGTGTGTGTGTGTGTGTGTGTGTGTGTGTGTGTGTGAGAGAGAGAGAGAGAGAGAGAGAGAGAGAGAGAGAGAGAATTTTTAATATCATAAGAACACACGAAGAGACCTCAAATCTCTACTTGACAAGTTTGTAATCCAAGAGTTGGTTTTTAAGAGGTAATTATAATAACAAATCCACCACACTTAATGATTATTATAGTTTCCTCTTTTTGGCTTTCTAAAAGAATCCTTAGAGGAGAGTTGAGCTAGACATGCTTTCACTGTTTTCAATGATGATTGAAACTTACCTTAAATGTATTTTGCTTTTAAAATATTAAATAAACCTTTTTATTTCACCGTCATTTTGCATCCTCACATGGCTTGACTTCGCTTGCATTATATTCTTTTAAAATGCTAAAGTGAAGCTTCACTTTGCATAATTTTAGTAAATTCTACACACACATGCACACATGTATGAGAAAACCATGGTAAAGGAAAGAAAAAAGCATGAAATATGTGAAAACTTTATATTTATACTATATATAATGCAAGTTAAAAATTTCAAGCAAGAAGAAGTCTTCAATAATGAAGTTTTTGTGGCCAGTTTCTCAGTAATTATTCAAGAAAGCAAAGAATTGATATATACGATAAAAAAAGTCGTGACTTGGATGATTGGATTCGGATAGCACAAGCCATTCGATCAAAGCCTTTATGTTGTAAAGTCTGATGTAATTGCCTCCTCTCAAGACTCGGCCTAGGCTTGAGATTGATCTGTAATTTTCTGTTCTCTTTCTAATACAATCACTCACAATTGTGAGTTTTGCTATAAAAAAAGAAAAAGGCTTCCACTTGTCATGCATTGGCTCACTTCACAAAAATCCATACCAAACATCTAATGTAAAATGCAAAAGTGAAGAGTAAGATTTGACATGCAGAGGGAAATGAAATCCTTTTTATAATGTACAATGTAAAGCATTGGTTCACTTCACAAAAATCCATAAACATCTAATGTAAAATGCAAAAGTGAAGGGTAAGATTTTGACATGCAGAGGGAAATGAAAAGCCTTTTACAATGTACAATGTAAAGACAAAACACAAAAGACTTTCTACTGTACTATATAATACAGCTTAAAAAGTTCAAGCAAGAAGAAGACCTCCAAGCGTCATGCATTGGTTCACTTCACAAAATCCCAGACCAAACATCTAATGTAAAATGCAAAAGTGAAGGGTAAGATTTGACATGCAAGCATCATGCATTGGTTCACTTCACAAAATCCAGACCAAACATCTAATGTAAAATGCAAAAGTGAAGGGTAAGATTTGACATGCAAGCATCATGCATTGGTTCACTTCACAAAATCCAAACCAAACATCTAATCTAAAATGCAAAAGTGAAGGGTAAGATTTGACATGAGAGGGAAATGAAAAACCTTTTACAATGTGCAATCTAAAGACAAAAGATTTTCTACTATACATAGATTAAATGTATAAGTTTAGTTTCACCTCATTGCACCTAAGCAAGTAAAGATAATTTTGGTGGAGATTTTGTTATTTAACAAAATTCAAATTTTTGAAGATATTCTTGGCTTTGTTTTTGTTTTATCAAGGGGCTTTTTTCAAAACCAATATTGATACCTTTTAAAAATGTGTAAATTTTTTTTTGAAGTGATTGAGAAAAAGGAGAAGGTTCGCATGTCCGAGTGTCGATTTAGGTCAGTCAGAGGACCTGCATGCAAATGAAGGGGTTGTTATCTACATTATTGACCATGAGAGAGAGATTGAGATTTTTTACAATCGAGTTCATGGGGACTCCTGCTCACCAGGGACACCCTTACCCTCAAATTTCCAAGACATTGTTATTTTCTTGATATTATCGTGTATTTTCAAAAGGGTAGCTAACATTTTTTCCCATAGAAAGCAAGAAAAATGCATTGAAATGGATAAAATGTCTGACAAAAACAACCCTAGCATTGGCATCCTAGATGGGGAGAGAGATTGCCCAATTGACGGGCCTTTTATCAATTCAGAGTTATTTTATCTTTTTTATTTTTGAGAGTTAAACCATGTGCCACCCTAAAAAATCTATAAATTTTCTAAATTATGATGGGCACACTCACACTCACACACACACACACACACACACACACACATGCACACATATATATACACGTATATATATACATATAAATTCTCCAAATTATGATGGACACACAGGCATACACACACACACACTAACTAATCTCAAACATCTATCCCTAGGAAAAAAAAGGAGAAGGTGTGTCTATCCGTGAGTCGACTCCATTCTATATGGCTTTGGGGACATGCATACAAATTATGGGGTTGTTATACATGTCATTGACCATGTGAGAGAGAGAGAGAGAGAGAGAGAGAGAGAGCAAGAAAAATGCATTGAAATGGGTAAAATGTCTGACAAAAACCAACCCTAACATTGGCATCCCAAATGGGGAGAGAGATTGCCCAATTGAGGGCCTTTTATCAATTCAAATTTAATTTATCCTTTTTATTTTTTAGAG
Organism: Adiantum capillus-veneris; assembly: GCF_014529385.1. NCBI lineage: Eukaryota > Viridiplantae > Streptophyta > Polypodiopsida > Polypodiales > Pteridaceae > Adiantum > Adiantum capillus-veneris. The sequence goes on along the minus strand of NC_140937.1, from coordinate 28,365,429 downwards.
TTAAACCATGTGCCACCCTAAAAAACCTATAAATTTTCTAAATTATGATGGACACACTCACACATACAAACACACACTCGAGCATGCGCACGCACACACACACATATATACACGTATATCATAATTCTCCAAATTATGATGGACACACACACACACACACACACACACACACACACACACACACTAACTAACTAACTAACTAATCTCAAACATCTATCCCTAGATAAAAAAAGGAGAAGGTTTGTCTATCCGTCGGTCGACTCCATTTTGTATGGCTTTGAGGACATGCATACAAATTATAGGGTTGTTATACATGTCATTGACCATGAGAGAGAGAGAGAGAGAGAGAGAGAGCAAGAAAAATGCATTGAAATGGGTAAAATGTCTGACAAAAACCAACCCTAACATTGGCATCTCAAATGGGGAGAGAGATTGCCCAATTGACGGGCCCTTTATCAATTCAGAGTTATTTTATCCTTTTTTATTTTTGAGAGTTAAACCATGTGCCACCCTAAAAAATCTATAAATTTTCTAGATTATGATGGACACACTCACACACACTCTAACTAATCTCAAACATCTATCCCTAGAAAAAAAAGGAGAAGGTTTGTCTATCCGTGAGTTGACTCCATTATGTATGGCTTTGGGGACATGCATACAAATTATGGGGTTGTCATACATGTCATTGACCATGTGAGAGAGAGAGAGAGAGAGAGAGAGAGAGAGAGAGAGAGAGATTGCCTAGTTGATAGGCCTTTTACATGTTCTAAGGTATTTGATCCTTTTATTTTTAGGAGTTGAACTATGTGCCACCCTTAAAAATCCATAAATTTTCTCAATTATGACGAGCATAAATTTATATGTATATCTATGAGAGAGAGAGAGAGAGAGAGAGAGAGAGAGAATGATATCATTAGAACAGTCGTAAATAATTGCTCTCAAATATATGTACATAGAGTCTTAAACTCAAGCGCACATTGTGTGTGTGTGTGTGTGTGTGTGTGTGTGTGTGTGTGTGTGTGTGTGTGTGTGTGTGAGAGAGAGAGAGAGAGAGCGTGTCATCTTTGTATCACTCCAACTTGATCAGACGCTTCAAATCTTTGAAATAATTTGGCTATAATGTTAGAAGATTCAATAATTTCATAGTTGACATCAAAAGTTTCTTAAACTTGCAACATGTCCACACTTAATACTCCCTTTTTACCCATGCACAATGCCGACGAGAGAGTATGCTTGTAGCTTAGTGTTTGGATCTCTCTCTCTCTCTCTCTCTCTCTCTCTCTCTCTCTCTCTCTCTCTCTCTCTCTCACACACACACACACACACACACACACACACACACACACAGAAGAAGAAGAACAAGTACACAAGAACCTAAAAAATGTAGCCAGTGTGTCTTGATTTTTGAAGGCAAGAGCTTACATGCTAGCATACTTACTCAAGGAGGGAGAGGAGGGTGGGATTTTTAATATCTTAAAAACAATTACAATGACCTCAAAGTTGGAGGGGGAGAGAGAGAGAGAGAGAGAGAGAGAGAGAGAGAGAGTCATTGTGCTTAAATGTTAGATTGACCTATGGGACTAGATACAACATGTAGCATGCATGAAGGCTATGGATATAATGGTGACAACAAATTGAATGTATAAATTTTTTGGGAGAGAAAGAAATGTAGGCAATGGTCTTGACTAAAATATATGAAAAGAAATTTTGATGGCATCAAAAATTGAGTCTTCAAGTAGGATACGATTCTCATACTCTCAAATTTTCAAGGGACATAATGTGCATGCAAAAAGAGGTTGTCCTACAGTGTCTCAATGCTTGGTCTCACATTTAAGAGAGTGGCCAAGCCAAATGGCCAGTATGGTATAGATTGTGGGTAAGGGAATAGGCTCTAGCATGTAAATGGTTGAATACATTGAGCTCTCTTCTAGAGGAACATGCTTATGTAATTTGAGGAAAGAGGGATAGAGAGATTAATGGCATGCAACATGATTTCAGGTCACAACCTCAATTTGGCTCTACGTCCTTCAATTTAGCATAACGTCCAAAACTCCTGCAAAAATAAACTATTAGGCAACCTTATTTTGCTTTCATTACTATCACATTTTAAGGTGCTAATGTTGTGTAAGTGTACACGAACAAATAGTTCACACGTACTAACCTGCTTATGCATCATATGATTTGGTGAACACTACTACCATACTTGTGCACAACACACAGATAGACATGCAAGCAAGTGAAGCATATGTAGTGCAACATAGATGGAAGGGACAATCACATTCTTGATATTAAAAGAAAGTCAACTCATCTCTTTGAGACTTTAAGCTCTCTTGCTACATTGGAAACTATGAGCCCTTCACAACTCCACTCTTAGACATGAAAAGTTTTATGATTACACAATGTACCTGTTACGGGCACTCATCTTTAAAAACTTGCTGACTTACCCAATTTGTACTTTTGCACTTTGTAGCACTTCTATCAACCCTAGGTAGACCAAGGGGAAAACGTCATTCCTACTATATAGTAGGTTCTGATGTGCACTATTTCCATGCCTTGCTCTCACAAGAAAGAAGCAAGGATAGAAGCAAGTAAGAGACTGGAGTCAAGACATTGAATCCAATTGTGCTCCCATTGTTGAAACCAATTCTATAGAACCCATTCCATTTTCAAACAAAGTTCTATGATCACATTGACTTCTCTTAGCTTTCAACTCTTTCACACCATGCTAACTTATCTAAGCTGTATAATCAAGCTTGGTAGCATTGCTAGACTCAGACAGACAAAAAGGAGGACTCTCTCTCTCTCTCTCTCTCTCTCTCTCTCTCTCTCTCTCTCTCTCTCTCACACACACACACACACACACACACACACACAAGTCAAGCACTCCTAAGTTTGTTGAACAAGGGCTAATAGCTCACAATAATTAATGTCTATGAGAAGCTCCCAAGATTGATATTAAAAAATGATTTGCAGCTACTTGCATATATTCATATTTGTTAGAATCTATCAAGAGATTGTGTCATGCATAACTTTAAAAAATTCAGTAGACTATACATGTAGGAAGAGAGTATTGATAGTGTTCCACTCGAAGGAAAAGATAGCCCTATGAGAATAGTGGCCATGTTTCTTTGGCCGCAGAAACATGCGGGTCACATACTAGTAGTTCAAAAATCCTTTGAATTTTAAAACTTTTGCTAGTATTCCTTGTTTTCTTCTTTGCAAGGAGGAAAATCAATCACTCAATAAAAGAGACATTCCGAACAAAGCTCCTGCTTATATAATTTTTGTTAAACTCAACCTAATTTTATTTTTTTTTGCAAAACTCACAATTGTGAGTGATTGTATTAGAATTCCAACAAGAAATGTACAAAATCACCTCAAGCTCGTGCCGAGCCTTGAGTGACAAATAGTTACATTAGCCATACCAAGTACTGAACTATTAACAAACACGATTTAAATGGATGGCAAGAGTCACCTTAATCCGATCATTGGAGTTTTTCCCTTTTCCTACCACAAATATAAATTGCTTGCTTTCTTTTACAATCTCTAAGAAGCTAGCCTTAGAGAGGCCGCTATCAAAAACATGATAGTTCTTGGCCTTCTAGATATGACTGAAGAAACAATATCTGACAATTTGAGTACAACTTAACAGTGTTGAACTTCTAAAATTTTTGCCACCAAGGCACAAATCGCTCTTAAAAAATCCTATTCTCCACCTCCTTTGAATCCATTTGAACAGCTTTCTTGCGAGGCCTCTAATAGATGTGCATTCCATAAAAAGGTGGCCGAGGTCTTCGCTAGCCAATCTGCACCCTGAACATCTATCGGGTCCGATACCACGTGCTTGAATCTTGAATCCTTGTAGGCAATGCCCCCCAAAGTACCCTCCATAGAAATATCTTCATACACTAAGGCCACTGTGGATTCCAAATGTTTGTCATGACCTCCATCCATCAAGCCTCCACGAAATGCTTCTTCCACTACTTGTTTAAAGGGGTGAACCAATTAGCCTCATAATTAAAATTTGATAAATGCCCTTGGCATGGGGTCTAGAGAAACGGCTACTGATGGGCCATTTCCAAGCTTTCCACTCAAAAGTAGATTCGCAGATCGGCATCAGAATGCGGTCCAAGCCTTCTACAACCCTATTAACAAGTAGCTTCTCCATGTTACTAGGTTTAAACCGGGAAACCACCTGATCAACGGATTTCCAATACTTGTTATTCCTATCCCAAAAGTGGCACATCCTTTGAAGCCCTTTATTGTTCAACCTTCTTGCAGTTTATCTTGAATAAGGGTTCAAGGAAACTCCAGTAGCTTTAGATATCCAAGGGGACCAGTGCGAGATGGAATTTTGGAATTATCTGGTTGATTCACCCCATTCTAATTCCCTGTTTCTCGAATGAACTTTTGCATCATCTCACCCATGATGCCACTCAGTTTTAAGCTTGCCCAGCCCCGGGCTAAAAGTTTGTCGTGCACCTCGATCCCATTCCACTGACCACCTTCAAAGCAAAGTTTTGCCTTGTCAAGCATATCCTTGGTCATGATAGCCCAAGACTAGTCTTGATTTGCGATGGACACCACAAACTTGGTACATAGGGCCTCCGCATGAATAGCTGGGTTCAAAATTCCAAGGCCACCTTGGATCAGCAGTCTAGCGATACCTTCCCACTTTTCCCATTGCCTCGAGTTTCTCCATAAGAATATTTTAACGGGTTTTAAAAACTCCTTCCAGTTACATTTGGCCATTTTGAGGAGCAAGCTGGTGAAGGCAATATACGGAAGCATAAATGAATTGATCACCCTGAACCGACTCTCGAAGGGAAGCAACACATACTCCCACCTTCCCATTCTCCTCTGAATCTTGTCAAGGATCCACTAAAAGCTTTGCCTATGAGTAACATTGACCCCAACAGGGTCCCCAAATGCCTACAAATCCTACCTTTAGACACAACCACCCCAGACTTGACCGATGGGTCAAAATTGTAATATCCCATCAGGGAGATTAGTCTTTACTTCTCGATACTCCACTTCAAACCAGAGGCCATAGCAAACGTCTACACAATCTCAAGGGTCTTCATAAGCACCTGGGAGCAGGATTTCATCAAGAAGAGGAGGGAGTCGTCTGCAAACATCTTGGCCAAGAGCTGGTTTGTTCCTAGGCAAGGTTAACCCTTGTATTTCCCCCTCTCAACAGTATCTTGGAGCATCATGATCAAAGGATGTGACCCAATAGCAAAGAGTAGAGGGGCAAAGGGGCATCCTTGCTTGATCGATCTTTTGTCTTCAAAAGAGGCCACAATTCTATCATCAAATAAGAGCTTCGACAGGCTACCCACACCAAGAGTGTGTATAAGCTGACAGAGGAATGGTCCAAAGCCCACTGATTTCATGACATCTTCAATGAAGGAGCACACAATCCTATCATAAGCCTTGTCCAAATCAAGCTGAAGCAAAATGCACTCTTGCTTTGTGAAGGTTGCATACTCAATGCCAACCATTGTTGTCAAGATGTTGTCATAAATAGACCTTCCTTTGATAAACTCGTGTTGATAAGGGGAAATGACTTTGTCAAGGAGGGGGGTCATTCTAAGACGACTGCCTTGGCAATGATTTTGTATGCCACCGACATCATAGTTATGGGGTGCCAGTTCTTAAGCTGCAAGTAGCAAACCTGTTTGGGTATAAGTTTGATATGCCCTCTTTTCACATTGAGGTCCAAGGACCCCTTGTATAGAGCCTGGTTAGCCATACGTGTGACAGGGACCTTTAGCTCCTCCCAAAACTCCCTGAAGAACTCAGTGGTCAGACCATCTCAACCTAGGGATTTCTCCTTTCCAAGAGCTTGCAATGCAAGCGAACATTCATCCTCAGAGAAGGCCAACTCAAGACGATTGGCTTTAGGTTGGGAAACTTTCCTGTTGACACTCTCTAGCAAGGTTGCTATGGCTTCATCCACTTCTTGATAGCGGGTCTCTGGTTGGCCAATGATATGGCTAAGGTGATCGAGCATCATCCCAACCATTGCATCTTGGTCATGAGTAACATTCCCATTCTCATTTGTGAGCGAGTGGACATAGCCGCATCTCTTCTTGATTTTCATGGCCCTAAAGAAATGTGCTTGATTGGTAGCCTTTGGCTGGAGGAAGGTCTCTCTGAATAATAATCTCCCCCTCTTGACCTCTACGAGTTGCTACTCAGCCATGTTGGCTTTTGCTTCCAACCACCTTCTGTGCTCTTCTTCAAAGGCCAACCTTGAAGTGTTTTTGGAAGTGAGATTAGAAACCCCCTTTACAGCTGCTTTCAGCATTCTACCCGAGCCTTTTTCATCCACGGGCCCAAATGTTTTATAGCTTTTTGTATACTTTGAGCAAAGAGGTCTTGGGATTTTAGAAGAAGAACTTGCCAACCTCATGAGTTGAAACCTGTGCAATTGGCCAGGTGCATTCAAATCTTTTCCCTTTCTAAGCACCAATTGGTAGGATTGAGGCACAGATCTGACATCTGACGTGCAACAACTTTTTTTAACTTCAAAAAGTTGAAGATTGTAGAGAAAGGTTAAAGATTGGAGAGAAAGTTTGTAGCGGTATGTAGGCCTCATCAATTCATTCTCTCTTTCTCACTCACACACACACACACACACTCACTGGCTGAAGCGTTCGTTTGTTCTCTCTCTCATCCTTCACACACACTAACGCACATCACAGCAGGATGCAAGCCTGAATTCATTCTCTCTCTTTCTCTCACACACAAATAGGGTGCAACCGTGCATGCTGTGCAATGCACATGCTTGACGGTTCTCTCTCTCTCTCTCTCTCTCTCTCTCTCTCTCTCTCTCTCTCTCTCTCTCTCTCTCTCTCTCTCTCTCTCTCTAGCCTCAGAACCCGGGGAGTCCACTATGTAAAAATTGCATGTAGCACGTGCGAACAAGAGGTATTAAAACAATTCCTTACCTGTATATTTTCAAGTATTGTATGTACCCTTATGTCTGCATTTTTGTTAAAAGAAACTAGCCCTATTGTATGAAAAATTTCACTTTATTAATTAAAAAACCATTTATATAAGTACATTTTTTGTAAATGCACCTAATTATAATTCCCTTATTTTGTTTGCACGTGCTATCTTACATATTTCCTAGTGGACTCTCCGGGCCTCAGAAGAAGAACTCACCAACCTCATGAGTCAAAATCTGTGCAATTGGCCATGTACATGCAATTTTTTTCCCTTTCTAAGCACAAGTCGGTAGAATCATTTTCACCGTTTTTGTTCAAGCCATTATTTTTTCATTTTTTCATCATCATTTTCACCAATTTTTTCATCATCTAAGCACAAGCCATTATTTTTGTAAAATTACACCATTTTCCATGTATTTTAAGCGGAATTTTCTCCTTCTTGCCCTCCCCTCAAGCGGCTACTTTGATTTTGCGACCGGCTCAAGGCTAAGCTAAGGCACACTTTTCCCGAACACTGGATTGGAGAGAAAGGATGGTTGATGTCAATAGTGCTGCATCATGCATTCAAGTGATTTTTCCTTCTAAGGTCAAAGCCAGCTTCATCCAAAGTACACAAGTCAGCTTCATCCAAGGTACACAAGTAATCTTTTTTTATTTTATTCAAAAGGTTCAAAACTCTAAAAGCTTAGAGCTTCCAATGCATGACAAGTGGAGCCCCTCTCCTTCCTCAAAAATTTTAAGCTACATTATATATAGTGTAGATGTAGATATAAATTTCATTTTAATGGCAATCAGTAGGAGATATCGTCTACAAAGTGAGGAAAAATGAGAAACCAAAGCAAAAGGGGAGGGTAGAGGCATGTATGATGTGTGCTAGAGAAACAAGGTCACATCGATAGGCAAGGTGGCAAGAGGAGTAGGGACAAGCGTTTGGGATGCTAGTAGTAGTGCTTGTGCTGCCATCTATTGCATGAGGCTAGAACAAAAACCAGGTAGCAATTTTTTTTAAATATGCAATGCCTCACACTAGCGACAAAAGCATGTGCGGTGAAGTGGCTCATCCCAAAGGTTTGAGCTTTGTTAAAAGGTCTTTAGTTCAAATGCTGCTACCAGCATGGGGATTTTGATGCATCGCAAGCTCTAAAAGGAATCTTCCAAGAGTCCATGCAATGAACTGAGAATGGTCAACTCCTTATTTAGGTCAAAACACAAAACTAGGACTTCCAATGTGTTAGATAAAGAGAAAAGAATTTTGCTACCTTCATGCCCATTATAAAAAACGCTTAGCATACACCTTCTCAATTTATCACTGTACTCAATCCATTCTCAATTCATTACAAGGAATCTTGCAAGATTCCTTCCAGAGCTTACGATGCATCAAAATTCCCATGCTGGTAGCGGCATTCAAACTGAAGACCTTACGACAAGGCTCAAACCTTTGGGCTAAGTCATTTCACTGTAGTGCACTTTGTGCTACCTGTGTAAGGCATTGTAGATAGAAAAAAATCATTGCCTGGTTTTTGTTCTAGCCTCACACAACAGATGGTGGCTCCAGCTCTACTACTAGCATCTTAAATGCATGTCCCTGCTCCTCTCACCACCTTGCCTATCGATGTGACCTTGTTTCCCTCGCACACACACCTCTACCCTCCCCTTTTGCTTTGGTCTCTCATTGTTCCTCGCTTTAGGGACGGTATATCCTACTAATTACCATTAAAATGAAATGGGTTCAGGCCTACTTGTGGTAATTATAGGCACAACAACTTGTGGTAATTATAGGCACAACAACATGTTTTAGCTTTCCAAAAGAAGCCTTTGGCGATTTGTGGCCTAGCTAGGAAAATTTGCAAATGGGTCCAAAAAACTGAACAATGGGATTCTTTAAGAATGGCCTTTTCTTGGGGGGGAGGGGGGAGTGTTTAAGAGTCAAGCACTACTCATTGCCATACAAATTGTGAAATATTGCTATTTCCGTCATGTATGGAAGTCAAAGAATGGTCGAATATTCGAGGGCACATCAGACATAGCTAAAATCACAAAAGATCATCCAAGAAAGTAGGGAGACCATCATCGCCACCAAAAAAACAGATAAATAGGAATGGTTGGATATTCGAGGGCACATCAGAAATAGCTAAGTTCACAAAGATAATCCAAGAAAGTAGGGAGATCATCATCGCCACCAAATAACAGATAAACTCAAATGAATGGAGCAAGGCCTTAGATGTCGTTATGATTGACTCTCTTGGGTGAACATGTGAGTTCATCTCTTGCCATGCGTGACTCTCCTATCAACCAATGACAAACTAAACAAAAGAAGATCTCTACTTGCAATTGAAAAGGTAAATCATTTTTTTTTTCAAAACTCACAATTGCGAGTAGATTATATTGCTCTAACAAAAAAATTACAAGTTCTTGTCTTATCCATGTCTAGCCGTGATAGCTTCCCAAGGCCATATATATTTATGCTAAAGGTGAGGGTGTTGTGTACTACTGCATGTGCACCTTGGTGTGGAGAGAGAGAGAGAGAGAGAGAGAGAGAGAGAGTGTGGGCGGGCATGGGGATACTTTCATGCATGAGAGAAGGTCAACAAGATGTTGAGAAATCCCCTTCATGGCAACTCCATCCTCTAGTTGCTTAGCTTCCTCATGTCTCTTTGCCTTTGCTTGGAGGATCTAAAGCCTGTACTTATAGATTTGAGCTGTAGTGGGAGAGGGAAAGTCAATAATTATGGAGAGAGTTGAGGAGGATAGTCTAACTTAACATTGCCCAAAGTGAGGTGAGCAACCATGGTGGCCTAGTAGCCCCCAATTCCCTACTTCTATGCCTTGTAGTAGGCCTACAACTCTCAGCTCAACGAGTCCATTTGTCCGATGTAAGATTGTATGAAGAGGAAGCTTGCATGTAAATGTTAATCAATGGGAGAGGAAGGTGTGTAAGTCTAAGTCATGGCTAAGCATGTGTGAGGGAAGCAAGTTCAGATGTGAGACCACTCTAATAGCATGTGGTACTAAGAATCCCAAACTTGTAGTGAGCATAGGCTAAATGGTTGCGATAGTGCATATCACTGATAAGGGGATAGGCTTAATCATATAAGGGTGAGTACAATATCCTCTTGTGAAGGACATGGTTTTGTAGTTGGGGGCAACATGGGTGGTGTAATGTATGCAACATAACTCACGAAATTCCTCCCAAGCTGTAATACATTCGCGTTGTAGAAAAAGTTCATTCGCTAGGAAGTCTATTGAAGCATCGTGTAGCAAGCGTAATGTATCCCATCTCCCAAACCACCTCTTTATGTCTTGCATCCACCCTGTGCTCAAGATGTTGCTTTTATGTGTCTTTTAAGCTTTTTTGCTTGATCCCCATCCAATTGTATGAAGTTGATGTGAGGGATTTTGATGCATCCTTTTTTTTTTGTGGTAATGTTCACAATTGTGAGCGGAGATCCTATATTAACTTAGAAAAAAAGGGATAATGGGCCTCAAGCACTACATGTGCCTTGAGGGGACAACAGTTTCAAAAAGGGGCTGTACAATTTATTAGCAAGAGACCGTGATCTTTCCTTGGTGAGTAGCTCTTGCCATAGACCGCAATTACCTAGAGGACACCACCTGCATAGCCAATGCAACTCAATGTATGTTTCCATTCTTGAGCTTGTGCAGCTGAGCCTACACTTGTTGATCGTATTAAACAGATAAGCTCAATGCTTTCACTCACGATATTATTGAATTGAGGTACATGAAAGTTTCTCTTAAAGACTCGAAGATTCGAGGCTTTTTAAATCTGCTTAAGATAGGAGTATTTGGTTGTTTGTGCGAACCATCTTTAACATGTACTCGAGAACCTTTTTTCCATGCGCATTAAAGTACTCTAAACTCTTTATTAAAGTGCTTGAGAAATCCTTGAGTGCTGCAGCCGTTGAAAATGACGGGGCCCACCGCAAAAGCTCGCCTTTTATTTGCACTGCGATGCGACGTTCCACCCATTGTCGTGTCGCCATGCTGCATCGTGGAGAAGACAGCTCCATGCTCCATCTCTCAGCCAGTCTCCAGCTCCTAGCCGGGATGGCGAAGCATGAGGGACCTTGGCTAAGCTCTCCACGCCGGGAGAGGCCATTTTTTTAATGGAAATCAAAAGCCTAAATCTTTTGCAGTGTTTAGTTCATATGACTATGAAAAGCGCGGTTCAATGATTATTGAGTATCTTTTTTTTTCGAATGAAGTAGAAAATTGAATTAAAAGAAAAGCTGAAAAGTATACAAGGACCCATAGGAAAAAGGAAGGGGGGGGGGGGGGGGGGGGGGGGGGTTCACCCCGAATTATTGAGTATCTTGGTATAGATCGACCATAGTTGAAGGTTTTTCCAAGAAAATATCTCCACATCTTGCATACAAGGTTTTTTGTATTAAAAACACCAAAAAATTTACATACCAAGGTCATGCAGTCAACTGCCATGATCATCTAACTGTCCATAATCATACCATAACACACTTAGGCTTTTACAAGGAGCCACAACATGTGCATAGCATGGAATATAACAGAGATTAAAACCAAACTAATAACGACGTACTAGGACAGAGCAGGAGAAAGGCTCGGATGCCACCACCATCATGGGTCTGCCACCACCCATGACAGTGTCCACAAAATCTCTCCATCTAACAAAACCTATGCTCGCAAGCAAGACCAAAACTCGTCACGCCAATGCACAGTTGAACCTCTAAGACAAGTTCACCATGGCACCAAAAACCCAAAGAACACCTTAGCATAACATAATGGTAACGGTTGCCACCAAGCATGAGGGAACCTCCCACATGCCCGCCAGCATCACTCAGCAACACGGAGCCAATTTTCACATTCGATCCGTAGCAACACTAGTACAACAACCAAGACTTTTCACAGGCCCCATTTAACCAAGGTTGGGAGGGGCGCCCTACACCAGGTCCAAAACGAGGGGTTTCGATTGAGAGGATACCAGGGATGGAGGTGGGTAGCCGGGTACTCCCTCCTGGAGCAATCGCCCGCCCATTACGAGACTTCGCCGTTCAGATCGAGCAGCCCAACGAAACTGGCGCACTACGGTCCCAATGGAGGTGAGCAGGAAAAGCGGCAAGACTCAGTAGGATGGCCACCTGAAGAGGTCTCCTGAAGGGGCTAGGCGAGGCGAGTCTCACCACATCCCATCAACTCGGGAGACAGCTTTCCAAGCCTTGAAGAAAAGTCTACCACAGGTGGTTCAAGTGGAAAATGTGTGCTCGGTGTCGGTCCCATCGGTGTTGATTAAAAAGCAGCTTGCTACGGTGGCCAATTTGTCGTTTACCTCAACCGCTCCCCAGTTTGCATCGTACCATGGAACCCGTCTTTTGAATTTCCCAATGCCTTCAAGGATTTGTGCCTCCTATGGGTGGATTTTGTCAACTTACCAATGTGATTGTGGGATAACCTCGTAGACCTTGCAAGCACCCTGGGTATTCCATTGTTCGTACCAATGCACATGAAGGTGGGGAGCGCGGCGAATAGAGTGTGCATTTGCTGGGATGTACATAAACCCCCTATAGAGAGCATGGTAATTAATGTAGGTGTAGGGCTGAAAGTGATCCCTCTTAGATTTGGTACATTTTTTGGAGCATGCTTTAAGTGCAATGGGTTCGGCCACTTTTCCATCTGAATGGTACGAGGGAAGGTAAAGAGGATAGAGCTGAATAGGCACCAGTGTCCTCACTCAAAGAATCGCCAGTATCCAACATAAAGTTGAAGCTGCAAAGGAAGGGGAAGGTTGGAGCAGCAACGATAATGAAGTGCTTGAGTCCGACAAGATGGGCACTAACAAGGACATTCCCCAAGAGCATTCGACTACTAAGCCGAGCCCTAAGGGTAACAACAACCAAGCCACGCCAAATTTTCAATTCGCCACATTCCCTATAGTCAAACCTCACTTGAGGCCTCATAAAAAAATTGCCTTGCCCCCGGCCCCTAAGCCGATGGATGAGGGTTGGCAACAAATCTATGTGATAAAGTGCGACAGGGTAAAAACATTGGCACGGAGCAACTTCCATCGCAAGGAGAACCCTCCTAATTTTCAAGAATCCCCCATCACTCTAAATAATGTCTTTGAGGTGCTTATGGATAGGGATCCAAAGGGGTTTCTTACATAAGAGCTATCCTCTTCTCGACTGACTGTGGTTGGCAGAGGAGGAGGGCGAAAGAGAGGTGGTTAGGTATGGTTCGCCAAACGTGGAGGAGTTTCTCCCACTCTCCCCATAATGGATGACTTACATATTCGGTCTTGGAATGTGAAGGGTATAAAATCTGCAAAGGAAAGAACTCTCTTTTGGGAGGAGGTCAAAAAAGCTGCTACGAATTGTTGGTTACTTCATACCAGTGGGGTGCTCTCCATTTTTTGACATGGAATTGGAGTCACGGGTCGTGCTTAACCATGCCTTAGGGAGAGTCCTCGAGATAAGGGTCAAGTGGGCAAACCAGTCCTTCACCATTATCAATATGTATGCTCCCTATGATGCCAAGAGGAGAGCCAAAATCTGGGTGGATCTCAGGGAGCAGCCTCTCAAAGGAGACTGGTGTATCATGGGTGATTTCAACATGGTGGAAGCTCGAAAGGATAAAACGGGGTCCACTAGTCTATTGGCTGGCTTTGAAAAATCCAAATGGCAAGCACTCTGCGAGAAATGGGTGCTTCTTGATTTGTGGAATGCAGGTCCTTGGAGTACCCTTCAGTATGCCAATATGGAGTCCTGTCTAGACAGGTGCTACATCTCTCATCAAGCGGACTGGCTCCCCCCTTTGTGCTACTATGTGTCGATACCTCCAAGAGCATGTCGGATCACTTTCCCCTGAAGCTTTACATAGCCAGAGCTAGTAACGACACTTGCTCCTTGCAGGGAAAAAAGAAGAAATTAGTCTCAGGGTTCATCTCTTTAAGGACTCCTTTAACATATAAGCAAAAAATTGACTGGTTCTTGACCAAAACAAATAGCAAATGAGAAGGCGGAAGTTTGTACTCCTCCCCCTTCATAGCAAAGTCATGGTGATTAATGCTTTCATAATCCTATACATCTCATTTGTTTCACCGTTTCTAAGACTAAGAAAATCCAATTGGAAAGAATTTCAAAAGCTTATTAAACGGTTCTTGTGGAAAAGCAACACAAAAACCTCAACGCCTTGCCAATTGGGGAGATGGGAATGGGTAGCGAGACCACAGAATCAAGGCGAAATTGGGATTATTGACCCTATGGTACATGAAAAATCGTTGTGTGCCAAACTGGTTATCTCTTTGATGGACCAAAAGGAGGAATGGGCTATTGTGTCCTGGGATATGATTAATGAAGCAAAGCTTGCCTCAAAAGGGGGCACTTGGAAGAATGCCACAGTGCATGACAAGCTCTTGGCACCCTCTTGGACACTCCTAGAGCTTGAAGGCTACACAAGGGAGCTAGCACAAAAGTGCAACAAAGCTATTTCAACCCTGGAATGGGGGAGAATTTTAGATACTTCAGGGATTCCTCTCTCAATTGGTCCCCCTGGCTCTCCAAACTTGGAAAGGGTTCCTTAGACCCCTTTTGGAGGAAAGTGGCACGCTTGGTGAATGATAAAGGTATCTATAAACTATCTCATCTTTGGGATGACAAAACCTTTTGCTGGAAGGATGTGGAGCTCATAGTGATGCAACATAACTTGGGTATGTATGAAAGGCTTCTGATCGGTAGACTCTTAAAAGTGCTTGCAGCCTCACCTCTGCATGTCAATCGATTAAAGAGCTTGGCATTGGCTGAAAGATGAAGTGTCCTCACTTCGCAAGACCCATAGTACCTATAAAGTGCTGAGATACAAAGCGAATTAGTTCAACCCACTCACCCAAATTTGGAAGAAAAATTGGTCAGAAGAGCACTAGAAACAGAGTACTAAGGCCATTTGGGAGACCAAATGTCCACAATACATGTAGGTTTTCATCTGGAAGGTGCTATGGGGAGCCTTGCCTACTAGGATCAAGGTGCATTCTAGAGGGCTAGATTCTGACACCTGCTCTGGTTGTAGGTCAGTCCCTAAATACCCCCTTCATCTATTCTTCAAGTGCCCTACTTCATGGGGGCTGGCCACCAAGGTTTCCAAATGGATACGGAGGACTTGGAAGATCATCTTCTTTACTGATGACCTGATCTTTGGAGGGCATAGATTCCAAATCCAGGCCATCTTGGTGTACACCCTAATTACTAGATTTTGCTACCTGAACCAGTTCTGGAAGTCTAGAAACCTTAGGGTTTTTGATGCCAAACTGACTGTGGCTCGTTTTGATGATATCATGCGCATGAGCACTGAGCTCATTTATGGTTTTGGAGTAAGAAGAGGGTTAGCAGACAAGGATGAAGAATGGACTCATGCATTGAGTTGCTTAGAACACTTAAGATGATAGATTCTTCACCACTGATTTTGTTTCCTTTGTGTTTGTGTACAAGCCTCGTTGGAACCCTAGCCCCCCCAAGGCACATGTAGTGCTTGAGGGAAATTGTATTCTTTTGGAGTTAATATAATTTCTCTCAACTCAGAATTGTGAGTATGGAAAAAAAAAAAAAGGAATCACATACTCTCACCTTCTCATCTTGCTTCTAATTTTTTCCATGACCCATTGAAATGTTTTCTTGTTTGAAACTCCTACCCCAATGGGCCCCCCAAAGTGGGAAAACACCATTCCTTTATGTGAAATTTCTCCTTGCCACTTATGGGAAAAATGAATCAAGCTCTTAAAAGCTAGATCAGCCTTTAATCCTTGATGTGGCATATAGAGCCTGAGGCTATGGCAAATGTTTGAACTATCTCGAGAGTCCTTCCAAGTATTTGGAAGGTAGCTTTTAGGAATATCAAGAAATCATGGGCAAATTTTTTTGTTAGGGTGTGTTTGTTATTTGGGGGATATAGGCCTTGCATATCCCCTTTATTAGCACTTGTTTCTAGCATGGTTGCAAGGGGGTGGAAGTTGATTGCAAAGAAGAGAGGGGCTAGGAGGCAACCTTGTTTGATTGATCTTTTGGATTGGAAGGCTCTCACCACTTTGCCATTAAACAGAAGTCTTGAGGAGATTTCTACTCCTCAAGTGTGTACCATCTTACAAATATGGGGGGAAAATCCAAGAGCCTTCATGACATCTTCTAAGTAAGACTAGGAAATTCCAATCGAACGCTTTGTCTAGGTCAAGTTCGAGGAGGATATATGCAGGTTTGGTCAGGTTTTCATACTCTATTTTGACAATTACTACAAGGATGTTGTCATATATCGACTTGCCTTTAATAAATCCATGTTGATGGGGGAGGATCACCGTATCTAGGATAGGAGACAGTTGAACGGCAATAATCTTAGCAATGTTTTGATGTCACATTGTTATTGGTCACCCATGCTTTAGCTAGGAGTAGTGAACCTGTTTAGGTATTGGCTTGACTAGCTCTCCCTCTACAAGGCCTTTATGTGCCAAGCGATCCTCCCTCTAATACAAGGCCTTTGTGTGCCAAGTGAGTTATAGGGGACTTTAGGTCATCGCACAATTTTTTAAAAAGGCGTCATTTCATCCCAGCCTAACAACTTTTCTTGTCGAGGGATCGTAACGCTAGTGATGATTTTTTCTTGAAGGTCCACTTTTGTGGGTGCTATAATCCTATTGACACAGTGCAGTATTGTGGCTCTCGCTTCTTGTAACGCTTTTGATTAATCATTTGGTTGCCCTATGATGTGACTTAGATAGCATTAGTTGACCATTTTGTCTAGGTCGTGAGCTTCATTCCTTGTGATGTTGGTGGTGATTGTTACCATGATACTTCATCTCTTTTTGTTTTTTAGGGCTTTAAAGAAGTGCACTTTATTGGTAGCCTTGTAGACAATAATATTGCCTTTCTTATTTGGTTGAAGTTGTTTTTCTAGCTCTGATTTTACTTCAATCCATCTCTTGTGCTCTGCCTTGATAGCTGCCCCTTTTTGTTTTTTGATGGTTAGCACTTCCACTTTCTTGCTATTTTTTATCTAGTTGATGTCACACACCTTCCTCATTCTAGGCCCTATTGTTTTTATCGTTGACTAGATATTCCAAGCAAGAGTGTCTTGAGCCCTAGGGCTATCTGCTTTCACATCTTTTTGGATCTTGTTGAGGGTTAATTTGAACACGCTTCTAAAGAGGGGATCCTTGAAGAGGTGTTTCCTTGTGACTAGCTTCTACTTTTTCCCTTTGGATCTTTTCCTGTGGCCAACCACAATTTGATTGAGAGCAATGAATTACTAGAAAATCTTTGAGATGCATCCACCTTCATTTTGACCAATGGATGCATTCAATTAGCCAATGAAAGCAGTAGCATCGATTTAGTCTAGAGGCTACGTTACCATACTGAAGGCTTGTGTAAGTAAAGCCATGTGTGCTATTCCACAAGCCTTCAAACTACCAGTCCACCATAGTCCATTTCTTGCACATGATTTTTCCAAACCACATAAGAAGCTTGATGGGCCGTATTGTCCTTTCTAGATTCCACCATGTTGAAATCCCCCAAAAGGGACTAGTCCCCAACCAATGGGGAGTCCCTGAGATCCACCCATAGTTTCTCTCTCTACTTTGCACTGCATGGGCCATATAAATTAATAATGACAATTGCCTTGCGCAATTGATCCTTATGCCTATGATTCTTCTTGAGGTGTGATTCAAGACCATCTAAGGCTCAAGGTTGCAAGTTGTGTATTTTTCCCACTTAAAAACCCCTACAAAAAGGTGAAATTCAAAAAGAAAGGCTACCATATCATAACTTTGTCAATAGTTAAGGATTACATCCAAAATTCAGGTAGGTGATCTTTCTCATATGAAAGCAAAGGTTGAAAGTTTGTACAATACGGAACCTACTCTGATGCCCCAGAATCTGGGCACGTCGGGTTGAGGTGCGTGGTGGGCGCGTTCGCTTTTCAAAGGGCCCGGCTCGAACGGGACCGGCTCGGGCGGAGGGGTGTTTTGTCTTCAAGGGTCTGGCTCGGACGGGACCGGCTCAGGTCGGGGTGTTGCTTCAAGGGGTCCTGGCGCGGATGGCACCGGCTCAGGAGGGCCCGGCTCGGACGGGACCGGCTCGGGTCGAGGTGTTGCTTCAAGGGGTCTTGGCGCGGACGGCACCGGCTCAGGAGGGCCCGGCTCGGACGGGGCCGGCTCGGGCATGGTTGCGTTCCATGGGTCGATGGCCGTTTGCGTTTTGCGGGTCTTGCGTTCCGGGTCCCTAGCCCCACGTAGCCTCAGGCTCCGCCACACTCACGGAGGGTCATAGCGTGCCCCGGGGAACCTTGCGTGGAGTCCCCACGGTGCGCAAGTGCGTGGAGTGAGGCTAGCGTGTCTAGGTGGGGGGTCCCCTCCCGTGGCCGTTCTCGGGAGGCTCATACCCCTTATATACACCCCCGGTTGAAGAGAATTCGACGACCTCGTCGAACGGAGGGAAAAGAGTGCTTGGCTATGCATGAGGCCAAAGGACTAAGGGGTGCATATAAGTGCAAGTGAGCAAAAACTGTTCCCAAAATGCAAGTAAGTAGGCCTGCTTTGTTTTTGTACTTTTGGGAATGAGTGTGTGTGTATTTTTGGATTTTTGGCAGAAGGCTGAAAAAATATGCTTTGAACACCCAAGTAGAATTCCCCATACTTGAGCATTCCCCGAATAGGTAACCCGGTGTGCGCGGAGCCACCTGCTGCGTTGGCCCGCGCGGAGGCTTCTTGAAAGCCGGATGTGAAGGAGAGTCCGTCGCAATGCAGCACTTGCGAAGTTGGTCCCTATTTGGACGTCATTTGGAGGGCTAGCTCGGGGCCCTGTGGTCTCTTTGTAGACTTGAATGGGTCTTCAGCTCAGCATGGGCCACAAAACGTGGCCGGGGCGCGATGAACACAGTTGGATTGGTCCGTCGCGTTTTTGGTTGTTCCTGTTTTTGATATAAAGAGCCCTGTCTGGATCGCATCTTTCCTTTTTGTCATGTGGGGAGCCCTGTCTGGCTCGCATCTTTCCTTTTTGTGTTGGAGGTGCCCGGCTCGGATCGGGGCCGGTGCGGGTCACGGGTGACGGCCCGGGGTTTGGACGCGTCACGGGGATGGAGGACGTGGGTTGCTTTTCCTGGAGCTCTTTCACCGAATTTTGACGACCCGACCCGGGAGGTTGGGTTGGGGCCTTCGTGAGGAACGTGCGCGTCGGGCACGAGGGTCTGCAGCTCTTTTCCTGGAGCTCTGAACGGAACCTGGAGCTCTGATACCAAGTGTGACGCCCCAGAATCTGGGCGCGTCGGGTTGAGGTGCGTGGTGGGCGCGTTCGCTTTCCAAAGGGCCCGGCTCGGACGGGACCGGCTCGGGCGGAGGGGTGTTTTGTCTTCAAGGGCCTGGCTCGGACGGGACCGGCTCAGGTCGGGGTGTTGCTGCAAGGGGTCCTGGCGCGGACGGCACCGGCTCAGGAGGGCCCGGCTCGGACGGGACCGGCTCGGGTCGAGGTGTTGCTTCAAGGGGTCCTGGCGCGGACGGCACCGGCTCAGGAGGGCCCGGCTCGGACGGGACCGGCTCGGGTCGAGTTGCCTTCACGGGGGCCCGGCTCGGACGGGGCCGGCTCGAACGTGGTTGCGTTCCATGGGTCGACGGCCGTTTGTGTTTCGCGGGTCTTGCGTTCCGGGTCCCTAGCCCCACGTAGCCTCAGGCTCCGCCACACTCACGGAGGGTCATAGCGTGCCCCGGGGAACCTTGCGTGGAGTCCCCACGGTGCGCGAGTGCGTGGAGTGAGGCTAGCGTGTCTAGGTGGGGGGTCCCCTCCCGTGGCCGTTCTCGGGAGGCTCATACCCCTTATACCTACATAACATGAGGTGAAAGATGCATATTTGTGGTGTTGTCGGAAGGCGAAGGTAGGAGCCATCATAAAATGAAGCAAGTCCTTGAGAATGCATGCCTCACAACCATCCACTAAAATGTCGTTCCTATGTTTAGAAAAGGGTTTATCCTTCAGTAGCATCCAAATTACATCAATGTTCCTTTGCTATAGAGTGCCTTTTTCCACATGCTACTTTGGCATGCTAACAACTCGTTGGTGGCCTAATCAATGTTTGAGCTTCCTCTTCATCCCTAATTTTTTTTTTGTGCTGTATGGAGCACAGGATTGGAAGCATGAGAGTCTAACATGGTGCTTCAATCACAAAAGCATTTCATAAAATTATTGTAATGCCAAGGGAAATCCCAAGGGGGTCACAGACCCAAGCCAAGGGACTACTGCTAGGGTGGATAGGGGATTCTAAATCTTGATGGCCAAGGGCCTATATAAAGGGTGGTAGGGTGAGAATCCTTATGGTAGTTCCCCTAGGCCTTACAATGATCATATATGTATTTTGGCAAAAGCTACGCATGATTAGCATAGGCTCCAATATACCAAAGCCATTGTAGTGCAAAGACAATGCAACAAAAGATCTAAGAGATGCAAATACCATTCAACTCAACTAGATCAAAACCATTCTAGAGAACCATGCACTACAAAAGACCTTGTAATTGCTCTTCTTAAGTTTTGTTACAACTTTGGCAATGCAACCTCAACAAAATTTCTCGAATGGTCATAAGGGTGGGTTCTTTCTTTCATACCATAAACACTAACTTAGATGGGTTTAGACAAATTCTCTTCTCTTTGCATCTTTCAAAAACCATCTTCAAAAATAATCGATGCACCTTTAGTAGAAAAGATTGTGAACTCATTCTTAAAAATAGCTAAAAGTTTGTGAAAAAACTCATTGAATATCTCCATCATACATCTTTGAAAGATTGTTGGAGCATTACATAATCCAAATGGCATTACCAAATACATAAACGCTCCCCATTTAGTGATGAAAGTCGTTTTTGCTCGATTTTTTGGTGCAATCTTCAACATATTGTAGCCATTGTAACTCTCCATACTTTACATTTTGTGGCTAACAATATCGTCCAATAATATATTAATGAAGGGAAGTGGAAATAGGTCTTTAATGGTATGAGCATTCAATTTTTTGTAATCCACATGCACCTCAACAACTTTCCATTCTTCTTCAGTACCACTACTATTGGAAAAAGACGAGGCACTACTTGGCATTTCAGTTTTGAATCTAGCTTTCAAAAGATTGTTAATCTCCTCCTTTACCTTTCTGGCATAATTGGGATTCCTTCTATACCTTTTGCACTCTCACTAGTCTCGCATCTGGTTTCAGCAATATCCGGTGTTGACGCTCTTTTGGATCAACTCCCTTCAAATCAGTGTGTTCCCATGCAAAGACATCTTTGTACTTCTGAAACAAAGTCTTAGCTTTCTCCTTAATCTCTGGATTCACATGTTTGTTAATTTGCATTTTGGGGTTTTTATATGTGCCAAGATTCCACTCCTCAATCTCTTGATCATCTAGAAGCAGCCAATTTAAACCACCTTCTTTTTGTTTGGCCAATGAATTTGCTTCTTTCTGAGTTTGAATGTCAACTACATACTCATTGAATGGATCACCTAGCTCCAAAGTTCAAGTTCCATCTCTGTTCTTTTAACAACCAAATTTGGATTCTTTCTATTGGTCTAGCCATACTCCACTTTTGATCTGAACTCTTGCTTCTCCTAATTCATCCAATGTTGCATTTGCCCATCAATTTGAACTGTTCTTTCACCAATGTTTGATTTTGTAAACTAACTAGGGTATTTCCTTCATTTCCTTTTAGGTTGCTCCCTATCCATCAGAACAACACTTAAATTGATCTCTACAAGTGGGAAAATATTCATTGACGATAGCATTTGCTTGATCTTTTTCATACCATGCTTCTTGTAGAGTTATTATAGATGTAGCACCCTTTTCTAGCTTCTTGTATCGTAGATCTTGATCTAAATTCTTTTGTTGGGCCCCTAAATATTCAATGTCTGACTAGCATAGTCATGTATGGCACCAACAGTCTTGAGTCACGATCTACCAAAAGCATTCCATATGCTCCTTGACCATCTAGCACTAAGCAACTCTTCTTGAATTTTTTCTTTCCAAGTTATTCTGATCTACATGTTTTTTATTAGGCGAGTAGCATGAACTACCATGTAGTCAACCATCTTGATTTTGAATGGTATTGGCTTTAGGTCCTAGACCCCCAACTTCTTTCTCAGATGCTCTCTAAGAATGTTGACCTCGGCCCCACCAACTAGTATGACCCTTGACAACAATCCCCATTTCTTTCTGAGTTTGTAGTCCACTTGAATGACAAGAACCTTGTCATCTCTGATAGCTACCAAATCTACTACTCTAGATTCTATATCTACTTTTCTCTTCTTCCTAATAAACTTTGCAACTCTTGGTAAGGCTCTTCTAATATCATCTAGTTCCATTGTAATCTTGTAGATTCTTTAGCATACCTTAACATATATTGTTTGGTTTCAGGCCCGTGGCAAGTTATGGTTGGGTCACCCACTTATTATTTGGTTCATAAAGATAATAAGGAGTGAGAGCTATTCTCTCACAAGATCCACCAAAGGGTCTGTGTATTGTGTTCTTCCCTCCCCCCTTCACCTTCCCACTCTTGCACACTCCACACTAGCTTCATCAGTTGGTATCAGAGATCAGGGGCACCCGACCCCGAGCCCTGGAATCTCCCCTCTCCTACCCCCTGTGCAGCTCCCCTTGGCCGAAATCTTGAGAGCAGATGCAACAGAAAAAATAGGGTTTGCTTGAGTTTCTTGAATCCAAATTGACAAGCAGCGGGTAGAGCTTCAGGAGCTTGAGGCTGCAACATCCAACACACACACCCTCGCTAGGAGGCTAATAGAGCATTGAAGAAGATGAGCATCTCGGCAGCGGGCAGCGGGCCTTGCAAGGCTTGGGAGATTTGAGGAAAGGAGGATATGCCGTTCAGGAAACGAAGCATCGAGAGCTGGCATTCTTGGCATCTCAGTGCTGGGAGAGCAGGGGTGCAACAGGCTCAAAATTTGGGGCGGGCCAAGACCGTGAGTAACAGGTAGCGACATTGAGCCGTAGCAAGAAGGCGAGCAAATTGTAGGCTTGGCAATTCAAACTCGGGCAATACCATGGGAGAAATTGCATGCAGCAGTGCTAGTGGGGCATCCACACATGGCTACACACCCCCCTCCCCTCCTTCGGCTCGTCAGACTCGTCATCTCGCTTTTTCGGCAAAGAAGCATGATTAAAAAAAAATTATTTCTACACACTATGGTGTCTGCAAGCAATTATCCTATCATAATTCTCGACCGCTCACACATACCTACCATCCCTACCATCCGATTGAGTTGCATAATGATCAAGCTTGAGTAGAGAGACCCAGCTTGAGATAAGAGAGAGAGAGAGAGAGAGAGAGAGAGAGAGAGAGCTAGCCCTCAACCCTCCCAATCCTTCGACTCTTTGATTTCTCGACCGCTCACACCCGGGTAGCTTGAGTAGAGAGACTGACCTTGAGAGACAGAGACAGAGAGCGAGCTTCAGAGAGTGCGAGTGAGAGAGAGAGAGCTAGTGAGCGAGTGAGAGACAGAGCAAGTGAGTGAGAGTGAGCAGGTTTTGCAACACCGACATACGCGCCTCGACATCGATGATTTGCCACCGCCTCGGTGTTCCACTGACCTGACACTTGGTTTAGACACCATGTTTGCACCATGGAAATTTCCCTATAGCTATTCAGGTAGCCACTCCCGTCCGGCGACGGGGGATGACATTGACATCGGCTCGACATTACTCCCATTATAGGCAGATTTTCGACGTTCGACCCAACACTGATTTCACGTTGACAACATTTTTTCACGCTCGACGGCTATACTTGCCACATGCATGGGTGAGGTGCCTCTACCATAAAGAAGTTACACCCGGCATCACCACCGAACGGGCTGTACGGCATGATTTTTGGCTACGACACCTTTGGCAACTCCTCCACTAGCGCATTTCCGCTCGGCGATGAAAATTGGCACATAGCGACACCGACATGCAGGTTACAAGTTACAGGGGGCTTTTGAGCCTGTTTACACACAGATTCTCCAGGTTTTCAGACACAGCACTTTTAAGGCGATTTTAGCAATCTTTTCGACAGCATTTTCTCTATGGACAGATGCGTTGATAGATGCATTTTTGTGTGAGCACACCTAGTGCTACTGAGCTCTTTTGAGAGTAGATATCCCCGCAGGGATCACTTTTACTGCATGTAGGATTTCTTGGTGCCTATGTGAGTGTGGTTCACTCATGTACGTTGAGTTGTGGACACTGTCCATTGTACTACATGTGGAGCCATTTTTTGGCTAGTTTGGCAATTTTTCCCGGGCGTTTCTAAGAGTCGGACCGGAAGAGCCTTTTTTGAGACTGTGGCTAGTCCTACTGTGTCTGCATTAGCCTTTGGAGGGTCGATAGTGTGAGGTTTTCTTTGAGCTGGGGTATTCTCAAATGTTGAGATACCTTTGGTGATACAGGTAGCTGGAGTTTTCCTTTACCGTATACTCACCATAGGACATGTATCTGGACGGTTTTTTGTGCTTTTAACTTCGAGTTGGTTGTCACACAGTAGTGGTTTTGTGCAGTATATACCCAATGATTGTTCTTTTGAGCAGTTTATGCATTTTTGAGTTGAGTTCTGTCTCCTCATACAAAGGAGACTCTGCCAGATTTTTCTCGCGAGTCCGTTTTATACTTTCTTAGCACTTCTAGCTGTTCTCACACAGTGACTGTACTACATTTTGGTTTGAGTTTTCACTCCTGTTCTAGGGGACACTCTGCTGAAATTGTCCAAGGCAATTTGCCATAAAGTTTTTGGCTACATTCTCTTAATCATGGTTGCAAGTAGTGCTTCCGAAAGAGAAGAGTACTACATCAAAAAGTTTGATGGCTCAAACTTTGTCATTTGGCGGCTACATATGCAAGATGTTTTTATTAACTAAGGCTTGATCGCACCCTTGCATGAAAGAAGAGAAAATGTCTACACTAATGATGAGAAGGATGACTTGAATGAACGTGCTATGGCGACCATTCCCGCGTGCACCTTTGTGAATCAATTTACTTTACCATAATGGATAAGACCAACGCCAAAGATTTGTGGGATTCTCTATGTCAGGCTTGGGATGGCAACAACACCTTGAATAAGGTTTTCTTGATGAAGAAATTGGTGCGCATGAACATGAAAGAAGGCAGTAATGTTAGTTCTCATTTGAACGAGTTCAACAACATGTTTTCACAACTTACTTCAAAAGGCGTCAATTTCGATGATAAAATGAAGGCTATTTTATTTCTATGTTCTCTACCATCGTCATGGGATACTTTTAACATAGCCATAAGCAATTATGCACCCAATTGAAAGCTAGATTTCAGTAGTAGTGTTGTTGGTGCATTGCTCATTGAGGAGATTCGATGTCAATCTCTTGATGCAAGTGGGCATGGTGATACATATGTGGCTAGTGGAAATCGTGACAAAAGGGAATCTCAACGATAGCGTGGTCGTAGCCATGGTAATTCACAGGATCGTAGGCAAGGTCGTAGCAAGAGTCGCGGCAAAGACATGCAAAATGTAGAGTGTTACTACTGCCATAAAAAGGGACACTTGAAGAGAGATTTCCGCACAATGCAGCATGATAAGGGAAAAGAGAGAGCAAAGTTTGACAAACCTAAAAGCAATGTGAAGATTCAAGAGCTTAATGTGGTTGAGTCTCCAGCCATTGAAAAAGTTTTTGAAGTTTCAAATGATGTGTTGATCTTCACATCTGATATGAGTTTTGGTGCATTGTTAGCTCATGATGAGTGTTATGTGCAGAATTGGATTGTGGACTCAAGTGCTAGCTTCCATGTGACTCCTTACAAGGAGTGCTTTTCTACATACACTGCCATGCATGGAATGTTGAAGCTAGGCAGTTCTTATGAGCTTGATATATGCGGTGTGGGCAGCATCAAGGCGTAATGGAACTGATTTTATGCTACTTATACCCAAATTGACAAAGAGTTTGATGTCAACTGGACAGCTGGATGATTTGGGTTACACTACCATATTTGCTCATGGTTCTTGGATCATCAAGAAGGGAAATTTGGTCATGCTTAAAGGCCAAAAGTCTCGCTCATTGTACTCACTTTATGTCTCTTCTGTGAAAGAGAATTCTATTTGTAATGGAATTGGTCTATGAACTTTGAGAATAGCAAAATTAAGAGAATTAGAGTGAGCATTTGTTTTATAGATTCTCCCATCAAGAGAGACTTGGTACAATACAATATTTGTGTTCCTTGTGACCTAGGTGATGCAATGAAGATGGAAAGCTTCATGAATCATGAGCATAACATAAACTTTGCAAAAAGCATTAACTATCCCAAGCCTCAGTCCCAAGGCGTCAAACACCTTCGAAGGTGGAGAGAGCCAACGGGGAATGAGGGTAGGGAAGAGGAAGAAGAATCATTCATAGGAGAAAGAAATAGTTCCTCACTGATCATCACTCTTCTTGCTTAGCATAGCATAATAGCATAGTAATGAAGATGAAGAAGATGGCAAGCTTAAGCATTGAAGCATGGCTCTTGGTTGGATTTGCATTCCATACCCAAGAGTGTTGGTGTAGGCTCTTAACTTCTCTACAAGCTTGGAGAAGGAGATGGAGCTCTTGCACTTTGCACTTCACACCATGAGAGTGTGTGTGTCACATAAGCAAATGTATATATTCTAACCTTTGTTCCCGTTTATTCTCCCACATTAAATGATCAGTTTAATATGAGAAAATCATTTGGTTTGGTTACATATTAGATTTTATGACATTGCTTCTCTCTTGAAATCATAGTCGTCCTCGACTATGAGGTAGAAGAGAATAAGTCTTAGTCATTAGTCTACGTTTCTTAGCGGATACAGAATCCCTTTTCACCCTACGACATCATTCCAAAATGGATGACTAGTCCATTTGGTACTTGGGAGACATAGCCGCCGCAAGTATGTCTGCTCTTTAGTCCTTATCATACTCCTAAAGTAGAGTGACAAATTCTACTTGGTGTTTGAGTGACGTTGTCACCACAAACATGATATTAAGCATCCACACTATTTAAATTTTTTCACAAAAGAGGATTAATCTTATAAGACAAAAAAATTGTTCATTTAGAAAGCATTTACATTTGCTTACTCTAGTGTAGCATTGTAAGCATTGACACGGTTCATACTATCCTTAAGCTATATTCCTTACATCCATCTAGCATCTTCAAAAGGATAATTCTAGAACTTAATAATATTCCGTCGGATAATCTTACCATGTTGTAGTACTTTGTCTTCATGCCGAAGGATAGCTACGGGTTGTAGCACCTCTTCTTGGTCTTCGATTTCTGGAGGGTCTTCAATAATTGGTTCTCTTGGTGGATCTCCTTTGTAGGGCTTAAGTGGGCTCACATAAAAAGCATTGTCTATGAGCTAATGGTTGGGCAGCTTGAGTTGATAAGCCATGTCATTGATTGACTTCAATATATGAAAAGGACCATAGTATCCTTTTGCTAGTTTAGCATAATACTTTTGATGGCCCCTAGGATTTTTGCCCGTCGTTTGACTCAA
The DNA here is from genome assembly GCF_014529385.1 of Adiantum capillus-veneris. NCBI lineage: Eukaryota > Viridiplantae > Streptophyta > Polypodiopsida > Polypodiales > Pteridaceae > Adiantum > Adiantum capillus-veneris. Next base: position 28,337,961 of record NC_140937.1, on the reverse strand, counting down.
TTGAGCCTTGGGAAACTTAAGTAAGACCCAATCATTTTCTTTGAATGTTAAGGAGCTTCTGTGCTTGTCAACAAAATCTTTTTGCCTTTGTTGAGAGATGGATATGGCCTCCTTAACCTTTTGAAAAGATTCTTGTAGGTCACGGCTATACTCATCAGCAAAGCGAAGATCTTCCCATGTACTTTAACTAGCAAGGGACTTTTAGGTCTTCCCTCTATGATCTCAAAATGTGCTTTTCCGTTAGTAGTATGGATAGTATTACTGTACACATACTCTACAAGGGGTAAGTACTTCTCCCATTGTGAGCGTTAATCTACTTCTATAACATAATTCTTTAGTAGATTGAGTATCGTAAGATTGGCTATCTCATTTTGGCCATCCGTTTGTGGGTGATAGGCCAAAGAGAAATTCAATCTTATACCTAGATTTTCAAAGAGACCTTTCCAAAAATTACTGGTCATTCTAGGATCTCTATCTGACACGATGGATGTTGGTAATCCATGGTGTTTGAAAATCTGAGATATGAAGAGGGTTGCCATTTGGTGTGCCTTAATAGTCTTTTTGACAGGAATAAAGTGTGCTTGCTTGCTAAACCTATCGACTATTGTCCATATTCCCGTATTCCCATGGATAGACTTGGGTAATCCAAAGATAAAACCCATTGATATACTCTTCCATGGTGAATTAGGGATTGGCAATGGCTACAGTAATCCAAGTTTCTTTCCTCTATCATACTTAGTATTTTGGCATACCACACATTTTTAAACATACTCTTGTATGTCCACTTCCATGGTAGGCCAATAGAAGTACGTCTCTAATTCTCAAAGAGTAGGTTGAATGCCTCTATGCCCCACATAGGGAGGAGCATGGGATTCATACATGACTTTCTCACGAAGGGAGTAGGTAACACATAGCCTATTGCCATGGAGAAGATAACCATTATGCAAGGTGAATGGTTCCTCTTTCTTCCCCAAACCAAGGTCTGACATTACATCTTTAAAGTCAGGGTCAATAGCATACTCATCTATCATAGACGATAGATCATTGTGAGTTGCTATAGACACAGCATTTACTTTTGGTCATCGTGAAAGTGCATTGGCCACTAGATTGTGCTTACCAGCAATATGAGCAATATGAAAATATAATTGCGAAAAGAAAATTTGCCCACCTCATTTGTTTATCAAAAAGCTTGTTTTGCGTCATGAAGTACTTTAGACTTTGGTGGTCTATTCATAAAATGAATAGAATCCCCAATAAATAGTACTTCCATCTGTCTAGGGCATGTAGAACAGCTCAAAGCTCTTTCTCATAAATGCCCAAGAACAAGAGAATGGATGGAATCCCCAATAAATAGTGCTTCCATGTGTCTAGGTCATGTAGAACAACTAAAAGCTCTTTCTCATAAATAGTGCTTCCATGTGTCTAAAGCATGTAGAACTGTTAAATGCTCTTTCTCATAAATGCCCAAGACCCGTCCATCCGTATTGAGAATTCAACTGTCATATGCTATGGAATGCCCTTCTTGAAGCAAGACTACTCCAAGCAATCACCACAAGCATCACATTGGACCTCAAATGGCTTTAAGAGATCCGGAAGCATGAGGACTGGTTGAGAGGCAAACTTCTCTTTGAGCTTGTCAAAAGCATTTTGCTCCTTAACAGTCCATGAATACTTAACGTTCTTCTTTGTTAAGTCATGTAATGGTCCTGCTATTTGAGAAAATTTTGCTATGAAGCATCTATAGTATGCACACATACCATAAAGCTTCTTAGCTCATGTAGATTCCTTGGATTAGGCCATGCTTTTATTACCTCTAATTTTGATGGATCCATACGCTACCATCTTAAGAGATAAAATTGAATCTCTTGAAGGAAAAAATCGCTTTTCTTTTGGTTGAGAAAAAACTTGTTCTCCCTCAATGCTTGAAAAATCACTTGGAGATATTGCTTGTGTTCCTTTAAGGACTTGGAGTAGATAATGATATCATCAAAGAACACTCCAGTGAACTTGCGGTAGGGTCTAAAATATTTTTTCCATTAAATGATTGAATGTGGCTAGTGCATTGGTCAAGCCAAAAGGCATGATTAGTTATTCATAAAGACCAAACATTGTACGAAACGCGGTCTTTAGGATATCTTCATCCACTATCCTTATTTGATGATAGTCACTTTTAAGTTCAATCCTACTGAAGTAGGTAGAGCATCCTACTGAAGTAGGTAGAGCCTTGTAGCTTATCATACAGATATTCTACTCAAGGCAGGAGAAATCTGTTTTTGATAGTGATATGGTTTAGTGCTCGATAGTCCACACACATACGATATGTACCATCTTTCTTTTGCACTAAAATGACTGGAGAACAAAAGGGAGAGGAGCTAGGCCTCACCATCCCTTTGTATACCAAATCTTGTACTTGCCTCATGATCTCCTCTTGTTGAACTTGGGAAACTCAATAAGGAGGCTTGTTAGGCGGTGAGCTTCCTGGTAGGAGCTCAATTGATGGTCATCATCCCCTTGTTTTGGAGGTAAGTCCAAAGGGATAGCATCGATAAAAACATTTTGGAATCCATTTAGAAAAGTAGACAAGTCTAACGCCTCTTGATTCCTACCATTTTCATTTGATAAATCATTAGCGTCATTAGTGGATTCTTTGACAAAAATCATGTACGCAGAAATCGAGCTTTTCATTGACTTATCAAAAGCCGGTGAATTTACAAGTGGTATAGTATGATCAGACTCATTAGCATCTATATGCATGCTCTTTCCCCTGTAGGTGAAGTAGATTCTCCTTTTAGGGAACTTCATGTTGGCAGCCATGCGGTTGAACCATGGTGCCCCTAGGATAGCATCCTCATGTTGGAAAGCAGAGATGAAAAAGTCTTCCTTGCCAACATAGCTTTGGACATGAAGCCTCAACTTCCCAATCAAGGGAGTAACAGAGGCTTGATGTCCCTTGAAAGTTGTGTCAGCATTTATAGTATCTCCCATCTCAAAAGTTTGAATACCCAACTTGGTGGCCAACTCTGTTGATATGAAGTTGTGAGTAGAGCCAGGGTCAAACAAGATAAAGGCATCATGTTTCCTTACCTTTCCCCAAGCATAGGAGAGAGGTGATCCTGTGCAATGAGCATCCTCTTTTGGAGCTTCGATGGTGGAGGCTCTAGGAGTCTCACTGTGGGCATTTATCTTGGGGCAAGAACGACAGCCATGTCCTTGCTCCCCACACTTAAAACACTTATGGTCCTTGCGAAAAGCTTCAAGCTCTTCAGGAGAGAGTTTGTTTTTACCTTTGAAAACTCCCTTCTCCTTGGACCGATTGTTATTGTGGTTGTTATTGGAATTACCTTGGGAAGAATTTTGGGCGTTGGTTTTCCCCTTTACATCACTTTTGTCTTTGTTTTCCATGGGCTTGACATTACGTGTAGCCCCTTGTTGGAAATTGATGCAAGAAGCAACCATGGTGTGGTGGATTACTTCGGTGATAGACCACGCCGTTGGGAGTTGACATACTCAGCCATTTCTTCAGGTAATCCCACAAAAAATTGTTGCTTTTGCTCGACAAAGTCTATCTTTTGGAGGACATTAGCCTTGAGATGTAAATCCTAAAACTTGTCCACATATTTGTGAATAGACTCATGGGAGAGAAGCTTCAAACTACACTCGGTAAGTACTTTGTCCTTTACATCGCTTGCAAGGAATTGCTTCATGATGGAAACTCGTAGAGTTTTCCATGTCTTTGGGGCTTTGCCGTTTCCACGAAGGCTAGCCCACCATTGACGAGCCAATTTTTGGAAGTGCATAGCTACATGGCATAGCTTGGAGGACTCCGTGAAGCCCTCATCTCCAAGGCCACATCAAATTGCTAGATGAAGGCCAATACTTTGTCGATAGCACCAAAGGTGCCATCATAGGTGAGAAAAGAGACACTCTTTCCTCCCTCTTTGAACTTCTTGAGATTTTGTGACCTTTGCCATGTAGGGTATGATTTGCGATGTCCTCCCCTCTTGTATTCTCTAGGAGAATAGCCATAACTTTCGTTGAAAGAGGAGGAAGGTGAAGAAGAAGGAGAAGAGGGTGACCTCTTTCTTGACCTTCTCTTCCTTTGTTTCCTATCTTCCCTTTTGGAGTGAAGAGGAGAAGAAGGGTTGTGTGTTGACCGTTTTCTCTTAGGAGGAGTTGGTGATCGTCTAGACCGTCGTCTTCGTGGAGCCACACCTTCAAAGGACTTAGGGATTCATTACTTTCTTGTTCTTTGGATTCCTCCTCTCGTATGGGAGAGAGTCTTCTTTTGGGGGTCTCATGAAGAGGCCTCCTAAGCTCTCTCTCCTCTTGGAGAGGAAGGGAAATCCCATAAGCACGAAGTTGTTAACTTTGGCTTGCAAAGCAAGGTTGCCCATAGCTTGCTGCAACTTAGTAACAAGATAATTCACAAACATGGGGGCATCATCATTAGCATCTTCATGTGCAAAATCAAAGTTATCAATGTTCATTCTACTCTCTTGGTTATTGTCAACCATGCTAATTATACTTTTGTATTTAATTAGTGTATTCTTTGGCAACTCAAAACCTTAGTTTCTACTCCTCTTAGCCTTTGAAAATCAACACTGAAGTATCTACACCCACGGCTTTGAATTGATTAATTATAGAGAGTAATGGAGTGGGTCTAATATTACAGAATTGCCGAGGGCTAGCTCCTTTTGGACTTCTAATGGCTCAATAACGGTAAAGTCGTAGGCAAGTCTAAAAAGACCCCATTATTAAGACCAAAGCTCCCAAGTTGTGCACCATATTCCACATAGTGGACTCAACAATACTGATAATAGATCCCAGTCCCACTTACCCGAATATAATTAACAAAATCAACCATTAATAGGCTACTTAAGGACCTCTCTTCTTAAGTAAGAAAAGAGAAACCAAATGCTCTGATACCAATGTAATGGAATTGGCCTATGAACTTTCAGAATAGCGGCATTAAGAGAATTAGAGTAAGCATTTTTGTGAGATTACTTTGAGAACATAAATGGTGAACTTAATTGATGGTAGCAACATAAACATAGTACTTAATTAACTTGGCATGAACAATACTTTTGCAAGAGAGGGAATTAGAGAACATGACAATAGTTGAGGACCGGATTTACTTGGAGCTGGTCCCCCCTCTAAAAGGCGTTTATATTATAAATTCTCCCATCAAGAGAGACTTGCTACAATACAATCTTTGTGTTCCTTGTGAACTAGGTGATGCAATGAAGATGGAAATCTTCATGCATCACAAGCATAACATAAAATTTGCAAAAAGTATTAACTATCCCAAGCCTCGGTCCCAAGGCCTCAAACACCTTCGAAGGTGGAGAGAGCTAGCGGGGAATGAGGGTAGGGAAGAGAAAGAAGAATCATTCATAGGAGAAATAAATAGTTCCTCACTGATAATCACTCTTCTTGCTTAGCATAGCATAATAGCATAGTAATGAAGATGAAGAATATGGCAAGCTTAAGCATTGAAGCATGGCTCTTGGTTGGATTTGCATTCCATAGCCAAGAGTGTTGGTGTAGGCTCTCAACTTCTCAACAAGCTTGGAGAAGGAGATGGAGCTCTTGCACTTTGCACTTCACACCATGAGTGTGTGTGAGTGTGCGTGTGTGTGTGTGTGTGTGGGAGAGTATATACCCTCTCATGCTTGGTCCACCTCTCTCTCTCTCTCTCTCTCTCTCTCTCTCGTATTATTTGATTATATTATTTGGACACGTGTCCTCTTTTTCCTCTTTGAGAGAAAGAACTTAATTATTTATTTTTATGCATCTAAATTCTCATTGGACCCCTTTAAGGCCTATCCAATAGGCTTCAAGCACACCATTAGGACCAAATGGGAAGGATCTTGACATGTGTCTTTTATGCTTCTTAATATATCATGTTTGAATTGAACACTTCAAGTACATTAGTCATTTAAGCATGAAAATTGTTTATGCCTCCTGAGAGATCATGTTTGAATTGAACACTTCATGAACCTTAGTCATTTAAGCATGAGAAGCACCTCAAGCTTGGGCAAGGTTCCCACAAACACCTTAAGCACCTTAGTTAGCAAGCACAACAAGTACCTCATGCTTGGGTAGGATTCCCACCTCAAGGTCAGCCCTAGCTTGCCTAAGGTTAAAGGTTAAAGGTCTTTTTAACACTAACTTTTGGAGGTCTTTAATGAAGCTAACCCTAAGGTTTTTACGCTCCATTAGGTAGCATTGCTCTTTAACAGACCATCTCTCATTTGGACCCCTTTAACCTTGGTCCCATGTTGAGACAGATCCATAAGCACGTGTCTATATTTTAACCTTTGTTCCTGTTTATTCTCCCACATTAAATGATCCGTTTAATATGACAACATCATTTGGTTAGTTGGATATTAGATTTTATGGAACTATTTGTGTAGCCGAGCTGTCGTCTACTTTGTGGCATAGCCGGCTAGGACATATGAGTAAAAAAGAAACGAAAGTCTTACAGCATTTTGGTTATATCCTCGTGTTAGATTATTCTAGCTTCTCTTTATGTGAGCATTGTATCTATGGCAAACAGACTAGGTTGACATCAGCGTCTTTGGACAAAGAGTTAGGAAGTCCTCTAGATCTCATACATAGCAACTTGTACGGACCTATGCCAGTCAAGTCTCTAGGGGGAGCGTTATACTTCCTAACATTCATAGACGACTCTACTAGAAAGGTGTGGGTTTATCTCTTGAAGCAAAAGAGCGACGTCTTTAGTGTCTTTTAGAAGTTCTTAGCATTGGTCGAGAACCAATTGGGTAGAAAGCTTAAAGCTTTGCACAGTGACAATGGAGGCAAGTACATTTCTTTCGAGTTCAAGGACTTTTGCAACAAAAGAGGCATGAGAAGACAGTTTACCACGCGTTACACACCCACCCAAAATGGTGTGGTTGATAGAACCATTCAGGAACAGGTCACCTCTATTACGACCAACTTACCTCAAGAATTTTAGGGAGAAGTTGTTACGACGACTGCTTACTTGATCAGTCGGTCACCTAGTCAACCACTAAAGTACAAGGTTTTGTAGGAGATGTGGACAGGCAAAGAGCCCAATTGTGACAGATTTCGTGTATTTGGATGTGAGGCATTCTCACACGTGCCAAAAGCGCTTAGACAAAAGTTGAATCCCAAATCACACAAATGCATCTCCATTAGATATGGTGTAGATGGAGAGATGGGATATCGTCTCTGGCACCCAAAATCTAAAAAGGTCATACGCAGCTCACAGGTGATATTCAACGAGTCTAAGATGCATAAAAAGTGAGTTAAAGACATTGAGTATCGTAGTGTACAGTTTGAGGATGTCTCCTCACCGCTAGTTACACAGAATGTTGGACGTGCTAGCGATGTACCTTCCACTAGTACACACACACATGTTGCTCCAGAGAGAGAGCAAAATCTAGCATTCAGGCACTTTGGAGATCTACTCGTGCATCTTGTGCACCTGAGCATTTTGAGCCACGATTGGACTACTTGCTAATCACTGATTGCGATTGTTGGGTTTCAGGACCGTGGCCGGTTATGGCCAGGTGGCGGGCAACCGCCCACTTATTATTTGGTTAATAAAGAGAATAAGGAGTGTAAGAGCTATTCTCTCACAAGCTCCACCAAAGGGTTTGTGTACTGTGTTCTTCCCTTCCCCCTTCTCCTTCCCTCTCTTGCACACTCCGCACTAGCTTCGTCATATATTTCATCTTGTTTATTAGTAGAACTTCTTTTTGAGTTGGAAGATATCTCTTCCAACTGGCTGCCTTCACAATGCCACTAAACTGGCTTCCTTCATCTAGTTGTTGGTTGACCCTGTGATGGATCTTTTGATTGCTCTCCAGTATTCCTTCTCCAGCTCATTAGTTCGAGCTTCGACCAAGTCTGATCTGACTTGTTGTATTTCCTCGACCAAAATTTCAACCACCACTATCACAGACTCATCCAATCCATCTGCTACCTACCAGATTCTTTGATTGGACTTCATTCCTGAGTACCTAAAGATTGAGGCAGCACCTTGTGAATGGCCTTGTCCTTAGAGCACATTGGATGCTATGGCATCTTCTTTGCTAGATCCTCTGTGATCTTTGTCGCTAGATCCCTCTGTTTTGCAACCATTCATCCACTACCTTTTGCCTTTCAAGTAGCCCTCTACTACTCCCATTTCTTTGTTTAAGCAACTTATTTCACTTCCTTTTTAGGTTCATCTGGGAGTTCTTCGTTCACCACCCCTCTGCTGTTGATGACCACTCTCATTGGTACTGGTTCAGGTGGCTTCTGCTCAATTCCTTCTGATTTGGCATTGTCAAGGCATTGAGTTGCAAAATAGCCATACATCCCACACACATAGCAACTAAAATCCTTCTTGCCAAAGTCAACTCTACCCTTGCATAGACCATTGCCCCTTGATATCTTCCTATGCAAATTCCAGTACTTGTATTGGATTCATTGCTCTTGGTTCTAGTTGTTGTATCTGTATTCACCACTTTCGGATTGGTGAGTGCAATCATGGACAAATCTTTACCCTTTTTGAAGTGGTGAATTTTGAATCCATAATTATTCCAAACATGACCATATGATTTACAATATATACAATGGTTGCACTCGTATGACTTGTGATTCTTGGATCTAAATTTCAAACACCAGGTCTCCAGCTTACTGATTAAGGGTCTAGTCTTAGCCATTTTAGCTATATGTTTTGACATCTCCTCCACATTCCTCATCCAAGGTACCTTCTTCTTACCTTTGGCCTTATCATCCGAATCACTATCAAATTAACTAGAACTGGAGCTTGAATCTAGCTCCTCAATTGTCATATCACTATCACTGGAACCCCTTTTACTCTTGTGACCCTTTTCCTTTTTGGCATGCTGCTCGAGTTTCAAATCTCTCTGAACGAGATCATTAAATTTCTTCATTGAGGATGGGACCTCCCGTTCTCTCAGCTTGTTGCTTCTAAAGCCATTGAGGAACCAAGCCCTCATTCTCTTCTCAGACGGGGGTTCATGCAACTGTCTAATCAATTCTTTGATTTTCTCAATATAGCTTTGAACTAGAATTTTGTCGCGCTTTATCCTATCCAACTCACATAAGATGTCCTCATCCCCTCTATTGTTAGAAAATTCTAAGGGAAAAGCTTTAATCAGTTTGCTGTATGTCCTGAGTTGGCAAGCTGGATAATGGTGATACCATTTCCTTCATAGTTGCATCCTTCAAATGTGTGGGAAAAGTACTCTCCCCACTCATCCTCATCGATGTCTTTAAGCTCAGCATATTGTTTGAGTGCCTTAATATGGAAATCTGGGTCGTCTTTCTTACCCCCTTGAAAACTAAAAATGCAATCTTCAAATCAATGGATCGTTCATGTGGCCTCTTTTGAGATTGATTTGTGCTCTTTGGTTTGTCTCTTTCTATAGTGATCAATATCGGCGTCCCATTTATCATTGTCATTTGTCTTTGTCATAGTATCTAGCTTTGATTTTCCCACTAACTTCATGTGTACTAATATGTGACTCTTCCTACTTCCATCACTGTCTTCAATGTGTTTCTGACTCTAGCCTTTTTATTTTTGTTGGGATCCACCATAGCGAGAGTGCCTCTCCATCTGTCAGAATGCCTCTGCTTGGACTGGTGAGAGTACTGGGAATCCTCCATATCCTCAACATTTCCCTGGTCCAAGTTTGCATCCATTTTATTTCCAGGTTTGGTGTTAGTGTCAAAGCCTTGCTCTGACTCCTCTGGAATGGTGCGATACGTAGGTCCTCCATGGATCGAGTTGTTATCCTTCAAACACAAGCAACTATGTTGGGTGGCATGACTGAATTCAGCCAAGTCAAATATTTAAAAGGGAAAGAGATTCGCTATCAAGAGCTATTCAACTCATCATTGTGATCGCCAAAATGGAATGAATTGATCAATTTTGACAGCAATTCCAGGTTGGATTAGTAGAGTTAGTTAAACCAGATCAAGCAAGCAGACTTTAGACAGCAGATCAAATAAAGACAAAGATTGAACTAAATGGAAATACAAGATTGATACTGGAATTGGAATGTATATCCAAATAGGTATAGTTGAAAATGAGTAAAACAACATGAGCCAAAGAATGCTTTGAGCTTAATGCCAAAAGAGTACAAGAGCATTACTAGCTCCAAGAGTAACACTAGACAATCGACAATACAATAGATCTCTCCAAATGAGTAATGGGCCATATTTATAGGTGTCGGACTAGGCCTCTGACTAATTGTCTCCTATGTAGTTATCACAATAATTGGACTTGGTATCTACCGATTCTTGCGATGGTCTGACTTCCCGATTGGGGTATACTCCCATTGTCTACAAATATACTTTGCATTTTGTTGTCACTAAATTTCATCCTCATACATTGGGCACAACTATTTCTTTAGCTCACGATGTTGGAGCTACAAAAAGTAAATATCCCGCTCCAAAAGGGAAACCAATCAGAAAGAGTTATTCTTCTCTTCCACCACCACGATGTATAAATCCTACTACACCTCAAGCAAGGACCAACAGGTTGTATTAATTTTGCACCAAGGCTGTTTTGTCATTTTGTGTAAAATTGCTTATAGTGTCGTTTTTTGCATCCCTTATAGTCTTCTACGGTTTGTGCTATATAGCACATGTTGTTCTCGCTTTGTTTCTCCTCTTTTTGAAAAGTTTTCACATCAAGTGCATGCATTCGTCATGGCTGACAACAAAACAAATGTGTTCAAGATGTTTGTTGCTGAGGACAGATTGGATGGGGACAATTACCCTATGTGGGCTTACATGATGCAACATGTGCTTGTGTCAAAGGGCGTGTGGAACATTGTGCAAGGCATTAATGTATGTCCTGATTCTATGGATACAGGCAATGTTGGGGATGTTGCAGGTTTTTCTGGTAGGATTTCTACTGTTAGAACTGTTTTGCCTACGACTGAGCAAGCTCATTGAGATGTAAGAGATGTGCAAGCTCGTGCATTGATTACGTTGTCTATGAACCGCAATATTATTACTCACATTCATTCATCAAAATCTGCAAAACAAACTTGGGATATTCTAGTTGGTCTTTATGCAAGTCACAATGAGATTAAAATTGCATTGTTGCGTAAAGAGCTGGAGTCAAAGATTATGCATGAGGAAGATGAAATGGACACTTTCCTTGCTCGTGTGAAGGATATAAATGAGCAACTTATTTTTGCATGTGAAGTCTTTTTTGACAGTTCCCTTGTGTAACTATTCTTGATGCTTTGTCAGATTCCTACCAGACTTTTGCAAGTACTCTGAGACTTATGATCCAAGGAAATCCAAAAGTTGTCAATTTTGATGCATTATACACGTTGTTATTTGCAAGAGTCACTTTCCAGAAAAATGGAGCTAAATAGTGTGCAGTTGAACAAGCCTTTATTGTTGCTCAAAGAAAAGGCTATAATAGCAATGTAACGACTTCTCATGGTTCTTCGGCGAGTGGAAAAAGACTTGTTTCCAATGTTTCTATTGGCAACACCTTGTCTGAGAATTCTTGTGAAAAGGGAAAAGAGAAGATGCGTTTCCATTATTATAAAGCTAATGATCACTTGATCAAGTAGTGTCCAAAATTGAAGGCTAAAGAGGCTAAGAAGAAAGAGGCTGGTTCCACTACAATTGTAGTTATTGTTGAGTCTTCTGATGAAAGGAGATTGTGATGTTGATGTTGATGCAAAATGGGCTTTTAGTACAGAGTTCACTTATCACCCTTCTGTCCATGATGCACGTATGTCAGTTGCTACAAATGCTCATGTCTGGTACATTGACAATAGTGCTATAAATAACATTACATCTCATTGTGACTTGTTTAGTACCTCTCTCGAGGATGTCCCTCACGGGAATACAGTCACTTTCGCAAAAAATACCTCTTATCTGGTTAAGGGAGTTGGAAAGATTGTGCTTACTGCTGCAAATGGAAGTTCTTTCACACTTTTTGATGCATTGTATGTACATGGGATCAAGAAGAATCTTTTGTCTATATCTGTACTTACTAGACTTGCTCTTGTAGTCAAATTTGTGGATGACAAATGTACAGTACATAATCTTAGTTTCGGTGATGAAATTGTTGCATCTGGCATTTTATGCCATGGACTATATAAGCTCACTTTGTATGACAAGTGTGGGCAAAATTTTGCAAATATAGTTGTGGATTCAAAGGCTGTTTTGAAAGAAAAACTTTGGCATGCATGTCTTAGGCATCTGACTTTTGCATGTTTGCTGCGTTTGTAGAAATTTGATATAGTTGCTTGTTTGCTGCCTCTTGAAGCACCTGTCAAACATGCTTGTGAAGGCTGTATTTTGGGTAAGATGCATTTTGGGTAAGATGCAGTGTTTAAAGTTTCCAAAGGATGGTTCAGTTAGGGCCACATGCAGGTTGCAGCTTGTGCATAGTGATGTTTGTGGGCCCATGCAAACTCCGTCTTTCGGCATTAACCTTTATTTCATGACTTTCATTGATGATTACTCCAGGCATGCATGGGTGTATCCGCTTAAAGCAAAGTCCGAACTGTTTATGTGCTTCAAACAATTTCTGGCTATGGCTGAAAATGTCTCGAAATGTACTATGGGCACCCTCTGTTTGGATCGAGGAGGAGTATATGTCTCATGAATTTAATGCCTTTTTGGCTATCGTGACACCAATGTACAGTTCCTATACACCTTAACAAAATGGTGTTGCTGAGAGGAAAAAAAGGTTACTTACAGAATTGCACGATCTGTGGTCAAAAGCCGAGCTTTGTCACATTCGTTTTGGTTTGAGGCCATCATGTGTGTCACTTATGTACTTAACAGGTGTCCTACAAAATCTTTGCGAAGCATGGCATGATAGAAAGCCTTCTATTGAGCACATGCGCGTTTTTGGTTGTTTGACTTATGCTTTGGTGCCACAAACACAACGCAAAAAATTGGATGATAATACTGTCAAATGTATTTTTTGTTGGTTATAGTGCTGAAAGTAAAGGTTATAGATTGTACGATGCGCAAAGAAAGTGTATCTTGGTTTCATGTGATGTTGTGTTTGTGGGAGATTCTATTCAACCTTTGTTGTCATGTACTAGAGACAATAATGTAAGCTCACAAGACATTTATGACATTTTGTTGCCTCTTTTCAGGGGTGGAAGTTTGAATGTAAATTCAAATGAGGCAAATGTACAGCCTATGGGGTTTTTTGAAAATGTTACAAATCAACCTATTACTGATGAAAATGTACATTATGTACTTGATGAGGAAAGGGCTGAGAATGAGAAGGCTAGAGGTATGCCAAAATGGCTAGTGCATAATTTGCATGATAATAAATTGAATGCACATTTATCTAGTCGTACTCGTTCAGGTTCTCACCATGCATCTTATGCATCAGATTGTTATGCTTTGGCTGTGTCTAGCTTATGTGATGTTGAGGAACTTCTTTCTTTTGATGAAGCACAATATTCAAAAAATTGGATGGCTGCCATGCAATCTGAATATGATGTAGTTATCAAAAAATGACACATGGACTTTATGTGATTTGCCTCCTAGCAAAAAGGCCATTGGTACGAAGTGGGTTTACAAGTTGAAACGCAAGCCAAATGGTGGGATTGGTCGCTATAAGGCTCAACTTATTACAAAGGGTTATGCACAACAGAAAGGCATAGATTATGAAGAGACTTTTGCTCCCACTTGTCATATGACTATTGTGCGTTTTCTATGTGCATTGGTAGCTCATTTTGGTTGCGATGTACATTTAGTCAAACATTGTTACTACTTTCTTGAATAGTGACATATTTGGGGAAGTTTCTGTAATGCAGCCTCGCGGTTTTGTCAAGAAAAGACAAGAGGATAAAGTATGCAGATGTAAGAAAGCTTTGTATGGGTTGAAGCAATCTCCTTGTGCTTGGTATGAGAAAATTGAAGCTCATTTGGTCGAACGAGGCTTTTGTAATAGTTCAACAGAAAGCATAGTGTATGTAAAGTGTGAGGGTGATGTGCTTTAATTGTCATTCTCTATGTGGATGATTTACTGATCACTGGACCAAATGAGAGACGTATTGCTGAATTTAAGGATGATTTGAATGCTACTTTCAAGATGAAAGGTTTTTGGATATTGCATTATTACTTGAATATACAGTTAAAGCAATGTGATGGTGGTATTGCCTCATGTCAGACAAGTTACATAGAGACATTGCTATGTAAGTTTGGACTTGAGGATTGCAAACCTATTGCCACTCCCATGGAAACATGTTTGAAATTGAGTCTCCATGATGGTAATGATCCTGCCGATGTCACTCTTTACCAAATTGATGTTGGATGTCCATTTATGTATGCAATACAAGGCTGGATATTTAGTTTGTAGTCTCTCAAGTCCACAGATTTATGGCTTATGTGCCAACACAGGACAACCTTGCAGATCTTTTCACGAAGGCATTGTGTCGTGAGAAGTTCGAAGCTTTTCGCAAAGCTTTGGGCTTACTCCCCTTTGTGGATTGATCATGTCCTCATAGGGCATGACACTTCCCTATACTCTATGTGCCAACTCTCATTCACCGCATCACTCCCAAGGGAGATTTGTTACCACATACATGTGGTAGTGATGTGTGTGAACACACTTAGGACCACCATGGCATTTTTTCCCTCACTAGGAGGTTTTTTCCCTTGTGCACTGTATATACACCCATCACTCTAGGGCTATCTTATATTTCCATTACACACTAAGTAATACATTCTCTTTTGTGTGCCTTGAGCTTCCTTTGTCTTCTCCAGGCTGTGTGCGTTTCCTTGCAACCCTAATTCCAACATCCTTGGCAACACATTTCTATGGATTTTACTACTTGATTGCCACTCACTTGTGCACAAAATGATATGATTTAAACCATCGTAGATAGATTTAGCAAAAATGCTTACTTTCTACTTTGTAAGAAGACCTTCTCAGCTAAGCAAGCGGCTATATTGTTTCTTAAGCATATTTTTGTTTTCTATGGAATGCTTAAATCTATCGTATCTGATCAAAATAGACTTTTTGCAATGATTTTTGGGTGACACTTTTCACAAATTCAAGCACTCAAATAGTCTTCACTTTTGTATTTCATCCATCTAATGGATAAACTAAAGCAACCAATAACATCATTTAGATCTTTTACGAGTATACACTCATGAGAGACCAGGAACTACACATACATCTACTTGTTTCAAATGTATACAACAACACTCCTCATTCATCCACAAGAAAATCCACATTTCAAAATGTATATGGGTACTCATTGCCTACTCCTTTGTTTCACATTTCTCGTAAAGTGCCACATGATGATATGAAATTACTCGACAACTCACCCAAATCTTGGAGCAAGCAAAACAAGAAATTCACAAAGCACAACATGCATACATGAAACAAGCAAACAAAAAGAGACAATCCATGGAATTCAAAGAGGGAGATTTTGTGATGCTTCACATCAAAGAGAGATGTCTTAAGAGACCAGTCCTATTGTCAAGTTAGCACCATCATATTATGGTCTCTTTAAAATCACTAATTGTATTAATGCTAATTCCTTTTGATTAGCTCTCCTTGACTCTTGAAAAATTCACAATACATTTTACATAATTTTTCTTTGTCCTCAAAGATTCTCTACCATCACTCCTTATAACTAATGATCCACCCTTTTTAGAAGAATATTTTGAAATCCTTGTAACTAAGACCATCATAGCCTATCAAGACACTTTAACACACAATGGTATGTTACATTGCAAGTATTTGCTTAAGTATAAGAATCATGGATTTACAAACACCAAGTGGATGCCAGAGAGGTTTTCTCGATCTCATGTTAGTATCTTAGAAGCATACCAAACTTTTTGGAAGCTAAAAGATTTAATTTTTTACCCGAGGTTTGCCCTTTGGCTGATGACTGTGGTATTTCATACCTAAGATTTGATAGTTCATTCAGTGGTCATTTGATTCTGAGGTTCACCCTTTGACTGTTAGTCTATAATGTTTGATACCTGAGGTTCATCCTTTGACAACTATTCTGTGCATCATTTCAAGCAATACTTGACCAACGTTTCCCCTTTGAACAATGTAAAACGTGGTTGCTTTTCATTGTTGTGATGCTCTTCTTGTCTTTATTAGAGGGGCCACTAACAAAGATCTCTTTCAGTTTCGTAGATATTTGGATATGTAAATGCACTTACCTTTTTGGTTTCCTCTTTCAGGATATTATGATGAGCAACGGGAAGTTTCCTCTGAATACTTTACTTGATCCAACATTTATCGTGTGGAGATCTGCTTTGCCTCCACACAAATTTTGACGATTCCTAGGTTTTTGCATTTTTGCAATTGAGGGCAGTTTCTCTCGTATTGGGGAGGACTGTTATTACTATTGCTACTTTTGGATATTTTATCAGTTTTACTTATGTTTTATTCTCAAAAACCATTAAAAGAAACAGTGTAAATATAACTCTACTATTCTTAGAGTTTAAGTGAAAAGCAACCACTTCTATTCTTGGGTGCATGTATAAAGAGAGAAAGAGAATCTCAAAGTTGCGTCTTCGTGCATATTGCACTTTTTCAGTAGGAATCAACTTATTGACTCTTCACAAGGAAGACGAGTCCTCCAAGAGCATCTTGATCAGGCGACCAAATGATTCACGGCCCTTTTGAAGCCAACGGAACCATCAAAATCTCCACCAGAGCAAAGCTACAAAGATACAATTTTGACATCTTTTATGCTAATTTTCTCTCTTATTCATGGCATACACTCTTTTGATTGCGTAGCTCATTCTCTCTTATCTTTCATATATTTATCTTATCATAATTTATACTCAATGAGATGAATAAAGAGACGGAATGCAAATACTCAATCATATTGATTGAGGGAGATGGTTGGTACTAAATATGGTGTCTTGTGTTTTGATTTTTGTTTATGTTGCTCTCTTTGTGTGCTATGATTATTCAATCAATCGTTGTTGAGTTTATTCTTATTTACTGAGTCAAAGTTGTGTTGAAAGTGTTGGGAAGATTTCAAGAAGCCATCAATTCTCTGTTTTCTCTTATCATGAACCTACATGGTTGCAAGACAAGAGTTACTGTCTTTCGTTTATCAAGTAGACATGGATGTAGTGATAATAGGGACATGGATGACAACTGTGTGTCCGTTCTATACCTGTTGGAATTAGGGTTGCAGAGAAACACACACACAGCTTGGAGAAGACGAAGGAAGCGCATGGCACACAATAGAGAGTGTGTTACTTAGTGTGCAATGGAAAGATAGATAGCCCTAGAGTGATGGGCGTATATACAATGCACAGGGGAAAAAACCTCCTAAAGAGGGAAAAAATGCCCCGGCGGTCCTAGTGTGTTCACACACATCACTACCACATGTATATGGTAACAAATCCCCCCTGGAGTGATGCGGTGAACGAGAGCTGGCACATGAGTAAAGGGAAGTGCCATGCCCTGAGGACAGGATCAGTCCACAAAGGGGAGTAAGCCCAAAGCTTTGCGGAAAGCTTCAAGCTTCTTACGAGACAATGCCTTTGTGAAAAGATCTGCAAGTGTTGGCACATAAGCCAAGCTAATCTCTTCGGCTGAGAGCCTCTCCCTGACATAGTGGTAATGCACCTCAATGTGCTTTGTGCGAGCATGAAAAACCGGGTTCCTTGCAACTGCCAATGCGCTCTGACTGTCAGTGTAGATAGTGTTGGTAGTGTCCTGTCCAACACCCAAATCAGCCATAAGGCGTATGAGCCATACACACTCAACCATAGCTATGAAGACTGCCCTGTACTCAGCCTCACAACTCGAAGTGGCCACAGTAGGTTGCTTCTCGCTCAACCATGATATACATGAACTGCCAAGCATGAAACAAAAACCACTTGTGGACACTCGCGTGTCAAAACAACCAGCCCAATCTGAGTCCGAAAAAGCATGTAAGTCTGGCGGCAATGATCCCCCCTTGGGATAAAACAAGCCAAGATGTAAAGTGCCACTAAGATAGCGGAAAATCCTCTTGACAGCCTGCCAATGCTTAGACCCTGGGCTATGCATAAATCTGCTGACCTGTGAGACTGCAAACTGAATATCTGGCCTCGTGTTGCATACATAAATGAGGCAGCCAACAGCAGTTTGGTAAAGAGTGACATCAGCAGGATCGCCAACATCATGTAGACTCAACTTCAAACTTGTTTCCATGGGAGTGGCAATAGGTTTGCAATCCTCAAGTCCAAACTTACATAGCAATGTTTCTATGTAACTTTTCTGACACAAGGCAATACCACCATCACACTGCTTAAACTGTATACCCAAGTAATGATGCAACAGCCCCAAATCTTTCATCTTGAAAGTAGCATTCAAATCAGCCTTAAATTCAATAATATGTCTCTCATTTGGTCCAGTGATCAGCAAATCATCAACATAAAGAACCACGATGAGAAATACATCACCCTCACGCTTTACATACAATGTGCTTTCTGTTGGACTGTTACGAAAGCCTTGTTTGACCAAATGAGTGTCAGCTTTCTCATACCAAGCACGAGGAGATTGCTTCAACCCATACAAAGCCTTGTTACATTTGCACACTTTGTCCTCTTGTCCTTTTATGACAAAACCGCGAGGCTGCGTTACATAAACTTCCTCAAATATGTCACCATTCAAGAAAGCAGTAACAATGTCTGATTGATGTACATCCCAACCAAAATGAGCTGCCAATGCACATAGAAAACGCACAGTAGTCATACGACAAGTGGGAGCAAAAGTCTCTTCATAATCTATGCCTTTTTGCTGTGCATAACCCTTTGCAACAAGTCGAGCCTTATGGCGATCAATCTCACCATCCGGCTTGCGTTTCAACTTGTAAACCCACTTTGTACCAATGGCCCTT
The DNA here is from genome assembly GCF_014529385.1 of Adiantum capillus-veneris. Taxonomy (NCBI): domain Eukaryota; kingdom Viridiplantae; phylum Streptophyta; class Polypodiopsida; order Polypodiales; family Pteridaceae; genus Adiantum; species Adiantum capillus-veneris. The sequence continues at coordinate 28,319,086 of NC_140937.1, read as the reverse complement.
TTGCCAGGAGGCAAATCACATAAAGTCCATGTGTCATTTTCTATTAGTGCATCATATTCTGATTGCATGGCAGCCATCCAATTTTCTGAATTCTGTGCTTCATAAAAAGTAAGAGGCTCCTCAACATCATGTAAGCTAGACACAGCCAAAGCATAACAATCTGATGCATAAGATGCATGGCGAGAGCCTGAACGAGTACGGCTAGACAAAGGTGCATCCAATTTACTGTCACGCAAGTGTGCACCAGCCATTTTGGCATACCTCTAGCCTACTCATTTTCAGCCCTTTCCTCATCAAGTACATCATGTACATCTGCATCAGTAATAGGCTGATCTAAAACATTTTCAGAAACCCCCATAGGCTGTACATTTGCCTCATTGGAACTTACATTCGTATTTCCACCACTGAAAAGAGGCAACAAAGTGTCATAAATGTCCTGTGAGCTTACATTACTGTCTCTAGTACATGACAGCAAGGGCTGAACAGAATCTTCCACAAACACTACATCCCGAGAAACCAGAATACGTTTTGTTTGCGGATGATACAACTTGTAACCTTTGCTTTCAGCACTATAACCAACAAAAATACATTTGACAGCCTTATCATCCAATTTTCTGCGCTACACTTGTGGCACCAAAGCATATGCCAAACAGCCAAAAACACGCGAAGGCTTTCTATCATGCCATGCTTCATATGGAGTAATAGACTGCAAAGCTTTCGTAGGACACCTGTTAAGTACATAAGTGGCACACATGATGGCCTCAAGCCAAAAAGAATGCTGTAAAGCTTGACTTTTGACCATACATCATGCCATTTCCATCAGTGACCTATTTTTCCTCTCAGCAACACCATTTTGCTGAGGCGTATAAGGCACTGTACATTGGTGTTTTATCCCACGACTAGCCAGAAATGCATTAAATTCATGAGACATATACTCCCCCCCTCGATCGGAACAGAGGGTGCCCATAGTACATTTCGAGACATTTTCAGCCATAGCCAGAAATTGTTTGAAGCACATAAAAACTTCGGACTTCGCTTTAAGCGGAAATACCCATGCATGCCTGGAGTAATCATCAATGAAAGTCACGAAGTACAGGTAATTGCCCAAGGACGGAGTTTGCATGGGCCCACAAACATCACTATGCACAAGCTGCAACCTGCATGTGGCCCGAACTGAACCATCCTTTGGAAATTTAGAACGCTGCATCTTACCCAAAATACAGCCTTCACAAACATGTTTGACAGGTGCTTCAAGAGGTGGCAAAGAAGCAACCATATCAGATTTCTGCAAACGCAGCAAACTGGCAAAATTCAGATGACCAAAACGTGCATGCCAAAGTTTTGCATCTGAAATAGCCCTTGAATCTGCAACAGCATTTGCAAAATTTTGTCGACACTTGTCATACAAAGTGAGCTTATACAGCCCACGACACAAAAGCCCAGATGCAACAATTTCATCACCAAAACTGAGATCATGAACTATACATCTGTCATCCACAAATTTGACTACAAGTCCAAGTCTAGCAAGTGCGGATACAGACAAGAGATTCTTCTTGATCCCAAGTACATAAAGTGCATCAACAAGTGTGAAGGAATTGCCATTAGCAGCAGTGAGCACAATCTTTCCAACTCCCTGAACTGGATAAGAGGCGTTGTTGGCACAAGTGACTGAATTCCCATGAGGGACAGACTCGAGAGAGGTAAACAATTCACGATGTGAGGTAATGTGCTTTGTAGCACCACTGTCGAAATACCACACATGTGAATCTGCAGCAACTGACAAGCATGCATCATGGACAACAGGATTGTAAGTGCACTCTGCGCTAAAAGCCCATTCTGCATCAACATCAGCAACACAATCTCCTTTCACAGAAGACTCAACAATGGATGCATTTGTAGTGGAACCAGCATTTGCAGTGGAACCACCCTCTTTCTTCTTAGCCTCTTTGGCCTTCAACTTAGGACACGACTTGATCAAGTGATCATTGGCTTTACAATAATGGCAACGCATCTTCTTTTTGCCCTTATCACCAGAATTACCAGACGAAGTACTGCCAACAGAAGCATTAGGAACATAATTTTTGCCACTCGCAGCAGAACCATAAGAAGTGCCTGCATTGCTGTTACCACCCTTTCTTTGAGAAGCAATAAAAGCCTATTCAACTGCATGTTGTCTAGTCCTGTTTTTTCTGGATAGTGACTCTTGCAACAGCAATGTGCATAATGCATCAAACTTGACAACTTCTGGATTTCCTTGGGTCATCAGTCTCCAAGTACTAGCAAAAGTCTGGTAGGAATCTGGTAAGGCATCAAGAACAGTCTGCACAAGGGAACTGTCTGAAATGACTTCACCTGCAGAAATAAGCTGCTCATTGATATCCTTGACATTAGCAAGGAAAGTGTCCATATCATCCTCCTCATGCATAATCTTCGACTCCAGCTCTTTACGCAGCAAAGCAATTTTAACCTCATTGCGGCTTGCATAAAGACCTGCTAGAATATCCCAAGCCTGTTTTGCAGATTTTGCTGAACGGATGTGAGGAACAATGGTGCGCTTCACAGACAACGCAATCAATGCATGAGCCTGCGCATCCTTAACATCCCAACGAGCTTGTTCTGTCGTAGGCAAAACAACTCTAACAGCTGCAATCCTTGCAGCAAGACCTGCAACATCCTCAACATCACCTACATCCTCAGAACCAGGACGTACATCAATGTCCTGCACAATGTTCCAGACACCTTTTGACACAAGAACATGTTGCATCATATAAGCCCACATAGGGTAGTTGTCCCCATCCAACCTGTCCTCAGCAGCAAACATCTTGAACACATCTGTGTTGTTGTTGTCAGCCATGGTAAATGCTGCACCTGATGTGAAAATTGCCCGAAAATAGGAGAAATGGAGCGGGAACAACCTGTGCTATATAGCACAAACCGTAGAAGACTATAAGGCACCTGTTATGCAGAAAACGGCATTGACAGAAATTCTGCACAAAATGACGAAATAGCCTGTGCAGTACTACCTGTAGTGGAAACGGAGGCCGAAATGAGCCCAAACCAAAATTCTGAGCAGACCGAGCTCCTTGAGTTCTCCCAAAATATTTGTCGACCTGCGAACGCTCGCCAAAGCTCACTGAAATCGGAGAAAGTGAGCAGGCGTGTGCTGGAGCAGCTGGCGACTAACCCCGGGAGGACGTGACCTGCTCTGATACCAATTGTTGGAATTAGGGTTGCAGAGAAACACACACACAGCTTGGAGAAGACGAAGGAAGCTCAAGGTACACAATAGAGAGTGTGTTACTTAGTGTGCAATGGAAAGATAGATAGCCCTAGAGTGATGGGCGTATATACAATGCACGGGGGAAAAAACCTCCTAAAGAGGGAAAAAGTGCCCCGGCGGTCCTAGTGTGTTCACACACATCACTACCACATGTATATGGTAACAATACCTGTATTCCATTTTTAAATAAAAATACTTATGATGTTTTTGTTTGCATGATGATTGAAGGTAAGGATTCCAACTTCTATTATCCCTGGATTCAAATGCTGTTTAATTTATCAAAGCAAAGGACGTCTACTACAACTACGTATCTTTTTTACTTTTTAGATGTAGCTAGCACATTAAAATTCATTTTCAAATGTACAAATATATTTTTTAAAAATATTTGCCCATTCTTACTTACCTCTGTCAATTCTCTTTTTGAATCGTTTGATTCAACTTGTGAATAACGTATAAAGATTAATACTCCAACACACACACACACACACACACACACACACACACACACACACACATAGATCTCTCTCTCTCTCTCTCTCTAATTCATTTTTAGATATACATATATTAATATATAGCTATACATCAAAATTCATTTTCAAATGTACATATAATTAAAAATATATATATTTGCCCATTCTTACTTGCCTCTGTCAATTCTCTTTTTGAATTGTTTGATTCAACTTGTGAATAACGTATAAAGATTAATACCCCAACACACACACATACACAACTCTCTCTCTCTCTCTCTCTCTCTCTCTCTCTCTCTCTCTCTCTCTTTCACACACACACACACACACACACACACACACACACATAGATCTGAGAGAGAGAGAGAGAGAGAGAGAGAGAGAGAGAGAGAGAGAGAGAGAGAGAGAGAGAGAGAGAGAGAGAGTTCTATGTATGGGTGTGTGTGTGTGTTTGTGTATATGTGTGTGTGCTTAGCGATGGCAAATTTCCTCCTTATGGTGCTAGAGGCGGTGAGAGTCCCATCGGCATCTACAAGAGTTGTGTGAAGTAAGGAGCTCAATGAAACCAAGAGTGGAAACGTCAATGCAACATTGACACTTGCTTTTGAATTTGTGACCTTTGACCATCTATTTGCCCAAGCTAGTATAGAGTGACTGCAAAATTACTGCAATTGTTTTGCGTAAAAAAAAGGAAAGGCGACCTCGTAATGTTATTTTGTTTGAGAAATCTTTCTTCACTAATGTGCTTATTTGTAGTCTCTTTTCGTCTCTCTCATCAAGGAATGCTTTCCTATGAGGGCCCTTGCATTAGAGGCAGAGGGAGTTTGACTTATGTTTCAATATTTAACAGTCTCCTCCTTCTCTTCTTCCTCCTCCTCCTCCTCCTCCTCCTCCTCTCTCTCTCTCTCCCCCTAAGACGGAGGGAGACAACCCGACTGGTTTGGAACACTACTATTCCTTTTTTTTTTGGCAATACTTACTCCAGCAAGAGAGTTGAAAGAAATAATAAAAAAACCATTCATCCTCCATGCTCGAAATGAGCCATGGAGTTCACAAAAACACATCAAACCATAAACATACTAACAATAGACATCATTGGAGGTCTTTTACAGGGAGCCCTTAAACCCAAATCAGTTAACAGGGCTTTACAGGGGGCCCGTACAAAAAGGAATTCATGAAAGACAAAGATACATCCGTAACAGGGCAGAGTCTGAAACCTCCATGACCTCGAAAATGAAGCCATAATCGGACCGCTAGAAAGAGACCATAGCATTAGGCTATAATGGCGAGCCAAGCACTAGCACAAGCAGGGTAGTAGAGCCAAGGGCTACCACGAGTTGAGACGCCTCTGCCACCAACGAATCACTGCAACCAAGAGCACCACGAGGGGCAGATTCATGAACCAGGGACAAAACGACCAAGGACATATCTCCTAGCCCGGATTCGAGGAAGAAGCCCCCATCAGACTCAAGAAACGGCATGGGCGAGCAGGTTCGCTCCAGGATGGAGCAGGGTCACCGCCCAAACCCTAAGTGAAAAAAATATGGCCGTTCCTAAGAAGAAGAAGAAGGGGTAGAAATGGAAGCCAATGCAACCGAGGGCCCCACCCCTGTCCACTGGCGCCATGCCTCACTGCCACAACCGTCCATGCCGCGTGCATGTCTGCCAATACCCCTACACAAGAAGAGACATGGCCTCGGGATGACTCGCCTTTAGAGCCCCCTCCTCGTAGCAAGAATGCCCGAGTTGTCGCAGATTATGGACAATGATACACATTCACTTTCAATGTAAACTTCTCTTTGGAGATGATTCCTCTGTGGGCTATTTCCTAACCTTCAAGAGGCACAACCAATGGAAACCTATTTAATAAATAAAAAACTTTATACCGTACTCTTGTGTTCTTATACGCGTGGATCTTGTAAGCTCTTGAATGCAAGTATGGACTTGTAGCAGAGCAAGGGGTGCAGCTGCAATGCCTCTCAAAAGTCCTTGAAGAAATCACCATACAATCTCATCATATTCAATGCAACCAAAAAGACGCTTCCCTAATGCCTTGTAAAACAACATCCTATTCAGAGGGGGCAAAAAATGCACTCTTACTCACAACTAGATGATTGGGCTTCTTTATATGCTAGTGAACATGATGCCACTGCAACTCAAGGGCCTACAACTAAATGCACCAAAGTGGCAAGGTTGACAGCGCGAAGTAAAGACGAAGTGGTGCCAAGTTGGCAGCCAGCTAGGCGGTGGTAGCATGAGGAGAAGGAGAAGGGAAGTTGTAGTTGCATGGAAATATAGCCATTGGTAGCCTGTTTAATTTAACCTTTTTAGTATAGTAAATAGATTAAAGAAAACAACCCCTTCAAAGTAGGTGCACGTTTGACTTTTGTTATTCCTGAAGACAAAAGGACAATTCCCTACAAAGATACAAAGAAGTGAACCAAGCGTGAGTTCTTAGTGCTCTTTATAGTTTAGAAACTTTTATAATACCACTAATAATGCATAGTGAGACCCGGCTCTAAAAACATTTGAACTTTGATAAACTAGTTTTTTTTCCCCGTTAAAATATTACATTTTACGTCGGAAAAGCGTGCGACGATACTTTTCGGGGGGGAGAGAGAGAGAGAGAGAGAGGGGGAGGAGGAGAGAGCTTCTACCAGCCAGCCTTAATAGAAATACTCCAGCTCTCTCTCTCTCTCTCTCTCACACACACACACACACACCCTCTCACTCTGAAAACACACCTCCGCACTTGCAGTATCAGACTCGGCAATGGCAGACACATCCCAAGCTCATCTGCCTCTGCTAGGCAAGCTTCACGATGGGTGTCCCGGATGTGCGCTTGAGCGGAGGAAGATGGCCACGAAAGGACCTCCAAAAATGCTTCTTGCCCTCATTGGCTACATGGTCCTTTGCAACAGTCAGCCTCTTTGCTCTGCCAGCTCTATAGGGGTGTTTTATGTTCTTTGCTTCACTTCATGTATGTTGGGAGAGTGGGGTGTAGGAGCATATCTGATGCCCACATATACTGATGACTAGGTCTATATTATAGGCTCTGATGTTATCGGTCCGTTTTGGTATGCGCAACATTTAGTTATACTGAGCATGATGTGGTTGATGTATATTCCATTCACTGTGAGTTTGAGATTTGGGCCCTTTTCTGGATCTATTCTAATTTTGCAGTTTTTGAGGTTGCAAAGGCATGCTTTTAGTTGGAACTGTTGCTTGCTATTATTAATTTTCCAGTTAGTCTAGTAGTTTTTTATTGTGGAAATTCTTCCTATTCTTAGTGATGCGTATGCCCTATCAACTACCTTTTTCTGTTGCATTTATTCCTTCTATCTAAGCTTTTTACCAGTGCTAGGCTTCATTGTGGCTGCCATTGATCTCCGGAGTCATGACAGAAACTTAGGACGCTGAATTTTGTGTTGATGTATGCTCGTGTGTCTGTGTGTGTGATGTGTGTTGTGCTGGGAGCATATGCTCTACACCCACTATTGGGCACTGATGATGTTAGTGGCACTGTTGTACTATTAAGTCAATACTATGCATGCTGAATTTGATGGCTACATTATCTTATGGGTGACTACCATGAATCTATAGCTGCACTTCCTTTCGTAGATGAATTTGGGCTTTTCCTGGATTCATTTAGGTGAGCTTAGGCTTTGTTGAGGCAACTGATCACGTGTAATATTGGAATGATGTTTATCTGCACATAGGGACACAAGCTAGTTCACTATTATTGACTGACCCCTTTGGAATTCTGTTATTTACTGACAGCACTGCCGCTATCATCACTGTTCCCATTTATCTACTTCATGGTTAGTTTCATCTGCGCTACCAAGCTTGGGCTGTTCTGTTCGGTCTAGTCAGAAATGTAAGTTGGGCATCATGATGGCCATTCATTGGTTTTTTGCCCCCTTTTGCAGGTAAGAGACTTTGGTATAGCAAAGTCGGAGACACGCATCGGTACTTATGCGGGGCTAATAGGTGAGCTGTCGAAGTATATGGCTTGTGACTTTTTAAAGCTATGTATGTGGTTACGAGGACCATTCAGCTCAGCTATCACTTTTGCTACGGTCTTTAACAGAATGTCATTTGTGGTTTCTTCTTGTGGAAATCTTCATACTTAACACTGGTGCGAGTTCTTCATACTCCTGATGGAAACCTGTCTCTGGGCACATGGAGAGAAGCAGAGATGGAATAACCCACTGCATAGAACAGAAAATGTGTAGCTGCTTTAAGTTGAAAAAATCATTATACCTGAGATTATGAGCTTAAAATCATTGTAAGGGAGTGACTCCATTGAGACCATCAAAAAGAAGCAGATAGGTATTGTTGGGCTTTCTCACAGTAATATGAACCTAATTGTATGGAGCTCATCAAGGGAGCTTCAAATAAGTAAGTTCTCACTTGAGCTGTCTCATTGGGTCAACGACTGGTGTTAATATTTCCGGCAGGTAATCTGCATGTCTGAAAATCAAGAGGAGCTCCATGGGGCTCTATACTCAACGCCAAATGTGGGCTTGCAACATTTGATTAGAAGCCTTGTGGCTGTATTTTGATACTTAATTATGAGTTGGAAAGGTTTTTGTGATGCACACTTCTTATGCAGGGCTACAAAACTAGGCAATGGGTATGGTTTTATTAGTAAACATTGAACACTTATGAACTGCCACAGCCCTAACCACGGGGATGAAACTCGTTCAAGCAAGCAAGCCAAAACAAGAAGAGAGAGCAAACAGCTAGAGCAGCAAAGTAAGGGGACGAAACAACCAAAATGTTAACCTTTTGGAAAAGGAGATCGATTCTGTTGGAAACCTTCAAGCAAAATGAACAACCACCTAAGAATTGACCAAAAAGTGATGAATCCAATCGAGTTAAAGGCTCCTGTAAGGATATCTCCTCGTAATGCAATGAAAACATGCAGTGCCAAAATAGTCCCCAGGATGGGATGTTTGTGAAAGAGAAGCTCATGTCTGTGAAAAGGAAGCTCATTTCAGAAAAGAAACTCAGCTCTAGCATACAACACGCTTGCGCTCACACTTCATTTTTTTGGTTGAGAAAAAGTTTGCATCACATCACAATAATGTACAAGCAGTACAAAAGTATGGGTAAGGCAAAATGGAGAAGCCCTTGCCATGATGAAAAAGCTATTGAGCAGTCACACGTATGACAAATAGTCCACACTGCTTGGAACTAGCCGTACTCTAGTAGTGCTAGCTCAATCTGGCAAACATCCAAAAAAGTTGACCAAATTGGTCACGAGGGAAAGGTAGTTGCTGTGCCAATGCAAAAGCTTTGATATGGAGCGCACCTGTGGGGCGACACCACAAGAAGACTCTCTGTTGGAGTGGCAGCTTGCGATTCAAGATCGTTAGAAAATGTACCTTTCCTCCTACAAATAGGATTGTGCAAATGCCATCAACTGGTTGCATGCTCCCCAACCTACACTGGAAGAATGAGCAAGCGATATGCCTTGGAGGGTGTAAGGTTGTGGAAATTAAATGAGGACTACCCTAGCTGTTGTGGTAGGACAAATCGTGTAAGCACTCCTTAATCAAATGTGGGGAATTGGTTGAAGAGATGTTAGAAGCTAAGTAATAGCTCTCCATATTGACTGGTGATACTGCAAAGTGCTCATGGGCTTAATGTGCCATGTGGACGTGCTACTATGGCCGGAGCCAAACCATAGATTAGAAAACCCTAGGGAAACACGTAACGGTACGGCTGTGAGCCTTTTGGTAGGACTTGCATGCTCGGATAGTTCCATGAACCCCTACATAACCCTCTTTGCATAAATGATTGTACAATGCGCAGTCGAGCAATGGGCGACACAGGTTGTTTAGAATAGTGTATTGCGATCTTGTACTAACCAAAATTGCAAGGCATGATGTGCTTGAGCATGTACGTGTCTTACCTGGCATGTCTTTGCATGTACACTGGGTGCATGTCCAATTGAGGGACTTGGCACAGGCTGTTTAAGTCATTTTTAAGTGACTTATCCTATAAATAAGAAGTGTTTGGGCTCTACATTGACGCGGTGCTGATTTCGTAGTACATGGAAGAAGGGGAGGGAGTCGGCTCTCAGGTACACTGGTCCAAGTTATGTTATATGCTGATGATGATATATTATTAGTTTCCGAGTCACCAGGAGGATTGCAGCAATACCTCCAGGCATTGGATGAGTTCTGCACATAGTGAGGTCTCACAGTGAACCTTGGGAAACCAAAGTCATGATTTTCCACATCTCGAGAGAGGGTAGGAGCCATGCCGTGCTGGGTAGAGGCTACATTGCTATTGTCTCGTCATGGGAGCTTACCTCTAAGGTTGTCGATCTTTTGGGAACATATTGAATTTTCTACATCCGTGGTATGAAGTTTTCACTTAGCTGCTTTTGAGGGCATATGCCAGGTCTAGAAGTATCTTGGAAAGGAAAATTGTTTTTGTAGAGCCACCTACATTGTTTTTTTTGCCAGACATATTGAGACAGAAGGGTTCTATCTTTGGTGTACCTATTATGTGCTTTATACAGACCTAGACATCTGTGCCATCTATCAAGGTGGCTACCACTACTACTATAGAGTTCCCAGAAACTCTCTCGAGTGGGAAAGGGTGCTATACCTGTAGAAGATTGTTGTTACGTGCAAGGAAACCCGTGCCTTAGATATCATGTGATGGTGCATGTGGTGAGGGTGTCACAAAGTGATGACATGGCTTATTGCACTGGAGAAGGCTTGTTTAAAGTGTACGAAAGTGACCGGATAGAGTGGACAAGTTAGAAACCCCAATATGATGAAGTGGCAATTTGTATGGACATCCCAAAAATTGTGTTGCAAAATGTGGAACTGTATGAAAATCCTGCAAAATGTGGAAACAGCGTAGAGGGCACTAGCTTTTCATATTGGATGTTTTTTGGCTTGGGGCGTTTAAATATAAGCCTTGGAAACCCCTTCTGACATCAATGATGATGGTGTTCATACTTGTAGAGAAGGGCTTCTTAGAAATTGTACCTTTGTTTGAGCAATACAAAAGAAATACCGAAAGGGGTGCCAGGGTTTGGGGCTAGTGCTTATGGTAGTGGAACTCCGCCACTCCGTGTCTATTGTGTGGATTCTCTCTCTCTCTCTCTCTCTCTCTCTCTCTCTCTCTCTCTCTCTCTCTCTCTCTCTCTTCAATCATGTTTGAAGTCCTAAAGTCTATTCCAGTTTTGCTCTTTTCAATTGGCACATGGTGCCAATTTGTTACAGTGGTATCATAGCTTCAATCATTTGCTGTATTGACAAGCGAAGTGTTCCTTCTGAAACAGTTAGAAGATGACGTTTCTTGATTTTAGCAGTTCCTCCTTGATAAACTTTGTGATGTCCTATTGAAGCATCCTCAACAAAACTTACCTATTCTATAGAGCTTTCAACAGTTTTGGAACTACATGTTGCCGCCTCTGATGCCTCAGGGTTTTCCACCTTTGGCACCAAAAAGCGCAAGGGCTTCTTCTCATCAGCCCACACGATCTTCTATTCTTGTACCTGATGCTTCCAAGGAATTGGGTGGAGCTTATGAAAAAATTCATGGCCACAAAGCACTTATCTTGTTTAATCTAGGAGCCATTGATAACTTCATCCACCTAGCATTCCTCAAGCATATGGACTTTGAGTTTGACCAGGTTGTTGGAGACATTGAGATAGGACTGGCTATAGGAGATACGAACATAGTTGTCGGCCTTATTGCTACCCTCTCAAATCACCATTCAAGGGTACCATGGCAAGATAAATTTTCACATCATGAAGCTAGGGCATTGTGCCGCTCTTTTGAAAATGCCTTGGCACGACAAAAAGAATGCTACCATTCAGATCTGCAACAGAACTATCTCCTCGAACCAGGATGGCAAGATAGTTGTCCTTAGAGCTCGATTTATAGAAACCAACCCTGAATGATTTTTGTTTTTCTTTGTATTCAGATACTTTTTGGAACACTGTTTGAGAATGTTTGTTTGTAGGTTGTTTGGAATAGATTATATCTATCTAGGATTAAGTCTTTGAGATGTCTTATCCTTTTTAGTTTAAAATTGAGTACTTGTTTCATGTTTTAGCCAAGTAAGTTGCTTCAACTTATTTTGTGTATGCCTTTTCTAAAAACCTTTTTAAAGAAATAATGGTTTTTTTATCTTGTTTTGTTTAGTAGCAAATAAAGTGGTTTAGTTTTTTTTTTGTTTGTTTGTTCTTGTGTCCCCTGCTTTTGTAGTTTTATGAGTGTTTTATCCCTTTTAATTCGTCAGTTCATACTATTCTGAACTTATGAAGGTATATAGGCTTTGCATTACCGGCAAAAGGTCCCTGTATCCGGATTGTGTCTGCTTATTTCTTTGCGTGGGGTCCATGGAGATTTTGAGAAATTTTAGTGAGGGATGGGCCACTATTTGTCGACATGTTTTTCTTGCAGCTCTCTGAAGTACTTTGTATTTTTCATGGTCTAGAGAAATCACCTATTATCAGATTCAGAGTGCTTTGATTTGATTTATTTACAAATGGGAAACCTCAGAGTGAGGAAAAGCCATCAGAAAGATATATACAAAAGGAAAGAACACAGAAGTGTTTTCGAAATGTAAAGGCGGCTAGAAGCAACCGTAGGATAGTTGTAGGATATCGGGGGATATGTCCCCAACATCAAGGGCAAAATGTAAGGATTGCCTAAGTGATATCTTGAAAAAAGGAAAGAGATCTGCCTCTTGCTGATGGAACATGCGAAGATTGCGTTGGCACCACAAAGATAGTAAGGACCAGAATCTGATCCAAGTGAAGAAGGCCGCAACTTGTTGAAGGGAAGTCGAGAGGATGCCAAAAGCCCAAAACCGTTTGTGGAAAGTCACTGAGGGAAATCGAAGGCGCATACATGATGATATGCGGGCAAGGAAGGCCTTGATGAAGCGACAATCCCAAAGAAGGTGCATGACAGTCTTTTCACAAGCTGAACATTTGATACAACAAGAAGAGCTGATGTGACGCGCATCAAGGAAAGTTCCAACAGGGAGAACTCCCAACAAGCAACGCCAAAGAAACAGACATTCCTTTAGAGGCAAATGGCTCTTCCAAATCGCAATAAGAGCCTTTCTCCACCATAAATCAGATTTATGCAACGACCATAGCGCATTACAATGATCAGCCAACCAAGAGTCACGCGGAAGAGAGGCATAAATGTTACTAGCAGAAATGGCATCAAAAGATGTTTCCCATAAAGTCCAATCCGTCATACGACTTCCATTGGCCAACGACGGAACTGGCAAGAAAGCAGCCAGCATTTACTGAAGCTCTTTCCAAATTTGGCGATAATGCACACCCAAACCAAAGCGTTCAGCTGCTCGAGAGAAAGGAAGCATATTTCCACATGTGTCAACCACATCATCCACCGTACATATTCCTCGACAACAGAGGAAGTATGCTTGATGTGGCGAATGGTGAACAAGAGAAAATGAGAATGCCCGACTCCAGTGAATGCTTTCCAAGCGTATAGAATTCCCATCTGGTTGCTGTCTGCCATGCCATGAAAGATGAGCCGTCATCGCTCCCAAGCAATGAGTATTGCAGAAGTAACCAAGCAACCAGGAATATGACCATCCATCTTGCCGAATACAATCTCCCAAAGGGAGGTCTACCAGTGACCAAAGGTGGATGTGATAACATGCTGACTGATTGTCCATGACTGAGACTGTTGAGCTACTCTAACAACATGGCCTTCCTCGCTAGAGCATGGCAGCGAAGATCCAAAATATTAAGCCCCCCAAAATGCTTCGGAGTGCAAAGTTTCTCCATAGATAACAAAGGAAGGCCTTTCTTTCGGGAATTAGTGCGCAAGAAATGAGACAGAATATCAGACATAAGCGATGCAAGGCGAAGAGGAGGCCAATGTAACAACGGCAAATGGAACTGAACATATGCCGTCATTATGCTCTAGACAACACGAAGCCGAACATGTAACGGCCAAGTGGATAGTTTCCAATAGTGCAATTTTAACTTTAGGTGTTGCATAACCCAATCCACTTGCTGGGTATTAGTTACATTCCACCCAATAGGATACCCCAAGTGTCCGACGATCACATGCGAATCAATTATCTCTCCAGGCCACAAAAAATGATGCCAGTCACATGCATGAAGAGGCAGTAGTTTGGATTTTCTGAAATTGACTTGAACGCCAGCCGCAAGCCCAAATGTATCCAAAGCTTGCATAATCTCATGCATGTCATCTTGGTTATTACGAGGCATGAATAATGAGTCATCAGCATAAGCGTGGCCAATAAAGTCATTCCCAGAGGGTAATTGCAATTCGTGAAGACGGCCAACGGAAGTCAAGTGATCCAAATACAACAACAAGGGGTGGGCGGTAATGGCATACAATAAAGCGCTGAGGGGGCAACCTTGCTTGACAGAGCATCCGAGTGGCCAAGGATCAGTCAGGTCACCATCAAGAAGGCCAAATGACAAACTATGAGCATACAAGAAATATACAACATTGGCTATCTTAGGACCAAATCCAAGGGCTCACATTGTATCAACAATGAAATCCCACTGTACCGTATCAAAGGCCTTTTCAAGGTCCACTTGCATCACTAGTACATCTTGCTAGGTATATTTGGCATATTCCATTCCAATCAAGACATTTGCCACATTATCCATGAAGCCATATTGAGCGGATGGATACCTGCAAGAAGTGACTCCTTGTGCGATGCACAATCATCTTAGCCAAAATTTTGTATACGACCGGCATGAGGGTAATCGACCGCCAATGAGAAATATGCTCGCAAAGCGCCTGCTTGGGCAATAATTTCAGCAAGCCTTCTTTCCAAGATAATGGCAAATTTTGCAAAGAGCAAAGAACAAACATTCATTATATAGAACAAAGGCTCTTTCAAGGGCTCCCAAAAGGGATGAAAAATTCCGCAGTGAGTCCATCCCAACCAGGGGAATGCCATTTGCCAAGAGCAATCAATGCTGAATGCGATTCATTTTCAATAAAATCCACCTCCGTCACTTGCGCATCACGAGGCGAGAGAATTGCATTCGCTATCTACGGTGGGCACGACGAGTTTCAGTAGAAACTGGAGGAGGAACAGCAAATGCATTCCCAAAATGCGACGTCATGGCATCAACAAGCTCACTTTTCGAAGTTGTCCAGGAGCTTGATTGGAGCTTCGCCCTCTTAGTGGCTTGAGACGCCCTTGAATAGTGCAGGTGCTTAAAAGACTGTTTCGAAGCACATCCCTTATCTACAAACGCTCGATTTCTAGCACGAGTCTGCCATTTATTTAGTTTGCGTTTGTCATTATATTGCATACGTACTCGAGCATGACAAAGCGTTGTCAACTCACAGTCAGTCAACGGACGCGTATCAGCCAAAATTTGGAGCTCTCGATGAACATTTTTTGCATCGTCAACACTCCCGCGTAACTGAAGCATATAGTGCTTGCCTAATCTTGAATCACACTTTGCACACGCATGACGAAATGATACCAAGCAATATCAGGATCCAAATGCATTTGGGCGGCTAGTGGGGGAATAACATCATGAATCATGCCATGAAATACCTCATGCGAAAGATAGGCATTGTTGATGCGTAGTAAACGCTTCCTCGAGAGAGTATAATCACCATGCATTCGCCCAAAGCGCAAGGCCATCAAAACAGGGGCATGATCAGACAGTAACAAGGTGTGGTCAATGCTCATCTCGCATACATACTCATCATATTGTTGCATATTAAGGACATACCACCGATCTAGGCGTGTACTATATGATGAGTGAGCATTATGCTGGAAAGTGTACCCACAAACATTCAGATGCAAATGGCTCCACAAATCCAACATCCGTGTGCAAGCAACAAGATCTGTCCAAGCCTGCTCTTCCACACCCAACATGCGCGGCTGTCTTGTGGTGTTATCCGATGAAGCAGGCGCATTGTTAAAATCACCAGAAAGAAAAGCATTGGAAAGCCAAGGATAAGAAGACATTGCACGCCATAAAGTTGCACGTTGCCTCGAGGCTGTGTGCGCATAAACACCCCAAATTCATAAGTCTGACCATTGATTGTACATTGAATCACCATCCAACGACCTTTTGGATCATTGTATGCAAGAACTGGCTGCAACTCATGTCTAACCAACATCAAAACACCCGAATAGCTCGTCAATCCAGCATAAGCTATCCAGTATCTCGTAAAATGCGAACTTTGCCCAACAAATTCATGCTGATTGTGCTCTTGCAAAATAACAATGTCTGCCTTTCATTTATGTACATAATGCTAGGTTAATCTCCACTTATCAGCGTTACATAACCCGCACACATTATATGAAATGCATTAAACACAACTATGCATTAAAGAGATCTGTACAAAGGCAAAGGAAAGGGGAACTAAGCAGACGTCCCCATAGGCACATCAACATCAAGAGACCGTGGCTCGACTACATTATCTTCCATACCCGCATGATGGAGAAGCCCCATGAATCACTGCATCTTTGTAAGAATGTACCACCTTGTTCCATGCATCCGCAAGCGTACGATTGTCATTACAAGGAAGAGGTTTTTGCGGGGGAAAATTTGCAAATTCATGTTTTCGCTGCGATAAATTTGGACATATGCAATTTGAATGTCCCGAGACTCATTTGCAACCCCTCCTCCTTCAGTGGTTCCACAGCTTGTTGTTTCCAATGGAAAAGAGGAGTCTAGATCCCCCTCCATTGGGGTCTCTACCTTGCTTGATGCCCTGCCTTTGGATAAAGGTAAAGTCAAATTTGTTGGTTAACAAAACTCTCAGAGCAAGGGTAAGCTTGCAACTGCTCAAGAGAGACGGAATAAGGGTAAGAATGTTGATCCAGGGGAAGGATGTCCTTGGATAACCCCCAAGAAGACTGTCAAAACACGCTCACATCTTTCTTCTCGTAACTATGTACCTCCTGCAGTGGAATCTGTCGTATTTGAGCTTGAAAGTACGCGTGCCAATGAGAGGGTCCCCCGAGTTGATAGTAATACCTTGAGGCGTGGGAACATCTGTGTCCCAAAGCACACAAAACCGATTTGTTGTTGCGTCAAGTTTGGGAGGACACATTACTTTCCCCAAGCGAGAAGCAAGCACAGGAAGAAAGTGTCGCCAGGTGCGTGGAAAGTCAACTATTTCTACCCATATTGGGCACTTGTGGCAAATAAGACTTTGATAGTCTTTGGTAAGAGCCCAGGGCAATACATGTGTCATCTGAGTACCAAAAAACAAAGGAGATAATTCAAGCAACATGCTTCGGGCATGAGTGTCAGCCAACAAGACTTTATAAAATCCTCCGGCTCCAAAATAAACACCTCGGACTACCTGGCGTTTAAGAAGGAAATCCACCCACTGACCCACGTCTTGTGCAAGATGCCCGAAAAGAACAAAATAACAGCATTAAGAGCATACTGTGCCATTGGGTCCAAGAGAGCTTGCACAGGGATAAGCACCTCAGTGGTGGGTTCCTAGCCTTCCCAGGTGTTCCGCGCACCTTCAAAATCTTCCAACAAACAAGCTCGGATTTCACCCATTTCCAAGGACTCTACGACCATCGGCTTCCTACGTTTATACACTTGATCGAGATCGCAAATCGACTTTGTCATGAAAGAACCAAAATACTGCCAAACCTTATGCGAGCTGAAACTTGGTAGATACCTGAACACAACAACTTTGTACAGTCGCTTCTGTACAAATCGAAATTGCGCAAAGAAAGCAACGCGAATGAGCACCTGTGCACACACACACACTCCCTACACACACACACACACACAAGTGGGTATCTGTACACGTGCACACACCGACACAAATAGGCTGGCAACCGTCGCTGACGAATTGACTGACAACTACCCGCTTCTGTGGCTCTCGTCAGCACTGAAAGGTCGTGTGCAGACGAGGGCATACCTCAGCTCTGGCGTGTTGCACAAAGGACGTGCAGGGCAGAACTGCACGACAGAGGGCTCAGTAGCATAGTTACCCGGAACGGGAACAGGGAACGGGGAATGGGAACGGGAGGGTCCGGAACGAGACGGGAACGGGGAGGAGGAGGGGGGGCCGGAACGGGAACGGGGTTGGAACGGTCCACCTAAAGTAAGGATTGAATTACCTCCATTTAGCTTTGTATCAAATAAACTCCTAAACAACCCCAAATCTGCCCCCTAACCTGCCCTCAAACTGCACCAAATATGTTCCCCGAACAGCCCTAAATCTGCCCCCAAAAGCCTTTTTTTTTTTCCCCAAATGCCTACTTTTGCCCGTTCCGCCTCATGTTCCGCCCATTCTGGAACACGGTTCCGGTTACACCCCGTTCTGGAATGGCGTTCCGTTCCCATCTCCGTTTCGGGAACGGGACTCGTCCGGAATGTCGTTTCGGAACGTTTGGGCTGTGTTCCCCCTGTTCCCTATTACAGTGCTCAGTAGGGTTCGCGACAGAGGACTCTACACACACACACACATGTATGCCTAAGATTCATATAGCCATACCTAGATAGAATGTGCATGCGTAGACTTTTGTGTTGTATGATGCCTGTTTTTGCGTTCACACACACACACACACTCTCATACATACACCCATTTTGTGCTAAATCTTTTGGCAAATTGACAATGTTGGCATGCAAATGTGCAGCAGAAGTAATTGTTGGTGAATGCTCAAGATGAGTGCTCACTCAAGGTTCCTTTTACTTCATGAGAGAGATGTACAATAGACTAGAGAGAGAAGAAGTTGATATTGTGAGTGAGGTTCTGAGGGAAAGAGAGAGAAAGGAGACTAACAGCAGATGGGGTCCCAAACCCCCCTCCAAGGCCCCCCTCTCTATCGCTAGAGAGATGTTTGCTTTAGACTGCACAAATGCTGATACAATGGTCCTAGATGTTGAGATGCTGATGGATCTTGTTGTAAGGGATGAAAATGCAAAACGTTAGGGATGCTGAATGGGATTTGCAACTGCGACGAGGCTATGGGCTTATCTACTGTTGCCGATGTCGGTGATGGGCTGAAAACTGAAAAACGATGGCTGATTTGAGGGCTGAATCTGAAAACCCTGGCTGATCTACTGTCTTGGGCTGAAAACTGAAAATGCTGGTACTGATGGCTGGATTTGTGACGGTGCGGTGAGGTTATGGCTGAGAACTGAGAACATTGGTGCTGATTGGGTGATCTGGTGCAAAAATAACAGAGATGTTGAGGTACTGCGGGTACTTGGTACTTGTATTGACGGTACTGACTTATGCTTGAGAAGTGATCCCTAGGGTTACTTATATATGGGATTAAAGTTGGGTCGGGCAATGCCAAAACATTCCCACGATTTCTAAAAAGGTCACTTATTGATGAGTTAATAAACTCACCTGTAAGAGGTGCTTTACATGCAGATAAATACCTAGGTTGAGTAGTAATGCAATTGTATGGGAACATTGGGGGAGTGCCTACATGTAGTAGACA
This sequence comes from Adiantum capillus-veneris, assembly GCF_014529385.1. Lineage (NCBI taxonomy): Eukaryota > Viridiplantae > Streptophyta > Polypodiopsida > Polypodiales > Pteridaceae > Adiantum > Adiantum capillus-veneris. Next base: position 28,299,882 of record NC_140937.1, on the reverse strand, counting down.
TTGGCTATGCTCATGTGTAATCAGGGGAATGGAACTAATCTAAAGTTCTTGGACATGGACGTCCTGCATATAGGCTCACAAGGGTGCCAGAACACTTCCTAGGCTGTCCTAAACCCTAGAAATAGAAGTTAGCTTTAGCTTGTCCTAATGCACATAGGGCTAGATGTGCACGTGACAGTGTTATGTTTGCACTTGTGAATGTTCATTGTTTTTAATGTACTTTATATAGACCTTTTTACTGAAGGCCTGTTTGGGGAGGTTTGGTTTTGTTTTATTTTTTCAACTTAAATGGGGGATGAATTTTGGAGGAGTATTTTGGGTACATTGTTGAGATCTGCAACCCATATGAAAATATGGAACTGGTTCTTAACTTTTGATAGGGTCATGCAGGAGCTGCTCTTATGTTCGGGCGCTTTCTTTCCTCCACATTTTGGGGCATGCTGGCTGACAAATATGGTCGTAAACCTGTGATGCTTTTTGGCACTGCAACAATGTACTAGATAACCTTCTTTTTGTTATTACTGCAATTCTTACCCTTTCAAATGCCTGGGGCATAATCTCATCATTGTATTTCTTTTTTCAGAGTAGTGCTCAATACGGCTTTTGGCTTCAGTACAAATTTTTGGTTGGCATTGTCTTCAAGATTTCTTTTGGGGCTCTTAAATGGGATGCTAGGACCTGTGCGGGTATCTCATCCTCTTCGATCCACATACACTGTTAATAATCATGTTTGGGATTATATTTCCTAATTATTTAATTTTGTAGGCCTATGCAAGCGAGATATGCACCAGAGAATATCAAGCTTTGGGTTTGTCGATGGTAATCAGAACCCGGTTGTTTTCTTAAAATGATTGGTTATATCGAGATGAAAATCTAATACAACTGTACCTTGATAGGTGGGTACCATGTGGGGTGTTGGATTGATAATTGGTCCAGCTATCGGAGGATATCTTTCACAGGTACTCAAAGAGGATAATCTCTGATATATGGACAATGAGATAAAAAGATGTGTCATGTAGTGAAATTCAAGCTTAGAACACTAAATTTATTTTTCAAATCTAGGACACACGTGCACGTTCATGAAACGCTTCACTGATATTAGGAGCAAGATCTGGAAGAAAATTATTTTGTGCTTCTTGTGAAAACATAAATTTATGATCTCAAGGAAATTAACGAGTATTTTGACCTTTTAAGTTTTTGACGGGTCTTACTTCACTCAATGCTCTGATGCATGTGAGGGTTGCAGCCTTCAGACAAGTACCCATCATTATTTCCAAGTGGATCTCTTTTCGATCGGTAATTTCCATTTATTAAAACATTTGCCAAAATAATTTTCAGAATATTTTTAAGAGAGATTTTGGAGCATGTTATGATAGGATTATGTTGCTTACAGGTTCCCATATGCCTTACCATGTATATGTATATCAGCAATCGCATGTTTTGGAGTTTTTGTCAGCTTTTGGCTTCCAGTAAGTTCGTCCTACAGAGCCCTTCTTTGTAATCTGTTGTCCTGGCATTATGTTTAAATTGTGAGGTGACAAGTTGATTGGGTAGTTTTCCAAGCTCATTCTGTGTCATTATGTGGCTGTAACTGTGTTGTTCTTGTGCCATTCAACTGGCACTAAGTGTGTTCCTTTCGTTCATTTTGTGGAGAGTTGTAGATAATGAAACAAGATTATGCAGCATGGACTCAACAAGGAAGCGAAGCAGTCTGAGATAGAAGCCACCACCGATCTGCGGACATGACGTGACTATCCCATGTAGGCTGACCATTCCTCAGTTTAAAAGATAGCTCCAACTACTCAAGTTGCTAGAAAGTGCTGATTCCTTGTTTATCTTACTCTGAGAATAATCATGCGCCATATCTTTGTGAAAAAATCGTGTTTGAAAGCTAATTATCACTGTCATGTACAATCCTCTGTCTATTGATGCTAGCAAATATACTGAAGGTCTTTGTGTCTTACTGAGTTTAATCTTGCCAGAGGAAAGTCGAGTTTTCCCTTTTTCGTGGAAAACGAACACATCTATCTTTGCCGGCGAACGAGAATCAATGAGAGTTGGAAACCGAAGAGAAGGTCATGCACTGTTTTGTCTAAGCTGCTCTTGCATAGATTCATTGTGTAAATCACGTTCTTCATGGTGCTCTCTCCTTATCTCTCCTAAGTTTGATGATCACGAGATTGTCCCTGTCTTCTCTCAAAAGAGCCTATTGTGATCATTGTTAATCTCATTTTGTATAGACCTTCCAAACCAGCTGAGCATTTCCTTCTCTCTGGAGTCAATCTATCTACGCGCTGCAAAAATAGATGCTATGGGTGTAAATGTGGGAATCAAACCGTAACAGGAGGCTACAAAACAAGGGATCATACGGTAAAGGGGGAGAGAGGGTACTATACAAGTAGGGGGAGGGGAGGGAGCATCCATGAACTGTTGCATGGGTCCTTGCAAAACAGTGTTTACTTCTTGCTAGTAAAGAAGTGAGTAGGCCTCGCCCAGTATCTGGTAATGATATCTTGCATCCTCCTCCGTAAGTGGCATCGATGCAGTGGTCTCCCTTGGAGGCTAGGCCGACTCAAGCGTTATAATGAAATGTTCTATCCACTAGGCTGCCTTGTGTGGGATCCTGACATCCTTGCATGTCTGCTTGGGAAATGAAGAAATCTGCCATCTCTCTCTGCAAGCAGACTTCGGTGCTCAAGAGTTCTATTGCTCAAAGGTGTTAACAAGTATAAACCAGGACATCTCTAATCTGGGCAGTCCGTGACTTTGAAAAGTGGTCCAAATCCCTCCCTGGCGGAAACGTCCTCTCACCTCTATAATAAGCAAGACAATTTCAGATGAAATGCACCTTGATGTGTGGTGCCAGCCTTCAAACTCGGCATGTGCGTTGCTTTGGAGGCACTCCACTATATCTCCTAACCTCTATCTCCGAGTGGTGCGAGGAGGTATGTTACTAACCAATGGCACATCTTAACCTATGTCGTCCACATAACTAGGGCAAAATTATAAATATATCCTTTCTAGTACGAAGAAGATGCTCTCTGTACGTAGAAAGGCATCTTTGTACCTAGCTTTTTTGTAGGTGTTAGCCATGTTATCAAGCTGTGTAATATCCTGTCTGATGCGCTCCCATAAGCGAGGCATAAATGATACTGATGTAGTGACTACCTCCATTATGATAGTTGTGCGACCAAATCTTTGCTCTAACAACCTCGTAGGATGGAGCATTTACTATGGATTATCCTGGGTATCTATCATATTGACCAACGGTCTCTCTCCATCACAAATATTGCCTATTGCGATGGTCCATGTTAGGGGCCCGTACTTGGACATCATATAGTATAGTAGCTGTGACCAAAGAATCTGAAACCACAGCTTCTATAGTATAGTATGGTAGCTGTGTATGCATACATGTGTCTAGGGTTGTGTATATATGGCGTCTACATGCATGTGTGTATGTGTGTGTACAAGCATGTATAGATGCATTTAGACGTATGCAAGCATGCATAAGTAGACATGTATGCCTATTTGTGGTTGATACCCAACAAATATTTTTGTAGTGGTAGTGATCACTCATATTGTACAACGTATTTTAATGTTTTTTTCGGTACTTATTTATCGTATTGTCATGTGCACATCCACGTGGACATGCTTCGTTGACTTCCAAAGCCAATTTCCCCCTTCTTTCTAGATAGAAGCGTCTAGAATCCTAGGAGGATTAGTACCGGCAACTTTGTGAGCTTGTTCGCAAGACCTGCAATGTCCGGACAAGTCCATTAGATTAGGTTTCCTTGTTTTGGAACCCTCTTGCATAAATGGTTTGTACACGCGTTTTGATAGACTTATACACTACGGTAGGCATCTGGCATGACGTGCATGTAGTTCTAGGTTAGAGGAATCCAACGAGCCATTCCTCGCGTTGATCAGATTCCCAAGTGGGCGTATGTGCGACAGTTTCACCCAAACGGACACCCCATGGCTCAATTGTTAATAAATCAATTTATTGATTTATTTGTTGGGTGATTTGGTGGATAGTTGCCCTACCTAAGCCTAAAATTCAAAAATCAGCCCTATAAAAGGAGCAGGAGAGCCCTCTCTTGAAACCAAGTTGCAGAAGAAGTTGTTGAAGGAGCAGATAGCGCCAGCAAGGGAGCAGATCAGTCCAGCATTTTTGCTCCAAATCGGTCAATGTTTTCTTCAGCCTTGGCTTTTTTGCAGATCCTCGCCGGATCAGCCCTAGCAGCAGATCAACATCAGCATTTTCAGTTTTCAGCCCATTCCGTTTCTGGAATGTGGCTCGAATCTGTCTTCGTGTATTCCCAAATGCGGTCCGGTACTTTGGCAGCCCATCGAGCCTCCCCTCGGCCATTCCCGAATCCCTCGCTGGCATCGAGTGCTCCATTGTTGTCCGTCACCGAGATCTGCGTTTTCAGCCTTGCTTTAAGCGACAGATCTGCTGCGTTTTTCTTCGCAGGTCTGCCTTTTTTGCAGCCAGCTTTCAGCCCTTCATTCCTCTTCACATCGGGAGCGCTAATCAGCCCCAGATCTACCCTTTGTGGCCATCCGCAATCCACATTAAAAAGGATCCAAAGGTGCATCAAATCAGCCCTGGAGGTGCCTCGTCTTGAGGAGTTAGTGAGGTGATTGTCGTCATTTGAGTCAGTAGAGTCTGTACATGAGGTATTGCATTGTGTGTACATTCCATCTACACAATCTAAAGCAAATACCACATCGGCAACAGTGTGGGGGGCCCTAGGGAGGGTTGGTTGGGACCCCATCGGGTGTCACTCTCCTCTTCTCCTTCTCACCATCATTCAAGCACAAAGCAATCACTAACGCAAGGAAAGAAGGAAACGATTTTGTGGAAGTGTAAAACTAGATCTTCACCATTTCAATTCCGTTGCACTTGACACATATCTATCTATCTTGGATCTCCTCCACTGAGGCGTAGTGTTGAACAACAAAACCTTGATTTTTTCTAAGGTTGACTAACAAACCACTATATTGTGAATATGAATGTAACGTATAAAGATGTCTTTGTAGGTCCTCTAGGGAGTGAGTTATCAACACAATATCGTTTGCATACAATGAAAGAGGGATTTATAGACTACCCAACTGTTCTTGTCTCTCTCCTCTCAAATATAGTTTCCAAACTCAATGTATATGCCGAAAAGAGTAGGCGGTAACGGACATTCCTGTTTGATCTCTGAAGTGGTGTAGAAGTGCTCACTCTGCCAATACGATCTCACGCAATGTAGTGATTCCCCAAACAATCTCATCCTTAAGTCATATTCCTTTGTAATAGCCTTGCCCTAAGGACCGAGTCAAAATGTGATGGGTTTTAGGGTTAGGGTTTTTGCATCTAGGTCATAGACGCATCGGTCTAATGCATTTGTTAGGCCCGCCCTAGATTCACTCTCCCTAGGTAGGTGGTCCATGCCAATCTCTTGGTCAAAGCCGGAATTCTCATTGTAGTATTTGCATATGAAGTCATTAGAATAGTGTTAGGACATTTGAGTGACTTTTTTGGTTTAAGACTAACTTGATTGTGATTTGCAAATTCTGGCAGAGGGGCCTAAAACCGAGAGAAAAGATTTACCAACTTATGAGTGCTTGTCGAGTGGCCTAAATAATGTAAGAAGAAGAACCAAATACCAACTTGTAAAGCTTCGCGACTGGACCTAAAATTAAATCTTGGCGTAAATAATGATGACGTGGCAATACATACGGATCTTCCACAATTTGCGCTGTAGAGACGACACGTGGTAGGCTGTACAGACATTTTCGCAATTTGGTTGACTTGACACGTGGCACTGCTGTATGCTGGCTGATTTTAGCAGTCTTGAGCGCCAGATTTTAGGAGTAGTTTCTATTGAGTTTAAGTGCTTTTGGGCTTAATGCTTTTGAGGCTCTAATTTTAGCATCCCTTGTACTCTTATACGTGCCCCTAGGGCCATTCTTTCATGCATCTGGATGCAGAGCTGGAAGATCTGGACCCAACGGGAGTTGTACTCTTGCATAGCAATAATATAGAAATCTCGAAAGGGCCGCTAGTCTATGGGGCCAACAGAACTCTGCCGCACTGCTTCATCTCTTCTTAGGCGATGACCTCACTCTCTCACAACTTGCGCATATGAGAGAAGTAATGCCCGAGATTCAAGCGGCAAGGGAGAAGGGGAAGATGGCCTTTTACAGAGATGGTCGGGTGGTGATTGTAGAGCGGCGCTCTACATGACGGTGCGAGACCTATGGGAGCACATTGAGGATGGCGACTTGGAATTGTAATGGGTCTATGAGGTTGGATGTTGGTGCCTTTGAGGACAGTTTCAGAGACAAGGACATTGTTTTCTTTTCAGAGACTCACCAGCCCCTGGCCAACTGTTGCCACATGTGGTGGGATACAAATGGGAGACAGCCCACAGAACAGTCACGAGATCTGAGCATGGGAGTAGAGGTTCAGGAGGAGTAGCGGTGTTGTTTAGGGAGGAGCTACAGCCACTACTACATATTGTACGGAGAGATGATCAGGCTAGATACATGTGGGTGAGGCTGAGAGCTGACACAGGTCGATTTCTATATATTGCTATATGTTACTTCCCCCCCAGTACGTCAGTATATGCTGTATCCAGAGGGCAGTCGCCTTTCTCAATTCTAGATGATGATATATGGGAGTTTTCTAGGGATGGTGATATCATCCTCCTAGGAGACTTCAATGCTCGAACGGGCAACTGTCAGACAGTCTTCTACGACACTTCAGATGAGATGCTTAGAGAGTTGGATGTGGGTGAGCTGGGGTTTGACAGATGCTCACATGACAGAGAGCAGACTGAGTATGGGAGATACCTCACGGAGATGACGACTACACATGGGCTAGCCATACTTAATGGCTTACAGCGGTTTCCTGGAGCAGCAGGCTTCACATGCTTTCCACACAGACATGGGGCCAGTACAGTGGACTATGTTATGACACAGCCGAGCTTTATTCCTTGTATTCAGGATTTCACAGTGGGAGCCAGACCAGTGGGCGTAGCAGTGGATCATGCTCTCTTGACACTGTCCGTATCTTTTCAGTTTAGTACAGCCCAGAAATCAGGAGGCAGGTCACACACCCGTTATACATTTACACCAGAGACTGACTCGGTTTATACAGAGGCGATCTGGGATCGTCTATGCAAAGTTGCTCCAGGCCTCTCAGTAGAGGAGTGCACTACTTTACTGACTGAGACACTACATGATGCAGCATCAGAGGCATACCCACACACTCAACCGGATCGGAGGCGACATTCTGGGAGCATGCCCCAGAATAGTTGGTATGATGAGGAGTGCAGAGAGATGAGAGCCCAGCTTCAGAGGGATCTTCATTTAGGAGTCATCACCTACAGACAGTCGCGGATTGCTTTCCGGCGCCTTGTGCGAAAGAAGAAACGAGCTTACCTGGCCCAGATGGAGCGAGACTTGTATCAGTTGTTCTTGAGTAGAGACTCAGGCGAGGCATGGCGACTCTTCCATGAGCACTCCCCTCCCCCAGTGATTACTTCTCCTGATGTGTGGGGCCAGTATGCGACATCGTTATATACGGTTCCTGGGCAGGATCCCCTTCCAGATCCTACAGAGCCATGTCCACCTACGAGCACCTTCTTTACCACTGAGATGGTAAAGAGAGCCATTGACAGGATGAGGACCAGGAGGGCTTACGATCATGACGGTCTAGTAGCGGAGCACTTCATACATGCTAGGGATATGCTGATGGAGGTTCTTGCAGTGTTGTTCAATCGTGCCATGTGTGAGGGATTACCTGAGACTTGGAGGTTGTCTACTATTGTGCCTATATTCAAGGCAGGTGATCCTACAGAGCCTGGAAATTACCGCACTATTATGGTTGGACACACACTGGCACGATTGTATGCATCCATTATTGAGCAGCAGTTGAGTAATTGGGCAGAGGGTGAGGGTGTACGGGCAAAGGGACAGGCAGGTTTCAGGAGGGGTTTCTCCACTCTTGACCATATTCTGACACTCAGAGCTATCATTGAGGAGGGCAGGTCACATGGGAGACGGATTTATTGTAGCTTTGTGGATTTCCGCAAAGCATTTGACATGGTACCGAGAGCTCGACTGATGCGCAGACTGCAGGAGATGGGGGTGCCCACAGTGTTGATTTGGGGGATTATGGCTTTATACAGATCAGTGATGGGACATGTACGCACCCCAGAGGGGATATCTGACTTAGTTCACTCCACTATCGGGGTGAAACAGGGTTGCCCATTGTCTCCTACTCTATTTGGTATGTATGTTGATGAGGTGTCTGATTACATTGACAGAGAGGGTGATAGAGGTGCCCAGCTGGCAGGGACGTGGATCCCATTGTTGTTATATGCTGATGATATTGTCTTGATCTCTGACTCACCAGAGGGTATGCAGCGACAGTTGGATGCATTACACAGTTTTGCAGAGGATAGTGGATTGTCTGTAAACCTTGGTAAAACCAAGGTCATGGTGTTTAACACCACACCGCAGTGGATCAGGAGATCGGCACCGACCTTCACGTATGGTCAAGAGATTGTGGAGTATACAGATGCATACACTTACCTTGGGATAGTCTTCACTGGGCCGAGGTTTTCTTTGGGGAGAGCAGCAGAGACTAGACTGACCAGAGCTTATGCGGCCTTGGGAGGCTTGGAGAGGATGTGTTCGCAGGTTCAGTTCCAGGAACCTCGGACAAAGTTATGGCTCTTTGATACTTTAGTAGCCTCAGCTATGATGTATGGGGTACAGGTATGGGGACCTTCTGTAGGCCAGGATGGTTGGAGACGTATGGAGAGGCCCTTGGTATCTATGATCTCCCGATTGATTAGAGCCAAGGCCTCCGTACCTCACGCGATCATTCGAGCAGAGCTAGCTGCCCCCCCCATGGACATTGAGGCGCTTACCAGATCAGTGTCCTTTGTGCACAGCCTATGGGATACTACTAGAGACAGATATGCTAGACTGGCCCTTGAGTCTTCCAGACAGTTAGCTCTACAGGGGGACACTTCATGCTGGAATGCACAGATGACTTCATGGTTTCAGACGCATGGCTTCACCATGGACAGGTTGCCCCCTTTCCAGTATTCTCTTCAGGCACCCTCGCTGTCTCTTACGCGGGTGGAGATCACTAGACTCATTCGTCAGGACCTGATCCAGCTCGACACCAGGAGGACATGGATAGAGCCGCCTCAGGAGTTGAGCACGAAGATGGCTTTCTATAGAGAGCATCTTCTCCACCTCACAGGAGATGGGTTTGTGATTCGACCCAGCTACATGGACACACATATGTCTCATGGTTTGCGTTGTGCCATTGGTCAGATACTCACATCCTCACATCAGCTCGAGATTGAGACTGGTAGATTCAGAGGGATACCAGCAGACAGCAGGATATGCCGATTATGCCAGAGAGAGCCAGAGACAGAGTTGCACTACATATGTCATTGCACAGTGTTCTATGAGATACGGGGGCGTTTCCACTGCTTATTCAGAGAGGGTTTTGGTCCTCTATCTAGGGTCATGAGTTATGAGGATCAGAGATGTCTTGGACTATATCTACTTGAGTTACACAGGTATAGAGACACTTTACTGGGGAGAGCTAGAGAGAGGCAGTCGCAGAGACACATTACAGATTTCTTCTCACTAGATATGGGACAGCCAGAGGAGCAGCCACCACTGCAGAGCTCGTCCCACACTCATTCGACCACTACTGGCACTCTCATCGACCGAGCATTGGAGCTACAGAGATACAGACGACCGCGACTGAGGAGAGGAGCTACACAGCATCGACGGAGACTACAACAGAAGATTCGAGCCATACTCTCTCGACATCCAGAGTGCAGATGAGGATGGATCCTCACCATTTCTTCCATCTTTGTTTCACACACTGTTACATCCAGTTTACCGGGTACCTATTGTATCAGCTGCTACACCCACGTAGTTTTAGATTGTAGTAGTAGTAGTAGTAGTATTTTGTTCCACTTCTAGTTCTTTTCTAGTTCTTTTGTACCCAGACATGGTATTAGATTCACTATTTTGTAACTGATTGGTCTCATAGGTCATTTTGGCCTTTGAAGACGTTAATATAACATTTCATTTCATTTCATTTCTCTCTCTCTCTCTCTCTCTCTCTCTCTCTCTCTCTCTCTCTCTCTCTCTCTCTCTCTCTCTCTCTCTCAGGAGGTCAGCACCTACATTCACATACGGCCAGGAGACTGTGGAGTACACAGATGCTTACACTTACCTTGGAGTGGTTTTTAGCGGACTTGCATTCTCACTCAGAAGAGCAGCAGAGGGACCAGACTGACTAGAGCCCACGCAGCATTGGGTAGATTGGAGAAGATGTGTTCGCAGGTTCAGTTTCAGGAGCCCCGGACGAAGCTCTGGCTCTTTGACACTTTGGTGGCTTCAACATTGCTCTATGGAGCTGAGATATGGGGACCTTCATTGGATCACCATGGGAGGCCGGATCGCATAGATGGATGGGGGAACATGGAGAATCCTCTCGTCTCTATGATCTCGCGGCTCATTAGAGCCAAGGCATCAATACCACGGGCCATTATCCGAGCAGAGCTAGCGGCCCCCCCACTAGTGGTGGAGGCGCTCACAAGATCAATCTCCTTCATAAACCGCACATGGGAACTTCCTAGAGACAGATATGCTCGCATTGCACTTGAGTCCTCTCGACAGTTAGCCATGCAAGGAGATACAACATGCTGGTATGGGGAGATGGCATCATGGTTTCAGGCGCATGGGGTCAGCATAGACAGGCTGCCACCATTCCAGTACTCATTGGATGCACCAGCTCTCACTCTTACATAGTCAGAGATCACCAAGCTCATCCGCCAAGAACTTACCCAGCTAGACACCAAGAGGACATGGATACAGCAAGCACAGGAATTGGGCACGAAGATGGCTTTCTACAAAGACCACCTTCTCCAGCTTACGGAGGATGGTTTTGTGACGAGACCAGATACATGGACACCCACTTGTCTCATGGGATACGATGTGCTATTGGCCAGTTACGCACATCTTCTCACCAGCTGCGGATTGAGACTGGGAGATACAACGGAATACCAGCAGAGGCTAGGACATGCCCCTTGTGTGACATGGAGCCTGAGACAGAGTTGCATTATACATGCCGCTGCCCCGCCTACTATGAGATACGAGGCCACTTCCATTGCTTGTTCAGAGAGGCTTTTGGACCTCTCTCAAGAGTCATGGGATACGAGGATCAGAGATGCCTGGGTTTGTTCTTGCTCGAGCTGCGCAGACACAGAGATAGCATGATGAGTGGCGAGGCTAGCCAGTCTCAAAGACGGATCATAGACTTCTTCAGAGCAGACACGGGACAGCCGCAAGAGCCACTCCCACAGCAGAGCTCCCCCTCGTCTCACAACAGAGGCACACTGATCGACCGAGCGACTGAACTGGGGAAATTCAGGCGCACACGACTGCGGAGGACTACACATCGTCGACGGAGGCTACATCAAAAGATTCGGAGCACTCTGGCCAGGCATACTCGACGCCCGGTCAGACCACTAACCATGGAGGAGATTGATGAGATCCGCCAACGACCACTGCTAGATCTTTTGTGATTCAGCTATCCCAGCAAGCCGCCCATTTTTGCTTAGTTCACATCGACCAGTCTAGGATCCCATAGTATATATCTTTGTTTTGTACTGTTGTTATTTTGTTACTCTGACTTTGTATCAGATCCACCACCTTGTAACTTTCTGGTCTCATAGGTCACTATGGCCTTTTGATGACGTTAATATAACATTTCATTTCATTTCTATATATTGCTATATGTTACTTCCCCCCCCCAGTACGTCAGTATATGCTGTATCCAGAGGGCAGTCGCCTTTCTCAATTCTAGATGATGATATATGGGAGTTTTCTAGGGATGGTGATATCATCCTCCTAGGAGACTTCAATGCTCGAACGGGCAACTGTCAGACAGTCTTCTACGACACTTCAGATGAGATGCTTAGAGAGTTGGATGTGGGTGAGCTGGGGTTTGACAGATGCTCACATGACAGAGAGCAGACTGAGTATGGGAGATACCTCACGGAGATGACGACTACACATGGGCTAGCCATACTTAATGGCTTACAGCGGTTTCCTGGAGCAGCAGGCTTCACATGCTTTCCACACAGACATGGGGCCAGTACAGTGGACTATGTTATGACACAGCCGAGCTTTATTCCTTGTATTCAGGATTTCACAGTGGGAGCCAGACCAGTGGGCGTAGCAGTGGATCATGCTCTCTTGACACTGTCCGTATCTTTTCAGTTTAGTACAGCCCAGAAATCAGGAGGCAGGTCACACACCCGTTATACATTTACACCAGAGACTGACTCGGTTTATACAGAGGCGATCTGGGATCGTCTATGCAAAGTTGCTCCAGGCCTCTCAGTAGAGGAGTGCACTACTTTACTGACTGAGACACTACATGATGCAGCATCAGAGGCATACCCACACACTCAACCGGATCGGAGGCGACATTCTGGGAGCATGCCCCAGAATAGTTGGTATGATGAGGAGTGCAGAGAGATGAGAGCCCAGCTTCAGAGGGATCTTCATTTAGGAGTCATCACCTACAGACAGTCGCGGATTGCTTTCCGGCGCCTTGTGCGAAAGAAGAAACGAGCTTACCTGGCCCAGATGGAGCGAGACTTGTATCAGTTGTTCTTGAGTAGAGACTCAGGCGAGGCATGGCGACTCTTCCATGAGCACTCCCCTCCCCCAGTGATTACTTCTCCTGATGTGTGGGGCCAGTATGCGACATCGTTATATACGGTTCCTGGGCAGGATCCCCTTCCAGATCCTACAGAGCCATGTCCACCTACGAGCACCTTCTTTACCACTGAGATGGTAAAGAGAGCCATTGACAGGATGAGGACCAGGAGGGCTTACGATCATGACGGTCTAGTAGCGGAGCACTTCATACATGCTAGGGATATGCTGATGGAGGTTCTTGCAGTGTTGTTCAATCGTGCCATGTGTGAGGGATTACCTGAGACTTGGAGGTTGTCTACTATTGTGCCTATATTCAAGGCAGGTGATCCTACAGAGCCTGGAAATTACCGCACTATTATGGTTGGACACACACTGGCACGATTGTATGCATCCATTATTGAGCAGCAGTTGAGTAATTGGGCAGAGGGTGAGGGTGTACGGGCAAAGGGACAGGCAGGTTTCAGGAGGGGTTTCTCCACTCTTGACCATATTCTGACACTCAGAGCTATCATTGAGGAGGGCAGGTCACATGGGAGACGGATTTATTGTAGCTTTGTGGATTTCCGCAAAGCATTTGACATGGTACCGAGAGCTCGACTGATGCGCAGACTGCAGGAGATGGGGGTGCCCACAGTGTTGATTTGGGGGATTATGGCTTTATACAGATCAGTGATGGGACATGTACGCACCCCAGAGGGGATATCTGACTTAGTTCACTCCACTATCGGGGTGAAACAGGGTTGCCCATTGTCTCCTACTCTATTTGGTATGTATGTTGATGAGGTGTCTGATTACATTGACAGAGAGGGTGATAGAGGTGCCCAGCTGGCAGGGACGTGGATCCCATTGTTGTTATATGCTGATGATATTGTCTTGATCTCTGACTCACCAGAGGGTATGCAGCGACAGTTGGATGCATTACACAGTTTTGCAGAGGATAGTGGATTGTCTGTAAACCTTGGTAAAACCAAGGTCATGGTGTTTAACACCACACCGCAGTGGATCAGGAGATCGGCACCGACCTTCACGTATGGTCAAGAGATTGTGGAGTATACAGATGCATACACTTACCTTGGGATAGTCTTCACTGGGCCGAGGTTTTCTTTGGGGAGAGCAGCAGAGACTAGACTGACCAGAGCTTATGCGGCCTTGGGAGGCTTGGAGAGGATGTGTTCGCAGGTTCAGTTCCAGGAACCTCGGACAAAGTTATGGCTCTTTGATACTTTAGTAGCCTCAGCTATGATGTATGGGGTACAGGTATGGGGACCTTCTGTAGGCCAGGATGGTTGGAGACGTATGGAGAGGCCCTTGGTATCTATGATCTCCCGATTGATTAGAGCCAAGGCCTCCGTACCTCACGCGATCATTCGAGCAGAGCTAGCTGCCCCCCCCATGGACATTGAGGCGCTTACCAGATCAGTGTCCTTTGTGCACAGCCTATGGGATACTACTAGAGACAGATATGCTAGACTGGCCCTTGAGTCTTCCAGACAGTTAGCTCTACAGGGGGACACTTCATGCTGGAATGCACAGATGACTTCATGGTTTCAGACGCATGGCTTCACCATGGACAGGTTGCCCCCTTTCCAGTATTCTCTTCAGGCACCCTCGCTGTCTCTTACGCGGGTGGAGATCACTAGACTCATTCGTCAGGACCTGATCCAGCTCGACACCAGGAGGACATGGATAGAGCCGCCTCAGGAGTTGAGCACGAAGATGGCTTTCTATAGAGAGCATCTTCTCCACCTCACAGGAGATGGGTTTGTGATTCGACCCAGCTACATGGACACACATATGTCTCATGGTTTGCGTTGTGCCATTGGTCAGATACTCACATCCTCACATCAGCTCGAGATTGAGACTGGTAGATTCAGAGGGATACCAGCAGACAGCAGGATATGCCGATTATGCCAGAGAGAGCCAGAGACAGAGTTGCACTACATATGTCATTGCACAGTGTTCTATGAGATACGGGGGCGTTTCCACTGCTTATTCAGAGAGGGTTTTGGTCCTCTATCTAGGGTCATGAGTTATGAGGATCAGAGATGTCTTGGACTATATCTACTTGAGTTACACAGGTATAGAGACACTTTACTGGGGAGAGCTAGAGAGAGGCAGTCGCAGAGACACATTACAGATTTCTTCTCACTAGATATGGGACAGCCAGAGGAGCAGCCACCACTGCAGAGCTCGTCCCACACTCATTCGACCACTACTGGCACTCTCATCGACCGAGCATTGGAGCTACAGAGATACAGACGACCGCGACTGAGGAGAGGAGCTACACAGCATCGACGGAGACTACAACAGAAGATTCGAGCCATACTCTCTCGACATCCAGAGTGCAGATGAGGATGGATCCTCACCATTTCTTCCATCTTTGTTTCACACACTGTTACATCCAGTTTACCGGGTACCTATTGTATCAGCTGCTACACCCACGTAGTTTTAGATTGTAGTAGTAGTAGTAGTAGTATTTTGTTCCACTTCTAGTTCTTTTCTAGTTCTTTTGTACCCAGACATGGTATTAGATTCACTATTTTGTAACTGATTGGTCTCATAGGTCATTATTGCCTTTTGAAGACGTTAATATAACATTTCATTTCATTTCATTTCTCTCTCTCTCTCTCTCTCTCTCTCTCTCTCTCTCTCTCTCTCTCTCTCTCTCTCGTGCTCACTCCCCTTGGTCTCTGCGCTTCCGCATCGTCGACTTTGACACACATCTCCATCTCTTGAGATAAACTCATCCATAGCTGTATATGGGAAGTGTGTAATTGGAGGAGCAGAAAGAAACGTTATGTTTGGAAAGTAACAAATGGCAATGTAAAGTGGTTAGCAACTCAAATCGTACCCAGACCGATGTAAATCGTGCATGCTCATCTGTGCGCACTGCTTGCACAATGTGATGCAACTCCTTGTATAAATATTAAAATTGCTACTCCTCTGGAGCCCTTATTCCCCAAGGCTAACCGTACCTCCTTCTTGCAAATTGACTCTGTCTATATCCCAGTACTCGAGGCAATACCCCATTTGATGGCTGATAATAGATGTCTCTGTATGGGAAATGATCTCTCTCTCTCTCTCTCTCTCTCTCTCTCTCTCTCTCTCTCTCTATAAAGGTATCCTCAAAGATACCCACACACGTTACCCAGTCTAAGTGCTACATTACTATTCCATGAAACTAGCTTTCAGAGTGGTCGGATAGGTCTTATGGCGTTGTTTGGGACTCCGTTCAAGAATAGGAATTTTCCTTCTCAATTGAAAGCAAGATTTTCTTCCTTTTGGGCAGCCATAACCCTTGCCATACATTCCCTCATTATTCATATGCGTGCCAGCTGATGAGGGGTTAGATCATCCCAAAGATATTCATGCGTGCAGCACCCTCGAGTGTTCTTTTGAAGTTCACAAATTTCTTTCTGGCTTCCATCATTGGGGAGCGAAGTATAAGCGTTCTACCCCTGGATCTTCATTTTTATTGGGGTTGCTAATTCTCTTCCCTACTCTCCAAGCGGGTGTATGGGCTGGCTTTTGAATGATGAATACCATAAGCTTGAATAGCTGTCCTTCCCTCCACATTGTTCGCATTATTTACCGGTCACCCTCATATGAAGTGCCCTTGTCTTCCTTTTTTTTTTCTACAACGTCAGTCCATGCCTTCAAGCCCTCTTCTACATGTGATTTTAATGTCTGGCATCTCAATCACTTCTCTCTTCCCTTTGGTAATCCATTTCTATCTCCAATGTACATGCCAACAATTGAATTTTTGGTCGGTTGATTGGCCCTTCCTTGTTGCTCATCTTTTTACACCACTCATCATGCATCACTTTGTATTTTGAAATGGAGTTTTTAAAAACCATTACCTCAACATGCAAAACATTGTGTTCTGGTTTATGAGAAGCCCTCATTAATCGACTCCTGCCAACAGCAAAACCCCCAAAAGAAAAAAAACTATGCTGTCGATGCTGCCATCCCTGCTCTGTTTTCCTTGTCTTTTTGTTTGTTCTTCGGATTGTCTGCAGGACTTTCTTTGCTTTATATTTTTATTGCCTGTCTTGTGTGTTTTCAGCATATGTTTGTTTGCGTGTTGTGCATGATTTTGCCTGTGTTGCCTTGGTTGTGTTGGAGATTGGTCAGCGACCAGAGTCGAGGTGGATAGAGATGGTAAATAAGATTGATAAAGTACGAAAAAACGGTTGTACGGTATTGGACCTTTACCTATTTTGAGCTTCATGAGTCACATTTTCTTGCAGAAGTAGCTACTTGCTGATTGTAAATTGGTAAAATATAACACTTTTGTCATTGTGAGGACATTGCCATCCTCATTGTATTCAGGCTTCCTCCTTATGCATCATGACGATTCATGAGAAATATGCTTGATGGTGTAGCTGGGCTATAGTGTCATATGTACTAGATAGCAAGTTAGTAGACTTGGGTTGTCACTTGGCTAATAGACCAGGGTCGGTGGTGGTCTAGTGGACCAGAGGCGCTTGGCAGGACATGGAGCAGTAGTAATTGAGTTAACCTGTCTCTTAGAGTTTCTTCTCAGTAGCTATGGATGTGATGTAGCTGTTGTATATATTGTGATTGGTGGTCTCTGAGAGAGTTAGTCTTATCTGGTCTAGCAGTACTCTTCTTTGGTTCAGAGTCGAGTCATTGCACAGCACTCTCCAGCGCGGTTTGAGCCTCGACACCCCCATTGTATCTTGTGAGCACTTGGTCTGGAGCTTTGTGTGCTGCCAACCAGTCTGTAGTTGGTACATTGAGAGCAGCTGGACTCATACTAAGTTGGGGTCTATCTTGCATATTTATTTCTAGTTCATTGTTTTTCCATATATCATTTCAGCTATGCTATCATGTCTTTCAGTTGTCTTGTTGGTGCCAATGAGTGAGATTTTTGTGTGTATTGCAATGAGGAGCACCCACATTAGAGAGAGCGACATAGTTTTCCTGCTACAGAAGGTTGGCTTGGCTCATCAGTCTTATGTTAGAAAGGTATTGAAGAAAATTTAATATCAATACTCTTTAAAAAGCAACCCTTGAAACATAAAGTAGTTAAAAATAAAAAAAATTAGTATGTTAATATTGGGTGACCATTACGTATCTGAACGGAATATAATGTCTTGACCAATACCCTCTTGAATGGAATATAATGTTTGGCTCTTCATGCAACCCTGGCTGGAGGGCCTTTTGGCATTAGAGGTTTGGAATCTGATATTGGGGATCCTCTCGTAGAGTTTTTTGGCTTTACGTGTGGCCTGTTTTTGTTGCAGCTCTCCTATACAATCGCTAATTACTATGTGATCCTTCAGTCTTTGATTGTATCTCCCTTACATGTCCTCGTAACTTGGTGGTTTTTTCCTAGTGGTTTGTAATCATGATATATTTCATGGTTTTTTTTTTCACTATCGGTTTATTGTTTTGCCTTTGGGCTTTTGTGATGCTTGCGGGCTTTGATGTAATTTTCTGATGTAATACAAAGGCTCTAGCCCCACCTTTGTGTGTGTGTGTGTGTGTGTGTGTGAGAGAGAGAGAGAGAGAGAAAGAAAGAAAGAAAGAAAGATTTTTAACGTCTATGTCAGGCCGAAATCGGCCTATGAGACAAAACAGATGTACATGGTGTGTATGTCATCCGTCTATCGGAAAGACAAATGAAACAAAACTGATACAAAACTGAACTGAATGTAGGTAGTGGAGTATCTGAGGAGGGATGGAGCTCTATCTCTCTAGGGGTATATGCATGTCTATATGCTCAAGGTAGTACAATCATGAGAATGCATCAAGCTATCTAGCTCCATCCTGTACTAATGGGGGGATGTAAGATGTGGTACATGGGCGGGGCTGGTGCCAAGGCTACCCGGATGAAAGCTGTCGGGTCGGCCCTCATCTGAGCTACTCGCTCCTCAGTGGCACGGCGCTCCCGGGCTCGGATCTCCTCGATCTGTCGGTGGTGGGAGCTCGCGCCCCTGTAGCCTGTGACTCGTGGTCGTCGTCTAGCTCGGTTCACCTCCGTCTGTGGGAGTGTCACTCCCCTCTGAGTGTCTGGTGAGGGAGGGGCGGCAATCCTCTGAAAGAAGTCTGTGAGCTGCGACTGTCTCCCCTCTGTCTGTGTAGCTGTGTGTGGCTGTAGTAGTGTGTCCCGATGGCTCTGTATCTCTAGTAAGAAACGTCCGAGCTGTCTCTGATCTCGAGAGTCCATGATCTCTCGGAGAGTGGGCTGTCCTCTGAATAAGGCCTCATACCTGCCTCTGATCTCAGTGTATGCTTTGCATCTACATACAAAGTGCTCCTCAGTCTCTACCTCCTCTGTGCAGGCTCTGCAGACTCGCTCCTCCCTGGGAACACCAGTGTGTCTCCCGATCTCAATCTCTAACCTGTGTGAAGCCACTCTCAGCTGGCCAATCGCCACCCGTGAGCTATGTGGCATATATGTGTCCATATAGCGTGGTCTCTGTATGAACCCCCCAGACAATATGGTGAGAAATTGGTCTCTGTAATCTGACATCCTCGTCCCCAAGCCAGGTGACTCCCAGACTCTCCTAGTGTATAGCTGCCACAGATCCTGTCTCAATACCAAGTTCCTCTCACTGCGAGAGAGGTGAATATATGGTGAGTGGGGGTCGTACTGGAATGGTGGTAGGCTCTCCATGTCAAGACCGTGTCCCTCAAACCATGCTCTGACCTGTGAGTACCATGCTCTCTCATGCCCACTCTCTGATAGCTGTATAGCTGCCTCAAATGCTCTACGAGTAAGTCTGTCAGGAGGTAGCTCTCTCATCCTCTGGAGGAAGCAGACTGTCTGGAATAGTGCCTCTACAACCATAGGTGGTGTGGCGAGCTCGGCTCTAATAATGTCATGTGGCACTGTCTTCTTGCTGCGGAGCAAGCGTGAGATCATACATACCTGTGGCCTCTCAAGCTGTGTCCACTGGTCAGCTGTCAATCCTGGTGCCCATACTGCCGCCGAGTACATCAGGGCCGGGGTGACTAAGGTGTCGAAAAGCCACCCCTTCGTGCGGGGCTCCTGAAAGTGTGCCTGGTGGCACCTCCGCTCTAGCATGGTCAGAGCTGCATATCCTCGGGTGAGCCTGTCGACAGCAGCCTGCCTCATAGTGAAGGGTCCTGGTAGGCTGGTGAATGTGATGCCAAGGTAGACATAGGAGGTGACTACATCAACCTGTCCTCCTGCTGCTGTGAAGGTGGCAGCGCTCCTCACTGCACTGGATGTGTGAAAGATCATGACCTTGGTTTTGCCAAGGTTCACAGTCAACCCCTTGTGTGTGCTGAATTCGTCCAAGGTCTCAAGATGGCGTTGCAAGCCCTCGGGTGACTCTGAAATCAACACAATATCATCAGCATATAACATGATGTGGACCGGAGTACCTGCCAAGTCTCTCCCCTCTCCCCCTACTCGCAGTATGTAGTCGGAGATCTCGTCGATGTAGAGCCCAAAGAGTGTCGGGGAGAGTGGGCATCCTTGCTTAACACCAATGGTGCTAGCAATGGTCTCTGAAAAACCGCCTGGGCAACGAACCCGACCCGTCACCCTCTCGTAGAGAGTATATATGGCCCAAATCATCTCTGTTGGTACCCCAATGCTGTGAAGGCGCTGGAAGAGTCTCTTGCGTGGGACTGTGTCAAAGGCCTTGCGGAAATCCACAAAGCAGCAGTAAAGCCTCTTCTTCCGCGCCTTTGCCCCATCAATGAGGCAGCGCAGAACGAAGATGTGATCAGTGGTGGAGAAAGCTCGTCTGAAACCTGCCTGGCCTGGAGCTCGTAAACCCTCGGTCTCTGCGTAGCGGCTGAGCTGTGCCTCAAGTACTGCTCCATATAGCTTGGCCATCGTGTGGCCAATCATGATAGTCCTGTAGTTCCCTGGGTCCAGGGTGTCGCCAGATTTGTGGATAGGCACTATGGTGTGCTGTGTCCACTCCTCTGGGAAGCCCTCCCCTATAGCCCGGTTGAAGACATGTGCAATCAATGGGGCTATAGTGGAGGCCGCATAAATGATGTGCTCACTCTGTAATCCAGTATGGTCAGCTGATCGTCTGTGCTGCATGCGGTGTATGGCCCTCTCTACCATCTCTGCTGTAAAGAAGGAAGAGCACGTGGGGCGTGGCCCGTGTGGCTGTGGGATAGGAGGCTGCCCTGGCACCTCATAAAGTCGCTCTGCATAATCATGCCATATCTGTGGATCCTCAATAGCTGTAGTCGGACGTGGCTCGCGCAGGGTGCGCCATGCCGTCGCGCTATCCATGCTCATGAATAGGCGGTATAGCTCAAGCTCCTGTGCCTCTTCGAATGCTCGCCGCTTTTGGCGTGTCAGCGTCTTCATATGCCGTTTGGCCTCTCTCTCTGTGATCTCTCCTAAGGCTCGCCGTGCACGGAGGCGTCGGTATAGCTCTCTGCACTCATCATCATACCAGCGGTTCTGAGGCATAGTCCCGGGAGGGGGAGTGCGTCCTGTGTGAGTGGTGTGTGGAAAAGAGCTAATAGCTGAAGTGTGGAGAACGGAAGAGATATGTGATGTGAGAACTGAGAGTGGTGTGGATGGGTGGAGGAGGCATAGGCCATGCTCGACCTCGGCCGAGTAAAGAGGGGCTAGCACATGTGTGAAATGGATGGTGGTGTGTGGAGTGTGTGCTGTGGAGCTGTGTGGGATGGTATCTCCGGTGATGGAGAAAGAGAGGTATGTGTGGTCGGCTCCGATGGGTATGGGTGGAATGGTGAAGGATGTGATAAGGTGTGTAGCCTCCCTGGGTCCCAGAATATAGTCGACTGTACTCCCCCCTCCCTCTGTAACTCCATGTGGCATACAAGTCAGGCCCCCTGAGGTGGGCCACTGGGCCATCCCGTTATAAATAACGAGACGGTGCTGGGAGCCAAGTCGAAGTAGATGTCGTCCGTAGGCTGTGACTGGAGCTCTGTTTGCTGTATCTCTCATAGTAGCCTCCTCATCTAGAGTGTGTAGTGCCTCTGGGTCCTCGTGGTCATATGCCTCACACTGCTCACTGCGCGTACGAGCATTGAAGTCTCCCATAAGGAAGACTTCACCCAGTGTGGAGTACTCCATAATCTCCTCCGTGAGGCATGCGTACGGTGACTCCTGCTCAGTAGGGGCGAATCTGGAGCCTGTGGGAGCAAAGTAGCAAAGGGCAATGTAGACGATCCTATCTCGTGAGAGCTCGAGGCGAATCCACATGTAGCGGGCCTGTGGGTCCCGGGCAACAATCTGTAGTCTGTTTTGAAGCCCCTGTCTAAAGAGTATGGCCACTCCTCCTGAACCGCGAGTGGTGTGCTGGCGCATACATCCCCGATGTAGAGACTCCCACTGGAATCCATGTATCCGTGGTAACCCTCTCTCTGGGCTCTCGTGTGTCTCTGTAAGTAGAATGATGTCTCGACCTCTCATCACCTCCTCAAGTCTCTCTGGGTGTGTCCATAGGTCTCCATTGCAATTCCAAACGTGACATGAATCTCCTCGTGTGTCCCACAGGCCGCGAGTCCCTATGCGATGGTCTTGCCATCAATGATGACCCTGCCATCTCGATATACTGCCTTCTTCCCTTCTTTGCGGGCTTGGTGGACTCTAGGCATGCACGCACGACGGTGATCTTGTTGCATCTTTGTGAGGTCATCATCAAGATAAATCGGGGGGCCTTCTAGTCCTCTCAAGATGACCCTCTTTCGGAGGAAAGAAGTTCGAGACTCCTCGGAGGCGAATTGGAGGATGAGAGCTCTCTTCTTTGGATCTTTGCCGGCTCTCCAAACTTTGGAGAAAGGGATCTCTTCTTCCTTGTATCCCACTTTCTTGCATAAAGCTTTCCCATCGCTCTCGGGTGTAGACCCTTCTTCTTCTTTGATGCCGGTCACTCGCACATTGAGACGGCGAGCTTGTCGCATCTTCTCCTCCTCGATGGTTGTGTGTACTATGAGTACCTCATCTTTTTGGGCTTCCTCTCTTGCTACCTTCTTGATATTCTTTTTGACCACTTCGACCCATCCTTCTTTGGTGGCCTCTAATTTGTCCTCAATGCTTGCGGTGAGGGCTTTGGTGATCTCCTCCTTGAGGGCTTCCTTAGCCTCCTCTTTAATCTCTCCTTCCTCGGGGGTGAGGGATGTGATGGAAGCATGAAGGAGATCGATTTGTGCCTTCATCTCTTCTTTCTCTTTCCTCCATCTCTCCCTCTCCTTCTCGTTCTCCCGTTCCCTTCTCTCCTTCTCCTCTTTGAGGTTTTGGATTTCCGCTCTCATGTCCTCCTTCTCTTCGTTCCATAGCTTGATGAAGGTGGCTTTCTCCTCCCTCCATATCTCTCTCTCCATCCACCATTCTTTCATGTCCTTCTCCAATTGTGCAAGCCTCTTGTTCGTGAGCATGAAGGTTGTCTTCATTGTCGATGTCGGCGTCTTGATGGTGGGGGAAGACATGGTTGTCTTCGAAGCTACCCTCTCTTCATATTGTGAAGAAGAGGGGAGAAGGGGAAGAGAGGGAGTACGTGTGTGTATGCGTATATGCGTGTATTATGTGTGTGGGTATGTATCCGTGTGTGTGTGTGTGTGTGTGTGTGTGTGAGAGAGAGAGAGAGAGAGAGAGAGAGAGAGAGAGAGAGAGAGAGAGAGAGAGAGAGAGAGATGGCTGTGTGATGGGAGCGAGTAGGGGCTGCGTGAGGGGGAAGCTGGAGGGGGGCTGCGCGAGGGGAAGAGAGGGAGTACGTGTGCAGCAAGGCAGTTCAGCAGCAGCAGCAGGTATAACAGCAACAGCAACAGGCGGATACCGGGGGTGCTGTGCAGGTGGGGTGGGCGCGCTGAGCACTGGGGTGACACAGCAGCGCGCAGCACAGTAGTAATGTGCCTGGGGCAGCACAGCAGCAGGTCCGCGCGCTGGTGCAGCAGAGAGAGAGAGAGAGAGAGAGAGAGAGAGAGAGAGAGAGAGAGAGAGAGAGAGAGAGAGAGGAGGAGGAGGAGGAGGAGAGAGTTTTAACGTCGTAGGAAACTATCCCAAGAGACCTTAAAGATCTAGCCGACGAGGAGTTGAACTCAAGACCTGTTATTCAAGAGGGAAATGGCATAACCAATCTACCATACTTGGGTGATAGAAAGATTATACCATTTTCCTCTTTTTTATTAGCGCGCGCGCGCACACACACACACACACACACACACACACACACACACCCGAGAAATGAAATGAAATGAAATGTTATATTACCGTCTTCAAAAGGCCAAAATGACCTATGAGACCAAACTGTTACAAAATTGTGAATCTGATACCATGTCTGGGTACAAAAGACTAGAACAAAAATACTACCACTACTACTACTACTACTACTACTACTACTACTACTACTACTACTAGAATCCATCCTCATCTGCACTCTGAATGTCGAGAGAGTATGGCTCGAATCCTTTGCTGTAGTCTCCGTCGATGCTATGTAGCCCCTCTCCTCAATCGTGGCCGTCTGGATCTCCGTAGCTCGAGTGCTCGGTCGATGGGAGCGCCGGTAGTGGTCGAATGAGTGTGGGCGGAGCTCTGCAGTGATGGCTGCTCCTCTGGCTGTCCCATATCTAGTGAAAAGAAATCTGTAATCCGTCTCTGGGACTGTCTCTCTCTAGCTCTCCCCAGTAAAGTGTCCCTATATCTGTGTAACTCAAGCAGATATAGCCCAAGACATCTCTGATCCTCATAACTCATGAACCTAGAGAAAGGACCGAAACCCTCTTTGAATAAGCAGTGGAAACGGTCCCGAATCTCATAGTACACTGTGCAATGACATGTAATGTAGCTCTGTCTCTGGCTCTAGCTGGCATAAACGGCATATCTTGTTGTCTGCTGGTATCCCTCTAAATCTACCAGTCTCAATCTCCAGCTGATGTGAGGATGTGCGTATCTGACCAATGGCACACCGCAAACCATGAGACATGTGTATCCATGGCTGGGTCGAATCACAAACCCATCTCCTGTGAGGTGGAGAAGATACTCTCTATAGAAATTCATCTTCGTGCCCAACTCCGGTGGCGGCTCTATCCATGTCCTCCTGGTATCCAACTGGATCAGGTCCTGACGAATGAGTCTAGTAATCTCCACCCGTGTAAGAGACATCGAGGGTGTCTGAAGAGAGTATTGGAAAGGGGGCAGCCTGTCCATGGTGAAGCCATGCATCTGAAAATCTTGGCCTACAGAAGGTCCCCATATCTGCACCGCATACAACATAGCTGAGGTTACTAAAGTATCAAAGATCCATAACTTTGTCCGAGGTTCCTGGAACTGAACCTGTGAACACATCCTCTCCAAGCCTCTCAAGGCCGTATAAGCTCTAGTCAATCTAGTCTCTGCTGCTCTCCCCAAAGAAAACCTCGGCCCAGTGAAGACAACCCCAAGGTAAGTGTATGCATCTGTATACTCTACAATCTCCTGATCATATGTGAAAGTTGGTGTTGATCTCCTGATCCACTGTGGTGTGGTGTTAAACACCATAACCTTGGTTTTACCAAGGTTTACAGACAACCCACTATCCTCTGCCAAAATTTGTAATGCATCCAACTGTGGCTGCATGAGAGAGAAGAAGAATAAGAAGAAGAAGAAGAAGAAGAAGAAGAGAATTTTAACGTCGTAGGAAACTATCCCAAGAGACCTTAAAGATCTATCCGACGAGGAGAGTTGAACTCAAGATCTATTATTCAAGAGGGAAATGGCATAACCAATCTACCACACTTGGGTGATAGAAAGGTTATACTATTTCCCTCTTCTTATTAGCGCACACACACACCCACACACACCCAAGAAGAAGATAATTTTAACGTCGTAGGAAACTATCCCAAGAGACCTTAAAGATCTATCCGACGAGAGAGAGAGAGAGAGAGAGAGAGAGAGAGAGAGAGAGAGAGAGAGAGAGAGAGAGAGAGAGAGAGAGAGAGAGAGAGAGAGAGAGAGAGAGAGAGAGAGAGAGAGAGAGAGAGAGAGAGAGAGAGAGAGAGAGAGAGAGAGAGAGAGAGAGAGAGAGAGAGAGAGAGAGAGAGGAGAAATGAAATGAAATGTTATATTAACGTCTTCAAAAGGCCAAAGTGACCTATGAGACCAGAAAGTTACAATGCGGTGTATCTGATACAAAGTCAGATTAACAAAATATATGATAAAAATATTAAGCTAGGTTAACAAGATATAAATACTGCGGAATCCTAAACTAAGCTGATAGGTGTGAAAGGTGAAAGGCGTGAAATGTGTGAACTGAGCAATACAATGTGTAGACAATATGGGAGGGAAGTAGAGATCCATCTTCATCTGCACTCTTGAGGATGAGAAAGTATGGCTTGAATCCTTTGCTGTAACCTCCTTCGAAACTGTGTAGCTCCTCTTCTCCATCGGGGTCGTCTAGATCTCCCTAGCTCCAATGCTTGGTCTATGAGAATGCCAGTAGTGCGGGCAGACCTCTCCACTGTTGGCTGCTCCTCTGTCTGTTCTTCTGGGTGTACAATATCTAGTGGAAAGAAATCTGTGATCTGTCTCTGGGGTTGTCTCTCTTCAGCTCTCCTCAGTAAAGTTCCTCTATGCCTGTGTAACTCAATTAGATATAGCCCAAGACATCTCTGATCCTCATAACTCATGACCCTAGATAGAGGCCCAAAACCTTCTCTGAATAGACAATGAAAACGGCCTCGTATCTCATAGTACACTGTGCAATGACATTTGTAATGTACCTCTGTCTCTGACTCTAGATGGCATAAGCGGCATATCCTGCTATCTGCTGGTGTCCCTCTGAATCTGCTAGTCTCAATCTCGAGCTGATGTGAGGACATGCGTATCTGGCCAATGGCACAACGCAAACCATGAGAAAGATGCGTGCCCATATAGCTAGGTCGAATCACAAACCCATCCTCCTTGAGGTGGAGAAGATGCTCTCTATAGAAAGCCATCTTTGTGCCCAACTCCTGTATCGGCTCTATCCATGTCCTCTTCGTGTCCAGCTGGATCAGATCCTGACGAATGAGTCTATTAATCTCTACCCGCTTCAAAGACCTCAAGGGTGCTTGTAGAGAGTATTGAAAAGGAGGCAACCTGTCCATGGTGAAACCATGTGTCTGAAACCATGATGCCATCTGTGCATACCAGCATGATGTATCCCCATTCGGAGCTAATTGTCTGGAGGACTCTAGAGCCACCCTGGCATATCTGTCTCTGGTAGTATCCCACGGACTGTGTACAAAGGAGACTGATCTGGTAAGCGCCTCAATCTCCATAGGGGGGGCAGCTAATTCCGCTCGAATGATATCATGCGGTACGGAAGCCTTGGCTCTAATCAGCCGAGAGATCATAGATACCAGGGGCTTCTCCATACGCCTCCAACCATCCTGGCCTACAGAAGGTCCCCAAACCTGCACCCCATATAACATAGTAGAGGCAACCAAAGTATCAAAGAGCCATAACTTTGTCCTAGGTTCTTGGAACTGAACGTGTGAACACATCCTCTCCATTCCTCCCAGAGCCGCACCAGCTCTAGTTAGTCTAGTCTCTGCTGCTCTTCTCAAAGAAAATCTCGGCCCAGTAAAGACTACCCCCAAGTAAGTGTATGCATCTGTATACTCCACAATCTCCTGACCATATTTGAAAGTAGGTACTGATCTCCTGACCCATTGCAGTGTGGTGTTAAACACCATAACCTTGGTTTTACTTAGGTTTACATACAATCCACTATCCTCTGCAAAACTGCGTAGTGCATCCAAATGTCGTTGCATACCTTCTGGTGAGTCAGATATCAGCACAATATCATCAGCATATAGCAACAATGGGATCCACGTCCTTGCCAGCTGGGCACCCCTATCACCCTCTCTGTCAATGTAATCAGACACCTCATCAACATACATACCAAATAGAGTGGGAGACAATGGGCAGCCCTGTTTCACTCCAATAGTAGAGTGAACTAAATCAAATACCCCTTCCGGAGTGCGTACATGTCCCATCACTGATCTGTACAAAGCCATAATCCCCCAAATCACCTCTATGGGCACTCCCATCTCCTGTAGTCTGCGCATCAATCGAGCTCTTGGTACCATGTCAAATGCTTTGCGAAAATCCACAAAGCTACAATAGATCCGTCTCCCATGTGCTCTGCCCTCCTCAATGATGGTCCTGAGTGTCAGAATATGATCAAGAGTGGAGAAACCCCTCCTGAAGCCGGCCTGACCCTTTGCTCGTACACCCTCGTCCTCTGCCCAATTACTCAAGTGTTGCTCCAGAATAGATGCGTACAACAGTACCAATGTGTGTCCAACCATAATATCCTGCTATCTGCTGGTATCCCTCTGAAACTTCCAGTCTCAATCTCGAGCTGATGTGAGGATGTGCGTATCTGGCCAATGGCACAACGCAAGCCATGAGAAAACCCATCCTCTGTGAGGTGGAGAAGATGCTCTCTATAGAAAGCCATCTTCGTGCCCAACTCTTGTACCGGCTCTATCCTTGTCCTCCTCGTGTCCAACTTGATCAGATCCCGACGAATGACTCGAGTAATATCCACCCGTGTCAGAGACATCAAGGGTGCCTGTAGAGAGTACTGAAAAGGAGGCAGCCTGTCCATGGTGAAGCCATGTGTCTGAAACCATGATGTCATCTGTGCATACCAGCATGATGTATCCCCCTGTAGAGCTAGCTGTCCCCCCTATGGATTGAGGCGCTTACCAGATCAGTCTCCTTTGTACACAGCCTATGGGATACTACCACAGACAGATATGCCAGGCTGGCCCTAGATATCATGTGGTACGGACGCCTTGGCTCTAATCAGCCGAGAGATCATAGATACCAAGGGCCTCTCCATACGTCTCTAACCATCCTGGCCTACAGAAGATCCCCAAATCTACAAAGCTACAATAAATCCGTCTCTCATGTGACTTGCCCTCCAAATGCTTTGCGGAAATCTACAAAGCTACAATAAATCCGTCTCCCATGTGACTTGCCCTCCTCAATGATGGCTCTGAGTGTCAAAATATGATCAAGAGTGGAGAAACCCCTCCTGAAACTGGCCTGACCCTTTGCCCGTACCCCCTCATCCTCTGCCCAAATACTCAAGCGTTGCTCAAGAATGGATGCATACAACTGTGCCAATGTGTGTCCAACCATAATAGTGCGGTAGTTCCCAGGCTCTGTAGGATCCCCTGCCTTGAAGATAGGCACAATAGTAGACAACCTCCAAGTCTCAGGTAACCCCTCACACATGGCACGATTGAATAACACTGCAAGAATCTCCATTAGCATATCCCTAGCATGTATAAAGTTCTCCGCTACCGTCATGATCATATGCCCTTCGTGTCCTCATCCTGTCAATGGCCCTCTGTACCATCCCAATGGTAAAGAAGGTGCTTGTAGCTGGGCATGGCTCTGTAGGGTCTGGAAGGGGTTCCTGTCCAGGAACCGTATATAACGATGTCGCATATTGGTCCCACACATCAGGTAAAGTAATCACTGGGGGAGGGGAGTGCTCATGAAAGAGTCGCCATGCCTCTCCTGAATCCCTACTCAAGAACATCTGATATAATTCTCGTTCCATATGAGCCAAGTAAGCTCGCTTCTTCCGTCGCACAATGCACCGGGAAGCAATCCGAGACTGTTTGTAAGTGATGACTCTTAAAAGAAGATCCCTTTGAAGCTGGGCTCTCATCTCTCTGCACTCCTCATCATACCAACTATTTTGGGGCATGCTCCCAGAATGTGGTCTCCTGCCCGCGGCTGGGTGTGTGGGTATGCCACTGATGCAGCACCATGCAGTGTCTCAGTCAGTAAAGTGGTGCACTCCTCCACTGAGAGGCCTGTACCAGCTGTGCCAGCTGTGCCTTTCCATAGACGGTCCTAGATCTCCTCTGTATAAACAAAATCAGTCTCTGGTGTAAATGTATAACGAGTGTGTGACCTGCCTCCTGATGTCTGGGTTGTACTATACTGGAATGAAACAGATAGTGTCGCCCACTGGCCTTGCTCCCACTGTGAAATCTTGAATGCAAGGGATAAAGCTCGGCTGTGTCATAACATAGTCTACTGTACTGGCCCCATCTCTGTGTTGAAAACATGTGAAGCTGGTTGCTCCAGGAATTCGTTGTAAGCCATTAGATACGGCTAACCCATGTGTAGTCGTCATCTCTCTAAGGTATCTCCCATACTCCGTTTGCTCTCTATCATGTGAGCGTCTGTCAAGCCCCATCTCCCCCACATCCAGCTCTCTAAGCATCTCATCTGAAGTGTCGTAGAAGACTGTCTGAGAGTTGCCCGTTCGGGCATTGAAGTCCCCTAGGAGGATGATATCACCATCCCTAGAAAACTCCCTATATCATCGTCCAATATAGAGAAAGGCGACTGTCCTTTGGATGCAGCATATATTGACGTACTGGGTGGGAAGTAACATATGGCGCGAGAGAGATATGAAATGTTATATTAACGTCTTCAAAAGGCCAAAGTGACCTATGAGACCAGAAAGTTACAATGTGGTGGATCTGATACAAAGTCAGAGTAACAAGAGTAACAAGATGACAGAATGACAAAATGACAAAATAAAATACTATGGAATTCGAAACTGCTAGGTGTGAACTAAGTAGCTAAACAGCTAGCTGGGATAGCTAGATCACAGGAGATCCAGCATCGGTCGCTAGCGGATCTCATCAATCTCTCCCATGGTTAGTAGTCTGACTGGGCGTCGTGCATGTCGAGCCAAAGTGATCCGAATCCTCTGATGCAGCCTCCGTCGATGTTGTGTAGTCCTCCGCAGTCGTGGGCATCTGGATCTCCCCAGCTCAGTCGCTCGGTCGATCAGTGTGCCTCTGGTGTAAGGCGACGAGCTCTGCTGTGGTAGTAACTCCTTCGGGTGTTTTGTGGCAGCTCTAAAGAAGTCCGTGATCGGTCTCTGAGACTGGCTAGTCTCTCCTCTCATCAGGCTCTCTCTTTGTCTCCGCAGCTCGAGCAAAAACAAACCCAGGCATCTGTGATCCTCGTACCGCATGACTCTAGAGAACGGTCCAAAGCTCTCTCTGAACAAGCAATGGAGCGGCCTTGTGTCTCGTAGTAGACGGGGCAGTGGCATGTGTAGTGCAACTCTGTCTCAGGCTCGATGTCACACTGGGGGCATGTCTAGGCCTCTGTTGGTACTCCGCTGTATCTCCCAGTCTTGATCCGTAGCTGGTGTGAAGATGTGCGTATCTGGCCAATAGCACATTGTATCCCATGAGACAAGTGGGTGTCCATGTATCTGGGCCTCGTCACAAAACCATCCTCCGTAAGTTGGAGGAGATGCTCTCTGTAGAAAGCCATCTTCGTGCCCAACTTGTAGAAAGCCATCTTCGTGCCCAGCTCCTGTGCTGGCTGTATCCATGTCCTCTTGGTGTCTAGCTGAGTCAAGTCCTGGCGAATGAGCTTGGTGATCTCGGACTGTGTAAGAGTCAGAGAGGGCGCATCCAGTGAGTACTGGAAGGGAGGGAATCTGTCTATGTTGAACCCATGCGCCTGAAACCATGATATCATCTCCCCATACAAGCATGCTGTATCTCCCTGCATGGCCAATTGTCGAGAGGACTCAAGTGCAAGGCGTGCATATGTGTCTCTGGGAAGTTCCCACATGCGGTGTATGAAGGAGACAGATCTTGTGAGCACCTCAACCACTAGGGGGAGCTTCAACAAAGAGACAGATAACATTTTGGTGTCAAGTTCGCGTGCACAGAGGGGGTGGTTGGTTATTGCAAGCAAGGGGGGAGCTTGGTGTGGCAGGCTGCTTGTGTGTGGACATGTACTGACTCTCTCTCTGGATATTTGGCAGAGCAGACTGGGTGTCCCGCAGTGGGCTGTGGTAGTGCATATACCCGCAATCGGGTTGTGGTTATTAATTCTCCGCCCGAGCCAGAGCGTCGAGCTATACCCGCATCGCCAATGGAGGCCATGAGCGCTTCGCCAGTGGAGGCCATGATCGTTTCGCCAGTATGTAAGCCCCATACGAAGGCAACCTTTGTGCTTACAAACAAGCGGATAACACAAATGGAAAGGGAGATGAAAGAATGGAAAGCAGAGACGGAGGGATGGTGGAAAGAGAAGGCCAACCTTCTTCAAATGTTTCTCAATGAAGGTGCGCAATGGAAGAAGGAGAAAGAGGACTTGCACGCAGAGCTACAAGCACTTAAGGCGGATTCACAAGCACTTAGATAAGAGGTCATAGCCCTCAAGCGAGAGCTTGCGGATAGAGTAAGTAGTGGACCGGAAGAAGGGGAATTCCAGCCCTCGGTGATAGAGGAGATCAAGGTCATCAAGGAGCAGGTACGGATGATCACAGAGGAGGAGAAACAGAAGGTGGTAAAGACGTCTTCGTGGATGGATGTGATCACGAAGACGCAGAAGAAGGCGGATGAGGTCGAGAAATGGATAGAAGTCGCTAAGAAAGGGAAAGGGAAAGAAACCACATCCGTCCCCACTCCTACAATCATCAACATGACTCTAGAAGAAGAGCAGCGAAGGAAAACTAGAGCCTTGCATATAAGAATAACCTGTCTAAAACACCGAGATGATGTGGAAAGAGAAGTCTAAGAACTTCTCCGCATGATGAGTAGTGAGGCTACTCATACAAAGGCATGGAGGGTAGGGAAGAAGACACAAGGCAATGGGGAGACTTCAAAAGGGAGAGCTTTAATCATCCGTTTCCCATCCATGGAGGCAAGAAGGACTTCTTGAAGAAGCGCCCTACACTAAAGAAAACGGGTATATTCCTTGGAGATGACCTCACTCTCACACAGCTTGCGCATATGAGAGAGGTAATGCCAGAGATTCAAGCGGCAAGGGAGAAGGGAAAGATGGCCTTCTACAAAGATGGCCGGGTGGTGATTGTAGAGCGGCACTCCACATGACGGTGCGAGACCCATGGGACCACACTCAAAGTTGCCACCTGGAATTGTAATGGATCTATGCACCTTGATGTGGGTGCTTTTGAGGATAGTTTTACGGGAAGAGACATCGTCTTCTACTCTGAGACACATCAGGCCCCAGGGCAATCTATGCCTCACATTAGTGGATATAGATGGGAGACAGCCTGTAGACAGGAGACACGATTAGAGCACAGAGGGCGGGGCTCAGGAGGAGTGGCAGTGTTATTCAGGGAGCAGTTGCAGCCATTGATACATGTAGCCCGCAGGGATGAGCAAGCTAGGTACATGTGGGTGAGATTGAGAGCAGAGACAGGCAGATATCTTTACATTGCTATTTGCTACTTTCCCCGCGTACGTCAGTTTATGCACCACCCAGAGGACAGTCCCCCTTCTCTATTTTGGATGATGACATATGGGAGTTCTCTAGAGATGGTGACATCATCATTCTAGGGGATTTCAATGCTAGGACTGCCTATCGTCAGACAGTATTTTATGATACTTCAGAGGAGATGCTGAGAGAGTTGGATGTTGCAGAGACGGGCCTATCTAGACTATCACAGGATGGAGAACACACTGATTATGGACGACACTTGATAGACATGGGGACTGCACATGGATTGGCCATCTTGAATGGCCTACAGAGATTTCCCGCTGCGGGGGATTTTACATGCTTTCCACACAGACATGGGGCCAGCACAGTGGATTATGTCATGGCACAGCCGAGCCTCATCTCTAGTATCCAGGATCTCACGGTTGGACCCAGACCTGTTGGTGTGACAGTGGACCATGCTCTTGTGTTGTTGACTATCTCTTTTCAGTTTAGTGTAGCACACAGGCTACGGGCAGCAGCCCCTACTCGCTACACCTTCACGCAGGAGACGGACTCTGTATACATAGATGGGATCTACAGACGCCTATGCATAGAGGAGCCAGGGAGAGTCTTTTAAGGCTGACTGGAACACAAATCAAGTGCATTTTATTTTTACATTCCACTCGGAGCATAGTACGGCTCAAATGTATTTGAAATGGATATCAGATGTTTGAAATAGTTTGAAAAAAAACGAATTGAAAAGTGAGTTTGAAACTTGAACCAACTTCAAAAGGGGCTCTGTTCGTTTTCATCTCAATGCTCAATGCTATAATGTGATGAAAAATCTTCTTTTCTCGGGAATCCTCTTTGGTAACTTTAGACTTGAAGCTACAGAATGCCTTTAAAATGCTAAAAAATGAGGGTTGCATTGATTTGGTTCAAAGGTCCGAATCAAACTTATTTTGTACTTTCAAACTCCTTTGTGTTTGACGTTCGATTAGCATTTAAAAATACGATGTTGTGGAGAGCCGCAAAGCTGTGGTGCTTTGGCTCTAAAACAGAAAACACACCTTACAACAGAAGGTTTGAATAGCAGAGGTGTCGAGAAATTCTAATCACTGTAGTTCTTTCGAGTCCCACGTACTGAAAGGTTGCTGAGGGGTGGTGCTCTGAAGAAATCTTTCATTTGGCTCAAAATGGGTCCTCTTGCTACTGTGTGTTGAAGGTTGTAATAATTTCATGTCTCTGTCTACTTAAGTGTAGCAAGAAACCAATTCATTTCTGATCAGTGTAATCCATCACCCTTGCCAGAGGTCCAAAGCCATGAAGCCCTCTCTGAAAAAGCAATGAAATCTTCCCCGTGTCTCATTATACATTGGGCACTGACATATGTAGTTCTCCTCTTATCTCTGGTGGTATGTCGCATAATTACCTCACCATGCTACGTCACATGCGACCTGTAGGCTGGTGCTCTCCTTTCTTCGGTCTACAGAGTCCGGCCTGGATGATTAGTGCTCAATTTAGACCCTTGTTGCCAGATTGGAAACATATATCACAGACAAGTTTTGTCTAGAAACACTATATTCTGGCCAGTATCTTCACTCTCTATGAGGTTGTATAGCGGTCCAACAGTCAGGACAACTCCTAGCTGATTTCTTCGATTTCAAGAATGCTTAGGAATGGATTGAGTAGATGGTCCTATGCGAAAAAGGGGATTCTTGGAGCGATGGATTGCATATACTAATACTTGCAACCCCCTATTGGGCAATGATAACATTAGTAAGGATCTTGTAGTCTAATATTTGTATGCATTATGGATACTATCTTGTAAATGGTACCATCAAAATATAAACTGAACGTTTCTTCATAGGTAGATTTTGGGCTTTTCCTGATCTTATCACAAATCCGAGCAATTCTTTATTGTCCTCTCAGTTGCATGTTTTTCACATCATTCCTTTAGGGCCAGATTTTCATCTGATTTTGAGTTGAAAACTTACAATTTGTTTTCTGGAGCAGGAAAGTATACACAAGCATCCAAAGATTGACCTCCAAAGGTCAGAGGAGACATCTGTGGGCAAGGGCAACTCCATAAATAATAAACAAGGCAATACCCATGCTATTGTAACAGTCAAAGGGGAGGATTCAACATCGAAGAAAAGAACTTGGAAGAATTGGGGAGTGGTGTCTGCAATTGCTATTTATTTCCTGTGGGGATTGCATGATATGGCATATTCAGAGGTAGTTTCTCGGCTTCTAGTGCATGAGATATTACCGCTTAGGCATAACAGGATATGGCTCACCAATTGAGGATTGTGGCTACTAGATTTTTTCTTTATGGGCTGTGAGCCCAAAAAAGTATGGAGGGCTAGGCTTCACCACATCTGATGTCGGTACAGTTTTGGCAGTCTCAGGTTCGTACATTGACTGCCTTGGTGTAAGTACATATAAAGAGGTGTACGACTGGAATTTGGGTGTCAGTCAGTTTGTTGACGTTATCAATACCAACTTACTTGGGTGCTTGTTTCAAAGGAGCTGTGCTTCTTGTTTTTCAGCTTCTTGCATATGCTCCATTGGCCAATAGGTTTGGGGCCATCCGAATTATTCGTGTTGCAGCTGTAAGTAATTCTTTTTGCTAATTTACCTCAAGTTATTGGACATCCATCTTCTGAAATTGCTTGCCTGTGTTGGAAGCACTGAGTGCTGTATGTTAGATTCACTTAAGAGTCAGAGTGTAGAGGTGTCTTCTGTAATGACAGGAACGGTGGCTTGCAAAGCCCCAGAAATTTTCTCAATCTCTTTTATTTTGATCTTTTTTCAGGTCGTAACACTGCTTCTGATTGCATTGTTTCCCTTGATAGCAAAGACTAGTGGTGTCACTTTGTGGAGTGTACTCATCCCTGCAAATGTGGTCAAGAGTATACTATCTGTGAGTGACTATTTCTTCAATTCCTTGTTTCA
The DNA here is from genome assembly GCF_014529385.1 of Adiantum capillus-veneris. NCBI lineage: Eukaryota > Viridiplantae > Streptophyta > Polypodiopsida > Polypodiales > Pteridaceae > Adiantum > Adiantum capillus-veneris. Next base: position 28,263,971 of record NC_140937.1, on the reverse strand, counting down.
TATTTCAGTTGAGCTAGTTCTGCACTGTGATAACGCTTTCCACTATACCTTTAAATGTGGCCCTTCTAATAAAAAATCTCAAGGATTTTGTTGCTTTGTTTTGTTCCGTGGCATTGCCTTAGGAAGGTGTGTTTGTTTGTATGCATCAATCCTGTACGTGAGGGCACCTGATAGTTGACCATTTTCAACATGTCGGGTTCTGAATCACCATGCAGGACCCTCTTCTTGTGACTTACCAATTTCTCTGGCACACATGCCAATTGCCACCGCCCTGCCACAGATCACAAGCACCTTCCCAAGGTCACGCCTCTTGGCTCCCAAAAACATCCTCGTGCTTGCGTCCAGATATGAAGGGAGCAGTAAAGGCTACAGTTGCACGCGGTGTTGCAATTTTGGGAGCATTTAAGAGATAGTGTGCAGATTTACGGTTTCAAGAGCCACTGACAAAATTACGTCTGTATGGTATGCTAGCTACACCTGCCATGCTCTATGGTGCAGAAATTTAGGAGCCTTATTCTTGTGGCTTTACATTGTGAAAGATGCTAACAATGTGCCTCATACGTCTGCCACCAATGCTTAACCGGTTTTGTATCACCACAAAATTCAAAAGGCGACCAAAGGGAATAGAGGTTTTGTAGTATCCTCCAAAATAATGTCCATCTAGATGACCTTGTCTTAAGAGGCTAGCAATGTAACCAAGCTCTCTGGAAAATATGTAACAAGGACCAAAGAAGGGACATTTTGTGCCTTCATGATCTTGGTTAGCAGACCATGCATCAGTTGATAAGCAAAGATAAGGGGCCATTTTTTCCAACAATGCAATTTGGAACTATGCTTCTCAAAAAAACCTTATGAAATTCGCGTGCAGTGCAACTGATTCTCTCATTTGATATTCCCTTGCATTTGTGTCGGAAACCATTTTGCTGCATCATTTGCACTCGGCATTTCCCTTCAAGCAGAACAGCACAGGTGGAATTCTTTTGTGAGAAGCAACAACTGAATGTCAATAGTGCACTGATGTGTCAAAACACAAACGTTCTTGTAGTGAGAATCCACATGTTTTTCACATTGTAATGTTGATCTTCCTTGTGATCACAATCAATTACCTACTTGTGATGATCTTGAAGATGAAGGTTATGGCAAAAACAATGAAACATGCTGAACAAAATCTTAGAAAACATCGTACAACTATAGCTATGTTTTTGTAATCGGGAAGTCTAGACTTTGTCATCAGACATCCATATCATATTCTCATTGTGTTATTTGTGTCCTATAATGACATTTGAATCTTTGTCCAGGGTGCTTTTCTGCCTCAGCATGTCTTAGTTTTTGGGTAGTTTTCTAGTAGTTGTCCTTTCAGCTTTGCTTCAAGGAACACTACTCCTGCTTACAATTGTTCTTGTCATGGTGTCTTGTGATAATTTTCGAAGTTTGCATAACCCTACAAACTGTTTTGAAAGCTACCAAATATTTGATGTGGTTGAAAGTAAATGAACGTTAGCAAATGCTTGATATCATTGAAAGGACATATACTTATTCAGTTTTTTTTTTTTTTGGCAGTCATGCGTAATCACAGGAAACTTCATTTTAATAAACAATTCTGTGGTAAGTTTGTGCTTCCCTATACGTTGTGATGCTTTACATAGAATGCCTTTCATTGATTTTATAGGAAACCCAGTATACTCTTTTAACTTGTGCTTATGAATAGTATGTTACGTATCATGATGGCTCCTATATATGTCTTGCCTCTAATCCGTACTAAAGTTTTGACTTATCTCATCTACATATTCAATACGTGTATGCTATGTATTATGATGGCTCCTATATATGTCTTGCCTCTAATCCATATTAAAGTTTTGACTTATCTCATTTACATATTCGAAACGTGCTTACCCACACACCCAACCTGAGCAGAGCCGTCGATCGGGGAGCATGCCTCAGAACAGCTGGTATGACGAGGAGTGCTGCCAGACTAGAGCCAGACTCCAGAGGGAGGTGTTGTTGGGGAACGTCACTCACAGACAGTCACAAATTGACTTCCGACGCCTGGTGCGGGGAAAGAAGAGGGATTTTTTGGCTCGACTCGAGCGGGATCTATATCAGCTATTCTTGAGTCAGGACTCGCGTGAGGCGTGGCGGCTCTTTCATGAGCCGTCCCCCCCCCCCCCCGGCTATTTCCTCCACAGAGACATGGGGTCAGTACGCATCATATTTGTACACAGTACCTGGACAACCGCCCCTCCCCAACCCCCCCGATCCATGCCCACATGCATGTGGCTTTTTCACCGCTGAGATGGTGAAGAAAGCTATTGACAGGATGAAGATTGGGAGAGCATATGATCATGATGGCCTAGTCGCAGAGCATTTCATGCATGCCAAAGACCTACTAGCAGAGCTCCTAGCAGTTATGTTTAACCGGGCCATGTGTGAGGGCCTACCGGACACTTGGAGCCTGTCTACGATCGTACCGATCTTCAAATCAGGAGACCCCATGGAGCCTGGGAATTATCGCACTATTATGATTGGGCACACACTGGCACGGTTGTATGCATCCATTCTTGAGCAACAGCTGAGTAGATGGGCAGAGAGGGAAGGAATACGTGCAACTGGGCAGGCAGGATTCAGGAGAGGCTTCTCCACTCTTGACCATATCCTAACACTCAGGGCCATCATCGAGGAAGGCAGATCTCATAGGAGACGGATTTATTGTAGCTTTGTGGACTTCCGCAAACTTTCGACATGGTACCCAGAGCTAGACTGATGCGCAGATTACAGGAAATGGGAGTACCCACAGAACTCATTTGGGGAATCATGGCATTGTATAGATCAGTAGTAGGGCATGTACGCACCCCGGAGGGACTTTCTACACCGGTTCACTCCACTATTGGGGTGAAGCAGGGCTGCCCGCTCTCTCCTACCCTTTTCGGTATGTATGTGGATGAGGTTTCTGACTACATTGATAGCGATGGGGATAAAGGTGCTCAGTTGGCAGGGACATGGATTCCACTTTTGTTATATGCTGATTACATAGTGTTGATCTCCGAATCCCCTGAGGGAATGCAACGTCAGTTGGATGCTTTGCACACGTTTACACACGAAAGTGGTTTGTTTGTCAACCTGGGTAAAACCAAGGTTATGGTGTTTAACACCACCCCACAGTGGATCAGGAGGTCAGCACCTACATTCACATACGGCCAGGAGACTGTGGAGTACACAGACGCTTACACTTACCTTGGAGTGGTTTTTAGCGGACCTACATTCTCACTCAGAAGAGCAGCAGAGACCAGACTTACTAGAGCCCACGCAGCATTGGGTAGATTGGAGAGGATGTGTTCGCTAGTTCAGTTTCAGGAGCCCCGGACGAAGCTCTGGCTCTTTGACACCTTGGTGGCTTCAGCATTGCTCTATGGAACAGAGATATGGGGACCTTCACTGGATCGCCACGGGAGGCCGGGTCGCTCAGACGGATGGGGGAAGATGGAGAAACCTCTCGTCTCTGTGATCTCGCGGCTCATTAGAGTCAAGGCATCAGTACCACGTGCCATTATCCGAGCAGAGCTAGCGGCCCCCCCACTTGTGGTGGAGGCGCTCACCAGATCGGTATCCTTCATAAACCGCACATGGGAACTTCCTAGAGACAGATATGCTCGCATAGCACTTGAATCCTCTCGACAATTAGCCATACAAGGAGATACAACATGCTGGTATGGGGAGATGACATCATGGTTTCGGGCACATGGGTTCAGCATAGACAGGCTGCCACCATTCCATTACTCACTGGATGCACCATCTCTCACTCTTACACAGTCAGAGATCACCAAGCTCATCCGCCAAGACCTAACCCAACTGGACACCAGGAGGACATGGATACAACCAGCACAGGAGTTGGGCACGAAGATGGCTTTCTACAGAGACCACCTTCTCTAGCTTACGGAAGATGGTTTTGTGGCGAGACCCAGATACATGGATACCCACTTGTCTCATGGGATACGATGTGCTATTGGCCAGTTACGCACATCTTCTCACCAGTTGTGGATTGAGATTGGGAGGTACAGCGGAGTACCAGCAGAGGACAGGACATGCCCCTTGTGTAACACGGAACCTGAGACAGAGCTACACTATACATGCCGCTGCCCCGTCTACTACGAGATACGAGGTCGCTTCCACTGCCTGTTCATAGAGGGTTTTGGACCACTCTCAAGAGTCATGGGATACGAAGATCAGAGATGTTTGGGTTTGTTCTTACTCGAGCTGTGCAGACACAGAGATAGCTTGATGAATGGCGAGGCTAGCCAGTCTCAAAGACGGATCACAGACTTCTTCAAAGCAGACACGGGACGGCCGCAAGAGCCACTCCCACAATAGAGCTCCCCCTCGTCTCACACGAGAGGCACACTGATTGACCGAGCGATTGAACTAGGTAAATCCAGGCGCCCACGACTACGAAGAACTGCACAGCATCGACGGGTTCTACGACAAAAAATTCGGAGCACGCTGGCCAGGCATGCACGACGCCCGGTCAGACTACTAACCATGGAGGAAATTGATGAGATTCGCCAACGACCGATGCTAGATCTCTTGTGATTCAGCCATCCCAACAAGCCACCCAAATTTTCCCGCTTAGTCTTATGCTGGCTCACATGGACCAACTTAGGCCCCCATAGTAGATATCTTTGTTTTGTACTGTTATTACGCTATTTTGTTACTCTGACTTTGTATCAGATCCACCACTTTGTAACTTTCGGGTCTCATAGGTCATTATGGCCTTTTGCAGACGTTAATATAACATTTCATTTCATTTCATTTCTCTCTCTCTCTCTCTCTCTCTCTCTCTCTCTCTCTCTCTCTCTCTCTCTCACACACACACACACACACACACACACACACACACACACACACTTTTTTTTGTAAATCAATTTGATTTATCTATCTGTGGGAAACCTCAAAGAGAGGAAAACCCACCAAAAAGATGTACAAGGAAAGAAACACAACAGTGTTCGGCTGTACAAAATATCTAAAAGCATTTATAAGAAAGCTGATGTATCTCTGCCGTGATATCACCAACTTCCAAGGCGAACCGCAAAGACTGCCGAAGGGAAATCTTGAAAAAAGGTAGGGGATCTGTATGAATGCGATGGAACATATAGCCATTACGCTGTCGTCACAGGCTCTAGTACGCCCAGAACCTGACCCACAAGAAGAAGGCTGCAAAGCACTGCAACGTCGGCGAGAAGATACCAAAAACCCAAAACCCAAAACCGCTAATGGAAGACCGTCGTGGGAAAACGTAGCCGCATACACGTAGATACCCGGCGAAGGAAGTCTCGAGTGACACAGCAATCCCACAAGAGGTGACAAACATCCTCCTCGGCAGATAAGCAACGGACACATGATGAATGGCGGATACGGCGCATCCTAAGAAAGGTACCCACTGGGAGCACACCAAGTAAACACCGCCAAAGAAACAAACGCTCTTTCAACGGCAAATTGCTTTCCCATATTGTAAATATAATCCTGCGCCACCAAATATCTGATTTATGCATGTGCCAAATAGCGTTGCAATGATCAACAATCCATGGACGAGGCAGAAGAAGAGCATATGCCCGGCCGGCAGAAAGATCTCGAAAAGGCGTTTCCCCAAGCTTCCAATCAGACATGCGATCACCATCAGCCAAAGGTGAAACAGGCAAGAAACCTGTCAACATTTGCTGTAATTCTCTCCAAAACTGGCGATAATGCATGCCCAATCCAAAGCGGCGAGTGGCAAATGGAAACTCGAAAGTGAAACCAGCTGCATCCACCACATCCTCAACCACTCGAATGCCACGGCAGGAGAGGAAATACGCCTGGCGAGGCGAGCGGTCAACCAAAGTAAGAGAAAAAGCCGGACTCCAATGAAGGCTCTCCGCACGAAGTGAGTTTCCTTCCCTCCGAGCATTCCATGAGATAAAAATCGTAACCTGTTTCCATGCAGAAAGCAAGGTGGAAGAAAGTGGGCATCCAGGAATATGACCATCCATCTTACCAAATATTGCCTCTGTCACAAATGCGGGCACCACGTGCCAATAGAAAAGAACAGGCTGAACAACTTTAAGCACTTCAAATAACAACTGAACTGAAATGGAGAGAGAGACGACACGCGACACGAAGTGGCGGAATTCCACCCCAGAGAGTATTGGCCCCAAACCTTGGCGCCCCTTTCGGTATTTCTTCATATTGCATCAACACAGTACAAGCCGGTACTCCAAACTCTGCACCTTCGTACTGAAGCATGCCAGAGAATGAGCCCTAGCCTCATATTTAAAGGCCCTTGGCCTGAAAAGCAGTTTACATGAAAAGCTTTCAAACTCAAAAGCTTCTGGTCCAAAAAGCAGTTTACATGAAAAACTTTCAAACTCAAAAGCTTTTGGTCCAAAAAGCAATGCCAAAAGCTGCCAGCGCAATTTACGGAAATCCGTACAGCCTGCCACGTCATCATGTCAGCGCAATTTTCGGAATTTGTCTGTTGCCTTAGGGTTAGGGTTAGGGTTAGGGTTTTTGGCAGAAATTAGGGTTGCAGGTTTTAGGGTTAGGGTTTCCAGAATTAGGGTTTCAGCAGTTAGGGTTTTTGGCAGAAATTAGGGTTTGCAGGTTTAGGGTTAGGGTTTCCAGAATAGGGTTTCAGCAGTTAGGGTTTCTGGCAGAAATTAGGGTTTGCAGGTTTTAGGGTTAGGGTTTCCAGAATTAGGGTTTCAGCAATTAGGGTTACCACGTCCTCACTTTGTGACACTTCTTCTACTGCTTCTTAGGGTTTAGGCCCCTCGGCCGGCATCTGTAAGTTGGCTCCATTCTTTAGGCTTTGACACGTCAGCAGTTTGTTACAGCCTCCCACATGGATGATTGCCAGTGACCAAATGAGGATGTAACCACATGCTAACTCAAGTGTGCAAACATAAGAGTCCAAGGCTGAGATTGTTGCACAAGCGTAGGCAAAAGCATAGCCTTCCTAGCAATGACATGCCTACGCAGGTCCAAAATATTCAAACCACCAAATCGCTTTGGTGTACAAAGTTTTGCCATCGATATCAGACGCAAACCTTTTTTGTGAGCACGCGTTCGCCACAAATGAGACAAAATGGCCGACATGAGGGAGTCAAGACAAAGAAGGGGCCAATGCAACAATGGCAAAAAGAACTGAACATATGCCATGAGGATACTCTGAACAATTCGCAGGCGAACATGTAGCGGCCAGGTAGAAAGCTTCCAGTAATGCAATTTAACATTTAAGCGATTCATAACCCAATCCACTTTCTGCATGTGAGTAACATTCCATCCAATTGGATAACCCAAATGCATAGTGATTACATTTGGAAGAACAATCTCTCCTGGCCACAACAGAGCATGCCAATCACAAGAACGAAGCGGCAAAAGCTTTGATTTATGGAAATTGACTTTAAGACCAGCCGCAATCGCAAACAATTCCAAAGCGTTCATAATCTCTTGAACATCGTTTTGCTGATTGCGGGGCATAAACAATGAGTCATCTGCACAAGCCTGCCCAATAAAAGTATGACCCGATGGTAGCTGCGCAGAGGTCAAGTGATCCAGATACATCAACAAAGGATGAGAGGCAATTGCATACAGCAAAGCACTAATAGGGCAACCGTGCCTAACCGAACAACCAAGCGGCCACGATTCTGTCAATTCTCCGTCTAGGATTCCCGAAGACGTACTACAATCATACAAGAAATAAACCACATTGGCCAACTTAGGACCAAATCCTAGACATCTCATTGTGGCAGCAATGAAGTCCTAGTGCACAGTGTCAAAGGCCTTTTCAATATCAACTTGCATGACCAGCACATCTTGTTGCGTATACTTAGCATACTCCATGCCAATCATAAGATTGGCCAAATTGTCCATGATTTGACGACGAGGAATGAAACCATATTGAGCCTAATGAAGTCCTATAAACAAATAGTCCTTGATGCGGTGGACCGACATTTTAGCCAAAATCTTGTATATCACCGGCATCAAAGTTATGGGCCGCCAATGAGAGAACTGCTCGCAAAGCGCTTGCTTGGGCAACAACTTAAGTAAGCCGTCTTTCCATGAAATTGGTAGAGCCTATTTTTCCCATACCACATTAATCATGAAGATCAGGGGTTGTTTAAGAGCATCCCAAAATGAGAGGAAAAATTCCATAGTAAGTCCGTCCAAACCAGGAGATCTCCATCGGCCCAATGCAAGCAAGGCACTATGCAATTCTGAGAGAGAAAAAGGAACCTCCAGCCATTGTGCCTCCTGCGAAGACAGGATCAGACGAACATAAGAAAACAACAATTCACGCGCTCGACAAGCTGCCGAAGAAGGCAAACACCTTACGATAATGTGAAACCATAATCTTAGCAAGTTCCCGCTTCGAAGAAGTCCAAGCACCCAAGGGAAGCATAAGTTATAACCCGTTTAATCAACTGTGAGACTCTTGAATGATGCAAATGCTTAAAAAATTTCTTCGAAGCACAACCTTTATTCATAAAAGCCTGTTGACGTGCACGCGTCTGCCACTTAGCAATCTTCCTCTTATCATTTTTCTGAATACACACTTTAGCTTCACATAACTCCGTCATTTCAAAGTCAGACAGTGGGCATAAATCAGCCAACTGTTGTAGTCGTCGACTAACCTGTTTCGCATCAACGACATTCTCTCGAATACGCTGCATATGCTGCCTACCATAGCCAGAAATCACACTTTGTACTCTCATGACAAAACGAGAGGAGGAAGTACCTACCACTTTTGAGGAGGAAGTACCTACCACTTTGTCCAGGATAGGCTTAGCGATTGGGACTGTCCGGAGACACCTCGCACGGCAGCCTCAGTAGCTGCCAAGGCGGCCGGCATTCCCTCTGTACGTGTTTTGGTTAGGGACACCCACACTCTGATTTCTTTACCTACGACTTTACCCGTTTTCTCAGCGACCCCTCACCATACCTTGAGGCAGCCTGCTTCAGAGTTCATGTACTGTTCATTGCAGCTAGGGGGATAGAGGCCTTGGACTCGGCGGTTGGCTTCGCTTTTCCCCTCTGCGGCAGGGACCAGGCTGAGTGGACTATAGACTCAGTGATGGAGTGGCTGCAGACACAGGCCCTAGAGTTCTCTCACCACATGGGAGACCTAGGAGTTACAGACATGCTTCAGACAATTTGACCATTGGCCAAGTTTGTTGTGACACCTCCAAACGCAGCAGGATGTAGACACATTTTGGTTCACTTTTTTGCTGACACGCAGAGCTCGCCATGCTATGTACACATACATGAGGACTCTTGGACAGAGGAGGTTGCTTTACGCACGACTCGGTCTACTTGGGCTTGGATTGGACACTCTTTGCAGTCACGCCTATCTCGAGGACGCTCGGATGCGCATTACTCCCCATCCAAGGTTGCCTCGAAGATAGCATGGTTAGCTGCTGCGGTAGCATCAGTTCTCTCTCGCTCCCCATGAGGATTGTCTCATGGAATGTACAGGGACTAGGTTGGCCCCAGTTTCAACATCAGAGGGGCCGACCGCGTTAGGAGCTTCAACAATGCCTCGTGGGAGGAGAGATTGACCTGCTTATGCTACAGAAGCATCATCTGTGTGAGAGCCGCATTAGACGCTGTGGTCAGCTTTTGCGTGGACGGTATGAGACTTTTTGGTCAACTGCTTTTAGACCTGGAGGCATCCAGGGCGGGGTATGTATGACTATTGCGGATTCTTTGCAGCATGCCATTCTGGGCAAAGGGGTTATTGTGCCAGGCAGGGCTTAGTGGATCACTATGCAGGTTCAGGGTTGTCTTGTGGGCTTCCTGAACATCTATGCGCCCAATGTGGCGAGTACACGTGCAGAGTTTTGGTCTCATATTGTTGAGTCTCTGCCGTAGGCAGAGCAATGGTGCATAGGGGGTGACTTCAACATGTTGGAGGAACCCTCTGACAGGATTGGTGGTAGCCATACTACTGTGCATGGAGTTGACTTGGGTGGGACAATAGGCATTCTGGCAGGGACCTCCTTTTCGGACTATGCTTCAGTGATCCTTACAGTGACTGATAGACAGAGGAGGGGGAGCACGATGCTTCGCATCCCAGAGAGGGTCATGCTGGACTCAGCGCTTAGAGAGCGAGTGGAGGCTCTTTGGACAGAGAGCTTAGACATGCAGGATTCTCCTTCTGACAGAGTGGCCTCAGGACTTGCTCAGCTTAGTCGACTCTTTCTCTAGGAGTCTTCGGCTCGCTTGGCTGCAGCGAGAGAGGAGGAGCAGCATCTCCGACGGGACGTTGCTTCCCTGCAGAGGATGCAGGAGCAAGCATCCAAACAGTCCTTGGTTGGAGGAGCAGTTATAGCAGGCTTGCCAGGAGCTCGTCAGCACAGAGGAGAGGTGCCATGAGTTTGCTTTCCATCGACAGGCATCTCAATGGACCCAAGTGGGTGACTGAGTGACAGGAGCTTTCTCTGAGGCAGTGGGACCTCGTCATTCGCATGCCAAGGTCAATCAGTTGAAAAGCCCGATGGGTCAGTTGCTTCAGAGCTAGAGGACATGCGTGCAGTTGTTGCCACTGATTACTACCGTGATCTACTGTCTGCAGAGCCTCAGTCAGAGCGTCAGGATGCATGCAGAGAGCAGGTGTGGACACAAATGCCTTGTCTTGTCACTGAGGAGATGCGCCAGAGGATTGAGCTGCCTCTTCAGCTAGAGGAGCTACACACGGCTCTTAGTGCACTCCCACGTGGTAGCTGTCCAGGTGAGGATGGCTTGACTCCCAGTTTTTTCTTGGAGTACTGGGACTTGCTTGGCTCAGATCTTTGTAGTGCTTTTCAGTACATCTTGCACATAGGAGAGATGCCTGACAGCATGAGTGAGGGCCTCATCTACCTCATTCCCAAGGAGGGTGGCTCCTTGGATGAGATTTGACAGTGGCGTCCCATCATCATCCTCAACTTAGCCTACAAAATTCTTGCCAGGGCTCTGAGTTTGAGGATTCAGCCACTTCTAGAGAGCATTATACACGGGACTCAGACAGGTCTTGTCAAGGAGCGTAGTATCTGTCACACGGGGACGTGGCAACTGTTAACTATGTCACGAGGACGTGGCAACTGCTAACTTTAGTTGTTTGTTTCTTTCCAATGGGTTTTGTTTTATTTTTGAGACCCTCTTCTTGAAGTAGCAAACGGTCTGACATTGTATGGCCAATGTGAACGGTAGTTTCACGCGCAGATGGGTAGTGGTCGACACTGGAATTCGTATGGTAAGAGGATGTCTAGGCTCAGAGCAAGATCATATAGGTCCCCCCGTCGCACTTAGCAAGTTGGTGGATACTAGGAAGTGAACTCAATAAAGGCCTAAAGTCAAGGTGTGACTACCAACAGAAAGTATCCGACAGTTGGGCTGCATTGCACTTTTGGATGCGGTCCCAATGAGGATAGACCACAGGGAGCCCAACGGAATCATTCCTTAAAATTTAGGGCAGTGCTATTTTGGGCCGTGAATTGTGTTCGCGTCATTACCTCCGGTATGACTAGGGGAACATTTTACAACTCTGCCGCGAAGTCAACTGGGTGACCAGTCGGGAGATTTTTAAGCGGCGAACCCGAAACGGGAAAATGCTTGTAAATGCGCCAAGTGTCAATTTTTCATGCACTTTCCTCCTACAGAAAAAAAGGCGCTGATTTTTAAGCTGGGAAGAGGCCTCATTTGCTCTCTGTCTCACAGTTTAAGAGCTATGGAGTGCTTCCTTTCCCCCTTATGTACAGTGCGATGCTAGGAGTGATGCCCTGCACGCTACGCACTGCTCTCTCTCTCTCTCCCCTACAAGCAGTATGTTATGCCCCACTAGTGGGCTTTTCATTTGACCAATGTACAGTTATGTGGGTTCATGCGCGATTGCCGAGGCAAGAGCCTCTTGCACAGGTACTTGATTAGCTAGCGGCTAATCCCCCGTAGGTACATGTGAATTCGGAGAGGTTTCACGTGAGAAATCTCGTCCGATTCAAAGGGTAAGTAGCCCTACAGGCTACAAGTGCGGGAGCTCGAGGTCTTGCTACAGATGCGACCGGCACGCGAAATGGAGCCCAAAACAGGGAATTACAGCCTGCTGTGTATCTTTGCAGGTTTAGGGTTTCGGCCCTAAACGGACCCTAATACCCCCAGGAGGTTCGGGGACGCGAGGGGACCGCTGTACAGGTGAACTGACGCATTTTCGGGGCAGAAAACAGAGAATTCAGCGTGCTGCAGATTCTCGCCAGGTTTTGCAAAGTGTCCGTATGCGTCAGGAAAGTCATTTATTGCATGGGGATACTGACTTTGAAGCGTCCTAGTACAGTTATGTTGCCGAAATCGGGCCAGAACAGGTGTTTCCTCGCCTTGATTGTGCGGGGCAGCTCGTAGGAGATCACAGGTTTTATTCCCTTTGTTAAAGAATAAAGAAATACCGAGAGGGGCACCAATTTTGGGGCCTACATGTTGTTGGCGTCTGCTTGGAGCATTCTAGCTTCCGAGCCGTGTGTGTACTTAGGTGTTAATCCCCGTCACAGGATTCCTTTGCAAGGTGCTCTGTGTGTGTCTAAAGTAAAGAATTTGGGGTGAAAGCCAACGCCTACCGCCCCACGGGCCGGTTTCAGTATCCTTGACAACATCTTTACTTTTTAGGAGGCTTCTGCCCTAGCATGGCTCCATGGTGAGGATCTGGTGATTCTTCTTCTCGACTTTGAGAAGGCCTACGACATAGTTGACTGGGACTTTCTGGAGGGCACTCTATGCAGGATGGGCTTCTCAGATGCTTGGATGAGAGGGGGATCAGCTTTGTACAGACGGGCACACAGTTAGGTACTTTTATCAGGAGGTAGAGGGGATCGTTTCATGCTCACACATCCGGTCAGACAGGGCTGCCCTCTTGCCCCATTCCTCTTTTTATTCTATGCTGAGGCGATGAGTAGGTTTTTGGTTTCACAGCAGGTTGATTTGCGTGGCTTAGCACTTCCTATTCGGGGAGATGAGCTACTGGACGCTAAGTTTGCAGACGACTCAGCCTTGTACTTGGATGGCCAGGAGGCCAACCTTCACAGGTGTGAGCAGGCTCTTGAGACTTTCTGTTGTGCATCTGGCGCATTGTTCAACTGGAGAAAGACAATGGCTTTCTCGGTTGGTAGTGCTCCTATGCTTGATTGGATGCGAGGTGAGGGTTTTAGGTGGATTCCCCCAAGGACTGTAGTTCGGTACCTGGGCTGTCAGGTTGGTTTGGACTTGTCTCCCGAGCAGCAAATTGCTCCCCTCCTCCTGTCTATCAAGAGGGAGTTGTTACATTGGAGCTCCTCACGTCTTTCTCTGGCAGGCAGAGTTGTAGTGGCCAACCAGGTGTTGTTGGCTACTATGTGGTACATCACTCCTTGCTGGATCTTCTCGAGTTCTTGTATCAGCCAGGTTGAGAGGCTGATCAGGAACTTCCTTTGGTCAGGCGTGACACTCAGATAGCCCGGGCCAAAGTGGCATGGCAGGTCATCGCTCTTCCTTGTTCTCAGGAAGGGCTAGGGATCATAGACCTAGCAGAGCAGAGCAGAGCCCTTCTTGGGAAGTTCATCGTCAGAGGACTTCTTCCAGGTGAGGAACCCTGGAAGGAGTTCTTGCTTCAGCGGCTTAGTGCTAGGGTGCCTCAGGCTGGAGACCCCTGGTGACCCTCGACTATATGTTTTCATAGAGATGCACAAAGTTGGCTTGAGCAAGAGATTGGAGTACCGCTTCGCTATGAGTTTTCTCCGATCTTGGGAGCAACTGCGGCGAGGCCTGGAGCAGCGTCAGCCTACTTGCACGGAGGAGCGCCTGAGACAGCCCCTTGTTTGGAACCCCATGGTTAGCACTTTGAGAGTCCACTTGGTTGGTAGTCGGCCTCATGTTTCCTGGGGTCCCATGGCAGAGGGTCCAACACGCTCTCTAGGTGACTGGTTACAGTTTTTAGGATGTCAGAGGAGCTTCAGAGTCTTCAGCTACAGGGCATGAGAGGGGTGCAGAGCATGTGTCAGGACATCTCAGAGGTAGTACCAGCTCAGTGACTCACACCTCTCGAGTCAACAGCGCCCAGGTGGATGGGAGCCTTCACGTGACTGGAGGTTCTCATCTCAGTTCGGGCTTGCTCAGAGACTGTACCCTCCCTGTTTTTCAAGCTACAGTTGCAGTAGAGGCCCCGTAGGTGGCAGACTGCTGTTTTCAGAGGATCCGAGTGGTGGGCATCTCTGGGAGGACTCGTGTCATAGATCCTGACCTAGCAGCTCTTGAGACTCGCCATCGAGACTGTGGGCTTGGGAGAGCTCTCCCTGGCACGAGTACAGTGGGATCCTGGAGAGTGGCTTTGGAGGGACCCTTTCTCCTCTGCGGACCACCCAGGTGTCTCTTTCTTTCAGTACACTGCTCGACTGGGATGGCACATACTGGCAGCACAGAGAGAGGCTCGCCTTGCTGTAGCACCTCATTGGCAGGAGGAGGGTCTCACAATTGAGTTCTTGGCAGTTTTTGGGAGAGGTTGTGGGACTCCAGACAGCCGAGACGAGTCACTTTGTTCTAGTGGCTGGTTGGACACAAAGCTACAACAATTGGGAGTTGGCTTGTACATAGTTGTCTCTCGGCCACATGTGCAGCTTGTGACCATCTTGTGGAGAGTCAGCATCATTGTCTTTGGGACTGTCCTTTGACACAGCAGGTGGCTTCGTGTTCTTCGGCTGATGCTGATGCCAACCCTTTCCACAGCTCGACAGTACACTTGGGGAGCAGCTGCTTGGTCCACTCTCACGGGCCCGGCACTTCAAGTTGAGCTATCTTCCACTAGCAAGATGATAGTGATGCAGGGGGGTCGACCTACACTCCAGCGTGCCACACAGAGCTTACTCCACAGGAGTCGTACAGGGAGAGAGAGGAGTGCTGGGAGCTCATCAGTGGCCTGACACTCTGGTTCATCTGGGGGGCCCGCCGCTTCCGCATCTTCGAGGCTCACCCTATACCACCAACCGAGACTGTTCGGGATCTTTGGCTAGAGCTGATCTATACTCTCAGAGGACAGCTCGAGAGACTCCAAGGCAACTTCGACCGCATGCAGGAGCGTAGAGAGCTTTTTCTTCGACTCTGGCGTCCTGGGCCTTTTTTCACCATGGTCCTGGGTGTACTCAGATGGCACTACCGTCCACCTGTGTGGCTTTTCCCTCCTCCCACCTCGTGATTTAGCCTCATTGTACATATGCTGTTTTTTCATTGGGAGAGTCTCCCCATCATGATTGTTGTAGCCCTCCTTTGTAGAGGTGGTTGCAGCCCTATGGGCAGTTTCATTAACTAATAGAAGGATCTTTTTCTCGAAAAAAAAAAAACACTGCACTTGCTAGAGCACACACTGGACTAGCACCCAGTTAATATATTTATATACTTTTTTTTTCAAGCTTTCTTAGCAAGGACTCTGCTAAACACACCGACAAAAAGAACCTCCTGCTAAAGTAAATACACAGACACACGCATTGTCACTCACACCAGAATCTGACAGAAGGGCCGCGTGCAGTTGAAAATCATCTTCGACCACCGGCGCGCTGAAAAGGGCCTGCGTAGTGTAGGAGTTGCACAGGGCAAGGTCGCGCGACAAACAGGTGGCAGAAGGATTCACTTCACCCGAAACCAACCGTCACTGCTTTACACACCCACACACACGCGCACACAGAGGAAGGAGGTGAAATCCACACACACCAACACACTCGTGCTCACACACAGTGAGAGACGTAGTCACCAAAGGCAGAGAGTCCCTGTTGAGGTTCTCCCACTGTAAAGCTTACATATGTGCGTGCAAATCTGCTGGCTGATGCTGAAGGCCCGTGTTGAATCTGGCCCGTTGCTGTAGCTCACGTCATCTCTGTAAAGCCACGTGCAGGCGAGTGGAGTTTGCAGAAAGCAGCACGCTGTGCAGGGATCACGCATGGCAGATTTTGCGCAGGGTAGAGTTCGTCAGGCAAAGTTCGCCTCTCTCTCACACACACGCGTACACTTTTTTTTGTAAATCGTGTTGACTCTCTTCTCTCTCTCTCTCTCTCTCACACACACACACACACACACACTTTTTCTTTTTAGTAAATCAATTTGATTAATTTATTGGTGGGAAACTTCAAAGTGAGGAAAATCCACCGAAAAGATCATACATAAGGGAAGGAACACAGAAGTGTTCGGCTGTACAATATGGCTAAAAGCATTCATAGGGAAGCTGATGTATTTCTGCGGTGATATCGCCAGCTTCCAAGGCGAACTGTAATGATTGCTTAAGAGAAAGCTTGAAGTACAGGAAGGGATCTGCATGACTGCGATGGAACATATAGCCATTACGTTGATGCCATAGGGTCCAGTAAGCCCAAAATCTGACCCACATGAAGAAGATCCCGAAGTGCTTCGATGTCGGCGAGAAAATGCCAAATGCCCAGAACTGTTCCCACAACAAGTGAGAAACATTCTCTTTCGCACTCGAGCAACGGACACAAGAAGAAGGGCGGATATGACGTGCCCTAAGAAAAGTGCCAATCGGGAGCACACCAAGCAAATAGCGTCAAAGCAACAACCGCTCCTTCAAAGGCAAATGGCTTTTCCACAGGGCAGAGAGAAGCTTCCTCCACCGGATATCAGACTTGTGCATGCGCCAAAGAGCATTGCAATGATCAGCAAGCCAAGATTGTGGTAGAAGGAGAGCGTAAACTCGAGCGGCAAAAATATCTGGAAAGGGCGTTTCCCGAAGATTCCTATCAGACATGCGATCACCATTAGGTATGGTGAAATGGGCAAAAAATCAGCCAGCATGTGCTTAAGTTCTCCCCAAAATTGACGATAATGCATGCCCAATCCAAATCGGCGAGCAGTGAAGGGAAACTCAAAAGTGAATATAGCCGCATCCACCACATCCTCAACCACCCGAATGCCACGACAAGAGAGAAAATACGCTTGGTGAGGCGAACGGTCGACCAAAGTAAGAGAGAATACCCGGCTCCAATGTGGACTCCAAATGAAGCGAATTTCCTTCCCATCGAGCATTCCACGATAGATGGACCGTAACCTCTTTCCAAGCAGAGAGCAAAGTGGAAGCAAGAGGGCATCCAGGAATGTGTCCTTCCATTTTACCAAATACAGCCTCCCAAATGGATGATTGTCAGTGACCAAATGAGGACGTAACGTGATGAGTCAGGTGTGCAAACATAAGAGTCCAAGGCTGAATTTGTCGTGCAAGTGTAGGCAATAATATGGCTTTCCTAGCAAGAACATGCCTATGCAAGTCCAAGATGTTGAGACCACCAAAACCTTTAGGTGTGCAAAGCTTCTCCATCGACATCAAACGCCGAGAGTTTTTTGTGAGCATAAGTTTGCCACAAATGAGACAAAATGGCTGACATAAGAGAATCAAGACAATGGCGAGGCCAATGCATCAACGGCAAAAAGTACCGAACATATGCCATCAAGATACTCTGAACAGTTCGCAGGTCAACATGCAGTGGCCAAGTGGATAGCTTCCAATAATGCATTTTACATTCAAGCGTCGCATAACCCAATCCACTTTTTGAGTGTGATTGACATTCCATCCAATTGGATACCCCAAATTCTTGGTGATCACATTTGTAGGAACAATCTCAACTGGCCACAATAGACTATGCCAATCGCAAGCACAAAGAGGCAGAAGCTTCGATTTACGAAAGTTGACTTTAAGACCAGCCGCAATCCCAAACAACTCCAAAGCTTCCATGATCACTCAAACATCATCCTGCTGGTTGCGAGGCATAAACAATGAATCATCGGCTGTCACAACTTGATGACGTGGCATGACCTTGGACATTAAAGTAAAAGGTTTTCACCTTATAAGTTGTTCCAACTTATTGACATTGGCCGAGACGGGGCCTGGGGAAATATAGCAAATAAAAACAACGCGTTGCCCATCTGTACGGACGCCGAAAATCATGTTGGCTGCTGACGTGGCAAAGCGTACGGATTTTCGTGATTTGTGCTAACAGCGCCGCCGTGGCATTGCTGTACGGATTTCCACAGATCGTGCTGGCTGCGTTTTGGGCACTCTGCTTTTGAGTTAGAAGCTTTTTAGTATTGCTTTTGGGGCATCCCTTGTAAGAATAAAAGGAACCCAAGGGGACTCACTCTGCAGAGCATCTGGCCGTAGAGTCTGAGAGCGAGCACCTGCGGGCCGATTGTACTTTTTTCAAAGATTAATATAAACGAAATACCGAAAGGGGCACCAGTCTTTGGGGCCAATATCTCTTGGCACGAAACTACGTCGGGCCGTGTCGACTCTCTCTTATTTTATGAAGTGTATTGCAGTGAATCTCTGTTGTGTCACGGTAGAATCTTGACTTGGGGTGTCCAAGTTTGTTACAATGGTATCAGAGCGCGGCTAATTTCTCTTCTATTGGGAAATCGGATTCCTTTTCTTGCGACACTTATGGATTCCGAAAAGAATCATTCAACCTCTTCTGCAACCGATGAGGCGGGAGGAGGCAATGAGAAGATTTAAACGACTCAACAGAAGATGAGTATGGGCCACCTCGGCCTACACAGCATGAACTTTTGGAGATGCAACGTCGACAATAGGTTGACGAGTGCACAAAGTAGATGCTTGAGTTTGCTAAAGATTCATAAGTTGCAAAATTTGTCTCAGCAATCCATGGCTGAAGTGCATACTCAGTGGCAGAAAGCCATCGAACCACCAATTTTAATCGGCAATCAAGAAACCTCCTTCTCTGAGGATGTTTATAAAAAAAGAAAAGGATAGTTTGGACAGGCCCGTCTCTACAACATCTAGCTCTCTCAGCATCTCCTCTGAAGTATCATAAAACATTGTCTGGTGATGGGCAGTTTGAGCATTGAAGCCCCTAGAATGATAATGTCACCATCTCTAGGGAACTCCCATATGTCATCATCCAAAATAGAAAAGGGGGATTGTCCTCTGGGTGGCGCATAGACTGACGTACTCGAGGGGAAGTAGCAACTAGCAATGTAGAGATATCTACCAGTCTTTGCTTTCAATCTCACCCACATGTACCTAGCCTGCTCATCCTTGTGGGCTATATGTATCAATGGTTGCAGATCCTCTCTAAATAACACTGCCAATTCCCCTGAGCCTTTCCTCTGTGCTGAGAGCGTCTCCTGTCTGTAAGCTGTCTCCCATCTGTATCCATTGATGTGAGGCATGGATTGCCCAGGGGCTTGATGTGTCTCAAAGTAAAAGATGATGTCTCTTCCAGTAAAACTATCCTCAAAAGCACCCACATCGGGACGCATAGATCCATTACAGTTCGAAGCAGCCACTTTGAGTGTGGTTCCATAAGTCTCGCACCGTCATGTGGAGCGTCGCTCCAGTATTACCACTCTTCCATCTCGGTAAAAGGCAATCTTGCCTTTTCCCCTTGCCGCTCTAATCTCCGGCATTACCTCCTGCATATGAGCGATCTGCGAGAGGGTAAGATCATCCCGGAGAAAAGTGCCCGTCTCTTTAAGAGTTGGCCTTTTCTTCAAGGACTTCTTCGCTTCCATGGAGGGAAAACGGAGGATGAGTGCCCTTTCTTTTGAGGTTTCCCCACTGCTACCATTTTTCTTTATGTTGCCCACTCTCCAGGCTCTTGTGTGCGTCGGTTCATGAACCCCCATCAAGGCCATGAGTTCTTTTACCTCTTCGTCCACATTGTCTGTCTTTAAGACCTCAAATTTTTTCTCACATGTAAAACGCGCACATGTCTTCTTTGCTCCTCCTCTAGTGTCAGATTAATGATAGTGGGCGTGGACGTGGACATTATCTCCTTGCCTTTCCTTTTCTTGGCCACCTCGATCCATTTCTTGGTTTCATCCGCCTTCTGTTGAGTTTTTGTAAGAACATCCACCCAAGAAGTCGTCATCTCTTTGTGTTGCTCTTCTCCCTCTTTGATGGCCCGTACTTGCTCCTTGATCGTGTTGATTTCTTCGATTACCGAGGGTTGCAATTCGCCCTCTTCCAGTGTGTTTCTTGATCGTGCTTTGGTGAGATCTTTCTTGAGTGACGCAATCTCTTCATCTTGAGTCGTCACCCGATCTTCCAGTGCATTGATCTTGCTTTCTTGGATCAACACGCGTCCTTCGAGCATTTTTATTGTGCCCAATAGATTGCGGTTCATCTTGGTAATGGTCTCCGTCATTTCCTCTTTGCACTTTTGAATGGCATCCTTTAGGGGGTCGGCTTTATCATTCAGCTTCCTCGTGCTTAATCGCCGTCCGGAAAACAAGAGCCACTAAGCGCACATATGCATCCACACTATGCATACATTGTTCCCCGCATCAAGCATACATTTTGTGTACCCTTGCAATTTCTGCAGAATCTGCCAAAAAAATCCCTTGGGTTTTTTGTATTTCTGAAATTCTGTCTGCAGATTTCTGAAAAATTCCTAAAAATCCCTACAAATTCTCTGATGCCGAAAATTTTTGGACCTGTACCAGAAAAATTCCCTGCTGCTGGAGTGCAATGCAGAAACAGGAAATGAAGATTCAACGGGACTGGGTGGGACTAGCTGCAACAAAGTGCAGGGGCGACGGGGGGACTGGCTGCAGAAAATGCAGGTCGCAGTGGGGGTAGCCGGGCGAGTGGGGGAGCGCGAGGATGGTATGGCAGGGGAGGGGCAGCGCGTGGGCGTGGAGGGTGGGGGGGGGCAGCGCGTGGGGCGGGGCTGGGCAGGTGGGCAGCTCGGGGCGAGAGAGAGAGAGAGAGAGAGAGAGAGAGAGAGAGAGAGAGAGAGAGAGAGAGAGAGAGAGAGAGAGAGAGAGAGAGAGAGAGAGAGAGAGAGAGATGATTTTCTACAGGTAATCACAGAACGGGGGTTTGTAAACGGCGTCTCTATGAGTTTTGTGTCGCTTGCCAGAGCAGTGGGACCGGCATGTGCAGGGAGTTTGTAAGTTGATTGCATTGTTCTAAATTTTCCTTTGTAGTTTGGTCACAGACCGTAGGAGCAAAATGTTTTTTTTCTTTGGCCTGAGAGAAGGGCTTGGTTCTTTTCAAGAATTTCATGACTTCATGGGTAGACGTTGGGTGTGTCAGCCCCTCCAAGACCATAAATCAATGGGTCCTGCATATAAGCAAAGAGAAACTGAAGTGGTCTTATCGTTTTCTTTGCGCTAACTTGCATGCACGTCTCACTTACATGTCTGCTCATCTAGATCCTTTGGGCCCCTGACAGGTTTTCATGGGCACAAGAACGGACTGACTCATGGTTTCTTCCAGGTTTGCTTGGTCTTTGATGCTTTGTTCTCGACAGAATAAGTTGCTTGGTGTCTAGGTGCACATTTCAGTTGAGTTTGTGATGCAGGCATGTGGATGGTATTTTTCATACTGAACATAATTGTTGTGCTCGTGCTCATTGGCACCTTTGATCCGATACTGCCAAAGTCTCTTGTCAACCCTGTACCGGAGAGTAGTGAGAGCTGGGAATCCATTAAAAATCAGAAATTGGAGCGTTCATCATCATTTACACTAACCTGATGCGCCAAAGTTGGCAGATAAGTCTGTCTATCCGCATACACAGATAACATATATTCTACCCCAAAGCTGCTAGCAGGTGATTTACATCAGATCTGACATTGGCATTGGAAAGCCGCAACTCTGTGGTTGTAAAGCTCAAAGTAGTCACACTGCTCTGGTGATTCAAGTTTTGTCTCTCTTTGGTACTCCTAATCAAGCCTTCCTGAAAGTTGCGTCAGAGCAGTGGGACTCGAATCGCCAGAAACGTCTGCATTCACATTTCCATCTCTTTGGTATTCATTGTATTTCAACCTCCATAAAGTTTTAAAAAACTAAGTCCATATGATGGTATTAGTTCAATTATTGGGTTTTTTTGTTTTTTTTTTTTCTGTTCCCTCTCGAGTTCAAATGATATAAAGTGCCTGCAGATTTTGTTTCATATAATTCAACATGCAAGGCAGCAAAAAGAGGCTTATTTCTCTCTCTCAGTACTCTCTGACCCACATGCTGCTTCCTTTTCTCCTTGTTCCATAAGCCGTATCCATCACATCCAGGGTGGACTTGAGTTCTTACTGTCGAGAAATTTTGGAATATTTTTTTCCTTGTCAGAACATGAAATGAATGCCAAACACAGGTCATCATGTATTCTTTTGTTTGGAGCACTCTTTTACCAAAGTTCATCATTGCTCTACACTCTATTTGCAATAGGGCACTATTCCCTTCAGTCAGTTATAAGTTTTTGCTCCAAAAGATATCTTTAGCCAGCACTATGAGAAGGCATCACCATAGCCTTCGCCCTTGTGCAATGTTTCTGAGATAATACAGATTCTGCATGTTACAGATGTATCAATGCGTGAGATTTTGATTGGCTTGAGTGCCACTTCGGAAGCTTCCAAGATGGCTGTGTAATTCTTATCTTTCATGGTAGCCTCTGTGGCTTGATCATGGTTATAGCAATCATCTGTCAAACAGGTCTTTTTATGGAGGAAGGCCACAGGAAGAAAACGACCATAGTTTGCCCAAGAGAAAGCTTATATCCTGCCATAGGATCCACGGTGATGCCATTGATCATCAGGCAATAGGAGACTGCTTTGCCAAGATGGCATGGCTGCCATTTAAAACGAGTACAACCACCTCCCCATATTAACGATGGCAAACCATAAGAGGGGATTGACTAAGCATCATGTTATGTATATGTAGGACCACTAAGCATCATCTTTTGTATATGTGAGCCATTAGGAGATACCTTAGATGAGCAACGTCTTACGTAATTGTAAGCCATTAGGAGATGCATTAGGAGATACTTTAAATAAGCATGGTTTTATGTATATGTAAGCCATTAGGAGATACCTTAGATAAGCATAAACTTATATATATTTAAGCCATTAGGAGATGCCTTATATGTATCTCTTAGTAGATACCTTAGATAAGTATCATCTTATGGATATGTAAGCCATTGGGAGATACCTTAGATGTATCTCTTAGGAGATACCTTAGATAAGCATAAACTTATATATATTTAAGCCATTAGGAGATGCCTTATATGTATCTCTTAGGAGATACCTTAGGTAAGTATCATCTTATGGATATGTAAGCCATTGGGAGATACCTTAGATGTATCTCTTGGAGATTCTCTTAGGAGATACCTTAGATAAGCATCATCGTATGTATATGTAAGCCATTAGGAGATACCTTAGATGTATCTCTCAGGAGATACCTTGGATAGCTCTTTAGGCAGTAGTAGAGGCGGCAATGAGCTAGAGAGATTGTTTGTTATGCAACATATGGTGAACACTATCTCCAAATTTATCTAAAATGTGATGGTGTATGGTATATGGATTTGTGTACTTCAAATTACATGACTGGCTATGGTGAATGGTTTAGGGACGTGCAAAACAATTATGACTATGTTGAGACTAGGGATGATATAGTGCATCCTATTGCGCATACATGATGGTGCCATTGACATTGACATATGGCAAAGAAGACCAAAATAAGAAAGAACATAGTGTCTATGGGAAAATGGTTGAGTAGGAATTTGTAGGTTAGGTTCAATTCTGATGGCCTCTATATAGAAAAATTCAAGAAGAATGGAAGGCTCATTGCAGAAGGCATAATGTTCATTCTTGATGTACATGTACCAAAGAGTTGTTGTAGATGTTGACATTTGGCATAAGCATAGTGGACATGCAAATTGTACAAAACCTAAAGATTTTGCAAAGTGAAGAGCTCGTTAGAGGGTTGCCAATGTTTAAGATGACTAAAATACATACGGTTTGTGAGGCTTGTTAGTTTGAAAAGCAAGCAAAAGCATCATTTCCTCATGACAAGCATATAAGAGAAAAAGTGAGAAAATGCATTTTGATGTATGGGGTCTTGTGAAGTCTATGTCTGTGCGTGGATATGGATTATGTGTTATCTTCATTGATGACCATACAAGGAAGGTACTAGTGTACTTCATAATGGAAAAGAGTGGGGTATCTACCCAATTTTAGAATTTCAAGGTCGTGACTAGAAAATCGATAAGACCTAAGGTTAATGGAGGGGGAGAGTATTTTTTCAATGAATTTAGCAGTGCCTTGAGAACATATGGAATTCAAAGGAAAATTTCATGTAGGTATACTCCTCATCAAATGTTGTTGAGCCGTAGAACATGCATATTATATGTAAGTTGTAGTGGTGATTATGAATAAGAAGAACATGCCTCATTGTTATTGGGTTGAGACAATGTCTATAGTTGTATACATTTTATGAAGAAAACACTGCCACTGTATACAATATCAAGATGCAAGACATCTTGAGTATGTATGCAAGCTAAGGAATACACTTTTTGGGCTAAAGAAAGCCTCAAGGACTTGGCATAAGAGGATTCCAACTTATTTTATCACAATTGGTTTCCGTATAGATGATGCGGATCACTCCGTGTATGTATGAGAGAATGAACTAGATATTGTGATCATATGTATCTATGTTTGATTGTTGGTAGCAATCATAAGGCTTACTTTGAGCATGTAAAGAGGATCTTGAAGTAGGAGTTCGACATGAAGATTTGGGAGTTGTGTTAACTTTTGGGTAGTGAAATAATACGCACAAAAGAGGGCATATGGATATCACAAAGAAAATATACATTGGATATGCTGTCAAAGTATGGTGTGGATGATTGTAAGCCTATTTCTATGCCTTGGATCTAAATTTGAAGGTGCAAGCTGATGTGGTTGATGTGCTTGAGAATGCCACCATGTACAATAAGATTGTATGTAATGTAATCTTCTTGACCATCTCATGGTTAGATTTGAGTTACATGGTTGGGTTCCAGAGTTAGTTTATGCAGTTTCCAAGGAAGCCACACCTTAATACGATGAGAAGAACATTCTACTATGTGAGCACTATTTTGGATTATGCACTCCTTTATGAGGATGGCATGGAGGTACATCTCTATGGTTACACGGATACTAATTTGGATGGTATATCTAATCGATGATCTACCGATATGTTTATATTTTCACTTGGGAGTGCTACTATCACATGGAGAAATATAGGAGGTAGCGTGGCTAGAGATGCTACTCGCAGAGTTGGACATATAGGCCCAGAGACCAGTTGCCATCTACTGCAACAACCTTAGCAACATACAATTGGCACAAATCCTAGAAAGTGCGAAGCACATCAAGGTGCACTACCACTTCATATATAATGGAATAGGTATCGACATTGATTTACTAAAATTTGCCTATTTTCTTTAATAAATATTTTCCTATCCATGCATTAGTTAGGGGGTTTAAAACCATTGGAGTGTTCCAATAGGTCTTGCTTGCTTGTTTACCAAGTTTGGTTCTGTTTTGTGCATTGTAGCTCGATGAAACAAGCATTTGAGCTTGCAGTTGGAAGACTAGATTTTACTGTCTAGATTAACACTAGTCTTGTATTTGGGCCATAGAAAGTGCTTGAGCGAGACTTTAGTAATTTGAGCATAACTTTTATACATGAAATTAAAAATTCACAAAACTTCTTCAACATCAATTTTAAATGCAAACAAAGATTTGAGAAGAGTTTGACTCAAATTATGAAAATAAAAAAATTGCTTTTCCAAAAATAGTATTTTTTGTAGAACATTGCTTTTTCTTAAACCCAATTTGGACAACTATTAAATGCTGTCATGCTTTATTCAAGAAATATAGAGTTTTGATATGTCTATCACATACCTATGTAGGTTTTTTATCAATGAAGTTGGAGTGTGCTTACAATTTGTTTGACCAAAATGTTTGAAATACAACAATAAAATTTTATGCATTTGGAAAAATAAATCCTTTGGAATGGCTTGAACATTTGTAAAATATTTTGTGGTTTTTACAATGATCTTTTGATACTTGACTGGCGCATTACATCTTGGGTAGTTTTATCCCAAGGGGGGATAATTGCCGCCACATTTGTATGCTTTTTCAGACTCAAATTGGGGTGGTTGTTATGAAACATGAGTGTCCACAAGTGGTTTTTGTTTCATGCTCCATAGTTCATGCATATCATGGTTGAGCAAGAATCAATCCACTGTGGACACTTTCAGTTATAAAGATGAGCACAGGGCAGTCTTCACAACTACAGTTAAGTGTGTATGGCTTAGACGACCTATGGTTTATTTAGGTGTTGGGCAAAACACTGCCAACATCATCTACACCGAGAGTCAAAGCGCACTGGAAGTTGCGAGAAACCCAAATATTCATGCTTTCCTTTGTGGATTGATCATATCCTTAGGTCATGGCACTTCCCTATACACTATGTGCCATCTCTCCTTCATCGCATTGCTCCCAGTGATGCTTTAGTGGTCAAGTGGGACTCCAACATTGCCAGTGACCGAGTTTGGCTCTCACTTTGATTGACATGATCGATTTTGGACACAAATTGTGTTTTTGTATTCAGTCTCATGGGAGTGAATATAGTCTATGCTCGTAGTGGCTACATATTATAGGTTATGCGCTTTTTCTGATTGATAAATATACCAATCATGAGTCTACTGCTTACAAGTTACAGATAGTCAAAGATTATAGGTTCTATAGGTTCTTAAGTTTTGCAGCACTATTTGTGGGATGCATAGGTAGCATTGCATTTTCTATCTACTTATGCATGTGGGTCATATGTTTTATGCTTGATTAAGAGCAGTTTATCCCAATTTGTGCTTGCATTTTCACTTGGCACTTGTTTATGCGTGATTTTTCTTAGTTTAGAATAGAGATTAGACATTGCTACTATACATCTCTTTTTAGAGGTTTGTCGAGCTTCATGTGCATATGCAAGCATTGGATTGATGCAGTGATCATGTTTGATAACGTAGTAGTTGAGAAATCTTCAACTTTGTTGTGTATGAGTTTTTAATTGATTTAGCATTCATTATGTGTGATAATTCAAAGTCAACAGTGAAGACTTTTGAGAAACATGCGTTGCCAATACACGCGTTGTTTGTATTGTGGTCACATGGGGCACACCAAGCATCACTGTTTCAAACATACCAGGCAACAATGGAGATGTGTGTGATGCATGTGAGGTTTTGACATAGACTAGAGGCATGATTGATTATCCCAAATGATGGTGATATCACATTGAACTCTAGTGTTCCTCTTGCTTACATGTTTGGTACATGTTGCACTTCCTCCTAATGGTTAATGCAAGTCGATGTAAATACGGTCTTCCAAATCACACCATGTCATGTGTGGTTTCATACCTTCTCTTGTGGGAGGCTTGGCCATCTTCACTTGCTTGATGGTTTAGCATATGACATAGAGGGTACATGAGATGTACATTTTCATGTTATCACAATGGCATCAGACCTCAAGTATGTTTTTTTCCCCTCTTCCCATCAATTTATACCTTGAGATAAGCAAGCTGGTCGAGAAAGAGAAGGCACATGAAAAAAGGGGGCCACATGGAGGCCACATATGAAAAGGTACACCTTGCATGGTTGCATACAACTACTACATGAAGGCATGGCCAAGATGGCTACAAGAGAGAGAGCAGAGCAGGGAGAGTGCACAAACCTGAGTAGAGGGTGCAAGGGGAGCATCCATAAGGAGGGAGAGGAGTGAAAATCTCTCTCTCTCTCTCTCTCTCTCTCTCTCTCTCTCTCCGAGCGGCACAAGTTGACCTGATCATGAGTTACCATGAGCACCAACGGGAGGAAAGTGCTACTTAGAGCACTATAAGAGGGAGAAGGGAGATGAGAGACAATCTCTTTTTCTCTTGTAACATGTCGACGTGGACTGCCAAGCCGCATCATCGAAAAGATATTTATATCGAGATACTCCACAATGGGAGAGTATGTGTACCATTGGACTTAGCATCAAGCACAAAATCCTTTATGAGTGTCGTGATAGTTTGAATGCGGATCATTCTGGGATCGAAAGATCTTTATACGTGAAAAGAATTGAGCAACTTCTTCAAAGGTAACCAAATGCCATTTTTCAATAGTGCACTTTTGATATTTATCTTGAGGTTGTTGACACTTCAAAAGGCTGAACATAACATAGACAGGTGATCCTATAAGAAGGTTTTGACTTGTTAGTGGATAACCTGACAAAAATGGATGAATGGAGTTGAAAACCATACATTGACATAAAGTGTCTGAACCCTGCACACATGTTTGCCACTTTTATAGACAAAGTCAAGATTGGTAAATAAGCCGATTCTCTGTTTCTTACATAGACATGTAACATATATTCATCAATAACCAAGTTTACCCGTTCAGTTTGACTATCAGTTTCAAGATGATCAATCATACATAAGTTGAGCTTAGTACCCATTTTTTGAAATACCATTGGCCAAAAATGGCTACTGAACTTACAATCGTGATCACTTATAATATTAGTGGGCAAAGCATATAGCTTTTAGAGGTTCTCCATGAATATCTATAACCATAAACAATTGGCAACAAAAAAAACACCTAATAGCAACAATGAAGCCAACTCTACAATGCACATAATCACAGACTCAATCTCCCATCCATAGATTCCATACATCAAGTCAAAAGCGATTAAAATGCTCTCCAAATCCCACGAAGAGAAGCAAGGCAAACTGTGGAGGGTCAATCCAAAATGCATAAACTTGTCCCGAGACAAATTATCTCATGAACAAATCCACATATAGGGCATATGTATGCCAAAGGCATGTATGCTTTTGGCATTCATATGCCAAAGGCTATGCTTTTGGCATTCATATGCCAAAATCATGGCAAACAAGCTCACTCCCACACAAGTGGATCTTTAAACAAGTCCACCTATTTGGAACCTATATAGCCAAAAATGTGTTAGAATATGAGCTATCATGAGCTCACATGTATTTGCATATGTCATATATAATTGAGAAGCACTAAACCAAGTTCACAACTTCTCTGAAATCCTACACAATCTCAATGCACACAAAATCCCATCTGGATGTGTATCAACTGAAAGCCACATCCCAATCAACACTTGCACCACAGTGTGACATACATATCCAAAGATGCAAACTACATAATGCTCTATGTGTAGGAGTCCAACTAACAACGCTGCTATGTGTAGAAACTGCTACAAGTTCCTGCAAAAAAATGAGTGTTTAGAATTTCAAAATTTTGATATCACCAATGCATCCAAAATGTTGCAAAACTTTGGGTAGACTTCTAGATCATATAGATGTGAGTACGAGTGTGAAAGATATGCCAAAAATAACATTTTTTGGCCCAAAAGTACAAACAGACCTGCTACTTGCTGCACATGCTATAATTTTTATCAAGATCTTAGGAAATTTAATATCGCCACTGTATCCAAAATGTACCAAAATCACCTAGACTCTTGGATCATATCTATTCGACTTTGTATGACGAAAATATGTAAAAAATTGTGTTTTAAAGATCAAAAATGGCAAAAACAGCATGTGTGCAATTGTGTGCCTCCATTTCCATTATGTGCTTTCTTGTTTGTTTGTTTGTGTGCGCGCGTGCATGTGTTTGCAAGATCTTAGGCTCTCTCCTTCTCTATCTCTTTACATGGTATTAGAGCATGGTTGTGGAGTTATGAGTGGTAAGAAAATTTAGTGGAAGAAGCGGTTTAAGGTAAGAGGTCTTCATTCTCCTCCCTTGCGTGTTGATACCACACTCACCCTGAGATTTTCAAGAGGAGTCAACAATGATCTCTAGTGATTTTAGTGAGAGATTGTGCGGCCCAAGATTTTGCAAATTGTCAACTATAGGTAACTTTATCAACATTGTGTGCAAGCCACAGGGGTTGCAAGCACACAACCTGTGCACATAGACAAGCTCTACGACAGGGGATTGTATGCACATTGAGAGGAAGAAGTTGTTGCTGTTGCCCCTCCTCCTCACTGCCACCATACTCGCTGCTACTCAATCGCCTACGCTCTCTCTCTCTCTCTCTCTCTCTCTCTCTCTCTCTCTCTCTCTCTCTCTCTCTCTCTCTCTCTCTCTCTCTCATGCTCACAGACAAATAACCCAAAAGGAGAAGGAAAGAGTAAGTTTTGTACTTTCAGAATGAGAAAATCCAGTGTTTTTCCTATAGACTTTGTTGCCACATAGAGCCTTAATTGACTTTTTGAGTTTTTTTTTGAGTGGCTTTGCCTTTTGTTGATCTTCAATTTTGTATTTTTGGGGGGTCATTTTGACATTGTTACCCTCCCCAGGCTCATCACAATAGTCAAACTTCCTTTATAATACTTAAGCTAGAGGTTAAGAGGGATTAAGCCCACTAAAAATCACTAATACACTGCACCCAATGCTTCATAATATTAGATTAAGAGCCTAAAGTAACCATTGAGAATTAGCACGGCTCTTCTATGATATTAAGAGAAGATCTCACCTTATCTAAGTCAAGCTAGCTCATCTAGAACTCTTGATTAACAAACCTAGACAAGGACTATGAGTTAAAATTATATGGAATTTTAAGGTAGAATACTTAAGCAAGTATGCTAGAGATCTTGTTACCGAATACTCTTGAAACAGACAAGCATGAATGCTAGAAAAAATAGGGAAGTAACACAATAATGGACATGAAACACCTGCTTTTTGTTGGATGCAAATCTTTGATCGTTTTGATGTGGACATGCCAAGGACTACCCGATGCTGAAAAGTTGAGCTACTGCAATGTCTTCTTGTACACATTAGCAAACAATACCACATATCTCAAGTAGGCTCATCAGTGGGAGAAGGCATTAACCACTTATTGAGAAACAATAAAACAAAATATGGAATCGTAACCTATCTATTTGCTCCACACTACAAGATCAATGAAAGAGGATATTGTGTAGATTGGCTTGAAGCCCGAAGGCTAAACCTCTATCCTCATTGTCGTCAAGATAAATAAAGTCATACTAAGTGAGACCATGGGTTTCATATGTGAAATTAGATAAATCTTCCTCATCATCCCATGCACATAGGTTCACTAAGAGTTTCACTTGGCGTGGATATTCATCTTGCTCAAAAGGATAATCTTATGAAATCGAGGATACATTCTCTATTGAGTGGGGATCACTCGTGGTCAATAGACATGTCAGCCATCCTAATTTCTTAATTTTTTTCTCACACGCTAGTTTATCTACCAAACCCCATTTAGAGGTAAGCACATGGTAGACCATGTGAAACACTTGAGAAAAGTAAAGAGGGTATTGAGTAATTCTAGGGCATCTGTGTGCATGATATGATATTATGAGTTTTGTGGATTTTTGATGTCTCATTCTCGTTATAGATGGCTCTTGCTCTTTTACTTCTTATTTTTTTTAACTTTTTTGGCTAGTCTAAGTCTAAGGATATATGTATATATATATATATATGTATATATATATATATATGTATATATATATATATATATATATATATATATATATATATATATATTCCCTAAGATTGGGCGGTCAAAAGGTCAAGGAAGGAAGGATGAGCTGGAATTCACAAGCAGATACACGGTAACTTGCATTTCCCCCTTCCTTGGGTAGATACTACCTTCTAAAAATATGTCATTACCCTTTGAAACCAATTATTCTAGTTGGTAATAGGTGAGTATTTGAGCCAATAGTTTTCTATTATCTTAGGTGCCTCATTGAGTTGCAAGCCTTGGCAAGGTACTTTCCTAGGAACGAACTTGAAGTGGTTTATCAGGTGATAATTTAACAACGTGAGGTGTAGATATTCTTGTAGCTTTGTGGGGAATCACAGTAGTGGGTGAAGGTTGTGTAGAAGCTTTACATCTATGGATGTGTTACATGAGGAGCTAGAAGCTTCATGTGACTCCCCCCTTCTTGGGCTAGATGGAATAGATTGGTCTTTTTTTGGAACCCAAACTAGCTCCGAAACAGGTATATAATATTCCACGATCTTTCTTTTCCCACAATCTTCAATCGGTTTTGGAGTTACAGGTCTTGACTCACATGGATCCGTAGGTGACAAGCAAGAACACCATTCACATCTAGGTACCTAGATTTGATCATTTTTGTCATAGTAGCCATGGGTTTCTAATAGCTATTTAGGAACCCATGACAACGTAACCTTGTGATATTTCTTAATCTGAGTGGACCTATTCTTTTGAGGTTTCTTTTGGGAATGAACTTGAAGTGTAGGAGGGTTTGGTAATGATGCCTTGGGGATTCATTGATATGTATCCTTTGTCCAATCAAAATAAGTCTTGGGTATGACACTATCTGTCATAGCCATGGAAGTTGAAGCCTTAGAGGGTTGTGCTACAGGTAAGGATGGTTCAACTCCTTGGATTTTCTTATGTTTTATTGTGTTTTATGTAATCAGAAGGTGATAGTTCGTGTCTTGTTCCTTGAACAATAGGGTTAAGAGTTGGTTTGTGCATTGTGATACTCTTGGTCCCCAGTAATTATTACATTTAGTTGTAGAACACTTGCAACGTAGGTTTATGTTACCCTCCATAATGCCAACATGCACCAAAAAGCTTTGAACCATGGTCCCATCATCATAAATGACAGGAGTGTGTAGGATTCCAAAAATAGTGGTCTTCTTATTATTGAAACCCTTGATTTGGATGGTACTTGTGGATAAGGGTGGTTTTCATAGCTGACACCAGACTCCATAGGATAGAAAATTATGTTGAGATCGTGTTAACCCTCACGGCTCACGGACACCCCATCACCTACGACGGACGTGTATTATGTATTTGGTAGAGTCAGGTACCGGGCTTGTTGGACCAATAGGAAAAGGGTAAGTGTGATCGCCGATGAGAGGCGCACTCTAATTGGGACATTCAAGGGATTAGTTGGCTAAGCATGGGCGCCCAAGTGTGAATGGGGTGAGCTCATATAAAAGCCAACTAAACCTAAAATTCATGCATTCTCTCATTTGTGCAATAGAAGAGTGCTCTTGCTCCATCTCCATCTCCATCTCCATCTTTTCTTCTTCACCTCCTCGTGTGTGTGTGTGTATGTGTGTGTGTGTGTGTGAGAGAGAGAGAGAGAGAGAGAGAGAGAGAGAGAGAGAGAGAGAGAGAGAGAGAGAGAGAGAGAGAGGGAGAGTGTGTGTGCGATCGAGCATTACGAAGGCACGACGGCGGCGAAGCGGTTGAGCGCGGCACGACTGCAGCTTCTTCTTCATCGCGGCGAGGAATCCTCCACGGCAGGAGCATAGAGCGGTGAGTGACACACCATTGCCCTCTTTTGAGCTTGCTAGATTAGTCTTGTTGTGTGCTAGGAGCCATTTGTGGCTCGCACACGGTGTATCGGCAAGTCCCTTGCTTCGACAGTGCGGCAAGGAGCGCACATTTTTGGCGCCGTTGCCGGGGAATCGCCCTGCACTAAGCCCAAGAGGCCCTTTGTGCTTCCCCTATGAGTTGTTTGTAGTAGGAAAGAAGAGGAAGAGGAAGAGGAATGAGTTGTTTCTGCAAGTTGTTAATTTGTGTATTGTCTACAAGTTCTGTGATTTCTGCATAATGTTGCGTTTTCTGTTTGCACACAGTCTTTGCACAATTAGTAGTCGTTAGCTTGTTTGCAGTGAATGAATGAGTAGGAAGGCAGTTAGCAATTTCTGTTTGCACACAGTCTGCACACAGTTTTCTGTTAAGGTTTGGCTGCACACAGTCTTTGCACAGTAAGGTAGTGAGAGAGGAAGTAGGTGGACAGTTAGCTCACTGTCAGTAAGCAGTTAACAGATTAGTTAGTAGATTAGTTAGTGGTTAGCAGCACTGTTAGTAAGTAGATAAGGTAGTGAGTTGTGAGCTGTTGACTGGGAGGGTAGGTAGGTGACAGTGTGTGTGGCCAAGAAAGGGTCACCAAAACTGCGCGCAGTTGTCAGCAAAAAAAAAAAAAAAAAAAAACTAAAAAAAAAAAAACCCGGAAATATTTAAGCATGAGTGACTGGGCGGCCACACTAAAATTTTGATCGAGATCGGAAACCCAAGCCCAGGCCCAGGCCTCAGTCCTCAATCTTATGATATATACTAGACTCACTCTTATATATATACCCTACTCCCTCAAGAGGGAATGAGAGCATGTGGGGCAAGTCCTCCACTCTCCTCCCTTCTCTTCTCACTTGCACCCTTAGACTTTCTAATTCGGGCCTAGTTCCCTACTAGAAATTGACGGTTTTAGGGATTCCGAGGGCATAAAGTGACCAAACGGAGGGCTGTAAAGCACGGCACGTCCCTCTGACCGAGACGCTCGTTTTGAGCTATCATACATTCTATTCTATAGCTGGGTCAGAAAAAAAGGACCAAAAAATCAAAAAATAAGAAAAGACTTGGGTTGCGAAACACCCAAAATTACTAGGTGAGCAGCCTTCACGGGCCCTCACTGACACTTCTAGGGGATCCAAGTCATATGAACCTACGCTCTGGACGAGTGTTAGAGCACGAGCATATTGGTAGTGCCTCCATTTATGCGGGCACCCATTATTCCTCCACCCTAGGTTCTGGACCTTCGGCCGGGACTCAAGGTAGCGCGACCCAAGATCCTCATATCGCGTCTAGTGATTCTTCCTCTGACTACGAAGTCATGGAGGGGTATCCTACACCAAACCCTGATAGTTCAAGTCAAGACATGCATGCCATGGGCGCACGGCCCGGGTCCAGTGTGTTAAGCCGCTTAAAAGAGACCCTTAGTAGAGCTACTCGCTCCGAACATGCGGTTAATGAAATAAATGAAGGGAGTGGGGAAGTAAATTCGTCATTCATACCTAAAATAGACCCTATGCTTCTTGAGAGTGTGCATGTGAATGTTCCATCCACTGCACCTCCTGATCCTTTAGAACTATCTCCCTCTGAGATTTTACTACCCGATGGAAGGAGTCTTGCCGAAGTACAAGAGATCGAACGCTATATGCAAGCAACAAGGGAGAGGGAAATTGAGAACCTACGAAGGCTAGAACAAAGTCGAGCCCTGAAAGCAAAGGCTCCTATGACAACAATCATGCCAGCCGAGCAACCGAGTGCTCCCAAGGTAGCAGTCACGGAGGGGCAAGCTATGGGGAGCAATAATGCTTCCACTTCAAGGGAAACCTCCAGCACGCCAGGCCTAGATGGGATATTCCTAAACGAAAATTGGGAGTATGACCTACAAGCAGAAGCTTTAACTGATCGGTACATAGGACACACCTATCATGTGGGTTGGTTAGATGTTCTACAATCCACATCGGGTGCTACTAGCATAGATGAGCAACAGCAGAAAGTCTGTGATGTCCTCCATAGGATTGTCGAGTTAGAAAGACAGAACATAGGGATCAACATGCCTTCAACAGACCTAATGAGATTCTTGGATACGGGAAAGGCCAACCAACCAACCCTGTCACAAATGGAGACTCCCTCAGTGAGCCCCATTGATCCTCCATATGTTGTTTCGCCAGGAGCCTCAGTACAATCTGAGCCCACAAGTGGCAACTTTACCTTTCCAGATCTAGCTCATCTTTCTCTCAATGACACTACGGCTACCATGCATATCCCAATGGTGAGCATGACAAGAAGTACACCATGGAGTTCATTTGTTAACACTGCGCCGATGCCTAGTAGCACAGTGCCCCCAACTATACCTACATGTATGTATCAATCATGTGCACCTGTCGTACCTCAGCCTCATGTAGCTCCTACACCTCCGATTATTCCAAGAGCTTACAATCCACAATGGAATTATCCAAGCTCTTATATAAGTGGAGCCATGCCATTTAATAATAACATGCCATATCAGGCACCCCCTATGCCTAGGGCCACGTCTGTAAACTTTGGACCACCGTCTGGTACACCACCATACAAAATTTGGGACCCAAGAGCCGCGCGTATGCCAAGGCCAAGGCCAACTTTCATCTCACATGTGGTTCCAGGAGCACATACACCCATTATACCTGCTCAAATAGGAGATTTGGCAGCATTTGCTCAAACTATCGGTCGCTCTATTGCGGAAAACATGCGTAGTGCACCTGATAGAGAGCCTAGGAGCAAGGCAGTTCAAGTAGCTAAGCTCACACAGAAATTCAGTGGAGACGGAGATGCTAGAAAGCATATGGAAGTCTTTGAACATGTGTGCGATTCCTTGGAAGAGCACAATGAGCTACATAAGTGTAAGGCTTTGAGTTTGACCCTAAGCGGAAAGGCTGGAGATTGGTATAGAACCTTAAGAGTAGAAGAGAAAACGATCTACTCTACTCTTAGGAGACTGTTCTTAAAAGAATACATACGACGCTGTGTCCGCGAGGATGAGTATTTATATATTCTACAAGAGGCACACATGGGCGTAGCTGGTGGTCACTTTTCAGGAAAGTTGACTGCCCGAAAGATCTTACAGTCAGGCTATTGGTGGCCCACTCTGTTTAAGGATGCATCCCTTTTTGCAAAGGGATGTGATGAATGCCAACGCTTCAACAAGCCACAAAGAAGGGATAGGATGCCTCTACATCCCATCAAGGTAACCCAACCATTTGAAAAGTGGGGCTTAGACTTTGTAGGACCGATTAGTCCGGCTGCACGTAATACGCAATCACGATATATCATTGTGGCTACCGACTATGTAACCAAATGGGCTGAAGCAAAATCAACACGAAAGGCGGATGCAAAAACAATAGCTAAGTTCCTCTTTGAGAACATTATCACACGTTTTGGATGCCCCTTTGAACTTGTGAGTGACAATGGAACTCATTTTATAAATGAAGTAATAAAAGAACTCACATCAAACTTCATGATATCTCACCACAAGTCTACACCCTATTATCCCCAAGCAAATGGCCAAGCTGAGAGTACCAACAAAACTCTCATCTCCATTTTGATAAAGACAGTTGAGGCTCATCGCACTGATTGGGACCTAAAGCTTACATCAGCTTTATGGGCTTATCGTACTGCGTATAAAGTTGCTATTAATTGCACACCGTTTAAGATGGTGTATGGCCAAGAAGTTGTTATGCCATGGGAGTTTGTCATTCCTAGTCTTCGAGTAGCTTCTCAAGAAGGTTGGGATGGTAACCCCTTAGTGGAGCGATTATATATCCTGGAAAGGCTAGATGAAGAGAGGCAATTAGCTGTGCAAAATGCTCTAGTGGAGAAGGATAGGAGAAAGAAGTGGTTTGATAGCCATTTAAAGGATAAATACATCAAGGTTGGTGATAAAGTTCTTATGTACGGGGTACGTAATGAAAAGAAGAAATTGAAATACGCTGGTAAGGGACTATATCGAGTGTGTGAAATTACCCCGCAAGGTACCATTCGTGTGGAGACTCTAGATGGAGTTGAAACCATTGGATTCCTTAATGGGAGTAAATTCAAAAGATATTATGATCCTCTAAGCCAGGAAGAGTTGCAAGCCATCCATCAAAAGAAGGCTGCCAAGGAACAAGCAGAGCTTTAAAAAATCCAAGCAAGAGTTGAGGCTCGAGAACGACAACAACGTCTTAGACACCAACGAGAGGCTAATCTGGGAATCACGCCAGCATTTTTCGAGGACACAGATGACGACTCATTAGAATCTGAGCCACCCCTACGATACCCAATTGAGCTAAATAGCCCCTATGGGAAAGTACTTTACAATGCCTTATTAGATACGGGAGCTAAACACAATTTGTTATCCTATGGAGTTTGGTGTCAATTAGGGAAACCGACCCTATCCCCGAGTACGATGCAAGTCAAGGGCATTAATAAAAAGAAAACTGCTATTCTTGGAGTCCTTCAGACCCCTGTTGTCTATGACAATGGAAGCATAGTGCAGAGTTTTCTAGTCATGCCGGCAGGAGCTATGGAAGGCAATGTAAACCTGGGACGCACGTGGATGTTGGCAACCAAATGCACTATTGATTGGGATACTGGTAGTGTCACGACGCGACCACCAACTCTTACCCCTATCATTCAAGCAAAGTCACCTACGTTGCAAACTCTAGCAAAGTTGAAGGATAGCCAACATTCACAAGCCAAGGTGGTTAACTCGTCTTTGCCGGCTACCCATGAATCTAGCACTTCAACACTTGTAGTTGCAGCAAGAAATAATATTGCAAGTACTCAACCTGCACGACCTAAGAGTACATATCAATGGGTCCCCAAGGCCTTACTTCTATCTCAACCCTCCCATCCATTCCAAGAAAAAATTTCCTAGGAAAACCAAGAGCGCGCCCTAGGAGAGTCAAGACCAAATCACGATGGATTCCAAAACAACTATTAGAAGCCCAAGGCTACTATGATGGAAATAAACAAATTTGGGTACCTAAACGTAAAATGTGTCCTTCCCTATCGACAAAAAACCCATATGAGTCAAACAGTGTAATGCTAAAGCCAATGGCAGACCGTGGGAAGGGAAAGATCACATAATGCTACACACCTAGTCCAGAGCTAGTTTGGGCTCCAAGGCAAAACCAATTTATTCCACCTAGCTCAGGAAGGGGGGAGTTCCATGAAGCTTCTAGCTCCTCATGTAATACATCCATAGAGGTCAAAGCTTCTACACAGCCTCCATCTATAGTAGTGGACCTCCATGAAGCTACAAAAGAATCCACACCTCCCAGTGTTCAAGAATCACCTGATGAACCACTTCAAGTTCGATCCTGGGAGAGTACCTTACCACCCTTGCAACTTGACGAGGCACCTAGGGTAATAGAAAACTATTGGCAAAAATCCTCACCTATTACCAACTGGAACAATTGGTTTCAAAGGGTGACAAGCTCATTTCAAACGGTATGATCTACCCAAGGAAGGGGGGAGTGTTTGTGGACATCCATCATTCACTTGCTTCCCTCTCAACCTTTCTCCCTGACCTCTTAATCTCCGATCTTAGGGAATGTATATATAAAGCCTTATACTCACAAAAACAAGATAAAAAAGTAAAAGAGCAAGAGCCATAACACAAATCATAAAAACAAATTATGCACAAGAACACGAACCTTGTAACATTTGCACTCTAACCATCATCTATTTGTGTGTACAGATATGGCTAGTACGCTAGAGTCATCCACTCCTGCCTTGGGTGAGAGGTACCCTCGTTACTTTTCACAAATATTTCACATGGTCTTTCCAGTGCTTGCATGTGAATGGGATTTGATAGGTACGCTAGCATGTGAGAGGAATTTTGAGGAGTTAGAATGGCTGATACGTCTCTTGACCACGTCTGATCCATACTTAGTAGAGAGTGTTTCTCCCATTGCACAAGCCTACCCTTTTGACCAAGATGACTATAGGCATCTAGTGACCTTCTTAGTAAACATGGGCACCTATGATGAAGAAGAAAATTTACACGACTACACGGATGACACATATGGTCTCATGGATGATGACTTTGTTTATCTCGACGACGAGGATAAGGGTTTAGCCTTAGGGTTTCTCCCCAACCTCTACAATATCCTATTCCCTTGACTCTCTAGGGGGAGTGCAAATAATTAGGTTAGGGTTCCTTATGTTTTTTGTTGTGTTCAATAAGTGTTGGTACCTTTTTCCACTAATGTGCCTCCTGGAGGAATTCCTTTTGTTTTCTAGTGTGTACAGGAGCGTGTTGCTATTGGTAGGATTTGGACCTTCATGGAATCTTTATCTCAACTCACTCTTCAAATCAAACGCGACCATCGACACAAACAGGTGTTTCTTGTCCATTAGCATTGCCCCTTATCTTTTTTGCATCTATGATTGTCAGCTTTAATTGTGATTGGTAGCCTAATATTCACCGCATTTGCTTAGTATCAAACATTTAATTCAATGTAATTTTTTGTCATAATCACTTGTCTAGGTTTAAAAATCAAGCAATCCGACAAACTAGTTTTACCAAGTTAGGTGTTAGAAATCTTCTCTTAATACCATGGGGAACACCTTCCTAATAATTAATGGTTACTTAGGTTCTTAATCCGATTTAGGCAGCATTGTGTGAAATGTACTAGGGCTTTCTAGTGGGCTTGACCCTATTGACCTTTAGCTTAAGTATTATAAAGGGAGTTTACTAGTGTGATGAGCTGGGGAGGTGTATCAGTGTTATATGACCCCCCAAAGTTACAAAATTAAAATGCTGAAAATGAACAAACAAAAAATCAAAGTGCCACACTATAAAATCTTAAGCTGGAAGAGAAATCTCAGCTTGATTTGGTACTTCACTCACATGTATTGCCTATGGTACTAGAGCCCTAGAGGTTCCCAGTATGGGCGCTTTTACTTAAAAAGCAAAATTGAATAACTGTTAAAAGACTTTGGGGGGTCAAAGAAAAAGTAATCAGTCAGGCGATGATTTCATGAGAAATTCCTTTTACGGTAGCTTAACTACAAGGTCTTCTAGATATAGCCTCTAGTCAGCCCTCGAACATGAATACTTGGCTCTCGCGATTAAACAACTTAACTGACCACAGAAAATTAAGAAGCTTACCCATGGTATTAATATTCGATCTCTAGTGCCTTTCGACTGTCAAATTAGCGACCCCAGACTTGTTTAATTTTTTACCTTTACATCTGTTTATGCATTTGATTACATTGCAATTTAATGTTCATTGCTGACAAATTGTTTGAAATTCTTTTACCAATCAATTTGTCTACCTAAAACTGTATATGCTTTTTACTCACTTATGAGAATGCATTTACTGTGCCAATGTTGTTAATTTTGCAGTGGCTGAAGAAGGCTAAGGACATTCATCTCAAATGCTCTTCCACCTCGACGAACGAGCTTCAACTCAATACCTTCCGAGGACGGAATCTACATCAGGAAGGGGGGCATGTTAACCCTCACGGCTCACGGACACCCCATCACCTACGACGAACGTGTATTATGTATTTGGTAGAGTCAGGTACC
Organism: Adiantum capillus-veneris; assembly: GCF_014529385.1. Taxonomy (NCBI): domain Eukaryota; kingdom Viridiplantae; phylum Streptophyta; class Polypodiopsida; order Polypodiales; family Pteridaceae; genus Adiantum; species Adiantum capillus-veneris. The sequence continues at coordinate 28,223,266 of NC_140937.1, read as the reverse complement.
GGGCTTGTCGGACCAATAGGAAAAGCGTAAGAGTGATCGCCGATGAGAGGCGCACTCTAACTGGGACATTCAAGGGATTAGTTGGCTAAGCATGGGCGCCCAAGTGTGAATGGGGTGAGCTCATATAAAAGCCAACTAAACCTAAAATTCATGCATTCTCTCATTTGTGCAATAGAAGAGTGCTCTTGCTCCATCTCCATCTCCATCTTCTTCTTCTTCACCTCCTCGTGTGTGTGTGTGTGTATGTGAGAGAGAGAGAGAGAGAGAGGGAGAATGTGTGTGCAATCGAGCATTACGAAGGCATGACGGCGGCGAAGCGGTTGAGTGCGGCACGACTGCAGCTTCTTCTTCATCGCGGCGAGGAATCCTCCACGGTAGGAGCATAGAGCGGTGAGTGACACACCATTGCCCTCTTTTGAGCTTGCTAGATTAGTCTTGTTGTGTGCTGGGAGCCATTTGTGGCTCGCACACGGTGTATCGGTAAGTCCCTTGCTTCGACAGTGAGGCAAGGAGCGCACAGATCGTGTGTCCAGTAATGCATTATATAGTACTTTCCCATAGGAGCTATTCAACTCAATTGGGTATCGTAGAGGTAATTTAGAGTCTATATAATCATCATCTGCTTGAACTTGGAATGAATGTGTAACTCCCAAATTAACTTCTCGTTGGCATCTAATATGTTGTTGTCGCTCTCGAGCTTCAATCCTGGCTTGTATCTTTTTTAACTCACCTTGTTCTTTTGTTGCTTTCTCTTGATAGATGGCACATAAATCATCTTGGCTTAGGGGATCATAGTATCTTTTGAATTTACTCCGATTGAGGAATGCAATGGTTTCAACTCTTTGTATAGTCTGCACACAAAGGATACCTTGTGGGGTAATTTCACATACTCTATATGGTCCTTTACCAGTTGCAATTGGATCTCCAATGCGATGAGCGAGCATGGAGAGTAGCTTTGGGATGAAGCTCCTGCTCTCTCTCTTTCTCTCTCACTGTATTTTATTTATTTTCTTTTTGTTACACACTCTATACATAATAAATTTATCACTGACTTTGATGTCCTTGTTCTTTACATGACAATCCAACCGGTTCTTTCTCCTATCTTTCTCCACAAGGGAATTCTGTACAACCAACTACCTCTCTTCCTCTAGCATTTCTGTACAACCAACTACCTCTCTTCTGTAAAGAATGAGGATGCAAGAGATACACAAGACAAGCACAAAGCACACAGAGATGGAAAGCTTCTTCTTCTTCTTCACAGAAAAGAGAGTACAAAATGACTAAGTGCTAAAGCTGAAAAGTAGCACATATGTACATGCGGTCACTAAGTGTGAACTCGCTAGAAGCATACTAGGCTGGCACTATAAGTGTAGTCCAGCTGTAGAATCACTGGCAGAGATCCTCCGTGTCGGTCACCTAACGTGCCAGTGAGTAAATGCCGTAAGCGGCCAAGACCCGTAGTGGATGCCAGCTCAAGGTGTAGAGCTCGACATCTCAACACTCCCCCTCGAGCTCTGCATGTCTCAGAGTCCAAGCATAGTCCGAAAGCATCGAAGATTCTCAGCTCCGAGGGCCTTGGTAAAGATATCCGCTATCTGCTCCTCTATGCTGACGTAGACCAAGTCGATGTCGCTCGCCAACACTCGCTCTCGAACGTAGTGGTAATGGACCTCTATGTGTTTGGTCCTAGCATGGAACACTGGGTTCCTAGCCAACTGCATGCTGCTGAGGTTGTCACAATGAATGACAATCTGCTGGTCCACCTGCACTCCCAAGTCCTCAAGTAATGTGTATAGCCAAGCTACCTCGCACGCCGCAACTAGTGCACCTCTGTACTCGGCCTCTGTGCTCGATAAAGCAATCGTAGGCTGCTTTTTGCTGCTCCAAGTAACAACAGCACTCCCAAAAGAGAACATGAAGCCACTCGTAGATCTCCTATCAACAATGCTACCTGCCCAATCTGCATCTGTATACCCATACAATGCTAATGGTGTATCTGTTGCATAGAACAATGCGTAGTCAAGAGTACCTTGCACATACCTAAGTGTGCCTCGTACTCCATCCAAATGTGGCTTCCTCAGAAGCTGCATGAACTGACTCTCCAAGCCTACTGTGTAGCTCAAGTCTAGCCTTGTGATAGTCAAGTAGATTAGACTACCCACAATCTTCCTGTACATGTTGACATCCTCAACAACATCATCCTTCTCTACACTCAGCTTTGCATTCACATCCAAGGGAATAGAAATTGGCTTACAATTCATACCATACTTTGACAACATGTCTAAAGCATACTGTCTCTGTGATAGCCATACACCCTCTAGAGTCCTGATCACGTCAATGCCAAGAAAGTAGCGCAGCTCGCCTAAATCTTTCATTTCAAATTCTTGTTTGAGAAGACCCTTCACATGGTCAATCTCCATAGCATTGTCACCAACAATAATAAGGTCATCTACATATATGGTAATGACCACAATCCCCACATCACTCTCACGTACATAGAGTGAATGATCAGCATGAGCTCTCCTAAAACCAATACTGACAAGATACTTGGCAATCCTGTCATACCATGCTCTAGAGCCCTGCTTCAAACCATAAAAATCTTTGAGAAGTCTGCATACATAATCTGGGTAACCTGGATCGACATAACCAGGTGGCTGATCCATATACACTTCCTCTTGCAACTCACCATTCAAGAAGGCATTCTTTACATCCATTTGATGCATAATCCATCCTCTAGATGCAGCCACTGCTATGACATCTCTCACAGTCGTCATCTTTGCCATTGGAGAAAAGGTCTCCTCATAGTCTATGCCATACGTCTGTGCATAACCCTTTGCGACCAGCCTTGCCTTATGACGCTCAATGTTACCATCAGCCTTATGCTTGGTTTTATACACCCATTTACATCCAATAGCTTTCTTGCCACTTGGCAATGGCACCAACTCCCATGTGTCGTTTGCTTCCAATGCAGCCATCTCTTCATTCATTGCATCATCCCAATGCACATTTCCAACTGCATCCTCAAAACATGTGGGCTCCACATCCTGTATCACCTTAGCCATGTAGGCTTGGTGATGCGCTAGATACCCATCATAAGTCAATTTTTGAACTGGATTTCTGACTCTATTAGATCTGCGCGGTCCTGGGTCACTCCTTTGCCCTCTAGCATCTTCTTGTACTTTCCTTACAGCAGGTGTCCTGACAGCCGGAATTCCAAATTCCTCATCAAGACTTTGTTCAGAACCATCTGAATCCATGTCTACATGTGAAAAACCTGATGATGCATCAGCCATAAAGGGAGGTTCATCAACCTTTTCCTTTCCTTTTCGTGATACATTCCCTGTACCTGCTGGTGGAGTAACCTGCGTACGTAGTCTACCATTCCATGGCTTCTCAACAGATCCACGAGAAGAGGACTCTTGTGGTCCACTCAAAACCTGTGACTGTGGCCTCACATTTTGTACGACCACATCATCTTTTACATCAGCCACAATAGTGCCATGTGCATTACTGTACCAGCTGCTCATCTCATCAAAGACTACATCTCTGCTCACTCGTAATTCTCATGTAGTAGGATTGTAGCACCTGTACCCCTTTTGTTCAAGGTAATATCCCACAAGAATACATTTCTCTGCTTTAGGATCCAATTTCCTACACAAATCATCTGGTACATGCACGTAAGCTATGCATCCAAACACTTTCAAGTGTGCCAAATCAGGCTTTGTACCTGTAAACTTTTCCTCAGTCGTTACATCATGCACTGCAGCTGTAGGTGTCCTGTTCATAATGTACACAGCTGTATTTACAGCTTCAGCCCAAAAATGATGAGGCATGTGCTTCTCATTCATCAATGCACGTGCAACCTCTGCAATGTGCCTATTTTTCCTTTCTGCGACCCCATTCTGCTGTGGAGTATATCTGCATGTAAACTGCCTGCGTATACCATGCATTCGCAAAAAATCTGAAAAATCATTGGAGAAGTACTCTCCCCCTCCATCTGACCTCAATGTCTTGATTTGCATATTTGTCTCCTTCTCAATCATGACTTTGAAGTCCTGAAAGTGACCAAACACTTCACTTTTGTTACGCATGAAGTAGACCCATACTTTCCTTGTATGGTCATCGATGAAAGAGACATAATACATGCAGCCATGTATACTTGCAGTATCGGTTGGACCCCAAACATCTGTGTGCACCAACTCAAGTGGCTTTTTACATAAATTGCGCTCATGTGGAAATGAGCCCTTTGGCTGTTTTCCAAACTGGCATGTTGCACACACTTTATGCATACCATCCACCTTGAATTTGGGCAACCCTTTTACAATCTGTTTTGATTGCATGCTGCGCAATCTCTGCTCATTGACATGGACAATGCGTTTGTGCCAAATGTCAACATCAGCCACAACACCTGTGCCCTGTGCAAATAATGCAACTTTTACCTCAGGAATGTCTACATTCAGCATAAACATTCTGCCCACACATTTGCCCTCTGTGATCAGCTTACAGCCATTCTGGAAATCTTCTACATAACAGCCATTTGGATTGAAGCGAACCTGCAAACCCTGCTCAACCATTTTTCCAACAGAAACAAGATTCTTTGTAATGTTTGGGACATGAAGTACATCTGCTAAGTACTTTGATTTCCCACTCTTCGTATTTAGAGGTATGTCCCCTACATGAGCAATGGGGTGAGCTGTGTCATCTCCTGTCTGCACATAGCCTGACACATCTGGTTTGCGCATATCTCTAAACCACTCTCCACGAGATGTCATGTGATTAGAGGCACCTGAATCCACATAACAAACATCATCTTGGGTGGAATTCTCTGCAGTCATTGTATTTATTACATGCTGCATAACAAACATGCGCTCGTTTTTGCTGTCATCTGCATCTCTGCTAGTAGATGCATAGTTGCCCTGTTCTCTCTTTCCACTTGCTTTTCCCTTTGGACAGTCACGTGACATGTGACCTCTTTCACCACAAGTCCAACATTCTCTGCTATCTGGAGTATGTTGCTGCCTGCTTGATCTTGCACCACGAACTCTTTGACTCCCCCTGCCTTGAGACTGGTTTCCCCTGCCACCTGTATTGTTTTGATTTGATTGACCTTCTAGAAATTGGCCCCTGCAACCCCTTGGGCCTCGACCACGACCTCTACCTCTACCTCTGTTGGAGTTAGAATAGAAGGCCTGTTCAGAATTATTTCTGCCATGAGATGAAGATGTGTCAAGGTTCTTCTCCTCAAGAATAAGCATAGAAATCAAATCTTGGAACATGGGGATGTCGTCTCTCGTATTCATGGAAGACCTGAAATGTACATACTCATCTCCTAGGCCATCCAAGCATGCACGGACAATGTCATCGTCTTCCACTGAGACTCTAATAGATCCAAGAGCCTCAATGATACTCTTGATATTCAAAGCATAATCATTGATGGAGAGTTTGTTTCCCTTAACCTGATTTAGCTCCGACTTTAGTTGAAGCTTCCTGGCCTTGGTGTTCACCTCGAACACTCTGCCTAAGTTTTTCCATGCAATGGCGGGGGTTTCAGCATCCTATAGATAGCCCATCATGCCATCTGTGATGATCATAGAAAGCCAATACATCACTTTGCTCTAGCCTTGTTGCCAGTCCCTCAAAGATTTCCTTTGTTAGGCTGTAGCATTTGCCTCGGGAATCTCTGGTTCCTTTTCATTGTCTCCTTCTACATAGTCCCAATAACCTTTTCCTTTTAGGAAATTTGTTATTCTCGACTTCCATGCAGGGTAGTTATTTTTCTCAAGCTGCTCAGTAACAATCTGACTGAAACCGTCAGACATCTTGAAGCACTAAGACAAAATAGCTGCAATCTGCAAAAACTTGCAAATCTGCTGAACCTGCTATCGTGGTACCTGTAACGCTTTCTACACTCAACGAGTGTCCACAATCAAACGTACATACAACCACTGTACTTGTACAGTAAATCTCTGTGTACTGCACTTTGGAGACCTGTTCAGAAACTTGGACGAAAAACCTGGTCGTGGATTGCGAATGAAGGGATTGTGATGCTCTTGCTCTCTTAGCCTCTCTTGCCTGCACCAGGCTTTGATACCATGTAAAGAATGAGGATGCAAGAGAGATACACAAGACAAGCACAAAGCACACAGAGATGGAAAGCTTCTTCTTCTTCTTCACAGAAAAGAGAGTACAAAATGACTAAGTGCTAAAGCTGAAAAGTAGCACATATGTACATGCGGTCACTAAGTGTGAACTCGCTAGAAGCATACTAGGCTGGCACTATCAGTGTAGTCCACCAGCTGTAGAATCACTGGCAGAGATCCTCCGTGTCGGTCACCTAACGCGCCAGTGAGTAAATGCCATAAGCGGCCAAGACCCGTAGTGGATGCCAGCTCAAGGTGTAGAGCTCGACATCTCAACATCTTCCTCTAGCATTTCGAGGATATATAAATTCTTGACTAATGGGTTACTATCCCAACCTTCTTGAGACGTTACTCAAAGACTAGGAATGACAAACTCCCATGACATTACTATTTCTTGACCATACACCATTTTAAATGGTGTGCAATCAATGACCACTTTATAAGCAATACGATAAGCCCATAGAGCTGATGTAAGCTTCAAGTCCCAATCTATACAATGAGCCTCTATCGTCTTAGTCAAGATAGAAATTAGAGTCTTGTTGGTGCTCTTAGCTTGGCCATTTGCTTGTGGATAATAAGGTGTAGACTTATGGTGGGATATCATGAAATCTCATGTGAGTTCTTTTATCACTTCATTTATAAAATGGGTAGCATTGTCCTTCACAATCTCAAAGGGATATCTGAATCGTGTAATAATGTTTTCAAAGAGAAATTTAGCTATTTTTTATTACCATATACATCTCGTAGTGATGTGTGTGAACACACTTAGGACCGCTCTGGCATTTTTTCCCTCACTAGGAGGTTTTTTTCCCCGTGCATTGTATATACGCCCATCACTCTAGGGATATATTATCTTTCCATTGCACATTAAGTAATACACTCTCTCTTGTGTGCCTTGATCTTCCTTCATCTTCTCTAAGCTATGTGTGTTTCCTTGCAATCCTGATTCAACAATTGGTATCAGAGTAGGTTGCATTCTCTTGGGCTTAGTCACCAGCAGCTCCAATACATACATGCTCACTTTATCCAATTTCTTTGAGCTTTAATGAGCATCAGTAGATCAACAAATACTTTGAGAGATATCGTAGAGCTTGCTCTTCTTAGATTTTTGATTCGGGCTCATTTTGGCCTATGTTTCTACTGCAAGCAGTGTTGTGCAGGCAATAATGTCATTTTGTGTTGAATTTTTGTCAGTGCCGTTTTTTGCATAACACGTCCTTTATAGTCTTCTACAGGTTGTGCTATATAGCACGTGTTGGTCTCGCTTAATTTCTCCTATTTTTGGGCAGTTTTCACATTAAGTGTATGCATTCACCATGGCTGACAACAACACAATTATGTTCAAGATGTTTGCTTTTGAGGATAGATTGGATGGGGACAATTACCCTATGTGGGCTGCTAACATGATGCAACATGTCCTTGTGTCAAAGGGCATTTGGAATATTGTGAAGAGCATGATGTACGTCCTAGTTCTGAGAGGATGTAGGCGATGTTGTAGGTTTTGGTGGTAGGGTTGCTGCTGCCAGAGCTGTTTTGCCTACGTTTGAGCAAGCTCGTTGGGATGTAAGAGATGCGCAAGCTCATGTATTGATTTCATTTTCAGTGAAGTGCATTATTACTCCTCATATTTGTTTAGAAAAATATCCCAAATAGGCTTGGGATATTCTGGACGGTCTTTATGCAAGTCACAATGAGGCTAAAATTGCTTTGCTATGCGTAAAGATCTAATGGCAAAGATTATGCATGAAGAATATGAGATGGACACTTTCCTTGATGGTTTCAAGGATATTAATGAGCACATTTTTTTTGCAGGCAAAGTCATTTCTGATAGTTCCCTTTGCAGACTGTTCTTGATGCTTTGCCAGATTCTTACCAAACTTTTGCTACTACTTGGAGACTTATGATCCAAGGAAATCTAGAAGTTGTCAAGTTTGATGCATTATGCACATTGTTGTTGCAAGTGTCACTTTTTAGAAAAAACAGGGCTTAACAGTGTCTAGTTGAACATGCCTATATTGCTGCTCAAAGAAAAGGTGGTAATAACAATGTAGACACTTCTCATGGTTCTTCTACAAGTGGTAAATCACATGTTACTAATGCTTCTACTGGCAACAATTCATTTGGAAATTTTGGTGAAAAGGGCAAAAATAAGATGCATTGCCATTATTGTAAAGCTAATGGTCACTTGATTAAGCAGTTTCCTAAGTTGAAGGCAAAAGAGGCTGGTTCCACTACAAATGCCACTATTGTTGAGTCTTTTTTGTAAGGAGATTGTGATGCTGATGTTGATGCAAAATGGGCTTTTGGTGCAGTGCACTTATGATCCTTCTCTTTCCATGATGCATGTATGATAGTTTATGTACATGCTCATGTGTGGTACTTTGAGAGTGGTGCTACAAAGCACATTATCTCTCATCATGACTTGTTTACCTCTCTCGAGGATGTCCCCCATGGGAATTCAATCACTTGTGCCAACAATGCCTCTTATCCGGTCAAGGGAGTTGGAAAGATTGTGCTGACTTATGAATGGCAATTTTTTTACACTTGTTGATGCACTTTATGTACATGAGATCAATAAGAACATTTTGTCTGTATCTGCACTTGCTAGACTTAGTCTTGTTGTGGAATTTGTGGATGACAGATATACAATTCATGATCTCAGTTTTGGTGATGAGATTGTTGCATTAGGCAATTTATATCGTGGTTTGTATAAACTCACTTTGTATGACAAGTGTGGGTAGAATATTTCAAATGTAATTGTGGATTCTAAGGCTATTTCAGATGAAAAAATTTGGCATGCACGTTTTGGGCATCTGAATTTTGCCAATTTATTGCGTTTGAAAAAATCTGATATGGTTGCTTCTTTGCCGCCTCTTGAAGCACCTATTAAGCATGTTTGTGAAGGTTGTATTTTGGGTAAGATGCAGTGTTTGAAGTTTCCAAATGATTGTTCAATTAGGGGTACATGCAGGTTGCATCTTGTGCATAGTGATGTTTGTGGGCCCATGAAAACTCCGTCCTTGTGCAATTACCTTTACTTTGTGACTTTCATGGGTCTTACTCCAGGCATGCATGGGTGTATTTGCTTAAGGAAAAGTCCAAAGTTTTTATGTGCTTCAAGAAATTTTTGTCTATGGCTAAAAATGTCTCTAAATGTACTTTGGGCACCCTCCGTTCTGATTGAGGGGGGGAGTCTATGTCTTTTGAATTTAATGTATTTTTGGCTAGTCGTGGGATAAAACACCAATGTACAGTGCCATATACACCTCAGCAAAATGGTGTTGCTGAAAGGAAGAACAGATCGCTTATGGAGATGGCAAGATGTATGGTCAAAAGTCAAGCTTTGCGACATTTGTTTTGGCTTGAGGCCATCATGTGTGCCACTTATGTACTCAATAGGTGTCCTATGAAAGCTTTGTAGTTTATGACTCCATATGAATCATGGCATGATGAAAATCCATCTATTGATCACATGCACATATTTGGGTGTTTGGCTTATGCTTTGGTGCCACAAACACAACACAAAAAATTGGATGATAAGGTTGTCATGTGCATTTTTGTTGGTTATAGTGTTGAAAGCAGAGGTTACAAGTTGTACCATCCACAAACAAAGTGTATCTTGGTTTCACAAGATATTGTGCTTGTGGAAGATTCTATTCAACCCTTGCTGTCATGTACTAGAGACAATAATAAGAACTCACAAGACATTTACGATAGTTTATTGCCTCTTTTTAGTGGTGGAAGTTTGAATGTAAATTCCAATGAGGAAAATGTACAGCCTATAAGGGTTTCTAAAAATGTTACAGATCAGCCAATTTTTGATGCAGATGTACATGATGAAAACACAAGTTTACAAGTTGAAATGAAAGCCAGATGGTGAGATTGATCGCTATAAGTCTCAAATTATTGCAAAAGGCTATGCATAATAGAAAGGCATAGATTATGAGAGACTTTTGCTCCCACTTATCGTATGACTATCATGCGTTTTCTATGTGCATTGGCAGCTCATTTTGGTTGGGATGTACATCAATCAAACATTGTTACTACTTTCTTGAATAGTGACATATATGAGGAAATTTATGTAACAGAGCCTCATGGTTTTGTCAAGAAAGGACAAGAGGATAAAGTGTGCAAATGTAAGAAAGATTTATATGGGTTAAATAAATCTCCTCGTGCTTGGTATGAGAAATCTGACCCTCATTTGGTCAAACAAGGATTTTGTAATAGTCAAATAGAAAGCACTTTGTATGTAAAGCGTGAGGGAGATGTACTTTTCATTGTTGTTCTGTATGTGGATGATTTGTTGATCACTCTTCCAAATGAGGCACATATTGTTGAATTTAAGGCTGATTTGAATGCTAATTTTAAGATGAAAGATTTGAGGGTGTTGCATCATTACTTGGGCATATAGTTTAAGTAGTGTGATGGTGGTATTGCCTTGTGTCAGACAAGTTACTTAGAGACATTGCTATGTAAGTTTGGACTTAAGGATTGCAAACCTATTGCCACTCCCATGGAAACAGGTTTGAAATTGAGTCTTCATGATGCGGGTGATTTTGTTGATGTCATTCTTTACTAATCTGTTGCTGGATGCCTTATTTATGTATGCAACATAAGGCTAGATATTCAGTTTGCAGTCTCATAGGTCAGTAGATTTATGGATAGCACATGGTGTAAGCATTGGTAGGCTGTCAAGTGGATCTTTCTCTACTTGAGTGGCACTTTACATCTTGGGTTGTTTTATCCCAAGGGGGCATCATTGCCTCCAAATTTACATGCTTGTTTGGACTCAAAGTGGGCTGGTTGCTTTGACATGAGAGTGTCGACAAGTGGTTTTTGTTTCATGCTTGATAGTTCATGCATATCATGGTTGAGCAAGAAGAAACCTATTGTGGCCTTCCAATTGTGAGGCTGAGTACAGGAGAGTCTTCATAGCTATGATTGAGTGTGTATAATTGAGATGCCTTATGGCTGATTTGGGTGTTAAACAGGAAACCACCAACATCATCTACACTGACAATCAGAGCGCATTGGCAGTTGCAAGGAACCCAATTTTTCAAGCTCGCATAAAGTAGATTGAGGTGCATTACCACTATGTCAGGGAGAGACTCTCAATAGGAGAGATCATCTTGGCTTATGTGCCAACACTGGACAACCTCGTAGACCTTTTCACAAAGGAATTGTCTCATAAGAAGTTTGAAGCTTTCTGCAAAGCTTTGGGCTTACTCCCCTTTGTGGACTGATCATGTTCTCAGGGCATGACACTCCCCTATACTTTATATGCCAGCTCTTGTTCACCGCATCACTCCTGGGGGGGTTTGTTACCATATACATGTGGTAGTGATGTGTGTGAACACACTTAGGACCGTCGGGCATTTTTCCCCTCACTCGGAGGTTTTTTCCCCGTGCATTGTATATACACCCATCACTCTAGGGCTATCTTACCTTTCCATTGCACACTAAGTAATACACTCTCTGTTGTGTGCCTTGATCTTCTTTTGTCTTCTCCAAGCTGTGTCTGTTTGCCTACAATCCTAATTCCAACATTGTCTTTGCGTCGGCCTTGCGTGTAGTTTTAGCTTCAGTCCATTTTGTCACATAGTCAGTGGCCATGATGATATATCGGGATTGAGTATTATGAATTGTTGGACTAATTGGACCTACAAAGCCTAAGCCCCACTTTTGAAATGGTTGGGTTACCTTAATAGGATGTAGAGGCATCTTATCTTTTCTTTGTGGTTTTACATAACATTGGCTTTCATCACATCCTTTTGTAAAGAGTGATACATCCTTAAATAAAGTCGGCCACCAATAGCCTGATTGCAATACCTTTTGCGTAGTCAATTCTTCTGAAAAGTGACCACCAGCTACATCCATGTGTGCTTCTTGGAAAATGTAGAAATATTCATCGTCATGGGCTCAACATCTAAGAATATCATCTTTTCCTTGCTTATAGAGAGTTCTTGTCATAATAATCAATATCTAATTCTCCTAAATGATTTTCTCATATTAAACTGATCATTTAATGTGGGGAAGTGCAAGGGGAGAAAAAGCTAGAATATTGGCTAAGCTAGTAGACCGGCCATAATAGGGATCCAAAGGAGAGAAAATAGGGATCCAAAGGTGGGGCCATCTGCAAAAGAGCCATGTGCAACAATGGGCTAAAAAGACCCTAAGGTTCATCCCATTAAGACTTCCAAAATGCTAAGGTTCCAAAATTCAAAGGTTGTGTCCAAAGGTCAACCCTAGGGGAAATTGGATGCTTTGTGTGTGTAAAAAAAGTCTTTGCATATCCCTACATGGGAGGGGGCGAGCCCTTCTTCTAGGGGATGAGAGAGAAAGTCACACACACACACACACACACACACACACACACACACACACACACACACACACACACACACACACACACACACACACACACACACACACACAGGCTCCCTTTACACAAAGGAAATTAGGGACACATGTCATCTCCCTAGCCCAGATTCCCACAAGGTGTGCCCAATTCCTATTGGATGGCCTTGGAGGTGGACCAATGAGAATTAGGCTAGAGTAAATCTAGTTTAATTAATTTAAAAACACTTAATAAAAGAACCAATGAGAATTAAGTCTCCTAGAAGACTATTGGACAGTCTCCCAAGGGGTCCAATGAGCATTCAGGAGCCCAATGGCTTGCCTAATTCCTATTGGCCAGGAGGCAAAGGGGTCCAATAAAAGTTGAGTTTAATTATTAAATTACCTAAAGATCTCACAAAAGGGGAAAGGGGGACACATGTCAGTCTATCACTTATGCTGCTTAATAGCCATTGGCTTGTTGACTTGGGGAGGTCCAATGGGGAGCCTGCAAGAGCAAATAGTAAGAGGGCTCGGCCAAGAGAGAGAGGGGGCTGATTTTTGCAAGGCATTATCACACACACACACACTCACACAATCTCATGTGTGAGGAAAGAGAAGACTATCTCTTCCCAAGCTTTAATGGAGAGCTCATCACCTACTCCAAGCTTGTGAGATAGAAGCCTACATCGACACACTCTTGGCTTGTGGATGCAAATCCAACCAAGAGCCAAGCTTCAATGCATGCTCATCTCCTCTACCAAGCTAATTACTAAGCTAAAGCTATGCTAATATGAGTGATTATGTGAGGAGATGTACATCTTTCTCGTAAGATACTCCTTCCTCTCAATCTACTCTCATACCCTGCTAGCTCTCACCATCTTCGAAGGTGTGTGAGCTCTTGGGTCTGAGAACAGGGATAATTGAAGTTGTGTTTACTAAGTGTTTTGCTTAGTGCATGAAGCTTTCATCTTCATTGCACTAGCTAGTCTTGAAGGAACACAAAGAATTGTATTGTACAATGTCTCTCTTGATGGGAGAAACCATAATACAAAGCCTTTTGGAGTGGGGACCGGCTCCATGCAAATGCGGTCCTCAACTGTTGTCAATAGCTTAATTTCTCTCTCTTTTGAAAGTATTGTTGATGCTAGCTATCTAACTAGGTGTTATGCTTTTTGTTGCTCTCTCCACCCAAGCACTCTTGTAATTCTCATTAGGAATCTATTCTAATGAAATGCCCACTATGTTCATGCTAATTTCCGCTACACATAAGTTTTCAGACCATTAAATGTTACATCGGTATCAGAGCACAAGGTTTCTTTTTTCTTGCTCAAGAAGGGAGGTCCTCAAGCTAGCTATAAATGGTTGGTATTATTAATTGCCTGTGAGTAAGTAGAACAGGGATTTTTCAGCCTTGCAGTGCGCCTGCCTTTGTGCAGTTAACGAGGCATCACCGTCGAGAGCTATGGTCTTAATAGTGGAGTCCTACGGGGCTTGCCTACGACTTAACCACTATTGAGCTATTAGAAGCTTGACAGGAGCTGGTGCTGTTTTGGTGTCGAAAGACCCTCTCTTCTATTCCTTGCAATTAATGGTATTCGAGTCGCGGGTACAGTAGCTTGAGTGCTTTTTCTAAAGGGGTAAAGAGGTAATGTCATAATAATCAATATCTAATTCTCATAAATGATTTTCTCATATTAAACTGATCATTTAATGTGGGGAAGTGCGAGGGGAGAAAAAGCTAGAATATTGGTTAAGGTAGCAGACCGTCCACAGTAGGGATCCAAAGGGGGGGCCATCTACAAAATAGCCATGTGCAGCAATGGGCTAAAAAGACCCTAAGCTAGAATATTGGTTAAGGTAGCAGACCGTCCACAGTAGGGATCCAAAGGGGGGGCCATCTACAAAAGAGCCATGTGCAGCAATGGGCTAAAAAGACCCTAAGGTTCATCCCATTAAGACTTCCAAAATGCTAAGGTTCCAAAATTCAAAGGTTGTGTCCAAAGGTCAACCCTAGGGGAAATTGGATGCTTTGTGTGTGTAAAAAAAGTCTTTGCATATCCCTACATGGGAGGGGGCGAGCCCTTCTTCTAGGGGATGAGAGAGAAAGTCACACACACACACACACACACACACACACAGGCTCCCTTTACACAAAGGGAATTAGGGACACATGTCAGCTCCCTAGCCCAGATTCCCACAAGGTGTGCCCAATTCCTATTGGATGGCCTTGGAGGTGGACCAATGAGAATTAGGCTAGAGTAAATCTAGTTTAATTAATTTAAAAACACTTAATAAAAGAACCAATGAGAATTAAGTCTCCTAGAAGACTATTGGACAGTCTCCCAAGGGGTCCAATGAGCATTCAGGAGCCCAATGGCTTGCCTGATTTCTATTGGCCAGGAGGCAAAGGGGTCCAATAAAAGTTGAGTTTAATTATTAAATTACCTAAAGATCTCACAAAAGGGGAAAGGGGGACACATGTCAGTCTATCACTTATGCTGCTTAATAGCCATTGGCTTGTTGACTTGGGGAGGTCCAATGGGGAGCCTGCAAGAGCAAATAGCAAGAGGGCTCGGCCAAGAGAGAGAGGGGGCTGATTTTTGCAAGGCATTATCACACACACACACTCACACAATCTCATGTGTGAGGAAAGAGAAGACTATCTCTTCCCAAGCTTTAATGGAGAGCTCATCACCTACTCCAAGCTTGTGAGATAGAAGCCTACATCGACACACTCTTGGCTTGTGGATGCAAATCCAACCAAGAGCCAAGCTTCAATGCATGCTCATCTCCTCTACCAAGCTAATTACTAAGATAAATCTATGCTAATATGAGTGATTATGTGAGAAGATGTACATCTTTCTCGTAAGATACTCCTTCTTCCTCTCAATCTACTCTCATACCCTGCTAGCTCTCACCATCTTCGAAGGTGTGTGAGGTCTTGGGTCTGAGAACGGGGATAATTCAAGTTGTGTTTGCTAAGTGTTTTGCTTAGTGCATGAAGCTTTCATCTTCATTGCACTAGCTAGTCTTGAAGGAACACAAAGAATTGTATTGTACAATGTCTCTCTTGATGGGAGAAACCATAATACAAAGCCTTTTGGAGGGGGGACCGGCTCCATGCAAATCCGGTCCTCAATTGTTGTCAATAGCATAATTTCTCTCTCTTTTGAAAGTATTGTTGATGTTAGCTATCTAACTAGGTGTTATGCTTTTTGTTGCTCTCTCCACCCAAGCACTCTTGTAGTTCTCATTAGGAATCTATTCTAATGAAATGCCCACTATGTTCATGCTAATTTCCGCTACACATAAGTTTTTAGACCATTAAATGTTACAGTTCTTGCAATCAAGCAATAAGGTTTGCATTCCTAGATTAACTTTTGAGCTAAATCTTTTCAAAGATCTTTGGGGGAAACCCATTAACTAAAAAGTTGACAATCTTTTCACTCCATTCATGCATTATCTCAACTATAAATAGGGAAGTGTCAGGAAATTCATCATCAACTCCAATAGGGGCTTCACCATTGGATATTCAAGACAAATGATCTACCATAACATGTTTCTTCCAGCTTCTACAACAATAGGGAAATCAAACTCGCGTAGAATTAACAACCATCACATAATCCTTGCCGTGGAACATGGCTTCTTCACTAGATACAACAATGCTTGATGATCAACGTAAAACACAAACTTGGTAGCAAGAAGGTAACATCAAAATTTCTTTACAACATAAATCATAACTTAGTGGTGTAGTTCATCTCTACATCATTTAATTGGCAAATTGCAAAACTAATAGGGTAGTCTAATTTATGTTCTCTTGGTTGAGTTCAAACACACCCAATAGAAAAGTTTGATGCATCAATATGCACATGGAAAATTACATTCCAATCGAACACTCGTAGGATTGGGGCACTTTCAAGGACTTTTTCAATAACTCATAAGCATGATCACACTCCTTGGTGTAGTGAAACTTGATAAGAAGCTTGTACAATGGGCGAGCTATCTCAACAAAGTTTAAAATAAACTGTCGATAATAACCAACATGGCCCATGAATCTTTGAAACCCTTATAGTTTCTAAGTGGTGGCAAATTGGCAATGGCTTTGATTTTTCTCTCGTCTGTGGAGATCCCATTCTTGGACACTATATGCCCTAAAATGACTCCATGCTTAACCCAAAATTGGCATTTGAAAGGGTTCAATGAGATGCGATTCAATCTGCACCTTTTAAACACTTTTCATAAACTTGATAGATACCTCTCCCAAGAGGAATAAACACAAAGTTTGTCTAAGAAAGCTTGACAAAACTCCCTTAAATATTCCTTGAATACAATGTTTATTAGCCATTGGAATGTAGCAGGGGAATTTGTCAAGCCAAAGGCCATAACACAAAATGCAAACACTCCAAATTTGATTATAAAAGCAATCTTAGCTTGGTCCTCTAGTGCAATTGTGATTCGATTATAACGAGAGTACCCATCTAAAAAGCTATAAGCTCCTTGTCTTGCAACTCTTTCAAGAACATGTTCCAAAAATGGCAAGGGATAATTTCCAAAAATGGCAAGGGATAATGATCTCTGCTAGTAGCTACGTTAACCTTCTTGAGGTCCACGAACACTCTGAGTTTCCCATTCTTTTTTGGCACAATGAGTATTGGAGAAACCCATTTAGAATGATCAATAGGGTAGATGGATCCACATTGGATAAGTTTTTCAATCTCTTCTTGAACAATCTTTACATACTTATTTGGATTCATTGGGTAGAGTTGTTGCTGAACTGGTTTGGCAATGCTAATCATGGGAATTGTATGTTGCAGCATGGAAGGTGGAACACCCTACATATCATGATATGTCCAAGAAAATATATCCTTGAATTCTTTGAGAAGATCTTTAAGTACGTCCTCTTTAGTCTCAGTAAGGTCTTGAGAGATAAAAACTAGTTTAGAGTCCTCACGTGGTTTTGCTAATTCTATCTCCTTAACTACCATCGGACCATCATAAACTTCACTAGTTGTAGGCTTCGAACAATAGGCTCGACTAACGGTTTCCATTAGGCAACTAAACACACTAGGACTTGGTTGTGGGGTCGAGACATGTATGTTTTGGTTTGTATTTTCAAGATATGGGATAAGGTGTCCCTTCATCATGTTGAAATTTGAGGAAGAGTCACTAGCCACTGTGATGTGTGGATCTTGGGTTGAACTACATTGGGTCCAACTAAAGGCCCGAAACCTAACGTGGGTGGATAATGGGTTTGTGCATACTTTGAGGTACTCTCTAATTTCTCAAACTCGAGCACTCGTCCATACAATAAATTCATGTGATATAGGTACCCTAAAATCATTGACGAGTACCCTAAGAGGCCTCGCCACTAGCTATTTTGGTCTTTTCCACTTGACTCTGCTTGTTTTTTCTAAGTTTTTTGATGTGCATGACGTGGAGTAGGTCTTGTGATAGCTCAAAATGAGTGTATTGTTTAGAGGGACATGGCATGCTTAACAACACACAATTAGGCTACCCAAAGCTCTCATAATTTCCAAAATAGCCAATTTCTACTTGGACGTGTAGGCAAAAGGGGAAGTCTAAAG
The DNA here is from genome assembly GCF_014529385.1 of Adiantum capillus-veneris. Lineage (NCBI taxonomy): Eukaryota > Viridiplantae > Streptophyta > Polypodiopsida > Polypodiales > Pteridaceae > Adiantum > Adiantum capillus-veneris. The sequence continues at coordinate 28,205,202 of NC_140937.1, read as the reverse complement.
GAGGGAAAGGTGAAGCCTAAATCCCACATGCATCCTTTTGCCCTTGAGAAGTGGCATATCTATACTATTATAAAAGGGGAAGGGATCCCCACCCCCCTGACACGTGTCAACTCTTCCTTTATCCGGCCACCTTTGGCAGTGTTGCCTACAAGTGAGTGCGCTCAGTCAAAGAGAGAGAGAGAGAGAGAGAGAGAGAGAGAGAGAGAGAGAGAGAGAGAGAGAGAGAGAGAGAGAGAGAGAGAGAGAGAGAGAGAGAGAGAGAGAGAGAGAGAGAGAGAGGGACTACATGAAAAAAGAGAGAGAGAGATGGCCGGAGGCCGCCAGTCTATTAGTATATACAAGATGAGACACACTTTTTGTTGCGGGAGTGAATCACACCATCTATAAAGTGCATGTAACACAACCTAGATCAACATAATGTCAATCGAGGACATAGATGACACGATAGGCACACAGAGGAAATCTCTTTAGCTTGTCAGGCTGAAACCATCCTACACATACAACACTCTGGAAGGCCAACTAAACCACAATCTAGAGTCTCATTGCTCTCAACTACACCACCTAACCACATACACACAAACGGAAGCAAAGTCACTAAATCATGCCAAAATCATACGAAACTCAAGGAACACCATCCCCTCACCAGGATACACCTGTCCCTAAGCCTCTACACTCAAAATCCTAGCTCTAAACCCATCTACGAAAAACGCATATAAAGACAGAGCCAAATTTTGAAAGTGTCCGAAACTGAAATCTAAGAGTACCTATGCATAGCTTATGTCACTACGATTCTAATGACTAATTGTAGGCAGAAAACAAACATCGTTTGATATACTTATGGCCACGAGTAGCTCGTAGATGTGCGAGCGTGTATGCTCCGTTCCGCGAGGAACGCTTGGCATTGTCGCCTAGCTCTTGCCGAGGCTAGCACAATGTTGCAGTGGGATCTACTATGCGATGAGCGAGCAGGGAGTAGCGCCAGGATGAAGCTCATGTTCTCTCTCTTTCTCTCTCACACACAATCGACAGCAGCTTAAAACTTGATTATGATAAAAGTTCTGTGTTTACAAAAATGACCTAGGTACCTTATATACTAAGGTCACCTTAGGTTAAACCTAAAATAGAGTTTGAGGGTCAAATGGCTTTGTATTTACAATCTAAAAGTTCCATTGCACCCCGGCTTCTACAGTTGCACTACCTACTTATTACAAATGATGTTTATGACCATAATCCGCAGCATTTCATAACTCTCAAAGAATAAGGCTTTGTTGAGTTATGTCATGTTGTTGACCTAGCCATCAACACTCCCCCCCTCCACGATCATGTCATCCTGGACATGACCTGGTTATCAATGATGGTGCCGTCTTTGTTGTCATTTTCTTATCGTGATGAAGTATAGGCTATAGCCTTTGCACGAGCTCCTCCGGTTCGTCCAATTTGATGTATATAGTCTTCACATGATTTAGGAAAATTATAATTGATGACGAATTTTATGTCATTCACATCCATGCTCTGAGCTGTAGCATCTGTTTCTGTCATGATAGGTCTATTGCCAAATATAAATTCAGAAAGAACCCAATTTCGTTCAGCTTGACTCTTATCATCATGGATAGAGAAAGCTCCATCCATCACTTGCTCCATCAAATCTGTCAATTCTTTATAATTGTGATTCTCAGAAGCAACTTCTACAATCTGTTGAATTGAGTAATTTACTTTCAGATCTTGTGAGCCAATGACAACTTTGTTAGTATTTCTGTAAAAATTTTCTGGCTAAGCCTTCAACTTCTTTAGGCCAAGTTTCACTCCAATGCAAAGTCTGTTTGTATGCCAAATCTGGGAGATAATTTTTTTGATTTGAGGTTCAAGACCCATGTCCAACATTCGATCTTCCTTATCAAGTACAATCTTTTGAGATCCTCTAATTACTCATGTATGTGCTCTGCTTCATTGGTAACTCCTTTGTGCCTGCATCAAGGTGATTAAAGTCGCATTTGCCACTGTTAGCTTGTGTGTGCTTTGTAAATCATTATACTGCTTCTACTTGATACATGACTTAAGTAAAGCCTAACAAACCCCAGTTAATTCCCCAAGTTAGCAACTTGCTTCAAAAGGGCTTTATCCGACATTATCATGATAGATGACCATCGATGAGCTATCATTGTCCATTTGTCTCAAAATCTATATACATGATGTACAGGGTATGTAAATGGCTATCATGGCTTCAAATTTGAAAATTTTGCATCTTTGGCTAAGGGTTAAGCCCCCTTTTTTTTGTTGAACACTTAGCTTGTATTCTCTATTCATAGCCTCCCAACAAAGTTTGGCTTGATTTGGGCTTGTATTTCACATACAAGCTAACTTTTTGAATTTAGTCTCAAGAATGACTAATGGGCATCCTGGCACCTTCTGTTCTTGTCAGTACTGTTAGTCCAGTTTGTTTGTTAGGCTTCATTAAGCCACATACAAGATAGAAGATTTACAGTATGAAGATCTACTTCCTGTATATACGGCCTCGTAGTCACATGAAGTGGTTGATAGTAGGCAACTTTACACTTGACGGGTGCTTTCATTTAGTTGCATCTCCAACTTCCTTTGTCCTTGTAGTCCATCCCGGTTTTTTATGACCATTCTCAATCATTTTTGACCTCATGTTGTTGTCGAAGGTTGATCAACATTCTTTCTGACCTTTGACTTCTAGCCTTGTGCATATGGCTTTTGAGACATGCTTCGTGAAGTGTCGTCATCTTCTTGAACTTTCTTTGCTTTGTACTGCTGGACATCTCTTCAATCTTTTCTTCATCTGGATTATGGTTGTTGTTGTTTTTTTTAAAAAAATCTCAAAAATAACAAAATAAAACCAAAAATCAAATCAACTCAAAAAGCAAAAATTATTCTAATAGAATTTGAAACGCTATGTACACTGTACAATGTCCCTAGGGGCTCATATATGACTTTTGTCTCCGTACTTCTCTTGTGAATCTACTATGAGGGCATATACTCTGAATTTTGTCAAGAAATCATCACAATCAAACGCAAAAATTCAATACGACTCACAAAACATTTCCCTCTAATATTCATATATTAGGTCCACATTTAGAATGCCTCCCCCCCCTCCTATTTGGAGTCCTCCTTGACGAGAGGGTATTGCCAAGGGTATGTGTTGTGCTTGGGCAATCAAAAAATGTACCTATGCAGGCCTTGCAATGTAGCCCTATTATGCATACACAGTCAATGCATGGAAAAGATTTATGCTGTGGAAGATGCGGGTATAATCAATTTGCTTATTGGCATTTGCTGGTGAAGCTTCCTATCCTAAGCAATGTGTTGTTCTTTGAAGCTCCTGTGTTGTTCGCTTGATGGAAGGTTGTAGAGATTTTTTGAAGGCTTACTTATCAGTTCAATGTTTCTTTGGAATCCAGTTTAGCCTTGTGGTTGGTTTTTGTATTTGTCATTGTTCCTTAGAGTGCGTTCTCTTCTAACTATATTGTAATCATAGGAGGAATTGAAAGAATTCAAGCGGGGATGCAATGCCAGTAGTGTTATTGGTTTCCTTTGGGACCCACTTCTTTGTGATTACTGGCTGCTTCGTTGATGGTGCTCGTTTGGGAACCCATACTTGTCCCTGCTTCGTTTGTGTTTGAAGAGACTTCTTTGGGATCCACCTTGTCTTTGTGTGAGTCTTCAAAGGTCTTTGCTTCAGCTCTTGTACTCTTGGTTGAGGACGAGATTTAGACTTTGGGAGTTGATGCTCTAACTATTTTGGAATCCAAATGAACTCTTGACCTCTTTGTGCTTGAGTCAACTTCTTTTTGGAACCCAAATTTGAGTTATGCAAGCTTGCAACTTTGGGATTTTCTTAGCCGTTCTTGAAGACTTTGACTGTTTTCCTTTTGGCATTGGATCTTGTGATTTTTCATCAGAGATCTTTTATTTCTTGATCCATACCTGCTTTTGGCCAATCTCGCTCTTTGGTGTCTATATTTGTCGAACTTTTTGGGTCAGACTTGTTGTTCTTTGCTCTTGGCCTTCCTTGGTTGTTACTGAAGCTGCTAGCGATCGTGATGACCTAAGTTGTTGGTAGGGGATGTCGTAAGAATCATCACTATCGTTGTTATCCTTAGCAAGGTTGCATTCTAACACTTTCCCTTTGTGTTTTGACTGTTTATGGAAAGTTACTGTCTCTTTGCCCTTAGATTGTTGTTTCTGGGATGACTTTGGTATCCACTTGATTAAAGTGTTGGTAGCTCGTTGACATGGCTGTGTTCTTCTTGGTTGAGTCTTTTCTTTCTATATAATAGCCACATATGAGGGTGCTTGTTGCAGTTGCATTTCCACCGTGGATTTTGGAATCCACATTTGATGCATGTTATTCTTGTAGTGATGACATTGGTTCTTGGATTTCTGATCTGGACAATCATAAAACCGCAAATTAGTTAAAGTTTTGTGCTTATCACCTGTTGGGTCGTTTGGATTTCCGTTGTCGGTATCTTCTTGAAGCTCCAAGTGTTCTATAGAGTCATAGAACTCATCTTCTTTTTTGTCTTTGTTTTCTTGGGTTACACTCACTGCAAAGTAAGGAACGACATCAAAGCCATCTTCATCACAAAACTTCGTTGTTGGACTTTCTTGAATAGCACACACATCCAGAGTAGCTAAGATGTGTTCCCATCCATGTGGCTCTAATTCTTCCTCAGAAAAGGGTTCTGGGATATAGTCCTCACTTCAATTTCCCTTTCTAGGATGCCTTCCTCTCGTGTTAAGCTTCCGCATTGTGAAGTTCCACATATCCACAATTCTTTAGGCTTTCCCAACCATGCTGGAAGTTCTGATCTTGCTACAGTAGCGGAATCAAACTCTTTCATAGGTGTTCTTGTGGCATCCCTGTAACTATGGTCCTTCAAATTTACCCTTGTTGTGGTTTCCATATGTCTCAAGTAGATATGGTCATAACCCCAGTCTTGGATCATTTTCAGTTGTCGCATGAATGGTCTTCCTAGAATGATATCATAGTTGTTCTTCTTGCCAAAGTCAACAATAGAAAAGTTTTGCTCAAATTCAATGCCACAAGAAGTAACAATCACTTTTTCTAGTATTCCTATGGGTCTTTCCATGTGTCCGTCTGCAAGTTTCACTTTCATCCTTGTAGCCCTCACTACTGGTTTTCCCCATTTTTTCCAGACTTCTTTTCTTGCGATGGAAACGCCAGCTCCGCAGTCAAGGATTTCCATGGTTTTTACACCTTGGAATTCCACAGGAAGAGTAGTGTTCCCATTTTCTCCCTCATAATACTCTCCTACCTTGTTTAAAGGTACTGATTTAGTGTTTGGCTGAGGCATTCCTAGCTCTTTGATCCCTTCCTCGATTTGAGTCATTGGTATTTTAACACCAAATTTCTCTACGCATTTTCCCATAGTAGCCCACATGTTTGGTCGTATTCTAAGAAACTCGGCTAACTTTATCATACAAGTGATTGGGGTAGATAGAATAACTATCAATCCTTTTGAATCAATGACCTTGTTGGAAGACAGTCTCTGTGATGGGACTGCAACAACATCTGACTTGGCCTCATACTCTCCTATATAGGATGGTAGTGTTCTTAATGAATGGGGCTGACTGTCCATAGACTTTATAGATCCTTTGTCTCCCCAATATGACTCCACTTCTAAATTCATTTGAGATCCAACCTCAAATTCCTCTATTGGTGGAAGATACACTCCTCTTCTATCACCCGATTGGTTTACTCATCTGCTTAGCCCACTTGCTTCATTGGCCTCTCTGACTTGTTTTCACAATTCATCAAGACCATCTATGTCTTTACAACTCTCAGGTATAGCTATGTGAAAGCCCTTGGAAGCGTTATCCGTGGTATTCAACACTATACTTGGCTCTAATGCGGGGTCCTTGAGCTTTTGTCCATGCTTGTGACTAGAATCTAGCTCTTTTTATTCCTGGCTTGGCGGGATTACTGGTGTAGGTGGGACAGGGATCACACTCTCAGGTTTTTCAACTTGTGGTTCTAGTAAAGCTTGGGATTTTTGAATCATTTTCTTTCACATTTCAAGCCCGTCATTTTCTAGTTCCGCATATGGATATGTCATCCATCTCTGTTCTTGAGTTTGGTTGTTTTTGAGCCGTGTTTCTTAGTCTTTTAGGAGGTCGTCTAAATGCTCATTAACCTTTTTGATTAACACTAATCCTCCCAAACTAATACTTTTTGGCTCACTTTTCGTTGATGGTTCTGTTGGAGGTTGAGATGCCTCTGTCAGAGAAGGTGCAACCCTCTCCTCATGTTGTCTTATCTTCTCTTCAGCTTGAGTAAGCTTCTCAATTAGGGATTTTTTGCTCTCGTTCCTTACGTGCTTTCATCCTATCCTTTCTAGCTTTCCAGCTATTCTGTTTGCTCTTGGTTTTTTGACTAGGTGCAACAGTCTTTGGTCCACCTGTCTCTAGACTCGTGTCAGTTTCTATTTTCTCTGTCTCTAGGTTCTCAATAGCTTCGTTTTGAGCTTGCGCTCTTGTAACTACTTGAACTGGTATGACGTTGTCATTTTCCGAGCTATTGGCTAGCTGAACAATTCTTGAGACAGTTGGTGTGATCTTTCTGACTCGGTTTGGAATTTTTTGGACAGTCGGGGATCAAGTGAATGACACCACATTCAAGACAATACGAATTCACTTGTGTGATCTTTATTTGAGGACATTTTTTGACCAAGTGGTTGCCACGACTTTTGTGACAATCTATCTCTAGTTGAGGAGCTTCTTCTTCCAATTCCTCTTGGCTGTAAACAGGCTTTGACCTTGCTAAGCCTCTATTAGCAATGAACCTCAATGTCCTTTCACCCATCTCGTATCTTTTTTCTTCAGGTCAAAATGCAGGACGTGGAGGTTGTACCGGCCTCACCATTCCATGTGTTTCTCTCATCTTCTGTCTCTTGGAAGGAAAGTAACTACTTTGGTTGTTATAATACATTGTAGCTGGTACTAGCGCTTGTTTTTTGGACGCTTCTGTCACTGCGTATATCTCATGTCTATAGGAATTCTAGTACCCGGCAGTGGAGGTTGTTGTCCAAAGACAAGCTGTGGCCTTGCAACTCCTACTAGTCCTGGCGAATTTCCCATAGTGTATCTAGGTGGGGTAGGTGCTACTGGAATAGGTTGTACATACCTCTCCTTAGCATTTTCCATGCCGTAGTAATAGTCTTCTCTCATATGGTTTTTTCTTTTTCTCTCCATCTTGCACCATAGAGGTTCTTGGAGGTTACATTTGACTTGGCGGGACTGGGTACCTGCATCCAATCAAAGTTATCATTGAGCAATTCTTTGAGCTAATCCTTCTATAAGGTTCATTTTCTCGCTATATACGTCTTGACTTGGTGAATCACTCCTCTCAGAAGATGTGTCACTCTCACTCTTAGTATCATATCTTCTCAAGGTTCTGCTCTGATCTGGATAGGAGTAAGTTATAGAGGAAGGTGATGGTACATATGGTCCTTGAGGAGGCATGTCTTCTCTCTGTGATAATTTCATCTCTCATTATCGCTCTAGAAGGGAATCCAGGTGGTTCCCTTTTTGGAATTCTCATAGGAATTCTTGTGCTTGGTGGAGATATCTGTGGTCCTTCATTGAACAAATGTCCACCTCTATACAAGTCATGTTCTATGGTTGCATCTGGGTACAATCATGGTGGATAGATTGACATTTCAGCACTTGTGGCTCTTTTGGTCTCTGAAAACTAGTTTTGTGTACCCTAAAAGTTTGGATTTATGAAACCTAGAAAAATTCAGCTTTGAAAAAAGTTTTGGATTCTACTGTGTCTTATTGCCCGCAAGCTTTCTTCTTGGCTATACCTGACTCAATTTGGAGTTGTCTATCAAAAGTTAGAGCAGTTTTAGTGAACTACACTTGAAACAACATTCAAAACAGTTTCAGGATCAAGGATTTTTGCTCATTTCTTGACCAAATGTGACCCAACTTTGTTGAAACTTGATCACTAGGCTTACTTTATAGTGCTTAACACTTCTGTGAGCTCAGATGTAATTTCTGACCTCTACTTTGGCAATTGAGACATCATACGCATGTAAAGTCTATGTGCTCAGAATTTGACAAAATTTGGTATGTGAGCTCTTGTTGATGTCCTCTACCCACTGGTATGCTCAGTTTGTGAATTTGACCTTTATTTTGACACTTGACACTTTATATGTGTATAAAGTCTTTTGTGGAAGAATGAGGTGAATTTTGTTCCATTGATTCCTTATCACTCAAGCAACTCTCAACAAGTTTCACAATTCAATTTGGACATTTTTTGAGCAAGTTAAGACCAATACAAGCCTGCATCTGCAGTTTTCTATCTTTTGCTCTTTGCCAGCCCAAATGAGCTCCAAATTGTATGAAATTTTGGCTAGGGACTTCTTTTATGCTCTAGGACACTGAGGTATACTCAAATGTCTATTTTGACCCATCTGGCCTATGAGACTTCGTACGCGTATAAAGTCTACTGGCTCAGAATTTACTAAGATTTCTACCCAAGGTACTCCTTGATGCATACAACAAGATTATGTGATTACATCAAATTTTGGATGTCAAAATTGCTCAAAATCATCTCTTTTTCACCTTTTCGGTCTTGTATTTGCAAAATTCTCTTTAAGTGTAAAAGTATGTGTCCAAATGAGATGATATTTTGCAAGCAAACTTAATACATCATTTTCCAACCCCCTATGTGGTCAAAAGTGAAATTTGACTTTCAGATCTGGCCTTGAGACTTTATACGCGTATAAAGTATTTTGCTCATATTTTGACAAAATTTGGTCAGTAAGCTTGTCTTGTGGTGCTTAACAACTTGTTAAGCTCAGAATTCAATTTTGGTCTCTAAAAGTTCTCTTTAGACTTCATACGCGTATGAAGTCTAACTGGTCAGAATGAAGTGAGTTTAACTATAGAGCTTTCTCTCTATACCGGCAACTCACAGCAACTTTCAAAACTGAATTTTGATAACTTTTGTGCAAGTTATAGCCAATACAAGCAATCACTTGCCTAGACGCGTCTTTTGGTCTTTGCAAGCCCAAAAATGATCCAAATTTGATGAAATTTGGCCTATATGCTCCCTAAATGCTATAGATAACAAGGGTACACAGCTTTTGACTGTCAGATCTGGCCTTGAGACTTCATACGCTGTGAGCGGGATGGAAACACACACAACGCCTCTATAATGACCCGACACACACTCTTGGGATGATACACACACACATTATGGGGCACCACTCGGCTTACACAACCAGCCTGGCCGAGACAGGAAACACACAGACAGAGTGAGAAGAGAGATATTTCCCACTTGCCCACTCAACACTCACACATACACACTCACACACACACACTCTCAATTCAGCTCAAAGGAGGAAAATTGCTGTTGTTTAGACTCAATGAAGCTTAGCCCAACACCAATGGGACAAATAGGTTACACAGTATTGAGGAAATACACTAGATACAACCACAAAGTTAAGTAGAGGCTTCACTCACCGGAGAAGATTACACAGAAAAACAACAGAAAATCTGTGAGGAATTTCGCAAAATGGACAGCGCCATTGCGTCTGGAATGGCCTAAAACCCCACCCTACAATGTCACAACGCTCAAATCCGACCTCGGATGAGCAGTTCAGGGCCAAAAAATGCTCCAAAATGAGCAAAAACACAGTTGCGGCTGTTCCTCCTCTCTTCTCCACGTTTTTTCTGGTCTTCTCTGTGTTTTTTCAGTTCCCACACTTAGCTTTATTAGTTGGGCACCCCTTGCTTTTTAGATGACCTCAAACGGACCCCGAACAGGCCAAAAACTGACCTCGCAGTGCATAGTTGTCACTTTTTGCATCATCCGCACACCTGGCACTCATTTCTTTTCAATTATGCGTCTTGCAACCACGTGAAGTGGACCCAAAAAGTGGTCCTAATGATGACCTTTCTGCATAACTCTCACAAGAAAACACCCACGTTGTGTCCGTCCTCATCCGTGTGCAAATATTGACCCCGTTCGCCCTCCTGACGCCACTAGATGCCATCTAACGCACCTGCTTACCTCATGTCGTCGGCCCGCGGATAGATTCCTTGAGAAGTTTTACGCGCTATCAACTCCTCCTTATTGTAGAAAAAACACAGTGGTACTGGTAATAGTGAAAATCGATGCACTATGTACACCCTGTCCTACCTGTACACATGTGGGCCCCACGTAACCACCTGGCTCTGAAAATGGGCAATTCTTTATTTGATGTACCATGCATGTATATGTACATATGCGCAATCCCTTGCTCCAAAAAAATCCTGACATAATTTGCCCATCCCCTAGCCTGCTATATCATTCATGATCACCAGCAGCAAAGAGAGATATGAGACTCGCCGCATCACAGGTCTCCTCATCCCTCACCAACACTGCTTGATCCATAGACAACTCATCTTGCTCTACCATCATCAATCTAGCATGGTACAATTTAAGACGCAATCCATTTATCCTTGACTTATGTAGAACACCATCCAGGTTAGCCAACTGATATGTGCCATTTGGAAAACACTCCACTACCTTGAAAGGGCCTTCCCACTTAATTTGAAACTTCTTTTGGAAGGTGTTGTCCAGCTTACTGTTGTAGCGCAAAACCAAGTCATGTTTCTTGATACCTTTACTTTTGACCTTTTCATTTATCTTTGCCAAAGCCTTATCCTGCATCTGCCCATAATGCTCCAATGCGCTCATCCTATCCAACTGGACCTCTTGTAATTGCAAGAGCCTCTCTTTGAATGCATCACTAGGCGGCCCAAGTAACTTCTCTAACATCTTGACTGCAGGCAACTCTACCTCCACAGGCAATAGTGTTCCTTTCCATACACCAAATTAAATGGAGTAAACCCTGTACCTGTCTTCACCGAAGTACGGTAAGCCCATAATGCACTAGGCAATTCCAAATCCCAATTCTTTCCTTGGTGCTCTGTCACTTTAGAAAGAATTTGTACCAACTCACCATTGAATCTTTCATTTAAGCCATTACACTGCGGGTAATAAGGAGTGGTATGCTGGTGCCTAATCTTCATCTTTGTGCATAAGAAGTCTAGCTGTTTAGCTCTAAATCCTGGCCCCTTATCTGAAAGTAGCTCTAATGGCACCCCAAACTTGCAACATATTTCATCATACACAAATTTTGCCACATCCTTTGCAGTGATCTGTTTTACTGCTATAGCCTCTGCACATCTAGAGAGATAGTCCACTGCCGTCAAGATATAGCTTTTGCCCCTGCTTGTGATAGGTAACAGGCCTATTGCATCAATTGTTGGAATTAGGGTTGCAGAGAAACACACACAGCTTGGAGAAGACGAAGGAAGCTCAAGGCACACAATAGAGAGTGTGTTACTTAGTGCGCAATGGAAAGATAGATAGCCCTAGAGTGATGGGCGTATATACAATGCACGGGGGAAAAAACCTCCTAAGGAGGGAAAAAATGCCCCGGCGGTCCTAGTGTGTTCACACACATCACTACCACATGTATATGGTAATAAATCCCCCCTGGAGTGATGCAGTGAACAAGAGCTGGCACATGAGTAAAGGGAAGTGCCATGCCCTGAGGACAGGATCAGTCCACAAAGGGGAGTAAGCCCAAAGCTTTGCGGAAAGCTTCAAGCTTCTCACGAGACAATGCCTTTGTGAAAAGATATGCAAGGTTGTCCTGTGTTGGCACATAAGCCAAGCTGATCTCTCCTGCTGAGAGCCTCTCCCTGACATAGTGGTAATGCACCTCAATGTGCTTTGTGCGAGCATGAAAAACTGGGTTCCTCGCAACTGCCAATGCGCTCTGACTGTCAGTGTAGATAGTGTTGGCAGTGTCCTGTCCAACACCCAAGTCAGCCATAAGGCGTCTGAGCCATACACACTCAACCGTAGCTGTGAACACTGCCCTGTACTCAGCCTCACAACTCGAAGTGGCCACAGTAGGTTGCTTCTTGCTCAACCATGATATACATGAACTGCCAAGCATGAAACAAAAACCACTTGTGGACACTCGCGTGTCAAAACAACCAGCCCAATCTGAGTCCGAAAAAGCATGTAAGTCTGGCGGCAATGATCCCCCCTTGGGATAAAACAAGCCAAGATGTAAAGTGCCACTAAGGTAGCGGAAAATCCTCTTGACAGCCTGCCAATGCTTAGACCCTGGGCTATGCATAAATCTGCTGACCTGCGAGACTGCAAACTGAATATCTGGCCTCGTGTTGCATACATAAATGAGGCAGCCAACAGCAGTTTGGTAAAGAGTGACATCAGCAGGATCGCCAGCATCATGTAGACTCAACTTCAAACCTGTTTCCATGGGAGTGGCAATAGGTTTGCAATCCTCAAGTCCAAACTTACATAGCAATGTCTCTATGTAACTTTTCTGACACAAGGCAATACCACCATCACACTGCTTAAACTGTATACCCAAGTAATGATGCAACAGCCCCAAATCTTTCATCTTGAAAGTAGCATTCAAATCAGCCTTAAATTCAGCAATATGTCTCTCATTTGGTCCAGTGATCAGCAAATCATCAACATAAAGAACCACAATGAGAAATACATCATCCTCACGCTTTACATACAATGTGCTTTCTGTTGGACTGTTACGAAAGCCTCGTTTAACCAAATGAGTGTCAGCTTTCTCATACCAAGCACGAGGAGATTGCTTCAACCCATACAAAGCCTTCTTACATTTGCACACTTTGTCCTCTTGTCCTTTTATGACAAAGCCGCGAGGCTGCGTTACATAAACTTCCTCAAATATGTCACCATTCAAGAAAGCAGTAACAATGTCTGATTGATGTACATCCCAACCAAAATGAGCTGCCAATGCACATAGAAAACGCACAGTAGTCATACGACAAGTGGGAGCAAAAGTCTCTTCATAATCTATGCCTTTTTGTTGTGCATAACCCTTTGCAACAAGTCGAGCCTTATGGCGATCGATCTCACCATCCGGCTTGCGTTTCAACTTGTAAACCCACTTCGTACCAATGGCCTTTTTGCCAGGAGGCAATTCACATAAAGTCCATGTGTCATTCTCTATAAGTGCATCATATTCTGATTTCATGGCAGCAATCCAATTTTCTGAATTCTGTGCTTCATCAAAAGACAGAGGCTCTTCAACATCATGTAAACTAGACACAGCCAAAGCATAACAATCTGATGCATAAGATGCATGGTGAGAGCCTGAACGAGTACGACTAGATAAAGGTGCATCCAATTTACTGTCACGCAAAGTGTGCAATAGCCATTTTGGCATACCTCTAGCCTGCTCATTTTCAGCCCTTTCCTCATCAAGTACATCATGTACATCTGCATCAGTAATAGGCTGTTCTAAAACATTTTCAGAAACCCCCATAGGCTGTACATTTGCCTCATTGGAACTTACATTCGTATTTCCACCACTGAAAAGAGGCAACAAAGTGTCATAAATGTCCTGTGAGCTTACATTACTGTCTCTAGTACATGACAGCAAGGGTTGAACAGAATCTTCCACAAACACTACATCCCGTGAAACCAAAATACGTTTTGTTTGCGGGTGATACAACCTGTAACCTTTGCTTTCAGCACTATAACCAACAAAAATACATTTGACAGCCTTATCATCCAATTTTCTGCGTTGCACTTGTGGCACCAAAGCATATGCCAAACAGCCAAAAACACGCATGTGCTCAATAGAAGGTTTTCTATCATGCCATGCTTCATATGGAGTAATAGACTGCAAAGCTTTCGTAGGACACCTGTTAAGTACATAAGTGGCACACATGATGGCCTCAAGCCAAAAAGAATGCGGTAAAGCTTGACTTTTGACCATACATCGTGCCATTTCCGTTAGTGACCTGTTTTTCCTCTCAGCAACACCATTTTGCTGAGGTGTATAAGGCACTGTACATTGGTGTTTTATCCCACGACTAGCCAGAAATGCATTAAATTCATGAGACATATACTCCCCCCCTCGATCGGAACGGAGGGTGCCCATAGTACATTTTGAGACATTTTTAGCCATAGCCAAAAATTGTTTGAAGCACATAAAAACTTCGGACTTTGCTTTAAGCGGAAATACCCATGCATGCCTGGAGTAATCATCAATGAAAGTCACGAAGTACAGGTAATTGCCCAAGGACGGAGTTTGCATGGGCCCACAAACATCACTATGCACAAGCTGCAACCTGCATGTGGCCCTAACTGAACCATCCTTTGGAAACTTAGAACGCTGCATTTTACCCAGAATACAGCCTTCACAAACATGTTTGATAGGTGCTTCAAGAGGCGGCAAAGAAGCAACCATATCAGATTTCTGCAAACGCAGCAAACTGGCAAAATTCAGATGACCAAAACGTGCATGCCAAAGTTTTGCATCTGAAATAGCCCTTGAATCTGCAACAGCATTTGCAAAATTTTGTCCACACTTGTCATACAAAGTGAGCTTATACAGCCCACGGCACAAAAGCCCAGATGCAACAATTTCATCACCAAAACTGAGATCATGAACTGTACATCTGTCATCCACAAATTTGACTACAAGTCCAAGTCTAGCAAGTGCGGATACAGACAATAGATTCTTCTTGATCCCAGGTACATAAAGTGCATCAACAAGTGTGAAGGAACTGCCATTAGCAGCAGTGAGCACAATCTTTCCAACTCCCTGAACTGGATAAGAGGCGTTGTTGGCACAAGTGACTGAATTCCCATGAGGGACAGACTCGAGAGAGGTAAACAATTCACGATGTGAGGTAATGTGCTTTGTAGCACCACTGTCGAAATACCACACATGTGAATCTGCAGCAACTGACAAGCATGCATCATGGACAGCAGGATTGTAAGTGCACTCTGCGCTAAAAGCCCATTCTGCATCAACATCAGCAACAAAATCTCCTTTCACAGAAGACTCAACAATGGCTGCATTTGTAGTGGAACCAGCATTTGCAGTGGAACCACCCTCTTTCTTCTTAGCCTCTTTGGCCTTCAACTTAGGACACGACTTGATCAAGTGATCATTGGCTTTACAATAATGGCAACGCATCTTCTTTTTGCCCTTATCACCAGAATTGCCAGACGAAGTGCTGCCAGCAGAAGCATTAGGAACAGAAATTTTGCCACTCGCGGCAGAACCATAAGAAGTGGCTGCATTACTGTTACCACCCTTTCTTTGAGAAGCAATAAAAGCCTGTTCAACTGCACGCTGCCTAGTCCTGTTTTTTCTAGAAAGTGACTCTTGCAACAGCAATGTGCATAATGCATCAAACTTGACAACTTCAGGATTTCCTTGGGTCATCAGTCTCCAAGTACTAGCAAAAGTCTGGTAGGAATCTGGTAAGGCATCAAGAACAGTCTGCACAAGGGAACTGTCAGAAATGACTTCACCTGCAGAAATGAGTTGCTCATTGATATCCTTGACACTAGCAAGGAAAGTGTCCATATCATCTTCCTCATGCATAATCTTCGACTCTAGCTCTTTACGCAGCAAAGCAATTTTAGCCTCATTGCGGCTTGCATAAAGACCTGCTAGAATATCCCAAGCCTGTTTTGCAGATTTTGCTGAACGGATGTGAGGAATAATGGTGCGCTTCACAGACAACGCAATCAATGCATGAGCCTGCGCATCCTTAACATCCCAACGAGCTTGTTCTGCTGTAGGCAAAACAACTCTAACAGGTGCAATCCTTGCAGCAAGACCTGCAACATCCTCAATATCGCCTACATCTTCAGAACCAGGACGTACATCAATGCCCTGCACAATGTTCCAGACACCTTTTGACACAAGAACGTGTTGCATCATATAAGCCCACATAGGGTAGTTGTCCCCATCCAACCTGTCCTCAGCAGCAAACATCTTGAACACATCTGTGTTGTTGTTGTCAGCCATGGTAAATGCTGCACCTGATGTGAAAACTGCCCGAAAATAGGAGAAATGGAGCGGGAACAACTTGTGCTATATAGCACAAACCGTAGAAGACTATAAGGCACCTGTTATGAAGAAAACGGCACTGACAGAAAATCTGCACAAAATGACGAAATAGCCTGTGCAGTACTGCCCGTAGTGGAAACGGAGGCCGAACTGAGCCCAAATCAAAATTCTGAGCAGACCGAGCTCTTCGACCTCTCCCAAAATATTTGTCGACCTGCGAATGCTTGCCAAAGCTCACTGAAATCGGAGAAAGTGAGCAGGCATGTGCTGGAGCAGCTGGCGACTAAGCCCGGGAGGACGTGACCTGCTCTGATACCAATTGTTGGAATTAGGGTTGCAGAGAAACACACACAGCTTGGAGAAGACGAAGGAAGCTCAAGGCACACAATAGAGAGTGTGTTACTTAGTGCGCAATGGAAAGATAGATAGCCCTAGAGTGATGGGCGTATATACAATGCACGGGGGAGAAAACCTCCTAAGGAGGGAAAAAATGCCCCGGCGGTCCTAGTGTGTTCACACACATCACTACCACATGTATATGGTAATATCAATCCCCCACTTTTCAAACACATCAAATGCCATAATGGTTTTTCATAGCTCTGGCTTCAACACTCTCTTCCCAAATGCTTGACACCTATTGCAAGACCTACACCAATGGTGAACATCCTTGTGCAAACTAGGCCATACATACCCCTCTTGCAATATCTTATGCAAGGTGATCTTTAGAGCAAAATGGCCACCACATGCGCCTTCATGATTCTCTTCCAACACTCTGTAAAGCTCCTCCCGCCAAGGTACACGTCTCAACACGAGATCATCCCCTTTCATGTATAAGACATCACCAATCAATTTGTACCTGTATGCTCTACGCACAAAACCATACTTCTTAGACTTCTGAATCTCCTTTGGAATAATTCCTGTTAGCAAAAACTCCTCTTCTTGAGCCAAACTTTCCCGGCCATGATAAAGAGGTAAAGTGGTTCTCAACACAAATAGCTCCTCAATCATGCCTTGAGCTGCTTCATGTGCCTCTCCATTTAGAGCACGTTCAATGTGTCTGATGATCCATGCTTCGAACTTTTTTAACAGGCCTTTAATTCTGAAGCACATTTCCTTCAATGAGGTGTTCTTGCTCTTCCACACACTCAACACTTGCTTCACCACTAACAAGGCATCACCTTTTATGCTCAACCTTCGAACCCCATGCTTCAAACAAATGTGTATTCCGGCTTCCAGAGTAGCATATTCAGCCTCATTGTTACTATGAGCATCCAATTTGAACCCTCTCTTGCATACTAGCTTCCCCTCTGGATCATAAAGTGCTATACCCCCTGAAGCTGCATCATGGCTCTTTCTGTATGAACCATCAAAGAACAACACATGTGCATTTCTGATCTGTGGCACTTCTTCAACTACCTTTCTCACCACCTCTTCCTTAACAATAAGGGGATTCTCCTTGTAGGTCAACAAATCAGCTAGGGTAGCCCTTGTACTATCTTCCACTAGAAAAGAGAACTCAAACTCTTGCAGCTCAATTACCCATTTCTTCACCACATTTGACATGTTAGTACCATTAATTAACTCTGGCAAAAATGCATAACTCGTTAAGAAAACAAAAGACCATGGTAGCAAGTAATGACGAAATCGTCGACAAGCAAATATTACACTGGCCATCACTAGCTCTACTTCCGAGAACTTTCTCTCCGCTACCAACTTCACTTGGCTTGCACAATACATTGGCCTCATATAATGGCTGCCCTTCCCCTTTTGCAATAGCATGGCTCCAATGGCATCATCCCCTACTGATGGATTTACATAAAGCACTTTCTCCCAATCAGGAGCCTGCATGGCTGACAACCCCCCTAACACCTCTTTCACCACTTGAAACACTTCTTCACACTTGTCATCCCATTGCAATGGATCATTCTTTGCCACTTGCTGTAATGGATAAAGAAGCTGCGAAGACAATGGAATAAACCGTGCCATGTACTTCACTTTGTGTATAAAAGTTGCCAATTGCTTCGTACTCGTAGGTGATGGAAGAAGAATAATAGACTTAACCTTATCTGGATCAGCCTCAATGCCATTTTCTGACACCATATGGCCCAATAACTTCACCCTTGGCTGTGCTAGATGACATTTGTTTGGATTTAGTTATCCTCCACATTCATCATATCGAGCCAATACCATCTGCAGCTTCTCATGGTGTTCAGCCCTACTGCTATAAACACAGAAGTCATCCATAAAAGCTTTAACACAACTACCAATGAATGGTTCCAACACCCAATTTTCTCTCTCTTGATAGAAGGAAGGTCCATTTGACAACCCAAATGGCAATACTGTGTAGCAATAGCAGCCCCATGGTGTAATAAAAGTGGTCTTTGTGCGGTCTTTAAGAGCAATCTTCAATTGAAAATAGCCTGAAAAACCATCACACACACTGTACCTCTCATAACCTGCCACTGAATCCAAGATCTGATCGATGAATGGAAGAGGATATGGGTTCTTCTTAGTGGCTGCGTTTAAGGGTTTAAAATCTACACAAATTCTCCACTTCCCATCCTTCTTTGGACTGACTACAACTGGACTCACCCATTCTGTGGTCTCCACAGGGACTATGAACCCTGCCTTCAACAACTTGTCCACCTCTTCTCGCAAGGCTTCCATTTGCTCTTGGCCCATCCTTCTTAGCCTTTGACGCACTGGCTTAGCACCTTCTTTCAGCTCTATATGCATCTCTTCGCCCTTGAACCCTCTGATCTCTTCCTATGAAGTAATGAACAAATCAGGAAAACTAGCCAGCATGTGCAAATATATATCCTTCTCCATAGCTGAGAGGTCTCCACTGATCATTTGTTTCATCAATTCCTGCTTCTTTGACAACTCAACCTTGGTTTGCATCAGCCCTTCAATCACTTCATAAGGCCCTTCACTTTCATCTTCAACCTCATTCGCAAGTGCAACTAAACCAAACTCTTGGATTTCTTTGTCCATCAAAAGAAATGCAACATCAGCATCCTCATCACTGTTGGTAGTGCTATCACTGTCCTCAACTGTCACCGTGGAAGAGTCTTCATCACTAGACTCATCCTCATCTTCATAAAGCTCCTCTAATCATTTCCTTGTGTCCATATTATAAAGCTTCTTGGTACCTATCTTTCCATAGAGTCTAATCGTACCATGTCGCCAATCTTGAACAGTTCCCACTGCACGTAACCATGGTCTGCCCAGTATAATAGGATATGCTCCCAACGCTGCTGGCATCACATGAAAATCAACCACTGCCTTTGCATCATATGCCTCCACTTCTAAGCTCTTTACAACACCCAAGCATTTTACTTTTTGATGGTTTGCCAATTTGATCCGAAAACCTGACACCCCAGCCACTGTGAGACCCATCTTCTCAACACATGAGTGTGTTATGACGCATATTTGGGCTCCACCATCCACATAAAATTGTCCCAAATGTTTCCTTTTATGCCACACATCTACTATTGGGCAAATGTCTGGTAGCTCATCCATTGCCAACACCTTTACTGAACCTCTCTCTGGCTCTTTCTCCATTGGGTTAACCATCCTCTTCCACTGTCTCTTTAGCTTAGGCACCATCTCTATAAGCTGCCCAAAAGTAACATCCGCCTTTCTGCTCGTCAGATCCTCCTTCAAGTCATAGCTTAATTGCCCATCCCCTAGTGGAAAATATGAAACATGAAACTTTCGACGAGCTCTCCTTTTCCTCTTGGCTTTGACATCCTCACCTTCATGGCTCTTTCCTTTCTTCTTACTAGGACCTGGGGCACTTCTTCCTTCCTTATCCTCTGTGGTCCTCTTCCCAATAGGCATCACTAATGTATCCTCTAGCTTTGATGCCTTCTCCAAGGTGACTACACTTAGCACTTTTGTCTTTCCCTTTTCCTCCTGGGTCAGTCCACTGGTTCCTTCGTCTCTCTTAATTTCGATGCCATAATCATTTGACCTAGTTAACACTTGTCTTGGCAATGGATACATGTCTCCCCCCATCCTTGGTGGCTTATCACATTGCGGGCTGATGTGACCCAACTCTCCACAGTTGTAACATGTGGGCGTTTGCCTCCAAAACCTACCATTGCTTTGTCCAACACCATTCCTAGGTCTTTCTTCACCTCCTGGCTGATTTGCATACCTCCCTCAACCTCGATTATTTCCCACTTGACCTGGCATGTTTAAGCTGAGATTCTTCATTAAATCTACCACTTGCCTCATGTCTTGCCTTAGCCCATCATCTTGCACTGCTGTAGTGACCACTGCTGGCATAACTTGAGGAGTAACAGAAACCACTGGTTCATGATGAACCTCTGACATGCGACCTTGCGAAGAATCCATAGGATGAAATTCAGACCTCATGGGCAAAGACTCCACCCCTAACTGGCTCATTTTCCTCAGCTTCCACTCTTTGTTTCTTGCTACCTCTAGTGTATCTTCATATGTCCTAGGCTTCTTTAGCTCCACTCTCCAACGTATATTCTCCCAAAGACCAGCCAAGAACCTGTCCTTCTTCATCATGTCAGGCAGGGGTACATGTGGTGCTAAGGCCTTGCACATCCTCTCCCATGCCAATGAGAACTTACGTATGTACGCATCTACTGGCTCACCTTCCTTTTGCACTAAACCCTCTACTTCTTGCCACACTTTGTCAGGATCTTCTATATTTACAAACTCCACTTCCAATCCATGCCTTAGATTGTCCCAACTCAATCTTACGGGTGGATCTGCACTCAACTCCTCTTCAAATTCTTTGGACCAAACTCGTGCATCACTCTTCAAACAAATTTGAAGAAGACGTAACATCTGTGCTGGGTCATGGATCTGGTTGCTAATGCATGCAACCTCCATCTTTTCCAAAAATTCTTCCACATCTTCATCACTTCTTCCATGAAACTCCGGATAAGAGAAAGCCATGGCTACCCAAGCTACGATGCTTTGAGAACCCCTTCGAACACACGTGCAAGAACCCAAAACTTCTCACTACCCAATCCCCAGAAACTTCAATGGAGCTCAACTTTAGATAAGGACGAACACATGCACATCAAATGAGTTTTCATAGTTGATCGTCGGAATTACAACAGGCAAAGGACATTCCAGTATCTCTCGTAATCTTCTTGGCCCGAACATAAAGACTATGCGCTGCTGGAAAAAGATCTTCTTGGACACATGAACATTAATCTGGATTCTTTGAGTTAAATGAAAAGGAGTGAACTGAGGTCCATTTTGATCATCCATTAAAGCCAACCATGAAGCTCCCAAGAAGGCACACCTGACCTAACCTCTGATTTTGCCAAAATTTCAGCAGCATAATAGCATAAATGGCTCAAAAGACCAAGAAACCAGCCATCATAACTTGGAAAAATTTTGACAGAGTTTCTCCAGAAGTAGAGTAGTAGGAACCCAAAATATAGACTGTATATATATGCATAAATTGTCAACAATAGAACCCGAGCATCAAATAGGACTCACTAGTACATAGCCTATGGTGAGGTCACAAAAAGGGTGCTCCAGCTACCTGTATCACCGAAAGGATCTCCACATTTGAGAATCCCCGAGCTCAATAAAAACCTCACACTATCGACCCTCACACGAAGGCTAATGCAAATCGCGTATAGTCAAGTCTCAGAAATGACTATCTTCCAGACCAAGTCTCAGAAATGGCTGGGACTGCCAAATACAACCAAGTATGGCTCCACAAATGCGTACAATGGCAGTTTCCACAAGTAACGTACAATCCAGCAGACAATGCGCTCAAATAGGCGCCAAGTGATGCATACCCACAACAACTGCAAGTGACATCACTGCTAGTATATCACTGTACTCCAGCTACCTGTACCTGTGTGAATCACCTGTACCTGTACCTGTCCGTGTAACCTGTAACCTGTAATGTGTAACCTGTAACGTGTAGCCCCGAATCTCGAAGCTTGAAGCTCGAAGCAGAAGGTACTCTAAGAAGATCCTCCGTGGGGACACCAAAAGAATGTAAGCGGGATGGAAACACACACAACGCCTCTATAATGACCCGACACACACTCTTGGGATGATACACACACACATTATGGGGCACCACTCGGCTTACACAACCAGCCTGGCCGAGACAGGAAACACACAGACAGAGTGAGAAGAGAGAGATTTCCCACTTGCCCACTCAACACTCACACATACACACTCACACACACACACACTCTCAATTCAGCTCAAAGGAGGCAAATTGCTGTTGTTTAGACTCAATGAAGCTCAGCTCAACACCAATGGGACAAATAGGTTACACAGTATTGAGGAAATACACTAGATACAACCACAAAGTTAAGTAGAGGCTTCACTCACCGGAGAAGATTACACAAAAAAATAGCAGAAAATCTGTGAGGAATTTTGCAAAATGGATAGCGCCATTGCGTCCAAAACGTCCAAAAACCCCACCCTTCAATGTCACAGCGCTCAAATCCGACCTCGGATGAGCAGTTTAGGGCCAAAAAATGCTCCAAAATGAGCAAAAACATGGTTGCGGCTGTTCCTCCTCTCTTCTCCATGTTTTTTCTGGTCTTCTCTTTGTTTTTTCATTTCCCACACTTAGCTTTATTAGTTGGGCACCCTTGGCCTTTTAGATGACCTCAAACGGACCCCGAACAGGCCAAAAACTGACCTCGCAGTACATAGTTGTCACTTTTTGCATCATCCGCACACCTGGCACTCATTTCTTTTCAATAATGCGTCTTGCAACCACGTGAAGTGGCCCCAAAAAGTGGTCCTAATGATGACCTTTCTGCATAACTCTCACAAGAAAACACCCACGTTGTGTCCGTCCTCATCCGCGTGCAAATATTGACCCCGTTCGCCCTCCTGATGCCACTAGATGCCATCTGACGCACCTGCTTACCTCATGTCGTCGGCCCGCGGATAGCTTCCTCGAGAAGTTTTACGCGCTACCAACTCCTCCTTATTGTAGAAAAAACACAGTGGTGCTGGTAATAGTGAAAATCGATGCACTAAGTACACCCTGTCCTACCTGTACACATGTGGGCCCCACGTAACCACCTGGCTCTGAAAAAATGGGCAATTCTTTATTTGATGTACCATGCATGTATATGTACATATGCGCAATCCCTTGCTCCAAAAAACTCCTGACAATGCATACAAAGTCTTTTGCTCAGATTTTGGTTTTGTATCTTCCAGAGGTGTCTCATAGTGTGTGGAACAAGAATATGTGCTCGCAGTAAATTTTGGATGTCAAAATTACACAAAATCATCACTTTTCACAAGGAAATCCCTTGAAAGAGTAAAATCCTCTTAGTTTTTAATCTATATGTCCAAATGACATGAGATTTAGTGTATGTGCTCAACACAACATGCAGAAGATGGGTATAATGTCAAAAGTTCAAAATTGCTGCCAAAATGACCCTTGAGACTTCATACGCGTATGATGTCTACTGATGAATTTTTGGACACAATTTAATTATAGGCATCCCCAAGTCTCTAGCACCGGTTTTCAAGCACTTCTACCAATTTTCATGCAAAACTGAGCTTAGAATCTCAAGTTTCTCTTTTCTTTATTTTCGACGCTCCGTCTTTTGTCTTTTGGGTATCAAGAGATGGTAAAAACTCTAGTTTCAATGTATACCTACGGTAAAACCCATTGGTGCAGTCAAAATTTTCAAATTTGGTCTCCAAATTTCCCTTGAGACTTCATACGCGTATAAAAGTCTAAGTTTATAGAATAACAGTTTTTCAGCACAGAACCCTTGCACATGCTCTTTTATATGCTCATCACCAATTAGTCATCCAAAAATGTCAACAGAAAGTTGTTTTTTAATGCATTTTTTTTTCTCAAAAATCAGATTTTTCAGAGATCATGAATGCAAATAAGCACTTAAGCAAATAAATCAATGATGAATAGCTCTAGATCAGAATCAGATCACTTACCTAAAGCTACTCTTACAAATTATATGGGGTTTTGCATCTATGAGTAGAAAAACGCTTCAATACCACACACAAACTAGACAACGCTTTTATCACCTCACAAATCACTTGACCACCACAACAACTAATCTAATCTACAAATCCTAACTACATGTACCTAGTTGCAGACCCTCGGCAAGACACACGCTTCTTAGCTATCCACTTGATCTCGGAATAACCTCTTCCGGATCCACTTAAGAAAAATGCTTTCTTTAGCCGAAACTAAATCTAGCAACCATCACACGAGTGTTTGTAGGAAACCTACCTAAGTCCTTGTGTCCTTGGCAATGGCGCCAATGTTGCGGGAGCGAATCACACCACCTATAAAGTGCATGTAGCACAACCTAGATCAACATAATGTCAATCGAGAAAACACAGATGATGCGATAGGCACACAAAGGAAATCTCCTTATCTTGTCAGGCTAAGACCATCCTACACATACAACACTCTAGAAGGCCAACCAAACCACAATCTATAGTCTCACTGCTCTCAACTACACTACCTAACCACATACACACAAACAGAAGGAAACTCACTAAATCATGTCAGAATCATACGAAACTCAAGGAACACCATTCCCTCACTAGGATACACCTGTCCCTAAGCCTCTACACTAAAAATCCTAGCTCTAA
This sequence comes from Adiantum capillus-veneris, assembly GCF_014529385.1. Lineage (NCBI taxonomy): Eukaryota > Viridiplantae > Streptophyta > Polypodiopsida > Polypodiales > Pteridaceae > Adiantum > Adiantum capillus-veneris. The sequence continues at coordinate 28,180,657 of NC_140937.1, read as the reverse complement.
ACCCATCTGCGGGAAACGCGTATAAAGACAGATCCGAATTCTAAAAGTGTCCAAAATTGAAATCTAAGAGTACCTATGCGTAGCTTATGTCGCTACGATTCTAATGACTACTTGCAGACAAAAAACAGACAACGTTTGATATACTTACGACCACGAGTATCTCGTAGATGCACGAGCGCGTATGCTCCGTTTCGCGAGGAATGCTTGGCGTTATCGCGTACCTCTTGCCGAGGCTAGCATGATGGTGTAGTCGGATCTACAATGCGATGAGTGAGCGGGGAGTAGCGCGAAGATGAAGCTCACGCTCTCTCTCTTTCTCTCTCACACACAGTCGACGATAGCTTAATACTTGATTATGATAAAAGTTATGTGTTTACAAAAATGACCTAGGTACCTTATATACTACGGTCACCTTAGGTTAGACCTAAAATAGAGTTTGAGGGTCAAATGGCTTTGTATTTACAATTTGGAAGTGCCATTGCACCCCAGCTTCTACAGCTGGACTACCTACTTATTACAAATGATGTTTATAACCATAATCCGTAGCATTCCATAACTCTCAAAGAATAAGGCTTTGTTGAGTTATGTCGTGTTGTTGACCTAGCCATCAACACTTTTCCTTCACTTGAAAGAAAGCTATGGAGGATCCTACTCCCTATATATATAAATCAAGATCAAGGCCGAGGCTAGGCCTCTTTCTTTTTCTTGCCTACACGGGGACTAGTTGGAGTGGGGTTTTTCTGTGTCAATTCAAAAAATCCCAACCAATCACAAGGCGTTTCTATCTTTTTGTTTCTTTTTTTTTCTTTTTAGTTTTTAGAGGGAACAACTCAAAAATTTACCTAAGTAAAGCTTGCATTAACAGAAAACCTGAAATTGGCAGACTTACCAAAGCGTAGAGTTACAAAAAAAAAGAGGAAAAAACCGACAATCTTTATGCAAAATAAATGTGAACATAAATGAAGCAGAGCCTAGATTAGCAAAAAAAAAACATCAGAATGATTGTCATCGCTGCATCCAAATTTGCACACATAGACAACACACACACACACACACACACACACACTCACTCACTCACTTCTCGACCTTTCAAACATGCAAAAAATAGCCTCAACACAGAATGTAGGCTACAGTTAGACTTTCTCCCTCTTGTCCAAAACAGGCACACGGTAAAATTTTTATGAATGAAATCAAAACTTGTCGGACCTTTTGGATTTTGAATGTACTCATTGAGATCTATCCATTGATATATAGCATGCCATCAGATTCCTTATATGATAGAAGATTCCATTTTTTGATGTGACAAGTCCGTCTTATAAATGGAATCTCTCCCCAGATTTTAACTTCAGTGGGGAGGACATAACTTCTACAAATCAAGTCCAAATTTGTCAAATTTTGAGGATTTAGAACCTACTTTCTAAGGTCTTTCCAATGATATGTTGGTTGATAGGGTTTTAACAAAGCGTTTATGTACTTCACCGGGTTGCTCACTTTGGACAAGAGAGGCAAAGTCAAACCTCCTTATAGGGCCCCTTTGAGAGTCCAAAGTTTTCCTAATGCTATCTCCTCTCTCTCTCTCTCTCTCTCTCTCTCTCTCTCTCTCTCTCTACACACACACACACACACACACACACAACCCAAGAGGATAAGGCAAGAGTAAGCTTCATACTTCTAGAATGACAAAATCCTAGGTTTATAATTCTTATCTATGGTCCCTCCCTTTCCAATACAGGTGCCCACATTTGGCCAATCAACACTAAATAAGTCTGGTGTGCCTATCATCGATGATCACCAAACCTTGACCATAAACCTACGGAACTGACAAGCCCGGCCCATGACTAAAAATATGAAAAAGAATAATAATGGCGGCATCATGGGTTAGCACAAATCCCTTTAGAGACTGTATTTTGGCAGCTATATTTCAACTTGGGCATTATTTTCCTTTGTTTTGGAATTGGTGTGCAAGTTTCCAATCTTGGTGTAGCATGAAGCTCGATCGGTGCTACATTTTTTATAGCTACTGTATAGTAGTGTGAAGTGTTATGTTGGATGTATCGACACATAATGTGATCACAGGTTGTGACAGATACATGCTATGTTTGGTCTGCTATAAGTTTTATGTAGATTTTTAAATTTTTTTTAAAACATGTCTAACAATGATGGAATCAATGGTATTATCCGTGAGAAGCTAGACAAAGAATAGCTTCCATGCTTGAAATTTTAGAAGGACCAAATGCTTAATGGATAAAGGCTATTTGGAGCACATTGAAGGTAAACATGGATGCAATAGTGTTGCTCGAGAAGAATTCTACCCCTCATCAACAAGTGAAATCATTCCATCCACCGTCTTCCTTGCTTCTACCTTTACATGGACAACTTGGAACACATGAGTTTTTGATGCTGCTAATTCATTGAGAACTTGATTTCTCACATGCACTAACAAATGCACTATGAGCCACAATAGAAACCATTCCTCCTTATCAATGCCCTTGACCATTGACCACATGCAAACAATGTCTAGCCCTCTTTGTAATCCTACAATCAATAATGCAATTGGCCAATGCTAATGCCTTGGACTCATGCCTAGTCCAGTAGCCTACCATTGATCACTCTGCACTTGCTACCTATTGTCCTCATCACTACCCTTGTTTACCCTTCATATGCTGCAATACATGCTGCATTTCTTGAATCTTAAGATGGATTTCTCTAATCAAGAAAAGATAATTTGTATTTATCTGTTTAATCTCTTGCCCTTCCTCTCACCATATGAAGAGTCTTACACAACATGCTCGTCAGGTGAGCTGTAACATATGGAATCTGAGGATAACATCTTTGCACCTATACCTTTATTGCTTGTTGTAAGTTCTCCTACATCCACACAAGAAACCAACTTAGACTGGATGCATCTCTCTTTCCTATTACATATGCCACACATGGGTGTTGCTGATATTGTCAAACTAGCCTTGCTTGGGCAGGTGCTCGGGATTGTTCAATGCAGTGCGCTGTCAAACTCTATTGTACATATACATCTCTCCTTAATCATTTATGTCCTTGTTGCTATTGCAAACTCCACTTTTTGAGATCAATCTCACCTATGCATGTTGTGTTATCTCCCTCTCCAACTCTCTATAACTTATCACCATGTGTCTGCGTTTGTAGATACACTTGTGTATGTTCAAGCTTTTGCAACATGTAATTAAGAAGCGACACTAACAAATGACAATAGATGGTTGTGCAATATTGTTAGCACATTAGCTCAATGAAGTGGCTCCCCTACAACTACTTGTAGCCATCCGTGCTGGTGCAGATGGCACATGTAATTTTCAAGAGGAAGGGAGCTCTAATTTTCTAATGTTGTATATTGCTTCTTTTTTATTTTTAAGTGGCTTTCAAGTAGGAAAAGGAATCCTGCCACTTGGTTTGTTACTAAAGGAGACGGGTGTTGACTAGCCTTTTTTTGCTAGATACCTGCTCTATTTTATTAGAAGATTTTAATTCATGTTGGGATGAGTGTTCACGTAAAAATAGGGTATAATGTATTCTTAACTAACTAAAATTGCAAAATCCACACTAGCTTCCAAGCTAGGATTAAAGAAGCTTGCAAAAATTTTACGAGCATTAGTGTAAATATCGTCAAATGTTTTCAAATTTTGACCTAAAAATTGGAGGAATTTAAGTATGCCTTTATTCTTCTATTAGGAAAAATGATTTTGGCAAGGCTATTGAGTTGGTACTGGGTAACCAGAAGGTCAATGGTTTTCCAACTCTTGTTGCCATTGTCCCAGAACTGCACAAGTTGCTTCAAACACTGAGACATTTTTTACCAATTTCCCATGCCCCAAGGTGAAGTACACTCACCAAATGATGGAAAGTCCCTTTCATTTTCTAATTACTTGGTTGATCGAAGGCATGAAACAAATATTTTTTTTTTTGTAACAGCAAAACTCATGATTGTGAGTGAATTATATTGAACAACCCAAAAAATTACAAGGTCTTGTCATGCTCTTGTTGAGCCATGACATCATTCAAGGACTATAATTACATTGGCTATCAGGGCGGCCACCCCCACCAACCCGCCCCCTCCTCCTCCATACACAAGGTCCATAAACTTGTCCTTATGAGATCTTTTATTTACCGATGGCCAAGATTTTCCCCCATCCTAGTCATTCCATCTGCTGACAACAAGGCACAAGTAGTCCTAGACCAATCCTCCGAGTGTTGCTTGCGCCCGAGCGTCCATATTAGCACTTTGCTTTTTTGAGTAATTTTTGCGAAGCTTGCCACCTCAAAACCTCCTTCAAACACACGACGGTTCCTTGCCTGCAATACGTTATGTAAGAAGAAGTATCTGATGATTTGAGTGCTGATGAGGAGGGCAAGACTTCCTGAATTCTTACCTCCAAGGAATAGGTCAGTCTTGAAGAAACTAATTTTCCATGTTCTTTGGACCCACTTGCATATTTTCCCTGTGAGGCCTTTAATAGTTGGGCAGTCCATGAATAGGTGGGCCAGAGCCATCCTGCACCCCAAGCATCGATCTGACCCAATCCCTCTCTCCTGAATCTTCACCCCCATCGGTAGAGCACCCCAAATTACCTTCCATAGAAAAACCTTCATGTGCTACGGAACCTTTGGCTTCCATATGTTCTCCATTACTTGCTCCCACCTTTCCTCCAGCCATTTCTTTTTCCATAGCTTGTTAAGGAGGCTAGACCAACTCTTCTTATGCATCATTGTCTGATAAATGCTTTTAAGATGGGGTTTCCATAAGAGACTGCTTTCGGGCCATTACTAGGCGCATTCCAGTAAAACTTCGAATCACAGATTGGCATCACTAAATTGTCAAGCTCTTTCATCACTTTGTGGACAAGCAAGACCTCCAAGCTATTGAGTTGGTACAGGGTAACCAGAAGGTCAATAGTTTTCCAACTCTTGTTGCCACTGTCCCAGAAGTACACAAGTCGCTTGTGACCCTTATTATTCAGTTTCCTGGCTGTCTCAATCCAATAGGGAGTTTGTGGCAGATCTACAACTTTGGACAACTAGGGGGACTAATGTAAAATGGAGTTCTTGAAGTATCTGACTTCTTCCTCCCACTTTAAGAGTCCTGCTACTCTACTGCATTTTCTTATCAATTCTCCTGAGCTGCCCCCCAGTCTTAAGGTAGACCACTCTGGGGCTAACAGCTTGTCATGAACCTCCACCCCTCTCCACTTTCCACCATTTGAGCCAAGTTTAGATGCTTCTATCATGTCTCTGACCATGACAAGCCAAACTTGATCCTATTTAGCCATTGAAACAACAAACTTGGTGCGACAAGCTTCTGTGTGGGCCACATGGTTAAGAATCTTGAGGCCTCCTTGATTCACCGGCCGAGCAACTGATTCCCAACGGGCCCATTGCCATGGCTTGGAGGATTTTGTGTTATTTTTCCATAAAAGCCTTTTAACTGTATAAGGAATCATAAAGTCATTCATCACTTTTATTTGACTCGAGAAGGGGAGAAGAGCATACTCCCACCTACTCATTTTTTTTAAAATTTTTTTGAGCACCCACTGAAATCTTTGCTTGTGAGTTACGTCCACCCCCAAGGGGGCTTCGGATGTCTGAATATATTCCCTTTTGTGACAATCTCCCCCGACTAGGCAGAAGGGTCAAATGCGTCACTTTATGATAGGGAGATCAGCGTTGACTTATCTATATTACATTGGGACCCCTAAGCTACTGCGAATATTTGAACAATCTCCAGAGCTTTTCTGATGACCTAGGGGCACGCCTTCAAGAAGAGGAGAGAATATTCTGCAAAAAGTTTTGCTAGGAGTTGGCTATTTCCTGGCAAAGCAAGGCCTTGCAACTCCCCTCCTTCCACACTAGCTTCGAGCGTCGCGATTAAAGGATGTGATCCTATGGCAAAAAGTAGGGGGGCTAGAGGGCATCCCTGCTTAATAGACCTTTTGACCTCAAAAGATCTCACAATTCTGTCGTTGAATGGGAGCTCTGACTAGCTTCCATCCCCCAGTACGCGTACCAACCGACATAGGCGAGGCCCAAAGCCTAGAACTTCCATGACGGCTTCTATATATGTCCATGTTATTCTGTCATAAGCCTTGTCCAGGTCCAATTCCAGCAGAATGCACTCCTACTTTGTGACATTTGCGTATTCAATGCCCACCATTGCTGCCAAGATGTTATCATAAATGGACCTTCCTTTTATAAACCCATGTTGATGGGGAGAGATGATCTTGGTTAGTAAGGGGGCTAGTATGAGGGCTTCTTCTTTAGCTATAATTTTGTAGTCCACCGAAATCATCGTTATAGGGCACCAATGTTTTAGTTGAGAGCAGCAGATCTGTTTTGGGATGGGTTTGATAAGCCCCCTCTTTACACTTACCTCCAACGACCCTTCGACCATGGATTTACTGGCCAATCTTGTGATTGGGGCCTTGAGATCATCCCAAAATTCTCTAATTAATTCCACCGTCATCCAATCCCAACCAAGGGACTTTTCCTTGCCAAGGGCTTGCAATCCTAGTGAACATTTGTCTTCGGAGAATGCCCGTTCCAAGAAATTAGCTTCTGAGTGGCGAATTTCCTTCTTGACACTCTACAGTAAGGTCCCTCTGGCTTCTTCCACTTCTTGGGATTGGATCTCTGGCTGTCCAATGATTTGACTAAGATAGCTCAACATCAGACCAGCCATCTCATCCTGGTTATGAACTGTTGTCCCTTTGTCATCATAGAGCGAGCGGACATGGCCCCGGCTCTTCTTGATTTTTAAAGCCTTAAAAAACTGAGTTTGATTGGGGGATTCAAGTTGAAGGAAAGTCTCCCTTGAGAGGCCTTTCCTTTCTGATATCTTCCAACTGCTCATTAGCAAGGTTAGATTTGGCTTCAATCCATCGCTTGTGCTCCTCCTCAGTAGCATGCCCATTGGCTTTTATGGAGGTAAGCAGTTGTACCTCCACTGTAAGATGCAGAAGGTGTACCTCCCTAGCTTTCTTGAATCGGGGGCCCGAGGTTTTGATTGCTTTCTGGATGCTTCAACCAAAGAGGTCCCACGCATTGTGTTTGTTGAGGTCGACATCTTTTTTGAGCTTACCCAATGCTTTATTGGTTAGATTCCTAAAAAGAGGGTCTTTGAATAGGTGTGCCCCTGTTACAAACAGTTTTTTCTCACCTCTTGGGGCCTACTCCTCCCCTTTATTCTTCTTAAAATGTATGTGCAGAGGAATGTGATCCAAAAGGCTTTTTGTTGGGACTACCTTCATCTCCATCAACGACGGTATCCAGTCAGCTTGGTGTGAGCAATAGCATCTGTCTAGCTTGGAGGTAGTGCGGGCATACTGGAGGCTTGTGTAGGTGAAACCAAGCGTGCTGTTCCATGGGCCGACTTCCCATAAGTCGATCATCGCCTACTTTTTGCAAAAACATAGCCATTTAGACCTTTTTGAGCCAGCCAACATACTGGAGGATTATGTTCTATCCCTGCTCTTTTCTACCATATTGAAGTCGCCAACCAACAGCCACTCCCCTTCAATAGGAGTATCTCTAAGATGCATCCACAATTTATCTTTTTCTTTTGCATTGCAAGGTGCGTACACATTCACAACAGTGAAGGGATGCCCTTCCCATCTGATTCTAATCCCTAAGATTCTGTCGGATGGGTGGTTAAGAACCAACTTCGGCTCCAATTCTCTGTCCACAATGCTGAGGACGCCACTCAAACCGTTACTTCCTTCTCCATAGAATACCAATTTCTTTCCTAGCACCTGCTTTTGCTTGCTATGGGCATCTAAGTGGTGTTCTTGGATGGCCCAACAATTGACTGTCTTCTCCTTTTTTATTTCCTCCCAGAATAGGGTACTCTTCTTACGGGTTTTCAACCCCTTTACGTTCCAAGATTGGATAGTGAGAGACTCCATCATTGATGAGGGGTTCATTGGGATAGAGGAACAAATTCTTCAGCATTCGAGTCATCCCCCCCCTCTCCTTGGTCACAGGAGAATCCGGGGGTTCCAAGTCAAGGAATTTATTTTCTTGCAGTGCTGCAAATGGATTTTGTAGTGGGACAGTGAACCCCCTCCTTTCGAAGGGGTGGAGGATGAATTAGATCCTTTCACCTCAAGTGTTCTCATGACCTAAAGCGCTTTGGAGTCTCTTGCCACTGCCTTCACTCTTCTGGCTCTTTTCAGACCAAGGACTTGGATAGCCGTCCCCGTTGTCACTATCATAAATTTGGGGGTAGTAGCGGGAGTAGTATCCTGTTATTATTGCCTGCACCTTCAGAAGTTCGTTGAATAGGAATCGATTCCTCCACAATCTTATCCTGCATCTTAATATCCATTTTGTCACATACCATACCTCCTTTATCCTTCTCTGCATTTACCCCTTCGTTTTACTGCTCCTTGCTTCTCCAGCCCTTCCATCGAGGATTCCATTTTACTGGCGGCCTGTGCTACTGGAGTTGCAGTATCATTAGACTTCAAGGGGCAGTCCTTGGCGAAAATTCCAAAGTTGTTGCATTCAAAACATGCCCCAAAGTATGTTCCAAAGGTTAGCGGAATAGTAACTAGCCCTGCTCCGACATTGATAACCATGCTCTTAGGTGGCATTTTAGACACATCCGAGCCTATACAAACCCTATTTGAGGTTCTGCCAAACCCTCTCTTTCTAGGTATAAATAAAGGAGTGCCCAATTGGCTAGCAAGCATCCTGAGATTTTCCCATAGCCTGCTAGGCAGACCCACAAACTCAGCCCAGACCGGATGAAACCCTTGTAGAGATTCAGCTGAGTCGAACACTGGCTCCCAAGGCACCACACAAATCGTAGTCCTATTAAATACTAGGGGCCCTTTGTCAAGGATCTTTTCCACATCGGAGGCCTCTTTGTATCTCACTGAATACAATCCTTTAGCTAGGTAAAAAGTACTTTCGATTGCTCCTCCATGACCAAGAATTTAAGGGCCCTGAAGCCATTGAATCATCTCAAACTTGTTTGGGATTCTTTCACGCAACTCAAATACAATCGTCAGCTTAGCTTGCTTGGCTAACTGTTCTTTGATAAGTACTGGTGGAATTGCTATCATAATAGCCTCGACAACCTCCACCTGCTGGGGCAAAGACATTTTTAAAGCAAAAAAGACCCGATCTACCAACCCGTCTTCCACTAGCCCACTATAATCTGTTTGGAAGCTAGTTTTTTTGTTGTTGTTAGGGATGGACTCAATCATTTTGTTGACTTCCTTGAGCTCTTGCTGAAGTCTAGCTCTCGTATTCTGCAGTTTCTTGATATCTCCTTCACTCGACAACCCTTCTGTTGAGCCTTTTCCACAATCCTTAGGGTTAGGCCCCTTGAGTATGCTAGCAAACAAGATACTTGGCCTGCTAACTGTATATGTACTTGACACCTTATTTACATTTGTACAGATGGGACCCTGAGGAAATCCGTCTTTGAGGGTTTTAACCTCGAATTTGAACCTTGAGCTGAGCCCATTTTTTCTCTTGTTTCCTCAAAAGACACTTTTCCAATCCATACAGATTTGTCCTCTTTCATGGTTGAAGCCTTTGGCGAATTGGGGCTCGACATTTTTGCATCATATAACGGTTTCAAGACCGAGTCGTCGCCTTCATCCATCGGCACTGCCAACTCCATTTCGGATATTTTACCTGTTGCTAACATCTGTGAAAATTTTACAATATCTTCGCCTACGACTAAAACGTTGGGTTCCATTACCAAATGGCACACAAAAAGAAAGAAAAATAACCTCCCCTTCCAAAAGCAATAAGTAGTGGTATGTTAAGGGATAAGTTCCAAAATACAAAAATTTCTCAAGACTAAGGTCAACTAAAGGGTAGCGAGCAAAGCAACACACAACGATTATTTACTAGGGCGAGCAAAGCAAAAACCAACGATTATACTAAACTTAATAATCACAATTATGGCTTGAAGCGAGCAGGAGTGAAATATTGTTACCATATACATGTGCTAGTGATGTGTGTGAACACACTAGGACCGCCGGGGCATTTTTTCCTCTTTAGGAGGCTTTTTCCCCCGAGCATTGTATATACGCCCATCACTCTAGGGCTATCTATCTTTCCATTGCACACTAAGTAACACACTCTCTATTGTGTGCCATGATCTTCCTTCGTCTTGTCCATGTTGTGCGTGTCTCTCTGCAACCCTAATTCCAACAATTGGTATCAGAGCAGGTTGCATCCTCCCGGGCTTAGTTGCCAGCTGCTCCAGCACACGCCTGCTCACTTTCTCCAATTCAATGGGCTTTGGCGAGCGTTCGCACGTCGACAAAAATTTTGGGAGATCTCGTAGAGCTCAATCTACTCAGATTTTTGATTCGGGCTCATTTCAGCCTCCGTTTCCACTACAGGCAGGTCTGTATAGGCAATTTTTTCATTTTGTGCACAATTTCTGTTAGTGCTGTTTTGTGCATAATAGGTGCCTTATAGTCTTCTACAGTTTGTACTACATAGCAAGTGTTGTTCCCGCTCCGTTTCTCTATTTTTGGGCAGTTTTCACATGAGGTGCAACATTTACCATGGCTGACAACAACAACACAGATGTGTTCAAGATGTTTGCTGCTGAGGATAGGTTGGATGGGGACAATTACCCTATGTGGGCTTATATGATGCAATTCGTTCTTGTGTCAAAGGGCGTCTGGAACATTGTACAGAGCATTGATGTACGTCTTGGTTCTCAGGATGTAGGCGATGTTGAGGATGTTGCCGGACTTGCTGTAAGGAATGCTGCTATTAGAGTTGTTTTGCCTACGACTGAACAAGCTCGTTGGGATGTAAAGGATGCGCAGGCTCATGCATTGATTGCGTTGTCTGTGAAGTGCACCATTGTTCCTCACATTTGTTCAACAAAATCTGCAAAACAGGCTTGGGATATTTTGGTTGGTCTTTATGCAAGTCGCAATGAGGCTAAAATTGCTTTGCTGCATAAAGAGCTGGAGTCAAAGATTATGCATGAGGAAGATGATATGGAAACTTTCCTTGCTAGTGTCAAGGATATCAATGAGCAGCTTATTTCTGCAGGTGAAGTCATTTCAGACAGTTCCCTTGTGCAGATTGTTCTTGATGCCTTACGAGATTCTTACCAGACTTTTGCTAGTACTTGGAGACTTATGACCCAAGGAAATCCAAAAGTTGTCAAGTGTGATGCATTATGCACATTGCTGTTGCAAGAGTCACATTCCAGAAAAAATAGGACTAGACAGCGTGCAGTTGAACAAGCTTTTATTGCTTCTCAAAGAAAGGGTGGTAACAGCAATGTAGCCACTTCTTATGGTTCTGCTGCGAGTGACAAAACTTATGTTCCCAATGCTTCTGTTGGCAGAACTTCGTCTGGAAATTTTTGTGATAAGGGCAAAAAGAAGATGAGTTTCCATTATTGTAAAGCCTAAGTTGAAGGCAAAAGAGGCTAAGGAGAAAGAGGGTGGTTCCACTGCAAATGCTCGCTCCACTACAAATGCAGCCATTGTTGAGTCTTCTGTGAAAGGAGACTGTGTTGCTAATGTTGATGCAGAATGGGCTTTTAATGCAGACGCACTTACAATCCTGTTGTCCATGATGCATGCTTGTCAGTTGCTGCAGATTCACATGTGTGGTATTTCGACAGTGGTGCTACAAAGCACATTACCTCACATCGTGAATTATTTACCTCTCTCGAGTCTGTCCCTCATGGGAATTCAGTCACTTGTGCCAACAACGCCTCTTATCCAGTTCAGGGAGTTGGAAAGATTGTGCTCACTGCTGCTAATGGCAATTCCTTCACACTTGTTGATGCACTTTATGTACCTGGGATCAAGAAGAATCTCTTGTCTGTATCCGCACTTGCTAGACTTGGACTTGTAGTCAAATTTGTGGATGATAGATGTACAATTCATGATCTCCATTTTGGGGATGAAATTGTTGCATCTGGCCTTTTGTGCCATGGGCTGTATAAGCTCACTTTGTATGACAAGTGTGGACAAAATTTTGCAAATGCTGTTGCAAATTCAAGGGCTATTTCATATGAAAAACTTTGGCATGCTCGTTTTGGTCATCTGAATTTTGCCAGTTGGTTGCGTTTGCAGAAATCTGATATGGTTGCTTCTTTGCCGCCTCTTGAAGCACCTGTCAAACATTTTTGTGAAGGCTATATTTTGGGTAAGATGCAGCGTTCTAAGTTTCCAAAGGATGGTTCACAGTTCGGGCCACATGCAGGTTGCAGCTTGTGCATAGTGATGTTTGTGGGCCCATACAAACTCCGTCCTTGGGCAATTACCTTTACTTCATGACTTTCATTGATGATTACTCCAGGCATAGATGGGTATTTCCGCTTAAAGCAAAGTCCGAAGTTTTTATGTGCTTCAAACAATTTCTAGCTATGGCTGAAAATGTCTTGAAATGTACTATGGGCACCCTCCGTTTAGATCAAGGGGGGGAGTATATGTCTCATGAATTCAATGCATTTTAGGCTAGTCGTGGGATAAAACACCAATGTACAGTTCCTTATACACCTCAGCAAAATGGTGTTGCTAAGAGGAAAAACAGGTCACTGACGGAAATGGCACGATGTATGGTCAAAAGTCAAGCTTTGCCGCATTCTTTTTGGCTTGAGGCCATCATGTCTGCCACTTATGTACTTAACAGGTGTCCTACAAAAGCTTTGCAGTCTACTACTGCATATGAAGCATGGCATGATAGAAAGCCTTCTATTGAGCACATGCGTGTTTTTGGATGTTTGGAATATGCTTTGGTGCCACAAACACAATGCAGAAAATTGGATGATAAGGCTGTCAAATGTATTTTTGTTGGTTATAGTGCTGAAAGCAAAGGTTACAGGTTATATCATCTGCAAACAAAGCGTATTCTGGTTTCATGGGATGTAGTGTTTGTGGAAGATTCTGTTCAGTCCTTGTTGTCATGTACTAGAGACAGTAATGTAAGCTCACAGGACATTTATGACACTTTGTTGCCTCTTTCCAGTGGTGGAAATACAAATGTAAGTTCCAATGAGGCAAATGTACAGCCTATGGGGGTTTCTGAAACTGTTACAGATCAACCTATTACTGATGCAAATGTACATGATGTACTTGATGAGGAAAGGGCTGAAAATGAGCAGGCTAGAGGTATGCCAAAATGGTTGGTGCACACTTTGCGTGACAGTAAATTGGATGCACCTTTGTCTAGTCGTACTCGTTCAGGCTCTCACCATGCATCTTATGCATCAGATTGTTATGCTTTGGCTATTTCTATCTTACATGATGTTGAGGAGCCTCTATCTTTTGATGAAGCACAGAATTCAAAAAATTGGATGGCTGCCATGCAATCATAATATGATGCACTTATAGAAAATGACACATGGACTTTATGTGATTTGCCTCACGGCAAAAAGGCCATTGGTACGAAGTGGGTTTACAAGTTGAAACGCAAGCCGGATGTTGAGATCGATTTCCATAAGGCTCGACTTCTTGCAAAGGGTTATGCACAACAAAAAGGCATAGATTGTGAAGAGACTTTTGCTCCCACTTGTTGTATGAATTCTGTGTGTTTTCTATGTGCATTGGCAGCTCATTTTGGCTGGGATGTACATCAATCAAACATTGTTACTGCTTTCTTGAATGGTGACATATTTGAGGAAGTTTATGTAACGCAGCCTCGCGGTTTTGTCATAAAAGGACAAGAGGACAAAGTGTGCAGATGTAAGAAGGCTTTGTATGGGTTGAAGCAATCTCCTCGTGGTTGGTATGAGAAATCTGACACTCATTTTGTCAAACGAGGCTTTCATAACAGTCCAACAGAAAGCACATTGTATGTAAAGCATGAGGGTGATGTACTTCTCATTGTGGTTCTTTATGTCGATGATTTATTGATCATTGGACCAATGAGAGACATATTGCTGAATTTAAGGTTGATTTGAATGCCACTTTCAAGATGAAAGATTTGGGGCTGTTGCATCATTACTTGGGTATACAGTTTAAGCAGCGCGATGGTGGTATTGCCTTGTTTAGTAAAGTTACATAGAGACATTGCTATGTAAGTTTGGACTTGAGGATTGCAAACCTATTGCCACTCCCATAGAAACAGGTTTGAAGTTGAGTCTACATGATGCTGACAATCTTGCTGATTTCACTCTTTATCAACTCCTATTGGCTGCCTCATTTATGTATGCAACACGAGGCCGGATATTCAGTTTGCAGTCTCACAGGTCAACAGATTTATGCATAGCCCAGGGTCTAAGCATTGGCAGTCTGTCAAAAGGATTTTCTACTAACTTAGTGGCACTTTACATCTTGGCTTGTTTTATCCCAAGGGGGGATCATTTCCGCCAGACTTAGATTGGGCTGGTTGTTTTGACACGCGAGCGTCCACAAGTGGTTTTTGTTTCATGCTTGGCAGTTCATGTATATCATGGTTGAGCAAGAAGCAACCATTGTGGCCACTTCGAGTTGTGAGGCTGAGTACAAGGCAGTCTTCACAGCTACGGTTGAGTGTGTATGGCTCAGACGCCTTATGGTTGATTTGGGTGTTGGACAGGACGCTGCCAACACTATCTACACTGAGAGTTAGACCGCCGGGGTATTTTTTCCCTCTTTAGGAGGTTTTTCCCCCCGAGCATTGTATATACGCCCATCAATCTAGGGCTATCTATCTTTCCATTGCACACTAAGTAACACACTCTCTATTGTGTGCCTTGAGCTTCCTTCGTCTTCTCCAAGCTGTGTGTGTCTCTCTGCAACCCTAATTCCAACAAATATAGGTGCAATCAAGAAAATTTTTGCGCATGCAAGGTCAACTCATGGTGCCACTTGGGACTTGCCAGAGACCCCCAACTCCACCTTTCCCCAACCCAAGGCGCTGGAGCTAGGCAGTAAACCCACCCGCTTGCACTAAGCTTGTTTGATGCTCCAAACCCTACGCACCACGAGGATGGCACGCTTCGAACTCGCGAGGAAACCTAGTTGCTCAGACCATCGCCGATTCTGCTTACTTAGACCATCGCCCGCTTACTCAGACCATTAAGGTTTTGGCATGAAACAATTTTTATTTTTTTTTCAATAGCAAAACTCACATTTGTGAGTGAATTATATTGAACATCCCAAAAAATTACAAGGTCTTGTCATGCTCTTGTTGAGCCATGACATCATCCAAGGACTATAATTACATCGCCTTTCAGGGAGGCCACCCCCACCAACCCCCCCCCCCCCCCTCCTCCTCCATACACAAGGTCCATAAACTTATCCTTATGAGATCTTTTATTTAACGATGGCCAAGATTTTCCCCCGTCCTAGTCATTCCATCTGCTGGCGATAAGGCACAAGTAGTCCTAGACCAATCCTCCGAGTGTTGCTTGCGTCCGAGCGTCCATATTAGCACTTTTCTTTCTTGAGTAATTTTTGCGAAGCTTGCCACCTCAAAACCTTCTTCAAACACACAGCGGTTCTTTGCTTGCCATACGTTATGTAAGAAGAAGTATCTGACGATTTGAGTGCTGACAAGGAGGGCAGGACTTCCTAAATTCTTACCTCCAAGGAATAGGTTAGTCTTGAAGAAACTAATTTTCCATGTTCTTTGGACCCACTTGCATATTTTCCCTGCAAGGCCTTTAATAGTTGGGCAATCCATGAATAGGTGGGCCAGATCTCCACTAGCCATCATGCACCCCAAGCATCGATCTGACCCAATCCCTCTCTCCTGAATATTCACCCATGTCGGTAGAGCACCCCAAATTACCTTCCATAGAAAAACCTTCATGTGCTACGGAACCTTTGGCTTCCATATGTTCTCCAGTACTTGCTCCCACCGTTCCTCCGGCCATTGCTTTTTCCATAGCTTGTTAAAGGGGGTAGACCAATTCTTCTTATGCATCATTGTTTGATAAATGCTTTTAGGATGGGGTTTTCATAAGTGACTGCTTCCGGGCCATTTCCAGGCATTCCAATCAAACTCCGAATCACAGATTGGCATCACTAAATTGTCAAGCTCTTTCATCACTTTGTGGACAAGCAAGACCTCCAAGCTATTGAGTTGGTACTGGGTAACCAGAAGGTCAATGGTTTTCCAACTCTTGTTGACACTGTCCCAGAACTGCACAAGTTGCTTCAGACCCTGAGGCATTTTTTACCAATTTCCTATGCCCCAAGGTGAATACACTCACCAATTGATGGAAAGTCCAGTTCATATTCTAATTACTTGGTTGATTGAAGGCATGAAACAAATCTTTTTCTTTTTTTTAAATAGCAAAACTCACAATTGTGAGTGATTATATTGAACAACCCAAAAAATTACAAGGTCTTGTCATGCTCTTGTTGAGCCATGAAATCATCCAAGGACTATAATTACATTGGTTATCAGGGCGGCCATCCCCACCAACCCGCCCCCTCCTCCTCGATACACAAAGTCCATAAAATTGTCCTTATGAGATCTTTTATTTACCGATGGCCAAGATTTTCCCCAGTCCCAGTCATCCATATGCTGACAACAACATTAGGTGAAATTTGGACTCGCAAAGGGGCCCTTTAAGGGGTTTGACTTCACCTCTCTCTACCAAAATGGGCACATGGATAAATTTTTGCAAACAAACTCCAAAGTTGGTGGAGGTTTGACAGTTAGAATGTCCTCTTCAAGCTCTATCTACTAATATATAGCACGCCATGAGATTCCTCATGTTTTAGAAGATTCTTTTTGTGATTTACCTATGATGTGACAACTCTGTCGGAATCTAAGTGAATAAAAAAAAGAATCTTCTAAAATATGAAGAATCTCATGGTGTACTATATATCAGTAGATAGAGCTTGAAGAGGACATTCTAATTGTCAGCCCTCCGCCAACTTTGGAGTTTGTTTGCAAAAAAATTATCCTTGCGTCCGTTTTGGTAGAGAGAGGTAAAGTCAAACTGCTTAAAGGGCCCCTTTGTGAGTCCAAATTTCACCTAATGGGCAGAAGTAGTCCTAGACCAATTCTCCGAGTGTTGCTTGCGCCCGAGCGTCCATATTAGCACTTTGCTTTCTTGAGTAATTTTTGTGAATCTTGCCACCTCAAAACCTCCTTCAAACACACGACGGTTCCTCGCCTGCCATACGTTATGTAAGAAGAAGTATCTGACGATTTGACTGCTGACAAGGAGGGCAGGACTTCCTAAATTCTTACCTCCAAGGAATAGGTCAGTCTTGAAGAAACTAATTTTCCATGTTCTTTGGACCCACTTGCATATTTTCCCTACGAGGCCTTTAATAGTTGGGCAGTCCATGAATAGGTGGGCCAGATCTTCACTAGCCATCTTGCACCCCAATCGTCGATTTGACCCAATCCCTCTCTTCTGAATCTTCACGCCCATCGGTAGAGCACCCCAAATTACCTTCCATAGAAAAAACTTCATGTGATGCGGAACCTTTGGCTTCCGTATGTTCTCCATTACTTGCTCTCACCTTTCCTCTGGCCATTGCTTTTTCCATAGCTTGTTAAGGGGGCTAGACCAACTCTTCTTATCCATCATTGCTTGATAAATGCTTTTAGGATGGGGTTTCCATAAGAGTGCTTCCGGGCCATTTCCAGGCATTCCAATCAAACTCCGAATCACAGATTGGCATCACTAAATTGTCAAGCTCTTTCATCACTTTGTGGACAAGCAAGACCTCCAAGGTATTGAGTTGGTACTGGGTAACGAAAAGGTCAATGGTTTTCCAACTCTTGTTGACACTATCCCAGAAGTGCACAAGTCGCTTGTGACCCTTATTATTCAGTTTCGTGGCTGTCTCAATCCAATAGGGAGTTTGTGGCGGATCTACAACTTTGGACAACCAGGGGGACCAATGTAAAATGGAGTTCTTGAAGTATCTGACTTCCTTCCCCTACTTTAAGACTCCTGTTGCTCTATTGCATTTCCTTATCAATTCTCCAGAGCTGCCCCTAGTCTTAAGGTAGACCACTCCGGGGCTAACAGCTTGTCATGAACCTCCACCCCTCTCCACTTTCCACCATTCGAGCCATGTTTAGTTGCTTCTGTCATGTCTCTGACCATGGCAGCCCAAAATTGATCCTGTTTAGCCAAGGAAACAACAAACTTGGTGCAACAAGCTTCTGCGTGGGCCACAGGGTTAAGAATTCTAAGGCCTCCTTGATTCATTGGCCGAGCAACTGACTCCCAACGGGCCCATTGCCATGGCCTGGAGGATTTCTTGTTGTTTTTTCATAAAAACCTTCTAACTGGTTTTAAGAACTCTTTCCAGTACACGTAGCCATCTTGAGAAGCGGGCTAGTAAAGGAAATATAAGGAATCATAAAGGCATTCATCACTTTTATCCGACTCGAGAATGGGACAAGATCATACTCCCACCTACTCATTTTTGTTTTGATTTTTCCGAGCACCCACTCATTTCTTTGCTTGTGAGTTACATCCATCTTGTCGCGGGGGATTGAAAGAATATATTCAGACATGAAACAAATCTTAAACAAATATACCCATGATGCCATTTTCATTGTTCTCTAGTAGCTTGACTAGAGGCCGTAAACTTATCTAGTTTATGATGTGTATCCCATGCTGGGTAGAATAAAGATAAAGGATAGGATGATACATATATTAAGGATGGATTGAATCCTTTAGTGTAGCTAAATTGTGGTCCTTGTCAAAATTTCGGCTTTATCACTAGTGGATATATTTAGCATATGTGTTATTCTTGCACTACAAGAGGTTGTGTGTACTTGTGACGCTGTTAGCGATGGAAAAACATTGGGTTTTTATACTCCCCGACGTCGCTAAGACCGTCACTAACAGCATCAATACGGGAATGTTGCTATGAGCATGGCTATAACGATCGCTATATGCGTCGCTATAGCCGTGGCTATAGCGACGATCATAGCGACGTTGCAGAGCCTTATATAGCGATGTTGATAGCGACGGTCATAGCGATGCCTGAGAGAAAAAAAATTGGTGGCAGGGCATTGAATGCCCTACCACCCATCAACCATATTAAATGTTTCAATAATTGAGTAAACCTAAATGAATCCCAGATAAGCCCAGATTCACCTTTGAAAGAAAGTGCAAGCTTAGATATAGACCCAAAGTAGTCACCCACAAGACAATATAACCATTAACTCCATCATCCATAGTATTGTTTGCAGAATAAAGATACAAAACTGACAAAAGTAAATTGATGAAAGTAAATCAATGAAAATTGTACACATCATAGGCAAAATCACTTGATTGTTAAACTTTGCAAATGTAATAGTTACATCACCATTGTCATTATTGAAAAAATATACATGGTTTTCAAAAAGACGTATAAACGTCATCTCATGATACATATGCTATGACAAAAGGAAACTAATGCTATCTAGCTATGGCTAGACTGGCGTCATCTAATCAGACGTCTCATCGTGTCCAAGCGGCGTATCTGTCGGATTCTGCAAAAAAAAAAACAATAAGACAGCTTTTTGTAAGTATAAACATATAATTTATAAAACAATACAACAAATAGAAAAGAGTAAACCCTAATACTAACCATGCCGTCGCGAGAACTCAGAATGTCTATCATGGTGTTTAAGCCCTTCCTGCCTGCGTACTCGCGCTCGTACGGTGTGGGGTCACGTCCTCTCATCATCGACCACTGTCAAAACATACAAAGAATCCATTATGTTAGAATTTAAAAACCCCTAAACCCTGAAGTATCAAACCTAAAGAACAATGCGAAAACACTTACAAAATCGGTCTCAAATGATGCCCACCTGCCGCTCCCCAAGTGGTGTGAGCTTCCTGCCTCTACTCGCGCTCTGGCTGCCTCCTTTTGTTGCTTCCACTTGTCGGGATTCTCGCGTATTTCTTTCTTCGCATTCTTCCAATCTTCTTTGGCCAACCAATCTGGTCTGTTCCACCCATGCTTAATTTCTTTTTGCACTTTGGAACGCTTGTGCTTGCAGTATTCACACATTCAAACCTTCATCACGTCTTCATTGAAGCGATCATCCCGTGTTGGAACAGGAAACTCGTCATGAAGCATGCTGATGACTTTGTCTTTTAAATCACTTGGTACTTCACTTTAGGTGTTTAGTATGTAGTGTCTAAACACCTGAGAGCAAAGACCGCACATGTGCAAGATCACCTTCTTGCCTTCATCATCCAAGATGATGCCGCCACTAAAGTCGACGGAGTAAGGCAAGCCCTCTTGCCGGTGACGCGTGAACCTGGGTGTCCCGGCAGGGGTCTCTAGCGGCGTGTCGATGGGGTATGGACGTCAGGTGTCTCCACTAGAATCTGGGCCCCGAAGCGAGGAGTGTCGACTGGAGGAGTAGCTAGTGGTGTGTAGCCGCTAGGAACAGCCGTCAGCCATACAAAACTTGGTGTAGATGGCGATGTTGTGGCTGGTGTCAGGGCGGGAAAAGAAGGGGAGGGTAAACAGCCTCGTTGAACACGAGGCGGTGTTGAGGCATCGGCAGCGGCATCCCCACAAAAACCGCCGCCGCCACCACTAGAGCGTCGGTTCCTAGACGAGTGTGAAGATCGTCTCGTTGACACCGAAGCTTCGGAGCGCGTTGAATGCTCCTAAATAGAGGGAGACGCTAAAGGAGTAGGAATGCGCGCTGGTGTGCCAGAGCGATGACGCTCCACATACCACTGTCTCTGCTCGGGTGACAAAGAAGAAAGAAACTGCTCATCATCCATACCTACATTATACACACAAACATTTAAACTTAATATTGAATGAATGGAGAAGAAAACATGGACAAGAGAGAGAAAGAGAGAGAGAGAGAGAGAGAGAGAGGGGACTCATAAAGGGGGAGGGATTCCTGTGTAGAGAGATTTCGTTGAATTTGTAAAAGCACTATAAAAGCTGCATGGCAAAGGTCTGCTCATAGAAGTTGCTTGCCCCACCACTAAATATAATTGATTGGGTGAAAGAGACGCTGAGAAGCAGTAGTAGTGCTTCTTAGTGTCTCTTTCACAAAATCAACTAGATCTAGCGGTGGGACGAGCAGCATCTGTATTGAGCAGACCAGCTTCGCGATTGCAGCTTTAGTCTCCATCCCACTCGAATCGTAGTGCTTGTCATCCCTGCTTGTGAGAACATACCTAGAGCATACGTACCTGGAGTCGACGCAAAGACCATTAAATACAATGACGCAATGATGCAATGACCATTAAATACAATGACGCAATGACACATATAGACAAAAATGGACAAAAAGCCACGTGAATACAATATACATTATAAAACGGAGCTAGATTGTTCAAATAAAATATTTATGGATTTAAGAGGTCTCTCTCTCATCCTCGCAAAGCTCATCATAACTTCCTATATCTATATAGAGCTCTCCGTTTAAACAGATGTCCTCTGTTTCATTTTGTAGATCCTCTGCATGCACCCCATAGATAGTAGCAGCTTGATGCTCGTCTGGCACCACCTCAACGGCTTCTGACTGAGCATCTTCTCCGATCTTCTCCATTGATGCCACTGTGATTGGCACATGGTAGCCTTCATACGTCCGTGCACTACGAGGGGCTACCTCTATGACGTATCACCAGTTTGATGCAGACTTTGTAGGATGAAATATCACCTTCCATCGCCACATAACTTACATGAGAGCTTCCAAGCACATAACTTCTAAAATTGGATGTTAACTATTTACATACTTACTTGTTCACAATGCTCGGGTAGTAGGAAAGTGTCTCTTAGGTTAGTCCATTTCTTAGTTGAATCCACCTCAAGAAAACCAGACTCTCCTCTATGCACAGTAGCGTTGCGACCCTCCATGATTACCTTGAACCATTGCACGTCAAACAAGTCAACAAAAAATCCTCTATAATCGATCCTCAAAATCTCTTGTAGCGTGCCAAAGTAAGTGAGTTCCGCCACCGCAGGATCTGCATCAGAGGACCGTTGTCAACTAGACTGTTTAAATTTTGCCATGATTCCACAATCTTGAGTAAAACGCTTTTTGTCGATACGTTCCACCCTAAAATGCCGACCTTTACACCATGCTACTGTGTATGACTTATACTACAACCAACAAAGATTATGAGTGGCCGTTCAAACATCTAGAAAGTCACTAGTCGTACATTGCAAACTTACCTTGGTCGCGCAACCCCGACAGTACTCCCACTCCTCCTCAGTCACTTCTTCACCGCACTATTGTGCGCTTTTCAATTGGTTGTGCAACCATCTTAAGCTCATGAATTTTGGTAGGCTCTCCAGACCCGTCGGATAGTGCATCGATGGTCGTCTTCCCCGTCTCCACTCGATTCATGTCCTTTGTCGCTCTTGCTTTGCATCCTCATATTGTGAAATCCACTTTTGCATCACTGGATTGTGAAGCATGCAAAATCAGTTGATTTTAGCCTCTAGATCTTCCATCATCTTCTTCTCAACACTAAGATTGCACATGACAATCCCAGATATGCGCTCATCATCTATGGTTCTCCATAGTGTGTCCCGGGCTTTATCAAATCCGTCTAGCCACTCTCCAATGTACACCAGGGACTTTGATACCAGTCAACCTTCTGCCATGCTACCCTCCGGACGTGCCTTCTGACGCACATATCCCTTGAGCGTTTTCATGAAACGTTCTAAAAATAACATCCATCTGGAATGTATTGTGCCAGCTATTTCCACCTCATTAACTATGTGAACAAGAAGATGCACCTGAATGGTTAGCATGGTAGTAGGAAAGGGTTTCTCAAACATGCACACAACCTCCGCAGCGTTTAGTTTGGCGAATGGTATGGAGTCTACATTGATCTCCTTTTGTGAGATCCATTGCACCAACTTCGCAAGTTTGTAGATTGTGTTACGGACGTCAAGAGACAAATATCCCTCAATGGACACCGGTAAAATAAACTACAAAACACGTGCAACAATGATATTAAAATCCACACACAAATTTGTTACACAATTTCCACTATGATATATTCCACTATGAACATACCTGACATATTTTATGCCAGTCGTGTGACCTCAAACCGGTAAGCTTTCCTTCTTTAGTAAAACACGTTCAGAGCGAGTGCATTACGCCAGTGGGGGTCCGCAAAGATTGAATAGTCTCTTTTACTTTGCGTTCTTGGGCTCCTGTAAAAATCCATGGCGCTTTAGGGAGTTTTAGTGATCCAGCGGATGTTGTCTGCGGCAAATATTTCTCCATACGATCCACATTTCTAAGGTCAACCCAGGCTCCCAAAGTATCTTTCTTGCCGGTCAGATGGTCCCATAGTAGATTACCCACATTCTTGAATATGTGCATTGGATCAAGCAAGTGATTGATCATGAGTTGGGGTCAATATGGTAACTCGTACCATAGAGAGAGTCTCTTCATCCCTAGGGGCAAACCGTCATCACACATCTCCTTCTGCTCTAAGCATGCTTTGTTGGAATTAGGGTTGCAGAGAAACACACAAGACGAAGGAAGCTCAAGGCACACAATAGAGAGTGTGTTACTTAGTGTGCAATGGAAAGATAGATAGCCCTAGAGTGATGGGCGTATATACAATGCACGGGGGAAAAAACCTCCTAAAGAGGGAAAAAATGCCCCGGCGGTCCTAGTGTGTTCACACACATCACTACCACATGTATATGGTAACAAATCCCCCCTGGAGTGATGCGGTGAACGAGAGCTGGCACATGAGTAAAGGGAAGTGCCATGCCCTGAGGACAGGATCAGTCCACAAAGGGGAGTAAGCCCAAAGCTTTGCGGAAAGCTTCAAGCTTCTCACGAGACAATGCCTTTGTGAAAAGATCTGCAAGGTTGTCCTGTGTTGGCACATAAGCCAAGCTGATCTCTCCTGCTGAGAGCCTCTCCCTGACATAGTGGTAATGCACCTCAATGTGCTTTGTGCGAGCATGAAAAACTGGGTTCCTCGCAACTGCCAATGCGCTCTGACTGTCAGTGTAGATAGTGTTGGCAGTGTCCTGTCCAACACCCAAGTCAGCCATAAGGCGTCTGAGCCATACACACTCAACCGTAGCTGTGAAGACTGCCCTGTACTCAGCCTCACAACTCGAAGTGGCCACAGTAGGTTGCTTCTTGCTCAACCATGATATACATGAACTGCCAAGCATGAAACAAAAACCACTTGTGGACACTCGCGTGTCAAAACAACCAGCCCAATCTGAGTCCGAAAAAGCATGTAAGTCTGGCGGCAATGATCCCCCCTTGGGATAAAACAATCCAAGATGTAAAGTGCCACTAAGGTAGCGGAAAATCCTCTTGACAGCCTGCCAATGCTTAGACCCTGGGCTATGCATAAATCTGCTGACCTGCGAGATTGCAAACTGAATATCTGGCCTCGTCTTGCATACATAAATGAGGCAGCCAACAGCAGTTTGGTAAAGAGTGACATCAGCAGGATCGCCAGCATCATGTAGACTCAACTTCAAACCTGTTTCCATGGGAGTGGCAATAGGTTTGCAATCCTCAAGTCCAAACTTACATAGCAATGTCTCTATGTAACTTTTCTGACACAAGGCAATACCACCATCACACTGCTTAAACTGTATACCCATGTAATGATGCAACAGCCCCAAATCTTTCATCTTGAAAGTAGCATTCAAATCAGCCTTAAATTCAGCAATATGTCTCTCATTTGGTCCAGTGATCAGCAAATCATCAACATAAAGAACCACAATGAGAAATACATCATCCTCACGCTTTACATACAATGTGCTTTCTGTTGGACTGTTACGAAAGCCTCGTTTAACCAAATGAGTGTCAGCTTTCTCATACCAAGCACGAGGAGATTGCTTCAACCCATACAAAGCCTTCTTACATTTGCACACTTTGTCCTCTTGTCCTTTTATGACAAAACCGCGAGGCTGCGTTACATAAACTTCCTCAAATATGTCACCATTCAAGAAAGCAGTAACAATGTCTGATTGATGTACATCCCAACCAAAATGAGCTGCCAATGCACATAGAAAACGCACAGTAGTCATACGACAAGTGGGAGCAAAAGTCTCTTCATAATCTATGCCTTTTTGTTGTGCATAACCCTTTGCAACAAGTCGAGCCTTATGGCGATCGATCTCACCATCCGGCTTGCGTTTCAACTTGTAAACCCACTTCGTACCAATGGCCTTTTTGCCAGGAGGCAAATCACATAAAGTCCATGTGTCATTCTCTATAAGTGCATCATATTCTGATTTCATGGCAGCAATCCAATTTTCTGAATTTTGTGCTTCATCAAAAGACAGAGGCTCCTCAACATCATGTAAACTAGACACAGCCAAAGCATAACAATCGGATGCATAAGATGCATGGCGAGAGCCTGAATGAGTACGCTAGATAAAGGTCCATCCAATTTACTGTCACGCAAAGTGTACACCAGCCATTTTGGCATACCTCTAGCCTGCTCATTTTCAACCCTTTCCTCATCAAGTACATCATGTACATCTGCATCAGTAATAGGCTGTTCTAAAACATTTTCAGAAACCCCCATAGGCTGTACATTTGCCTCATTGGAACTTACATTCATATTTCCACCACTGAAAAGAGGCAACAAAGTGTCATAAATGTCCTGTGAGCTTACATTACTGTCTCTAGTACATGACAGCAAGGGCTGAACAGAATCTTCCACAAACACTACATCCCGTGAAACCAGAATACGTTTTGTTTGCGGATGATACAACCTGTAACCTTTGCTTTCAGCACTATAACCAACAAAAATACATTTGACAGCCTTATCATCCAATTTTCTGCGCTGCACTTGTGGCACCAAAGCATATGCCAAACAGCCAAAAACACGCATGTGCTCAATAGAAGGCTTTCTATCATGCCATGCTTCATATGGAGTAATAGACTGCAAAGCTTTCGTAGGACACCTGTTAAGTACATAAGTGGCACACATGATGGCCTCAAGCCAAAAAGAATGCGGCAAAGCTTGACTTTTGACCATACATCGTGCCATTTCTGTTAGTGACCTGTTTTTCCTCTCAGCAACACCATTTTGCTGAGGTGTATAAGGCATTTTACATTGGTGTTTTATCCCACGACTAGCCAGAAATGCATTAAATTCATGAGACATATACTCCCCCCCTCGATCGGAACGGAGGGTGCCCATAGTACATTTTGAGACATTTTCAGCCATAGCCAAAAATTGTTTGAAGCACATAAAAACTTTGGACTTCGCTTTAAGCGGAAATACCCATGCATGCCTGGAGTAATCATCAATGAAAGTCACGAAGTACAGGTAATTTCCCAAGGACGGAGTTTGCATGGGCCCACAAACATCACTATGCACAAGCTGCAACCTGCATGTGGCCCTAACTGAACCATCCTTTGGAAACTTAGAACGCTGCATTTTACCCAGAATACAGCCTTCACAAACATGTTTGACAGGTGCTTCAAGAGGCGGCAAAGAAGCAACCATATCAGATTTCTGCAAACGCAGCAAACTGGCAAAATTCAGATGACCAAAACGTGCATGCCAAAGTTTTGCATCTGAAATAGCCCTTGAATCTGCAACAGCATTTGCAAAATTTTGTCCACACTTGTCATACAAAGTGAGCTTATACAGCCCACGGCACAAAAGCCCAGATGCAACAATTTCATCACCAAAATTGAGATCATGAACTGTACATCTGTCATCCACAAATTTGACTACAAGTCCAAGTCTAGCAAGTGCGGATACAGACAAGAGATTCTTCTTGATCCCAGGTACATAAAGTGCATCAACAAGTGTGAAGGAATTGCCATTAGCAGCAGTGAGCACAATCTTTCCAACTCCCTGAACTGGATAAGAGGCGTTGTTGGCACAAGTGACTGAATTCCCATGAGGGACAGACTCGAGAGAGGTAAATAATTCACGATGTGAGGTAATGTGCTTTGTAGCACCACTGTCGAAATACCACACATGTGAATCTGCAGCAACTGACAAGCATGCATCATGGACAACAGGATTGTAAGTGCACTCTGCGCTAAAAGCCCATTCTGCATCAACATCAGCATCACAATCTCCTTTCACAGAAGACTCAACAATGGCTGCATTTGTAGTGGAACCAGCATTTGCAGTGGAACCACCCTCTTTCTTCTTAGCCTCTTTGGCCTTCAACTTAGGACACGACTTGATCAAGTGATCATTGGCTTTACAATAATGGCAACGCATCTTCTTTTTGCCCTTATCACCAGAATTGCCAGACGAAGTGCTGCCACCAGATGCATTAGGAACAGAATTTTTGCCACTCACAGCAGAACCATAAGAAGTGGCTGCATTACTGTTACCACCCTTTCTTTGAGAAGCAATAAAAGCCTGTTCAACTGCACGCTGCCTAGTCCTGTTTTTTCTAGAAAGTGACTCTTGCAACAGCAATGTGCATAATGCATCAAACTTGACAACTTCAGGATTTCCTTGGGTCATCAGTCTCCAAGTACTAGCAAAAGTCTGGTAGGAATCTGGTAAGGCATCAAGAACAGTCTGCACAAGGGAATTGTCCGAAATGACTTCACCTGCAGAAATGAGTTGCTCATTGATATCCTTGACACTAGCAAGGAAAGTGTCCATATCATCTTCCTCATGCATAATCTTCGACTCTAGCTCTTTACGCAGCAAAGCAATTTTAGCCTCATTGCGGCTTGCATAAAGACCTGCTAGAATATCCCAAGCCTGTTTTGCAGATTTTGCTGAACGGATGTGAGGAATAATGGTGTGCTTCACACACAACGCAATCAATTCATGAGCCTGTGCATCCTTAACATCCCAACGAGCTTGTTCTGTCGTAGGCAAAACAACTCTAACAGCTGCAATCCTTGCAGCAAGACCTGCAACATCCTCAACATCGCTTACATCTTCAGAACCAGGACGTACATCAATGCCCTGCACAATGTTCCAGACACCTTTTGACACAAGAACATGTTGCATCATATAAGCCCACATAGGGTAGTTGTCCCCATCCAACCTGTCCTCAGCAGCAAACATCTTGAACACATCTGTGTTGTTGTTGTCAGCCATGGTAAATGTTGCACCTGATGTGAAAACTGCCCGAAAATAGGAGAAATGGAGCGGGAACAACTTGTGCTATATAGCACAAACCGTAGAAGACTATAAGGCACCTGTTATGCAGAAAACGGCACTGACAGAAAATCTGCACAAAATGACGAAATAGCCTGTGCAGTACTGCCCGTAGTGGAAACGGAGGCCGAAATGAGCCCAAATCAAAATTCTAAGCAGACCGAGCTCTTTGAGTTCGCCCAAAATATTTGTCGACCTGCGAACGCTCGCCAAAGCTCACTGAAATCGGAGAAAGTGAGCAGGCGTGTGCTGGAGCAGCTGGCGACTAAGCCAGGGAGGACGTGACCTGCTCTGATACCAATTGTTGGAATTAGGGTTGCAGAGAAACACACACAGCTTGGAGAAGACGAAGGAAGCTCAAGGCACACAATAGAGAGTGTGCTACTTAGTGTGCAATGGAAAGATAGATAGCCCTAGAGTGATGGGCGTATATACAATGCACGGGGGAAAAAACCTCCTAAAGAGGGAAAAAATGCCCCGGCGGTCCTAGTGTGTTCACACACATCACTACCACATGTATATGGTAACATGATTGTGCAGACATCCTTGGTGGCTCTCTTCCCAAAAAGCAATCGCGTAACACATGATTCTCTAGAAGATACGCTTGATGAACTTCGTAGATTTGCTTCTTCAATGAGGGTGCCCGACGTGCATTCAGTCTAGGTCCACATGTGCCACATGCTCTGTTAGATAAGCTTGAGAAAAACCAAGATTTATAGTGTTTCAGTTTAAGTGTAAATCACCTGAGCATTCTGTTAGTCCGGGATAGTCATGCATGGTCCACATTAGAATGCCTCTGATCAAAGCATTCCATCGACTTGTGTGTCGTCTCATATCTACCACTTCTATGCCAATCCGCAATTGTTCTAGCTCTTTCAATAGTGGACGAAGATACACATCCATATTCTTCACTTTATACCGTCCGGCACAATCAAGCTTAGCCATAGGTTCCCCTTCTTCGTAGTCAACCACGGGGGAATGTTGTAGTTGACGATGACAACGGGCCATACATTGTAAGATGTTGATCTTTGACCAAATGGATTTACGCCATCCATAGCCAGGCCTAGGTGCAAATTTCGAGCTTCCCTGGAAAAATCCGACCATGTTTCATCTATATGTTTCCAGGTTGCGCAATCTGCAGGAATCCATAACACACCATCCGAAGATTTATTCTCCTCGTGCCATGATGCTAGGGCGGCCATGGACTTACATTCGAAGAAATGCTTGATGCGAGGAAGCAGAGAAAAATATCGTAAAACCTTCTGTGGAATTTTTGTTCCATGGAGATCTCTCGGAATCACATTTCCATCTAT
The DNA here is from genome assembly GCF_014529385.1 of Adiantum capillus-veneris. NCBI lineage: Eukaryota > Viridiplantae > Streptophyta > Polypodiopsida > Polypodiales > Pteridaceae > Adiantum > Adiantum capillus-veneris. Next base: position 28,151,350 of record NC_140937.1, on the reverse strand, counting down.
TGGGTTGCAAGCTTGCTACCTGTTGGCCAGCGTCAGAGTCCGATGAGTTATAATTGGCAACAACTCGATCTATGATAGATGGATCGAACTCGCCAAATACGCGAACGTGCTGCAAAGAAACGCGTCTTGTCCGTCGCACAGCATGCTTGCATTGATTACAAGGATATAAGATCCTCGTTGAGAGATAGGTGTTTCGGTTGGACGACCCCACATCCTCGTCACTACTCATAATGAGGATAAAAACCTTATAACCTGGACAACAAATTTAATCTTCTATTGGCATTCTCCATATTTTATCTCTCTCTCTCTCTCTCTCTCTCTCTCTCTCTCTCTCTCTCTCTCTCTCTCTCTCTCTTTGTTCACACTGTAAACTACCTCACATTCTCTAGTCATGTCCAATCCCTGCACACCTTGGTCTAGAGGTGCACAGAGATCAGAACCACCGGGTTCTAATCTCGTCTTTATTGGTTAATGCTTATATTTGTGGATACAAGAAATCTACACACCCACGTTTACATGATAGTGCATGTAGTAGACAAAACCCCTTTGCCTCTTCTCTAGCTATAGCATTTCACAGCATCTTAACATCTTTTCATAGTAGATCTTTGTTCGAGTGATTACTTAACACATTACATGTTGGCCTCCAATCTGACTATCATGCCGTTGAAAGCTTTCCAACTTAAGGTCGCATCCGTAGAGAGGAAGAGAGGGATCACCATTCGTCTAACTCTAATTTTTTTACCGTAATCTCGAAGGTAGACTCTAATATAAAAACTCAATCCAAAATCTAATTTTAAATCTAACCTAATTGAACATGTGGTGATTCGCTCCATTGAAGGGTAAAAGGCATACCAATGGGGCTACTAGCTGCGTAGATGTGAATGGGCCTCACTTCATAACACGATTTTAAATTTCAAATTCGTCGTTTACTCTCTCTCTCTCTCTCTCTCTCTCTCTCAGCAGCAGTCGAACATGCAGATGGAATTCCTGGTCCGCATGGTCCATCGTACATAAATCTAGATCTAATTTAATCTTAAACTCAAAATAAACCTAAATTTAATCTACTCTAACGTAAATCTAAATCTAACATAAATAAACTTAAATCTAATGTAACGTAAATCTAACTCAAAATAAACCTAAATCTAATTTAATCTAACCTAAATAAACCTAAATCTAATCTAACGTAGATCTAAATCTAACCTTATCTTAAGCTCAACATAAACATAAATCTAAATGTAATTTAACTTAATCTAATTTAAATTTTAACATAATCTATTTCTCTCTTTGTTTTCTCCCCTTACCTCTCTCTTTCGTCTTCTCCCCCTCTTTCTCTCTCTTTGGTTTTTTATTCTCTCTCTCTTTCTCTTTGTTCAACATGTCTAGAGTTCAACTCCTCGTCGGCTAGATCTTTAAGGTCTTTTGGGATATTTTCCTACAACGTTAAAACTCTCTTCTTCTCGGGTGTGTGTGTGTGTGTGGATGTGTGTGTGTGTGCCAATAAAAAGAGGAAAATGGTATAACCTTTCTATCACCCAAGTGTGGTAGATTAGTTATGCCATTTCCCTCTTGAATAGCAGGTCTTGAGTTCAACTCCTCGTCAGCTAGATCTTTAAGGTCTCTTGGGATAGTTTCCTACGACGTTAAAACTTTCTTCTTCTCGGGTGTGTGTGTGTGTGTGCCAATAAAAAGAGGAAAATGGTATAACCTTTCTATCACCCAAGTGTGGTAGATTGGTTATGCCATTTCCCTCTTGAATAACAGGTCTTGAGTTCAACTCCTCGCCAGCTAGATCTTTAAGGTCTCTTGGGATAGTTTCCTACGACGTTAAAACTCTCTTCTTCTCGGGCGTGTGTGTGTGTGTGTGTGTCAATAAAAAGAGGAAAATGGTATAACCTTTCTATCACCCAAGTATGGTAGATTGCTTATGTCATTTCCCTCTTGAATAACAGGTCTTGAGTTCAACTCCTCGTCAGCTAGATCTTTAAGGTCTCTTGGGATAGTTTCCTATGACATTAAAACTCTCTTCTTCTTCTTCTCTCTTCTTTCTCTCTCTCTCTCTCTCTCTCTCTCTCTCTCTCTCTCAATATGTGTGTGTGTGTGAGAGAGAGAGAGGGAGAGAGAGAGAAAGAGGGGAAGGGAACATGAGAGAGAGGAGAGGGAAGGAGCATACCTGGCTCTCCTTCCTCTCCTCGTGTGTGTGTGTGTGTGTGTGTGTGTGTGTGTGTGTGGAGAAGAAAGAGAGAGAGAGAGAGAGAGAGAGAGGGAGAGCGCGGGTTCCCTTTGCTTGCTTGAGCACCAAAAACTCAGATCTCTCGGTTATTTTTTTACCCCTGTCGGCGTCGCTATAGGCGCCGCTATGGGCGTTGCTATGAATGTCGCTAAGTTACAAGTAAACTAGCAACGCTCACATCGACGCCGTGGGTTTTCACTTTTGAGCGTCGCACTGCAAGCGTTGCTAATGTGAAGTACCTCTTGTAGTGTTGGCCACCTAAGCAATAAAGTATGAGAGTTTTTTTCTTTTTTTTGGCGCGAAACTCACAATCGTGAGTGGATTATATTAGCACCCCAAAAGAATTTCAATTACTAGTCATGCTCGTGTCGAACCATGACATCTTCCAACAACCATCAGTACATCGGCTAATAGGAGGGCCACCCCGCAACAATGGTATAACACTTGGCTGGCTAAGGATTAAACTCTTACCCATGTAGTTATGATATTGTTGCAGTCACAACCTTGTTCCACTCTTCAGAGTTCCTCCATTTTCCAATGGCAATAATCGCTTCCTTGCTTTCTTAATGATCTCCATGAACCTTGCTGTTTCAATGACATTCGATCTAAAAAAGTTAATAGTTCGTGGCCTTCTAGATGTGTTTAAAGGAACAAAACCTAACAATTTGTGTACTGATTAGAAGTGGTTGGCTCTTGAACACCTTCCCACCCAAGAAGAGATCGTTCGTGCAGAACCCAATCTTCCATGTCTTTTGAACCCACTTGCATGTCTTTCCTGCCATGCCACAGCCCCCCGGGCAGTCCTTGAACAGGTGGGAGAGGTTCTCACTTGCTGATCTGCATTGAGGGCATCTATCTGGACCAATGCCTCTAGCTAGGACCTTCACCCCACTTGGCAAGGCCCTCCAGAGTACCTTCCATACAAAGACCTTCAACCTCCGCGGCCATCGTGGGCACCATATGCTCTTTACAATTGTCACCCATCTTGCCTCCGGCCATTACTTGCCCCATTGCTTGTTCAAGGGGGAGAACCTATCTAGCAAGACCATGAGGATGTTGTACACCTCCTTGGTGTGTGGTTTACGAAAGTAAATGTCTATGGGCCACTGCCACGCTTTCCAATTAATAGGGCATGGGAAGGAATATCATCAATTGACCATTATCTAATATTCAGTATCTATAAGCGTGCGTGCACGCACGCGCACACACACAAGGTCAGTGGGATTCATGTTTGCATCCTCTGCTACACACTACATGTAGCCTCTCCATTGGCAAGATAGCTAGAAATACTATTTGTAGGTTAAGGAGAATACCAATACTAGCTCATGGTATATTTGATGAGAGTATACTCAATTGTAAAGAATTTTTTTTTTACATGTTAGATAAGAAAATAAGCAATAAAGTCTTTTGTGGCCCTCCAAAATCCAAAAGAAAAGAGCTTTGAAAGGATAGGTTGAGATGGATATGTAGTCAAAAATAGAGGGAAGACAATCAGCAATGCAAAACGCATAAGTGTGAAAGACATGCAATCAAAAAAAAGGACATGAGAGGTAAAAAGTAAAAAATCATACTTCCAAAATTAGCAAATCTTGGAGCCTATATTAAGGGACAAGGGAAAGTGAGGAATAGAAAGCAAGAGCTTTTACTTGACGACAAGAGCACAGGGAACTTACGATCCAGCACCTTCTCCCCCACTACTCCTCTAAGACAACGACCACGGTACCTGATATAGTCATTGGCATACTTTTTATTTTTTCGAGATTGGGGAGCCCTAACAGTAATGTGTTCAATTTCACCTAATTCGACACCAAATCTTGCTAATTGTATGCCTACAAACTCTAATTTCTCACTAACCCCTTACTAATTTCACTAATTTTTACTAACTTACACATTATTTTTTTACTAATTGAACTAACATTTGGTGGCTATGCTTTGATATTTGTCTAGCAATGCCAATTTGCGCTAATCTCTTGAACATTTGTGTATTTTGGAATGCAAGATTAGGGCTTGGAGCTTCAAAGAAATTGGCTTACACACTCCAATTATGTCAATGTTTGACCTGATTTTGTCGGTTTGATTATCTAGTTTTGATTTTTATTGGTAAAATAGATTGGCAAAACTGAATCAATCAAACTGCTAATTGAGATTTGGTTGCACCATTCAACTGCGTGTGGAGAATTTTCAATAAATTTTTGGGTATTTTTAAGATAATTTTTCTTTTAAAAAATGCTAATTTTTGCATTAATTTTTAATTAATTTCGTACAAATTTGATAATTTACGATCTTGATGAGCTGTTTTGTGTGCGTAATTGTGACATGATTCGGAGCGCTTTTGTACCCTCATTGGTCAAGTTTTGAGCATTTCACTATTTTTGGGGATCGATTTGGTGATTTTGTCGTAATTGATATTTTTGATTAAAAAAAATGCTAATTTTGCTTGCTTGAACTTGTCAAAAGTGTTTGAATGTGATTGCCAATTACTTTTTGAGGTTTATAAATTTTTTTGGTTTTTTTGGTAAACTTTTGGTATTTTTTGAAGTTTTCGTTCAATTTTTGGACTAATTTTGAATTTTTTAAAAACTAAATTTTTTGGCATAGACACTAGTCGATGGTTATTCATGAGCTTCGGTGTGCGATTAATCAGGCAAAGTTGCACGATCATGTAAGCATGTAAGAATTTTTTATTAACTTAAGTACTTCTTGCTTTTTACTTTTGTTTTGTCTTTATTAAAAAACAAAACAAAATTAAAAAAGAGAAGAGAGCTAGTTGACAATTTTTTTTAATAAATTTTAAAAAATCATATAAAAAAAGATTATAAAAAAGAGAATTAGAATGTAATTAAAAAGCCCCCAAAAAAGAGAGATAAATAATTAATTTTTAAAAAAAATCATTAAAAAAATAAAAAGAGAAAATCCAAAGAGAATAAACAACATCAAAAATTAAAAAATTACAAAAAACACCAAAAGAATCCACAATTACCCTCAAAAACACACAAATCATTAAAAAATCCCAAGAATTTAAAATTAAAATATATAAAAAGTCATAAAAAATCACTACCTATCAATAAAATTCACAAAAAAAAAAGGAGAGAAAAAACGAGTGAAAAAGTAGAACAATCTATGAAGGCATTCACACCAAAGGAAGCAAACCAAGCAGCAAGAACAAAGCCGAAAAAGAAAGAGAAAACAATGAAATTGAAGTTGAGATGAGGCCTAGCTTTGTGCTGTTCGAAAAATTCAAAAATTAGTCGAAAAACAGAGAAAACGAAGCCGCTTAAAAATGAACAACCAAAAACTATCGAAAGCCGACTAGCAGAAAATAGATAGTCAAAATTCTTTGTTGATGCTGAAATGGTGACCTTGTTTTAGGGAAAAAATCAGCGAAAGCTGAGTTGTGGTACTCCTCGAAATTTGGCCTAGAAAGATAGAAAATTTTCCAATTGGATCCTAACCCCTTCGAATAGGAAAAATCATTGTTCTAACCAATTTTGGAAAGTGGTACCGCAATTTCAGTTAGAGGACGTCAAAGGCTAGAAGTAGTCGACCACAAGTTGAAAAAGTGCAAGAAATTCCATTGCAAATTGGGTTAAAAATTTGACAACTAAGAGCACAATTCATCCTTGATTGCAGATTAAGCTATTTAGAGCCCTAATTTTATTGTTTCAAAGGATTGCAGTCGAGTCTAACCTATTAAAACAACTGTTGTGAGTCTAAAAAGCATTCACCTGCCAAATTTTCTTTGGCACAAACAATCTTGTCAACTCGAAGCAAGAAAATCCAATTGGGCAACACTACAATCTGCTAAGAGATAGTGTCAAAGACCAAGTACAGCTTGGATTCAGCTCGAGAATTTAAGCAAACTACAGCTAGTCAGTAGCAATAGCACAAGCACAAATGCAACAGAGAAGATTTTACAACTCTATGGCTACAACGGAGACAAAGTCTTGTATGCAAATTTAGAAAGCCATAGGTATCTTTATATGAGCAGTAAAAGTAGCACAAGAGCCAAGATCTTACTCATCAGAGTGAAACCGCATCAAGAGAATTCCCATATGTTTACAGATTTCAGTGGAGCTAAATATTGCAAGCTCAAAGATGAGGTACAGATGGAAGTTCAAAAAATTGACCTAATTTACACAAGCTAGAAAACCATACACTTGGTGCATATACAATCAGAATCATTATACATAAACTACAATAATTGAGTCTATTGTCGAGAGTCACTAATGGAGTACCCAACAAATTAGCCAATAGAATAGAGTCTAACTAAACAACCTAGTCAAAGGTAGTATAAAGATCAAGATGAAGCAGTATGTAGCTTGATGCTAAGTGTTCTGCAAGAAGATGCCGACGATGCAGACAACTTAGCCAACACAGAAACAAAAACTTCTCAACAAGAGTTTGAGATGATGCAACCAATTGAAATACTGCTTAGATTGTGAAAGAAAAGGTGGACGCTTTCCAAAGAATTGTCCCAAGAACACGAACAACATGGACACAACAACTGCAAAGTGAAACACGAAGCAAACTGAAAATGCAAACGTCAATGTAAGTGCATCTAACACTTCATTTTTTGTGCAATCAAATGCTTCTGCATTACCATTAGAGACACCATTAAAAGCACTGCAAGTTGATATTCTGCATGAAGATGCAAAAGATTGTCCCAAGAACTTTGACAACAAACACACAACAACTACAAAGTGAACCACGAAGCAAACTGAAAATACAAATGTCAACGTAAGTGCATCTAACTCATCATTTTTTGTGCAATCAAATGCTTGTATATTTCCATTAGAGACACCATTAAAAGCACTGCAAATTCAGATTCTGCATCAAGATGCTCAAACATGTGAAGTTTAAATGAGAACATGTGCACAACAAACTGATGCATGAATTTAGTCAAAGTCTTCAATTATCACCAAAGGACAAAAAGAATGCTAGGTTTGCACATGATTTTTCATCCACAGCCAGTAGTGTGCAATCATTTATGAATCTAAGAAGCAGGGGCTACTACTTCCCAACGATGCCTTCTTTACAATGTGCATAAATAATAAAGAGATGCTTCTTCGCCTTCTAATTATTGTTTTTCAATGGTTGTTGTATTGCATAGACACTCATGAGAGGAGGAACACACCAGAGGAGGAAGAAGCTTCTCATACAGGGTAAAACAAACAAGGCCAATGCCATCTCATAAAATATACCATTTACTGCCAAAAAATAGTTGATGCTAACATCCATCCTACATAGCTAGCGATGCCTTACATCAAGCCGAGGAATAGATTTGTGTTAGTGCTTGGTTGGTTGTGGAGGCTAATCCTGCAAGGAATAATTGCATTAAGCCCCATACAAAAATTGGTGTGTTTCCCCTTCCCCTCCTTGGCATGAATGTGACTGGGTCTCTCTTATTGAGAAGGGTAGGTGCAAGGACCATAACCTGAGAAACAGAACAAACCAGATAAACAAAAGAAGGTAGTACGCGTGAGCGTGTGTGTGTGTGTGTGTGTGTGTGTGTGTGAGAGAGAGAGAGAGAGAGAGAGAGAGAGAGAGAGAGAGGGAGAGACTCACTTGGGTTGGTAGCAGTAACAAGACCACCACTGTTGAAGAAGCAGTTCCAGTAATTGCGCCCATGGTGCTGATAATAACTATTCATGGCATAGGAGGCGTGGGATGCCAGTGTATCTGGTGAGAAGCAGGCATTCCCATTTTGTATTGCCGAACAGTCGGCACCACCTTCGCCACATGCAAAGTTTATGATTTGTTGCAAGTGTGCCTGGCTCGCCCCCGGTGATGCTACACACCACACGCCAGAGGGGCCTTGTTGGACCTGCCCACCAGAGGATTGGGGTGGGGTATCCTGGCCTCCATTGCCATCTGACGGCGACGCCTTTGTGAGACCCGCATCATATACCATCGCCTTGCTCGGTTCGAACAAACCAAAGTTGCGCTCTGACAGAGGCCCTGGCTTCTCATTCTCATTGAAGAGTGCAAAAACGTATGTAGGGATGGGCTCATTCGGCATCAGCGGTGTTCCTACTCCTGACTTTAGGCGGTTTACCAAGTTACTGTTGTATATCTGGATAAAGCAGAATCAAGAAGGTTAGAATTCATGGTGTCTAAAACATGGGAGGGCACCAGAGTGAATGCAATACCTGTGCATTTTGCATTGTGGCCCCCGTTTCATTCTTGTCGCCCATGGAAGGCCAGCCGCTTTCCGACACGATGAGCGACATGTGCCCTCGGAACCCAGCGGCTTTAATGGCAAAATAGACAGCATCTACTTGCGCATCAAACAAGCTCCCATAGGTGAACCCTGTCCGCTTATCCATCACTCCTTGCTTGGCACTAAAGAGGGCATACTCTAAAGAGACGCCTTTAGGATCAGCTGCATATGCAAAGTAAGGATATGCATTCACCATAAAAGGGGACGCTGTATGGGCTAAGAACTGGAGGAGCTGCTTCACGTATGGTAAAATTGGTGCTCTGAATGTAGCTGAGGATGGCGGCGAAGAGACAGACAACACTGCCATTGAACTCGGTGTTGATATCTTCACTTTCTCATGCAAGTCCATTCCTAGTAGGGCAAGGTGAAGGTTGTTCATGGCAGGCACCAACAGCGCCATGAGCTTCCTATCATCCCCTGTCAACACCTACATAAAGTTGACAATGCGCCATTAGAACATTCAAGCTAAGGAAATATGAAATGCACGCGCATCCGCATAAGCATGCCCTGGCACATATGCATCTGCCTGGTTGAAATGCTAGCATTCTTCTGAAAGAGAGCAAAAATCCATGTTTCCATGGCATATTCTTGTCATAACCTTGCACAAAACATGCATTCCTCACCCCTTTAGCATCACAAGACAACATGCTTCTTCAGGACTAGAAATTTGTCAACAAACATGGTGTAGACATGTAGGAATGGAGAGGTGCGGCAAAACTCACCTCATTCCCAACCGCAATCGCCGCAATGCTGGTTGCAGGATAGAAAGGCTTGATATGTTGCTTCACCCAGATTTTTGCTGCCCTGGGGCTACGTGCAAGTGGCACGATGAGCTCATTTTCTACTCCCAGCACTAAACTAATGCCAGAGTTGGCAAATGCCGCAAGCACCTCTGCGTCTGCATTATAGAGCTTGACACTGTCAATGTAAGTGCCTTTCAAAAGCTCCACCACTTGCTGAGGAGGGGGGAGGTTATTGCCCTTCATGCCATAGTTCACTCCTATCCCAAATGCAAGCTGAGTGAAACCTGCATTATCCAAAGCATTAAGCTAGAGACACATCCATTCACATTCACCCACTCTACACATGCACTCAACCAAAGCAGTACATTCAATTTGAAGAAGATGAAAGAAAGAATGGGGTTAAGATTTACATGACTTACATGCTAGGAGCGCCAAAACCCACAGAAGCAGCTGGACGGCGCGGCGATGAGAGGGTTTGTATAGTGGAGCTCCCATTGCATGCAGCGAAAGCATCCTGCTCACAGAATGCGAGTAATTGTGTGTGTGTGTGTGTGTTTGTGTGAGAGAGAGAGAGAGAGAGAGCGCTCACACTTCGTTCTAGGAAACACAAATGTACTTCGTCAGCTTAGCTTTCTGGCTTCGCGGCACGCAGACACATGCATACAGCCCTCATACGCAAAACATAGTCTCATGCAGACGATTGCGCATGTCGAGGGAGGGCCATTTTATGCAAAAGAGAGGGACGGAGGGAGGGACGGAGGGAGGGGGGCCAACCGCCGGTGTCGAGGAGGAGAACGAGTATGAAAGGGGCCACTAGCTCCACACTCCCCAAACGGTCGACTTTTGTGCCCAAGGCCTGCAAAAAGCTTCCACAGCCTGCCATTTCCTCATTTACTTCTACCTTGCCTTACTGGTAAGAGAGAGAGAGAGAGAGAGAGAGAGTGAGTAGTGTCCTGCATGTTTTCACGGAGGTTGGCAACTTGGCCCAAGAAGTTCCCCAAGATGCCCTCCTTGAACCTTCCAACCAGTGTTGGAAACAAAAAAATAGAGGTGTAGCTTTCTAAGCTCGTGTATGTAAAGACAACCTAATAAAAAGAGCCCTGGCGGCAATTCGTAGTGGCAAAAGGGAGGGAGGGAGGGCTAACCTCCCGTGTCGAGGAGGAGAACGAGTATGAAAGGGGCCACTAGCTCCACACTCCCCAAACGGTCAACTTTTGTGCCCAAGGCCTGCAAAAAGCTTCCACAACCTTCCATTTCCTCATTTACTTCTACCTTGCCTTACTGGTAAGAGAGAGAGAGAGAGAGAGTGAGTAGAGTCCTGCATGTTTTCACGTAGGTTGGCAACTTGGCCCAAGAAGTTCCCCAAGATGCCCTCCTTGAACCTTCCAACCAGTGTTGGAAACAAAAAAATAGAGGTGTAGCTTTCTAAGCTCGTGTATGTAAAGACAGCCTAATAAAAAGAGCCCTAGCGGCAATTCGTAGTGGCGACTGCCTTCTCATAAACCAAACAATGTTGAGCTCGTAGATGTTTGCATCATCACATCACCTCTTCATTAAGGGGTGGTTGAACCATCCCTCAAAAGGAAGGAGGGCCTCTTCCATTGGCACTTGCCAGTTGCTAGTGCACAAGCTTGGATTGTAGCTCACAGTGGGAAGGAGAAGGGAACTTGCACGATGGGCCAATCAAGCAGCAAATCGGCTGTTGTAAGGCTTATGTGAGCATGATAAAAAATCATATGGCTTGCTTTTATCTTCAAGACCGAACAATCGCCTCCAAATTCTCAAGCCTAGTTGGCTGCCCCTCTAACCCCACCAAATAAGCTTTCAAATCTTCTGCTAAATTTTCATTTCAAGTGAGAAAAGCTTCACAAGTCAAACAAAAGTTTGAAGTGGCTCCGCCAAACTAGGGCCATGGTTATGATGCTCATGTGAACTCTAGTCGACGAACAGCCACTAGTTACTCAAAAGGGAGAGTGCACAAGAAGTTGGATTGCGTACCTCCCATGCCTAAGGTTGTGTCATAATAATCAATATCTAATTCTCCTAAATGATTTTCTCATATTAAATTGATCATTTAATGTGGGGAAGTGCCAGGGGAGAAAAAGCTAGAATATTGGTTAAGCTAGCAGACCGGCCACAGTAGGGATCCAAAGGAGGGAAAATAGGGATCCAAAGGGGGGGCCATCTGCAAAGGAGCCATGTGCAACAATGGGCTAAAAAGACCCTAAGGTTCAGCCCATTAAGACTTCCAAAATGCTAAGGTTCCAAAATTCAATGGTTGTGTTCAAAGGTCAAACCTAGGGGAAATTGGATGCTTTGTGTGTGTAAAAAAAGTCTTTGCATATCCCTACATGGGAGGGGGCGAGCCTTGAAGGTAGGGGATGAGAGAGAAAGTCACACACACACACACACACACACACACGTGGCTATCATCAAATAAGGATAGTTGATCAAATAAGGATAGTTGATCAAGACATTGTAAAGACCGCATTTCGTACCACATTTGGTCTTTACGAATACATTGTCATGCCTTTTGGCTTGACCAATGCACCAGCCACATTCAACCGCTTGATGGAGAAGCTGTTCAGGCCTCATAGAACCTTCACTGGAGTGTTCTTTGATGATTTTATCATCTACTCTAATTCATTGGAGGAACACAAGCAACACCTCCAGGTAATATTTCAAGTTTTAAGAGAGAATAAACTTTATGTTAATCGAAAGAAAAGTGAATTTTTCTTGCAAGAGATTCAGTATTTAGGTCATATTATCTCTCAAGATGGCATCCAAATGGATCCATCTAAGTTAGAGGTAATAAAAGGATGGCCTAAACCAAGGAATCTTCATGAACTAAGAAGCTTTATAGGTATGTGTGCATACTATAGACACTTCATAGAAAAGTTCTCACAAATTGTGGGACCATTACATGACCTAACAAAGAAAAGCGTTAGGTATACATGGTCTGCTAAGGAGAACAATGCTTTCGAAAAGATTATCTCTCAACCTGTGCTTACACTACCGGATCTCTAAAACCATTTGAGGTCCAATGTGATGCTTGTGGTGATTGCCTTGGAGCTGTTTTGCTCCAAGAAGGGCATGCCATAGGCTATGAGAGTCGAAGGCTCGACCCTGTTGAGCAAGCTCTAGGCATATATGAAAAGGAACTCCTTGCAGTTCTACATGCCTTAGACTCATGGAAGCACTATTTATTGGGGACTCCTTTCATTCTGCGAACGGATCACCAAAGTCTTAAGTACTTCATGACGCAGACCAAGCTCTCCGACAAACAAATGAGGTGGGCAAATTTCCTTTCGCAATTTCATTTTCATATTGCTCACATTGCTGGCAAGCATAATCAAGTGGCTGATGCACTCTCAAGACGGCCAAGAGTGAATGCGGTTTCCATAGCAACTCACAATGATCTATCTTCAATGAGAGATGAGTATGCTATTGATCCCGATTTTAGAGATGTGATTTCAGCCCTTGCATTGGGGAAGAAAGAAGAACCATTTACCTTACAAGATGGTTATCTTCTCTATGGCAATAGACTATGAGTTACTAACTCACTACGTGAGAAAGTAATGTATGAATCTCATGCTCCACCTTATGCAGGGCATAGAGGAATTCAGTCTACCTTAAAGGGAATTGAAACATATTTCTATTGGCCTACCATGAAAGTGAACATACAAGAGTATGTTTCTAAATGTGTGGTATGCCAAAAGACAAAATTTGATAGAGGGAAGCAACGTCTTGGATTGCTTCAATCCTTACCAATCCCTAATTCACCATGGGAGAGCATATCCATGGATTTTATCTTTGGATTGCCTAAGTCTATCCATGGTAATACGGGAATATGGACGATAGTAGATAGGTTCAGTAAACAAGCTCATTTTATACCTGTCAAAAAGACTATCAAAGCCCATCAAATGGCAACCCTCTTCATTTCACAAATCTTCAAGTACCATGGATTGCCAATGTCCATAGTGTCCGATAGAGATCCTAGAATGACCAGTAATTTCTGGAAGGGTCTCTTTGAGAGTTTAGGGACAAGGCTAAACTTCTCTTCGGCCTATCATGCACAAACGGATGGCCAAAGTGAAATAGCTAACCTAACCATTCTCGATCTACTAAAAGCCTATGTAACGGAAGTAGATCAAAGATCCCAATGGGAGAAGTACTTACCCTTAGTGGAGTATGCTTACAATAATACTGTACATACTTCCACGGGAAAAGCACCTTTCGAGGTAATTGAGGGAAGATCAAAAAGTCCCTTGCCACTTAAGGTACATGGGAAGATCTTCGCTGCAGATGAGTATAGCTGAGACCTACAAGAATCTTTCCAAAAGATTAAGGATGCTATCTCTATCTCACAGCAAAGGCAAAAGGCTGCTGCTGACAAGCACAGAAGAGCCCAAACCTTTAAAGAAAACGATTGGGTCTTGTTAAAGTTTCCCAAGGCTCGATTAAGACACACGACGGGCAAGAATCCTACGGGCCACCAAAAGTACTATGCTAAACTAGCAAAAAGGTATTATGGTCCTTTTCAGATTCTTAGGCCAATCAATGAGATGGCCTATCAACTCAAGTTGCCCAATCATTGGCTCATACACAATGCTTTCCATGTGAGCCTATTAAAGCCTTACAAAGGAGAGCCACCTCAAGAACCAACTATTGAAGACCCACCGGAGATCGAGGACCAAGAGGAGGTGCTGCAGCCCGAGTCCATTCTCCGACATGAAGACAAGGTTCTAAGAGGCGGTAAGACTATCCGACGATATCTTATTAAGTTTAAGAATTATCCTTTTGAAGAGGCTAGATGGATGCAAGGCATACAATTAAAGGATAACCTAAACCTTGTCAATGCTTACAATGCTTCCCAAGAGCAAGCAAATGTACAAAATGTTAAAAATGAACAACGTTTTTGTCTTATAAGACTCTCTTTTTCTTTATTGTGCACAAAAATGAAGTAGTATGCATGCTTAGATCAAGTTTGCAGAGACGACGTCTCCCAAACACCAAGTAGAACTTGTCACTCTACTATGGAAGACTGATAGGACTAATGTGCAGACATGCTTGGGCAGCCTCAGGCTCTCAAGCACCAAATGGACTAGTCATCCATTGTGGAATGATGTCGTAGGGTAACATAGGGATCCCCTACCCGCTAAGAAAAGGACTCATGAATATGCTTTATCTTCTCTACACCATAGTTGAGGACGACTATGATTTCAAGAGAGAGGTAATGTCATAATAATCAATATCTAATTCTCCTAAATGATTTTCTCATATTAAACTGATCATTTAATGTGGGGAAGTGCCAGGGGAGAAAAAGCTAGAATATTGGTTAAGCTAGCAGACCGGCCACAATAGGGATCCAAAGGAGGGAAAATAGGGATCCAAAGGCGGGGCCATCTGCAAAAGAGCCATGTGCAACAATGAGCTAAAAAGACCCTACGGTTCAGCCCATTAAGACTTCCAAAATGCTAAGGTTCCAAAATTCAAAGGTTGTGTCCAAAGGTCAAACCTAGGGGGAATTGGATGCTTTGTGTGTGTAAAAAAAGTCTTTGCATATCCCTACATGGGAGGGGGTGAGCCCTGAAGGTAGGGGATGAGAGAGAAAGTCACACACACACACACACACACACAAAGGCTCCCTTTACACGAAGGGAATGAGGGACACATGTCAACTCCCTAGGCCAGATGCCCACAAGGTGTGCCCAATTTCTATTGGATGACCCTTGAAGTGGACCAATGAGAATTAAGCTCGAGTAAATCTAGTTTAATTAATTAAAAAACATTTAATAAAAGAAACCAATGAGAATTAAGTCTTCTAGAAGACTATTGGGCAGTCTCCCAAGGGGTCCAATGAGCATTCAGGAGCCCAATGGCTTGCCTGATTCCTATTGGCCAGGAGGCAAAGGGGTCCAATGAGAGTTTAGTTTAATTATTTAATTACCTAAAGCTCTCACAAAAGGGGAAAGGGGGACACATGTCAGAAGGCTATCACTTATGTTGCTTAATGGTCATTGGCTTGACTTGGGGAGAGCCAACGAGGGCTCAGCAAGAGCAAATCAAATAGCAAGAGGGCTCGCCCAAGAGAGAGAGGGGGCTGATTTTTGCAAGGCATTAACACACACACACTCACACAATCTCATGTGTGAAGCAAAGAAGACTATCTCTTCCCAAGCTTTAATGGAGAGCTCATCACCTACTCCAAGCTTGTGAGATAGAAGCCTACACTCTCTTGGTATGTGGATGCAAATCCAACCAAGAGCCAAGCTTCAATGCATGCTCATCTCCTCTACCAAGCTAATTACTAAGCTAAGCTATGCTAATATGAGTGATTATGTGAGGAGATGTACATCTTTCTCGTAAGATACTCCCTCTTCCTCTCAATCTACTCTCATACCCTGCTAGCTCTCACCATCTTCGAAGGTGTGTGAGGTCTTGGGTCTGAGAACGGGGATAATTCAAGTTGTGTTTGCTAAGTGTTTTTCTTAGTGCATGAAGCTTTCATATTCATTGCACTAGCTAGTCTTGAAGGAACACAAAGAATTGTATTGTACAATGTCTCTCTTGATGGGAGAAACCATAATACAAAGCCTTTTGGAGGGGGGACCGGCTCCATGCAAATCCGGTCCTCAACTGTTGTCATTAGCTTAATTTCTCTCTCTTTTGAAAGTATTGTCGATGCTATCTAACTAGGTGTTATGCTTTTTGTTGCTCTCTCCACCCAAGCACTCTTGTAATTCTCATTAGGAATCTATTCTAATGAAATGCACACTATGTTCATGCTCATTTCCGCTACACACAAGTTATTAGGCCATTAAATGTTATAGGTTGGGTGGGTAAAGAAACTGCATCGTTATAGAGACCAGCCTCAAGCACCAACCCAATCAACTTTGCTACCGCATTGCTTGTCTGCCAAAAATGGACTAACTCTTTTTGGATATTGTTCACAAATTTTTTGTGGCTTTCCATTACCGCTCATGTTGATGCTTTTGTAGCTACTATTCGACCCTTCAACTGTTCATTCTCTTCTCATAGTTGTGTTGTGAATGGTAACTGATGGTACAAATGCAACCCCACAAGTCGCTTCTTCCGAACCTACTTGTCAACTTTTGACTCCACTTTACCATTGTCGATTAATGAAGCCATGTATCTTAGATATTTCATGCATTGTCAGAGATCTTCACCATTGAGCATGTATCCTTCTGGTAACTCCACTGAAGGTAGACCTAATGTTGGTTTAGCTATTCCTTCTTCGTGCTCTTTCAGCATTCCCTCTGACCCGTTTCAATTTTTGGGAGTGTACTCTCCAAGTCAGCTTGTTTCCTTTCTTCTTGAACCTTAATATGGGACACTAATGCGCATCCACCAACAGAGTTCATCTTCTAACCGGGGCCCTATAAACTGGAGCCATGTAAACAGCAAAAGAAGGTCCCATCGTGCCACTGCCCCCTACATCTTCATCCAAGGGTCTCTTTCCTTTGTCTTGATGAGTGTTCAAAATGGATGTGTTTAATAGTGAGCTTTGAGAGGATTCCCCCAACCCAATTTTCATAGTTGTTTGCATAATTGAGGGTACATCCATCAAATGTTGATGGTCCTACCTCTTTTGCAATATGCACCCTTTTGGGGGATGACTACTGCATACTTTATTCTACTCCCATTTACACAGCCTCAACTGCTAACAATAGAGATGTCGTAGCCAAAGCTCAAGTACATGACTCCATCTGTGCAATCAAATTCGTTTGATGTGGCACTCCATATCTAGAAGGAACATATTTGAGAGCAATTGTGTGAGCTTTATGACCACTTGGTGAGCTTAGGCAAGGATGCATCAATCCTCCGATGCACCTTTCCCACAAATACAATTGCCCAATTTACTTCTTGAATGTGAGTTATTAAAATAAGGTTATAAATTCAATGCATACACAAAGCTACCTTCTTGATCCATTTGTAGTGATGCCTCCTTACTACATCTTGGCATCCATTAAGCATGTACTCTTTCCATGACAAAGCACCAAATTGCTCTTACATTTTCTACTTGGTCACAACAATAGTGAGGGTTGTCCCCCGCTTGCAAGGGTAAGGAAAGGTATTTGCATGCCACCTATGTCTTAAACAATGGAGAGTAATGATGGCCCACACCCAAGGATGAACTTCAGCGTTGTCCTAATCTATGTTGAAAAATTGCAGCAAGCCTAAATACACTGCTATCTTTGTCGTCGCGACATGGTGCAATAGGCCAAGGTTGACTAGAGATATACTTGTTTTGCCACCATACTAGACCCCCACACACAAAGCATAGAAAGGAAGGACAATAAAGACAATCACAATAGAAGACTCAAAGAGGAAGCATGAGAATTCAAGGTGCAAAGTGTAAACAATAAGCCCAATAGGGTGAAAAGTAATAAAATGAATAATAAGCCCGAATTAAACTTCCAATTTGAATGCCTCAATTGGTGAACATTAAAAAGGTAACTAAACTTGTTCAAAACATGAGTATGTTTTGGCAGTAGTATCTACAAAAAAGTGACCTCCAGCTAGTCTTAAATGTGCTTGCTCTTGTATAGCAATATATTTGTCTTTGCATGCACACAGGAAAAGTTGTTGGTCTTTTCCTCTCTTATAGAGTTGATCTCCAATGATGACAAAATCCTTTAGCATCTATCTCTATGGCTCATTGTCTTTGATTTTATTAGTCTACAAGGTATTTTGCTTCATTATAATGCACTACCACTTGAGAAAGTGTAGCATGTGGTATAGGTGGTCTTGTTTAGCACTCTAGACATGATCTTACAAGTTTTTGTACGTCCTCTTGCATGGTAGGCTAGCATACCCCAAAATGTTTTAGTCTTTGTATAGTTTGTTTACTAGAGTAGTGAATCCCTCTTATCGCCATGTGTGCTATATGCAAGTACATCATTTACTCAATGCACAAATTGAGTATATTTTGTCCTTGGTTACAATATAACCTCTTTGCTAACATCATTTACATCTTTGTTTACTTTATCAATTGTGAGGAAGAAGGTTGGTGTTTAGATAGTAGTTGTATATCAATGGTCATCAATGAGATAATGTGTTTTTACCACGTGGGAATCATTTTAACGGAGATAATATAAGAATTAGGTAGATCATTGTCTATACCCTTAGCTGCTTCTCCACGAGTCATCCTACTCAAATGATTTGCCCTCATATGGGGTTTCCCTTGTTTTACCACTATCGTGAAGTCAAATTCCAGCAACAATATGAACCAGCATACTATTCGTCCCGTGTTGCAAGGTTTTTTCACTAGATATAACAAATCCTAAAGAACACAAACTTGTTTGCAAGGAGATAGTGATGAAACTTTTTTACTGCATAAATCATACCCAACCCCTCACGCTCACGATGGTGGTGTTTTTTCTACAATGTTTAACTTCTTGCTATCATAACAGATAGGAAAATCCATGTTGCTTTCCCCTAGTTATGCTAAGACACATCCGATAGCAAATGAAGATGCATCCAAATGAGCATGGAAGATCTAGTTCCAATTAGGTCCTTTTAGGATAGGAGCTAAGGGCCTACTTAAGCTTTTGAAACAAAGCTTCACACTCATTGGTCCATTCAAAGATAGTGATTAATCCATAACGGGTTTGGGAATTATGGCATACATGTAGATAGATCTACAATAGCACCCACACATAAAATCCTACACTTCTTTATTGACATTGGCCTAGGCAATTTAATAATGATGTCAATTTTGTTTATATCTATTGATCTGCCATTCTTTGACACAATGTGACATAACCTTGACTTGACAAGCCATAAATACACTCTTTTTTGGATTCAATCAAATGTGGTTGGTTTTTCATCCCCTAATTGCATATAGTCCACGGGCACGAGGATGATGCCATCATTTAAGAATTGCTAGAATGCCATGTCAAGAGCTCCACTTTGCCCTTGATCTTGAACATATAATGTATACTGGGATGAGAGTGAAGTGTCTCAATACCTTGCATGGAATGGTTCTTTCCTTCAAACCCTTTTTGTACCTAGCTTCTCCACATTGTGGAGAAGCTAGGTACAAAGAGCTCCACTTTGCTCTTGATCTTGAACATATAATATATATAAGGGATGAGGGGAAAGTGTATCAATACTTTGCATGGAATGGACGTTCCCTTCAAGCCCTCTTGATCCACTTTTCCCTTGATCTTGAACATATAATGTGTATGAGGGATGAGGGGAAAATGTCTCAATACCTTGCATGGAGTGGTTGTTCCCTTCCTGTTTCCCTTCAAACCCTCTTGATCACCTTGCCCTTGATTTTGAACATAAAATGTGTGGGGGGGATGATGAGGGGAAAGTGTCTCAATACCTTGCATGGAATGGCCATTCCTTTCAAGCCCTCTTTGTGCCTAGCTTCTCCACATTGTGGAAACAATTCGGCATAGTGGTCCTCATTCCAAAAAAGTATGCAATTATTGACACATGCATGGATCTAGTTTTAGTACATACCCAAGCTAGGGACATGCTTATATTGCTTGCCTCTATCCGATGGCAATTAATGACCCTTGGGAAGCATCTTATATAGCAAGTTAATTACACCGAGAAACCTTGGGATAAGCTACAATTTAGAGGTTTAACATTCTAGATAAACTAAAGGTTTGCAACTTATGTAAGAAACTGGGCAACTAGGCTCTGATAGATCCTCCTCCCAACCTCCCTTTATAGGGTGGGCTCCTAGCCCCTTGACCTAGACGGATCCCCTGTCCACACTGCCTAGCCTAGCCCGTGGCCATAGTCCTTGTGCCTAGCCTAGTTCTTAGGGTACAGGTCCCGTGTCCTGACATTACTTCCCCCTTAAGGAAGAGTTTTCGTCCTCGAAAACACAAGTAGTAACATCTTCTTAAGAATACCGGTGTTCTCTTTATTGACATCCCATAAGTGAGCCAGTTGTCTGTATGACCGATAATTGGTGCAGTGAGGAGGTTCAATGAAACCAAGATGAATATCTTGATTTTCAACATTGTGGTCCGTTTGCAACCACTTGGGTCTAAATGGTAACTCCATTTATAACTCACTTGAGTGCTGTAAAGGAGTAACCACAACTAAGAGTCACTTGGGTTTAAATGGTGACTCCATTTATAAATCACTTGAGTACTGTAAAGGAGTAACCACAACTAAGAGTTGTCCAAAGGCATAACTAGTTTTCAGATCTTCTGAAGGTACTGGAATAATGCAAGGAAACCTTGGCATAACTTTCCATGCAGTTGTGAGCCAGATTTCCTACTCGCCTGAGTATCTTGAACAGTCTGTTACATGTTCATCCCTAATGAAGGTTACTTGCCAACATGCTTTGTCAGCACACCTGGTAAGGCCTTGACGTATGAAAGTATTGACACAATCTCCAACCCCACCACAAGAGGTGTTCAAAGTCAAAAATCGTACTTAAGCAAATTCTAGAATAGGGAGAAACTCATCTATTTAGAAATGCATTGTGTTAACATATGCTCTTAGTAGATCCTTTAGCACAAGATTACTCTTTGTAATCTTTGTAATCTGCCTATCCCCTTGGATAACTGGCAGTACCGAGGTGTGTTTTCCTCACGGTTTACAGACAGTCTTCACAGATGACTGGTGAACGGGAAATCACAGTAGTGTTTAACATTGGTGAAGAATCAACAATGTCCGAAATAACCCTCGTGGTTAACTTGAAAAAATCCACAAATGCCCAAACCGAGCCATGACCTCTATTGGTGATTTATAGACTCAAAGGTAATCTCATAGAGATAGTGCACATAAAGTGCAAAATGCTTCATAAGCAACAACTCGAGGAATATGCATGCCATTCCAAATCAGCCTTTGCTAAACACTAGGGCCCATAACACCTAGTGTGCATGCATTTAGCAAAAAACAGATCCGAACCTGTATTTCCATGGTAATTCTTGCCAATACTTATGGCAAATGTGATGCGCCTAGCACACATTAACAGGAATGTAAATAGTTCTGAAAAGAAACTAAATACTTTCATTTGTAATCTTTTGCAAGCTTTGCTTAAACATAATAGAAGGTGAAACAGTGATCACTTCTAGATACAAACAATGAAACTTTTTCATTTTCTATATGTATAAACAACCATCTGTAATGTTGTTTAGCAATACTTGTACCTTAACAAGTCATTCTAAGTATCTGACAATTGCTAGCCACGAAATTGCTCCTGATACGTCATGCTAAAAATGGTCTAGAAAACAGATGTGACCAGCACTTAGGGACTTTGTCGTGACACATATTTGAAATAGAGGCGCCAGTGTCAGTCCCAGTGACTCATATTCGCCACATGTGGAATATGTCTCAACTAAGGATGTCTGAAAAAGAACATCCTACAAGTACAAGATGTA
Organism: Adiantum capillus-veneris; assembly: GCF_014529385.1. Lineage (NCBI taxonomy): Eukaryota > Viridiplantae > Streptophyta > Polypodiopsida > Polypodiales > Pteridaceae > Adiantum > Adiantum capillus-veneris. The sequence continues at coordinate 28,129,777 of NC_140937.1, read as the reverse complement.
CTTGTGTGTGGAGGTAGCTCTAAACACTTTACGATAAGAGTGAGAGGGACCCTCATTCATTGCTCCACACTGGCTAAATCGAACTCCTTGAGTTCCTAGACCATGTTGTATCCCATCTGACAACATGTGCCAAATTGAACCCTACAAGTAGGTTCGTAACAGTATAAGGTAGAAAGATAGATTGGATACTTGGCCAAAAATACTTTGTGCCGACTTGCCCTTGGCAGGACTCTGTAACATTCAAGCGTATTTATACGTCTTGAAAAACCAAGCACAGCATACTAAAAATGGAATAACACCAAATGAATAGATGCATACCTGGAGATTTGAACGTAATGTTCACTTACCCGTATTATGGAGAGGAGCACATCCCCTACCTGAAAAAACAAACAGCATTGCATTGGGAAGCCTGGGTGTTGCCTGTGCAATCCAAGCTCTTGGGTTAGAATCTACGTAGTCAAACCCCTTGATAAGACTCTTTGTAGAAACTGCTCAACTAGCAGATAATGGTAACCAACATAGTCAACCATGTACAGATTGAGTGGAAAAAGTGTGTTCATTTGCTACCGCGTGGTAGATTGCGGAATTATTTCCTTGAAAGTATAATTGGGAGAGATCAACTGTGATCCTCAATGCAGATCAAACTGTGATCCTTAATGCCTATGTAGCAATCACCTGCCGGGTCTTACCCCAAAAGAGTATGTCCATAGACACTCCGTAGTGCTACAGAGAGAGTAGGAGACCCACACAAGTGACCTACCGATCTCATATGGACAGCCATGCTATCACAAATGATTGTTGAGTCTATACTCCGTGGTAGAGAGCAGCTGGTGTGAGTTTAAGATTATCAAAAACTCAACTTGAGTGTCGCACTGAAAACATGTAGTGCAAAAATGACACCCTAAACATCCATAATGACAAGACTCTTGCTTGTCCATTAACGTCGATGTGTACTCCCCTGGGTAGATCTGTTCGAGCTGGAGAACAATCTCCCAAGGAATATCAACAGTTGGGTCTTACCCGAGATCTGACAATGACTCTTAGCCAGTGTGTGTGGCTCATAGCCCTTGTGGCCATTAGTGTTCAATCGAGGAACCGATGAAGACTAATTTAGATGGCGTCTTGCCCAATTTTTGGCTGAGAGTTAGAGTACCTTGTCTCAGGCTGACTCACCAGCAAAACATGTGTCAAAAACTTGTTATAAAATTTTCATTATTCCCTTAAAGAGAGAGAGAGAGAGAGAGTAGAAGAGCATGCTGGGCTGAGGAACTTTCCTTAAGGTTGTAGAGTGTGTACCCAAGTTGTGTGCCCTGACGCATCTTATGCCTGACTTGCAGCTTATCGTATGAGCAGTCCACAATGTTTTGGGATGACTCTCTCATCGAGAGAGGTAATAGAAAAACATAAAACTCAGTCCGACGCATCTATCTTGTAGGGGTCGTGATTGTATGAGGATGACTTGGAATTGGCACTTTGCCTGATGTGCGCTCCTTGCCGCACTGTCGAAGCAAGGGACTTGCCGATACACCGTGTGCGAGCCACAAATGGCTCCAAGCACACAACAAGACTAATCTAGCAAGCTCAAAAGAGGGCAATGGTGTGTCACTCACCGCTCTATGCTCCTGCCGTGGAGGATTCCTCGCCGCGATGAAGAAGAAGCTGCAGTCGTGCCGCGCTCAACCGCTTCGCCGTCGTCGTGCCTTCGTAATGCTCGATCGCACACACACTCTCCCTCTCTCTCTCTCACACACATACACACACACACGAGGAGGTGAAGAAGAAGAAGATGGAGATGGAGATGGAGATGGAGCAAGAGCACTCTTCTATTGCACAAATGAGAGAATGAGTGAATTTTAGGTTTAGTTGGCTTTTATATGAGCACACCCCATTCACACTTGGGCGCCCATGCTTAGCCAACTAATCCCTTGAATGTCCCAGTTAGAGTGCGCCTCTCATTGGCGATCACTCTTACCCTTTTCCTATTGGTCCAACAAGCCCGGTACCTGACTCTACCAAATACATAATATACGTCCATCGTAGGTGATGGGGTGTCCGTGAGCCATGAGGGTTAACATGCCCCCCTTCCTGATGTAGATTCCGTCCTCGGAAGCTATTTGAGTTGAAGCTCGTTCGTCAAGGTGGAAGAGCATTTGAGATGAATGTCCTTAGCCTTCTGCAGTCACTGCAAAATCAAACAACATTGGCACAGTAATTGCATTCTCATAAGTGAGTAAAAAGCATATGCAGTTTTAGGTAGACAAATTAATTGGTAAAAGAATTTCAAACAATTTGTCAGCAATGAACATTAAATTGCAATGTAATCAAATGCATAAACAAATGTAAAGGTAAAAATTTAAACAAGTCTAGGGTCGCTAATTTGATGGTCGAAAGGCACTAGAGATCGAATATTAATACCATGGGTAAGCTTCTTAATTTATCTGTGGTCAATTAAGTTGTTTAATCGCGAGAGCCAAGTATTCATGTTCGAGGGCTGACTAGAGGCTATATCTAGAAGACCTTGTAGTTAAGCTACCATAAAAGTAATTTCTCATGAAATCATCGCCTGACTGATTACTTTTTCTTTGACCCCCCAAAGTCTTTTCACAGTGATTCAATTTTGATGTGTGTGCTTATTTTGTATGCCTTGGGTTTTTTGCTTTTCAAGTAAAAGCGCCCATACTGGGAACCTCTAGGGCTCTAGTACCATAGGCAATACATGTGAGTGAAGTACCAAATCAAGCTAAGATTTCTCTTCCAGCTTAAGATTTTACAGTGTGGCACTTTGATTTTTTGTTTGTTCATTTTCAGCATTTTAATTTTGTAACTTTTGGGGGTCATATAACACTGGTACACCTCCCGAGGCTCATCACACTAGTAAACTCCCTTTATAATACTTAAGCTAAAGGTCAATAGGGTCAAGCCCACTAGAAAGCCCTAGTACATTTCACACAATGCTGCCTAAATCGGATTAAGAACCTAAGTAACCATTGATTATTAGGAAGGCATTCCCCATGGTATTAAGAGGAGATCTCTAACACCTAACTTGGTCAATTTTAGCTTAGTCGGACTGCTTGAGTTTTAAACCTAGACAAGTGATTATGACAAAAAATTACATTGAATTAAATGTTCGTTACTAAGCAAATGTGCTGGATATTAGGCTACCAATCACAATTAAAGCAGACAATCATAGATGCAAAAAAGATAAGGGGCAATGCTAATGGACAAGAAACACCTGTTTGTGTCGATGGTCGCGCTTGATTTGAAGAGTGAGTTGAGATAAAGATTCCATGAAGGTCCAAATCCTACCAATAGCAACACGCTCCTGTACACACTCGGAAACAAAAGGAATACCTCCAGGAGGCACATTAGTGGGAAAAGGTACCAACACTTATTGAACACAACAAAAAACATAAGGAATTCTAACCTAATTATTTGCACTCCCCCTAGAGAGTCAAGGGAATAGGATATTGTAGAAGTTGGGGGGAAACCCTAAGGCTAAACCCCTATCCTCGTCGTCGAGATAAACAAAGTCATCATCCATGAGACCATATGTGCCATCCGTGTAGTCGTGTAAATTTTCTTCTTCATCATAGGTGCCCATGTTTACTAAGAAGGTCACTAGACGTCTATAGTCATCTTGGTCAAAAGGGTAGGCTTGTGCAATGGGAGAAACGCTCTCTACTAAGTATGGATCAGACGTGGTCAAGAGACGTATCAGCCATTCTAACTCCTCAAAATTCCTCTCGCATGCTATCGTACCTATCAAATCCCATTCACATGCAAGCACTGGAAAGACCATGTGAAATATTTGTGAAAAGTAACGAGGGTACCTCTCACCCAAGGCGGGAGTGGATGACTCTAGCGTACTAGCCATATCTGTACACGCAAATAGATGATGGTTAGAGTGCAAATATTACAAGGGTCGTGTTCTTGTGCATAATTTGTTTTTATGATTTGTGTTATGGCTCTTGCTCTTTTACTTTTTTATCTTGTTTTTGTGAGTATAAGGCTTTATATATACATTCCCTAAGATCGGAGATTAAGAGGTCAGGGAGAAAGGTTGAGAGGGAAGCAAGTGAATGATGGATGTCCACAAACACTCCCCCCTTCCTTAGGTAGATCATACCGTTTGAAATGATGTTGTCACCCTTTGAAACCAATTGTTCCAGTTGGTAATAGGTGAGGATTTTTGCGAGTAGTTTTCTATTACCCTAGGTGCCTCGTCAAGTTGCAAGGGTGGTAAGGTACTCTCATAGGATCGAACTTGAAGTGGTTCATCAGGTGATTCTTGAACACTGGGAGATGTGGATTCTTTTGTAGCTTCATGGAGGTCCATTACTATAGATGGAGGCTGTGTAGAAGCTTTTACCTCTATGGATGTATTACATGAGGAGCTAGAAGCTTCATGGAACCCCCCCCTTCCTGAGCTAGGTGGAATAAATTGGTTTTGCCTTGGAGCCCAAACTAGCTCTGGACTAGGTGTGTAGCATTCTGTGATCTTTCCCTTCCCACGGTCTGCCATTGGCTTTAGCGTTACACTATTCGACTCATATGGGTTTGTTGTCGATAGGGAAGGACACATTTTACGTTTAGGTACCCAAATTTTCTCATTTCCATCATAGTAGCCTAGGGCTTCTAATAGTTGTTTTGGAATCCATTGTGATTTGGTCTTGACTCTCCTAGGGCACGCTCTTGGTTTTCCCAGGAAATGTTTTCTTGGAATGGATGGGAGGGTTGAGGTAGTTGGAAGTAAGGCCTTGGGGACCCATTGATATGTACTCTTAGGTCGTGGATGAGTACTTGCAATATTACTGCTTGCTGCAACTACAAGTGTTGAAGTGCTAGGTTCATGGGTAGCAGGCAAAGACGAGTTAACCACCTTGGCTTGTGAATGTTGGCTATCCTTCAACTTTGCTAGAGTTTGCAATGTAGGTGACTTTGCTTGAATGATAGGGGTAAGAGTTGGTGGTCGCGTCGTGACACTAATAGTATCCCAATCAATAGTGCATTTGGTTGCCAACATCCACGTGCATCCCAGGTTTACGTTGCCTTCCATAGCTCCCGCGGGCATCACTAGAAACCTATGCACTATGCTTCCATTGTCATAGACAATAGGGGTCTGAAGGACTCCAAGAATAGCAGTTTTCTTTTTATTAATGCCCTTGACTTGCATCGTACTCGGGGATAGGGTCGGTTTCCCCAATTGACACCAAACTCCATAGGATAACAAATTGTGTTTAGCTCCCGTATCTAATAAGGCATTGTATAGTACTTTCCCATAGGGGCTATTTAGCTCAATTGGGTATCGTAGGGGTGTCTCAGATTCTAATGAGTCGTCATCTGTGTCCTCAAAAAATGCTTGCGTGATTCCCAGATTAGCCTCTCGTTGGCGTCTAAGACATTGTTGTCGTTCTCGAGCCTCAACTCTTGCTTGGATTTTTTAAAGCTCTGCTTGTTCCTTGGCAGCCTTCTTTTGATGGATGGCTTGCAACTCTTCCTGGCTTAGAGGATCATAATATATTTTGAATTTACTCCCATTAAGGAATCCAATGGTTTCAACTCCATCTAGAGTCTCCACACGAATGGTACCTTGCGGGGTAATTTCACACACTCGATATGGTCCCTTACCAGCGTATTTCAATTTCTTCTTTTCATTACGTACCCCGTACATAAGAACTTTATCACCAACCTTGATGTCTTTATCCTTTAAATGGCTATCAAACCACTTCTTTCTCCTATCCTTCTCCACTAGAGCATTTCGCACAGCTAATTGCCTCTCTTCATCTAGCCTTTCCAGGATATATAATCACTCCACTAAGGGGTTACCATCCCAACCTTCTTGAGAAGCTACTCGAAGACTAGGAATGACAAACTCCCATGGCATAACTGCTTCTTGACCATACACCATCTTAAACGGTGTGCAATTAATAGCAACTTTATACGCAGTACGATAAGCTCATAAAGCTGATGTAAGCTTTAGGTCCCAATCAGTGCGATGAGCCTCAACTGTCTTTGTCAAAATGGAGATGAGAGTTTTGTTGTTACTCTCAGCTTGGCCATTTGCTTGGGGATAATAGGGTGTAGACTTGTGGTGTGATATCATGAAGTTTGACGTGAGTTCTTTTATTACTTCATTTATAAAATGAGTTCCATTGTCACTTACAAGTTCAAAGGGGCATCCAAAACGTGTGATAATGTTCTCAAAGAGGAACTTAGCTATTGTTTTTGCATCCGCCTTTCGTGTTGCTTTTGCTTCAGCCCATTTGGTTACATAGTCGGTAGCCACAATGATATATCGTGATTGCGTGTTACATGCAGCCGGACTAATCGGTCCTACAAAGTCTAAGCCCCACTTTTCAAATGGTTGGGTTACCTTGATGGGATGTAGAGGCATCCTATCCCTTCTTTGTGGCTTGTTGAAGCGTTGGCATTCATCACATCCCTTTGCAAAAAGTGATGCATCCTTAAACAGGGTGGGCCACCAATAGCCTGACTGTAAGATCTTTCGGGCAGTCAAGTTTCATGAAAAGTGACCACCAGCTACACCCATGTGTGCCTCTTGTAGAATATATAAATACTCATCCTCGCGGGCACAGCATCTAAGAACATCATCTTTTCCTCTCTTATAGAGAGTTCTAGCCAGTAAGCAATAGGGTTCGCATTCCTTGATTAATTTTCGAGCTATATCTTTTCGCAGTTCTTTGGGTGGAAAACCATTAACTAAGAAGTTAACAATCTTTTCACTCCATTTAGGCATTGTCTCAACAATGAACAAAGGAGTATCAGGCAATTCATCATCAACCCCCGTAGGAGCTTCGCCATTAGGGATACGAGATAAATGATCCGCCATGACATGTTTCCTCCCAGGCCTCACAACAACGGTGAAGTCAAACTCAAGAAGAATTAACAACCATCGTGTAATTCGACCTGTGGAACACGGCTTGTTTACCAAATATAGCAATGCTTGATGATCAACATAAAACACAAACTTGGTAGCAAGAAGGTAATAGCAAAATTTCTTTACTGCATAAATCATAGCTAGACCTTCGCGCTCTGTAGTAGTGTAGTTCATCTCGGCATCATTTAATTGGCGACTTGCAAAGCTAATAGGGTAGTCCAATTTATGTTCTCCTAGTTGAGTTAGAACACACCCAATAGCAAAAATTGATGCATCAATATGCACATGAAAAGGTACATTCCAATCAGGTGTTCGCAGGATTGGAGCACTTGTTAGGGCCTTCTTTAATAACTCATAAGATTGATGACATTCTTTCGTCCAGTGAAACTCGATAAGAAGCTTGTACAATGGACGCGCTATCTCGGCAAAGTTTAAAATAAATCTTCGATAATAACCAACATGGCCCATAAATCTTTGAACTCCTTTATAGTTCGTAGGTGGTGGCAAATCAGCAATGGCTGTAATCTTACTCTCATCTGTGGATATCCCGTTCTTGGAAACTATATGCCCTAGAATGACTCCATGCTTAACCCAAAATTGGCATTTGAAAGGGTTCAATGAAATGCGATAAAATCTGCACCTTTCAAATATTTTTCGTAGATATAACAAATGCTTCTCCCAAGAAGAATAAACACAAAGGTCGTCTAGGAAAGCTTCACAAAACTCCCTTAGAAATTCTTTAAACGCAGTGTTTATTAATCGTTGGAATGTAGCAGGGGCATTCGTTAAGCCAAAAGCCATAACACGAAATGCAAATACTCCAAACTCTATGATAAAAACAGTTTTAGCTTGGTCCTCTAATGCAATTGTGATTTGATTGTAACCAGAGTACCCATCTAAAAAGCTATAAGCTTCCTTGCCCGCAACTCTTTCAAGCACATGTTCTGAATATGGCAAGGGATAATGATCTCTCCTAGTAGCTGCATTAACTTTCTTGAGGTCCACGCACACTCTTAGTTTCCCATTCTTTTTTGGCACAATGACTATTGGAGAAACCCATTCTGAGTGCTCAATAGGGTATATGAATCCACATTGGATAAGTTTTTCAATCTCCTCTTGTACAATTTTGGCGTACTTAGGATTCATTGGATAGGGTCGTTGCTGGACGGGTTTAGCAGTGTTGATCATGGGAATTGTATGTTGCACCACAGAAGGTGGAACGCCCTTCATGTCATGATATGTCCAAGAAAAGATATCCTTGTATTCCTTGAGGAGCTCCTTAAGTACAGCCTCTTCAGTTTCGGTAAGATCTTGAGCAATAAAGACTGGTTTAGACTCCTCACCTGGTTCTGCTAATTCTATCTCTTTAACTACAGCTGGACCATCATAGACTCCACTGCTTCCATTGGTAGGTATTCGTTGGGCTTTGGCATACACAACCTTTCGCTCCCCCGTGGTATAAGATTTAAAATGTTCAGGAGCCGTATGTAAGTCAGCAGGCTCTTGTCTTGACTGAGACCTTTCTTTTAGTTCTGCCTCCTTTTGTTGTTGTGCTAACTCTCGGTTTTGACGTCTTCTTATAGTTCGACTCAATTTCGGCTCTGTAACCTCCAATTGAGCGAGGTCAATGGGTCGCGGGCTGCACCACATGACACTCTGAAGATGTTCACCCCAATTGTCTACTAGCTTTCGATGAGCATCACATGCCCCTAGATAGCTAAGCCATTCTGCAGTAGATCTTTCCTTGTTTATCCTAGCTCTCACATTTGCTTGATATCGTCGTCTCTTATATGACCTTTGTTTCTTGTTAAGGTTTTGATTTTGGTAAATGTTTGAACTCGACTCGCTTGATAGGTCTTCGCTTGTATCTTCTTCACTCTCATATAAATTACCATAGATGGTCGTACTAGACCTTGAGTGTTCAGTTTCTATACTTGGCTCACTCGATGTTTCCTTAGGTTCTGAATCCATTTCTCCCCGAGATTCCGTTTCTGATGTGTATTGGCCTGAAGCCTTTGAGGAATCATCGGTTTCACTCTCAGGTAGGTGTGCCTCTTTCTTATCATCGGATGTTAGATGCGCTACACCTAACATGTTTATTGGTGCAATGTGTGGTATCTCTTCCCCATCTGGTGTTACCCAGGTTGTTCCTCTAGCTCCCCATGTATCTATAGTTGCCGCTAGGTGTACCCAATCGACATTGTCTGACTCAGCCATTCCGGGTAGGATATCCATATAAGGAGAGTTCTCCCCAATATCTGTGTCTTCGTTACACGTGTAACAATACTATAATGGAGCTGAGTGAATTGTTGTGTCTGATCGATTATCAATGATGAATTTATTTCCTAGAGGATGCGTTCGACCACTTAAAAGATCAACTTGAATGACAGAGTCTTGGAACTGTAAGTAGACGTGGTTTTTGGACCAGTCATGCACCATTTTTGCTTCCCTCATGAATGGACACCCTAAGATCATCTCAAATGACATAGGATGCTTGGAAAAATCCATAACAATGAAATTTTGCCTTACCTTGTGTCCCAAGACCTTGATTCTGAGATCCTTTAGCATTCCACTAGGCGTAACAATAGATCCATTAGCCATTTTTACCACTACGCTTGTGGCTTCAAGGTGAGGTCGCCCCATAGATTCCCAACAACTCTTTGTCACCATGCTGACTCCTGCACCACCATCAAGGACCCCCTTTACAGTTAATCCTTTAGTAGTGATTGGTAGAGTAGCATTAGATTCATCACCTTCAAAGTATTGCCCCAACTTGTTAACAGGTACTTCAATTACAGATTCATATCCCGCTAGGTCAGATGGTGGTGCTAAATGTTCCTCATCATTCATTACCAAGTCAGGTTTGTTCATATGTGCAAACTGTGGTAATCCGGCTTGTAATTCTCCATTGAGGAAGGCTCGAAGAGCTGAGACTAGCTCGGGGTCTTTATATAGTTTGGACATGATGGTGGTTCTAACTTCTGAAGACATGAAATCCATCAATTTGGCAACATTTAATGGAATCTTGTGGGACGTAGGACCCTGACAAGAGAATGGTGAAGATGGAATCTCCACTTCCTCAAGGGGGTCGGGCATTCCCTCACCAAACATTCTCTCTAGTAGGAAAGGTGTGTGTCCACTTTCAGATGTCCTACCCTCACTCTCTTCCCGAATGATACTGGGTATAGCTAACGGCTTGTAGTTCTTGTGAGGTTGAACTTGTGTGGGAAACACTGTGTCCGACATCTGGATATGTTTGGGTTCAGGCTCTAATGTTCGTTGAGTTTCTTCCACCAAACCCCTCAGTTGTTGGACTCATTCAATTTCCACTGTTGGGTTTGGATAGGTTCCAATATTTCTCTTGCAATCCTCATTTTTTGTCTCTCGTGGCTTATCTTGGGGGTTCACAACTGGGTAGTTTAACTTTGAATACTCTTTTGGTGTTCGTCATAATTCCCTCTCGTGATCCTCCTCACTGGCTTTTTCCTTTGTAGTAACAGTTTTGGTCTCCGTGGTCTCTATCGAATCTGAGTCATCCTCAGGGTCATTCATATACACGGGATCCTCCTGTCCCTATGTTAGTCTTTGAACTAGGTATTGAGCTAGAAGCATTAAGGGATTTCTTTCTTCGTGTTTTCTTCTTTATCGCTCGGCCAATGGATGCAGCATCTCTCTCTTCGAGGATGTAATTTTGCTTTTGGAGCATCGACCGTGTGAGTGCATTCATTGGTGCTATGTTTATAGTTGGTGGTGTCCCATCAACAATCTCTATTATGTTCAATGGTGTGATTTTCGGTGCGTTTGGATTGTTAGGACACTGTGCGATCAAATGATCTATGCCACAACGATTACAAGTGAGTATTGGCGTTGCCAATGCACTCCCTTGACTTGTTTGCATTAGTGCAGCATTCTTTTGTATTCTAATGGGGCACTCAGCTACTCGATGTGGTCCACCACATTCGTAGCACTGAAGAGGTGGTCTCCTGGCAAAACTATTAATGTTTTGGCCTCTTGCTGCTAGCGCAGTAGCTTGATATACCGGTTTGATTTGTCCCCAATGGTCTTCCATATAGTACATGGGACACTCCTCAAGCATGTCGACTCCATAGGTGATACTAGAGTCTATGTCCTCTTCGCAATCTACATAAGTACTAGATGACTCGCAACCTATTTGGTTCATAGGTGTAACTCTTGGATGAGGGGGTTGCGGTCCTAGCACTGGAGGTGGCAACGGTGTGGTTTGGACCACATTTTGGGTTCTAGGGACTATGTGCTGGGATGGCAACTGTTGCTCCATGGGTGGGGTAGGCATCAATGCAGGAACTCGAGGTGAGTCTGCCCAAGCTATAGGCAGTCTATTTTCCATGATGCGTTTAAGCATTAGGCAATCCTTCGCTTGATGGCCATACCTACCACACGCGTTACAAGTCCCGTTAAACTTTACTCTGAAAGTAGGGCATTCACTCGTAGTATGTGGGCCCAAGCAAATTGAGCACCATTGTTGCTCCCTTCTTGGATACATATGAGTGTTTTGTGGAGCACGATTACCCCTAAGGCTTTCTTGGATGGCCTTTGTGAGATCTGCCAAAGTCATCTCAGATATCGTTTGCTCTTTCACGATTCGCTTTATCTTCATTGGCTCATGCCCTAATGCTTGCGAGCTACTAGACTTCGGCTCGGCAGACACTCTTTCTCCTGCAATCATTAAATTATCCTCCAATTGGATTGCATTCATGGTGACTGCTTCCCAAGTAGTGATACCTCTAATGACTAGGCCATTATAAATACTTTCATGTCGTAGTCCCCTAATGAATCTATCGAGAAATTGGTTGTTGTTGAATCGCTCGTTTGGATTGCATCGAGAATTCAAATTCTTTAGGCGACTAATGAAGTCTCTCATGGATTCACCTTCTTCTCGTTGGGCTTTCTGGAGCTGAGAGGCTACACCCCAAAGTACTCCCTCTCATATGTATTCTTTTAAGAACAGTCTCCTAAGAGTAGAGTAGATCGTTTTTTCTTCTACTCTTAAGGTTCTATACCAATCTCCAGCCTTTCCGCTTAGGGTCAAACTCAAAGCCTTACACTTATGTAGCTCATTGTGCTCTTCCAAGGAATCGCACACATGTTCAAAGACTTCCATATGCTTTCTAGCATCTCCGTCTCCATTGAATTTCTGTGTGAGCTTAGCTACTTGAACCGCCTTGCTCCTAGGCTCTCTATCAGGTGCACTACGCATGTTTTCCGCAATAGAGCGATCGATAGTTTGAGCAAATGCTGCCAAATCTCCTATTTGAGCAGGTATAATGGGTGTATGTGCTCCAGGAACCACATGTGACATGGGAGTTGGCCTTGGCCTTGGCATACGCGCGGCTCTTGGGTCCCAAATCTCGTATGGTGGTGTACCAGACGGTGGTCCAAAGTTTACAGGCGTGGCCCTAGGCATAGGGGGTGCCTGATATGGCATGTTATTATTAAATGGCATGGCTCCACTTGTATAAGAGCTTGGATAATTCCATTGTGGATTGTAAGCTCTTGGAATAATCGGAGGTGTAGGAGCTACATGAGGCTGAGGTACGATAGGTGCACATGATTGATACATACATGTAGGTATAGTTGGGGGCACTGTGCTACTAGGCATCGACGCCGTGTTAACAAATGAAATCCATGGTGTACTTCTTGTCATGCTCACCATTGGGATATGCATGGTAGCCGTAGTGTCATTAAAAGAAAGATGAGCTAGATCTGGGAAGGTAAAGCTGCCACTTGTGGGCTCAGATTGTACTGAGGCTCCTGGCGAAACAACATATGGAGGATCAATGGGGCTCACTGAGGGAGTCTCCATTTGTGACAGGGTTGGTTGGTTGGCCTTTCCCGTATCCAAGAATCTCATTAGGCCTGTTGAAGGCATGTTGATCCCTGTGTTCTGTCTTTCTAACTCGACAATCCTATGGAGGACATCACATACTTTCTGTTGTTGCTCATCTATGCTAGTAGCACCCGATGTGGATTGTAGAACATCTAAACAACCCACATGATAGGTGTGTCCTGTGTACCGATCAGTTAAAGCTTCTGCTTGTAGGTCATACTCCCAATTTTCGTTTAGGAATATCCCATCTAGGCCTGGCGTGCTGGAGATTTCCCTTGAAGTGGAAGCATTATTGCTCCCCATAGCTTGCCCCTCCATGACTGCGACCTTGGGAGCACTCAGTTGCTCGGCTGGCATGATTGTTGTCATAGGAGCATTTGCTTTCAGGGCTCGACTTTGTTCTAGCCTTCGTAGGTTCTCAATTTCCCTCTCCCTTGTTGCTTGCATATAGCGTTCGATCTCTTGCACTTCGGCAAGACTCCTACCATCGGGTAGTAAAACCTCAGAGGGAGATAGTCCTAAAGGATCAGGAGGTGCAGTGGATGGAACATTCACATGCACACTCTCAAGAAGCATAGGGTCCATTTTAGGCATGAATGACGAATTTACTTCCCCACTCCCTTCATTTATTTCATTAACCGCATGTTCGGAGCGAGTAGCTCTACTAAGGGTCTCTTTTAAGCGGCTAAACACGCTGGACCCGGGCCGTGGGCCCATGGCATGCATGTCTTGACTTGAACTATCAGGGTTTGGTGTAGGATACCCCTCCATGACTTCGTAGTCAGAGGAAGAATCACTAGACGCGATATGAGGATCTTGGGTTGCGCTACCTTGAGTCCCGGCCGAAGGTCCAGAACCTAGGGTGGAGGAATAATGGGTGCCCGCCTAAATGGAGGCACTACCAATATGCTCATGCTCTAACACTCGTCCAGAGCGTAGGTTCATATGACTTGGATCCCCTAGAAGTGTCAGTGAGGGTCCGTGAAGGCTGCTCACCTAGTAATTTTGGGTGTTTTGCAACCCAAGTCTTTTCTTATTTTTTGATTTTTTGGTCCTTTTTTTCTGACCCAGCTATAGAATAGAACGTATGATAGCTCAAAACGAGCTTCTCGATCAGAGGGACGTGCCGTGCTTTACAGCCCTCCGTTTGGTCACTTTATGCCCTCGGAATCCCTAAAACCGTCAATTTCTAGTAGGGAACTAGGCCCGAATTAGAAAGTCTAAGGGTGCAAGTGGGAAGAGAAGGGAGGAGAGTGGAGGACTTGCCCCACATGCTCTCATTCCCTCTTGAGGGGGTAGGGTATATATATAAGAGTGAGTCTAGTATATATCATAAGACTGAGGACTGAGGCTTGGTCACTTTATGCCCTCGGAATCCCTAAAACCGTCAATTTCTAGTAGGGAACTAGGCCCGAATTAGAAAGTCTAAGGTTGCAAGTGGGAAGAGAAGGGAGGAGAGTGGAGGACTTGCCCCACATGCTCTCATTCCCTCTTGAGGGGGTAGGGTATATATATAAGAGTGAGTCTAGTATATATCATAAGACTGAGGACTGAGGCTTGGGCTTGGGCTTGGGGAAATGATCCCGATCCTGATCAAAATTTTAGTGTATTAATGTAGCCCCCAATTAATTTTTTTTTTTGGGCGATGAACGCGCGCGGATTTGGTGACCCTTTCTTGGCCACCCACACTCTCACCTACCTAACCTCCCAGTCAACAGCTCACTACCTTATCTACTTACTAACTGTGCTGTTAACTGCTTGCTGACAGTGAGCTAACTGTCCACCTACTTCCTCTCTCACTACCTGCTGTGCAAACACTGTGTGCAGCCAAACCTTGACAGAAAACTGTGTGCAGAACTGTGTGCAAGCAGAAATTGCTAACTGCCTTCCTACTTATTCATTCACTGTAACCAAGCTAACGACTACTAATTGTGCAAAGACTGTGTGCAAACAGAAAACACAACATTATGCAGAAATCACAGAACTTGCAGACAACACAGAAATTAACAACATACAAAAAAACAACTCATTCCTCTTCCTCTTCCTCTTCTTTCCTACTACAAACAACTCATAGGAGAAGCACAAAGTGCCTCTTGGGCTTAGTGCATGGCGATTCCCCAGCAGCGCCAAAAATGTGCGCTCCTTGCTGCACTATCGAAGCAAGGGACTTGCCGATACACCGTGTGCGAGCCACAAATGGCTCCAAGCACACAACAAGACTAATCTAGCAAGCTCAAAAGAGGGCAATGGTGTGTCACTCACCGCTCTATGCTCCTGCCGTGGAGGATTCCTCACCACGATGAAGAAGAAGCTGCAGTCGTGCCACGCTCAACCGCTTCGCCGCCGTCGTGCCTTCGTAATGCTCGATCACACACACACACACACTCTCCCTCTCTCTCTCTCTCTCTCACACACACACACACACACACACACATACACACACACGCGAGGAGGTGAAGAAGAAGAAGATGGAGCAAGAGCACTCTTCTATTGCACAAATGAGAGAATGAGTGAATTTTAGGTTTAGTTGGCTTTTATACGAGCACACCCCATTCACACTTGGGCGCCCATGCTTAGCCAACTAATCCCTTGAATGTCCCAGTTAGAGTGCGCCTCTCATCGGCGATCACTCTTACCCTTTTCCTATTGGTCCGACAAGCCCGATACTTGACTCTACCAAATACATAATACACGTCCGTCGTAGGTGATGGGGTGTCCGTGAGCCGTGAGGGTTAACACCTGAAAATCAAGTCCAAATTTTGGTTCTTTTTAGTGCTGTTGTGTGTTGATAGCAACCCCTTGCACAATTTAGACTGGTAGCGATTCTATGAGCTACAATCCCCTATTTTGCCAATTCTCTGAAGCCAGGCTTCCTATAAAATTGCCAAAGCACTTTGCTTTGCACAATGACAGTAATTGCCAAGTAAAGTGTAAATAGGAAGAAACAGGAAAAACTTAAACTTGGATAACCTGGTCGTTGTTGTTGCAACCAGTTGTCATGAAAGTTGGGAGAAAAACGCATTCCAAAATGGCCCATAGCCATATCTTCACAAACGCCCTCGTATGTCCTATACACCCGTCTGGTACATAGGGCCATAACCTGCAAAATTGAATCCACCTACTGGACTTGATTACGTAGACGGAACCTTGCTGCATTGATGTCTTGATCCGATCGTTGTTTGATTGCTTCAGTGAGAGACAAATGGAGTAGAAGTCAAGCCCGAGCAACCTACTTGAGAGCTTCTTGGAATTGCAGCGAAGGGTCGGCCTTGCCGAGTACCTATGCCTCCTTCATCAAGGCTAGCAATAGGTCGTGCCAATCTTCATGAGAATTTCAAGCACTACCATGCCATGACCTTTGTAATGCAGGGGACAATCCTTGCTTGGAAACAAAAGCATTTCTCACTCAAGCCTTTCTTGACTAGGAGTGGTTATTGCACAACGTGTGGTCAAAAACAAAAATACCATGTTTTTGGTAATATTGCCAAGCTTTGCCATAGCTTAGTACAAACCGTGCTTGTCTCAAATGATGTGTCAACATATCATATATGCATAAGCCATATGTTCCTGCAATTCCAAATGAAAATGAAATATGTTGCTTACCTCCTAAATGCCCTCGAGAAACTTGTTGTGTTAGCCTTGTGGCTTGTCCTTTCGCACAGCCATTGGAAGCCATGCATCATACGTCGAGCTACTTCAATTCTCCCTCGACGACACCTTTTCTTGATGAGATTATGCTTCCATAGCTTTGCACGATATGCATGCTTGCTTGATGGCGGTCGCCCTTGCAAAGTATAGCTACTATGTGTCGTAGCAGTGAATTGTCGTGCTAACTCCGCCTTGATGTCCCACCAAGAGTAGCTTGAAAATAATGAGCAAATCGACAGTCGATGATTCATTTGAAAGCACATAGCAAAGTCGAGTTGCCAATAATCTGGTTTGCGTTGTATGCAATACACTAGTTAATTTGGCACTGGTCGACGAAGGTTTCAACCGTCAAGAAGCTGAAATATGTGAATCCACTGCAGACGCGTGCGATGCGGTTTGCATCGTATGCAATCGCCAAATCGGTAGAAAATTGGCCAATTGATGGCTTGTCGTAACTTAAAAAAACTGTGTGCCGCAAGGTCGAACTGCTGGATTTACTGTAATTCCAAAAATTTACTGTGATGATGCCCAAAACTTGTTTGGTTTGGATGTCGTATCCCGTGTAGCTTGTATGGGTGTATGCTGAGGTGGGCATGCACCCTTGCTCAAAATCTTTGAGGGGATGGCCAAGACCAAAGGCGTTTAGGCCTTTAGGGTGTGAAAAAGCAACTCCAAAACAGCGTTTGCAGGCAGCGATGGCGCCCGACAGGGCCGCGAGAGCTTGGCAAGGAAGCAACACCGTGTGCGGTGCTCCGCAGGGGTCGCCCCAGTGACGGGTTCTGCTCCTAAGCCCAGCGCGCACCCGCCGAGCGCATCTTTACGGATTTTGGTGGAAATCGACCTCCCTTCCCCCTTTGCCTCAAGGGGCCTTGCACACGGTGCTGCCTGCGAGTTCTCTCCCACCTGAGTAGGGCTCTTCTCCACGGCTCCCCTCCTCATGCACATGCCAAGCCCAAAAAATGGCTAGCTCTCCACGCTTGTGTCCTAAAAAAGGAGTGGCTCTGATACCAATGTAAGAAACTAGGCAACTAGGCTCTGATAGATCCTCCTCCCAACCTCCCTTTATAAGGTGGGATCCTAGCCCCTTGCCCTAGACGGATTCCCTATCCACATTGCCTAGCCCGGCCCATGGCCGTAGTCCTTGTGCCTAGCCTAGTTCTTAGGGTACAAGACCCGTGTCCTGACAACTTAGATGCATAGGACATCCAAGCCTGTGTTACTCCATCCATATTGTTTGTAATGTCCCCATTATCGATATCATGTAAATACATTGGGTTTAATAAATGTGAATTTTTGGTTCAAATCCCACTAAATTTTATCAAGGCATTAGTTTTTCACAAAGCTTTAGGTAATTGGCTAAGGTGGATGTTGGACAAATTCTTCCAAGATTGGAAAATAGACTTGAACTAATGTTAGATAGAACAATTGGAGGGTTAGATAAGATATTTTTTCACCTAGCCTAAAGCTAACATCGGGGGGATACTTGGCACCCAGCCATCAATTTTCCTAGATGAGGTATGAGCTAGAGAGAGGAAAAAAAGAGCACCTAATTTTGCATGCTCCTTGAGAATATTGTCCTGACACACTACTTCCTTATGCACAATAAGCACCCCCAACCACCTAGATCATTCCACACCCATCCCAGTGGCAATACAGTCACCAGGAGCTAAAAATCCTATAAATAAGACCCTCTTCGTCTCATGTTTTTTCATAACCTAAACTCATCCCTCAAGTTTGAAGGAAGGCCATTACTTAATAGGAAAGTCCTCAACCTAGGTGATTTTAAGTTAGTTAATTATTTTTATTTTATCATCATTATTATGCCAAAATTCTTTCCAATTTAGCATTAATTTATATATTTCTATTATGATTTTATGTTCAATGCAAGTTGGTTTGGATCACATTCTCTTACTTTATTTATTTATTATCAAATAAAATGGTGAAAGTTTTAGAAATTCTTTGGAAATTAATGTATGAATGCAGGAAATACACAGGCTACTTCACCATAATTAAACACTGTTTATTCAAGAATACCATGAAAGTACAATGCACGAGGCTTCAATCTCTTCTCCTTCATTCATATGACATGCCAAAACATTACAACTACTTGGGATAACCCATGGTCCCTAATTTGAAGAGATTCCCCCCTTTGTCATTACAAAAATAACTAAATAATGCCTGAATCTACAAACACTTGACTAAAGGTAAAAAAAAGTACTAAGTATGGCTTTAACAGCATCTTCGTTGGAGACCACTTTATTCAACATTAAGTAGTTGGATGGCATTAATTTCCCTTTCTCGAAGGTTCAAATTTACAACGTGTGGTGCAATAGAAGCCGCTTAAGCCAATTAAGTTAAAGGGTGTTAAACTTGAGGACATGGAGCAGGAGGAATGGGACAACTTGGGTGAACTTGCCAGGTCTACTATTATGCTGACATTGTCAAAGAGTGTTTACTTCAACGTGAAGGACAAGACCAAGAGTTACCCTTTATGGTAGAAGTTATGCAATCTGTACAAGAAACAGAGTGTGACTTTGTAAGTCTACTGATTGAGGCAATTGGTTGACCTTAAGATGAAGGAAGGGACACCATTAATGTCTAATCATTCGAAAGAGTCCAACACTATCTTTAGTCAGCAATCTACACAAAAAATTACCTTTGATGATTCGATCAAAGAAATGTTCTTGAGCTGGTAACTCTGCCAAAAAGCTGTAGCACTTTTCGTATAGCAATTAGTAACTCTGCTCCTACTGTTATACTTACAGTGGCAAATGTTCAAGGTAGTTTGCTCATAGAAGACATTAATAGAAAAAACTTGACACGTCACGTAGCAACAATGCACTTGTTGTTTGTGGGAGGTCCAATGAAAAGGGAAAGTCTAATGAAAGAGGTCGGTCAAGAAGCAAGTCATGTGGCCGTCATTTGAAGGATGTTGAATTCTATTATTCCCGTAAGAAAGGGCACATGAAGAAAGACTATCAAAAGTGGAAGAGAGAGAAAGGTAAAGAAAAGAAGGAGGCAAGGTAAAAGTGAGTGGTTCAATTGTGAAGATTGAAGAGGTCAATGCAGTTTACTATGAGGATGACGATGGGGATATTCTTCTTACCTCAATTTTAGAGTATGGACACCTTATTGCAATAGATGAGTCCCTCATGGATGATTGGATGATAAATTCAGAGGCTTCATTCCATGTTACTCCTCATAAGGAGTTCTTTTTTAATTCTGATGCATCTCAAAAGGGGAAGGTTTGCCTTGGAAATGACTATGCGTGTGAGATCCTTGGATTTGGTGATGTGCATCTAAAATTTCAAAACAAGTCTACCTTCACACTAAAGAATGTGAGACACGTGCCAGATCTTACTAAGAGATTGATTAGTGCAGGGCAATTGGATGATGCAAGCTAGATCTGTGTGTTTGGTGATAGCTCTCGGAAGATCACCAAAGTTTCTCTTATTGTTGTAACTCGTGAATCAAAATTTGGAACTCTATATATGTTACATGTTTCCACTATCAAAAGCCATGTAATCTGTGTAACCAAGTAGCCAAGTGTTTTGTTGTAGCATTTCTAGTTAGGATGTGTCCCATAATGGAATGAAAGTCTTATGTCATTTTGGTTACGTTCTTGGATTTAATTTCTTTGATTTCCCTGTTTGTGAACATTGTTGTATGGTAAACAAACACAAGCACGACATAAGAAAGGTAGTACTAGAAAAAGTGAGCCTTTATCACTTATACATAGTGATTTTTTTTTGCCAATGCCTACAATTTTGATGCGGGGAGCATCTTATTTTGTGACAATTATAGATGATTTTTCAAGAAAGGTCTGGGCTTATCTTAGGAGAAAAAAGGACGGGGTTTTTTCTGTTTTTCAAAAATTTGTGACATTATTAGAGACTCAAACCGGTAAGAAGGTCAAGTGTTTGAGGTTGGATAATGGTGGGGAGTAGTATCTCTTGATTTGTTAAAACGTTTTGTGATTTGAAAGGCATTAAAAGAGAGTAAATGGCCCCCTATAACCCTCCACAGAATGGTGTTATTGAGAGAATGAACTGTACTATTGACTGAGAAATTTCTTTGCAGCAATGATGTTTACTCTAATGAAGATAAGATGCATACACTACAACAAAAAAAGGTGTTATCGACGCATATATCGACGATGCCCGTCGCTATGAGCGTCGCTGTGAAACCAGTCACTATTAGCGATGCTGATAGCGACGCGCATAGCGACGCATATAGCGACGACCATAGCAAAAAAAAAATTTCTTGGGCAGAGGGCAGGTAGCCTGGCCTGTGCCCAGTTAAAAGATGGACACAGCCACAGCCAGACTTCCTGCCCTCTGCCCAAGAAAGCGAGCAGCACCAAAATATCAACCATGCTCCCGCGCGCAAAAATTTTGGCAGAGTTCCCTTTGTTTTTACATAAACTTTAAAAAAAAAACCATATCATGTATACGCCTCCTACATGCTATCCATATAGGATCTCACATGAGATTTAAGGCCAATGAAAGACAACCGTACCAACTGAAAAGCATAGCCATAACTTAAAAGAATAACCATAACTTAAAAGCATAACCATAACGAACCATAACCATAACTTAAAAGCATAACCATAACTTAAAACCATAACCGGCTATAATCACTTTCATCAAAACCATAATGCACATAACCATAACCATAAACAAAATTAACAATAACCATAAGCATAACCAAAAAGAGAAACAATAACTATCTATACAATGACAATGACAATAATCATAACCATAAGGGAAACAATAACTGTCTGAACACTAACTGTTTGTACAAAAAAGAGACACAGAAGCGTGTCCGTGTCTCACAAAGCATATAGATGAAATCTGGTCCACTAATGACTAGGCGTCGCAACCTGCACATAGGACAACTCACAAAATTAGTATTGATATTACTTCACATATACTGACTTAATTAAATCAACTCACACATATTAACGTCTCACCTCAAGCGATCAGCAAGACTGTAAGGCCTCCCAGTGTACAGGCTCTCCTGAAGCTTCAAGATCATTCAGTACTTCATAGATACCTCTGCGATATCCATCTGACTCCTCCTCGCGTGATGGAGCTCGATGCATCGCAAGATTCTGCGTTTATACAAAAATCAAAGTAATAAGAATACATGATTCATCGCGTTTTAAAAAACGCCATAGTTAAGATTGGATTAGAAACTCACAAACTCATAGCGAAAGGTGTCAAAGCCTCCGCTGCCAAGATGAGATGTCCCCCTAGTCATCTGTCGTACCTGCGCGGCCTCACGCTGCTGTCTGAACCGTGTGGCCGCTGTCCGCTCATCCTCCCTGATCTGCAGCCACATCTCGTGTGGGATGCTCGAAGGCTTCGGCGAGCCGGTCCTGAAAGCCTTCCGAGCTGCATCTCGTCGATGTTTGATGGTGTCCCGTGCGACACCCTTGATCCACCGCGCCAAAACAACGGAAGAACCCCGAGCAGGCTGTTACTCTCTCAGGATGGTCTCCACTATGTGAGTGACTTTTTCCTTTTCTTGCTGATCCCAAGACGTCAGAATGCTGGTCGAAAACTGTAGCTCCACGAGCTGGCGAATTTGCTGTCGCATCTCAGTCCCGACTCTATCCATGTCAACAGAACAATCTCCTCGTACAGTATAGAGCTTGGAGGCACTAGGATCGTGTGCCCCCCAAGGTGTCCGAGGTGTGCCAAGAGGTGTGTCGAGAGGTGTGCCTGGGTAAGACGGGGGTCGTGAGTGAGGAGGGGTCGAAGCATCTGTGGACGCTCCTCCACAGCAACCACCACCTCCACCTGACGATCGCCGAGATTGGCGAGTGCGCCTGTGCTACGAAGATGAGGACGTACCCGCCTCTGCCCCACCCCTAGGTGTCGAAGCGGCCGTGATGGGAGAAGAAGGCATCGTACCCATAGGCGTCCTGAACCCCGTAGGCGTCCCCCCCCTAGGCATCGGTCCCTCGGGTGTGAAGCCCGGAGGCGTAGTACCCGTGCCTCTGGCTACCCAGTACTGAGAAGCCTCTGCCATCTGAGCAGGCGTCATCTGTGTAACGAAGCCCATGAATGCATCTGCACTCATGGAAGCGAGATCTGGAATCTCGTCTGCCATACTAAAGTCTTGCACAAAGAAAGTAAAATAAAGCGTCAGAACACAGTTGTTTAAATTAACTTTAAGCTTAATTTTAAATCAAAGTCTTCACACAAACACTTACAGGCCTAGGCCTCGACAAGTGAGGCATCATCGATAAGATCTTGCACCGTATCATCGTCTATCTCTAATTGCAAACATAACTCTGCCCCAACTCGTTCTGGCAGATTGTCTTCATCCATTGCATCTTCATCTACAAGTGTCAATTCTGGCTCGTCTACGTCATCCATCGTATATCTATCAGCTTCCTCTGCCATACCTTCGTCCATCTCATCTAATGTCACAGTAGTATGGACGTCGTCTGACTGACTTTCCTCCAGGAGATCTTGCCCTTCAAATACTTGTTTATTTCTTGGAGCAACCTGAACCACAAACCACTATTGTCGCTCTCAAGGGTCCAGTACAAAGACCACTTGCTCGCAATGTTCGGGGAGAGCAAATGTGTCGCTCGCATCTGTCCAAGTCTTTGTAGAATCTATTTGCACAAGTTTGTTTCCATCTCTGCGTACCGTTGCATTGCGACCAGAATTAATCACCTTGAGCCACTTCACATCCAACAAAAAACATCTCAAACCGCCTGAAGCTTACTTTCAGGATATCTGACACCAGACCACAGTAATCCAGGTTGCTAGTGCTCTCATTCATGTCTCTAGCATTGGCCCTGCTCTTTTGCATGAAACTAACCATTACTCCACTGTCAAACGTGTTTCTTCTGCTGTCAATTTGTTGTGTTCTGAAATGATTTCCATGCGACCACAATGCCATGTATGTATGATACTTCCAGTCACATCCAATAGCCAGCTCTTCCTCTTCTAGAGATATGGGTTCTCCGATCTGTCGAGCTGCTCTCACTGTCTTGTCCAACCATGCCATTGTAGGGAATTCAGGTAGAGGAGCGAGAGAGTCTGGCAAGGGTAAGCCTCTAGTCATTCGACTTCGCCTGAAATCCTGTCACTCTAGATTGCATCTCTCTTTCTCTTCTTCGTACCTTTCAAGCCATTTTTGCATCGGCGCTGAATTTAGTATACAGAACTTCATGATCTTTTCTCACATGGCCAGGTTCATTTTCTTTGGCACCCCTTGCCCTTGCGGCTCCTCTCCCACCAGTCTTGCATCCTTCTCATCGCTCCATAGTCGAGGCATTTCTGGGTCAGAAATGGATAGAAATTCGGTCGTCAATACAAGAGACTCTTGCACCAGCCATCCTTGTGCCATGCTCCCCTCTGGACGCGCTTTTTGGCGAACAAAACCCTTAAGTGTTTTCATGAACCGCTCTAGCTAGAAAGAACATCCAACGGCTGTGGACTGTACCTGCCACTGCAACCTCATCTACTACATGGACGAGCAAGTGCATTTGGATAGTTAGGTAGCTTGTGGGTAGATACTTCTTAATCATGCAAACTGCCTCAATGGAGTTAGCCCTTGTGACTGCAATAGATTCCTCCCGTATCTCCTTGGAAGAGATCCACCGCACTAGCTCTGAAATCTTGTATATGCAGGTCCGCACTTCCTCCGTTAAACACCCCTTGATCACAATTGGAAGAATGAATTGCAAGAACTTATGCCAGTCATGAGATTTCAACCCTGACAGTTGATCGTCACGGGTGAATGCTATCTTGAGACATCGCATATATCCTGTTGGCGTCCTGAACTCTGAAATCACCCTTTTCACTTATCGCTCTTCGTTTTTTTAGCAATACCCATGGCGCTCTTGGAAGTTTTGTTTGACTAGCTGCATTGGTGAAAGGCCATAGCTCTGGCATCTTTCCAACCGACTGCAAATCATCTCGTGAAGCTCGATTGTCTTTCATTCCCATGATTGTCTTCCAGAGGAGCTCTCCCACATTCTTGAATATATGCATTGGATCCAGCAAATGGTTAATTAGTAGATCACCCCAGTACGGCAACGTATGGAGAATGTTTTTTGTGGACTTCTTATGTGGACTTCTTATCTGGTTTCTTATCCGCATCAACTTTGCAATGGAACCACAACGAACATGCTTTTTATCCTAGGAATAATAGGGAAATGCTGCAACACTTTAGCTGGCACTGTCTCGCCAAATGCATCTTGTTTGTAGCGCATTGCTCCGCACTTAGGACACGACAGACAATCTGTGAATTCATTGCGAAAAAGAATGCAATCATTTGGACATGCATGAATCTTGTTGTAGTCCAAGCCAACCGAGGTCAGAAGTTGCTTTGCGTCTAGCCTAGAGGGGGGCATTTCATTGCCAGCCGGGAGAAGTTGCTCCCGCAATAACTTGTTTAAGCCACATTAAATTAAAAAGCTCTCCGAGCACATCACCGTTGCAATCGGAAAATCTCTTTTGTAAATTACGTACCTAAACAAAGCAGTGACGCTTGCATCTGACCACCCGTACACTGACTGAAGATTCAAAAACGCCAGACAAGTACGAAGCACAGATATTTTGGCGCCTTCATAGATTGGTTGACGTGCCGACTTCCTCAACATGTCTTCAGGAGATAGGCGCATGGCTTCTGGTGCTGCTTCGTTCGCGTTCTCGTCGCTTGTCTGGAAGAAGGCATCCAGCATCTCCTCCATGCCGTCGTCTTCTGTCTGTAAGCCCTTTTCTGCTTCCATCCGTGGCTCTATATTGGTCGGACCTTCACGCATAATATTTTTTTTCTCTCTCTCTCTCTCTCTCAGATGTAGGTGCTATGTCGCGGAAATCAATGCCCGTTCCGTAGGAGTCGTATCGCAAATTCTGTACGGTTTCTCTAGCAAACTCTCCGTACTTGTGCACATGCTCATTACATATCCTACGCTTGTGCAGGATTTGATACTTGCAGAGCGTGCACGAGCATGCAATCTTTTCCTCCATGTTAGTTGATGATGTTGCCATCTACAATGATTATCATGAATGTTGTTTTAATATATATATATATATCCTCCTCACAATGTAAACTACCTCGCATTCTCCAGTCTTGCCCAATCTCCGTACACCTCGGTCCAGAGGTGTACGGAGATCAGGACCACCGGGTCAAAATCTCGTCTTTATTGGTCAAATCCTATATGGGTAGACACATACGTGCACTCCCAGGTGTACATGGCAATGCATGTAGCAGGCAAAACCCCTTTGCCTCTTTTAGTTCCATAGTTTCTTCTCTGTCTACGAACCCACGTGCCTCCATTCCGAGGTAGCCTGTCAGAGAAAGCTTTCCAATGCCGCACTTGATGAATCATATATTAAAGCATGGCCATTTTTGTCATTTTTGTAATGTTCCGTCTATTTGCAATTTTTTGCACAGGTTTTTCCAAGGATATTATGCCCATCCTGGTGTTTTTTTCACCACATGCACAAGCCATGGAAGTTCTCAGCCCAATGAAAGTTTTCTACCTGATTGTAAACCGGACGGGGCCTCCATGTCCAAGCCAGAAGATAATGTGGAGATGGATGAGCAACTTGAGAAAGATTCAGAAGCCTTGCATGGTTCTTGCTCAAAAAAGCGATCTCGATCTCTCTTTCTCTCTCGATCTCACTCTCGCTATCTCTCTTTCTCTCTCTCTCTCTCTCTCTCTCTCTCTCTCTCTCTCTCTCTCTCTCTCTCTCTCTCTCTCTCTCTCTCGATCTCGCTAGCTCTTGCTATCTCTCTTTCTCTCTCTATTTCCTTATTTTCCTATCTCTCTCTCTGTCTCGCTCTTCACTTCCCTACCTCTCTCTCTCTCTCTCTCTCTCTCTCTCTCTCTCTCTCTCTCTCTCTCTCTCTCTATATATATATATATATATATAAAACTCTCTTTCTCTATCTCTCTATTTCCTATTTCTCTCTCTCTCTCTCTCTCTCTCTCTCTCTCTATCTATCTATATATATATATAACTCTCTTTCTCTATCTCTCTAGCTATTTCCTATCTCTCTCTCTCTCTCTCTCTCTCTCTCTCTCTCTCTCTCTCTCTCTCTCTCTCTCTCTCTCTCTCTCTCTCTCTCTCTCTCTCTCTCTCTCTCTCTCTCTCTCTCTCTGCTTCCCTATCTCTCTACTGATCGAACGAGCGACTGAGCTAGGGAGATCTAGACGTCCACGACTGCGGAGGACTACACAACATCGACAGAGGCTGCATCAGAGGATCTAGCTAGGTTACTTTGGCTCGACATGCATAACGCCTGGTCAGACTACCGACCATGGAGGCGACAACTGCTGGATCTCCTATGATCTACCTATCCCAGCTAGCTGGTTTAACCGTTTAGTCCATACCCAGCAGTTTAGGATTCCATAATATTTTATTTTGTCATCTTCTTACTCTGACTTTGTATCAGATCCATCACATTGTAACTTTCTTGTCTCATGTCTCATAGGTCACTTTCGCCTTTCGAAGACGTTAATATAACATTTCATTTCATTTCTCTCTTTAATTATTTTTCTTTAATTTTAATTTCCTAAGCATACATTAATTCTCTAGTATCTCTCTCTCTCTCTCTCTCTCTAGCTCTCTCTCTCTTTGATTACCTACACACACACACACACATTTCTCTCTCTCTCTCTCTCTCTCTCTCTCTCTTTCTCTCTCTCTCTTTCTCTCTCTCTCTTTCCTACACACACACACACACTTCTCTCTCTCTCTCTCTCTCTCTCTCTCTCTTCTACACACACACACACACACACACACCTCTCTCTCTCTCTCTCTCTCTCTCTCTCTCTCTCTCTCTCTCTCTCTTTCCTACACACACACACACACACCGCTCTCTCTCTCTCTCTCTCTCTCTCTCTCTCTCTATTTCCCACACACACACACACACACACCTCTCTCTCTCTCTCTCTCTCTCTCTCTCTCTCTCTCTCTCTCTCTCTCTTTCCTACACACACACACACACACACCGCTCTCTCTCTCTCTCTCTCTCTCTCTTTCCTACACACACACACACACACACACACACACACACACACACACACACACACACACACACACACGATGTAGAGAGAGAGAGAGAGAGAGAGAGAGAGGGGTTGGGGGGGGCATAATACCTGCGCAGCAGGTGGAGGCCAAGATTTGAGCAGAGCACAGGCGAAAATGGCCCCTACTGCTCGCGGGTTTCGCTTTTTTCCCCCAAATTTTTTTGCGTCGCTATACGCGTCGATATACGCGTGGGAAATAAAGCCTTTCCACGTGTATATCGACGCACATTGCAACGCATATATCGACGCCCGCTAGTTTCGTCGATATACGCGCGTCGATATCTCCATGTAGTGTTGTAGTGATAAGAGGCCTATTCCTATAGTTGAAATACATAGGGTTGTGTTTCAAGAGGATGGTGTTGTGCAAGGAAAAAATGCTCCACATAATGATGGATAACAAGTACAAAATTCTCCTATTGTTTAGTAAAGTTGAGAGGAACTAAATGTTCATGAGGCTTAGCCTATTGTACTGAGGTCTACACAGATCTCACAACCTCTTCACAGATATGTTCCATCCTTGGATTATGCCATGTTGATGGATTGCGGGAAGCCCTCTTGCTATAAGGAAGCTATGTTGCAAGATGACAAGCTCAAGTGGGAGAAGCTGTGCAATCAGAAATAGAATCATTGCATAAGAATGCAACATGGGATTTGGTGCCTTTGCCAAATGATAAGACAACCCTACCATGCAAATGGGTATATAAGTTAAAGGTTAAAGCTAATGATGGCAAGCCAAAATACAAAGCAAGACTTATTGCAAAGGGTTATAAGAAACAACCAAGCATAAATCTTGATGAAATATTTTTCATTGTTGTTAAGATGACCATGTTGCATTGTGTTATTGCATTGGTTGCTCGAGAGGACATGGAGCTTGTCCAAATGGATGTTAAGATAGGATTCAAGATACAAGGTGATTTTTATGAGAAATATACATGTAGTAGCCAAAAGGGTTTGTTGTGATGGGCAACTAGCACTTGATGTGTAAGCTAAAGAAGAGCCTTTGTGGGCTTAGGCAGACACCAAGGGAATGGTATTACAAATTCCATACATGTATGCTCTCTCAAGGGTGTAAAATGAGTGCCATCAATCATTGCCTCTACACACAACAAGCTAAAATGGACGCTTGCTAATTTTGATCCTTTATGTGGATGGTATGCTCCTTACCCGAACAAATACTCATGAGTTAGTAGTCTTAAAGTCAAAGTTGGATGATAATTTTGGCATGGAATATTTGGGTGATGCAAATCCTACTTTGGGCATGTGGATTGCACAAGATTGAGATAAACGATTGCTTTACTTGTCTCAAATTGAGTACATTCAAAAATTGCTCAAAAATTTGAAGACGGAAGGGAAAGGCATTGAGTACTCCATTGCCTATATGTGTGAAACTATGCCTAAATGATTGCCCAAAATTTGATGTGAAAAAGGCTATAATTGCAAAAGTTACTTACTCATTTATAGTTGGCAACTTGATGTATTCCATGTTATGTACATATTTAGACATTGTAGTGGGAGTTGTTAGTTGCTACATGTCAAATCCAAGCAAGAAACATTGGGAGATAGTCAAAGTATTGATGATAGGAATATGTAATAGCATGAATCAGCCTAAAAACATCAAATTTGTTGCAAAAAAAGGCAACATAGGGATGAGATACATAATTTTTTCATCATTTAAAAAAGAAAATTGTATACTATGTATATATTAATACTCCGCTAATTATAGGCTCTTAGTTTTAAGTTTTTAACTTTTGCTATTATTTTCTACTAGTTAACTATAGAGTTTCTACTACCTTTTATTATTTTCTACTCCAAAATATATGAAAAAACTCAAAACATTTTTTTGGTGCCTCAGAGAATCAAAATAAGAATTACTAACATATTCTACTAACACTATTAACACTAACATGCAAGAATTGTCATTAACATGTAATTGCAGAGCCACAATGGGCTCTATGATCGGTAAAAATGGGGAAAGAGATGTGACTTGCATGCTCAAGAAGTGTAGGGAGGAAGTTAGAGCATGAAACATTTTCACAACCACCTGAGCATATAGTCATCCACTAGGTTGGCCTAGCTCATTATTAGAGTGACGGACTTAGAGAGAGAAGAGAGCAAAGAATGCACCAAACTTCTAGAGCTCATACCATGCACCAGACGACTCTTCTGCCTTTGAACCATGTCAAGTACAGTCTTTCATGTATAATCAACATGTTAAGTATGTAAAACCCACAAAAAATACATGCAAAAATACAAATAAATCAGAAATCTACACGATAGAAAAAGGGGGTAAAGATCAATGCACACCACACATAACTTAATCAAATCACGTGGGAATCAAGTGTTGAGTATCAATTTGAAGCAAAACTTCTCAAGTAAAGTGAATCGTCATGATTGACTTTTTCAAACATAAGGGATACATTTGACCTTACAAATGTCTTCCACATGCATTGCACATCTCAAATATGTAATATGGGCTCAATATAATTCACTTTTGAGGGTTTATTTTAGAAAATTGATTTCATGAGGAGATTTCACTAGTAAAAACCATGCACAAATGATACCAAGGACTCAACAAAGCACGGGCAACAAGCTTATATGCTCAAAATATACCACTCCACCAAAAAATTGAATTGCCACGATTCACTTCATGACACATACCACTATATTTTGATTTCACAGGTGTGTTTCTCATGTAATAAGGATGAGATCTATGTGACTTGGGCATCAATAAACCTCTTGAAGCAAGTCAACAACACGTCAAAGACTCCACTCGCAAAAATGGATGCATGACATAGCCAGTCACTTTCAAACGAGCCCAAACTTCACTGAGCAACCCTACAAGGCATATAGAAGCCTGGTATGATGTAAAAAGGTAATTCTTTATCAAAAAGTGAATTCCTATGATACACTTTCCTGCACATAAGACTATGTTTTTTCATATTCAGCTCCTATGTACTCTAAGCATCACGTATATGTAATATGGTCACCAGATAACACCATCATCATCACTAAATTCAACTTTTCACTATGTACCTTTAAGAAAGTGATGGATGAGGGATCAATTGAGCTTTAAATTCAATCATTGGGACTTTATGCATAGCCTATACACACCCAAACCAACACATCCATTGCATAGATACATACACTATGAACAAAAAAGTGAATCATCATATTTCATTTTTTGTACACAGCATGCATTTTTGAGCTCATATCTATAATCTATATGCTAAGAGTATCCCAACCATATATGCTTAATCCTAGAAATCCTTAAGATAAATCAAAATCTTAGCTTACGTTGACACTGCGAACAATTTTTTCTTGAAAGGGCTAGTAATTATGTAGTGTAACTACCTAGGCCAACATCTTGTGTGGGTGGGCATGTCAGACAATGACAACTCAAAGCAAAAAATCTAATCAATAGGAAAGGAAAAATTGGTGGACAAAGACATCCTATCGTACCAGCCTACCAACATCAAGGTGGTGCCAATTTACCATGTGCACAAAGAGACTTTGGAAATAGAAATAAAACGTAGTAGTATATCAAGCGGAGTTCAAGGACCAAGAGGGAGACATTTTCACCACAAACCTCTTGCTCTAGGATTTCTACAACCTCTGCAAAAATAAGACTATCTAGGAACACAACCAGAGGTTTGGCATGGACAGGTTCTTGTCTCTCAAGCCTAATGGGGTGGACTTGGAGATAACTACTCAATTGTTGAACACTTTGACCCCCAAAGGTAATGGAACACTCAAAGGGAAAGATGGAAACCCAACCAGGCTCATCATTAATGAAGAGCTTGTTATGGAGGCTCTCCACCTCCCAAATGATTTATACAACCTTTCATAGTGGTTGAATCCTACACAAAAATAGTCCTGGTATATACAAATGCTCGATCAAGAACTCACCTATCCTAATATAAAAAGGCTAGATTTGGAGCCAACCCTATGCCTTTTCAACTTGCACTTGTATATGGGAAAAGCACCCAGGCATACAATGCAGCACTAGGGCTTGACATTCATTTTAACCATCATAGCCAAGATAAAGAAGCAACAGGTAGCTAATGTTTCCACTTGGGTGATCAAAGAGCTTAAAGCTTTCACACAAAGAAGATAAGAGACTGAAACAACAATTATACATCAATTTGCCACATATTCTCACCAAATTGCATACCATGCCTTGGGCATGACAAATGACCTGCCACCACAATTGACCCAGTCAAAATTGGTAGATCTCAAGCTAACTTTTTTGCTGACTAAGTTAAGGCATCAAAGCAGAGCACACCCTACAACCCGGGGGGTTCACTATGTGTAAAACTACCATATCACGTGCGTTCAAGACACGTTTGTAAAACCCCTTATCTGTGAATTTTATTAAGAATATAATGTACCCTTTTCTTTTAAAACCTGTAAGTTTTTTTCAAATTTGAAAAAATAATACCCTTCTGTATATATATTTCTACAAGTTTCAAGAACTTTAAATACCCTTGTGTTGAACTCACGTGATAGGTTACATTTTTATTAGGTGACCTCCCCGGGCCCTACAAAAGCAGTCACTCTGCTACGTCAAAGCTACAACAAGTGCTAGAGAGCAGCAACGATAGTGAGGCAACCCATTTTGATGAAGAAGCATGACCTCACCCAGCTCCTCCACAAAAGATAGATAAATAATATAGAAGTGTGTCTATTTTCTTGACTAGATATAAATCCATTCAAGCCACTTATGATAGTTTAAGGAAAGAATCCATAGCAAGACAACCACAAGAAGACTATGAAAAAATCCTCCAACGGAAGGAAGCCTGGTGTATGAAGAAACATGAAGATTGAGCAGGCATGAAGGCATGAAAATACAACTCTAGGGACTAGGCAAGCCATAATTAAAGAAACACTAAAGCAATACCAGTACCCCCTATCAAGAAGATCAAGGTCACTTTGTAGCCGTTAGCTCATCAATCTAGAGATCCTGAACCCACTTCCACATCTCCTGTGCACACTCACCCACCATCATCTTCACCGCCACCATCTACCAAAGACACTTAGAAACCTTCCCAATCATACAAATCCCTATCACCATCTCCCCCATCTTCATTCCATTGTACCTCTCCACCTCACTCACCTCAACCACACACTATAACCCTGCCTCTCACACAATCGCTTTAGTAGACTACATGTCTTCACCTGAGCCACCTTCGTCCCCTCACCCCATATTAACACCACCATACTCACCTTCTTCACACACATGCACTAATCAAAATAAGCCTCCTCAGGAGGTAGTAATACTAATTGTAACTTCTAAGTTACTAGTTGGTCCAAGTCATCTCAGTGTCGACACCTCTTCAAGCGAAAAAGAATTAGAAGAGCTCGATCATTTTGGAAGGACATAGAGAAAATGGCTCATGTCATACAAGAGTCCATCTTAGAAATGAGTGACAAATATGGGAAACTTGCATACAATGCTAGATTGAAGTAGGTAGAGGCTGAGAGAATGTTTACCAATGTTGGCAGATTGATTGAACGGGCATCCACCTGGCTAGACACTTAGCGGAACACCACATTTGTACTCCATTAATGTTTTGAGCTAATGTAGCTACAATGTGTGTAACCTGATTCCAAGTAGCAGATCAATTCCTGAGATGTAATTCTTTCGTAATGATTGTAAAGGCCCATGAGAGCCAGCTAGTGGCCATTTAGAAAGCCCTATATAAATGACAACAACCTTAATGTGAAAAGATGCTTATCTTTGGGAAGATAAAGGAGCTCTACTATAGGTAGGTACGCTCAAGTGACCTCAAGCGACCACAAAGATCCAACTTTGTAATCAATTTTTCTAATGATTGGGTAATCTGATTTTGATTCCAAAACTTGCATTGTGTTCCTCTTTGATTTCTCTTTCAATCAAGTGTAAGCATTGTCAGTTTTTTTGTGGTTTGCAAATACATGTTAGTGAGCCTAATCTTTATATTTGAGTGCTTAAATAATCAATATTTTTTGACATTTTGACCATAGGAGAGTGTTCCTAGATCATAAGGCAACCTTTTGAGATAGACTTTTTGTTGCAGTTTTTAGGACGTTGATCATAATGGATTGTGATTTTGGTACCCTGTTGGATTGCAACCAGACTTCAAGGTAGAATAGTGCCCCTAGGTGTCACAGACCTCCTCCTAAAGTTTTGTTGCATTAGACTTTTGTTTTATATATACAAAGGTTTTAAATCAAATCAAATATAGCATGGTTTCTTTGTCTTTTGCTGTCAAGCTTCTCTCTCTCTCTCACTCTCTCTCTCTCTCTCTCTCTCTCTCTCTCTCTCTCTCTCTCTCTCTCTCTCTCTCTCTCTCTCTCTCTCTCTCTCTCTCTCTCTCTCTCTCTCTCTTTCCCTGCTTTGCACGCTCCTTCTTGTTGCCATGGCTCCACACTATCACCCACCATAGCTACTAAACCCTGCACGTGGTATCAGAGCCCCACGCTTGTGGGTGCGTCACCAAGATATGGGTTTTGATAGGCGTTCATTTGTAGGAGTTAGGAGCTGCAACTGGACATGTGACTCCTAGGTAAGACATCATCTCAAAATGGTATCGCTGGCAAGGCATCAGCAAGCGATGTAGCTTCACCACAATGGTGCAGTAGAGTGTTTGAAAATCCTGCTTGATAGTAGTTGGCCAGCGAGGTTGCCAAACGGCATCTCAAAACGTTGCTAGGTCCAATGGACGACGATAAGGGTTGCATGCTTATGTAACATCTCAAAAGGTTGGCGACATTGGATGCTTCATAAGCATAGAACAAGATATCAACACTCTACTGGAAGTTGGTTAAGCTCGTTGGCAATTTTTGTGCATATTGAGAACACCCTCCCTTTAGGCCGCATGTGCTACACACCAAAGAAGACAAATAAGGATAAAGACAAGTCTCTTCAAGAAGTTAATAGTCAACAACGGTTATCGTCATCACTCTTTGTCAAACTTCAAATATGGCATCAACATTTCACAAATTCAATGGTTTTGGTTTTCATACATGGCAAAGGAGAGCAAAAGGGCGACTTCAAAATCAAAGTAGCAAAAAGAAAGCCAATGATTATTTTTCAACAGTCTGCTTCAAGCTCAACACAGAGTTTAAAAAAAACTAATTTTCCTGTTAAGTGTCATAGTTTTGTTCATCAAGGTTCATCTCTTTGTTAGAACAATTACTTGTTTTATCTTATCAATTGTTAGTAATTGTTACCATATACATGTGGTAGTGATGTGTGTGAACACACTAGGACCGCCGGGGCATTTTTTCCCTCTTTAGGAGGTTTTTTCCCCCGTGCATTATATATACGCCCATCACTCTAGGGCTATCTATCTTTCCATTGCACACTAAGTAATACACTCTCTATTGTGTGCCTTGAGCTTCCTTCGTCTTCTCCAAGCTGTGTGTGTTTCTCTGCAACCCTAATTCCAACAATTGGTATCAGAGCAGGTCACGTCCTCCCGGGCTTAGTCGCCAGCTGCTCCAGCACACGCCTGCTCACTTTCTCCGATTTCAGTGAGCTTTGGCAAGCGTTCGCAGGTCGACAAATATTTTGGGAAAGCTCAAAGAGCTTGGTCTGCTCAGAATTTTGATTTGGGCTCATTTCGGCCTCCGTTTCCACTACGGGCAGTACTGCACAGGCTATTTCGTCATTTTGTGCAGATTTTCTGTCAGTGCCGTTTTCTGCATAACAGGTGCCTTATAGTCTTCTACGGTTTGTGCTATATAGCACAAGTTGTTCCCGCTCCATTTCTCCTATTTTCGGGCAGTTTTAACATCAGGTGCAGCATTTACCATGGCTGACAACAACAACACAGATGTGTTCAAGATGTTTGCTGCTGAGGACAGGTTGGATGGGGACAACTACCCTATGTGGGCTTATATGATGCAACACGTTCTTGTGTCAAAAGGTGTCTGGAACATTGTGCAGGGCATTGATGTACGTCCTGGTTCTGAAGATGTAGGCGATATTGAGGATGTTGCAGGTCTTGCTGCAAGGATTGCAGCTGTTAGAGTTGTTTTGCCTACAGCAGAACAAGCTCGTTGGGATGTTAAGGATGCGCAGGCTCATGCATTGATTGCGTTGTCTGTGAAGCGCACCATTATTCCTCACATCCGTTCAGCAAAATCTGCAAAACAGGCTTGGGATATTCTAGCAGGTCTTTATGCAAGCCGCAATGAGGCTAAAATTGCTTTGCTGCGTAAAGAGCTAGAGTCGAAGATTATGCATGAGGAAGATGATATGGACACTTTCCTTGCTAGTGTCAAGGATATCAATGAGCAACTCATTTCTACAGGTGAAGTCATTTCTGACAGTTCCCTTGTGCAGACTGTTCTTGATGCCTTACCAGATTCCTACCAGACTTTTGCTAGTACTTGGAGACTGATGACCCAAGGAAATCCTGAAGTTGTCAAGTTTGATGCATTATGCACATTGCTGTTGCAAGAGTCACTTTCTAGAAAAAACAGGACTAGGCAGCGTGCAGTTGAACAGGCTTTTATTGCTTCTCAAAGAAAGGGTGGTAACAGTAATGCAGCCACTTCTTATGGTTCTGCTGCGAGTGGCAAAATTTCTGTTCCTAATGCTTCTGCTGGCAGCACTTCGTCTGGCAATTCTGGTGATAAGGGCAAAAAGAAAATGCGTTGCCATTATTGTAAAGCCAATGATCACTTGATCAAGTCGTGTCCTAAGTTGAAGGCCAAAGAGGCTAAGAAGAAAGAGGGTGGTTCCATTGCAAATGCTGGTTCCACTACAAATGCAGCCATTGTTGAGTCTTCTGTGAAAGGAGATTGTGATGCTGATGTTGATGCAGAATGGGCTTTTAGCGCAGAGTGCACTTACAATCCTGCTGTCCATGATGCATGCTTGTCAGTTGCTGCAGATTCACATGTGTGGTATTTTGACAGTGGTGCTACAAAGCACATTACCTCACATCGTGAATTGTTTACCTCTCTCGAGTCTGTCCCTCATGGGAATTCAGTCACTTGTGCCAACAACGCCTCTTATCCAGTT
Organism: Adiantum capillus-veneris; assembly: GCF_014529385.1. Lineage (NCBI taxonomy): Eukaryota > Viridiplantae > Streptophyta > Polypodiopsida > Polypodiales > Pteridaceae > Adiantum > Adiantum capillus-veneris. Next base: position 28,093,284 of record NC_140937.1, on the reverse strand, counting down.
CAGGGAGTTGGAAAGATTGTGCTCACTGCTGCTAATGGCAGTTCCTTCACACTTGTTGATGCACTTTATGTACCTGGGATCAAGAAGAATCTATTGTCTGTATCCGCACTTGCTAGACTTGGACTTGTAGTCAAATTTGTGGATGACAGATGTACAGTTCATGATCTCAGTTTTGGTGATGAAATTGTTGCATCTGGGCTTTTGTGCCGTGGGCTGTATAAGCTCACTTTGTATGACAAGTGTGGACAAAATTTTGCAAATGCTGTTGCAGATTCAAGGGCTATTTCAGATGCAAAACTTTGGCATGCACGTTTTGGTCATCTGAATTTTGCCAGTTTGCTGCGTTTGCAGAAATCTGATATGGTTGCTTCTTTGCCGCCTCTTGAAGCACCTATCAAACATGTTTGTGAAGGCTGTATTCTGGGTAAAATGCAGCGTTCTAAGTTTCCAAAGGATGGTTCAGTTAGGGCCACATGCAGGTTGCAACTTGTGCATAGTGATGTTTGTGGGCCCATGCAAACTCCGTCCTTGGGCAATTACCTATACTTCGTGACTTTCATTGATGATTACTCCAGGCATGCATGGGTATTTCCGCTTAAAGCAAAGTCCGAAGTTTTTATGTGCTTCAAACAATTTTTGGCTATGGCTGAAAATGTCTCAAAATGTACTATGGGCACCCTCCGTTCCGATCGAGGGGGGGAGTATATGTCTCATGAATTTAATGCATTTCTGGCTAGTCGTGGGATAAAACACCAATGTACAGTGCCTTATACACCTCAGCAAAATGGTGTTGCTGAGAGGAAAAACAGGTCACTAACGGAAATGGCACGATGTATGGTCAAAAGTCAAGCTTTGCCGCATTCTTTTTGGCTTGAGGCCATCATGTGTGCCACTTATGTACTTAACAGGTGTCCTACGAAAGCTTTGCAGTCTATTACTCCATATGAAGCATGGCATGATAGAAAACCTTCTATTGAGCACATGCGTGTTTTTGGCTGTTTGGCATATGCTTTGGTGCCACAAGTGCAGCGCAGAAAATTGGATGATAAGGCTGTCAAATGTATTTTTGTTGGTTATAGTGCTGAAAGCAAAGGTTACAGGTTGTATCATCCGCAAACAAAACGTATTTTGGTTTCACGGGATGTAGTGTTTGTGGAAGATTCTGTTCAACCCTTGCTGTCATGTACTAGAGACAGTAATGTAAGCTCACAGGACATTTATGACACTTTGTTGCCTCTTTTCAGTGGTGGAAATACGAATGTAAGTTCCAATGAGGCAAATGTACAGCCTATGGAGGTTTCTGAAAATGTTTTAGAACAGCCTATTACTGATGCAGATGTACATGATGTACTTGATGAGGAAAGGGCTGAAAATGAGCAGGCTAGAGGTATGCCAAAATGGCTGGTGCACACTTTGCGTGACAGTAAATTGGATGCACCTTTATCTAGTCGTACTCGTTCAGGCTCTCGCCATGCATCTTATGCATCAGATTGTTATGCTTTGGCTGTGTCTAGTTTACATGATGTTGAGGAGCCTCTGTCTTTTGATGAAGCACAGAATTCAGAAAATTGGATTGCTGCCATGAAATCAGAATATGATGCACTTATAGAGAATGACACATGGACTTTATGTGATTTGCCTCCTGGCAAAAAGGCCATTGGTACGAAGTGGGTTTACAAGTTGAAACGCAAGCCGGATGGTGAGATCGATCGCCATAAGGCTCGACTTGTTGCAAAGGGTTATGCACAACAAAAAGGCATAGATTATGAAGAGACTTTTGCTCCCACTTGTCGTATGACTACTGTGCGTTTTCTATGTGCATTGGCAGCTCATTTTGGTTGGGATGTACATCAATCAGACATTGTTACTGCTTTCTTGAATGGTGACATATTTGAGGAAGTTTATGTAACGCAGCCTCGCGGTTTTGTCATAAAAGGACAAGAGGACAAAGTGTGCAAATGTAAGAAGGCTTTGTATGGGTTGAAGCAATCTCCTCGTGCTTGGTATGAGAAAGCTGACACTCATTTGGTTAAACGAGGCTTTCGTAACAGTCCAACAGAAAGCACATTGTATGTAAAGCGTGAGGATGATGTATTTCTCATTGTGGTTCTTTATGTTGATGATTTGCTGATCACTGGACCAAATGAGAGACATATTGCTGAATTTAAGGCTGATTTGAATGCTACTTTCAAGATGAAAGATTTGGGGCTGTTGCATCATTACTTGGGTATACAGTTTAAGCAGTGTGATGGTGGTATTGCCTTGTGTCAGAAAAGTTACATAGAGACATTGCTATGTAAGTTTGGACTTGAGGATTGCAAACCTATTGCCACTCCCATGGAAACAGGTTTGAAGTTGAGTCTACAGGATGCTGGCGATCCTGCTGATGTCACTCTTTACCAAACTGCTGTTGGCTGCCTCATTTATGTATGCAACACGAGGCCAGATATTCAGTTTGCAGTCTCGCAGGTCAGCAGATTTATGCATAGCCCAGGGTCTAAGCATTGGCAGGCTGTCAAGAGGATTTTCCGCTACCTTAGTGGCACTTTACATCTTGGCTTGTTTTATCCCAAGGGGGGATCATTGCCGCCAGACTTACATGCTTTTTCGGACTCAGATTGGGCTGGTTGTTTTGACACGCGAGTGTCCACAAGTGGTTTTTGTTTCATGCTTGGCAGTTCATGTATATCATGGTTGAGCAAGAAGCAACCTATTGTGGCCACTTCGAGTTGTGAGGCTGAGTACAGGGCAGTCTTCACAGCTACGGTTGAACAGCTACGGTTGAGTGTGTATGGCTCAGACGCCTTATGGCTGACTTGGGTGTTGGACAGGACACTGCCAACACTATCTACACTGACAGTCAGAGCGCATTGGCAGTTGCGAGGAACCCAGTTTTTCATGCTCGCACAAAGCACATTGAGGTGCATTACCACTATGTCAGGGAGAGGCTCTCAGCAGGAGAGATCAGCTTGGCTTATGTGCCAACACAGGACAACCTTGCAGATCTTTTCACAAAGGCATTGTCTCGTGAGAAGCTTGAAGCTTTCCGCAAAGCTTTGGGCTTACTCCCCTTTGTGGACTGATCCTGTCCTCAGGGCATGGCACTTCCCTTTACTCATGTGCCAGCTCTCGTTCACCGCATCACTCCAGGGGGGATTTGTTACCATATACATGTGGTAGTGATGTGTGTGAACACACTAGGACCGCCGGGGCATTTTTTCCCTCTTTAGGAGGTTTTTTCCCCCGTGCATTATATATACGCCCATCACTCTAGGGCTATCTATCTTTCCATTGCACACTAAGTAATACACTCTCTATTGTGTGCCTTGAGCTTCCTTCGTCTTCTCCAAGCTGTGTGTGTTTCTCTGCAACCCTAATTCCAACAGTAATTGTCATGCCAAAAGTTTGACGAGTTATAGACATTGCCACACATATAAGCGGTAAGACCTCCCATTTCTGTTTGGTCGAGTTCTTGTTGTCTCACTTTCATTAGGGAAAATTTGGACTCACAAAGGGGCCTTATAAGGAGTTTGACTTCCTCTCTCATGTCCAAAATGGGCGTACGGTAAATTTTTTGCAAATCAACTCTAAACTTGGCAGAGATTTGGCAGTTAGAATCTACTCTTCAAGCTCTTTCTATTGATATATAGCATGCCACGAGATTCCTCATATTTTGAAAGATTCTATTTTTGATTCTCTAGATTTTAGACGAAGTTGTCACATCACAAGAGAATCAAAATTAGAATCTTTCAAATATGAGGAATCTCATGGTATGCTATATATCAATGGAAAGAGCTTAAAAAGTAGATTCTAACTGTCCAATCTCTGCCAAATTTAGAGTTAATTTGCAAAAAATTTTACCGCACGCCTGTTTTGGACATGAGAGAGGAAGTCAAACTCCTTATAAGGCCCCTTTGTGAGTCCAAATTTTTCCTAATGCATTGTTGTCCGATGGAAGTGCACACACACCTATGTTGTTGTGAAAGGGGGGGGGGGGGGGGGGGACTTCTACTTGTAGTTTCAGGTGATTGAACTCTGCCATGGTCTACACCAAGTCCATTGTCAGTGGTTTGGGCTTGACGGGGGGATTGTTGGGTTTCCAAGCCCTGGTCTAGTAAGTTGTACTCGTGGGAAACTGCTCTTGAAGCATGTAGAGCTACCTCTAGTTTAGTAGAGTCTTGCATGGCATAAGTGCATGACAAATTTTTGTTAGTTGCTGAACTTACAAATGGACATCCTTCTTTTTTTACCCCATTGATTGTATCACATATTTTTGTATTAATGAGACTTGGGGATTGAAGCAGTCAGGCTCTACAAAAGCTGGAATGCTACAGACACTACCTTCGTATCTAGGAGAGAACGAAGAGAAGTTGATGGTCTGCAAAACGAAAAAACTAAATAGGTCAAAACAAACCTTGGATGTGGCAAATTTACAATCCATGGTGTCAACTACAATTTAAAGCACAATCACATTGGGCGAGCTGATGAAGTTACAACCACACCTCTAGGGAGATTTGCAAACCACCATGGAAATTATGGGATTAAAGGGAGTATCTCAAATGAACCTCCAAAAATTCCAAAATAAAGAGGCATGGATTAAACTTGTCAATTCTGTGTCTATGAACAGGGTAGGGGACTACTGTGAAGGGAACGAGGGAAACACGACCCTTCCAGTACAATACAATGATGTAACAACCATGGCTGTTTAAACAGTGGGGTAGGCATAGCCATAGCAATGAAAGATGTCTGGGAAGCCTGGGGAAACCACTAATCAAGCAAATAAGAATGAAACTGCAATTGCCAGATGGACACATAAAGAAAGTGATGGGCTTACTAAATAATTTATAGTCAACTCCTGTGGGATTGACTACCAACACACTTTTTCCATTGTAGATTTTGAAAAGAAACTTAACTATGAAATTGTCGTGGGAAGACTATTCATGAGACAGATACAATTATTAATCCAAGATTGATGCAATCATTATCTCTACCTAAAAAAAGCAAGAGTAATTACGTGAACTTGAAGGACCACTCCTACAAGGATGTCCTAAGGACACCTATACAGGAATTGAACTCAATAGAGACTAAATTGTTGTCATGGATACACAAAGATACTCCAATTTGGATGTGTGGGGATTCTGAATCGATTAGTTTACAAAGGGAAGAATGCATTAATTTTGGATAGAGAAGTGAATAATGTAGATTACATTCCTGAACCATTCCCTGAACATTTGTTCGAAGTGGACCCAAATTTTGGCCACAATGGATGTGTACATTAATGAATCTACACCTACACACTTTTGTGACGAGGAAGGCTATGATATAGTCCCAATCCACATGACATTTATTGAAATGATTGAGGAGCAATAGGTCTTCTTTGATCACTACTATGATGCCATGGATGAGCTGGAAGAAGAAACGATTACAACAAAGGAATATATCAGACTAGAAAATAAAGAGCACGTAAGAGCTAAACTTCTACTCAAGGGAGGAGAGGAGAAGTTTTCCGAGTTTCCAAACCAACATCAAAGACGCCAACAAAGATACCAAAAGGAAGGGGACAATAATCTCAAAAAGAAAACAGTAAAACGTGTGCTAGAAAACAAAACTCAATTTTTGATGAAAATAGATGCAGCAAAGTGCATAAAAGACAAGATAACAGGAGGATATCCAGCCACAAAACATTCAGAGTAGCGAAACAAAACAAAACAAAACAAAAGTTATGCAAGCCTGATGAGACCAAAGAAAAAGAACCTCCGATGACAAAAACTGAACGTAAAGCAAAATACAAAGAGCGAAAATGAACTTTGAAAGAAGTCTGGACCACGAAGATGGAGTCGGACAGTGACAAACCGGAAGAGAGTTGGTGATTTTCATAAATGTTTTTTCTTACAATGTTTGTGACTATCATCACGAACTCTCATAGCCGGAGGTTATGCACCTTCCCAACTAGACCGCACACATCTCGACAATGTTCTATGAATAGTTTCCTGAAGGTGCACCGCTCGAGAGCAGTAATCAGATGGTTACTACGGGAATTGACAGTACACAATCAATTAGATGCCAATCAGGGACTATAAGTAGGACCCACTATTCCATTTTGAGACCTCTCTCGATATCTCTGGATAGTTCTCTCTCGAACTAGATCCTTTAGATCTCTAGACCTCCTATCACCGGATACTCTATAATCTAGATCTAACCCCAATCCTTGTAATGGTACCTTGAGCCATTGGTTGAATATGTACCTTGTAATCCCATTGAGATGGAGCTCTTCCAGTATTGCTTCTAGTTGTACTCTATTTGACTTCTAAGCAATGCGATTCCCGTGTCAGTGATTATTTCTAGTGTCATTTCATTTCTAGTTCCAATTCTATCTTTTAATACTCTGAATCGGGTTTGAGGTCGTAAGTTGTGATTTCTATAGAGAGGTAGGTGAAGACATTGTAGAAGGTGAAGGTCACATAGGTGACTCTACACCTGCATGAAGACTGGACTAGATGCTCGGGACTCTTGCCCGCAAACATGTGGAGTGAAATAAGATCCTCAAGCCTTAACAGCTATTTTAGGCTCTCCCTTGCTAGGTCTAGCTCACCAACATAACTACCACTCTTACATAGTTACCTCTTTTGATTAAAATATACACCCAAAATACCTCTCCCTAGATTATAAGGTCTCTACAAAATGTATGTTTCTTTGGCATTGATTACATCTCTCTCTCTCTCTCTCTCTCTCTCTCTCTCTCAACACACACACACACACACACACACACACACATTGAACACATTATCAATAGTTAGTTTTGAAGTCATGCACCCTATAAGGTAACCTCATTAATTTTTCTAGTTGGATCAAAACATAGGGTTTCAAAAAGGTGGACCCAGATCCTTGGGAAATTTTCAACAAGTTTTATGAAGGGGCAAGCATCTTTTCTCTTCCATCCAAAGACGACATAAAGGTGATGGCACCTCACAAAATTTGATGATTTTAATCACCCCTCCCTCATCATCAAGCTGCCAATCGCTCACCACAGGTATCGATCTCGTGCATGAACTTGAGAGGCTAACCAAAGACAAGAACTAATCATGCATCTACAAGGCTAGTGGGAAAAGAAGGACGTGAAGGCTGGAAATTTTGGCACTACGAGTCTAGTAGTAGCAACAGTATGATGTATAAGTGAGCCAACACAAATTTATATTAGCATGTAGCCTTTAAACCTTCCACGGTAGGTGGTTGGCATACTTGCTAGGGCCCACTCACACACACATAATATTAGGTACTCTATCTTGGTGTTCTTTGCAATTTCAAAGTACTCTATTTTGATGTGTTTTGGTATTTTAAAGTATGTAATGAATAAATAGCATAAGAAAAATGGTAGATTTCTCCAGATTTTCCTTTTTTGTACATATAGTACAATTGTACTTGCAGAAGGGAATTCATTGAGACATAATTTTGTGTTTTTGAACAACCAAAACAAATGCATTAATTTCAAAAAGTTACATCGGCGATGCAAAATTGGGCCGGCTGCCACCAAAACTCGATCTAGTAAACTAGGAATATCCACAAGCATTGAGCCTAGAATGACATTGGAATTCCTTCCAAATGCCTTTCCTTCATGCTATGGAAATCCATAAGATGCCTTTCCTTGATGCTATGGATTGCAGTAAGCAAGCTGTTTGGTCTGTCGACGGCCAAATACCTTGCCAGACCCCGAAGCCCATATTGTGCCTCCGGCGCATACTCTTTTTGCAAATCCAAAACGTCACAAACCTTGCCGAAATACTCTCGCACCACTTGATCAAACTCCGCGCTTGAGGGCGGCAACAATTGCCGTGAAGGTCTGTATCCACGTCGAAACCTTCGAAGTTAAACTGCCATATGCAGTGCACGCCGTCAATCATAGGGAGCATTCCATGCTCATTGGTAAGGGTGACACCCAATTGGATGAGTTTCATGCTATCGACATTTGTCTTAATGGTCTGATATTTGTAGTCTTTTGTGGGTACTGATAGTGATTGTCGCTGCTCGCGGATGAAACCTGGAAACTCAGTGTCGACGGCAAGATAAGGATACAAGTCTTTCAATCTGCTGATTTGCTCAAACTCGTCATGCAAATTTGCGGCCCATACCTCGCGGATACAGAGCCGGTTACTGTGATCTGAAGACGCCATGTTGTTGGTCGCGTGAAACAGGGCAGAAAACTGCAGGCGGATGATCAGTATCCCAAGCTTCAAGCAATGAAGCTGTAAGTACAGCAGGCCGGGGCTGTTGAGTCTGGATGGATGAAGCCACAATCTGCAGAACTGAGAAGAAGATGCACTTGAACGGATCGAAAGAAGGGTTCTTGGGCGGATCAAAGAATTAGGGTTCTTGCTGGAAACGCAAGGCTTCCTGGTTCTGCTTCTGCGCAAGGGGATGAAGCACAATACGCCGCAGACGGGGTACTCCGTAAGAGGAGCACACGTGACATAGATGTCGCAGACGGGGTCCTCAATACATAAAGGAAATAGAAATCGGGCACGTCTGGAGAGGGCGTGAAGCCCGACATTGCTGAGCTCAAAAATTTCCGGCCTTATGTGGGCGAAGATTTTATTTTTTAAAAAAAGGGATAATTACCAAAATACCCCTCTAATTTGTGGAAATTCCCAATATACCCCTCAAATTTAAAAAATTCCCAAAATACCCCTATATCTATTTTCGTTGGATCTTCAAGATTTTCTAGTCTTTAATCTTGTTTGAAATTGAGATCGCTTTTTAAGCGCTTAGCATGTAATTTTTAGCAAATTACCTCCCCAAAAAAAGGCAATTATGTCTAAAAATAATGAAAAAATTCATCTCCAAAGCCTACATAACCAACTCAAATTTTAGTTTTAGCATCTTGTATGGTAGACAATCACTCTTCTTATGAAAAACTACAATTTTTTTTTGTTTTTGGAGAAATTTACTCTCACAACCCTGGGTATTTTGGGACTTTTGAAAAATTTGAAGGGCATTTTGGGAATTTTTGAAATTTGAGGGGTGTTTTGGAAATTTCCACAAATTAGAGGGGCATTTTGGTAATTTTCCCAAAAAAAGAACCTACAGCCAGTAACCTTCAGTCCCTTTGTTGGTGTAAAAGGCAGGCCGCAGGCCTAACCATGAGTTTCTGACTGCCTCTTGAGACCATTCTGACGAAAGAAGTTATTTTTGCTCTTCTGCCGGACTTTGCTTTGGAAGTTCCATGTGAAAAGACTCCTTTTTGTGTAGACGAGGCGATGGAAGAAGTTATCCTTTTGCTCTTCTGCTAGACTTTGCATTCACATGGTGTGGAAGTTCCATGTGAAAAGACTCCTCTTTGTCATGTAGATGATGGAGTCTTCCAAGGGGGGACGGAGCTTGCCAAATGACATGTGGGTCCCAAAAGATGTCTTGGTGGCTTCAAGTAGCACTATGAAAATCTCTTATTGTTTATCGTGGTCTTTTATCGCGTTTTGTAGAGAGAAGGTCCAAAATTAGTTGGAGAGGGAAGAGAGAGAAGGACAAGGGTCTTTTTTTTTGCATTTCAAATATTATCGCGATTATTTTTACGAGTATTGCCAGGAAAGTTACCTCTGTTACATTTATTTCCGAAGGGAATTTAACACCTAAGCATCCAAATTTTGGCTTAAACATCCCCCTCCCCCTCAAATTTTGGTGTTTCCTTCCTCTTAATAAAAATAAAAAACATTATATGAAATTTTTAAATTTAAAAAGAAAAGATATGAAAACATGAAACGATAGTTAGCTATATAGGTGTGAGGTCCCCACCCCGCCGTATCAACCAGCGGATTTGATGGTGAACCTGGTGGCCACTAGATCTATTGCGGAAGCAAACAAAATGGTTCGGGGTTCGACTAGCGGACGATTTCTCATCACAAAGTGAGTCGAGTTCGAGCCTCCTAGCAGGGAGATCTAGCTCCACCTCGCAGGGGAAGCGTACTTGAACTATCTAACGATCCTAAGACCCACCTTCCAAGAGGAGAGAAGCCTCGAGTGCCTTTTTCCCCATGTTTCAGAGGCACGTACTCTCGAGATTTCCCCACTCTAGGGACAATGAGCATTACTAATATCGAGTAAGCACTATGGGGACAGAGAGTTCCCGACTAATCGGGACCACCCATCTCGTAGGCATTGGCAACCCGAGCCAAGCCCCCACTTTCCACCCCCATACTCACACTTCCTTGTGTGACCTAATTACTACCACAAAGGTTGTTCAACATAAACATTTCTTGTTTTAATTCTGAAGCACATTGTTCGTTAAGACAGCCCTTCAACCAGTATTGCAAACAACACCAAGACAATATTCTAGTAAAAATTCTACTCAAACTTATTCATTAAAATTCCAATGTTCTGGAGGTACAACATCCCCCCTTCAACGAGAGTTCACTCCTCCCGTTGTCGCCTAGCTGCACATACAACTAGGTATGTCCACCACATAGAAAGCACGTCATGGACACTCCCACCGCATAGAAAGCAAGACGTGGGTTCCCACTGCATAGAAAGCAAGTTGTGGGTATCCACAACATAAAAAGCAAGTCGTGGATTCAAGAGCCCTTAACGAGGAACTCTCCCCCCTGTGATCAGTAGGGGGGTCAGGACTGATTCAACATTGGAAATAAAATGAACATGCCGAGCTAAATTTTCCCTAGGAGACATTCTTTCCTCTTCAAACAGCATACTCATCAAGCATTACCTTCTTACTTTAGAACTTAATGTACAATGAATTCAATGCCGAGGTTTCCGTCGGATTTGTGCATTCCTAACTAATGTATGCAATGTTAATTTAAACAACTTGAACGAAAATATGACCTACCTCTTCCATTTCTTCATCGATGGCCCGTGAGATGGCCGGTAATTGTTCGTCCATGGGAGCTTTTTCCTTCCCGTTCACCTTGCTCGTTCCTGCCTCGTGGTCATGGGCACCACCGAAGCGTGTTCTCTTAACCGGAGCCATTTGTCTCACTACTTTAATTAATTAGTTTGGAGAAAGAGCTAAGGTTCGCAAGTGTCATAACAATTCAATAGGTAGATTAGCAACATAAATTAATCCCTCCTATATGCGAGGTTTATAGTTTTCCATATAGTAATCATTATGGATGACACATAATCCTATGGGAGCCTGCTTTAAAGATAATTACTCGACTTACATGATTAAGAATAGTAGGATTTCACTAATAGAATTATCAGAGAGATGAATTAAGTATGATTAATCTCTTTCCTGGCAACTAGATGATGCAGATTTATCTTATGCATATGTGTGAGGAAAGTCAATTCGTAGAGACTTAATAACAGATTAATTTTTCCTTAATTACACCTTAATGCATAAAGGAAATGAATTTGATTTAGTTACAGTATTAATGGGTGATAGAAAAAGTGATTCTCTTAAATCTACACAATTACTAGCTTACCGACTAATTACTATGCTGCCTAGAGAGAGAAAATTCTAATAATTATACACTAATCATTAATCGAGAGTGACGAATGGCTGATAATTCAGTTATGGAATGATGATTTCATAAGAGAATATGGTTAAAGAGAATTTAGAGAGTAATTATAGAGAATTACGAGTAGGAATAAGCATAATAGACGAAGAATTTAGATGGTAATGAAAGGAATTTATAGAAGGCATTAATTAAACCGTGGTTACCGTGATTAAGGGCTGATAATCTTCTCGATTCTCTGATCTAATCGAGTTTCTTGAGGCGAGAATTCGGCAGCACCTTCCTCCTTGCTTCTCCTTCAAAAGGTGTGTGAACCGGCAGCACCTTCCCAGTGTGTGTAGGTGTGTGTGTATGTACTGTGTGTGTGAGATCATAAGTGTGTGTGTGTGTGTGTGCAAGTCTTTAAATAGGCTCCTACAGGCTGAAAATCGACCTGGGTTACTAAATGCATCTGGGAGCTTCTCCAGTTAAGCATGGCAAGTCTAGTTCCCTACTCAGCAAGTGTCAGGTTGGCTAGTTTAATTGACTCTGAGACTTAGTTACTGGCTTGGCAGCTTTCCCAGGACTCCCACAAGGGAAGAGGGTGCCCCCTAGCTGCTAAAGCTGATATGGAGTGGGCTGGAACCTGTTCCCACACAGTCCCGGGCCCTCGGTGCCTCCCCGGACAATTTTATGAAAAATTGGTTCTAGGCTAAAATGGGTCATACGAGTCGGATTTTGATGCCGGAAATTGCTATACGGAGCTCTAACTAAGGCGTAATCGCCCAAGGACCTGCCATATTTAGCAGCCCCCGGGGTCTGAAAATGCATTTTTTCCAAATTCGGGGTACGGGTGTAGTTTTTCGAGACGATCAAAACTGGACGGGTCGGGTGACCAAAAACTTACTATTTTTGGAAATTTTTTTACAAAAATTATTTTAATTCACATTTCGGAGCTTTAAAACATTCTAAACATCATGGCACTGACAGAATTTGGAAAACTGCTAAAAATAGTAACTTTTTTCATTTGTTCATTTCATGGTACAATGGTGCTCTTTTGATCGGGGTTAGAGACCTTACAATAGGATTACACTTGGCTACAGCTAAACTAATCACTATCACTTGATTAATAATTTAGTATGCTTCACAAAATTAGAGAGAGGAAGAGGGGGAGAGAGAGACGAATGGATGACACAACCAAAAAATTTCATTAAAGTAAACAAAATGTTTGTGAATTATCTTCCAAAAGATCCCTACAAGAATCATCATTCAATTCTAAGCCCATGTCTCCTAAATCAATAAAGAGAGAAACAAAATTATCGTTTGTGGATGCGTTGGCTTCATCATCTTTGAATTTGTCATCCTTCATCTCATCATCTTCCTCATCATGACAATCATCCTTGGTAAGACTTGTGGCCGCCGGACTTGATTTATCAATCTCCGTCTCCTCTGTCGTCCCCTCATCCAAAGTAGGAGGTGAAAGAGGGTCGAAGATGGTCTCCACTTCATTAGTGGCAAAAATGGTTCTCCCCTGAGGTGTTACGGAAATTACAAATCAAAGTTTTGGTTGGTGGATTGCTGGGATATAGATCACCTATATAAGAGAAGCTCAAAGTGAGTACCCACTATGAAAATCTCCAAGTGTTTATTGTGTTGTTTTACCGCGTTTTGTAGAGAGAAGGTGCAAATTCAATTAGAGAAACAAGAGAGAGGAGGGTGGGGAATATTTATTGTGTTTACAGTATTACCGCGAGTTTCTTCGCCGTTATTATCGCTGTTATTATCGCGCTTATTACTGTTGTTATATCTGACTGCCAAATTTATGGCATAAACTTTCAAATTCTGGCTTAAATCCCCCCCCCCCCCCCCGCTCTTCAAATTTTGTTGTTTCCCTCCTCTCAATAAAAATTAAAGAATATTGTATATAATTTTTAAATATAAAAAAGAAGAGAAAGAAAGAGAGAGAGAGACATAGAGAGAGAGAAAGAGAAAGAGGGGGGAGAAGGAGGCGGGGGATAAAAGATTACACTTGGTTACAACTAAAATTATAATTGTCCAATTGATTAATATAATTGAGCATATTCTCAAATCTAAAGAGAGGAAGAGGAGGGAGAGAGAGGTGAATGAATTACACGACCAAAAAACTTCATAACTACAAAATGTTTATGAATCATCTTCCAAAAGATCTCTACATGAAGCATCATCCAATTCTAAGCCCATGGCTCCTAAATCAATAAAGAGAGAAATGGAATTGTCGTTTGTGGATGCATTACCAGCTTCATAATCTTCGAGTTCGTCATCCTCCATCTCATCATCTTCATCATCATGACAATCATCCTCGCTAAGACTTGCTGCCACCATACTTGATCCATCGACCTCCCTCTCCTCTGTTTCCACCTCATCCAAAGTCGGAGGGTCGAATTAAGATAGTCTCCACTTCATTAGTGGAAAAAATGGTTCTCCCCCGAGGTGTTGCGCGAACTACGAACCAAAGTTTTGGTTGGTGGATTGTTGGGATATAGATGACCTATAAATAGAAGCTCAAAGTGAGTAACATTGGTATAACTAACGCTACAAGCAAATAAGAATAAAAAAAGGTACATGTCACTCACCTACTCACAATCGCGCGGTAAAACTAAATTGTCATACCTCCCTGTGTGATGCACACTAGAGTCCACCATGTAGAGGCCATTCTCAAGTCGTCTAGACACATTTGCAAACCACTTGCACTCGAAGATGAAGGTATTAAAGGTTCTAAAATTAACCTTTAGTATCCTTTCAATAGTTCTGCAGTACCTAGCTTCATCACCGTCTGTGTCAAAGTTTCCCATGATGGCACAATCCATGATGGTTCTACGCTCGTCAATGTGGCGTGTACGAAAGTGACGACCCTTTGACCACATAGAGTTAAAGGAAAGGCACTACAAAATAGGAAAATATATTAATTTATCAAATACATGTTAAAGATAATTTCAAGAAATAGCGAGACAATATGGTTTAGGTATATGAGTACTCTACCTTTGGTACGCAGCCTCGTGCATACTCCCATTCCTTGTTGGTGATGTCTTCTCCACGCACTTTTGCCTCCGTCATTCTCTCATGAATCCACTCTGCACTAATGAGATTTGGGAAACATGCAAGGTGTCTAGGCACTGGAGGTTCCCTCCTTCCTCCATGTGCTTGTTTCCATGCTTCCCTCTCTTACAAACGCCTTGCCTTTGCCATGATCCACAAGTCCACCCACTTAGTCATAATCTTTCCATTGAGAATGCAAAAGTTATCGACCACTCGGGATAGATTAATATCCATGTTAAGTTTTTTCCCCTTTCCACTTGTCAAGTGTCAAGTCATCCTTGCATCTTCTTCGTCTGACTACATGCGAAGCGTTGAAGGATCAACTTGTGCCAAATATTGTGATATGTAAACAAATGCCTCTTGAACAATCCACCCTTCGGCCATACATGCCTCTGGTTGAGACCGTAGCCGCACAAAATCTTTGAGAGTCTTTAAAAACTTCTCTAAGAAGAACATCCATCGTACGTGCACTACTCCACATATAGCTATCTCCTCCACCACGTGAACCAAGGGGTGAATTTGACTAAGAAGGACCAATCGAGGAAATGCATCTTCAATGGAACACACAAGTTTTGTTGCAAGTGTTTGAGCAGCAGGGATAGCATCTATTTCGATTTCCTTGGAGCTCACAAATCTGCAAGAAAACACACAAGGGTACACTAAGTGCTAGTTGAAATTATTGTGTACATAAAAAAGGTGTATTTGAGTGGAGTCTTGTGGTGTAGCTTACTAGCTCTCCTAGTTTGAAAATAGCATCCCTGACTTTCTCATCCCAACATATACACATACTCACTGGCAGAATGAACTACAATGTAAATCAGGGAAAGGGAAAGTGAGTGATAGTCATATACACAAACTATAGATAGAGTAGGGAGTATGAAGATTACCTGAAGCATCCTGTGCCAATCATGGGACTTCAATCCATACAATTGAACGCTTCCACCCTTCTTTGCTTTTGTGAAATCTCCCTTTAGCGACCTCATGTATCCTGTTGGTGTGCGAATAGAGGCAACGGTACCCTTCACCTTGTCTAATTCTTCTTTTGCTAGCATCCATGGTGCTTTAGGAAGCACAATCTTTCCATTTGGGGCATGCTGTGGGGCGCCTCCTCAAGCGACGGGTGAGTCGCGCTATTATCTCTCCGAGCGTTTTTTTGAGGATGCCAAAGCCCTTCGTTCTCCACTTGCTCCAAAGCAATGCGCCTCAAGCGAGGGATTGCCCTTTTGCACTTGGCACAAAGACAAAGTAGTTTTTTCTTGAGCCATGCCAACAATTTCGCTCTGGGCCTCTAGGAGGACCACAATCATCCCAGTCGATGTCCTGCACACGCAAAAGGTTGTTTATTTAGTCATGTGTCCTAAAAAGTAAATAATTAGAAAAGCACTTAATTTCATTAGAAAAACTACATATAGTTAAAGTCAAAGGGAATAAATGACAACGAGTGTTAAAATTATTTTTATAACTAAAAGAGAATTTAAAAAATGCAATTAATAAACATTTAAAAGTACTAAAAAATAAAGTATCCATAAAAAATTAAAAATCTTCATAAAAAAACTCAAAAGGCTAAAAAAATGAAATAATGTGTAGCTAAGGGTAGAGGGGGTGGTTTGTACCCCCCCCCCCCAACCCCCCTACAACCTCGGATTCGCATGTATCCGTTTGAAATGACCGGCCGCGGTAATATCCGCAGTAATAACTGGCGCCTAAAAAAGGAAAGAAGGCAGCGTATGCCGCGTTTTTGCAGCATACCTTGCGCTCTTGCTCTTCGCCATCGCTCCCAAGCCCCCCCCCCCCTCCCCTTCCCCAACCCCCATCTCCCTTCCCTCTCTCTCCTTCAACAAGCCTCCCCCCCCCCCCACCTCTCCCTTCCCCGTCTCTCCTTCTCCAAGGTTCCAAAGTTTCGTCGAAGAGTGTTTCGTCCAAGTTTCGGCAAGGGGGTATTCTGCCATCGTCTTTGGAAGCTCAACCTAGTCGAAGCTCAACCGCGCTACAAAGAAAGAGGTAAACACAAAAGCACATCCCCCCTCTTTCCCTTTTGTTTTCTACTACTACTACTACACACACACACACACACACACACACACACACACATAAATCTAAAATAAAATAAAATAGAGAATCCATAACATACCTCATTCATTAGGAAATGGTTTCTTTGCACGGCTTGCTTGAAATGGTTGCTTTGCTAAGCACGTTTGAAAATGGTTGCTTTTGCTACGCACGTTTGGAAATGATTGATCTATTAGGCATGTTTAGAAATGATTGATCTGTTAGGCATGTTTGGAAATGAATGTTTGGATATAAATGTTAGATAGAAATAGAGAGAGAGATAAATGGAAAGAGAGAGAGAGAGAGAGAGAGAGAGAGAGAGAGAGAGAGAGAGAGAGAGAGAGAGAGAGAGACGGACGAAGATAAACAGAGAGGGAAAATTAATGAGAGGGAGATAAATGTTGAGAAAGAGAGATAAAGAGACAACGAGAGAAAGAGGGAGAGAATTAATGAGAGGGAGATAAATGGAGAGAGAGAGAGAGATAGAGAAAGAGAGAGAGAGAGAGGGAGAGAGATATAGAGAGAGACAAAGAAAGAGGGAGAGATAGAGATAGAGATAGAGAGAGAGAGAGAGAGAGAGAGAGAGAGAGAGAGAGAGAGAGAGAGAGAGAGAGAGAGAGAGAGAGAGAGAAGAGAGAGAAGAGATAGAGAGATAGAGAGAAAGAAAGAGGGAAAGATAGGGGTAGGGAGAGAGAGAAAGATAGCGAGAGAGGGAGAGAGAGAGAGAGAGAGAGAGAGAGGGAGAGAGAGAGAGATAGGAAAGAGAGAGAGATAGGGATAGATAGAAATAGGGGAGATAGAGGGAGAGAGGGAAAGAGGGAGAGAAAGAGAGAGGGAGGGAAAGAGGGATATATATATATATATATATAGAGAGAGAGAGAGAGAGAGAGAGAGAGAGAGAGAGAGAGAGAGAGAGAGAGAGAGAGAGAGAGAGAGAGAGAGAGAGAGAGAGAGAGAGAGAGATAGATAGAGAGAGAGAGGGAGAGAGGGAAAGAGGGAGAGAAAGAGAGAGGGAGGGAAAGAGGGAGAGATAGAGAGAAGGAGAGATAGAGGGAGAGACAGAAAGAGGGAGAGAAAGAGATATAGAGAGAGAGAGAAAGAGAAAGAGATAGAGAGAGGGAAAGAGGGAGAGAGAGAAAGAGAAAGAGGCAGAGAAAGAGAGAGATAGAGGGAGAGAGAGAAAGAGGGAGAGAAAGAGAGAGAGAGAGAGAGAGAGAGAGAGAGAGAGGGAAAGAGGGAGAGATAGAGAGAAGCTAGGAGTGAGGGAGAGATAGAGGGAGAGAGGGAAAGAGGGAGAGAAAGAGAAAGAGAAAGAGAAAGAGAAAGAGATAGCACCAAGATTACCTTCAAGGCAAGGACGCTTTGTTGAACGAAGTGCTTGCTTTACATGGAGGCGCAAACATGACTCTGGGATGGAGCTTCCGCTTCGTAGTTCAACTGCATGACCAAGAAGGGGAGAGCGAGAGGGATAGAGAGAGAGGAAAATTGGTCTCCAAAGGGAACCCTGAGAAAACAGCACCAAGATTACCTTCAAGGCAAGGACGCTTTGTTGAACGAAGTGCTTGCTTTACATGGAGGCGTAGACATGACTTTGGGATGGAGCTTCCGCTTCGTAGTTCAACTGGACGACCAAGAAGAGGAGAGAGAGAGGGATAGAGAGAGAGAGAGAGACTTAGTGAGAGAAATAGAATTACTTATTGCATTACATTAGAATTGTAATATTACGATCAATTGATCACTTAGACATTGAATCTAGGTGCAGTCAACACAAACGATGGCTACATTTACAACCTTAACATATATGTGTGTGTGTACATATATGTTTGTTTATGCACGTATGTAGGCACTAAGTACGGGAGCATAGCACATGACGGTTTTTTCTTCCTCTTGGGTATAGTCCTTTTTTAATCGTGGCGTTGTGGTCATTGATCCACTCATACATGGATTATCGCAATGTACCTTTGGTTTTACCACGGTTGAGACTGCGATGATATCTAAAGGTGCAGTTGACCTTTGGCACTACCAGCCTCTACTTAGGTATACTAGTATGTATATGTATCTACATGTTTGTGTGCTAATATATATATCCTCTGGGAGAGAATTGTAATGTTAGGATCAATTGCCACTTAGACATTGAATCTAGGTGCAGCCAACACAAAACGATGGCTACATTTACAACCATAACATATATATATATATATATATGTGTGTGTACATATATATTTATTTATGCATGTATGTAAGCACTAAGTATGGGAGCATAGCATCCGAAGGTTAGACACTTTCTCTTGGGTATAGTCCTTTTTTAATCGTGGTGTTACGGTCATTGATCCACTCATGCATGGATTACCGCAATGTACCTTTGGTTTTACCACGGTTGAGACTGCGATGATATCTAAAGAGGTGCAGTTGACCTTTGGCACTACTAGCCTCTACTTAGGTCTACTAGTACGTATATGTATCTATGTATTTGTGTGCTAATATACTTGTGTACATATTTATAGATGAGTGAGTAGGGTGGAAAGCTTAATCTTATATTGCTCTTTATAATGTAGATGTCAGACGAGAGGCCAACTGGTGAGGAGCAGCCAACTGGCTCTTCTTTTGGTTGGTTCACATCTCAGGTGGGCTCCCACTCGGGGTGGACATCGCCTCCAGTGGACCCAAGTCTTGAGTCGGTGAGAACAAGCAAAGAAATAAATAATATTTCTACGAAGTTTAAACCATGAGTGTCATAGGTTTTTTTTTGTTATTTGTAGGCATGGCTATCCTACACCTACCTTCTCAGGTTCCTCCACCGATCGTAGATCCTGACTTACAGCGGCCTATCTCTTTTCCAGAGCAGTACCTCCATTCGACGGAGGATTTTTTTGGCAGCTACACTCTCTAGCAGCTTGCGACCTATGGAATTTCTCCACAAACTACACCATGGGGGAGTCAGGGAGGGACTCCTTACCTACAGAGCCTCGCACCGATGAAATCTTTCTCTACTCTCCCTTCCTATCGCCCTACTCCTATTCCATCGCGGGGTCCTACTCCCCTTTCATCGCAGGGTCCTACTCCCATGGCATCACAGGGTCCTATGCCACTCCATTCCACGCCGACTTCGCCAGAACATCGTCGACGGACTTCCTCTAGCAGCACGCGTCGACGCTCGTCTCAAGCTGGCAGCGAGCGCCGTGAGAGATGAAGCGACGGTGGATCTTGTGGTTTCGCATGTTTTGGTAGTGGCAGGGGAACAGAGTCCCCACTTTCAGAGCGTGCCACCCCTGATGCAAAGGACGAGGATACTAACGCACCCGTGCTAGATAGGCATGGGTGCTACTATAGGGTTAAATATGGCGGGGAGGTGGATTTCGGCATAGCACAGGGCAGGGCATTCCGATGCCAACTACAAATTCTTATACATTCAATGTATAAGAACTGATTTATAAAGTTTAGAGACCAACTACCTGATCATGCACGGTACATTGAGGACGCTCTATTAGATAGATTTCCAAACGCCCCCGATCAACGTTTTTCACAACAATGGTTGGAGGGCTACATAAAGACATTTCTAAAAAACAAGCGGTCCAGTGTGCGGCGTGCAGCAACAAACCAGGTCAAGATCCAGACAGGAGTTACCGCGGTGGCAACATGGCAAACGCGGAGTGGGAGTAGGCAATTCAAGAGAAGAGCGATCAAGCTGCGAGACGGGCTCATCATACATACAACAACGCAAGGCTTGCGCAAGACAAACTCCCACGCACTATGGCTCAGAAGGCAAAGGAGCTTTGAAGGATAAATATGTAAGATTATTTCAATTATAACGTCGATCAATGATTATAAAGATTGTAGTTAATGATTTGGTATTGTTATTGCTAACTTAGGAAAATGTCACTCTCTCTCGACCAACCAGAGAGATAGTCAAGTATCTGGAGCAACATACAGAATTTGATACTTAGCGATGATTGTTCAAAAACAACCACATCTCTCGCGAGAAATTCGATGCGGCGGTTGGACCACTACAAGCGGTAAGTTTAAACAAGTAATTTTGTATCAATTGTTTTGAGCTGTGAATAATTGTTTAATTTGGTTTGGGTTTATGTAGAGTCAAAGTGATCCAACACACATGCCTTCGGATGACGATGAGATAGAGGAGGATTAGATAGAAAAATGTTTTGTTAAAACTTTCGTAAAGTCCCAATGTGACACAATGTATATACAACTATTTACTTTTTATTGTAACTTTTTTAAATAGTTGATCTTCTACATTTTTAATTGTCAAGGTAAAGTAAATTCAATTTCAGTTCTTTGGTATTTTTTATACTCTTCCAAAAAACAATTGATGTTTCATTGTTTTATGCAAGTCAAAAATAAAGGTGCTCATTGGGCCACCCAAATTTGGGTGGCCCAAATGAGCACCTTTATTTTTGAATTGGCGTGTAGCGGTAATAAGCGCGGTAATAACAACGACAAAGGTCACAGTAATAGCAGCGGGTATATGGCCGAGACTATTACTGCGCTTATCACTGAGAAACCACTACTGCGTGTGTCAGGACAAGGGTCCTATGGGGCAAGGCCCAACCTAGGGGGTCAGGGACCTAGGCCAAGGGCCTGGACTGGACCAGTGTGGACTGGGGATCCACTTAGGGCAAGTGCTAGGAGCTAGCCTATATAAGGGGCGGTAGGGAGGAGGATCCTATGTTCAGCTACCCTAGGTCTTACATTGGTATTAGAGCTCAGGGGGAAGGGAGAGCCATGGAGGAGGGGAAAGGGTTCTCTCTCTCTCTTTAGGTCTCTCTCTCTCGATCGAAGAAGGAGGGAACCTCTCATCCACTCAATTGACTTCAGCATGGCCTCTCAAGGGCACTCAGGCCGTGGGAAGGACTGCTTCACAGGCGAGGAAGGCATGGCCGGACTCCTTGTCGACAAAGCCCGACAAGCAAGCAGTGGAATCAGCCTCTTGACTGGCGGATTTTGGTTGAGTTGTGGCCCGCGGGAAGCAACTCTTGCACACAGACAAGGCCTAATGTGACCTGCACAAAACTGCTCCATCTTGGG
The DNA here is from genome assembly GCF_014529385.1 of Adiantum capillus-veneris. Taxonomy (NCBI): domain Eukaryota; kingdom Viridiplantae; phylum Streptophyta; class Polypodiopsida; order Polypodiales; family Pteridaceae; genus Adiantum; species Adiantum capillus-veneris. The sequence goes on along the minus strand of NC_140937.1, from coordinate 28,071,682 downwards.
CTTGATGGATTCGCCAGGCAGCCAATAGAGTTTCTTGTTTCTAGAGAGGGTCAACAAACCCAGCGTAGCGCGAGGGTTGAGGAATTTTCCTCCCTACACAACAGACGTTGCGCTGCCTCCATAGCCAAGATGAGTTTTTATTTTTATTTTTCAATAGGTTTTTCCACACAAGGGGGCTGTCTCACCCACGGGGGCCGCCTCAAGTAAGTATGGCCGGGTTGACCGCCATGGGCATCAAAAGACATGCATGCACCTCCTATGCTTCGCTGCACCGTCGGCAAGACAATACAAAGCCAGTCGACATGCAAACTTGACTTGGTTTTTGGGGTTTTTGGCGGCATCTTCCTCCAGTTCCACAACCCCAACACAGTGGTATCCGTCAGCACTGCTCCAGACTCGGCGGCGGTAGGGAACTTTTAGCATGCATGATCATGCATCATGCAAAACTTCGACGGCACGGCAAGTCGAGTCACATGATTAACAAGGTATGCATAGATTTCTGTTTGATTGGTCAATGTTTCGAAGGCTGCATAGTTATATCATACAACAAAAGTGAGCACACATGATCAAGCACTCCAAGCACACACAGCTCATGACGGATATTTGAAGCATTCACATATTGTTGCCCTACATTATTGGCAAGGGCCAATTATTAGTTACACGCCCACATCAAGCACGGCTTCTTGTTTCAGTAAATCATGTTTTTTAATATTGTTACCATATACATGTGGTAGTGATGTGTGGAACACACTAGGACCGCCGGGGCATTTTTTTCTCTCTTTAGGAGGTTTCTTCCCCCGTGAATTGTATATACGCCCATCACTCTAGGGCTATCTATCTTTCCATTGCACACTAAGTAACACACTTTCTATTGTGTGCCTTGAGCTTCCTTCGTCTTCTCCAAGCTGTGTGTGTTTCTCTGCAACCCTAATTTCAACAATTGGTATCAGAGCAGGTCACGTCCTCCCGGGCTTTGTCTCCAGCTGCTCCAGCACATGCCTGCTCATTTTTCCCCAATTTCAGTGAGCTTTGGCGAGTGTTCACAGGTCGACAAAAATTTTGGGGGGGCTCGAAGAGCTTGATCTGCTCAGAATTTTGATTTGGGCTCATTTTGGCCTTCGTTTCCACTACAGGCAGTACTGTACAGGCTATTTTGTCATTTTGTGTAGAATTTCTGTCAGTGCCGTTTTCTGCATAATAGGTGCCTTATAGTCTTCTACGGTTTGTGATATATAGCATAGGTTGTTCCTGCTCTGTTTCCCCTATTTTCGGGCAGTTTTCACATCAGGTGCATCATTTACCATGGCTGACAACAACAACACATATGTGTTCAAGATGTTTGCTGCTGAGGACAGGTTGGATGGGGACAACTACCCTATGTGGGCTTATATGATGCAACATGTTCTTGTGTCAAAGGGTGTCTAGAACATTGTGCAGGGCATTGATGTACGTCCTGGTTCTGAGGATGTAGGCGATGTTGAGGATGTTGCAGGTCTTGCTGCAAGGATTGCAGTTGTTAGAGTTGTTTTGTCTACGACATAACAAGCTCGTTGGGATGTTAAGGATGCGCAAGCTCATGCATTGATTGCGTTGTCTGTGAAGCGCAGCATTGTTCCTCACACCCGTTCAGCAAAATCTGCAAAACAGGCTTGGGATATTTTAGCAGGTCTTTATGCAAACCGCAATGAGGCTAAAATTGCTTTGCTGCGTAAACAGTTGGAGTCGAAGATTATGCATGAGGAAGATGATATGGACACTTTCCTTGCTAGTGTCAAGGATATCAATGAGCAGCTTATTTCTGCAGGTGAAGTCATTTCAGACAGTTCCCTTGTGCAGACTTTTCTTGATGCCTTACCAAATTCCTACCAGACTTTTGCTAGTACTTGGAGACTTATGACCCAAGGAAATCCTGAAGTTGTCAAGTTTGATGCATTATGCACATTGCTGTTGCAAGAGTCACTTTCCAGAAAAAACAGGACTAGGCAGCGTGCAGTTGAACAGGCTTCTATTGCTTCTCAAAGAAAGGGTGGTAACAGTAATGCAGCCACTTCTTATGGTTCTGCTGCGAGTGGCAAAAATTCTGTTCCTAATGCTTCTGCTGGCAGTACTTCGTCTGGCAATTCTGGTGATAAGGCCAAAAAGAAGATGTGTTGCCATTATTGTAAAGCCAATGATCACTTGATCAAGTCGTGTCCTAAGTTGAAGGCCAAAGAGGCTAAGAAGAAAGAGGGTGGTTCCACTGCAAATGCTGGTTCCACTACAAATGCAGCCATTGTTGAGTCTTCTGTGAAAGGAGACTGTGTTGCTGATGTCGATGCAGAATGGGCAGCGCAGAGTGCACTTACAATCCTGTTGTCCATGATGCATGCTTGTCAGTTGCTACAGATTCACATGTGTGGTATTTCGACAGTGGTGCTACAAAGCACATTACCTCACATCGTGAATTGTTTACCTCTCTTGAGTCTGTCCCTCATGGGAATTCAGTCACTTGTGCCAACAACGCCTCTTATCCAATTCAGGGAGTTGGAAAGATTGTGCTCACTGCTGCTAATGGCAGTTCCTTCACACTTGTTGATGCACTTTATGTACCTGGGATCAAGAAGAATCTCTTGTCTGTATCCGCACTTGCTAGACTTGGACTTGTAGTCAAATTTGTGGATGACAGATGTACAGTTCATGATCTCAGTTTTGGTGATGAAATTGTTGCATCTGGGCTTTTGTGCTGTGGGTTGTATAAGATCACTTTGTATGACAAGTGTGGACAAAATTTTGCAAATGCTGTTGCAGATTCAAGGGCTATTTCAGATGCAAAACTTTGGCATGCACGTTTTGGTCATCTGAATTTTTCCAGTTTGCTGCGTTTGCAGAAATCTGATATGGTTTCTTCTTTGCCACCTCTTGAAGAACCTGTCAAACATGTTTGTGAAGGCTGTATTTTGGGTAAGATGCAGCGTTCTAAGTTTCCAAAGGATGGTTCACAGTTCGGGCCACATGCAGGTTGCAGCTTGTGCATAGTGATGTTTGTGGGCCCTTGCAAACTCCGTCCTTGGGCAATTACCTGTACTTAGTGACTTTCATTGATGATTACTCCAGGCATGCATAGGTATTTCCGCTTAAAGCGAAGTCCGAAGTTTTTATGTGCTTCAAACAATTTTTGGCTATGGCTGAAAATGTCTCGAAATGTACTATGGGCACCATCCGTTCTGATCGAGGGGGGGAGTATATGTCTCATGAATTTAATGCATTTCTGGCTAGTCGTGGGATAAAACACCAATGTACGGTGCCTTATACACCTCAGCAAAATGGTGTTACTGAGAGGAAAAACAGGTCACTAACGGAAATGGCACGATGTATGGTCAAAAGTCAAGCTTTGCCGCATTCTTTTTGGCTTGAGGCCATTATGTGTGCCACTTATGTACTTACAGGTGTCCTACGAAAGCTTTGCAGTCTATTACTCCATATGAAGCATGGATAGAAAACCTTCTATTGAGCACATGCGTGTTTTTGGCTGTTTGGCATATGGTTTGGTGCCACAAGTGCAGCGCAGAAAATTGGATGATAAGGCTGTCAAATGTATTTTTGTTGGTTATAATGCTGAAAGCAAAGGTTACAGGTTGTATCTTCTGCAAACAAAACGTATTTTGGTTTCAGGGGATGTAGTGTTTGTGGAAGATTTTGTTCAGCCCTTGCTGTCATGTACTAGAGACAGTAATGTAAGCTCACAGGACATTTATGACACTTTGTTGCCTCTTTTCAGTGGTGGAAATACGAATGTAAGTTCCAATGAGGCAAATGTACAGCCTATGGGGGTTTCTGAAAATGTTCTAGATCAGCCTATTACTGATGCAGATGTACATGATGTACTTGATGAGGAAAGGGCTGAAAATGAGCAGGCTAGAGGTATGCCAAAATGGCTGGTGCACACTTTGCGTGATAGTAAATTGGATGCACCTTTGTCTAGTTGTACTCGTTCAGGCTCTCGCCATGTATCTTATCCATCAGATTGTTATGCTTTGGCTGTGTCTAGCTTACATGATGTTGAGAAGCCTCTGACTTTTGATGAAGCACAAAATTCAAAAAATTGGATGGCTACCATGCAATCAGAATATGATGCACTTATAGAAAATGACACATGGACTTTATGTGATTTGCCTCCTGGAAAAAAGGCGATTGGTACGAAGTGGGTTTACAAGTTGAAGCGCAAGCCGGATGGTGAGATCGATCGCCATAAGGCTCGACTTGTTGCAAAGGGTTATGCACAGCAAAAAGGCATAGATTATGAAGAGACTTTTTCTCCCACTTGTCGTATGACTACTGTGCGTTTTCTATGTGCATTGGCAACTCATTTTGGTTTGGATGTACATCAATAAGACATTTTTACTGCTTTCTTGAATGGTGATATATTTGAGGAAGTTTATGTAACGCAGCCTCGCGGTTTTGTCATAAAAGGACAAGAGGACAAAGTGTGCAGATGTAAGAAGGCTTTGTATGGGTTGAAGCAATCTCCTCGTGCTTGGTATGAGAAAGCTGACACTCATTTGGTCAAACAAGGCTTTCGTAACAGTCCAATTACAGAAAGCACATTGTATGTAAAGCGTGAGGGTGATGTACTTCTCATTGTGGTTCTTTATGTTGATGATTTGCTGATCACGGGACCAAATGAGAGACATATTGCTGAATTTAAGGCTGATTTGAATGCTACTTTCAAGAAGAAAGATTTGGGGTTGTTGCATCATTATTTGGGTATACAATTTAAGCAGTGTGATGGTGGTATTGCCTTGTGTCAGAAAAGTTACATAGAGACATTGCTATGTAAGTTTGGACTTGAGGAGTGCAAACCTATTGCCACTCCCATGGAAACAGGTTTGAAGTTGAGTCTACATGATTCTGGTGATCCTGCTGATGTCACTCTTTACCAAAATGCTGTTGGCTGCCTCATTTATGTATGCAACATGAGGCCAGATATTCAGTTTGCAGTCTCACAGGTCGGCAGATTTATGCATAGCCCAGGGTCTAAGCATTGGCAGGCTATCAAGAGGATTTTCCGCTACCTTAGTGGCACTTTACATCTTGGCTTGTTTTATCCCAAGGGGGGATCATTGCCGCCAGACTTAGATGCTTTTTCGGACTCAGATTGGGCTGGTTGTTTTGACATACGAGTGTCCACAAGTGGTTTTTGTTTCATGCTTGGCAGTTCATGTATATCATGGTTGAGCAAGAAACAACCTACTGTGTCCACTTCGAGTTGTGAGGTTGAGTACAGGGCAGTCTTCACAGCTACGGTTGAGTGTGTATGGCTCAGACGCCTTATGGCTGATTTGGGTGTTGGACAGGACACTGCCAACACTATCTACACAGACACTCAGAGCGCATTGGAAGTTGCGAGGAACCCAATTTTTCATGCTCTCACAAAGCACATTGAGGTGCATTACCACTATGTCAGGGAGAGGCTCTCAGCAGGAGAGATCAGCTTGGCTTATGTGCCAACACAGGACAACCTTTCAGATCTTTTCACAAAGGCATTGGGCTTACTCCCCTTTGTGGACTGATCCTGTCCTCAGGGCATGGAACTTCCCTTTACTCATGTGCCAGCTCTCATTCACCGCATCACTCCAGGGGGGATTTGTTACCATATAGATGTGGTAGTGATGTGTGTGAACACACTAGGACCGCCGGGGCATTTTTTTCCCTCTTTAGGAGGTTTTTTCCCCTGTGCATTGTATATACGCCCATCACTCTAGGGCTATCTATCTTTCCATTGCACACTAAGTAACACACTCTCTATTGTGTGCCTTGAGCTTCCTTTGTCTTCTCCAAGCTGTGTGTGTTTCTCTGCAACCCTAATTCCAACAAATATATATAAACAATAGTCTGTACGACATACCCTTTCATGGTATAGTTGCTGACATGTCCGACATCTTATGCACTTACTTTGATCTTGGAGTACATACCACTATTTTACGATGATGCGACCTAGACGATGAGCACGTAGGGCAATTTGTAAGCTAGGTAACAATAGCTTGTCTACATGCCACTAGGCAATGAGTCTATGTCTACAACTTTCATACGGCATCACGTCTACAGATTACATTATCCTTCAAGGATTACAAACATATATTTATGTTGCTTGAGTCGATATGACAAGCTCTCTCAAGGAGATTCAAGAATGCACGGCATGATATTTTGAAGTGATTGTAGTCACTTGCGGTGCAATGATGGTCGTTGCTCATGGTAAAGTCACCTAGTGCTTGACACTATCCTACTGGCACCTATCCATCTTTATTCTATATGTCTATGATGGTTAGGAAGCAATGGCTTTCATGCTTCTCAGTTATCAAATCGGAGTCATACACAAGAGGTGTATGAGCTGATTGCACATTCTACGAAGTTTGTGTGCAGCTTACGTTCTTTTATCTATCAAGATTACTTTGAACTTACTATCATGGATACCATGTCTTTGTGCACATATGAACACTCCCAGTTGCGAGCTCTTATGAAGACTACAAGTAGTTTTTGTCATGTAAAGTATGTTCCGTTTGTATCTACAAGACATAACCTATGAATTAAAACATACTCTTCGTCACATGTTGGGTCGAGTGGTCACACAAGGTGTATGCTCTACTGGAGTACTAGTAGACCATCGTATGTAACATGTTGCTTGGGATTTTCTTGCTTGAATGACTTGGTATCCCTCCTACTCGCATGACAAGGCATACTCTATGAATTGGGCATGACATCGTATGTTGAGTAAGGGTACATCTTTTGAGATGCATGAAGATGCTATCTAGCCTGTGATTACATCTATTATGGTTTACTTGCTCCAGAGCTACATGACACACTGCTACAAGCATGTGTTAGAGATTTCAACAGGGAATATGCAAGGCATAATTCCAGTGGTTGTCCCATTGATACTTTTTAATACTTTGGTGCGACACGCTTTCTCCTTTGTGTGGAAAAAAAAAGAGTTGTGTCCAACTCTCTTGTCTTCAAGATAACCTCTCATCAAGCAAAGTTTGTATTGCTATGTATGCAACACATCTAAGGCATGTGGGGAGTTGTAAGATGCAACAATAGAGCTACTTGAGTTGTTGTTATTTCTTGACTTGTGCAAGACACAACTAGGATTTGGTAAGCAAGGCTTGTCTGACTTCAAGCTAGGCTAGGAGCCATGAACTTCTCTTGTGAACATTGAGTTGTTTCACTACAGTGTTGGGATTTAAAGAATGTCTACCCTCATTGTGCACAAAGTTGCAAGTGTAGTATACACTTGAGGTGTTTTCTCCATACATGCAAAGGCATGAGGATTAGTTTCAGCAGATGGATGATACTTTGTCTTGGTGGTTCTTTTACCATAGTTTTGACTATGAGTTACACTGTGGTACATCACTTGGATACAAGTCTCATGACTATGAGTCATTCCTTTTTTCTTGTGAGGTGTTTCTCTTCTCAATGCCTCAGAGATAGTGTCCTTTTTCTATACAATAGTTCAAGGCGAGTATGACTCTTCATTAAGATTGTTTTTATGCGTTAACAATCTATACAACTTACCACTCTCTTGTAGGTAGTCCTAGTCTGGAGATCAAGGTCATGGAATCTTGTCTATAGCATTCTATAGCCTCAGGTGGTTATGATGCTCTCTGGTCACAGTACCACTGTTTTGGGGTAAGAGTAGACGGGTGATTGTTACATCACCCCATAGGCATTAAGGATCACAGTTTGATCTGCATTGAGGATCACAGTTGATCTCTCCTAGTTATACTTTCAAGGAAAAAATTCCGCAATCTACCATGCGGTAGCAGGCGAACACACTTTAGAAGTTGATTCCAATCGATTTATACATGGTTGACTATGTTGGTTACCGTTATCTGCTAGTTGAGCAGTTTCTACAAAGAGTCTTACTAACGGGTTTGACTACGTAGATTCTAATCCAAGGGCTTGGATTGCAAAGGCAACACCCAGGGTTCCCAGTGCAGTGCTGCTTATTTCTTTCAGGTAGGGGACGTGCTCCTCTCCATTTGAATACAGGTAAGTGTACATTACGTTCAAATCTCCAGGTACGCATCTATTGATTTGGTGTTACTCCATTTTTAGTATGCTTTGCTTGGTTTTTCAAGACGTCTAAGTACGCTTGAATGCTACAGAGCCATGCCAAGGACATGTCGGCACAAAGTATTTTGGGCAAAGTGTCCAATCTATCTTTTTGTCTTATGCTGTTACGAATCTCCTTGTAGGGTTCAATTTGGCACATGTTGTCACATGGAATACAACATGGTCTAGGAACTCAAGGAGTTCGCTTTAGCTAGTGTGGAGCAAGGCTAATGAGGGTCCCTCTCACTCCCGTCGTAGAGTGTTTGCAATTACCTCCACACACAAGTACATCTTGTACTTGAAGGATGTTCTTTTCTACACATCCTTACATGAGACATATTCCACATGTGGAGAATATGAGTCTCTGGACTGACACTGGCGCCATTATTTCAATTATGTGTCATGACAAAGTCCCTAGGTGCTGGTCACATCTGTTTTCTAGACCATTTTTAGCACGACGTATCAGGAGTGATTTCGTGGCCAAAAACTGTCGGATACTTAGAATGACTTGTTAAGGTATAAGTACTGCCACACAACATTACATATGGTTGTTTATACATATAGCAAGGCTATAAGTTGTTAATGAAAAAGTTTCATTGTCTGTACCTAGAAGTGATCAATGTTTCACCTTCTATTGTGATTCAGACGTTTCAGCAAGGCTTGCAAAAGATTGCAACTAAAAGCATTTAGTTTCTTTTCAGAACTATTTACATTCCTTTTAATGTGTGCTAGGCGCATAACATTTGCCATAAGTATTGGCAAGGATCATTATGGATATACATGTTCGGGTTAGTTTTTGCTAAATGGATGCACACTAGGTGTTATGGACCCTAGTGTTTAGCAAAGGCTGATTTGGAACGGCATGCATATTCCTCAGGTTGTTGCTTATGAAGCATTTTGCACTCTATGTGCACTATCTCTATGAGATTACTTTTGGGTCTACTAATCACCAATAGAGGTCATGGCTCGGTTTGGGCATTTGTGGATTTTTTCAAGTTAGCCACGATGGTTATTTCGGACATTGTTGATTCCTCACCAATGTTATACCCTACTGTGATTCCCCGTTTACTAGTCATCTGGGACGACTGTCTACAAACCGTGAGGAAAACACACCTCAGTACTGTCAGTTATCCAAGGGGATAGGTAGATTACAAAGAGTAATCTTATGCTAAAGGATCTGCTAAGAGAATACGTTAGCACAATGCATTTCTGAATAGATGATTTTCTCCCTATTCTAGAATTTTCTTAAGTATGATTTTCGACTTTGAACACCTCTTGTGGTGGGGTTGGAGATTGTGTCAATACTTTCATACGTCAAGGACTTACCAGGTGTGCTGTCAAAGTATGTTGGCAAGTAACCTTCATTAGGGATGACCATGTAGTTCTTTGTGTTCCAAACTATTCAGAATTCTAACACGAGGACACTCCCTATCTACGGACTTTTCAAGATACTCAGGCGAGTAGGAGATCTGGCTCACAACTGCATGGAAAATTACTCCAAGGTTTCCTTGCATTATTCCAGTACCTTCAGAAGATCTGAAAACTGGTTATGCCTTCGTACAACTCTTAGTTGTGGTTACTCCTTTACAATACTCAAGTGAGTTATAAATGGAGTTACCATTTAGACCCAAGTGACTCTTAGTTGTGGTTACTCCTTTACAACACTCAACTGAGTCATAAATGGAGTTACCATTTAGACCCAAGTGGTTGCAAACGGACAACAATGTTGAAAATTAAGATGTTGCTCTTGGAAATCTGGCTCACAACTTCATGGGCAGTTGCACCAAGGTTTCCTTGAATTATTCCAGTACCTTCAGAAGATCTGAACACTGCTTATGCCTTTGGACAACTCTTAGTTATGGTTCCTCCTTTACAGTACTCAAGTGAGTTATAAATGGAGTTACCATTTAGACCCACGTGCTTGCAAACGGACAACAATGTTGAAAATCAAGATGCTGCTCTTGGTTGCATTGAACCTCCTCATTGCATCACGTATCATTGGTCTCGCGTATAGGATACCAAGACAGAAAACATCAGTCTTCTTACGAAGATATCACCACTTTTGTTTTTGTGGAAGAAAACTCTTCTTTAAGGGGGGAGTAATGTCAGGACAAGGGTCCTGTACCCTAAGAACTAGGATAGTCATGGACTATGGCCAAGGGTCGAGCTAGGCAGTGTGGACAGGGGATCCGTCTAGGGAAAGAGGCTAGGAGCCCGCCCATATAAAGGGAGGTTGGGAGGAGGATCTGAAGGCCTAGTTCCCTAGTTCTTACACTAGGGTCCTACGGGGCAAGGCCCAACCTAGGGGGTCAGGGACCTAGGCCAAGGGCCTGGACTGGACCAGTGCGGATTGGGGATCCGCTTAGGGCAAGTGCTAGGAGCTAGCCTATATAAGGGGCGGTAGGGAGGAGGATCCTATGTTCAGTTACCCTAGGTCTTACAGCGTGCATAGCCGCGGTTATTGCCACCCCCCCAAATTTTTCTCTCTCTTTTTTCCTTTGTTTTTCCGCGGCAATGTTAGCGGTTATACACAACTCCTCTGATAGTGACCATTGGTATTAACGTTACAAGGTAATAAGAATAAAAAAGGTAATCACTCACTTGCTCACAATTACATGGAAAAACTAAATTGTCATATCTCCCTGTGTGATGTAGACTAGAGTCCACCATGTAGAGGCCATTCTCATTTCGTCTAGACACATTTGCAAACCACTTGCACTCGAAGATGAAGTATGAAAGGTTCTAAAATTAACCTTTAGTATCCTTTCAATAGTTCCACAATACCTAGCTTCATCACCATCTTTGTCGAAGTTGCCTATGATGCCATAGTCCATGGTGGTTCTACGCTCGTCAATGTGGCGCGTACGAAAGTAATGACCCTTTGACCACATAGAGTTAAAGGAAAGGCACTACAAAATAGGAAAATATATTTTATCAATTACAGAGATAAAATCAAGAAAAAACTACACAATATGGTTTAGGTATGTGAGTACTCTACCTTTGGTACGCAACCTCGTGCATACTCCCATTCTTTGTCGGTGATGTCTTCTCCGCGCGCTTTTGCGTTGGTCAGGGATTTATATTTACGTAATTACCAAAATATTTGTGTGATCACAAGGTCTTACTGACACATTTACTTAATCACACTTAACATGATCTCATACAAGCCGGTTAAGTGCCCACAAAAAGCCCGCCGGGCTATTCGGTTTTCTCTCCGGGCCTGCTAGAATTTAATATTTTCCCTACAGGCCCGTCGAGAAAACCTACTAGCCCGGCGGGGCTATAAAACAATATATATAGGGCCCCGATCAGAGGGCCCCAATCAGACCCACAGGGTGTTATTCCTCGATCCATCTTGTGTGTGTGTGTGTGTGTGTGAGAGAGAGAGAGAGAGAGAGAGAGAGAGAGAGAGAGAGAGAGAGAGAGAGAGAGAGAGAGAGAGAGAGAGAGAGAGAGAGAGAGAGAGAGAGAGAGAGAGAGAGAGAGAGAGAGAGAGATATGACATAGCTCAAAGATGAGATGATGTAATTTATGTAAATAATAAATTTTCCCAAAAAAAAAGAGCGAGAGAGAGAGAAAGTGTAAGAATTAATGTACTAGTAACTTGTGTGTAGCAGAAATTGATAACATAGTGAGCATTTCAACAACAAGTTCCTCATGAGCATAGAGAGAGTACTTAATTTGAGAAAGCAACATAGCAATTTACACCTAGCTAGTTTAGCATAGACAATACTTGAAAAGAGAGAGAAATAGAACAATTGACAATAGTTGAGGACCGGATTTACATGGAGCCGGTCCCCTCTCCAAAAAGGCTTTGTATTATAGCTTCTCCCATCAAAGGAGACTTTTGTACAATACAATCTTTGTGTTCCTTGAAAAAACTCGTTGGTACAATGAAGATGGAAGCTTCATGCACCAAATTATGCTTGAAAAAAACACACCTAGTGTCCCTAGCCTCAGTCCCAAGACCTCACACACCTTCAAAAATGGTGAGAGCTAGCAGGGAATGAGGAAAGATTGAGAGAAGAATATGTATCTCACTATGAAAATCTCTAAGTGTTTATCGTGCCGTTTCACCGCATTTTGTAGAGAGAAGGTTCAAACTCAGCTGGAGAAGGAAGAGAGAGGAGGGTGGGGTTTTTTTTCTATTTAAACTATTACTGCAAATTTTTTCGCGTTTATTACCTCATCTGTTACCACTTGTATTACCGCATTTATTTTTGAAAAAACATTAGCACCTAAACTTTTAAATCCTAGCTTAAACATCCTCCCCCCCCCCCCCCTCGGGGGGTTCACTATGTGTAAAACTACCATATCACGTGCGTTCAAGACATGTTTGTAAAATCCCTTATCTGTGAATTTTGTTAAGAATATAATGTACCCTTTTCTTTTAAAATCTATAAGTTTTTTTCAAAATTGAATAAATAATACCCTTTTGTATATATATTTCTGTAAGTTTCAAGAACTTTAAATACCCTTCTGTTGAGCTTACGTGATAGGTTACATTTTTATTAGGTGACCCCCCCCCCCCCCCCCCCCCCCCCCCCTTAAAATTTTGGTGTTTCCCTCCTCTCAATAAAAGTTAAAGAATATTGTATGAAATTTTCAAATTTAAAAAGAAAAGAGAGAGAGAGAGAGAGAGAGAGAGAGAGAGAGAGAGAGAGAGAGAGAGAGAGAGAGAGAGAGAGAGAGAGAGGTGATAATAAGATTACACTTGGCTACAGCTAGAATAATCACTGTCACTTAATTAACATAATTGAGCATGTTCATAAAATTAGAGAGAGGAAGAGGGGGAAGAGATATATGGATGGATTACACGACAAAAAAACTTCATAACTGCAAAATGTTTATGAATCATCTCCCAAAAGATGATTCTTAATTAACATAATTGAGCATGTTCATAAAATGAGAGAGATGCTTCGGTCATTCTCTCATGAATCGACTCTGCACTAATGAGATCTAAGAAACATACAAGGTTTCTAGGCACTGGGGGTGCCCTCCTTCCTCCTTGTGCTTGTTTCCATGCTCTGTCTCTTGCAAACGCCTTGCCTTTGCCATTATCCACAAGTCCACCCACTTGGTCATAATCTTTGCATTGAGAATACAAAAGTTATTGACCACTGGGGATAGATTCATATCCATGTTAAGTAGTTTTCCCTTTCTACTTGTCAAGTGTAAAGTCATCCTTGCATCTTCGTCGTCTGACCACATGCGAGGCATTGAAGGATCAACTTGTGCCAAATACTCTGATATGTAACCAAATGCCTCTTGCACAATCCACCCTTCAGCCATACATGCCTTTGGTTGAGATCGTAGCCACTCAAAATCTTTGAGAGTCTTTAAAACACTCTCTAAGAAGAAAATCCATCGTGCTACTCCACATATAGCGGTTTCCTCCACCACGTGAACCAAAAGGTAAATTTGACTAAGAAGGATCGATCGAGGAAATGCATCCTCAATGGCACCCACAATTTCTGTTGCAAGTGTTTGAGCAGTAGGGATATCATCTATTTCCATTTTTTTGGAGCTCACAAATCTGCAAGAAAACACACAAAGGTATACTAAGTGCTTGTTTGATATTATTGTGTACATAAGAAAGGCATAGTTGAGTGGAGTCTTGTGGTGTACCTTACTAGCTCTCCAAGTTTGTGGAAGGGAAAGCGAGAGAAAGTCATACACAGAAACTATAGATAGAATAGGGATAGGACATTACTTGAAGCATCTTGTGCTAATCATGGGACTTCAACCCATACAATTGAACGCTTCCACCCTTCTTTGCTTTTGTGAAAGCTCCCTTTAGCAACCTTATGTATCTTGTTGGTGTGCGAATAGAAGAAATGGTACCCTTAACTTTGTTTGATTCTTATTTGGCTAGCATCCATGGTGCTTTAGGAAGCATAATATTTCCATTGGGGGCACGGCATGGAGTAGCAGAGGTGGGGAGACATTTCAAAAGCCTCAAATCCTCCTCGCACCAAAAGAGTCCTTCTTGCCAATAATGTGGTCCCATAGTGTTTGGGATACATTCTTGAATATGTGCATGGGATCCAAGAGGTGTTGTATCTTTAAGTCCTTCCAATATGGAAGACTTAAAAATATGGAATACCTTGACTTACCTTTTGGTGGAGGACACGGAGGCGGATTGTTGTTGTGGTTCAAAGTAAAAAAAAAGTGGTGAAGTAGACTACCGACACTGAAAGTAATTAGCAAGCCAAATTTGGTCTCCAGATTTGATGGAACATGAATCGTGATCCATGAACCCCATCAAGATTTTTGGCTGAGAATTCACCACTTCAAGAAGAACAAAGACTTGTCGATGATCAAGTTGAGCAACCGCGAAGCACCCAATGTAGAGGGGACCATGTTGGGTTTCCAAACCGGTCTAGTAAGTTGTACCCATGGGAATTTGCTCTTGAAGCATGTAGAGCTACCTCTAGTTTAGTGGAGTCTCACATGGCATAAGTGGAAACTATTTGTATATATAAAAAGGTTTTAAATCAAATCCATATAGCATGGTTTCTTTGTCTTTTGGTTTCAAGCTTCTCTCTCTCTCTCTCTCTCTCTCTCTCTCTCTCTCTTTCTTGTTCCCTGCTTTGCACACTCCTTCCTTGCCATGGCTCCACACTATCACCCACCATAGCTACTAGACCCTTCACGTGGTATCAGAGCCCCAAGCTTGTGGGTGTGTCACCAAGATAAGGGTTTTGATAGGCGTTCATTTGCAAGAGTTAGGCGTTGCAGGTGGACATGCAACTCCTAGGCAAGACATCATCTCAAAATGTTGTCGTTGGCAAGGAGTCAGCAAGTAGTGTAGCTTCACCACACTGGTGGAGTAGAGTGTTTGAAAATCATGCTTGATAGTAGTTGGCCAGCGAGGTTGCCAAACGGCATCTCAAAACGTTGCTAGGTGCAATGGATGACGGTAAGGGTTGCATGCTTATGTAACATCTCAAAAGGTTGGCGACATTGGATGCTTCATAAGCATAGAACAACATATCAACACTCTACTAGCATTTGGTTGAGCTCCTTGGTAATTTTTGTGAATATTGAGAACACCCTCCCCTTTAGGCCACATGTGCTACACACCAAAGAAGACAAATAAGGATAAAGACAAATCTCTTCAAGATGGTAATAGTCAACAATGGTTATCATCATCACTCTTTGTCGAACTTCAAATATGGCATCAAATATCAACACTCTACTAGCATTTGGTTGAGCTCCTTGGTAATTTTTGTGCATATTGAGAACACCCTCCCTTTAGGCCACATGTGCTACACACCAAAGAAGACAAATAAGGATAAAGACAAATCTCTTCAAGATGGTAATAGTCAACAATGGTTATCATCATCACTCTTTGTCGAACTTCAAATATGGCATCAAATTTGACAAACTCAATGGTTTTGGTTTTCATACATGGCAAAGGAGAGAAAAAGGGCGACTTCAAAATCAAAGTAGCAAAAAGAAATCCAATGATGATTTTTCAACAATCTGTTTCAAGCTCAACAAAGAGTTAAAAAAAAACTAATTTTCGTGTTAAGTGTCATAGTTTTGCTCATCAAGGTTTATCTCTTTGTTAGAACAATTACTTGTTTTATCTTATCAATTGTTAGTAGTTGTCATACCAAAAGTTTGATGAGGTTTAGACACTACTACACATAAGCGGTGAGACCTTCCATTTGTGTTTGGTCGAGTTCTTGTTGTCTCACTTTCATTGTTGTCTGAGGGAAGTGCACACACACCTATGTTGTTGTGAAGGGGAGGGGTGGTTGTGGGGGGGAGGGGTGGTTGTGGGGGACTTCTACCGGTAGTTTCAGGTGATTGAACTCTGCCATGGTCTACATCAAGTCCATTGTCAGTGGTTTGGGCTTGACGGGGGGATTGTTGGGTTTCCAAGGTGGTCTAGTAAGTTGTACTCGTGGGAAACTGCTCTTGAAGCATGTAGTGCTACCTCTAGTTAGTAGAGTCTTGCATGGCATAAGTGCATGGAAAATTTTTGTTAGCTACTGCTGAACTAACAAATGAACATCCTTCTTATTTTTACCCCATTGATTGTATCACAAATTTTTTGTATTTATGAGACTTGGGGATTGAAGCAGTCAGGCTCTACAAAAGCTGGAATGCTACGGACACTACCTTCGTATTTAGGAGAGCACGAAGAGAAATTGATGGTCTGCAAAATGATAAAACTAAATAGGCCAAAACAAACCTTGGATGGGCAAATTTACAATCCATGATGTCAACTCCAATTCAATGCACAATCACATTGGGCAAGCTGATGAAGTTACGACCACATTTGCAAACCACCATGGAAAATATGGGTTTAAAGGGAGTATCTGAAATGAACCTCAAAAAATTCCAAAATGAAGAGGTACGGACTAAACTTGTCAATTCTGTGTCATGAACAAGGTAGGGGACTACTGTGAAGGGAACGAGAGAAACACGACCCTTCCAGTACAATACAATGATGTAACAACCATGGTTGTTCTAAACAGTGGGGCAGGCATAGCCATAGCAATGAAAGCTGTCTGGGAAGCATGGGGAAAACCAATAATGAGGCAAATAAGAATGAAATTGCAATTGCCAGATGGACACGTAGAGAAAGCGATGGGCTTACTAAAGAATGTTATAGTCAACTGCTGTGGGATTGACTACCAACACACTTTTGCCATTGTAGATTTTGGAAAGAAACTTAACTATGAAATTGTCTTCGGAAGACTATTCATGAGACAGATACAATTATTAATCCAAGATTGGGGCAATCATTATCTCTACCTAAAACAAGTAGGAGTAATTACTTGAGTGAACTTGAGGGACCACTCCTACAAGGATGTCCCAAGGACACCTATACAGGAATTGAACTCAATAGAGACTAAATTGATATCATGGTTACACAAAGACACTCCAATTTGGATGTGTGGGGCTTCTAAATTGCTTAATTTACAAAGGGAAGAATGCATTAATTTTGGACAGAGACGTGAATGATGTAGATTACATACCTGAACCATTCCCTGAACATTTGTTCGAAGCTTTTGAGTGGACACAAATTTTGGCCACAATGGATGTGTGTATTAATGATCTACACCTACACATTTTTGGGACGAGGAAGGCTATGATATATTCCCAATCCCGATGGCATTTTTTGAAATGATTGAGGAGCGATAGGTCTTCTCTGATCACTACTATGATGTCATGGATGATTTGGAAAAAGAAACGATTACAACAAAGGAATCAGACTAAAAAAGGGAGCACGTAAGAGCTAAACTTCTACTCAAGGGAGGAGTGGAAAAGTTTTTTGAGTTTCCAAACCAACATCAAAGACGCCAACAAAGATACCCCAATAAAGGGGACAATAATTTAAAAAAGAAAACAATAACATGTGTGCTAGAAAACAAAACTCAATTTTTGATGAAAATAGATGCAGCAGAGTGCATAAAAGACAAGACAACAGGAAGATATCTAGCCATAAAACATTCAGAGCAGCAAAACAAAACAAAACAAAAGTCACGCAAGCTTGATGAGACAAAAGAAAAGGAACCTCCGATGACAAGAATTGAACGTAAAGCAGAATACAAAGAGTGGAAATGAACTTTGAAAGAATTGTGGACCACGAAGATGGGGTCAAACAGTGACAAACCGAAAGAAATCAAGAAAGTTGGTGATTTTCCATAGATTGTTTTTTCTTACAATGTTTGTGAATGTCATCACGAACTCTCACAGCCGGAGGTTATGCACCTTCCCAACTAGACCGCACAGATCTCGACAAAGTTATATGAATATTTTCTTGAAGCCGCACCCCTCGAGAGTAGTAATCAATCAGATAGTTACTACGGGAATTGACAGTACACAATCAGTTAGATGGCAATCAGGGACTATAAGTAGGACCCACCACTACAAGAGGTTGTGTGCACTTGTGACGCTGTTAGCGACGGAAATAAATTGGATTTTTATACTCTTCGGCATCATTATGACCGTCGCTAACAGCGTCGATACGGGAACGTCGCTATGAGCATCGCTATAACCGTCGCTATATGTGTCGCTATAGAAGTCGCTATATAGAAACGCCTATAGTGACGATCATAGAAAAGTTTACGGGCCACCGATAGCGATGTTCATAGCGACGCTGCAGAGCCTTATATAGCGACGCTTATAGGAGATTTTGTTTTTGGTGGCAGGGCATTCATTTTGGTGGTAGGGCATTGAATGCCCTACCACCCATCAACCATATTGAATGTTTCAGTAATTGAGTAAACCTAAATGAATCCAAGATAAGCCGAGATTCACCTTTGAAAGAAAGTGCAAGCTTAGATATAGACCCAAAGTAGTCACCCACAAGACAATATAACCATTAACTCCATCATCCATAGTATTGTTTGAATAATAAAGATACTAAACTGACAAAAGTAAATTGATGAAAGTAAATCAATAACAATTGTACACATCATAGGCAAAATCACTTGATTGTTAAACTTTGCAAACGTAATAGTTACAACACCATTGTCATTATTGAAAAAATATACATGGTTATAAACATCATCTCATGATACATATGCTATGATAAAAGGAAACTGATGCTCTCTAGCTACGGCTAGACTGACGTCGTGTAATCAGACGTCTCATCGCGTCCAAGCGACGTATCTATCGGATTCTGCAAAAAAAACAATAAGATAGTTTTCTGTAAGTATAAACATATAATTCATAAAACAATACAACAAATAGAAAAGAGTAAACCCTAATACTAACCATGCCGCTGTGAGAACTGAGAATGTCCATCAGGGCATTTAAGCCCTTCCTCCCTACGTACTCGCGCTCATACAGTGTGGGGTCACGTCCTCATCGACTACTGTCAAAACATACAAAGAATCCATTATGTTAGAATTCAAAAACCCCTAACCCTAAACTATCAAACCTAAAGAGAAATGCGAAAACACTTACAAAATCGGCCTCAAATGATGCCCACCCGCCGCTCCGCAAGTAGTGTGAGATCCCTGTCTCTACTCGCGCTTTGGCTGTGTCATAAAATCTAATATCTAACCAACCCAAATGATTTTATCATAATAAATTGATCACTTAATGTGGGAGAATAAACGGGAACAAGTGTTAAGATATAGATATGTGCTTATAGATCTATCTCAACACGTGGCCAATGGTAAAGGGGCCCAATGAGAGATGGTCTATCAAAGAGCAAGGCTAACCAATGGAGCATAAGACCTTAGGGTTAGCTTCATTGAAGACCTCCAATAATGTGTGTAAAAGTCCTTTGACCTTAGGTAAGCTAGGGCTGAGCTTGAGGCGGGAACCCGGCCCAAGCTCGAGGTGCTTGTCGTGCTTGAGGTGCTTGTCATGCTTGAGGTGCTTGATTAAGGTGCTCGAGGTGCTTTGACATGCTTGCCTGAGATGCTTGTGGGAATACACCCTAGTCCAAGTGCTTAGTCATGCTTGATGACTAAGGTGCTTGAGCACCAAAAGTCAAAAGATCCCTACAAGAGGGGGGGCGAGCCCTTTTCCTAGGGGCTAGAGAGAGAACACACACTCACACACACAAGGAAGGCCCAATCTTGAAGAGGCAACAAGGACACATGTCAGGCCCCTACCTATGTTACCTTCATGACATGCCTGAAACCTATTGGTTGGCCACCCAAGGGGTCCAATAGTAATTTAAGAGATTTAATTAATTGATTTAGAATTTATCTAGCCCTCTCTCTCAAAGGGGAAAGGGGGACACTTGTCTCAAGGCTACCCCTACTGCTTGTAATGCCTCCTGCTCATGATTGGCTAGGGCTCGAGGGGTCCAATGAGCTTCAAGCATGAGCTACAAGGAGGGGTCGACCCAAGCAAGATAGGGGGTTTCTTAGGGGGTATACTCATCCACACACACTCACAAACACTCTCATTGTGTGCTATGCAAAGTGCAAGAGCTCCCTCTCCAAGAAAGTAGAGGTTGAGAGCCTACACCAACACTCTTGGCTATGGAGTGCAAATCCAGCCAAGAGCCATGCTTCAATGCTTAAGCTTGCCATCTCCTTCTTTTTCATTACTATGCTATTATGTATGCTAGCAACAAGAGTATGATAAGTGAGGAACTAATTCTTTCTCCTAAGAAATGTTTCTTCTTCCTCTTCCCTACCCTCATTCCCTGCTAGCTCTCTCCACCTTTGAAGGTGTTTGAGGTCTTGGGACTGAGGCCTGGGATAGTTAAAGCTTTCTTCAAGTTTATGCTATGTTTGTGATGCATGAAGCTTTCCATCTTCATTGCATCACCTAGGTCACAAGCAACACAAAGACTGTATTGTAACAAGTCTCTCTTAATGGGAGAAATCATAATACAAATGCCTATTGGAGGGGGGACCGGCTCCACATAAATCCGGTCCTCAACTGTTGTCATGTTCTCTAAATTCTCTCTCTTGCAAAGGTATTGTTCATGCCAAGTTAACTAATTTCTATGATTATGTTGCTATCTTCAAATATGTTCACCCGTTATGCTCACAAAGTTATTTCTCAAGAGTACGCTCATTAATTTCCGCTACTCTCAAGTTAAATAGGCCAATTCCATTACATTGGTATCAGAGAATTTGGTTTCTCTTTTCTTGCTTAAGAAGAGAGGTCCTTAAGTAGCCTATAAATGGTTGATGTTGTTAATTATAATAGGGTAAGTAGAATTGGGATCTATTATCGGTTTTGTTGAGCCCACTATGTGGGGGATGGTGCACAGCTCGGGAGCTTTGGACTTAATAATGGAGTCTTTTTAGACTTGCCTACGGCTTTACCATTATTGAGCCATAAGAAGTCCGAAAGGAGCTAGCCCTTGGCAACTCTGCTATGTTAGACCTACTCCTCTACTCTCTATAATTAACCACTTTGAGCCGTGGGTGTAGATACTTAAGAGCCGGTTTTCAAAGGCTAAAAAGAGTGGCAACTAAGGTTTTGAATTGCCAAAGCATACACTAAGTACATACATAAATTTTGTTAAGATGGCTGACAATAATCAAGAGAGTAGAATTGTAACATTTAATGGCCTAATAACTTATGTGTAGCGGAAATTAGCATGAACATAGTGGTCATTTCATTAGAATAGATTCCTAATGAGAATTACAAGAGTGCCTGGGTGGAGAGAGCAACAAAAAGCATAACACCTAGTTAGATAGCATCGACAATACTTTCAAAAGAATGAGAAATTAAGCTAATGAAAACAATTGAGGACCGGATTTGCATGGAGCCGGTGCCCCCTCCAAAAGGCTTTGTATTATGGTTTCTTCCATCAAGAGAGGCATTGTACAATACAATTCTTTGTGTTCCTTCAAGACTAGCTAGTGCAATGAAGATGAAAGCTTCATGCACTAAGCAAAAAACTTAACAAAACACAACTTTAATTATCCCCGTTCTCAGACCCAAGACCTCACACACCTTCGAAGATGGTGAGAGCTAGCAGGGTATGAGAGTAGATTGAGAGGAAGAAGGAGTATCTTACGAGAAAGATGTACATCTCCTCGCATAATCACTCATATTAGCATAGCTTAGCTTAGTAATTAGCTTGGTAGAGGAGATGAGCATGCATTGAAGCTTGACTCTTGGTTGGATTTGCATCCACATGCCAAGAGAGTGTTGATGTAGGCTTCTATCTCACAAGCTTGGAGTAGGTGATGAGCTCTCCATTAAAGCTTGGGAAGAGATAATCTTCTTTGCTTCACACACAGACTGTGTGTGTGTGATTGTGCCTTGCAAAAATCAGCCCCCTCCCTCTCTTGGGCGAGCCCCCTTTCTATTTGCTCTTCCTGCAGCCTCATTGGCCCTCCCCAGGGCTAGCCTATCACCATTAAGCAGCATAAGTGATAGCCTTTTGACATGTGTCCCCCTTTCCCCTTTTGTGAGAGATTTAGGTAATTAAATAATTAAACTAAACTCTCATTG
The DNA here is from genome assembly GCF_014529385.1 of Adiantum capillus-veneris. Classification (NCBI taxonomy): domain Eukaryota; kingdom Viridiplantae; phylum Streptophyta; class Polypodiopsida; order Polypodiales; family Pteridaceae; genus Adiantum; species Adiantum capillus-veneris. The sequence goes on along the minus strand of NC_140937.1, from coordinate 28,049,689 downwards.
GACCCCTTTTGCCTCCTGGCCAATAGGAATCATGCAAGCCATTGGGCTACTGAATGCTCATTGGACCCCTTGGGAGACTGCCCAATAGTCTTCTAGGAGACTTAATTCTCATTGGTTCTTTTATTAAGTTTTTTTTAAAATTAATTAAACTAGATTTACTCTAGTTTAAATTTCATTGGTCCACCTCCAAGGCCATCCAATAGGAATTGGGCACACCTTGTGGGCATCTGGGCTAGGGAACTGACATGTGTCCCTAATTCCCCTTGTGTAAAGGGATCCTCTGTGTGTGTGTGTGTGTGTGTGTGACTTTGTCTCTCATCCCCTAGAAGAAGGGCTCACCCCCTCCCATGTAGGGATTGCAAAGACTTTTTTTTTGGTACACACAAAGCATCCAATTTCCCCTAGGTTTGACCTTTGGACACAACCTTTGAATTTTGGAACCTTAGCATTTTGGAAGTCTTAATGGGTTGAACCTTAGGGTCTTTTTAGCCCATTGTTGCACATGGCTCTTTTGCAGATGCCCCCCCCTTTGGATCCCTATTTTCCCTCCTTTGGATCCCTACTGTGGCCGGTCTGCTAGCTTAACCAATATTCTAGCTTTTTCTCCCTTGGCACTTTCCCACATTAAATGATCAGTTTAATATGACAAAATCATTTAGAAGAATTGGATATTGATTATTATGACATTACCTCTCTCTTGAAATCATAGTCATCCTCGACTATGGTGTAGAGAAGATAAAGCATGTTCATGAGTCCTTTTCTTAGCGGGTAGAGGATCCCTATGTTACCCTATGACATCATTCCACAATGGATGACTAGTCCATTTGGCGCTTGAGAGCCTGAGGCTGCCGCAAGCATGTCTGCACATTAGTCCTATCAGTCTTCCATAGTAGAGTGACAAGCTCTACTTGGTGCTTGGGAGACGTCGTCTCTGCAAACTTGATCTAACCATGCATACTACTTCATTTTTGTGCACAAATAAAGAAAAAGAGAGTCTTATAAGACAAAAACATTGTTCATTTTTAACATTTTGTACATTTGCTTACTCTTGGGAATTCTTATACTTAATAAGATATCATCGGATAGTCTTACCGCCTCTTAATACCTTGTCTTCATGTTGGAGAATGGACTCGGGCTGCAGCACCTCCTCTTGGTCCTCGATCTCCGGTGGGTCTTCAATAGTTGGTTCTTGAGGTGGCTCTCCTTTGTAAGGCTTTAATAGGCTCACATGGAAAGCATTGTGTATGAGCCAATGATTGGGCAACTTGAGTTCATAGGCCATCTCGTTGATTGGCCTAAGAATCTGGAAGGGACCATAGTACCTTTTTGCTAGTTTAGCATAGTACTTTTGGTGGCCCGTAGGATTCTTGCCCGTCGTGTGCCTTAATCGAGCCTTGGAAAACTTTAACAAGACCCAATCGTTTTCTTTAAAGGCTTGGGCTCTTCTGTGCTTGTCAGCAGCAGCCTTTTTCCTTTGTTGTGAGATAGAGATAGCATCCTTAATCTTTTGAAAAGATTCTTGTAGGTCTCGGCTATACTCATCTGCAGCGAAGATCTTCCCATGTACCTTAAGTAGCAAGGGACTTTTTGATATTCCTTTAATTACCTCGAAAGGTGCTTTTCCCGTTGAAGTATGTACAGTGTTATTGTAAGCATACTCCACTAAGGGTAAGTACTTCTCCCATTGGGATCTTTGATCTACTTCCGTTACATAGGCTTTTAGTAGATCGAGAATGGTTAGGTTAGATATTTCACTTTGGCCATCCGTTTGTGGATGATAGGCCGAAGAGAAGTTTAGCCTTGTCCCTAAATTCTCAAAGAGACCCTTCGAGAAATTACTGGTCATTCTAGGATCTCTATCCGACACTATGGACATTGGCAAGCCATGGTACTTGAAAAATTGTGAAATGAAGAGGGTTGCCATTTGATGGGCTTTGATAGTCTTTTTGACAGGTATAAAATGAGCTTGTTTACTGAACCTGTCTACTATCGTCCATATTCCCGTATTCCCATGGATAGAATTAGGCAATCCAAAGATAAAATCCATGGATATGCTCTCCCATGGTGAATTAGGGATTGACAAGGGTTGAAGCAATCCAAGTTGCTTCCCTCTATCAAATTTTGTCTTTTGGCATACCACACATTTAGAAACATACTCTTGTATGTTCACTTTCATGGTAGGCCAATAGAAATATGTTTCAATTCCCTTTAAGGTAGACTGAATCCCTCTATGCCCCGCATAAGGTGGAGCATGAGATTCATACATTACTTTCTCACGTAGTGAGTTATTAACGCATAGTCTATTGCCATAGAGAAGATAACCATCTTGTAAGGTAAATGGTTCTTCTTTCTTCCCCAATGCAAGGGCTGAAATCACATCTCTAAAATCGGGATCAATAGCATACTCATCTATCATTGAAGATAGATCATTGTGAGTTGCTATGGAAACCACATTCACTCTCGGCCGTCTTGAGAGTGCATCGACTACTTGATTATGCTTGCCAGCAATGTGAGCAATATGAAAATGAAATTGCAAAAGGAAATTTGCCCACCTCATTTGTTTGTCGGAGAGCTTGGTCTGCGTCATGAAGTACTTAAGACTTTGGTGATCCGTTCGCAGAATGAAAGGAGTCCCCAATAAATAGTGCTTCCATGAGTCTAAGGCAAGTAGAACTGCAAGGAGTTCCTTTTCGTATATGCCTAGAGTTTGAGCCTTTGACTCTCATAGCCTATGGCGTGCCCTTCTTGAAGCAAGAGAGCTCCAAGGTAATCACCACAAGCATCACATTGGACCTCAAATGGTTTTGAGAGATCCGGTAGTGTAAGCATAGGTTGAGAGATAAGCTTTTCAAAAGCATTGTTCTCCTTAGCAGACCATGTATACCTAACGCTTTTCTTTGTTAGGTCATGTAATGGTCCCGCAATTTGTGAGAACTTTTCTATGAAGCGTCTATAGTATGCACACATACCTATAAAGCTTCTTAGTTCATGAAGATTCCTTGGTTTAGGCCATCCATTTATTACCTCTAACTTTGATGGATCCATTTGGATGCCATCTTGAGAGATAATATGACCTATATACTGAATCTCTTGCAAGAAAAATTCACTTTTCTTTCGATTAACATAAAGTTTATTCTCTCTCAAAACTTGAAATATTACCTGGAGGTGTTGCTTGTGTTCCTCCAATGAATTAGAGTAGATGATAATATCATCAAAGAACACTCCAGTGAAGGTTCGATGATGCCTGAATAGCTTCTCCATCAAGCGGTTGAATGTGGCTGGTGCATTGGTCAAGCCAAAAGGCATGACAATGTATTCGTAAAGACCAAATGTGGTGCAAAATGCGGTCTTTACAATGTCTTCATCAACTATCCTTATTTGATGATAGCCACTTTTTAGTTCAATCCTACTGAAGTAGGTCGATCCTTGTAGCTTATCAAATAGGTCTTCTACCCGTGGAACGGGAAACCTATTTTTGATAGTGATCCTATTTAGTGCTCTATAGTCGACACACATACGATATGTGCCATCTTTCTTTTGCACTAGTAGCACAGGTGAGCAAAATGGAGATGAGCTTGGCCTAACCATACCCTTCTCAACTAACTCATGCACTTGCCGCATAATCTCCTCTTGTTGAGCTTGAGAAACTCAATAAGGAGGTTTTTTAGGTGGTGAAATTCCTGGAAGAAGTTCAATTGCATGGTCATCATTACCTCGTTTAGGAGGTAGCTCACAAGGATGTCGTCAATAAAAACATCTTGAAACCCCTTGAGAAAATTGGATAACTCTAATTCCTTTTGGTTGCTTTTATTTAATTTTGCTAAAGCATTAGGTTCATTTTGAGAATCTTTAAGAAAAATCATGTACACGGAAATAGAGCTCTTTATTGACTTGTTGAAAGTTAGTGTATGTACAATGGGGATGGTGTTACCCATTTCCTTAGCATCTATATACATGTGTTTTTCCCTGAACTTAAAGGATATTCTCCTTTCAGGAAATTTAACATCGGCAGCCAGGCGTTCAAACCATGGTGCCCCTAGGATTACATCCTCATGCTTGAGAGGAGAGATAAAGAAGTCCTCTTTGTCCACATAGCCTTGGACATGAAGCCTCAATTTCCCAATTAAGGGAGTGACTGAAGCTTCTTTCTCCTTGAAGGCACTGTCTGCGGGTAGGACATATCCCATCTCGTAGGATTGTATGCCTAGCTTGGTGGCTAACTCCATAGATATAAAATTGTGAGTAGAACCAGGGTCAAAGAGAATAAAAGCATCATGTTATCTTACCTTTCCTCAAGCATGGCATAGAGGAGATCCTTTGTGGTGAGTTTCATGAGTCTCCTCCTCTTGGATTTCAACCAAAGAAGCTCTAGGAGGATCTTGGCAGTTGTTCTTTTGGGGACTGTCGTGGTACGCATGCCCTTGTTCGCCGCACTTGAAACACCGGTTATCCTTACGATAACGCTCAAGCTCTTCAGGAGAGAGTTTATTCTTACCTTTGTAAACTCCCTTCTCTTTAGCTTTGTTGGAGTTGCCCTTAGGAGACTTTTGGACATTGTCCTTCCCCTTAGGCTCATTGGAACCCTTGTTTTCCGGGGGCTTATTATTTATTTTAGCCCCCGTTTGGAAATTGATTCGAGAGGCCACCATATTGTGGTGTATTACCGCCGATATGGTACGTGGCCTTTGGGAGTTGACATACTCCGCCATTTCGTCGGTTAAGCCCGCACAAAACTGTTGCTTTTTCTCTCCAAAAGCCAACTTCTTGAAGACAGTGGCTTTGAGTTGTAAGTCCCAAAACTTTTCTACATATTTGTGGATGGATTCATTGGAAGAGAGCTTTAAGCTTCGCCATTCGGTTAGTACTTTGTCTTTGGCATCGGTGGCCAAAAACTACTTCATAATGGAGGCTCTTAAAGTTTTCCATGTTCGTGGAGCTTCACCGTTGGCTCGTAGGCTAGACCACCATTGTGTGGCGGACTTTTGAAAGTGCATAGCTACATGGCATAGCTTAGAGGACTCTGGAAGCCCTCATCTCCAAACGCCGCATCGAATTGTTGGATAAAGGCTAAGACTTTGTCCGTAGCACCAAAGGTACCATCATAGGTAAGGAAAGAGATGCTCTTCCCTCCCTCTTTCAATTTCTTCAGCTTGGATGACCTCTTCCATGCGGCATAGGATTTCCTATGGCCTCTTCTTTTTGATGGTTCAAATGTTGCACCATCACTTTCTTCAGAAGGTGAAGAATTTGAAGAAGGTGGAGAAGAGGGTGACCTCTTTCTCGCCTTTTTCTTGTCTTGACCTTTGTCGTCTTCACCATAGCTTTCATAAGAGGAAGAGGATGAAGGAGATGGAGAAGAGGGTGTCCTCTTTCTCGCCTTTTTCTTCTCTTGCTTTTTATCATCCCTCTTTGAATTATGGCGTGGAGAAGAGTGTGATGGTCTTCTCCACTTTGGTGGTAATGGAGAGCGTTTAGCCTGCCGTCTTCCCTGAGCCATCTCCATCGAGGTGGCGGGAGACTCGCTTCTTTCTTGTTCCTTCGGTGGAGGCTCTTGAGTTCTCCTTTGAGAAGGAGATGCATCATCAAGAAGTAAATTCTTGAGCCCTTCATATGGATTCTCTTCTTCTTCTCGAATCGGAGAGAGACCTCTTTTGGTAGTCTCACAAGGAGGCTTCCTAGGTGTTCTCTCGTCATGGTGATGAGCTTGGAGAATCCCATGAGCACGGAGCTGCCGTTGCACTTCACTTTGGAGAGATGGATTGCCCATGGCTTGTTGAAGCCTAGAAACAAGATAGTTAACAAGAATTGAAGCATCATTAGTAGCTTGCTCATGAGAAAAATCAAATTTATCAACATTAATTTCACTCTCTTTACTATTGTCATCCATTCTAACAACTTTTAGGTGTAAACTTTTTAGGTGTACTTTGGCACTTCAAGCCCTAGTTGCTACTCCTCTTTACCCCTTTAGAAAAAGCACTCAAGCTACTGTACCCGCGACTCGAATACCATTAATTGCAAGGAATAGAAGAGAGGGTCTTTCGACACCAAAACAACACCGGCTCCTGTCAAGCTTCTAATAGCTCATTAGTGGTTAAGCCATAGGCAAGCCCCGTCGGACTCCACTATTAAGACCATAGCTCTCGACGGTGATGCCCCGTTAACTGCATGAAGGCAGGCGCAATGCAAGGCTAAAAAAATCCCTATTCTATTTACTCACAAGCAATTAATAATACCAACCATTTGTAGCTAGCTTGAGGACCTCCCTTCTTGAGCAAGAAAAGAGAAACCTTTCTATTTGCTCTTCCTGCAGCCTCATTGGCCCTCCCCAGGGCTAGCCTATCACCATTAAGCAGCATAAGTGATAGCCTTTTGACATGTGTCCCCCTTTCCCCTTTTGTGAGAGCTTTAGGTAATTAAATAATTAAACTAAACTCTCATTGGACCCCTTTGCCTCCTGGCCAATAGGAATTAGGCAAGCCATTGGGCTCCTGAATGCTCAATGGACCCCTTGGGAGACTGCCAAATAGTCTTCTAGGAGACTTAATTCTCATTGGTTCTTTTATTAAGTGTTTTTTTAAATTAATTAAACTAGATTTACTCTAGTTTAAATTTCATTGGTCCACCTCCAAGGCCATCCAATAGGAATTGGGCACACCTTGTGGGCATCTGGGCTAGGGAACTGACATGTGTCCCTAATTCCCCTTGTGTAAAAGGATCCTCTGTGTGTGTGTGTGTGTGTGTGACTTTGTCTCTCATCCCCTAGAAGAAGGGCTCACCCCCTCCCATGTAGGGATTGCAAAGACTTTTTTTTTGGTACACACAAAGCATCCAATTTCCCCTAGGTTTGACCTTTGGACACAACCTTTGAATTTTGGAACCTTAGCATTTTGGAAGTCTTAATGGGTTGAACCTTAGGGTCTTTTTAGCCCATTGTTGCACATGGCTCTTTTGCAGATGCCCCCCCCTTTGGATCCCTATTTTCCCTCCTTTGGATCCCTACTGTGGCTGGTCTGCTAGCTTAACCAATATTCTAGCTTTTTCTCCCCTGGCACTTTCCCGCATTAAATGATCAGTTTAATATGAGAAAATCATTTAGGAGAATTAGATATTGATTATTATGACAAGAATGAACATTGATAGCTTTGATTTTGCACATGAAGGTGCTAATGATGATGCTCCCATGTTTGTGAATTATCTTGTCACTAGGTTGCAACAAGCTATGGGCAACCCTGCTTTGCAAGCCGAAGTTACTCAACAACTTCGTGATTATTAAATTTCCCTTCCTCTCCAAGAGGAGAGAGAGCTTAGGAGGCCTCTTGAAGAGACCCCCAAAAGAAGACTCTCTCCCATTCGAGAGGAGGAATCCAAAGAGCAAGAAAGCAATGAAAGTCTAAGTTCCTCTGAAGATGTGCCTCCACGAAGACGGCGGTCTAGACGATCGCCTACTCCTCCCAAGAGGAAAAGATCAACACATAGTCCTTCTCCTCATCACTCTGAAAGGAAAGAGAGGAAACAAAGGAAGAAAAGGGCTAGGAAGAGGTCACCCTCTTCTTCTTCTTCTTCACCTTCCTCCTCTTCTGACGAAAGTTATGGCTATTCTCCTAGAGAATACAAGAGGGGAGGACATCGCAAATCATTTCCTGCATGGCGAAGGTCACAAAAGCTAAAGAAGTTCAAGGAGGGAGGAAAGAGTATTTCTTTTCTCACCTATGATGGCACCTTTGGTGCTACCGACAAAGTGTTGGCCTTCATCTAGCAATTTGATGCGGCCTTTGGAGATGAGGGATTCACAGAGTCCTCCAAGCTACGCCATGTAGCTATGCACTTCCAAAAATCAGCTCGTCAATGGTGGGCTAGCCTTCGTGGAAATGGTGAAGCCCCAAAGACATGGAAAACTCTACGAGTTTCCATCATGAAGCAATTCCTTGCAAGCGATGCAAAGGACAAAGTGCTTACCGAATGGCGCAGCTTGAAGCTCCTCTCCCATGAGTCTATCCACAAATATGTAGACAAGTTTTGGGATTTACATCTCAAGGCTACTGTCTTTCAAAAGATAGATTTTGCCAAGAAAAGGCAACAATTCTGTGCGGGATTACCTGAAGAGATGGCCGAATACATCAACTCTCAACGGCCTGATACTATTACCGAAGTAATCCATCACACCATGGTTGCTTCACTCATCAATTTCCATCAAGGGGCTAGACGTAATGTCAAGCCCATGGAAAACAAAGAAAAAAATGATGCAAAGGGGAAAACCAATGCTCAAAATAATTCCCAAGTCACTTCCAACAACAACAACAACAACAACAACAACAATCGGTCCAAGGAGAAGGGAGTTTACAAAGGTAAAAACAAACACTCTCCTGAAGAGCTTGAAGCTTTTCGCAAGAACCATAAGTGTTTCAAGTGTGGGGAGCAAGGACATGGCTATCGTTCTTGCCCCAAGAAGAATACTCGCAATGAGACTCCTAGGGATTCCACCATCAAAGCTCCAAAAGAGGATGCTCATTGCAAAGGATCATCACTCTCCTATGCTTGGGGAAAGGTAAGAGAGCATGATGCCTTCATCTTGTTTGACCCTGGCTCTACTCTCAACTTCATATCAATGGAGTTGGCCACCAAGTTGGGCATTCAAGCTTTTGAGATGGGAGATATATTAGTGGTTGATGCAGCTTTCAAGGGACAACAAGCCTCCGTTACTCCCTTGATTGGGAAGTTGAGGCTTCATGTCCAAAGCTATGTCGACAAAGAAGACTTATTCATCTCTCCTCTCCAACATGAGGATGTTATCCTAGGGGCACCATGGTTTGATCACATGGCTGCCAACATGAAGTTCCCTGAAAGGAAAATCTACTTCACCTACAAGGGAAAGAACATGTATATAGATGCTAGTGAGCGTGGTCGCACTATTCCACTTGTAAATACTCTTGCTTTTGATAAGTCAATGAAGATCTCAGTTTCTGCGTACATGATTTTTGTCAAAGAGTCTCTAAAAGATACTAATGTTTCATCAAATGTAAATAATGGGAATCAAGAAGAGTTAGACTTGTCTAATTTTCTAAAAGGATTCCAAGATGTGTTCATCGATGATATCCCTATGGACTTACCTCCAAAACGAGGGGATGATGACCATCTTATTGAGCTCCTTCATGGAACCTCACCACCTAACAAGCCTCCTTATCGAGTCTCACAACCTCAACAAGAGGAGATCATAAGGCAAGTACAAGAACTGGTAGACAAAGGGATGGTGATGCCTAGTTCCTCTCCCTTTTGTTCTCCAGTCCTTTTAGTGCAAAAGAAAGATGGTACATACCGTATGTGTGTAGACTATCGAGCACTAAACCATATCACTATCAAAAACACATTTCCCGTACCTCGGGTAGAAGATCTGTTTGATAAGCTACAAGGCTCTACCTACTTCAGTAGGATTGACCTTAAGAGTGGCTATCATCAAATAAGGATAGTGGATGAAGATATCTTAAAGACCGCGTTTCGCACAACGTTTGGTCTTTATGAATATCTAGTCATGCCTTTTGGCTTGAGTAATGGACCAGCTACGTTCAATCGTTTGATGGAGAAAATTTTTAGACCATATCGCAAATTCACTGGAGTGTTCTTTGATGATATCATCATCTACTCCAAGTCTTTGGAGGAACATAAGCAACATCTCCAAGTGATTTTTCAAGCATTGAGGGAGAACAAGCTTTATCTCAACCAAAAGAAAAGCGAATTCTTCCTTCAAGAGATTCAATACCTAGGTCATATTATCTCTAAAGATGGTATCCAAATGGATCCATCAAAGTTAGAGGTAATAAAAGCATGGCCTAACCCAAGAAATCTACATGAGCTAAGAAGCTTTGTTGGTATGTGTGCATATTATAGACGCTTCATAGCAAAATTCTCTCAAGTAGTAGGACCACTACACGACTTAACTAAGAAGAACGTTAAGTTTGTATGGACTGCTAAGGAGAAAAATGCTTTTGAAAATCTCAAAGAGAAGATTACTTCCCAACCAGTCCTCGTGCTTCCGGATCTCTCAAAGCCATTTGAGGTCCAATGTGATGCTTGTGGTGATTGCCTTGGAGCAGTTTTGCTTCAAGAAGGGCATGCCATAGCATATGAGAGCCAAAGGCTCAATATTGATGAACGAGTCTTGGGCATTTATGAGAAAGTGCTTTTAGCTGTTCTACATGCCCTAGACACATGCAAGCACTACCTATTGGGGACTCCATTTATCCTACGAACCGACCACCAAAGTCTCAAGTATTTCATGACGCAAACCAAGCTTTCCGACAAACAAATGAGGTGGGAAAATTTTCTTTCGTAATTTAATTTCCATATTGCTCACATAGCTGGTAAGCACAATCAAGTAGCCGATGCACTTTCACGAGTGAGATAGCCAATCTTACGATACTCGATTTACTCAAGACTTATGTTACCGAAGTAGATCAATGCTCACAATGGGAAAAGTACTTACCTCTTGTAGAGTATGCTTACAATAATACTGTACATACTTCTACGGGAAAAGCACCTTTTGAGATCATTGAGGGAAGACCTAAAAGTCCCTTGCTACTCAAAGTACATGGGAAGATCTTCGCCGCCGATGAGTATAGCCGTGACCTACAAGAATCTTTTCAAAAGATTAGGGAGGCTATATCCATCTCTCAACAAAGGCAAAAAGATGCTACTGATAAGCACAGAAGAGCCTTAATGTTCAAAGAAAATGATTGGGTCTTACTCAAGTTTCCTAAGGCTCGATTAAGGAAAACGATGGGCAAAAATCCTACGGGCCATCAAAAGTATTATGCTAAACTAGCAAAAAGATACTATGGTCCTTTCCAAATCTTGAAGCCCATCAATGAGACGGCTTATAAACTCAAGTTGCCCAACCATTGGCTCATACACAATGCCTTTCATGTAAGCCTACTTAAGCCCTATAAAGGAGAGCCACCAACTGAACCAATTATTGAAGACCCTCCCGAAGTTGAAGACCAAGAAGAGCTGCTACAACTCGAAGCCGTCCTTCGGCATGAAGACAAGGTACTACGACATGGTAAGATTATCCGACAGTATCTTATTAAGTTCAAAAATTATCCTTTTGAAGATGCTAGATAGATGCAAGGAGTACAGCTTAAGGATATTATGAACCTTGTCAATGCTTACAATGCTACATTAGAGTAACCAAATGTACAAATTTCTTTTAAATGACTCATGTTTTTGTCTTATAAGACTAGTCCTCTTTTTAATTGTGCACAAATTTAACTAGTATGCATGCTTAGAATCATGTTTGTGATGACGACGTCTCTCAAACACCAAGTAGAATTTGTCACTCTACTTTGGGAGAATGACATGGACTAAAGAGCAGACATTCTTGCGGCAGCTATGTCTCCCAAGCACCAAATGGATTAGTCATCCATCTTGGAAAGATGTCGTAGGGTAAAAAGGGATCCTCTACCCGCTAAGTAAGATTGACTAATGACTAAGGCTTTATCTCTTCTACCTCATAGTCGAGGACGACTATGATTTCAAGAGAGAGGTAATGTCATGAAATCTAATATCTAACAAACCCAAATGATTTTCTCATATTAAATTGATCACTTAAAATGGGAGAATAAACGGGAACAAGTGTTAAGATATAGATATGTGCTTATAGATCTATCTCAACACGGGGCCAATGGTAAAGGGACCCAAATGAGAGATGGTCTATCAAAGAGCAAGGCTAACCAATGGAGCATAAGACCTTAGGGTTAGCTTCATTGAAGACCTCCAATAATGTGTGTAAAAGTCCTTTGACCTTAGGTAAGCTAGGGCTGAGCTTGAGGCGGGAACCCGGCCCAAGCTCGAGGTGCTTGTCGTGCTTGAGGTGCTTGATTAAGGTGCTCGAGGTGCTTTGACATGCTTGCCTGAGATGCTTGTGGGAATACACCCTAGTCCAAGTGCTTAGTCATGCTTGATAACTAAGGTGCTTGAGCACCAAAAGTCAAAAGATCCCTACAAGAGGGGGAGGCGAGCCCTTTTCCTAGGGGCTAGAGAGAGAACGCACACTCACACACACAAGGAAGGCCCAAGCTTGAAGAGGCAACAAGGACACATGTCAGGCCCCTACCTATGTTACCTTCATGAGATGCCTGAAACCTATTGGTTGGCCACCCAAGGGGTCCAATAGTAATTTAGGAGATTTAATTAATTGATTTAGCATTTATCTAGCCCTCTCTCTCAAAGGGGAAAGGGGGACACTTGTCTCAAGGCTACCCCTACTGCTTGTAATGCCTCCTGCTCATGATTGGCTAAGGCTGGAGGGGTCCAATGAGCTTCAAGCATGAGCTACAACGAGGGGTTGACCCAAGCAAGCTAGCGGGTTGCTTAGGGGGTATACTCACCTACACACACTCACAAACACTCTCATTGTGTGCTATGCAAAGTGCAAGAGCTCCCTCTCCAAGCAAGTAGAGGTTGAGAGCCTACACCAACACTCTTGGCTATGGAGTGCAAATCCAACCAAGAGCCATGCTTCAATGCTTAAGCTTGCCATCTCCTTCTTCTTCATTACTATGGTATTATGTATGCTAGCAACAAGAGTATGATAAGTGAGGAACTAATTCTTTCTCCTACGAAATGTTTCTTCTTCCTCTTCCCTACCCTCATTCCCTGCTAGCTCTCTCCACCTTTGAAGGTGTTTGAGGCCTTGGGACTGAGGCCTGGGATAGTTAAAGCTTTCTTCAAGTTTATGTTATGTTTGTGATGCATGAAGCTTTCCATCTTCATTGCATCACCTAGGTCACAAGGAACACAAAGACTGTATTGTAACAAGTCTCTCTTAATGGGAGAAATCATAATACAAATGCCTATTGGAGGGGGGACCGGCTCCACATAAATCCGGTCCTCAACCGTTGTCATGTTCTCTAAATTCTCTCTCTTGCAAAAGTATTGTTCATGCCAAGTTAACTAATTGCTATGATTATGTTGCTATCTTCAAATATGTTCACCCGTTATGCTCACAAAGTTATTTCTCAAAAGTAATCTCATTAATTTCTGCTACTCTCAAGTTAAATAGGCCAATTCCATTACAGGCTGCCTCCTTTTGTTGCTTCCGCTTATCGGGATTCTCGCGTGCTGCTTTCTTCTCATTCTTCCAATCTTCTTTAGCCAGCCAATCTGGTATGTTCCACCCATGATTAATTTCTTTTTGTACTTCGAAATGCTTGTGCTTGCAGTATTGCATTTGAACCTTCATCAGGTCTTCATTGAAGCTCTCATCCCATGTTGAAACGGAAAACTCGTCATGTAGCATGCTAATGACTCTGTTTCTTAAATCACTTGGTACTTCACTCCAAGTGTTTAGTATGTAGTGTCTAAACACTTGAGAGCAAAGACCGCGCATGCGTGAGATCACCTTCTTGCCTTCATCATCTAAGATGATGCCGCCGCTGAAGTCGATAGAGTAAGGCAAGCCCTCTCGCCAGTGACGCATGAACTTGGGTGTCCCGACAGGGGTCTCTAGCGGCATGTCCATGGGGGTACGGACGTCACCAGGAGTCTCTACTGGAGTTTGGGCCCCAAAGCGAGGAGTGTCGACTGGAGTGACTCCTGGAGGAGTAGCTAGTGGTGTGTAGCTGCTAGGAATGGTCGTCAGTCGCGCAAAACCTGGTGTAGATGGCAATGCCATGGCTAGTTTGGGGGCGGGGAAAGAAGGGGAGGGTAAAGAGCCTCGTCGAGCACGAGACGGTGTCGAGGCATCGGCGGCGGCATCCCCACAACAACAGCCACCTCCACCACTAAAGCGCCGATGCCTAGACGAGTGTGAAGATCGTCTCGTCGACACCGAAGCTGCGGAGTGCGCTGAATGCTCCGAACCAGAGGGAGATGCTAATTTCTAAAGGAGTAGGAATGCGTGATGGTGCTCCAGAGCAATGACGCTCCACGTACCACTATCTGTGTTGGGGTGACAAAGAAGAAAGAAACTCATCATCATCCATACCTGCATTAAACACACGAACATTTAATCTTAATCTTGAATGAATGGAGAAGAAAACATGGACAAGTAGAGAAAGAGAGAGAGAGAGAGGACTCATAAGGGGGAGGGCGCCCTCCTGTGTAGAGATATTTTGTTGAATTTCTTTGAATTTGTAAAAGCACTGTGCTTTGGGTGCGATGGACACTGAAGCTGCATCGCAAAGGTCTGCTCATAGAAGTTGCTTGCCCCACCACTAAATCTAATTGATCGGGTGAAAGAGACGCTGAGAAGTAGTAGTAGTGCTTCTTAGTGTCTCTTTCACCCGATCAACTAGATCTAGCAGTGGGACGAGCAACATCTATATTGAGCAGACCTTCGCGATTGTAGCTTCAGTCTCCATCGCACTCGGAGCGTAGTTCTCGTCGTTCATGCTTGTGAGAACATACCTAAAGCATACGTACCTGGAGTGGATGCAAAGACCATTAAATACAATGACACAATGACGCATATAGAGAGAAATGGACAAAAAGCCACGTGAATACAATTTATATTATAAAACGGAGCAAAATTGTTCAAATACAACGTTTATGGCTTTAAGAGGTCTCTCTCTCATCCTCGCATAACTCAACATAACTTCCTATATTCATATAGATCTCTCTGTTTAAAAAGATGTCCTCCGTTTCATTTTGTAGATCCTCTGCATGCACCCCGTAGAGAGTAGCAGCTATGACCCTTGGAATCCTCATCTTGCATCACTAATTTATGTGTAGGCTCAATTTGCTCTTCCATTGGCTGATCATGACAACTTACTATATGGCAGCAACTGTCGAACATGCAGGTGGAATTGCTGGTCTGCATGGACTGTCGAGGTTGTGAGCACAGGAAATTTTCTCATGTAGGAAAACGGAGTCTTTTTCAGTGTTTTTCATATAAGCAAGTGTTTTTCATACAATGCTTAACATCATGAGATTTTGCTCGAGAGGCACTCCATACCTAGCTAGGTACGATTGGGGGTAGGGGACCACCGGGCCAGTGGTCCCCTATCCCCTGTCCCCAATCGTACCTAGGCCGGTGGTCCCTTGTCCCCAAATATCGTACCTAGCTAGGTATGCGGTGCCTCCCTCACAGAAGCTCATGATGTTAGAGGTAAGTCACAATTAGTACTAGTTCACGCATGACATGCAGCATGGGGCAAGTATGCATTGCATGATATCCTTAATCTTAACTATTTCTCTAACCGCCAGCATTAAGCCAATCTTCTGCAGGACTTGTTGTTTATGATCATGATGTACAATCATGATAATATACTACACGAGTTCAGCAGGACTTGTTGTTTAAGATCTTTAAAATCTATTAATTCATCAAAAAAAGAGGGTTCAATCTTTTAATGTCTACATTTTAACGTAGGGGTTTTGCATGTTTGGAGAAGAGGCCTACTACATTCATGGTCAATGCCTATATTTGTGGGTACAAGAAATATACATACCCACGTCTACATGATAGTGCATGTAGTGGACAAAACCCCTTTGCCTCTTCTCTAGCTGTAGCATTTCACACCAACTTAACATCTTTTCACAGTAGATCTTTGTTCGAGGGATTACTTAGCACATTACATGTTGGCCTCCAATCTGAGTATCATGCCGTTGAAAGCTTTCTAGCTTAAGGTCGCATCCGTAGAGAGGAAAAGAGGGATCACCGTTCGTCTAACTCTAATTTCTTTACCGTAATTTCGAAGGTAGACTCTAATATAAGAACTCAATCCAAAATCTAATCTTAACTCTACCCTAATTGAACATGTAGTGATTTGTGGTTATTTGAATATGTTTAGTGTGTGAGTTAATAGGTGTCAGATTTTGATGGGAATATACATATTGTTGTGTAACGAGTATTTGCTCTTTGGGCAAAGTGCACCTTCATTGACATACACAAAAATTTAACCTAAATCTAAAAAAAGCTAGTCCATCGAACATAAATCTAGATCTAATTTAATCTTAAACTCAAAATAAACCTAAATCTAATTTAATCTAACGTAAATCTAAATCTAACGTAAATAAACCTAAATCTAATCTAACGTAAATCTAACTCAAAATAAACCTAAATCTAATCTAATCTAACCTAAATAAACCTAAATCTAATCTAACCTAATCTTAAACTCAACATAAACATAAATCTAAATGTAATCTAAGATAATCTAATTTAAATTTTAACATAATCTCTTTCTCTCTTTGTTTTCTCCCCTTACCTCTCTCTTTCGTCTTCTCCCTCTCTCTCTCTCTCTCTTTCTTTTGTTTTTTATTCTCTCTCTCTCTTTCTCTTTGTTTTCTCCTCTCTCTCTCTCTCTCTCTCTCTCTCTCAATGTGTGTGTGCGTATGCATTCTTTGTTTATGCATGTGATCTCTCTCTCTCTCTCTCTCTCTCTCTCTCTCTCTCTCTCTCTCTCTCTCTCTCAAAAACACAATGTGTGTGTGTGTGTGTGTGTGTGTGTGAGAGAGAGAGAGAGAGAGAGAGAGAGAGAGAGAGAGAGAAAGATGTGAGAGAGACAGAGAGAGAGAGGGAGAGAGAGAGAGAAAGAGGGGAAGGAAACACGAGAGAGACGAGAGGGAAGGAGCATACCTGGCTCTCCTTCCTCTCCTCGTGTATGTGTGTGTGTGTGTGTGTGTGTGTGTGGAGAAGAAAGAGAGAGAGGGAGAGCACGGGCTGTAAAGAATGAGGATGCAAGAGAGCTACACAAGACAAGCACAAAGCACACAGAGATGGAAAGCTTCTTCTTCTTCTTCACAGAAAAGAGAGTACAAAATGACTAAGTGCTAAAGCTGAAAAGTAGCACATATGTACATGCGGTCACTAAGTGTGAACTCGCTAGAAGCGTACTAGGCTGGCACTATAAGTGTAGTCCAGCTGTAGAATCACTGGCAGAGATCCTCTGTGTCGGTCACCTAACGCGCCAGTGAGTAAATGCCGTAAGCGGCCAAGACCCGTAGTGGATGCCAGCTCAAGGTGTAGAGCTCGACATCTCAACACTCCCCCTCGAGCTCTGCATGTCGCAGAGTCCAAGCATAGTCCGAAAACGTCGAAGCTTCTCAGCTCCGAGGGCCTTGGTAAAGATATCCGCTATCTGCTCCTCTGTGCTGACGTAGACCAAGTCGATGTCGCCCGCCAACACTCGCTCTCGAACGTAGTGGTAATGGACCTCTATGTGTTTGGTCCTGGCATGGAGCACTGGGTTCCTAGCCAACTGCATGCTGCTGACGTTGTCACAATGGATGAAAATCTGCTGGTCCACCTGCACTCCCAAGTCCTCAAGTAATGTGCGTAGCCAAGCTACCTCGCACGCCGCAACTGCTGCACCTCTGTACTCGGCCTCTGTGCTCGATAAAGCAACCGTAGGCTGCTTTTTGCTGCTCCAAGTAACAGCAGCACTCCCAAAAGAGAACATGAAGCCACTCGTAGATCTCCTATCAACAATGCTACCTGCCCAATCTGCATCTGTATACCCATACAATGCTAATGGTGCATCTGCTGCATAGAACAATGCGTAGTCAAGAGTACCTTGCACATACCTAAGTGTGCGTCGTACTCCATCCAAATGTGGCTTCCTCGGAAGTTGCATGAACTGACTCTCCAAGCCTACTGTGTAGCTCAAGTCTGGCCTCGTGATAGTCAAGTAGATTAGACTACCCACAATCTTCCTGTACATGTTGACATCCTCAACAACATCACCCTTCTCTGCACTCAGCTTTGCATTCACATCCAAGGGAATAGAAATTGGCTTACAATCAGCCATACCATACTTTGACAACATGTCCAAAGCATACTGTCTCTGTGATAGCCATACACCCTCTGGAGTCCTGATCACTTCAATGCCAAGAAAGTAGCGCAACTCGCCTAAATCTTTCATTTCAAACTCTTGTTTGAGAAGACCCTTCACATGGTCAATCTCCATAGCATTGTCACCAACAATAATAAGGTCATCTACATATATGGTAATGACCACAATCCCCACATCACTCTCACGTACATAGAGTGAATGATCAGCATGAGCTCTCCTAAAACCAATACTGACAAGATACTTGGCAATCCTGTCATACCATGCTCTAGAGCCCTGCTTCAAACCATACAAAGCTTTGAGAAGTCTGCATACATAATCTGGGTAACTTGGATCGACATAACCAGGTGGATGATCCATATACACTTCCTCTTGCAACTCACCATTCAAGAAGGCATTCTTTACATCCATTTGATGCATAATCCATCCTCTAGATGCAGCCACTGCTATGACAGCTCTCACTATCGTCATCTTTGCCACTGGAGCAAAGGTCTCCTCATAGTCTATGCCATACGTCTGTGCATAACCCTTTGCGACCAGCCTTGCCTTGTGACGCTCAATGTTACCATCAGCCTTATGCTTGGTTTTATACACCCATTTACAGCCAATAGCTTTCTTGCCACTTGGCAATGGCACCAACTCCCATGTGTCATTTGCTTCCAATGCAGCCATCTCTTCATTCATTGCATCATCCCAATGCACATTTCCAACTACATCCTCAAAACATGTGGGCTCCACATCCTGTATCACCTTAGCCATGTAGGCTTGGTGATGCGCTAGATACCCATCATAAGTCAATTTTTGAACTGGATTTCTGACTCTATTAGATCTGCGCGGTCCAGGGTCACTCCTTTGCCCTCTAGCATCTTCTTGTACTTTCCTTACACCAGGTGTCCTGACAGCCGGAATTCCAAATTCCTCATCAATACTTTGTTCAGAACCATCTGAATCCATGTCTACATGTGAAAAACCTGATGATGCATCAACCATAAAGGGAGGTTCATCAACCTTTTCCTTTCCTTTTCGTGATACATTCCCTGTACCTGTTGGTGGAGTAACCTGCGTACGTAGTCTACCATTCCATGGTTTTTCAACAGAGCCACGAGAAGAGGACTCTTGTGGTCCACTCAAAACCTGTGACTGTGGCCTCACATTTTGTACAACCACATCATCTTTTACATCAGCCCCAATAGTGCCATGTGCATTACTGTACCAGCTGCTCATCTCATCAAAGACTACATCTCTGCTCACTCGTAATTCTCGTGTAGTAGGATTGTAGCACATGTACCCCTTTTGTTCAACGGAATATCCCACAAGAATACATTTCTCTGCTTTAGGATCCAATTTCCTACGCAACTCATCTGGTACATGCACGTAAGCTATGCAGCCAAACACTTTCAAGTGTGCCAAATCAGACTTTGTACCTGTAAACTTTTCCTCAGGTGTTACATCATGCACAGCAGCTGTAGGTGTCCTGTTCATAATGTACACAGCTGTATTTACAGCTTCAGCCCAGAAATGATGAGGCATGTTCTTCTCATTCATCAATGCACGTGCAACCTCTGCAATGTGCCTGTTTTTCCTTTCTGCGACCCCATTCTGCTGTGGAGTATATCTGCATGTAAACTGCCTGTGTATACCATGCATTCGCAGAAAATCTGAAAAATCATTGGAGAAGTACTCTCCCCCTCCATCTGACCTCAATGTCTTGATTTGCATATCTGTCTCCTTCTCAATCATGACTTTGAAGTCTTGAAAGTGACCAAACACTTCACTTTTGTTACGCATGAAGTAGACCCATACTTTCCTTGTATGGTCATCAATGAAAGAGACATAATACCTGCAACCATGTATACTTGCAGTATCGGTTGGACCCCAAACATCTGTGTGCACCACCTCAAGTGGCCTTTTACATACATTGCGCTCATGTGGAAATGAGCCCTTTGACTGTTTTCCAAACTGGCATGCTACACACACTTTATGCATACCATCCACCTTGAATTTGGGCAAACCTTTTACAATCACTACAAGAGGCTCTTCACATTAGCGACGCTCACACAGCGACGCTCAAAAAAAATAATTCCCGGCGTCGCTATGAGCGTCGCAAATTTACAAAGAAGTTTGCGACGCTCATAGCGACGCTTATAGCGACGCCAGCTGGGGTAAAAAAAATAACCGAGCGCGCCCAAAAACTCAGATCTCAGATCTGAGTTTTTCGGCGCCCTCAAGCAAAGAGCAGGTAACGCTCTCCCTCACTCTCTCTCTCTCTCTCTCTCTCTTTTTCTTTTACACACACACACACACACACACACACGAGGAGAGGAAGGAGAGCCAGGGATGCTCCTTCCCTCTCCTCATTCTCATGTTCCCTTCCCCTCTTTCTCTCTCCCTCGCTCTCTCTCTCTCACACACACATACACACACACACATAGTGTTTTTGAGAGAGAGAGAGAGAGAGAGAGAGAGAGAGAGAGAGAGAGAGAGAGAGAGCGAGAGAGAGTGCAAAAACGCACACACATACGTAAACAAAGAATGCACACACACATTGAGAGAGAAAAAGAGAGAGAGAGCATGCATAAACAAAAAACGCACGCATTGAGAGAGGAAAAGAGAGAGAGAACATGCATAAACAAAAAACGCACACATTGAGAGAGGAAAAGAGAAAGAAAACATGCATACGATCCAAAAAAACGCACACACATTGAGAGAGAAAGAAAGAGAAACTAAGGGAGCGTCGTAGGAAACTAATTAAAATTAAAAGACCTAAAGATCTAGCCGACGAGGAGTTGAACTGAAGACCTATTATTCAAGAGAGAAATGGCATAATCAATCTATCATACTTGGCATGGGTGATAGAAAGGTTATACCATTTATCTCTTTTTATTGGCACACACATCCACACACGCGCACACACACAGGAAGAAGAGAGTTATAACGTCGTAGGAAACTATCTTAAAAGACGTTAAAGATTAGGTTATATGTAGACTTACATTAAATTAGATTTAGGTTTATTTTTAACTAGATTTACGTTTATTTAAGCTAGATTTAGATTTACGTTATATTAGATTAGATGCGGGTCTCCATAGACTGCGATGCCTGCATGAAGCGGGTGAAGAAAGCCCTCAATGGAATATAGGGTATTGCTGCCTTCACTCATGGTGGGCTCCGTCGATCCAAAAGTACTGGTGAAATGTCTTCAGAAGATAGGGAAGAAGGTGGATCTTCAGGGCGGCAAGAGTCACTACATCCCCGACACAATGACCATCTAGACAACCTCTAGTCATTAGACTTACGTTAAATTAGATTTAGCTTTATTTTTAGTTAGATTTACGTTTATTTAGATTTACGCTTATTTACGTTAGATCGAGTCCACGCAAGAATTACTTACGGTTTAGGGTTTAGAGTTAGACGAACAGTGAAGAGATCTACTGTGAAAAGATGTTAAGATGAAGTGAAGTGCTACAGCTAGAGAAGAGGCAAAGGGATTTTGTCCACTACATGCAGTATCATGTAGACGTGGGTGTCTAGATTTCTTGTACCCACAAATATAGGTATTGACCAATAAAGACGAGATTATAACCCGGTGGTTCTGATCTCCGTGCACCTCTAGACCGAGGTGTGCGGGGATTGGACATGACTAGAGAATGTGAGGTAAAGAGAGAGAGAGAGAGAGAGAGAGAGAGAGAGAGAGAGAGAGAGAGAGAGAGAGAGAGAGAGAGAGAGAGAGAGATAAGACGAAGAATGCCAATAGAATATTAAATTTGTTGTCTAGGTTATAAGTTTTTTATCCTCATTATGAGTAGCGACGAGGATGTGGGACCGTCCAACCGAAACACCTATCTCTCAACGAGGGTCTTATGTCCTTGTAATCAATGCAAGCATGCTGTGCGACGGACAAGACGTGTTTCTTTGCAGCACGTTCGCGAATTTGGCGAGTTCGATCCATCTATTATAGATCGAGTTGTTGCCAATTATAACTCGTCGGACTCTGACGCTGGCCAACAAGCAGCAATCTTGCAACCCAATAGACGTATTCGCAGGCGCTTTGGTCAAGCAGCATATGTGAGGCCACAAGATGTAGCCTCTGACAGCTCGGGGGATGATCATGCAGAGCACATTCCCAACGAGACAATGTTTGAGCCCGAGATTGATGAAATGATCGAGACGATCATGGATTCAGAAAGGCTTATCTATGATGATATGAAAAGTGAAGCCGATACATCATTGTATAATGGAGCACGTATGTCTAGATTGAAAGCACTCCTGGTTCTTCTCAACATGCAGGCAAAGTTTGGATGGAGTGACACTAGCGTCACAGCGCTTTTCAGGTGATCTATTACAATTAGTTTACTTTAATAGAACTCTAAATGTATAATGATCTGATAGATTTTTACACGACTGTATCATATTTTTATGTTGTGTAGATTGCTGAAAGAGCACATTCTACCAGCTGACAATGTGATGCCAGATTCCCGAGATGAAGCAAGAAAGATTTTGCGAAACTTGGGGATGGATTACAATTCTATCCACGCTTGTCCTAATGACTGCATTCTTTTCAGAGGGGAATACACAGACATGAAGAAGTGTCCGAAATGTGATTCCGAAAGATATCGAGTAGATCTCCACGGGACAAAAATTCCACAAAAGGTTTTGCGACATTTTCCTTTGCTTCCTCGCATCAAGCATTTCTTCGAATGTAAGTCCATGGCCGCCCTAGCATCATGGCATGAGGAGAATAAATCTTCGGATGGTGTGCTACGAATTCCTGCAGATTGCGCAGCCTGGAAACATATAGATGGAACATGGTCGGATTTTGCCAGGGAAGCTCGAAATTTGCGCTTAGGCCTGGCTATGGATGGCGTAAATCCATTTGGTCAAAGATCAACATCTTACAGTGTATGGCCCGTTGTCATCGTCAACTACAACATTCCCCCGTGGTTGACTACGAAGAAGGGGCACCTATGGCTAAGCTTGATTGTGCCAGGGCGATATAAAGTGGGGAATATGGATGTGTATCTTTGTCCACTATTGGAAGAGCTACAACAATTGTGGATTGGCATAGAGGTGGTGGATATGAGCCGACACACAGGACGACGGAATGCTTTGATCAGAGGTATTCTAATGTGGACCATGCATGACTATCCCGGGCTAACAGAATGCTCAGGTGATCTATTGACACTCCTCTCTCAGACACTATAAATCTTGTTTTTCCCCATAGTTGATCTATTATCATGTGTATACATGCAGGGCTTCAAACAAGCGGATACAGAGCATGTGTCACATGTGGACCTAGACTGAATGCACGTAGGGAACCCTCACTGAAGAAGCAAATCTACGAAGGTCATCAAGCGTATCTTCCGGAGAATCATGTGTTACGCGACGGCTTTTTGGGAAGAGAGCCACCAAGGATGTCTGCACAAGCATGGTTAGAGCAGAAGGAGATGTGCGATGACGGATTGCCTCCAGGGATGAAGAGACTATCTCTATGGTACGAGTTACCATACTGGCCCCGACTCGTGATCAATCACTTGCTCCATCCAATGCACATATTCAAGAATGTGGGTAATCTACTATGGGACCATTTGACCGGCAAGAAAGATACTTTGGGAGCCAGAGTTGACCTTAGAAATGTGGATCGTATGGAGCAATATTGGCCGCAAACAGCGTCTGATGGATCGATAAAACTTCCTAAAGCACCATGGATTTTCACAGGAGCCCAAGAACGTAAAGTAAAAGAGGCCATTCGATCTTTGCAGACCCCCACTGGCGTAATGCACTCGCTCCGAACGTGTTTTACTAAAGAAGGAAAGCTTACCGGTTTGAAGTCACACGATTGGCATAAAATGTGTCAGGTACGTTCATAGTGGACTTTAATATCATTGCGTAAAATGTGGACTTTAATATCATTGCTGCACATACTTTACAGTTTATTTTACCGGTTGCCATTGAGGGATGTTTGTCTCTCGACATCCGTAACACAATCTACAAACTTGCAAAGCTGGTGCAATGGATCTCACAAAAGGAGATCGACGTAGACTCCATACCATTCGCCAAACTAAATGCTGCGGAGCTTGTGTGCATGTTTGAGAAACATTTTCCTACTACAATGCTAACCATTCAGGTGCATCTTCTTATTCACATAGTTGATGAGGTGGAAATAGCTGGCACAGTTCATTCCAGATGGATGTTCTTCTTAGAGCGTTTCATGAAAACGCTTAAGGGATATGTGCGTCAAAAGGCACGTCCGGAGGGTAGCATGGCAGAAGGTTGGTTGGTATCAGAGTCCCTAGTGTACATTGGAGAGTGGCTAGACGGATTTGATAAATCCCGGGACACGCTATGGCGAACCATAGATGATGAGCGCATATCTGGGATTGTCATGTGCAATCTCGGTGTTGAGAAGAAGATGACGGAAGATCTAGAGGCTAAAATCAACCGATTTTGCATGCTTCACAATCCAGTGATGCAAAAGTGGATTTCACAATATGAGGATGCAAAGCAAGAGCGACAAAGGGCACGAATCGAGTGGAGACGGGGAAGACGACCACCGATGCACTATCCAGCGGTTCTGGAGAGCCTACCAACCTTCATGAGCTTAAGATGGTTGCACAACCAATTGAAAAGCGCACAACAATGCGGTGACGAAGTGACTGAAGAAGAGTGGGAGTACTCTCGGGGTTGCGCGACCAAGGTAAGTTTGCAATGTACGACTAGCAAGTGACTTTATTTATAAACTTTTGAACGGCCACTCATAATCTTTGTTCGTTGTAGTATAAGTCATACACAGCAGCATGGTGTAAAGGTCGATATTTTAGGGTGGAACGAATCGACAAAAAGCGTTTTACTCAAGATTGTGGAATCATGGCAAAATTTGAACAGTCTAGTCGACGACGTTCCTCTGATGCAGATCCCGTGGTGGCGGAACTCACTTACTTCGGCACGCTGCAAGAGATTTTGAGGATCGATTACAGAGGATTTTTTGTCGACTTGTTCGACGTGCAATGGTTCAAGATAATCATGGAGGGTCGAAACGCTACTGTGCGTAGAGGAGAGTCTGGTTTTCTTGAGGTGGATTCTACTAAGAAATGGACTGACCTAAGAGACACTTTCGTACTACCCGAGCATTGTGAACAAGTAAGTATATAAATAGTTAACATCCCCCTTTTACAAGTTATGTGCTTGAAAGCTCTCATGTAAGTTATGTGGCTCTGGCAGGTAGTATTTCATCCTACAAAGTCTACATCAAACTGGTGGTATGTCATAGAGGTAGCCCCTCGTAGTGCAAGGACGTATGAAGGCTACCATGTGCCAATCACAACGACATCAATGGAGGAGATCAGAGAAGATGCTCAATCAGAAGCCGCTGCGGTGGTGCCAGACGAGCATCAAGATGCTACTACTCTATATGGGGTGCATGCAGAGGAGCTACAAAATGAAACAGAGGATATGTGTTTAAACGGAGAGCTCTATATAGATATAGGAAGTTATGCTGAGTTATGCGAGGATGAGAGAGAGATCTCTTAAAGCCACAAATATTGTATTTGAACAATTTTGCTCCGTGCTGTAAAAGCTCTAGCTCTCTAAGTAGCTTCCATGGTGTGTAACGCTCTTTTCTACTCGCGCTCACATCTTTTGATTGAAAATTCTGAGTTTTCGACTTGCCTCTTCTACCACTCGATTCATTGCGTCATTGTATTTATATGCGTCATTACGTCATTGTATTTAATGGTCTTTGCGTCATTGTCTACTCTATTCATTCAATATTAAGTTTAAATATTCGTGTGTTTAATGCAGGTATGGATGATGAGGAGTTTCTTTCTTCTTTGTCACCGCAGCAGAGACAGTGGTACGTGGAGCGTCATCGCTCTGGCGCATCATCGCGCGTTCCTACACCATCCGCATCTCCCTCTCTTTCGGAGCATTCGGCGCGCTCCGAAGCTTCGGCGTCGACGAGACGAGCGTCACACTCGTCTAGACACCGGCGCTCTAGTGGTGGCGGTGGCGGTTGTTGTGGGGATTCCGCCACCGATGCCTCCACACCGCCTCGTGTTCGACGAGGCTCTTTACCCTCCCCTTCTTTGCCCGCCCCCACACCAGCCACAGCATCGCCATCTACGCCAGGTTTTGCACGGCTGACTATTCCTAGAAGCTACACACCTCTACCTACTCCGCCAGGAGCCACCCCACTCGACACTCCTCGCTTCGGGGCCCAGACGCCAGTGGAGACACCTGACGTCCGTACCCCCATCGACACGCCGCTAGAGACCCCTGTCGGGACACCTAGGTTCACGCGTCACCGGCCAGAGGGCTTGCCTTACTCCGTCGACATCAGCGGCGGCATCATCATGGATGATGACGGCAAGAAGGTGATCTCGCGCATGCGTGGTCTTTGCTCTCAGCTGTTTAGACACTATATACTAAACAAATGGAGTGAAGTACCAAGTGATTTAAAAAACAGAGTCATCAGCATACTTCATGATGAGTTTCCCATTCCAACACGGGATCAGCGCTTCAATGAAGACCTGATGAAGATTCGAATGCGCGAATACTGCAAACACAAGCGTTCCGAAGTGCAAAAAGCAATCAAGAATGGGTGGAATAGGCCAGATTGGCTGGCCAAAGAAGATTGGAAGAATGCGAAGAAAGCAGCGCGCGAGAATCCCGACAAGTGGAAGCAACAAAAGGATGCAGCCAGAGCGCGAGTAGAGGCAGGGAGCTCGCACCACTTGGGGAGCGGTGGATGGGCATCATTTGAGGCCGATTTTGTAAGTCTTTTCACATTGCTCTTTATGCATGTTCGATAGTTTAGGGTTTATGAGTTTTTTAGTTCTAACATAATGAAATCTTTGTATGTTTTGACAGTGGTCGATGACAGGACGTGATCCCACACTGTACGAGCGCGAGTACGCAGGCAGGAAGGGCTTAAACGCCCTGATGGACATTCTCAGTTCTCGCGGTGGCATGGTTAGTATTAGGGTTTACTCTTTTTTATTTTTTGTATTGTTTTATAAATGTCGTTATATGTTTATACTTACTGAAAGCTGTCTTATTGTCTTCTTTTGCAAAATCCGACAGATACGCCGCTTGGACGCGATGAGACGTCTGATTAGACGACGTCAGTTTAGCCGTAGCTAGATAGCATTAGTTTAGGGTTTCTCATAGCTTATGTATCATGAGACGGATTTTATACGTCTTTTTGAACCATGTATATTATTACATTTGTCACCGCAATTCCTTTTGCCAATCAATTCTTTATGCCTATGATGTTGTACAATTGTCATTATTACATTTGCCAATCAATTCAGTTTGTCTATGATGTGTACAATTGTCAATTTTGCAAACAATGCGTCTTGTGGGTGACTATTTTGGGTCTATTATTTACCTTTGCACTTTTTTTAAAAAGTGAATCAAGTACAATATGGTTGATGGGTGGCAGGGCATTCAATGCCCTGCCACCAAAAAAATATTCTCTCAGGCGTCGCTATAAGCGTCGCTATTTATGGCTCTGTCGCGTCGCTATATGCGTCGCTATACTCTTCTGTGAGGGCGTCGCTATCTGCGTCGCTATAGGCGTCGCTATGAGCGTCGCTATATAGCAACGCTCATAGCGACGCCTATAGCGACGCAGATAGCGACGCCTATAGCGACGCAGATAGCGACGCCTATAGCGACGCAGATAGCGACGCCTATAGCGACGCTCTCGTAGCGACGCTTTTAGCGACGGTTATAGCGACGCCGGGGGTTATAAAAACCCAGTGTATTTCCGTCGCTAAGAGCGTCACAAGAGCACACAACCTCTTGTAGTGAATCTGTTTTGATTGCATGCTGCGCAATCTCTGCTCATTGACATGGCCAATGCGTTTGTGCCAAATGTCAACATCAACCACAACACTTGTGCCCTGTGCAAATAATGCAGCTTTTACCTCAGGCATGTCTACATTCAGCGTAAACATTCTTCCCACACATTTGCCCTCTGTGATCAGCTTACAGCCATTCTGGAAATCTTCTACATAACAGCCATTTGGATTGAAGCGAACCTGCAAACCATGCTCAACCATTTGTCCAACAGAAACAAGATTCTTTGTAATGTTTGGGACATGAAGTACATATGCTAAGTACTTTGATTTCCCACTCTTTGTATTTAGAGGTATGTCCCCTACATGAGCAATGGGGTGAGCTGTGTCATCTCCTGTCTGCACATAGCCTGACACATCTGGTTTGCGCATATCTCTAAACCACTCTCCACGAGACGTCATGTGATTAGAGGCACCTGAATCCACATACCAAACATCATCTTGGGTGGAATTCTCTGCAGTCATTGTATTCATTACATGTTGCATAACAAACATGCCCTCGTTTTTGCTGTCATCTGCATCTCTGCTAGTAGATGCATAGTTGCCCTGTTCTCTCTTTCTACTTGCTTTCCCCTTGGACAGTCACGTGACATGTGACCTCTTTCACCACAAGTCCAACATTCTCTACTATCTGGAGTATGTTGCTGCCTGCTTGATCCTGCACCACGACCTCTTTGACTCCCCCTGCCTTGAGACTGGTTTCCCCTGCCACCTGTATTGTTTTGATTTGATTGACCTTCCAGAAATTGGCCCCTGCAACCCCTTGGGCCTCGACCACGACCTCTACCTCTACCTCTGTTGGAGTTAGAATAGAAGGCCTGTTCAGAATTATTTCTGCCATGAGAAGAAGATGTGTCAAGGTTCTTCTCCTCAAGAATAAGCATAGAAATCAAATCTTGGAACACGGGGATGTCGTCTCTTGTATTCATGGAAGACCTAAAATGTACATACTCATCTCCTAGACCATCCAAACATGCATGGACAATGTCATCGTCTTCCACTGAGACTTTAATAGATCCAAGAGCCTCAATGATACTCTTGATCTTCAAAGCATAATCATTGATGGAGAGGTTGTTCCTCTTAACCTGATTTAGCTCCGACTTTAGTTGAAGCTTCCTGGCCTTGGTGTTCACCTCGAACACTCTGCCTAAGTTTTTCCATGCAATGGCGGGGGTTTCAGCATCCTGTAGATAGCCCATCATGCCATCTGTGATGCTCATAGAAAGCCAATACATCACTTTGCTCTGGCCTTGTTGCCAGTCCCTCAAAGCTTTCCTTTGTTCTGCTGTAGCATTTGCCTCGGGAATCTCTGGTTCCTTTTCATTGTCTCCTTCTACATAGTCCCAATAACCTTTTCCTTTTAGGAAATTTGTTATTCTGAACTTCCATGCAGGGTAGTTATTTTTCTCAAGCTTCTCAGTAACAATATGACTGAAACCGTCAGACATCTTGAAGCACTAAGACAAAATAGCTGCAATCTGCAAAAACCTGCAAATCTGCTGAACCTGCTATCGTGGTTCCTGTAACGCTTTCTACACTCAACGAGTGTCCACAATCAAGCGTTTCACAACCACTGTACTTGTACAGTAAATCTCTGTATACTGCACTTTGGAGACCTGTTCAGAAACTTGTAGATCTGGTCGTGGATTGCGAACGAAGGGATTGTGATGCTCTTGCTCTCTTAGCCTCTCTTGCTTGCACCAGGCTCTGATACCATGTAAAGAATGAGGATGCAAGAGAGCTACACAAGACAAGCACAAAGCACACAGAGATGGAAAGCTTCTTCTTCTTCTTCACAGAAAAGAGAGTACAAAATGACTAAGTGCTAAAGCTGAAAAGTAGCACATATGTACATGCGGTCACTAAGTGTGAACTCGCTAGAAGCGTACTAGGCTGGCACTATAAGTGTAGTCCAACTGTAGAATCACTGGCAGAGATCCTCCGTGTCGGTCACCTAACGCGCCAGTGAGTAAATGCCGTAAGCGGCCAAGACCCGTAGTGGATGCCAGCTCAAGGTGTAGAGCTCGACATCTCAACACGGGTTACCTCTTTGCTTGTTTGAGCGCCGAAAACTCAGATCGGAGATCTGCGTTTTTCGGTGCTCTCGATTTATTTTTTACCCCTATCGACGTCGCTATGAGCGTCGCTATGTTACAAATAAACTAGCGACACTCATAGCGACGTCGTGAATTTTCACTTTTAAGCGTCGCACTGCGAGCATCGCTAATGTCAAGTACCTCTTGTAGTGCACTATTCCATTTTGATATCTTTCTCAATATCTTTGGATAGTTCTCTCTCGAACTAGATGCTTTAGATCTCTAGACCTCCTATAACCGGATACTCTGTAATCTAGATCTATCCCCAAGCTTTGTAATGGTATCTTGAGCCATTGGTTGATGTACCTTGTAATCCCATTGAGCTGGAGCTCTTCCAATACTTCTTCTAGTTGTACTCTATTTGACTTATGAGCAATGAGATTCCCGTTTCAGTCATTATTTATAGTGTCATTTCATTTCCAATTCCAGTTCTATCTTTTAGTACTCTAAAGTCGGGTTTGAAGGCGTAAGTTGTGATTTCTATAGAGAGGTAGGTGAAGACATTGTAGAAGGTGAAGGTCACATAGGTGACTCTACACTTGCATGAAGACTGGACTAGATGCTTGGATGGACTCTTGACCACAAACATGTGGAGTGAAATGAGATCCTCAAGCCTTAACTATTTTAGGCTCTCCCTTGGTAGGTCTAGCTCACCAACATAACTACCACTCTCACATAGTTACCTTGTTTGATTAAAATACATACCCAAAATACCTCTCCCTAGATTATAAGGTCTCTACAAAATGTATGTTTCTTTGACATTGATAACATCTCTCTCTCTCTCCTCTCTCTCTCTCTCTCTCTCTCTCTCTCAAAACACACACACACACACACACACACACACACACACACATTGAACACATTATCAATAGTTAGTTTTGAAGTCATGCACCCTATAAAGTAACGCCATTAATTTTTCTAGTTGGATCAAAACATAGGGTTTCAAAAAGGTGGACCCAGATCGTTGGGAAATTTTCAACAAGTTTTATGAAGGGGCAAAATCGTCTTTTCTCTTCCATCCAAAGATGACATAAAGGTGCTTGCACCTCACAAAATTTGATGATTTTGATCACTCCTCCCTCATCATCAAGTTGCCAATCGCTCACCACAGGTATCGATCTCGTGCTTGAACTTGAGAGGCTTACCAAAGTCAAGAACTTATCATGCATCTACAAGGGTAGTGGGAAAAGAAGG
Source organism: Adiantum capillus-veneris (assembly GCF_014529385.1). Taxonomy (NCBI): domain Eukaryota; kingdom Viridiplantae; phylum Streptophyta; class Polypodiopsida; order Polypodiales; family Pteridaceae; genus Adiantum; species Adiantum capillus-veneris. The sequence continues at coordinate 28,018,765 of NC_140937.1, read as the reverse complement.
ACGTGAAGGCCACAAATTTTCGCACTACGAGTCTAGTAGTAGTAGCAGTAGCAGCAGTATGATGTATAAGTGAGCCAACACAAATTTATATTAGCATGTAGCCTTTAGACCTTGCACGCTAGGTGGTTGGCATACTTGCTAGGGCCCACTCACACACATGCACACTCACATAATATTAGGTACTCTATCTTGGTGTTCTTTGGATTTTCAAAGTACTCGGTTATGATGTGTTTTGGTATTTTGAAGTACTAGGTAATGAATATATAGCAATTTCATAAGAAAAATGGTAGATTTCTCCAGATTTTGATTTTTTGTACATATAGTAAAGTTGTACTTGTAGAAGGGAATTCATTGAGATATAATTTTGTGTTTTTAAACAACCAAAACAAATGCATAAATTCCAAAAAGTTACATTGGCGATGCAAAATTGGGCCGGCTATAGAAAAAACTAGATGGCCGGCCGCCACCAAAACGCGACCTACTAAACTAGGAATAGCCACAAGCATTGAGCCTAGAATGACATTGGAATTCCTTCCAAATGCCTTTCCTTCATGCTATGGAAATCCACAAGATGCCTTTCCTTGATGCTATGGAAACACATTGCAGTAAGCAAGCTGTTTGAGCCAGCTTGACGGGCAATGGCAGCTGGCCGTCTGTCGACGGCCAAATACCTTGCCAGACCCCGAAGCCCATATTGTGCCTCCGGCGCATACTCTTTTTGCAAATCCAAAACGTCACAAACCTTGCCGAAATACTCTCGCACCACTTGATCAAACTCCGCGCTCGAGGGCGGCAACAATTGCCCTGTCAGAATCTTCACCAGGTATGCGAAGTCGACGTCTCCCGCGTAGCAGACGCAGTGCAAGTTTTGGTTCCGAACCAGATTGTACCTCATTAGATTGTCACCAAATGCCCGTCTATCGACACCATCCCTTTTGAACTTGTCCAAATCCAAGCCGGCATCTCTCAGAAATTTCACCGACTCTGGAACAAAAGGTCTGTATCCACGTCGAAACCTTCGAAGTTAAACTGCCATATTATGCAGTGCACACCGTCAAGCGTAGGGAGCATTCCATGCTCATTGGTAAGGGTGAGACCCAATTGGATGAGTTTCATGCTATCGACATTTGTCTTAATGGTCTGATATTTGTAGTCTTTTGTCGGTACTGATAGTGATTGTCGCTGCTCGCGGATGAAACCTGGAAACTCAGTGTCGACGGCAAGATAAGGATACAAGTCTTTCAATCTGCTGATTTGCTCAAACTCGTCATGCAAATTTGCGGCCCATACCTCGCGGATACAGAGCCGGTTACTGTGATCTGAAGACGCCATGTTGTTGGTCGCGTGAAACAAGCAATGAAGCTGTAAGAACAGCAGTCTGGATGGATGAAGCCACAATCTGCAGAACTGAGAAGAAGATGCACTTGAACGGATCGAAAGAAGGGTTCTTGGGCGGATCAACGAATTAGGGTTCCTGCTGGAAACGCAAGGCTTCCTGGTTCTGCTTCTGCGCAAGGGGATGAATCACAATACGCCGCAGGCGGGGTACTCCGTAAGAGGAGCACACGTGACACAGACGTCGCAAACTGGGTCCTCAATACATGAAGGAAATAGAAATCGGGCACGTCTCGAGAGGATGTGAGCCCGACATTTATGAGCTCAAAATTAGAAATTGGTGTATTAACGTGGGCGAAGATTTTATTTTCAAAAGAAAACCTACAACCAGTAACTTTGTTGGTGTGAAAGGCAGGCCGCAGGCCTAAACCATGAGTTTCTTAGTGCCTCTTTAGACCATTCTGACTTAGGTTGGGTTAAGACTAGGTGACAAAAGAAGATATCTTTTTGCTCTTCCGTCGGACTTTGCTATGGAAGTTCCATGTGAAAAGACTCCTTTTTGTGTAGACGAGCTAGGTGACGGAAGAAGTTATCTTTTTGCTCTTCTGCCAGACTTTGCATTCACATGGTGTGGAAGTTCCATGTGAAAAGACTTCTCTTTGTCATGTAGACGATGGAGTCTTCCAAGGCGGGAGGGAGCTTGCCAAATGACAGGTATGATGTGGGTCCCAAAAAATGTCTTGGTGGCTTCAAGTAGCACTATGAAAATCTCTAATTGTTTATCGTGATTTTTTATCGCGTTTTGTAGAGAGAAGGTCCAAAATTAGTTGGAGAGGGGAGAGAGAGGAGAACAAGGTTTTTTTTTTTTGCATTTCAAACATTACCACGATTATTTTTGTGAGTATTACCGCGAAAGTTACCTCTGTTACATTTATTTTCGAAGGGAATTTAGCGCCTAAACATTCAAATTTTGGCTTAAACATTCCCCTTCCCCTCAAATTTTGGTGTTTCCTTTCTCTTAATAAAAATTAAAGAGCATTATATGATTTTTTTTATAAAAAAAAGAAAAAGATATGAAAACACGAAACAATAGTTAGCTATATGGGATTACACTTGGTTACAGCTAAATTAATGATCACTCACTTTATTAATATAATTTAGCATGCTTCACAAAATTAGAGAGAGGAAGAGGGGGCAGAGAGAGACGAATGGATGACACAACCAAATTTTTTTCACTTTGCATACCATTAGAATTCATTGCACTTTGCATACCATTACTAGAATTCACCGCACTTTGCTCTTGAGAATTTACAAGACTTGGAGACAAGCAGTAACACAAAAAGACTTCATCTATTAAATCTGGTTTCTGCAGAATAGAAAGCTCGGCTGTACATATAAGAGGTACATATGGTATATTTTTCTCACCAAACAAAAGCACATGTTTACCATTGGCCATAAAGGATAAGGAGTTGTGCTCATAACTAGTGTGCAATGTGTTTCCTAAACCATGCAACCACTCCCGTCCTAAAACTACATCAGCACGGTCCATGTTCATAACTTGGAAGTCAAGGGTCATCGTATGATCTTGAACAATAAGCTCAACCCCTTGAACCACCGTGTCCCATACTTCTTTATCATTCCCAGACATCTGCTCCACCACATACTTGTGAGAGCAGGGAGTCTGTGTAAGCTTCAATTTCTTGACTAGCTTATAGTTCAAGAAGTTATGAGTTGCACCATCATCCACTAGAATACGAACAAGTTGTCCATTAATAGTGCCATGCATGCAAATCAAATCATGGGGGCCAAAGGTGGGTTGCCACATTGAAGCAAGCACACAACACTTGTGCTTTTCTTCCATATGAAGAACCTCTAAAGCACAATATTTAGGAGATGAATCTAATGTGAGGCATTGCACCGTGTGCATGGCCTTTTCTTTGCCTTGCAATAGAGGACAATCTTTCTTGTTATGTTGGTCCGAAAGACATCTAAAACACAAATTGTGTTTCTTTGCACGCTCAATCAGCAGTGCTGAGAGACCCATGTGAAGTATCTCGTGATTGCTTAGGCTTCTTAGCCTCTTGTGGGCGTGCAGAGGTAGATTGTCTCTTATTCCTCTTGGAACGTGTGGGAGATCTACCTCGCCATTGGCTCTTAGCCGCATTTCTCTTAACAAAAGTATTCTTAGAGTAGGGATCTGAAGCAAAAGCGCGCGGAGAAGACATCACCGACAAAGAATGGGAGTATGCACGAGGCTGTGTACCAAAGGTAGAGTACTCACATACCTAAACCATATTGTATAATTTTTTCTTGATTTTATCTTTATAATTGATAAAAGATATTTTCCTATTTTGTAGTGCCTTTCATTTAACTCTATCTAGTCGAAGGGTCGTTACTTTTGTACGTGCCACATTGACGAGCGTAGAACCACCATGGACTATGATATCATAGGCAACTTTGATACAGATGGTGATGAAGCCAGGTAATGTGGACCTTGAGTGCAAGTGGTTTGCAAATGTGTCTAGACGACATGAGAATGGCCTCTATATGGTGGAGTCTAGTGTGCATCACATATGGAGGTATGACAATTTAGTTTTGCCACACAATTGTGAGTAAGTGAGTGACAGACAATGCGTGGGCAGACAGTGACAATTGACCGCGGTCGCCCCATCTATGCTCTTCACAGCGGGCGACCAAGGCAGACTCGATCGGCAATTCGATGGCACAGAGGCTTCCGTTGGCTGCGCGTAGGAAGGGCCGCTTAACCCTTGCATGAAGGAGGGTTGAACCCACTCCATGAGGGTAAGAGGCCAACACTTTACCATCAAGCTATTGACCCTTGTTGTGTATAGCAAGGAAAGATAGCCTACTTGGGTTCAAAGGAAAACTAGAAGGAAAGGGAAAGCTTCAAACTTCAAGGAAGTAGCTTCACCCTTCGTTTTCACTTTTTGGAGTAAGGCAAGTTTTCCTCCAAAAATTCTTTTTTCCTCAAGGAGATAGCTTCAAAGTGAACAAAAGTCTTCACAAAAATGACGGGTTTTTGTGAAGAATCAACAAAGGTGTTCTTACAACGAACGACAAGTGAAGTGCTCAAATTCTCGGAAGGCGAGGTTCGTATGCAACACAAATTGTGGAGCATACAAAACACAAAGACTTCAATTTCACAAGATACAAGTTCTCAATTTTCTCTCTCTTTGCATTAGTGTGTGTTTACCATGGCCGGTGAGGATATCCCACCTACACACATGTTTGATTTTGAGCACGTAGATCAAAATCAGGGCACAACGAGTGCTGCTGATACTAATATGCATGATGATGATGATCTAGGAGATCATGGGCTTGTAGATATGGCTTCTTTCAAGGCTTTGGAACATCGCCAGAGCGTACTTGAAAGCTACCTCTCTGCACTCAATGCAAATGTTACCAATCTTACGGAGTTACTTGTGAAATTTATGAATTCACAGACAAATCAAGGAGCCACAAGTGGTACGGTTCAAGGGAGCCAAGATCGCACGACTCAAGGAGTCCAAGAGACAAGTGCTGCAGAAGATGCAGAAGGTAGCAATTCATTACTTAAGAATATCACGATTCCTGAGTTTCACGGGTTAGGGGGTTTGCAACAAGGATACGGTCAATACGTTCTTACACAAATGGAGTGATATTCATAGATTGAGATGCATCCTAGATATAAAGACGGCTGTGGAAACAAGTCTATCTCTTAAAGGCAAGGCCTATGAGTGGTGGATGACATTTCCAATAGATGCTCGTCCTCCGTCTTCGGCTGCGTTTCAAGCTTTTTTCTCCAAAGAGTTTTTGGACTCCAATGAAGAAGATAAGAATTGGTTAGCATGGGATGCATGCCGTATGTCTAGCCTCTCTCTCACATAGTACCTTTTGAAGTATCGAAAAATCATATTAAAACTAGAAGGTGTAGTTGAATTCTAACAAATACGGGGTTTTAATTGGGGTCTTGACAATGACTATCGTCTTCATGTCAAGACCCAACATCCAGAAACTTTGGAAGAAGCCATCAGTCATGCGCAAATATATGATGATGACCAAGAGAGGAAAGGAAATGTTCCCTACCAGGGATTTCATTAACGTGATCACAAATACGTGATCACGTTAATAACATTGAGTGATCACATTTCAAAATACGTGATCGCATTAATTATTTATGTGACTTTTGTTTAACCTAAAGAAATTGTCCAGTTCAGTACGCCCCCTGAGGTTTTTTCATTTCTTGGTGGGCTCGGTTTAGCGTTCTTATAGTTTCTCGATGGGTCCATCGAGAAAAAGACATACCTCCACAAGGTTTTGGTGGGTTTCCACGTCACAACTTAGCGGCTTTTTTGTGATCACGTTAATTGTGATTATGTGAATGTGATAATAAACATTGTATTCACAAGAAATTTTACGTGATTACGTAAATATTATATCCCCGCTGCCCATCAACAATCTCTGAACCGTATCTGTCGTATCTTCAAAGCATTCAATTATGGATAACCTGTTTAGTGAACCCCACCAGACTCAAGTGCTCCAGTTAATGATGCACATGGCTTGACCATTAAGCTCGCTTTACGGAACCCTGTCAAGCTCAAGTATGCCTTACTCTGTCTGCATACGAACTGGTCGTCAAGTACTTTACCTCAAGTTCTAGTAGCAAAACCAACTCAAAAGATGTGAAGATACTTCATCAATTGTCCAAAGAAGTCAGTTGGAAGCCAACCATGTAATCTTATTGAACACATAACCAAACACTCTTCTGACTTAACATAATCTAGAAAACAAAACCTTGCATCATGCAGCTGCTACATCAGGCATTTGGTATCCTCTATATCTGCAACTTGCACTTTAGTAACCCTGTCAAGGCTAGGGACTTGCTACGCGCCGTGAACGAGCCACAAAGGCTCCTAGCACACAGTCATACAACAGACAAGCTCACAAGGAAGAATGGTGTGTCACTCACCTTCCTGCGTAGTTGCGAATGAAGGATTCCCGTGCCGCGAAGAAGAGGGAGACGCCGCTACGCCGTGCTCAACCGCCTCGCCACCGTTGTGCCGCCGCAATGCTCGATTACACACACACTCTCACACTCTCTCTCACACGTACACACACACACACACACACACACACACACACACACACACACACACACACAAGGAGATGGTGAAGGAGAAGGTTGAGGTGGAGCAAGAGCGGCTTCTATTGCACAATGAGAGAATGAGTAAAAATTAGGTTTAGTGGCTTTTATATGAGCTCACTCCATTCACACTTGGGCGCCCATACTTAGCCAACTAACTCCTTGAATATTCCAGTTAGAGTGCGCCTGTCATTGGCGATCACCCTTACCCTATTCCTATTGGTCCGACAAGCCCGGTACCTGACTCTAAATAATACAACGTTTATAGATCATAGGGTGTACGTGTGCCGTGAGGGTTAACATGCCCCCCTTCTTGATGTAGATTCCGTCCTCGGAAGCTCTCCAGTTGAAGCTCGTTCGTCGAGATGGAAGAGTAGTCGACATGGATGTGCGTAGCCTTCTCCAATCACAACAAAATCAAACAACATTGCCATAGTAATTGCATTCTCATATACAATTAAAAATCATATGCGATTTTAGACAAACAAATTAATTGGTAACATAATTTTAGACAATTTGTCAGCAATAAACATTAAACTGCAATATAATCAAATGCAGAAACAGATGTAAAGGTAAAAAATTAAACAAGTCCGGGGTCGCTAATTTAACGGTCAAAAGGCACTAGAGCTCGACTATTAATACCATGGGTAACTTCTCAATTTTCTCTGGTCAATTAAGTTGTTTAATCGCGAGAGCCAAGTATTTGATGTTCGAGGGCTGACTAGAGGCTATACCTAGAAGACCTTGTAGTTAAGCTACGATAAAAGGAATTTCTCATGAAATCATTGCCTGACTGATTACCTTTTCTTTGACCCCCCAAAGTCTTTTCACATTGATTCAATTTTGATGTGTGTGCTTATTTTGTATGCCTTGGGTTTTTTTCTTTTCAAGGAAAAGCGCCCACACTGGGAACCTCTAGGGCTCTAGTACCATAGGCGATACATGTGAGTGAAGTACCAATTTAAGCAGGGATTTCTCTTCCAGCTTAAAATTTTACATTGTGGCACTTTGATTTTTTGTTTGTTCATTTTCAGCATATGAATTTTGTAACTTTGGGGGGTCATATAACACTGCTACCGTCCCCAGGCTCATCACATTAGTAAAATCCCTTTATAATACTTAAGCTAAAGGTCAATAGGGTTAAGTCCACTAGAAAGCCCTAGTACATTTCACACAATGCTGCCTAAATCGGATTAAGAACCTAAGTAACCATTGCTTATTAGGAAGGCATTCCCCATGGTATTAAGAGAAGATTTCTACTACCTAGCTTGGTCAAACTAGCTTAGTCGGACTGCTTGATTTTTAAACCTAGACAAGTGATTATGACAAAACATTACATTGAATTAAATGTTTGATACTAAGCAAATGCGCTGAATATTATGCTACCAATCACAATCAAAGCAGACAAACATGGATGCAAAAAGATAAGGGCAATGCTAATGGACATAAAACACCTGTTTGTGTTGATGGTCGCGCTTGATTTGAAGTGTAAACGAGAGAAAGGTTCCATGAAGGTCCAAATCCTATCAATAGCAACACGCTCCTGTACACACTAGGAAACAAAAGGAATACCTCCAAGAGGCACATAAGTGGGAAAAGGTACCAACACTTATTGAACACAACAAAAAACATAAGGAACCGTAACCTAATTATTTGCACTCCCCCTAAAGAGTCAAGGGAATAGGATATTGTAGAGGTTGGGGGGAAACCCTAAGGCTAAACCCCTATCCTCGTCGTCGAGATAAACAAAGTCATCATCCATGAGACCATATGTGCCATCCGTGTAGTCATGTAAATTTTCTTCTTCATCATAGGTGCCCATGTTTACTAAGAAGGTCACTAGACGCCTATAGTCATCTTGGTCAAAAGGGTAGGCTTGTGCAATGGGAGAAACTCTCTCTACTAAGTATGGATCAGACGTGGTCAAGAGACGTATCAGCCATTCTAACTCCTCAAAATTCCTCTCACATGCTAGCGTACCTATCAAATCCCATTCACATGCAAGCACTAGAAAGACCATGTGAAACATTTGTGAAAAGTAACGAGGGTACCTCTCACCCAAGGCAGGAGTGGATGACTCTAGCGTACTAGCCATATCTGTACACGCAAATAGATGATGGTTAGAGTGAAAATATTACAAGGGTCGTGTTCTTGTGCATAATTTGTTTTTATTATTTTTTGTTATGGCTCTTGCTCTTTTACTTTTTTATCTTGTTTTTGTGAGTATAAGGCTTTATATATACATTCCCTAAGATTGGAGATGGAGAGGTCAGGGAGGAAGGTTGAGAGGGAAGCAAGTGAATGACGGATGTCAGTAAACACTCCCCCCTTCCTTGGGTAGATCATACTTTTTGGAATGATGTCGTCACCTTTTGAAACCAATTGTTCCAAGTTGTTATGGGTAAAGGCTTTAACCAATAGTTTTCGATCACCCTATGTGTTTCATCTAGTTGCAAGGGTGGTAAGGTACTCTCCCATGATTTTATTTGCAACATTGTTGGAGGTGGTGAATCTACAACGGGAGGTGCAAACTCTTTCTTGCTTGTATGGATATGTACAATGGTAGGTGGAGGTTGTGTTGAAGCTTCTATTTCCGTATAGGAACTACATGAAGAGAAAGAAGCTTCATTTGCTTTTCCTGTTCCTGAGCTAGGTGGAACAAATCGTTCTTTCTTTGGTACCCAAACTAGCTCTGGAGCAGGTGTGCCGCATTCCGTGATTTTTTCCTTTCCACGATTTTCATTTTTTTTTGGAGCCACAGGATTTGGTTTACATGGGTCAGGTGACAGGTAAGAGTACAATTTACGTTTGGGCACCCAGATTTGATCATTTCCTTTATAGTATCCTTGGGCTTTTAATAGTCGTTTAGGAATCTAGCGCCACGTTTTCTTACATTTCTTGGAGCGAGTGGGACGTTTCTTACGAGGCTTCCGTTTTTTAGCATCAGCCATGGTTACTAAAGAAGCTTTAGAGACTCACTTGTATGCTTTCTTTGTTATATTAGGATGGTTCTTGTGTGTCTCAAGCTTTCTTTCAACTACATCAATTGAAGATCTAGAGAGTTGGGCTATGGGGACGTATGGTTCAACCTCCTGGACATGCAATGTCTTGGGTTTTATTTCCTTAGGCAATATCTCAAGGACTATGGCTTGAGTGGTAGGGATAAGAGTTGGTTTTTGCGTTGTGACACCCCCAGTCCCCCAATCAATAGTGCATTTGGTGGCTATCATCCACGTGCGTCCTAGGTTTATATTACCCTCCATAGTTCTAGTAGGCATGACCAAAAAGTCTTGAGCTACAATTCCATTGTCATAACTGACAGAAGTGTGCCAGATTCCAAAAACCGTAGTTTTTTTCTTGTTGACACCCTTGACTTGGATAATACTCTCAGATAGAGGTGGCTTCCCTAACTGACACCACACCCCATAGGATAGCAGATTATATTTAGCACCCGTGTCCAATAAGGCGTTATATAGCACTTTTCCATAGGCACTATTTAACTCAATAGGGTATCGTAGAGGTGTGTCAGAGTCCAACCAATCCTCTTCGATTTCCACGTGGAATGCATTTGTGACTCCAAGGTTAGCCTCTCGTTTTTGTCTTATACGTTGTTGTCGCTCCTCAGCTTGAGCTTGTATCTTCTTTAACTCGGTTTGTGCTTTGGCGGCCTTCTTTTGATGAATGGACCGTAGTTCTTCTTGGCTTAAAGGATCATAATATCTTTTGAATTTACTCCCATTGAGGAATCCAATGGTTTCAACTCCATCAAGAGTTTCCACACGAAGGGTACCTTGTGGGGTAATTTCACATACTCTATATGGTCCTTTACCAGCATATTTCAAATTTTTCTTCTCTTTACGTACTCCATACATAAGGACTTTATCACCAACTTTGATGTCCTTGTCCTTCACATGGCGATCAAACCACTTCTTTCTCCTATCCTTTTCCACAAGAGCATTTTGCACAGCCAACTGTCTCTCTTCGTCTAGTTTTTCTAAGATATACAAACGCTCGGTTAAGGGGTTACCATTCCATCCTTCTTGCGAAGCTACCCTAAGACTAGGAATGACAAACTCCCAAGGCATAACCGCTTCTTGGCCGTATACCATTTTGAATGGCGTACAATTAATAGCCACTTTATAAGCAGTACTATAAGCCCATAGAGCAGATGTCAACTTCAAATCCCAATCAGTGCGATCAGCTTCTACCGTCTTGGTTAAAATAGAGATTAGAGTCTTGTTGGTGCTCTCGGCTTGTCCATTAGCTTGCGGGTAATAAGGTGTAGACTTATGGTGGGATATCATAAAGGTCGTGGTAAGCTCTCTTATTACCTCATTTATAAAATGGGTACCATTATCACTAACAATTTCAAAAGGGCAACCAAATCTTGTGATAATGTTCTCAAAAAGAAACTTAGCTGTTGTCCTCGCGTCAGCTTTTTGTGAAGCCTTAGCTTTAGCCCACTTTGTTACATAGTCCGTAGAAACTAGAATATATCGAGATTGAGTGTTGCGAGCTGCGGGACTAATTGGACCTACAAAGTCTAAGCCCCATATTTCAAATGGTTGGGTTACTTTAATAGGATGTAAGGGCATTCTGTCTTTGCGTTGTGTGGTCTTGTAACGTTGGCACTCATCACACCCTTTTGTAAAAAGGGATGCATCCTTAAATAAAGTTGGCCACCAATAGCCTGATTGCAGCACCTTTCTAGCAGTCAGGTCTCCTGAAAAATGTCCTCCTGCTATATGCCCATATGTGCTTCTTGCAAGATATACAAATATTCATCCTCGTGGGCACAACGCCTAAGAAAATCGTCCTTGCCTAGTCTATACAGAGTTCCGGCAATCAAACAATAGGGTTCACATTCTTTTACTAGCCTTCGAGCGATATCATTACGAGGTTCCTTGGGTGGAAAACCATTAACTAAAAAGTTAACAATGTTCTCACTCCATTCAGGCATAGTCTCAACTATGAATAGGGAAGTATCGGGTAATTCATCATCAACTCTTGTAGGGGCTTCACCATTGGGTATGCGAGACAAATGATCAGCCATGACATGCCTTTTACCGGGTCTCACTACAATCTTGAAATCAAACTCTAGAAGAATTAACAACCATCATGTGATTCTTCCTGTGGAGCATGGCTTGTTTACCAGATACAACAACGCTTGATGATCCACATAAAATACAAACTTGTTTGCCAGAAGGTAGTAGCGCTATCGTGATTTGGTTGTAGCCTGAGTACCCATCTAGAAAGCTATAAGCTTCCTTGCCTGCAACTCTTTCGAGTACATGTTCGGAATATGGTAGGGGGTAATGGTCTCTTCTAGTAGCTTCATTAACTTTTTTGAGGTCCACGCACACCCTGAGTTTCCCATTCTTTTGTGGTACGATAACTATTGGAGACACCCATTCAGAGTGTTCAATAGGATATATGAACCCACATTTGATAAGCTTTTCTAGTTCTTCTTGAATGATCTTTGCGTACTTAGGATTCATTGGGTAGGATCTTTGTTGTACGGGCTTCACAATGCTAATCATAGGGATTGTATGTTGGACCACAGAAGGTGGAACACCTTTCATATCATGGTATGTCCAAGCGAATATGTCCTTGAATTCCTTGAGAAGCTCTTTGAGGACCGCCTCTTCAACTTCTGTGAGGTCTTGGGCAATAAAAACAGGTTTTGATTCTTCACCGGGGTCGGCTAATTCTAATTCTTTAACTATTGCCGAACCATCATAGATTCCATTATTCCCATCGATAGGTATTCTTTGGGCTTTTGTGTACACAACCTTTGCTTCCCCTGTGGTGTAAGATTTGAAATGTTCTGGTGCAGGATGCAAGTCTGTGGATTCTGGTTGTGCTTTGGTCTGTGCTTCTATTTCTGCTTTCTTGTGTTGTCGAGCTAACTCTTGGTTTTGACGCCGCCTTGCAGTGCGGCTCAACTTTGGCTTGTCTCTGATCTCTAATTGGGCTATGTCATGGGGTCATGGTCTACACCACATAACATTTTGGATATATTCACCCCAATCGTCTACCAATTTTCGATGAGCATCACATGCTTCTATATAACCGAACCATTCTGCTGAGGATCTCTTCTTTTTTATCCTAGCACGTACATTGGCTCAATATCGACGCCTCTTAAAGTTTTTCTTTTTCTTATTTGAGAAATGCTTTTGATTTGCATTTAGATCTAGCTCACTAAAGGAGTCCTCGTTGGTGTCCTCTTCACTCTCGGAGGAGCTATCATCGGTTGATGTGCTCGGTCCTTCCGAATGTTTTGACTCTGAACTTGCTCCACTCTCTAATTCATGAGATTCAGAATCCGTTTCAGTCTGGGAGTCCGTGTCTGAGTCGTGTTGGTCAAAGGCTTCTATTGAGCTATCGGTGTCACTGTCAGATTGGTCTACAATTGCCTTGCCCTTAGAAGATGCATGTATGGCACTTATCATGTTCAGAGGTGCAATTTGTGGTACCTCTTCCCCCTCTGGTGTGACCCAAGTGGTTCCTCTATTTCCCCAGGTATCTATGGTTGCAGCTAGGTGAACCCAGTCCACGTTGTCTGATTCTGTCATACCCGGTAACACATCCATGTAAGGAGAATCTTGGCCAATGTCTATATCCTTCTTACAAGTGTAACAATATTGTAGTGGGGCCGAGTGAACTGTGGTGTCAGAGCGATGATCAATAATGGTTTTACTCCCTAAGGGGTGTACCTTACCAGTCACCAAATCCACTCTAAGGACAGAGTCTTGGAATTGCAAATAGACATGATTTTTAGACCAATCATGAACCATTTGTGCTTCCCTCATGAATGGTCGTCCTAAAATCATTTCATATGACATAAAGTGTTTAGAGAAATCCATTACAATGAACGTATGTCGTACCTTGTGTCCTAGAACTTTGATCTTAACACTAGGTTGGTAACCTAACAGGACATAAAAGTGTCCTTTCAGGGTTTTGAAAAAAACCTCCAAAACCATAGTAGATCCACTCAGTTTGTAACATTCTTTCATGAGGTTATAGTTCAAGGCCTACTACACATGGAAAAATTAAGAAACTTGTAAAATTTCTCATCTTTTGGTCACACCAAGCCTCCAAAGTTGATGGACCAGTACATTTTCATCAAAACAGTCATTTCTTACGTTTTGTTGCATAAAAATAAGATTAGGGATTTTTGTAGGACTTGAGATAAATTCCCTAGTTGTCATCAATGGGTTGGTGATCAGAACATATGATTGCTTCTCACTCACCATTTTTTGTTTTGCCAAAAGAAATAGGTACAAAAAAGTTGATTTTTTATAATTTTGCAAACCTATCATCAAAGTTTCTATAGCCACGCTCAATACAAATAATGTATGCATGTTTTCTTAGTTCCCTATTGTCCTTTAGGTTCATAAGGAGCCATGGAGCATGTCAAAATAATAATACATCTCTTACCAAGGGGAATCTTGGGGACAAAGATGAATTAAGTGCTAAATACAGCAAACATGAAAAAACTGGGTTCAACATTAAGAGTTGTAGAATCCCATAGAAACTATTCAATATCTAGCCAAATTTGATCCTTGTGACTAGATATGGTTACTACCTACAAAATGCATGTAGTTGTCACAAGAAATTAACAATATTGAAAAAGCTCTACTTGATATACTAGAATGTTTCGTTTTCTTCTATAATTGAAAAAATCAACCATCGTTGTCTACTATACAAAATAGGGTATTAGGTGCCCCAAAACTCAAGGAATATTAGCTTTATGTTACAATATGCAACATAGAAAATCAAAACTGCATTTGGATATCATGAAAGCCACCAAAAAAATCATAGAAGAGCTAAAATTGGCTAAAAAACAGGATTTGACAATTTTTGTAATTTGGTCATAGGTTACAAGTTTAACATTTATTTATCCCTAGAAGAATCAGGACATGTTGAGGACTACTAAAGATAGTTCTCTAGCATTATAAACCTCACAAACATGAATTCTAGAGTGGTATAGTTGCAAAAAGTTGAAAAAAGCCAAAAACAAGACCCGTTTTTTCACACAATTTAGGTTGTGAAATGTTGTGCAAGGACAAGGTTAAAGATGGAATTGATACTCCAAAAAAATGTCAAGTTTTTTTCAGCTCATGAGACAAATTTCTAGACAGATAGCACCTCAAAATCCATTTTGAAACTCTTGACATAATTCAAGGAAAATGGTCACTTAACAGGACATAAAAGTGTCCCATTACCAACCTAGTGTTAAGATCCTTGAGCATCCCCATAGGTTTGGCTATGGTACCATTTTCCATCTTTACCACAATGTTAGTAACACTGAGGCGGGGTTTTCCCATGGATTCCCAACAATCTTTTGTAACGATGCTAACTCCCGCACCACCATCAAGAATTCCCTTTATAGTTAATCCCTTGGTAGTGATGGGTAGGGTCGCATTAGACTCGTCGCCTTCAAAATACTGCCCTAATTCGTTAATGGGTACCTCGATCACAGACTCGTGTCCATCTAAGTCAAGTGATTGCACATAATTTTCCTCATCAATCATAATCGAGTCAGGCCTATTTGGTTGCGCAAACTGCGGTAATCCCATTTGTAGCTCTCCGTTAAGGAATGCTCGAAGTGCAAAGAATAACTCAGGATCTCCATATAGCTTTGCTATGATCGTGGTTCGGACCTCAGAAGACATGAAGTCCACTAGTTTGGCAACATTCATTGGCATTTTGGAGGGTGTAGGTCCTTGACTAGGAACTGGCGAGGATGGAATCTCATATTCCTCAATGGGATCAGGTATTCCTTCGTTAAACATCCTTTCCAACAAGAAAGTTGTATGCTCACTTTCTGATGTCCCATCCTCACTCCCTTCTTGGATGATACTAGATATGGCTAACGGTCTATGGTTCATGTGGGGTGGATGAACTTGCGTGGGAAACACTGTGTCATGAATTTTGACATGCATGGGTTCTGGTTCTAGTTTCCTTTGAGTCTCCTCCACTAAACCTCTTAGATGTTTCACCTGCTCAATCTCGTCTACTGGGTTTGGGTACGTCCCAATCTTCTTTTTACGATTCTTCCCTTTTTGCCCCTGCGGTTTATCTTGGGGGTCTTGGATTGGATTTGGAAACACTTGTGGTGTTTTCAGAGGCTCTTTATGGTTTTCTCTTATTTGGTTTTCATTTGGTTCCATGTTACGGTTTTCTTTGTTGGTCTTTCCCTTTGTGGTATTGGTTCTAGTCTCCATTGTTTCGATTGAATCTGAATCATCCTCGAGGTCATTCATATACACGGGGTCATCTCCTGTTCCTATGTTTGTTTTGAAACTTGGCTTTGAATTTCCCGTATTCTGCGACCTCTTCCTTCGTGTCTTCTTTTTATTTGCTTGGATAACTGACCCGGTATCTCTCTCTTCGAGGATATGGCCTGGCCCTTGAAGCATGGACCGTGTAATCACATAAGCGGGTGCGACGGGTGTATCGGCGATGTCACACTAGCAATTTCGACCCAATTTAGGGGTGTGATTTTAGGCGCATTTGGGTTATAGGGGCATTGGGCAATCAAGTGATCTATGCCACAACGATTACATGTGAGTATTGGCATTGCAGACGTGCTCCCATGATTCATTTGCATCTGTGCAGCATTCTTTTGCAGCCTAATAGGGCACTCCGCTGCCCGATGTGGTCCACCACACTCGTAGCATTGAAGAGGTGGCCTCCTAGCCTGGGTGTTGATATTTTGACCTTTGGATGTGAGAGCAGCAGCTTGATAAACCGGCTTGACTTGCCCCCAATAATCTTCCATGTAGTATATAGGACACTCTTCCAATGTATCAAGTCCGTAGGAAATACTAGTGTCTATTTCCTCCTCACAGCCATTTGCATAAGCATTAGATGGCTCGCAATCCACTTGGTTCATAGGGGCGACTCTTGGATGCGGGGGCTGCGGTCCTAGCACAGGAGGTGGTAGCGGTGTAGCTTGTACAACATTTTGAGATCTAGGGACCATGTGTTGCGGTAGTTGCTCAACAGGTGGAGCAGGCATCAATACAGGATCTTGAGGCGCATCCGTCCAGGCTACAGGTGGTCTATTTGCCATCATACGTTTGATCATTAAACAATCCTTAGCTTGGTGACCATACCTACCACATGCGTTGCAAGTTCCATTAAATTTTACTCTAAACGTAGGGCACTCACTAGTGCTATGTGGACCTAAGAAAATGGAACACCATTGTTGCTCCCTTCTTGGATACATGTGATTATTTTGAGGGGGTCGATTATCCTTAAGAGACTCTTGGATTGCCTTGGTGAGGTCTGTCAAGAATGTCTCAAATACCTTTGGCTCATTTGCAATGGGGTTTGCAGTCATGGGTTCATACTCAATGGCTTGTGAGCTAGTGGATCTCGTGTCAGTAGACACCCTCATGCCTGCTATCATCAAGTTGTCCTCTAATTGGATTGCATTGACATCTTCCCAGGTTGTGATACCTCTAATCACTAGTCCATTATAGATTCCTTCATTCCTCAACCCTCGAATGAATCGATCAAGCAGTTGGTTATTGTTAAAGCGCTCATTTACAGGGCAAGGAGAGTTTAAGTGCTTTAGACGACTAATGAAGTCCCTTACTGACTCTCCTTCCTTACGTTCGTCCTTCTGTAGCTGAGATGCTACACCCCAAAGAACACCTTCTCGTATATACTCCTTTAGAAACAACCTTCGAAGGGTAGGGTAGATTGTTTTCTCGTCCACCCTTAGGGTTCTATACCAATCTCCAGCCTTCCCACTTAATGTCAAGCTTAAGGCATTGCACTTATGTAGTTCGTTGCGTTCCCCTAAGGAATCACATACTTGTTCAAACACTTCATTGTGTTTTCTAGCATCTTCATCCCCATTGAATTTTTGCGTGAGTTTGGCAATTTGTACTGCCTTACTTCTAGGCTCTCTATCAGATGCATGACACATATTTTCCGCGATAGATCGACCTATGGTTTGAGCAAACGCTGCCAAGTCACCTATGTGAGGAGGTAGGGCCGGTGGAGGTACTCTTGGAATCATATGTGGGAGAGGGACGGGTACCGGTCTTGGCATATGTGTGGATGATGCAGGATATGGAACATAACCGGACATAGGTCCACTCGGATAAGGGCTAGGGAGCGGCACTCGAGGAGCATAAACAAGTGGTACAATTGGAGGTGTGGGGGCCATGTGTGCATAAGGGGCTAGAGGCACATACGGTCGAGGCCCCATATTAGGTACTACGACACTAGGTAGTGGCACTGCGCTAACCGTAGATGTCATCGGTACATTCTCTGTCAGGCCTATCCCTGGAGTGAGCACTGTGTTTTCCTTAATAGAGGGTTGATCCAAGTTAGGGAAGCTAAAGTTGTCGCTCGGAGGCTCAGATTGCATAGAGACCCCAGGTGAAATGACGTAAGATGGGTCCATGGGACTCATTAGAGGAGTCTCCATTTGTGATAGAGTAGGCTGTTGAGCCTTGCTCGTATCCAGAAATCTCATGGGGCCAGTTGAGAGTATATTTACCCCTCGGTTTTGCCTTTCTAATTGAATAATGCCATGGATAACATTACAGATCATTTTCTGTTGATCTTCGATGCTCGTGGCACTAGAGGTGGATCGTACAATCTCTATCCATCCTACATGGTAGGCATGGCTAGAGTGTAGATCCGTCAAACACCTCAGTGTGGAGGTCGTATGTCCAATGATCATTAATGAACAATCCTTCTAGAGTCGACGTGTTAACGATTTCTTGTGAGGTAGAAGCAATGTTGCTCCCCGTGGTTTTACTTGTCACCAACAATACTCTAGAGGGAACTTCTGAAGGAGGCAGCTCAACAGGGACTTCTTGGTAAGAAGTTGGCAGGATATCCACATGGACACTCTTTGGGGTGTGGGGTCCACGTGCGATGTGAAAGGAGAGTCCACTTCCCCACCCCGTTCGTGTGCTTCATTTGCATCAGGTTCCGAGCGAGTAGCTCTACCTAATGTTTCCATGAAACGGCTAAACATACTAGTACTAGGCTGTGGAGCTTCGGGAGGTGCATGGCCTTCTCTCTCAGTGTTTTGGATAGGGTATGCTTCCATGATTTCTGAGTCGGAGGAGGAATCACTAGCGGCTATTTTAGGGTCTTGGGTGGTGCTACCTTGTGTCCCCGCTGAGGGTCTAGAGCCTATCGTGGATGGGTAATGGGTGTCCGTATGAACAAAGGCACCCTCAATATGCTCGTGTTCTAGCACCCGCCCAAAGCGTAAGTGCATGTGCTTTTGATACCCTAAGGTGTCAAAAAGCTGCTCTAGGAGGCCTTGTGACTAGTTTTTTGCGTGTTTTTTGTTTGTTTTTTTGCTAGATTTTTTAGAGCGTATCGTGGAATGGGCCGTGTGATAGCTCGAAACGAGTGTATCGCTAGGAGGGACGCGCTGTGCTTTACAGCTCACCGTTTGGTTCTATTTTGCTCCAGAAAAGCCCGAAACAGTCTTCTCCTAGCTGGGGAACTAGGCTCCAAATAGCAAGTCCTAGTGTGCAATGAAGGAGAGGAGAGTGTAGGACTTATCCCACATTCCTGACTCCCTCCTTGTGAGTCTAGCCTATATATATAGGAGTGAGACTACCCTATATCATAAGACAGAGACAGAGCCTGGGCCTGGGATTGGGATTGGGATTGGGATTGGGTCAAATGATCCCGATCTCACTTTTATACAAACCAACCCGTCCGTTTTTATAACCTCCCCCTCACTCACGTTTTTATTATTCGATTTTTTTTTTGTATATTATTTGGTACGCGTTGACCTCACCTAACTATTTACTGTCTCACCTACCTACTGACCTGCTAATCAGTGGTTCACCTAACTACTAACCTACTTAATTAACTAACTGTGCGCCTAACTGTGCACAAACCAGAAAACACAGAAAATGCAGAAAATTGAAACTTGACAGAACTGTGCAGTGCAAACCAGAAAATGCAGAAAACGTAGAAACACAAGAAATGCTAACTGTGTAAGCTGAAATCTGAGCTTAATAGAACTAGCAAAACAAAGCTTAACAGAACACAGAAAACTTGAATGCAGTCAACAACATTGTGTCTTTCTCTATTGTTTTTGCATAACAACAATAATCAAACTTAAGCCGCGCCTTTCCTACATAAAAAATAGCTTCAATACAATTTACAGGTCGCCATTGGAGGTTCACGTGCAGCAACTCCCCGGCAGCGGCGCCAAAAATGTCAAGGCTAGGGACTTGCTACACGCCGTGAACGAGCCACAAAGGCTCCTAACACATAGTCATACAACTGACAAGCTCACAAGGAAGAATGGTGTGTCACTCACCTTCCTGCGTAGTTGCGAATGAAGGATTCCCGTGCCGCGAAGAAGAGGGAGACGTCGCTACGCCGCGCTCAACCGCCTCGCCGCTGTCGTGCCGCCGCAACGCTCGATCACACACACACTCTCACACTCTCTCTCACACCTACACACACACACACACACACACACACACACACCCACACAAGGAGATGGTGAAGGAGAAGGTGGAGATGGAGCAAGAGCGGCTTCTATTGCACAATGAGAAAATGAGTAAAAATTAGGTTTAGTGGCTTTTATATGAGCTCACCCCATTCACACTTGGGCGCCCATACTTAGCCAACTAACTCCTTGAATATTCCAGTTAGAGTGCGCCTGTCATCGGCGATCACCCTTACCCTGTTCCTATTGGTCCGACAAGCCCGGTACCTGACTCTAAATAATACAACATTTATAGATCATAGGGTGTCCATGTGCCGTGAGGGTTAACAAACCCCCAAGATCAAATGGGGTAATAAGGTATTTCCCACACATTGGGGCATCATAATATCCAGATGAGCATACATTTCCTGTATCAGTCAACATCAAGCATTTCTGGTGCAGATATGCTACCCCTGGTTCAAATAGCACACAATTACTATGCATACTGATCAGTATCCATCCATATTTAATCTGCTTATGAATATCCTTAGAATCTCCTGGATCAAACACCATTGAGATCACATAGCATTGATGGGCTTCCCAATATACTAGAGCTTCACCTAAAGCATAGCGCAACACCCACATCCCGTAAACTGTTGGCAACTTAACCTCATTACCAGAAAGCATTAAAGAAATCCAACTCCCTTTTACTGGCAGCCAAGACATCACTGACATAAGCATCAATAGGAATAGCATCCAAATCGAGCCACATCTTGCACATTGTCCAAGCAAATGAAAAACCCTGTGCATTTTATGCAGTATCAAGGATGATTTAGCATCATCACCCCCTCTAGCTTCATAGCCATCAAGAAAAACCTTGGGAGTTTCTTGACCTGTATCATCTGACGAATTTTCACCTGTTGGGATTTCAGCTTGATCATGAAAAACAACTTTATCATGTAGATCTTCATCCATAACATTCTCGGGAAAATCACCCTTGGAAGTCTCAACATTAATCAAAATTGTAGGAGTTATCTCCTCATGCAGCCCATGTACAAGCATAGATGTAAAATCCCTGTCTATAATCTGTTCACAATCAGCATGATCTGAGCAATCTTCATACTCATCCATATCATCCTCTGCTTCCTCATCTGCACTTAGCAATACATTATAGAACTGTAAAGGCTCATTTGGCAATCCCTCTGAAGAGGTATACGCATTAGAAAGCTCTTCTGTACTGCCATAAACATCTCCTTCAGATCTAGACAAAAATTCACCGATTGTAGCATCCTCTTCTGTGATAGCAACATCTCCAAGCATGTTGTTAGTAGCAATCATAGGTTCATTGACATCCTCAGGCTCATCTTGTGCTGGGTCCACAATCTTGGTCATTTCATCAGCTACTGTGTATATAATAGCTCTATTTATGCAATCATTTGTAGTAGACATGTTATCCTGCTCGGCTATACTACAAATAGTTTCCGTAATATCCTGTAGAGGCTCATATGCTTGATAAACTCTTTTAGAATAACCCACGTCAAGGTCAATAACTTGCGAACCACTTGCTGTACAGTCTATGTCTTCATTGGAACCATTATTAGAGGTAGCGTCCATGCGAGGAATCTTTGAAAAAAAATCATATAAGCCTGTTTCAGCATCAAATTCATCGTTTACCTTTTCTTCGTTGCTCAAAATAAGCTCCTCTCAAACTGAATCTACTACTTCCAGCTCAAAATTTTCTTTGGCTTTATGTCTTGCAGAAATATGCTCCCAGAATTCATCATAGTTGAGCATCTGCATCTGATCCCCTTCACCTTTACTGAAGACAACCTTACTTTGTGCAATAATCTCCTTTATTTCCTGATCTAGAATCCTTGAGCTTTCATAAATAAATTCCTCTTCAAAATACTCCCACCTTGTGGGATATGCTTCTACCAGTTCTTGAACCTGCTTTTTAAAATCCGAGTTTACAACCTCCTCAAAAGCTGCAATCATCCGATCTTCTGGAACATTTCGGCTCTTTATCTCAGCTTCGTAACATGCAATAAAACCTTCTGGATCATATCCCTGAAAAATATAATATTGCTCCCAACAACATCAAGTGCTAGCTCTACAGCATCATTAGTCTGCTTTTTTATCTTCATGGCTTTTGCTTCCTGTAGATACCCCTGAACCAATTCCATCATTTTTGGCGAATATGTAACTGTCAGATTTTTATCAAATCCATTCAAACTAAAATCGTCAATAAATTGCTTCAATTTCTCTGGTATCTCCATCTTCACCTCCCACCCCGGCTATTTTTGCGTCGGGTTCACCAAAGATGTCGGGGGATATGTGTTCGAAACGTGATCCGGGCAGATGCCGGGCCTCTGGATGTGGGAGGTGTGAGAGACTAGATGCAAAATGGAAAGCAAAAGACTCTGAAAACACCTTAAATGCTTAAAAATTGACAACCGAAATGTTTTAAGATGCTAATGATTAGCCAAAGTGAAATTCAATTACAAATGTTTGCCGTTAACGACACTGATGGTGTTAGGAGAGTTTAATGCTCTCAAATTAGATCACGACTGTAAATTTCTCACTTATGCCTGCCATTAGATCCATTTGAAGATGATCAGGATGTACATATCTGGTGAAATTCCCTGCTTGATGCCCTTATAATTCCCAATTATGGTAGAGCGTGGTTACCCTCTCTCCTTCTTGCCTTACCACTCCCGTTTCTTGTTGCGTAACCTCAGACTCCCTTAATGCTTTCCGATTACGACATCTCAGCTTGCCTCCCTTTGCTTGCCGAGCTCCGACATCTGCTCTTGCCGAATTTCCCTCGTCTTATCTTTCCCTTGCCGAGGTCTGCTTACTCTCGAGTGAGAGAGTTCCTAGCTTTTCCAATTCGATTGTGAGCTTGAAGCCGAGCCTCATTCCCTTCTGCCTCCTCTTGATTATGGCCCAAAGAGAAAACCAATATGCCTTTTCCCTCCTCTCCTCTTCGACCGTCACACGTCTTCCCTCGGACTCCCTTCTCCCCTTACTTTGATTGGAGACCGAGAGAGAGAAAGAGAGTTTCCCTTGCTTTGCTCCTAGTCGAGGATGAGAGAGAGCGAGCAAGAGCTTGAGTTAGCTTTTCTTCCCTTTGGTTACTCTTCTTCTTCTCCCCTTGCTTGCTTGCTGAGAGAGAGAGAGAGAGGCTTTGCTTGTTTCTCGAGGACGAGCCGAGAGCTTCCTCTTCCTCCCTTTCCCTGCTTGCCAACCTAAAAATTCCCCTAAAACTTCCTTCGTGCTCTCAATCTTTCCCTTATAATAGCCCCACACCACGCTTCATTTCCCAATTTTTGCCCCACCACGCAGTCACGACGCCATGACTGACGTGGCATGGGAGCGGAGACTTGATGATGTGGCAAGTCGGACTTGCAGCTCCACAGAATTCGATGCAACTGGTGCCGAACCTCTGCGCAAGGAGATGCTAAGCCAGTTTCACCTCAGTCGCGTGCTCGTCCGAGATTTGAGCTGGCGGCGCGAGCCCAATTCTCCCCCTCGCGCTCTGTTCACTGCTCGCCATGAAGGCTTCTTTCTTTTGTTTTCTTTTCCCATCCACACACTAAGCCCTTAATTCTTATTTTGGGCGGCCAAGGGTGTGGCCCTTGGACGGCCATTTGAATTGGGAGTATGGGCGGCCTTATTAATTCATTGAGGCTCTAGGCCCTTGTAGGGTACCATATTTGGCATACATATTGGCAAAGGCATTGTCAAGCACAACATTTCGTATACATTCCGGCCAAAGCAGTGCCTAGCACGACATCTGGTTTTTAATGACAATATCATCGTGAATTTTATTGCCCATTTTATTGTTGTAGACCTTGCCACAAGCCATTAAGATGCAAGTGTAGTGATTACTTTTGACAAAAGACCCTTGACTTCGTATCTGCTTAAGCCATAGCCGTGTTGGAAATTTCCTGCTATAAGCAAACTCCAATAAATAATATTCTTGTCACGCACAACATATCAACCAAACCATTGCTGCATGACGTCCCGAAACTTGGTCGATGTCAAAAATTCCCAGATGGCACTCCGGTTGAGCGGACTGGACTGTTACGGACCCGGCCCCTCGTAAATCTTTAACAACCAATAACTTGGCAACCGTAAATCCGATCATCGATCTGAAAAGACCGACACGCTCCACAAAGTGAGCACTTTAGGCCCATGCATTCATTTCATTTCTGTCCCCTCAGTTGTAGTTTCCCAATCTGGTACGGATCTGCAATCGACTCAAACTTTGAACTGCCATAACTTCTTCACCATAGCTCCAATCGACGAGGAATAAAGACAGGCCGATAGAGCACTTCAAGCACTGCATTTCTAGATCATAATCTTCCATTTGTGCTCACTTCAATCATACTCATTTTTGGCATCATTAAGGCATTTGTTGGCCCATTTAAGCCGCATCTAGCATACATTAATCATTAAGCTTGGCCTGTTAACAAGCCTTGATCACTGCTCACTAAAGGTGTAGGATTTAAAGAAGCATATCTTGCATTTCTCTGCTCTTTTTCTCTTCATGGCAGCGGAGCTGCACAACAATGGGGACAAGGAATGAACTTATCATCACAGATTACGAACTACAAGAAATAAAATCCAAGTTTTGGTATACACACATGAAACTCTCATACACTGAAGCAAAAAAATATTTACATAGGAGTATACCTTCTAATTTTTATCTTCTTTGAGTGATGCAGCATTCCATAAGTCAAGTGTACTATTGTTTGCAGAGGACAAGGATGGCACCAATGTCATTGATGGAGCATTTCTCCCCATCTCTGTGATTCCAAGCCTTTCCTGTACCGCCTTGAACTCCGACTTCGTTGGAAGCATCATGGCACATGCGGCTGCATCCCTCTATATCATTGCTAGTGCCTCTGTTGGTTTGATAAACTCACCCAGCTACATGAGCATCCATGACAGAATACTTCTCATTGGCAGGGTCGATTATACTGCCATCCTCTTGTAGATTTTGAGCAACTATAGCAAGGTAGTAGTCCTTCTCAAGCTAAACAGTTCCATGATGTCATTAAGAATTACATAATGATGATCACCGATGGGGACGATAGGGAGCACATTTATTGGCAAAGCTCCCTCTAGTAGTTGAACACCTTCTGAAACACACAAAGCACCACTTGGTGGTTGCACCAACTTGACACCAATGATTGAACGGTGACTGCTCTTGGCCTCCTGTGCTGTGTCGCGGTGATCGTCCAGATTAACATTCAAAAAGAGCATGAGCCTAGCATAGTATTCTACAATTTGACACTTTTGATTATGTACGGGATAACTGATATCATTCCTGCAAGACTACAGTGGAAACTTGAGGTGGATCCTGTAGAAAATATCTTTCTTTAAATGATTAGAACTGATATTCTTTATATGAACATATCGACAATGCCCAAACTCAAATGTGCCGCTGATCGTTTGTTGCTTGTACGTCTAATGAAATCTGCAAGGAAATGTGACGTAGAAGCCAAAAAATATTGCAATGAGAAGGCAAGTTTGAAAATAGGCTTGAATTTTTGCTCCCATTGCTGAAGCCCAATTCTATAGTCTTTGGGTGCCTCGCTAGAGTAAGGCACCTCCTCCTCTATCTCAATATGAAACGGATCCATTTGTGGAGAGAGCTAAGAAAACTTGGGTTGTTGATTAGGGTGAAGGTAGGAAGGCACTGGCTAACACTAGGGAGTACAAAGGGGGGACTGACGGGTCTCCTATATATAGACTCCTCAAAAAGTCCACGATGTCATTTCAGCCACCCTTATGATTCCATTAGTAACGGTGCAATGAATGAAGCACAAAGACTGAGGCAAGCTCAATCATCCCTATGACACATGTGCTGGTTGGATCAGTATCGTAGCTATATAAAGCACCTTATAGAGGACAAGAAGAGAGAGGAAAGGTGAAGCTTTCCCAGAAGATGATGGCGGAAATGAAGGAGGCCGAGAAAACGCTAGTTGAGGCAAAAGAAATTCAAAAGAAACTGAAGAAGAAAAACAAAGGAAACCAAAAGGCAAAGGCTGAGGAAAACAACATTGGAATGACCGATGACAAGAAACCGCCAATGATAAAGAAGAAAGAAGAATAATTGAAATGGACGACAAGATAGTGCATCAATCACCTCTTAGTCTTGTGTAATGGAATCCTTAAAGATAA
The DNA here is from genome assembly GCF_014529385.1 of Adiantum capillus-veneris. NCBI lineage: Eukaryota > Viridiplantae > Streptophyta > Polypodiopsida > Polypodiales > Pteridaceae > Adiantum > Adiantum capillus-veneris. The sequence continues at coordinate 27,992,657 of NC_140937.1, read as the reverse complement.
TGCAAATTTCTTCATATCTTGTTCCTTTGTCTCTGCCTCTTTGTTTCTTTTCTGGTTATTGATTAATGAAGGAAGAGCTTTTATCAAAATGTGTCACACCACAATGCGAGTGGGAGGTTTATGTCACATAGCCATTGACATGCTCGCGGTGTGCAGTGATAGAAAAATGTCACGCCACAATGTGATAGGGAGCTCTCTCCATGATATGGCTGGTCCGTTGTCGAGGAATATGTGTTCAAACGTGAGCCGGGCAGGTGCCAGGCCTCTAACTGTGAGAGGTGTGAAAGAGAGAGAATGAGAACAACAGATGGAACTGAATCTGGCAATCATCGTACCCTTCAATTAATCAAGTCAAGCTTTAAGTACAACTCAAATGGTAGCCAAGGCGGGATGTTACCAACACCAACACTTGAATCAATTGGTAAATAGGAGTTTAAGCTCCCTTTACAGATTAACCGGGTTGTTAACGACACCCATCTTACTAAAACGATTAATTAATTTCTTCAGACTGATGACCTTGATGATAATTCTCTCTTTTCATTTTATCTTCTTCAACTATCCTTGGATTCTGCAAGTTTCAATTATGCTTTCCCTGCCAAACTCCGACTCATTTCCTTGCCAACGAGTACCAACTCCCTTTTCTGCCTTTGCGAAGCCGAGCTCCAAATCTTTTTTCTTGAGTACCTTATCTTTCCGAGCTCCAACTCTCTTTTTGCCTTTGCCCTTCGGACTCCCTTCTTCCCGTGCTTTGATTGGAGATAGATAGATAGATAGATAGATAGATAGATAGAGAGAGAGAGAGAGAGAGAGAGAGAGAGAGAGAGAGAGAGAGAGAGAGAGAGAGAGAGAGAGAGAGAGAGAGAGAGAGAGAGAGAGAGAGAGAGAGAGAGAGAGAGAGAGAGAGAGAGAGAGAGAGCAAGCTCCTTGCTTGCTTTGCTTTCCCTTGAGGGAGAGAGCTCCCTTTTTCCTATGAACAAGAGCAAGAGAGAGTTCCTCCTTTGATTCCTTACTTACCGAGGACGAGAGCGAGAGAGAGATCCAATGCTTTGCTTCCTTCGGACTCCCTTCGCCCCTTGCTTTGATTGGAGAGAGAGAGAGAGAGAGAGAGAGAGAGAGAGAGAGAGAGAGAGAGAGAGAGAGAGAGAGAGAGAGAGAGAGAGAGAGAGAGAGAGAGAGAGAGAGAGAGAGAGAGAGAGAGAGATGTAATCCAAAATGAGAAAATAATGCAGGCCACTAAAGCTCGTTTCTTATGCAGACAACATGCTTTGAAAGATTCTAATGACATGTCTAAAATATTCTTTCAGAAACTTAAAAGTAAGCACAGAAGGGAATGTATGGCAGTGGTGCATACTGACAGCGGACAAAAATTAGAGCAAAGTAAGGATATTATGGAGCATGCTGTAGTCTATTTCATGAAAATTCTTCACCAGGATGCAGATAATACTGAGGCCAGAATGAAGGCAACTAGTGACATTATTGACATGGTGGACTCATGCATTGAGCAGACTAATGCAGAGAGACTGGAGCAACAATTTACTGAGGGAGAACTAAAATTTGCTCTATCCAAACTACCTAATGATAAAACCCTAGGCATGTGTGGGCTCTCTAAGTAGTTCTTGATAGAATATTGGGATCAACTTAAGAGCATTATCGTGCCCATTCTCAATGCCTTGTGGATTTCTCAATGCTTGGATCCATGCCTCAAACAGGGTATTATCAAACTGTTACCCAAAACATTATTCCCAAAGACTATGGGCAATTGGAGGCCTATTACCATGATGGGGGAATCATATACAAATTGTTTGCCAAGGCCATTTCCTTGAGGCTTACACCCTTCTTCCAAAAGCATATACACAAGGCTCAATTTGGGTTTATAGTAGGACGATCTATCCACCACAACATTCTCACTGTGAATTTGGGCATTGAACATGCAATCAGAAGTGGGCAAGATGTAGTATTATTTCAGATTGATTTTGCTAAGGCTTTTGACACAGTGCTCTGGGATTTTGTGAAGATGGTGCTTAAAAAACTAGGATTTGGTCCTCGAATGTGTGCATGTATCTACTTGTTAGGACAAGATGCATGGTCCAAAATTCTTATTAATGGTATCCTCTTAGACAAAGTACCTATCCCAAGGTCTGTCAGACAAGGGTGCCCCGTTAGCCACCTACTGTTTGTTGTGATTACACACCCATTGTTCACAAACCTGGATTCACTGGTACAACAAAATAAGATACAGGGCTTGCATTTGGGAAATGAGCAACTGGTTGGTCAGGGGTTTGCTGACGACACTATCTTGTTCTTGAAAGCCAATAATGTTAACATTGTTAGATGTATGGCTTTTCTGTCTACCTTCTCCCTTGCAGCAGGGTTGCACATAAATCTCGCAAAATCAACATTGATAGACGATACTGCCAGAAATTTTCATGTGCTTGTTTGGAATGGTAAGAGGCTACCAAAAGGACACATATTTCGACATCTAGGCTACCCAGTTCGAGTGGAAGTGTCCATGAAATCTCTTCGAGAATGGGTTCTTGAGAGAGTATTGACAAAGGTAGCCTTTTGGCACTGCGAAGAGTGGCCATTACATGTAAGGCTGCGGATTATCCAGGCTATCCTCTTGCCGTGTATACTGTACTATATACCTCTCCTGGATTGGACAAAGAAATCCCTATAGCCTTTCAAATCTGCCCTGGCTCGATTCTTGTGGGGAAAGAAAAAGCATCTGCTGCTCCTATTTCCTGGGACCGCCTCACCATGCCTATGAAGCATGGAGGATTGGGCATACTGAATCTTACAACAGATGTGCATGCTAGGAGGGGGCCTCTCATGCAACATAAGGTACAAAGAGATACCTACTGGTCCCTATGCTTATGGTACCTCATCGACTGCTCCGTGGTATATTTTCATGGCACTTGGAATATTACATCATGGGATAAGCTTTTTACTACAGCACCCATTAAAACTGGGTTCATTGTGTCGCAAATGCTGATTACATCTTGGAAGATTATTGCCTCTAAACTCCAGTGAAATGGTCGCCAACGATACATAGGGAATTTGTTAGGAGCTGAGAGTGTCTTTTAGAGCCATGTATTTCTTACACCACCAACAATGCTCATTGGAAAAAAAGCCCTTTCTATGTTCAAAAAAGGCATAGTACAAATTAGCCAGATTATGGATGCTAGCTAGTCACATTCCAAAAGAGTTTCTTGTAGCAAGAAGGGAATTTAGACTCAGCAATGGGCTTAGGATAGCTTGGAACCATTTATGCGCGTTGGTTCACCCCTTACCTCATATCGCTTTGGTCAATGTAGAGGATAGGCACAAAGACTGGCAGCTACCCTCTTCACATGCAAGTTGGTGGTCATGCAAAACATATAAGTTTTATGCTGCTCTCCATATTGAGGTTGATGTAGCCATTAGGTGCAATCAACAATGGTCTATGTCGCAAACTAATGACTGGTGGATTAAAGTCTTGCAAGCTTGTGGACGCTTCAATATCCATTTAAGCTTAAGGTATTTATGTGAAGGGTAGTGATGAGAGCTATCCCCTCAGCCATGCTTATGCTCAAAAAAGGGAACTGGAACAAGATCCTGCAGTGTATGTCATAGAAACGAAAAGTGAGAGACATCTTTTGGGATTGCAGTCAAGTCAGGGAATGGTGGCAATGGTTCAAGTTTTGGTGGAATCAAGCTTGGGGAATCAAGTTCACAAAGCTCACATGCATGTTTGGATTCTTCAAAACACAGGACTCAGCAATGCTTTTTTACCTGCATTCTTTCCGGCTTTGGTATGTATGGTACATCTGGAACATGAGGAATATAAGCTTCTATGATCACGTACATGTATCAAGCACTAGGATTCCATCACAAGAAATCAAAAACAGGGTGCTCGAAGATGTCATGACCCTCGGAGATAAGGAACTCCAGCATCGATGTATGCTCATATTGAGCAAACTGTAAACTGTAATCTAACATTGTAATATAAGAACCTTTCTTCCAAAAAGAGAGAGAGAGAGAGAGAGAGAGAGAGAGAGAGAGAGAGAGAGAGAGAGAGAGAGAGAGAGAGAGAGAGAGAGAGAGAGAGAGAGAGAGAGATAGATGGATAGATAGATTTTATTATCGTCCTTGGAGGTCAAATATGACCTATGGGACCAAAGTTACATGTGATGTAGTATGTGTATGGCTGATGAGTGACTCTCGATGCTCCAAAATTGTAGTGATGAGAGTCGCAATGGAGAGCCCACACTTTGGCTGGGAGAGGAAAGTGTGTAGGTCTAAGTTATGGCTGAAAATGTGAGAGAAGCAAGTTCGGATGTGATCAAAAGCTGAGCACTCTAGTAGTGTGTGGTACTCAGACTCTCGAACTTGCAGTGAGCATAATGTGCACAATCGATTTGACTCTTCTCCATTGCCCCAACGCCCTATCTCGCATTGAAGGAAATGGGAGCTAAGCCAAATTGCTGCGATAGTGCGTATCGCGGACAAGGGAATAGGCTCAAGCATGTAAGTGTGAGTACGGTTTCCTCTCTCAGCGAAGAACATGGTTTTGTAGTTGGGGGCAATATAGGTGGTGTAATGTATGAAGCGTGACCCACCGGATTTCTCCCAAGCCGTAATACATTGGCGTTGTAGAAAAGCTTCATTCACTTGAGAGTCAATTGAAGCATCATGTAGCAAGTGTAATGCCTCCCATCTCCCAAACCACTTCTTTATGTCTTGCATCCATCCCGTGCTCAAGATCTTGCTTTTATGCGTCTTTTGAACTTTTTTGCTTGCTTCCCATGCAATTGTAGGAAGTCGATGTGAGGGGTTTTGACGCATCTTTATCATGTACTCCACAACCCTTTCCATGCCCATAACCTCAATTGGAAGAGATCCCGACTCAAGAAGTAAGAGCATATATGGTGTTTGTGTCTTAACTTGGAGAAAGTTTGTAAGAAAACGCTTTTGGACATTCTCAAACTCTTTCCAAGTAGACTTTGAGATGCTCCCGCCCCACACTTCAACTCCATAAAGAAGAACCGGTGTCACCAATGCATCAAAAAGATACTTCTTGAGAACCCAACACTTGATGTTTCCCGCATTACACATGTTCTCAAATGCATAATATGCTCTCTTTCCCGCTTCCAAACGACACATAGCACATTCATGCCACTTGTGATTGGATGGAACCTCAAGGCCAAGGTACTTAAAGCTCTCAACAACTTCAAGTGTCTCGTTGTTGTACACAATGCATGGCTTCTCCTTATGGTTGGTTTTCACAAGCATAACCTTTTTTTTGGATTCATTTACAATCAGCCCACTATGCAAGCAAAAGTTCTCAAGGACAACCATAAGCTTTTGTGCATCTTCTAAAGTGTGTGCTAGAAGCACTACATCATCCGCATACAACAAAAGCATGATTACCGCATTGCAAATAGTGACCTCTTCAATGCCTTCTTCTTGCATAAAGTCAAGTACCATTTGTTCCAATTGATCGATACATAGACCAAAGAGAGTTGGTGACAATGGAAATCCTTGTTTAACCCCAATAGTGCTTACAAAAATTTCTGAAATTTCTCTTCCCATGCGCAATTGACAAATCACCTTCTCATAGATTCGAGAAACCGCAAGCATAAACTCACTTGGCACTTGGAGTTCTTCCATCCTTCTCCACAAATTGTTACGTGGAATCATATCAAAGGCTTTCTTAAAGTCCACAAAACAACAATACAATCGCTTGCCTTTCAACCGACTTTCCTCCATGAGAACACGAAAAGTGACAAGATGATCAATGGTGCTATGGCATCGACGAAAACCCGCTTGTCCCTTTGCACGCTTGTCATTCTCTTCAGCCCAATCACTCAATTTCATCTCCATTATGCACCCAAACAACTTTGCCATAAGAGACCCAATCATTATAGTCCGGTAGTTGCTTACATTCTTTACATCCCCTCCTTTATGCAAAGGCTTAACCCAATTAGTACTCCAATCATAAGGCATACCATGTTGAAGTGCAAGGTTGAACATATCACACATCCACTCATGGGTAAAATCTCCCGTCCATTTGATCATCTCCGGCTTGATACCTTGAAGATCTCCCGCTTTGCGAGTGGCCAACTTTTCAAGCCCACCGCATACATCCTCAATAGTAAAAAAAGACGGCATACATGGGAGTGAACCATAAAATGGCATTTTTTCAGTATTTTCTTGCTCATATAATTGCCTACAATGTGTGTACATATCCACTAGACTCAAGTTACCAAAATTCTCAACCCGCTTGCCTCTCAAGTTTCTCCAAAATCTTCCACATGCATAGAGAGAGAGAGTTTCTCTTGCTTGTCCAACATGAGAGCGAGAATGAGAGAGCTTTGCTTGCCAAGGACGGGAGAGAGCAAGAGGAAGCTTGACAGAGCTTTTATTCCTTTGCTAACCCTTCTTCCTCTCTCTTTGTTACCCTACTCCTCTATGATTATAACCTCCTCGTTATGCTTTGTTTCCCCACCTGTTCTCATTTCCTTTCCCTCAATACAAGAGGTACTTTAGATTAGCGACGCTCGCAGTGCGACACTCAAAAGTGAAAATCCACGGCGTTGCTATGACCGTCGCTATTTTCTTTCTTGCATAGCGACGCCGATAGGGGTAAAAAATAAACCGAGAGCACCAAAAACTCAGATCTCAGATCTGAGTTTTCGACGCTCAAGAAAAAGAGGTAACCCGCGCTCTCCCTCTCTCTCTCTCTTTCTCCCCCCCCCCCCCCACACACACACACATGAGGAGAGTAAGGAGAGCAAGGTATGCTCCTTCCCTCTCCTCTCTCTCATGTTCCCTTCCCCTCGTTCTCTCTCTCCCTTTCTCTCTCTCTCTCTCTCACACACACACACACACATTGTGTCTTTGAAAGAGAGAGAGAGAGAGAGAGAGAGAGAGAGAGAGAGAGAGAGAGAGAGAGAGAGTACACACATGCATAAACAAAAAACACATACACACACACACATGCATAAGCAAAGAATGTATACACACACATTGAGAGAGGAAGAGAGAGAGAGAGAGAGAGAGAGAGAGAGAGAGAGAGAGAGAGAGAGAGATAAAATGTAGAGAAAATATGAAGTGAAATGTTATATTAAATTTAGGGTTAGATTAGATTTAAAATTATATTTAATTAAAATTAGGTTAGATTAAGTTAGATTACATTTAACTTATATTTAAAATTTATTCTAACTATAAAATTAGGTTAGACTTAAGATTAGGTTAAGATCTAAATTAGATTTAAGATTAGGTTAGATTACATTTAGATTTATGTTTATGTTAATTTTAAGATTAGGTTAGATTTAGATTTACGTTATACTTAGATTAGGTTAGAATTTAAATTAGGGCAAGATTAAAGATTAGCTAGCTAGGTTAAATTTAAGTTAAATTACATTTAAGTTTAGGATTTAAGATTGGATTAGATTTAGGTTTATGTTGAGTTTAGGATTAGATTAGATTTAGATTTAAGTTAGATTACACTTAGGTTTATGCTAGATTTGAGATTAGATTAGATTTAGGTTTATTTTGAGTTTAAGATTAGATTAGATCTATATTTATGTTCAATTTAAGATTAGATTATATTAGATTAGATTTAGGTTAGATTTTAGTGCATGTCAATGAAGGCTTTGCCCAAAGAGCAAACACTAGTTACACAACAATATGTATATTCCCATCAGAATCTGACACCTATTAACTCACACACTAACCATATTCAATTAGCCGCGAATCACCATATGTTCAATTAGGTTAGATTTTGGATTTAGTTTCTATATTAAAGTCTACCTTTGGGATTACGGAAAAATTAGAGTTAGGCGAACGGTGATCCCTCTCTTCCTCTCTACGGATGCGCCCTTAAGTTGGAAAGCTTTCAACGGCATGATACTCAGATTGGAGGCCAACATGTAACATGCTAAGTAATCCCTCGCACAAAGATTTGATGTGAAGAGATGTTAAGATGCAGTGAATTGCTACAGCTAGAGAAGAGGCAAAGGAGTTTTGTGCACTACATGCACTATCATGTAGACGTGGATGTGTAGATTTCTTGTACCCACAAATATAGGAATTGACCAATAAAGACAAAATTATAACCTGATGGTTTTGATCTCCGTGCACCTCTAAACCGAGGTGTGTGGGGATTGGACATGACTAGAGAATGTGAGGTAGTTTACAGTGTGAACAAAGAGAGAGAGAGAGAGAGAGAGAGAGAGAGAGAGAGAGAGAGAGAGAGAGAGAGAGAGAGAGAAGACGAAGGATGCCAATAGAATATTAAATCTATGTCCAGGTTATAAGGTTTTTACATTCATTATGAGTAGTGACGAGGACGTGGGGCCGTCCAGCCGGAACACCTATCTCTCTACAAGGATCTTATGTCCTTGTAATCAGTGCAAGCATGCTGTCCGATGGACAAACATGTTTCTTTGCAGCACGTTTACAAATTTGGTTTCTTTGATCCATCTATTATAGATTGAGTTGTTGCCAATTATAACTCATCGGACTCTGATGCTGGCCAACACTGGGCAGCAATCTTGCAACCCAATAGACGTATTCGCAGGTGCTTTGGTCAAGCAGCATACGTGCGGCCACAAGGTGTAGCCTCTGACAACTCCCAGGATGATCATGCAGACCACATTCCCAACAGGGCAATGTTTGAGCCCGAGATCAATGAAATGATCGAGACGATCATGGATTTAGAAAGGCTTATCTATGATGATATGAAAAGTGAAGCCGATATGCCATTGTGTGATGGAGCACGTGTGTCTAGATTGAAGGCGCTCCTGGTTCTTCTCAACATGCAGGCAAAGTTTGGATGGAGTGACACTAGCATCACCGTGCTTTTTAGGTGATCTATTACAATGTGTTTACTTTAATAAGAAACTCTAGATGTATAATGATCTGATAGATTACTTACACAAGCGTACCGTATTTTTTTTGCTGTGTAGGTTGCAAAAAAGAGCACGTACTGCCAGCTGATAAAGTGATGTTGGATTCCAGAGAGGAACCAAGAAAGATCTTGCAAAACTTGGGGATGGACTACAATTCGATTCATGCTTATCCTAACGACTGCATTCTTTTCAGAGGGGAATACATAGACATGGAGAAGTGTCCAAAATGTGATTCCAAAAAATATCGAGTAGATCTCCACGGAACAAAAATTCCACAAAAGGTTTTGTGACATTTTCCTCTGCTTCCTCGCATCAAGCTGTTAACTGAGTCAACGTCAGTTAACAGAAGCTACTAAAGACCAAAGATGTACAAATTCACATCGAAGAGCAAAGTGAAGAAGCAGTAAAGATTGGAGTTACACATTTTCTACGTTTTCCCAAAATGGTCACATATTGTAAATTTCCGAATTATTTCAAGCCATTGTAATATTTTAATGTGTTACGGGCTCAATGGGAATTCCAAGTTGTAAAGAACACGTCAGTTATTGTACCTAGGTTGCAAATTTAGTAAGTGGTGGAGCCCTAAAGGCCTTGGGCACCAAGACATTGCATATTTTTAACCTAGTGATGGGAGCAAAGCGAGACACGAACCCCGATGGCCTCTAAAACGCTAGGGGCCAATGGCACGCCTCGAGCTGATCACGGTAAAGCGAACAGGGGGCACCACCTAGCTTTGAGCGGCTAGGACGCAGAGTATCCGCCATAGCTTCTCCGAGGTTGTGCCTCCACCAAACCTCTTTACAAAGGCAGCCCGTAACACATCTCATGCATTCTTGTTAGCCTGGGGAAATTCATTGTACCAGGACTTGGCCTCTACCTTCATTAGTAGAGGAAAAATTCCAAGTCGTGAAGCGTCGTCATCTTTGTTGGAGACCACACAAGCAATGTCAAAATCATCCAAAAAGTCGGTGGTGAGATCTTCTCCCTTCTTTCCACTGAACGTGGGGAAAGAAACACTTGCCATGGTAGTGACTCAGGAAATTACAAACTTTTTTTTAAAATATTATTATACTCACAACAATAGCGGCTCATAGCGGCTTTTTACAGAGTTGGATGGATAGATTAAAACAGGATAAAGATAGAAACATTAAAGAAATGGTGGTAATCCAATATGGGGAGAATGATAGGGTTTGGGGAATTAAGGATTTCTCCTAGCACTGCTGCACCGAATAGGTACATGATCTTCTGTTGGTAGAAGATTTTCCTATCTACATAGATATTCATATGCATATGCTGCAAGAATCTGAATGGGAATGCTGTCGGCCCGTTTTCCATCATGCACAGAGGGCAGAGTACTTACTTTTACTCTTACCGTGCCAGTGTTGATGAGTCGACACATCCATAGGAGGTGGTCGCCTTTCATGGGGTCTACCTTTCCTTCGTAGCTCCGCACGTACGGGGTGATGGCGACACGTCTGACCACTGCCAACCTTTTGGCTAGCAGCAACTGCAAATAATTACCGTAGTCAGCATGTTGCATGAATTCCACTCCATTCAGCTGCAACTCATCTCCAGCCCACTGGGTTTCACACGTGGTCGAGAGCTTCTTCAGGATAATTTGTACAGGGACAGGAGGAAGACCCTCTACTTGTCCTCCAAAATAGCGAAAGCAGTAGCCGAACCACTCTTCCTTAGGGCATGGGAACCTTCTTACCACTTCTTCTTCAGGATTGTCGAAGTGGACTAGTAGTACTCGCATGCGTCATGCGAATCGGTAGGCGACCTTCCGCCGCTTAGCTTCGGATGACTTCCTCTTTGGCAAGCTGGGTACGACCCGGCTCTTTGAGCTTGAAGCACTTGCTTGGCCAGATGCTTCTCCCTTTGGGGTCATGTGTTTCCAGACTGGCTTAACCTTTCCTTACCTTTGGCTCGAGTAGCCCCTTTAGGCCATTTTGGAGTAAAGGTTATAACTTTGGTTGCAGTTTCCTTAAGGAAGAGAGGCCTTACCGTTTTCTTTCCTCCTTTGATGTGGATGACTTCTTCACGATGAATGTCGATGTAGACGATTTCAGCCCCTTCGCTGCCTTCGTTGCTGGCACTCATTGACAGTGTGTTTTGGTTGACAACAGTGATGGCACTTCATAGACCTCCCACCTCATGCTCTCAACTTGTGGTTAGAACAAGCAACACGAGATGGGAAGATTACCTCTTCAATACTGACGACACTACAGCCTGGCAGTAGTACTTCGATGAAGGCGACTAGTGCCTCCTTAGTCTCCTCCTCTTCCGTCCTCCAGTTAGAAAATTCCTTCAACCATTCGTCCATGATTGATGGCGTGCGTCACTTTCAACATTGTAAACTAAAGATTTCTTAGAAGCCCTCCTCAGTGGGGGCACCAAATGATGGGAGAAAAGCGAGACACGAACCTCGACGGCCTCTAAAACGCCGGGGCCGATGACACGTCTCGAGCCGGTCACGGTAAAGCGAACAGGGGACACCCCCTAGCTTTAAGTGGCCAGGATGCAGACCACGGTGATGTCAACACCGCAAACTTACACACACGGAGAGAGAGAGAGAGAGAGAGAGAGAGAGAGAGAGAGAGAGAGAGAGAGAGAGAGAGAGAGAGAGAGAGAGAGAGAGAGAGAGAGCTTGACAATTGATGAAAACCCTCGGGGGTGTGAGGGAGAATTATTTTTTGCAATATTTACAAATGACTTTCCTTCCGGTGAGGTGGCACACCGTGGTGATAGAGAGGTAGGGAGAAGAGATGGTGCATCTACTTGGTGCGTTCTCTAAAGACGACTCAATGATGCGAAACTTGCTACCAAGAAGGTGTGTGTGTGTGTGCATCGATCATTGGAGTCGAGAGGTGGACGTAGCTCTCTTCACATGGTGGAATTCCCAAAACAAACCATCACACAAGTCCCCTCCCCGTAGTGTCACTAGTGTCAATTCCTCCCACTAAAACTCTACCAGTGCTGACCTCTCATGAACTGCCCCCCCCCCCAATAGTGACCTCTTAGTGCCCTTTTATAGGTGTTGGCTGCTTGGATTAGGTTAATCCCGGTTTGATTAGGGTAAGCTAACCGGGGAGACAAAGCAAGGCGGTGGGCCCAGTGTGGTTGACCCTTGCTTTGTCTTGGGAGTTATTAAAAATGAAAACCTCTAGGTGGGTTTTTGTGACCATCACCTAGAGAGAGGGAATTTACAAATTGGGAATTTTACAAGGCTTGGGTGAAAACTGAAAAATGATGATGATAACCTACGGTTTACTAAAAATGGTGTCGTGGTTGCATGATACCGGCGAATGGTGGCTTGCCGGTGCGTCGGTGTAGCGCGTACGTATTTTCGGGGTCGGCCGAGACATGGCTTCGGCATCTTTGGTCTTTTTGTTGTCGGTGCGTGATTCGGCTGCCTTCTTTCTTTGTCGATGTCGTTCTGCTTTCCTTCTTCTTTTATGATGTGAGTGTGCGTATATGCGCGTGTGTGTGTGTGTGTGTGTATGTGTATGCGAATATGTATGTGTATAGGCATGTATAAGTGTGTGTGTGTGTGTGTTTGTGAGTATGTGTATATGTATAGGTATGTGCGCGAGCGTGCGTGGGAACGGGGGGGTGTATGTATATAAATATATACTTATATATATAGTTTTTTTTCATTTGGCGACGCAGAGGCGGGGGGGTGAAGATGGAGTGAGAGAGGGGATGGGTGCGTAGCGTGTGTGTGTGTGTGTGGTGTGTATGTGTGTGTGTGTGTGTATGTGTGTGTGTGTGTGTGTGTGTTTCTTCACTGCGACGCCTACAGGTTGGTGTACAGAGCGCGAGAGAAGGGGTGAGGGTGGGGTGAGGTGGTGAGGGAGGGGAGAGGGGATAGGGGGGTGGTGTGTGGCTGTGTATGGCCGAGAGCGCGCAAGGAGGGTGTGGGCGAGCGCGAGGCCCGGAGGCCCGTAGCCGACAGAGGGCGAGACAAGGGGGGGGAATGTAGTCAACGAGAGAGAGAGAGAGAGAGAGAGAGAGAGAGAGAGAGAGAGAGAGAGAGAGAGAGAGAGAGAGAGAGAGAGAGAGAGAGAGAGAGAATGTTATAGAGAGACAGAGAGAGGTGTTTAGTGGCCTAGCGGTGGTTCCCACCAAGGAAAAAGAGGCAGATAGAGGGGGAGGGTGAGATTGTGAGGGGAGGGGTGAGAGGATAGGGGTGGGAGTTTAGAGGATGGAGAGAGAGAGAGAGGGTGGGGGTGAGGTAGAGAGAGATATTTTTTTTAAGGTGTACGGGACCTCTTCTAAGAGAGGGTCAAAGAGAGCTAGATTCAGGGCTAGGTGAGGATGGGGGGGCGGGGGGGGGGGGGGGGGAAGAGATGGTCCGCCAAGGTTGGGGAAGAAACAGAGGGGGGGGGTATAAGGCCGAAGAGGGTGTGGACGAGGGCGGGGGGGGGGGGGGGGGGGGGGGGGGGGGGGGGGGGGGGGGGAAGATAATGTAGCGGCCCACCGGGGCTGGGGTGTGGACAAGTAGAGAGAGAATGAGAATCTTTGAAAGAGGGAGAGAGAGAGTATATCATATCTGTGGCGGCCCACCGGCAGGGGTGTGGACAAAGGCTTAGGCGTCTCATGCATCCACCGGGCCGCATGATGCAGCGGTGGAGTAGGAGATAGAGGGAATATTTGGCGGAGCCGAGCAGTAGGAGAGACACCTTGTCTTTGGTGATAATGGAGGGGTGTGGCCTGTCATAATAATCAATATCTAATTCTCCTAAATGATTTTCTCATATTAAACTGATCATTTAATGTGGGGAAGTGCCAAGGGAGAAAAAGCTAGAATATTGGTTAAACTAGCAGACCGGCCACAGTAGGGATCCAAAGGAGGGAAAATAGGGACCAAAGGGGGGGGCATCTACAAAGGAGCCTTGTGAAACAATGGGCTAGAAAGACCCTAAGGTTCAGCCCATTAAGACTTCCAAAATGCTAAGGTTCCACAATTCAAAGGTTGTGTCCAAAGGGTTAAAGCTTAGGATGAATTGGGTGGTTTGTGTGCTCGCTACCTCCTAAACGAGGTAATGATGACCATGCAATTGAACTTCTTCCAGGAAGTTCACCGCCTAACAAACCTCCTTATAGAGTTTCTCAAGCTCAACAAGAGGAGATTATGCGGCAAGTTCATGAGTTAGTTGAGAAGGGCATGGTTAGGCCTAGCTCATCTCCATTTTTCTCACCTATGCTATTAGTGCAAAAGAAAGACGGCACATATCGTATGTGTGTCGACTATAGAGCACTAAATAGGATCACTATCAAGAATAGGTTTCCCGTTCCACGGGTAGAAGACTATTTGATAAGCTACAAGGATCGACCTACTTCAGTAGGATTGACCTAAAAAGTGGCTATCATCAGATAAGGATAGTTGATCAAGATATTGTAAAGACCTCATTTCGCACCACATTTGGTCTTTACGAATACATTTTCATGCCTTTTGGCTTGACCAATGCACCAGCCACATTCAACCGCTTGATGGAGAAGCAATTACGGCCTCATCGAACCTTCACTGGAGTGTTCTTTGATGATATTATCATCTACTCTAATTCATTAGACGAACACAAGCAACACCTCCAGGTAATATTTTAACTTTTGAGAGAGAATAAACTCTATGTTAATCAAAAGAAAAGTGATTTTTTCTTGCAAGAGATTCAGTATTTAGGTCACATTATCTCTCAAGATGGCATCCAAATGGATCCTAAGTTAGAGGTAATAAAAGGATGGCCTAAACCAAGGAATCTTCATGAACTAAGAAGCTTTATAGGTATATGTGCATACTATAGACGCTTCATAGAAAAGTTCTCACAAATTGCGGGACCACTACATGACCTAACAAAGAAAAGCGCTAGGTACACATGGTCTGCTAAGGACAACAATGCTTTCGAAAAGCTTAAAGAAAAGCTTATCTCTCAACCTGTGCTTACACTACCGGATCTCTCAAAACCATTTGAGGTCCATGTGATGCTTGTGGTGATTGCCTTGGAGCTGTTTTGCTCTAAGAAGGGCACGCCATAGGCTATGAGAGTCGAAGGCTCGACCCTGTTGAGAAAGCTCTAGGCATCTATGAAAAGGAACTCCTTGCTGTTCTACATGCCTTAGACTCATGGAAGCACTATTTATTGGGGACTCCTTTCATTCTGCGAACGGATCACCAAAGTCTTAAGTACTTCATGACGCACACCAAGCTCTCCGACAAACAAATGAGGTGGGAAAATTTCCTTTCGCAATTTCATTTTCATATTGCTTACATTGCTAAAGCGTAATCAAGTAGCTGATGCACTCTCAAGACGGCCGAGAGTGAATGCGGTTTCCATAGCAACTCACAATGATCTATCTTCAATGATAGATGAGTATGCTATTGATCCCGATTTTAGAGATGTGATTTCAGCCCTTGCATTAGGGAAGAAACATTACGCAAAATTTGGACTCACAAAGTGGCCCTTTAAGGAGTTTGACTTACCTCTCTCTACCAAAACGGGTGCATGGATAAATTTTTGCAAACAAAATCCAAAGTTGGCGGAGGTTTGACAGTTAGAATGTCCTCTTCAAGCTCTATCTACTGATATATAGCACGCCATGAGATTCCTCATATTTTAGAAGATTCTTTTTTTGATTCACTTAGATTCCGAACATCATAGGTGAATCAAAAAAAGAATCTTCTAAAATATGAGGAATCTCATGGCGTGCTATATATCAGTAGATAGAGCTTGAAGAGGACATTCTAACTGTCAAACCTCCGCCAACTTTGGAGTTTGTTTGCAAAAATTTATCCATGCACCCGTTTTGGTAGAGAGAGGTAAAGTCAAACTCCATAAAGGGCCCCTTTGTGAGTCTAAATTTTGCCTAATGGAAGAACCATTTACTTTACAAGATGGTTATCTTCTCTATGGCAATAGACTATGCGTTACTAACTCACTACGTGAGAAAGTAATGTATGAATCTCATGCTCCACCGTATGCGAGGCATAGAGGGATTCAGTCTACCTTAAAGGGAATTGAAACATATTTCTATTGGCCTACCATGAAAGTGAACATACAAGAGTATGTTTCTAAATGTGTGGTATGCCAAAAGAAAAAATTTGATAGAGGGAAGCAACTTGGATTGCTTCAATCCTTGCCAATCCCTAATTCACCATGGGAGAGCATATCCATGGATTTTATCTTTGGATTGCCTAAGTCTATCCATGGGAATACGGGAATATGGACGATAGCAGACAGGTTCAGTAAACAAGCTCATTTTATACCTGTCAAAAAGACTATCAAAGCCCATCAAATGGCAACCCTCTTCATTTCACAAATTTTCAAGTACCATGGCTTGCCAATGTCCATAGTGTCGGATAGAGATCCTAGAATGACCAGTAATTTCTCGAAGGGTCTCTTTGAGAATTTAGGGACAAGGCTAAACTTCTCTTCGGCCTATCATCCACAAACTAATGGCCAAAGTGAAAAAGCTAAACTAATCATTCTCGATCTACTAAAAGCCTATGTAACGGAAGTAGATCAAAGATCCCAATGGGAGAATTACTTACCCTTAGTGGAGTATGCTTACAATAACACTGTACATACTTCCACGGGAAAAGCACCTTTCGAGGTAATTGATCGAGGGAAGATCAAAAAGTTCCTTGCTACTTAAGGTACATGGGAAGATCTTCGCTGCAGATGAGTATAGCCGAGACCTACAAGAATATTTTCAAAAGATTAAGGATGTTATCTCTATCTCACAGCAAAGGCAAAAGGCTGCTGCTGACAAGCATAGAAGAGCCCAAGCCTTTAAAGAAAATGATTGGGTCTTATTAAAGTTTCCCAAGGCTCGATTAAGGCACACGACGGGAAAGAATCCTACGGGCCACCAAAAGTACTATGCTAAATTAGCAAAAAGGTACTATGGTCCCTTCCAGATTCTTAGGCCAATCAATGAGATGGCCTATCAACTCAAGTTGCCCAATCATTGGATCATACACAATGCTTTCCATGTGAGCCTATTAAAGCCTTACAAAGGAGAGCCACATCAAGAACCAACTAATTGAAGACCCACCAGAGATCAAGGACCAAGAGGAGGTGCTACAGCCCGAGTCCATTCTCCGACATGAAGACAAGGTACTAAGAGGCGGTAAGACTATCCGACGATATCTTATTAAGTTTAACAATTATCCTTTTGAAGATGCTAGATGGATGCAAGGCATACAATTAAAGGATAACCTCAACCTTGTCAATGCTTACAATGCTTCCCAAGAGTAAGCAAATGTAAAAAATGTTAAAAATGAACCAAGTCTTTGTCTTATAAGACTCTCTTTTTCTTTATTGTGCACAAAAATGAAGTAGTATGCATGCTTAGATCACGTTTTCGGAGACGAAGTCTCCCAAACACCAAGTAGAGCTTGTCACTCTACTATGGAAGATTGATAGGACTAATGTGCAAACATGCTTGCGGCAGCCTCAAGCTCTCAAGCGCCAAATGGACTAGTCATCCATTGTGGAATGATGTCGTAGGGTAACATAGGGATTCTCTACTCGCTAAGAAAAGGACTCATGAATATGCTTTATCTTCTCTACACCATAGTCGAGGACGACTATGATTTCAAGAGAGAGGTAATGTCATAATAATCAATATCTAATTCTCCTAAATGATTTTCTCATATTAAACTGATCATTTAATGTGGGGAAGTGCCAAGGGAGAAAAAGCTAGAATATTGGTTAAGCTAGCAGACCGGCCACAGTAGGGATCCAAAGGGCGGGCCATCTGCAAAAGACCCATGTGCAACAATGGGCTAAAAAGACCCTAAGGTTCAGCCCATTAAGACTTCCAAAATGCCAAGGTTCCAAAATTCAAAGGTTATGTCCAAAGGGTTAAAGCTTAGGATGAATTGGGTGGTTTGTGTGCTCTCCAAAGTCAACACACATCCCTACACATGAGGGGGCAAGCCCTAAAGATAGGGTATGAGAGAGAAAGCCGCACACACACACACACACACAAACCCCCTTTACACAAAGGGAATGAAGGACACAGGTTAGATGCCTAAGCTAGTTGCTCCCAAAATGTGCTCAATTCTTATTGGATGACCCAATGAGAATTAGGCTAGAGTAAATTTAGCCTAATTAATTTTAAAACACTTAATAAAAAGAACCAATAAAAATTAAGTCTCTTGGATGATTATTGGACAGCCTGAGAAGGGGTCCAATAGGAATTGAGCAGCAGACAATGGGCTACTTAATTCCTATTGGTCAGAATAGGGAAAGGTCCAATGGGGTTTTAATTCACTTAAATCAATTAAGTTTAATTGATTAAGCTCTCACAAAAGGGAAAAGGGGGACACATGTCAGAAGGCTATCACTTATGTTGCTTAATAGCCATTGGCTGAGCTTGGCATTGTCCAATGGGGAGCCTGCAAGAGCAAATAGCAAGGGGGCTCGCCCAAGAAAGAGAGGGGGATGATTTTTGCAAGTCATTATCACACACACACTCACACAATCTCAGGTGTGAAGAAAGAGAAGACTATCTCTTCCCAAGCTTTAATGGAGAGCTCATCACCTACTCCAAGCTTGTGAGATAGAAGGCTACATCAACACACTCTTGACATGTGGATGCAAATCCAACCAAGAGCCAAGCTTCAATGCATGCTCATCTCCTCTTCCAAGATAATTACTAAGCTAAATCTATGATAATATGAGTGATTATGTGAGTAGATGTACATCTTTCTCGTAAGATACTCCTTCTTCCTCTCAATCTACTCTCATACCCTGCTAGCTCTCACCATCTTCGAAGGTGTGTGAGGTCTTGGGTCTGAGAAGGGGGATAATTAAAGTTGTGTTTGCTAAGTGTTTTGCTTAGTGCATGAAGCTTTCATCTTCATTGCACTAGCTAGTCTTGAAGGAACACAAAGAATTGTATTGTACAATGTCTCTCTTGATGGGAGAAACCATAATACAAAGCCTTTTGGAGGGGGGACTGGCTCCATGAAAATCTGGTCCTCAACTGTTGTCAATAGCTTAATTTCTCTCTCTTTTGAAAGTATTATTGATGCTATCTAACTAGGTGTTATGCTTTTTGTTGCTCTCTCGACCCAAGCACTCTTGTAATTTTCATTTGGAATCTGTGCTAATGAAATGCCCACTATGTTCATGCTAATTTTCGCTACACATAAGTTTTTAGACCATTAAATGTTACATGGCCAAACTGGCGGCACCCCGCTAGTGGTTACCTTAGGGGAGGTATGGTGAATGGTAAAGAGCTTTTTTTTTTCTTTCTTTCTTTCTCTTTTGGTAATAGGCCTTCCTTTCCTTAGGGTGTGGTTCTCATGGTCACGGTTTCGAAAATCGACTGTCACTAGGTACATAAGGTAGTGTGTAAAATAAATTAGGGTTCTCAAGCTCATTTGTTGAGAGAACTCTTTGGTGAGAGCTCTTGAGGTGTGTGTCTATGAAGTCCTTGAGCTTCTCCTTGCTCATGAGACTTGATTAACACTAATCAATGATTCATTCTCTCTCACTATGCCTCTCTCATGCTTTTTATGATTGCGTATGATGCTTAGATTAGCTAGATCTAATCCCTCTCTAATTTTGTGTGATTTTCCTCTTTTGCTGGTGTGTGCATGTAGGTTTGATTGGAGTGTGGTGCTCGATAGATCTATGTGTGTGTGCTTGCGATTAGAGTGTTGCATAATAGGATTAGTGTTGTGTGTATCTTGCAATCGTAGTGTGTGTGTTTGGGTTGATTAGAGGTGAAGAGAAGTGGATATGGAGATTGCCCTTCATTGCGGCTTAGCTCCTCCATAGGCTGAGAAGTTCACCTTGTAGAGTTAACCATTTGTGTTGTCACGATTAGCTCACTAACCGTGTGAGTGTTTCCATGCCCTAGTAGGGTAGCTCATCCTTCCGTATTGACAATTTTTTTGTCATTGGAGCTTTTGCAACGATGGGACCCCCAACATTTGGCGCCTTTGTCTGGGACCATGGCCTACACTAGTATAATTGTGGCATAATCGAATGCATTTCCTCACTAATTTCACTTGTGTGTTTATATTTTTGTGGATTTGATGTGCATGAAGCATTGTGTTCATAATTTCCTAATACGTCATCGTATCTTGGCAATTGTGTGTTTATACACTCTAATTTCTCACTAACCCCTTGCTAATTTGACTACTTTTTGCTAATTTAGTGATTTGCTATGAAGAATTGGAACATTCAACCATTCAATTAATTTTCATGAAAGGTAATCAAAGTGGTATTCTCAACCTCCCTAGAATCTAAGGATGTGTAGAATTGTGTACAGATTTCACCATGATGCAATGTAATGCTATGCTATGTTGATGCTATGCAATGTTGATGTTATGGATTAAAAGCTTTGTGATTATTCATTTTCATGCCGTATTAATGCCGAAATTTTTAAGATTTGGTGGCGTATGATTTGACAAGTTTTAATTGCTAAATTTTGATTTTAAGTTGCTAATTGGATACCTAATTGAGTTAATTGCATGCTTGGATGGTTAATTTCAGTGTGTGTGCACTAAAATCAAGTGTGTGTGCATTTTAATTGAGTGTGTGTATGCCTAATTTTAGGTGTGTGCACTATCTTACCCATATTTGTGCACCTAAAAATCAATGTGTGCATTATGATTTTTCAATTGTGATGATTGATTTGTGTTGTGCTTATGCCCAACTAATGATTTGTGAAGTCACATTGCCAATCCGACAAGTTTAACCCTTTTGTGTGCACACCTAAAGATTGGTAAAAACTGCCAATTTCTTAGTTGGCTGAGATAAACTCATCACCTTCAATTTCTTCTCGAACTTGAGCAAACGCGGGCTGAAGTGAACCTTTCTTCACTCAAACAAGTCCTAGATTGTCCTCGATTTTGCTGTCAAGTACTTTAATCTTGAAGAAATCTGCCATAGTATATCTTTCAAGCCTACTTCATAGCAACAAAACTACTACCTTGATTAGAACCAATGATAAAACACCTGTATAATGATTATACACAAGAATATTAGACATAGCATTAAAAGTACACATCATCAAACCAAATCAACACCTCTCCAAACAACCCCTTCACAAGCCCACTGAATTCCATCATCTACACAAAACCAACAAGCAACAACAAATACTTCACTGGCAAAATTCATGCAATAATACCAAAAGCTAGCACATGGTGCTTATAAATCTAATGAACCAAAATATAGAAAGGATTCAATGCATATTACTTTTACATGATTGTATCCCCAAGAAATTAACATGTACAACATTGTTGGTTGTTGCCTAAGTCGCGAGTAAATCTTAGAATTTGTGAATGCATTAAGGTATTTCCTTTCAGTTTACACACAACCATGGACATCGTCTTCATTTGCATACACAGAGACGTGTGTGCACCCTTTCAGCTCATAATTCGAATTTACAGCCATCTTGCATATAGTAACCCACTATAGAGACCAAATTTATGAAAATATACACCAATAGATCTTTACACACAAGCAACACGTTGATTCTTTACACTTTTTAGTGTAAGATGATTTCATGCAATACTCAAAAGAGAAGGCTGCCACTTGGTGAATCCCTATAGGTGGAAATCATTAAAAGCAAGGTTGGAGAAATAATACCCCTTCAAAAACGAGCACATAAATTTGATTGAAAAAAGTAGTACTAAATTTAACATTGGTACGCGTTGAGAAAGTCATCTTTCGACTCATCAGAACTTGCTGCAAAAGACGACTCTTGTATGTTGTCTGTATAAGAGGCTAGGCTGGTGATTCAACCAGGACCCATATTCTCATCACTAACAACCTGACTGGCCTTGTGCTACTATTAGTAGTATAGGCGCAATCATGAAAATGCACGCAGAAAAAACTACTAGCTGCAAGCTTCCAATATACATAGATTATGTGCTTGAGTTACCATAAGGCAAGGTGCATCACATATGGCAAGGTGCAACACGGATGACTCTAAAACGATGCGAAGGTAAGACTCATGAAGATATAAAACACACATAGGAACAAGAACTCCAGAAAACAAGAGACCCTACCTCGAAGCTTAAAGACAAACTCTATGAAGGCTTTCATGGCTGAAGGCTCGAAGTTGAGAGCTCTAATGTTTGTCCGATCTGCCTTCTTCTTGACTGTGGTGGGTTGCAGCTCGATCACGCTCTTGTTGCAAACGCTCACGCAAGCATGCACTCGGCCTTGAAGCTTGGAGGTTCGACGCTTGCATAGGAGATAGCGCAGAGGGGAGATACTGCAGAGGTTTGCTCAGTTCCACAAGAACTACGTAGGTCTAAAATGCTGCTCTATGGAATACGTTTCTGCTCTCTAAGTTTAAACGCTCAATGTCTTGCTCTTGGAATCGATTTTGCCTACGCCCTCCAACTTGAAGTGTAAAATCTTGACCTCGACCAGAAGATAGCTACAGATCCTCGAATTTTTGAAAAGTCAACAATTTCAAAAAGTTAAAGTGATAAAAATCAAATTAAATACGTCAAGGGAAGTTTTGAACTAGTGATGACGAGTGCTCACAAAAAACCAGCCTTTAGTGTATTTTTCACTGGCTAAAAATCTAAAATTTTGGCTTGATTTGAATCTCGTCTTTAAGAAACCCAAACATTTTTTACATATTTTAGTGTAAAAATCAAGAATTTAGCAAAAAGACTGAGAGATCTCTGATAATTTTCTTTTTTTATTGGTTGGGAATAAATAATTTGGTGAGCACTGTTCGTGACCTTTACTTTGACAAAATTATGTGACTCGTGTTCTATGCCACTCTACCCACTATACAATCATGTAGTAAAAGAGTTTAGGCTAGCATTTTGAATATAAAACCCCCTTCTGTAAATACACATTTAGCATTTTCTTTTTAGCCTTCTGTAAATTAAATTATGTGAGCTCAGGTAATAAAATAATACCTTCTATTGAATGCACATGATACACGCACATATTAAATAACTGATCCCCTCGAGCTATGATGTTAGAATATTCTATAACTTCTTTATTGACATGAATATTTTTGTAAACTCTTGACCTCTCCACATGTAACCCTCCCCTTCTACCTATACAGAGTGTCGTTGAGAGAAGATGCTGACAGTCCAATGTATCAACAAATAGTGGTGGCCCCGTGTGTGTCTGCCTTGACTAGGCTCTCTCTCTCTCTCTCTCTCTCTCTCTCTCTCTCTCTCTCTCTCTCTCTCTCTCTCTCTCTCTCACCTTTTGTAGCCAAAATGGCTTTTATTTTATGATATATCTATAATGCCCATCTCCTTGCAATTAAGATGCACGCAAAAGTTCTAATAGTCTCTAGAAAATCACCCACTTCACCTCCTTTTACCTGGTTTACCCACTTCACCTCCTTTTACCTGGTTTAAGACTGACTGTTCTAAAATCCCAACTGCTAAGCTTAGGCAAATCTTCTCCAAACACTATTCACAAGAACTCATCCTTTTGCATATCTTAAATAAGACACACACACACACACACACACACACACACACACACACACACACACACACAATGTTCAACATAACCTGAATAAATAATTGAGGAAGGAATACTATCAAATCAGTTTTGAGAGGGGGAGACAGGGGAAGGGGAGAGAGAGAGAGAGAGAGAGAGAGAGAGAGAGAGAGAGAGAGAGAGAGAGAGAGAGAGAGAGAAGAAGAAGAAGAAGAAGAAGAAGAAGAAGTACACAAGAGACCTTAATAATATAGACAACAAGTCTTGATTCTTGAATGCAATTTCTTACATGCGCACATACTCTCTCAAGAAGGGAAACGGAGTGGGATTTTTAATACCTAAAAAACAAACAAAATGATGTGTGTGTGTGTGTGTGTGTGTGTTTTAGAGAGAGAGAGAGAGAGAGAGAGAGAGAGAGAGAGAGTCATTGCATACTTAAAGATTAGAATGACCTATGGGACCAAATTCAACATGTAGCATGCTTGAAGACTATGGATATAATGGTCGCAAACTGACAAATATAATCCATGAAGGTTCTAAGAGAAATAAAGAAATGTAGGCAATGGGCCAGGCTAAAATGTAAGAAAAGAAATTTGATGTGATCAAAAGATGAGCACTAAAGTAGGGTATAATACTCATACTCTCAAAATTTGAAGGAACATAATTCGTATACAAAAAGAGGCTCTCCTACAATGCCTCAATGTTCGGTCTCACATTTAAGAGAGTAGGAGCTAAGCTAAATGGTTGGTATGGTAGAGATTGTGCGTAGGAGAATAGCTCAAGCATGTAAATGGTTGAATACAATTTTATCTCTCAAAGAGGGACATGCCTTTGTAATTTGGGGAGAGGGAGATAGAGATCAATTACATACATGCTTTTAGGTCACAACCTCAATTTTGCACCACATCTTGTAGTTTAGCATAATGGTCAAAGCTCCTGCAAAAATAAACAACTACTCGACCATATTTTTCTTCTTCTCTATCACAATTTAAGATGAAAATGACGTGAAAGTGTACATGAACAAATAGTAAGCACCTTATTGTACTAAGCTTCTTATGCATTGCTTTGATTAGGTGATGGTGTAAACCATTACCATGCTTGTGCACAAAAGAAATCCAACTCTCATCTCTTTGAAACTTGAAGAATTCCTAGTATACTAGACATGAAAAGTTTTATAATTACACTGTGTAACAGTTAATTATGGGCCTTCATGTTTAAAAACTTGATGGATTACCTAGTTTATTGCTCACGACTTAGTATCACATTTTTCAACCCTAGGTAGACCAAGCAAAACACGTCCTTCTTACCATATAGGAGGTTATGATGTATACTAATGTAATTTAATGGTCTAGTAACTTGTGTGTAGCGGAAAATAGCATGAACATAGTGAAAATTTCATTAGAATAACTTCCTAATGAGAATAACAAGAGTGCTTGGGTGGAGAGAGAAAAAAAAAGTATAACACCTACTTAGATAGCATGAACAATACTTCAAAAGAGAGAGGAATTAATCAGTTGACAACAGCTGAGGACCGGATTTGCATGGAGTCAGTCCCCCCTCCAAAAGGTTTTGTTATGGTTTCTCCCATCAAGAGAGACATTTTACAATACAATTGTTTATGTTCCTTTAATACTAGCTAGTGCTATGAAGATGGAAACTTCAAGCACTAAGCACAACACTTATTAAACACAAGATCAATTCCCTCACGGTCTCAGACCCAAGACCTCATACAACTTTGAAGATGGTGAGAGCTAGCGGGATACGAGAGTAGATTGAGAGGAAGATGGAGTATTCTTATGAGAAAGATGTACATCTCCTCACATAGTCACTCAAATTATCATAGCTTAGCTTAGTAATTAGCATGGTAGAGGAGATGAGCATACATTGAAGCTTGGCTCTTGGTTGGATTTGCATCACAATGCCAAGAGTTGTTGGTGTAGGCCTCCCTTCTCACAAGGTTGGAGTAGGTGGTAAGCTTTCCATTAAATCTTGAGAAGGAGAGAGAGTCTTCTTTGCTTCACGCATGAGATTGTGTGAGTGTGTGTGTGATAATTCCTTGCAAAAATTAGCCCCCCCCTCTCTTTTGGTCGACCTTTCTTGCTATTTGCTCATCCTCACACCTCATTGGACCTCCCCAGGCCTAGCCAATGGAGATTAAGTAGCATAAGTGATAGTCTTCTGACATGTGTCCCCCTTTCCCCTTTTGTGAAAGCTTTAGGCTATTACTTAATTCAATTGAGATATCATTGAACCCCTTTGCCTCCTGGACAATAGGAATCAGGGAAGCCATTGGGCTGCTGAATGCTCATTGGACCCCTTGGGAGACTGCCCAATAGTCTTGTAGAGAGCTTAATTCTTACTGGTTCTTTTATTAAGTGTTTTTAAATTAATTAAACTAGATTTACTCTAGCTTAATTCTCATTGTTCCACCTTCCAATAGGAATTGAGTACCTCTTGTGGGTATCTGGGCTAGGGAGCTGACACATGTCCCTCAATCCCTTTGTGTAAGCTTGTGTGTGTGCGTGTGTGAGTTTCTCTCTCATCTCATACTTCTAGGGCTCGGCCCCTCCTATGTAGGGATGGTTGATGACTTTTGGGACATATACAAAGCATCCAATTGCCCTAGGCTTTTGACCTTTGGACAAAACCTTTGAATTTTGGAACCTTAGCATTTTGGAAGTCTTAATGGGCTGAACTTTAGGGTCTTTTAAGCCCATTGGTGCACATTTCTCTTTTGCAGATGGCCTTCCTTCTGGATCTCTACTGTGGCCTATCTGCTAGCTTAACCAATATTCTAGCTTTTTCTCCCCTTGCACTTCCACATATTAAATGATCAGTTTAGCATGAGAAAATAATTTAGGAGAATTAGATATTGATTATTATGATGTTACCTCTCTCTTGAAATCATAGTTGTCCTCAACTATGGGGTAGAGAAGATAAAGCATATTCATTAGTCCTTTTTCCTAGCGGGTAGAGGATCCCTATGTTAACCTACAACATCATTCCCAGAATGGATGACTAGTCCATTTGGCGCTTGAGACCCTAAGACGTCACAAGCATGTATGCCCATTAGTCCTATCAATATTCCATAGTAGAGTGACAAGCTCTACTCGGTGTTTGGGAGATGTCGTCTCTGCAAACTTGATCTAAGCATGCATACTACTTCATTTTCGTGCACAATAAAGAAAAAGAAGTCTTATAAGACAAAAACTTTGTTCATTTTTAACATTTGTACATTTGCTTACTCTAGGGAAGCATTAATTGTAAGCATTGAAAAGGTTTAGGTTATCCTTTAATTGTATGCCTTGTATCCATCTAGCATCTTCAAAAGGATAATTCTTAAACTTAAATAAGATATCGGCGGGCGGATAGTCTTATCGTCTCTTAGTACTTTGTCTTCATGTCGGAGAATGGACTCGGGCTCCAACACCTCTTCATGGTCCTCGATCTGCGGTGGGTCTTCAATATTTGGTTCTTAAGGTGGCTCTCCTTTGTAAGGCTTTAGTAGGCTCACATGGAAAGCATTGTGGATGAGCCAATGGTTGGGCAACTTGAGTTGATAGGCCATCTCATTGATTGGCCTAAGTATTTGTAAGGGACCATAGTACCTTTCTGCAAACTTAGAATTGTACTTTTGGTGTCCCATAGGATTCTTGCCCGTCGTGTGCCTTAATCGAGCCTTGGGAAATTTGGGTAAAACCCAATCATTTTCTTTAAAGGCTTGGCTCTTCTGTGCTTGTCAGCAGCAGCCTTTTGCCTTTGCTATGAGATAGAGATAGCATCCTTAATCTTTTGGAAATATTCTTGTAGGTCACGGCTATACTCATCTACAGAGAAGATCTTCCCGTATACCTTAAGTAGCAAGGGACTTTTTTATCTTCCCTCAATTACCTCAAAAGGTGCTTTTCCCGTGGAAGTATGTACAGTGTTATTGTAGGCATACTCCACTAAGGGTAAGTACTTCTCCCATTGGGATCTTTGATCTACTTCCGTTACATAGGCTTTTAGTAGATCGAGAATTGTTAGGTTAGCTATTCCACTTTGGCCATCCGTTTGCAGGTGATAGGCCGAAGAGAAGTTTAGCCTTGTTCCTAAATTCTCAAAGAGACCCTTGCATAAATTACTGGTCATTCTAGGATCTCTAGCCGAAACTATGAACATTGGCAAGCCATGGTACTTGAAGATTTGTGAAATGAAGAGGGTTGCCATTTGATGGGCTTTGATAGTCTTTTTGACAGGTATAAAATGAGCTTGTTTACTAAACCTGTCTACTATCATCCATATTCCCCTATTCCCATGGATAGACTTAGGCAATCCAAAGATAAAATCCATGGATATGCTCTCCCACGGTGAATTAGGGATTGGCAAAGCAAATGTTTTGGCATACCAAACATTTAGAAACATACTCTTGTATGTTTGCTTTCATGGTAGGCCAATAGAAATATGTTTCAATCCCCTTTAGGGTAGACTGAATCCCTCTATGCCCTACATAAGGAGGAGCATGAGATTCATACATTACGTCTATTGCCATAGAGAAGATAACCATCTTGTAAAGTAAATGGTTCCTCTTTCTTCCCTAGTGCAAGGGCTGAAATCACATCTCTAAAATCGAGACCAATAGCATACTCATTTATCATAGAAGATAGATCATTGTGAGTTGCTATGGAAATCGCATTCACTCTCTGCCATCTTGAGAGTGCATCGGCTACTTGATTATGCTTGTCAGAAATGTGAGCAATATGAAAATGAAATTGCAAAATAAAGTTTGCCCATCTTATTTGTTTGTTGGAGAGCTTGGTCTACGTCATGAAGTACTTAAGACTTTGGTGATCCGTTCGCAGAATAAAAGGAGTTCCCAATAAATAGTGCTTCCATGAGTCTAAGGAATGTAGAATTGCGAGGAGAACTTTTTCATATATGCCTACAACTTGCTCAACAGGGTCGAACCTTCGACTTTCATAGCCTATGGCGTGCCCTTCTTGAAGCAAAACATCTCCAAGGCAATCACCACAAGCATCACATTGAACCTCAAATGGCTTTGAGAGATCCGGTAGTGTAAGCACAGGTTGAGAGATAAGATTTTTGAAAGCATTGTTCTCCTTGGTAGACCATGTATACCTAAAGTTTTTCTTTGTTAGGTCATGTAATGGTCCTGCTATTAGTGAGAAATTTTCTATGAAACATCAATAGTATGCACACATACCTATAAAGCTTCTTAACTCATGAAGATTCCTTGGTTTAGGCCATCCTTTTATTACCTCTAACTTTGATGGATTCATTTGGATGCCATCTTGAGAGATAATGTGACCTAAATACTGAATTTCTTGTAAGAAAAATGCACTTTTCTTTTGACTAACATAAAGTTTATTTTCTCTTAAAACTTGAAATATTACCAGGAGGTGTTGGTACGGCTAATGAATTAGAGTAGATGATGATATCGTCAAAGAACACTCAAGTAGAGGTGCATTGAGGCTTGAATACCTTCTCCATCAAGTGGTTGAATGTGGCTGGTGCATTGGTCAAGCCAAAAGGCATGACAATGTATTCGTAAAGACGAAAGGTAGTGCGGAATGTGGTCTTTACAATGTCTTGATCAACTATCCTTATTTGATGATAGCCACTTTTTAGGTCAATCCTACTGAAGTAAGTGGACCATTGTATATTATCAAATAGGTCTTCTACCCGTGGAATGGAAAACCTATTCTTGATAGTGATCCTATTTAGTGCTTTATAGTGGACACACATACGATATGTGCTGTCTTTCTTTTGCACTAGTAGCAAGGAGAATAAAATAAAGATGCTAGGCGTAACCATGCCCTTCTCAACTAACTCATGCACTTGCCGGATAATCTCTCTTGTTGAGCTTGAGAAACTCTATAAGGAGGTTTTTTAGGCGGTGAAATTCCTGGAATAAGTTCAATTGCATGGTCATCATTGCCTCGTTTAGGAGGTAGCTTACAAGGGATGTCGTCAATAAAGACATCTTCAATCCCCTTGAGAAAATTGGATAACTCTAATTCTTTTTGATTGTGTATATTTTTTTTTGCTAAAACATTAGGTTCATTTTGAGAATCTTTAACAAAAATCATGTACGTGAAAATAGAGCTCTTTATTGACATGTTGAAAGCTTGTGTATGTACAATGGGTATAGTGTTACCCATTTCCTTAGCATCTATATACATATCTTTTTCCTTGAACTTAAAGGAGATTCTCCTTTCAGGGAATTTAACATTGGCAGCCATGCGATCAAACCATGTTGCCCCTAGGATTACATCCTCATGCTTGAGAGGAGAGATAAAGAGCTCCTCTTTGTCGACATAGCTTTGAACATGGAGCCTCAATTTCCCGATTAAGGGAGTGACTGAAGCTTCTTGCCCCTTGAAAGCACCGTCTGCAGGTAGGACATCTCCCATCTCGTAGGCTTGTATTCCTAGCTTGGTGGCCAACTCTATAGATATAAAATTGTGAGTAGAATCAGGGTCAAAGAGAATAAAAGCATCATGTTCTCTTACATTTTCCCAAGCATGGCATAGAGGAGATCCTTTGTGGTGAATTTCCTCCTCTTGGATTTTGACCAAGGTAGCTCTAGGAGGTTCATGGCGGGTGTTCTTTTGGGGACAAGCATGCTACGCATGCCCTTGCTTACCGCACTTCAGATAGTAGTTATCCTTGCAACAACGCTCAAGCTCTTCAAAAAGAGTTTATTTTTGCCTTTGTAAACTCCCTTCTCTTTAGCTTTATTGGAGTTTCCCTTAGGAGACTTTTGGACATTGTCCTTCCCCTTAGGCTCATTGGAACCCCTTTTTTCCACGGGCTTAGAATTTCTTGTAGCCCCTATTTGGAAATTGATTTGAGAAGACACCATAGTATGGTGTATAACCGCCGATATGGTGCGTGGCCTTTGGGAGTTCACATACTCCACCATTTCTTCAGTTAAGCCCGCACAAAATTGCTGCTTTTGCTCTCCAAAATCCAACTTCTTGAAGACAGTGGCTTTGAGTTGTAACTCCCAAAACTTATCTACATATTTGTGAATGGATTCGTAGGGAGAGAGCTTCAAACTTTGCCATTCGGTGAGTACTTTGTCTTTGGCATCGGTGGCCAAAAACTGCTTCATAATGGAAGCTCTTAAAGCTGTCCATGTTTGTGGAGCTTCACCGTTGGCCCGTAGGCTAGACCACCATTGCTTGGCAGACTTTTGAAAGTGCATAGCTACATGGTGTAGCTTAGAGGACTCCGTGAAGCCCTCATCTCCAAACGCCACATTGAATTGTTGGATAAAGGCCAAGACTTTGTCCGTAGCACCAAAAGTGCCATCATAGGTAAGGACAGAGATTCTCTTCCCTCCCTCTTTAAATTTCTTGAGCTTGGATGACCTCTTCCACGTGGCATAGGATTTCCTATGGCCTCTTCTTTTTGATGGTTCAAAGGTTGCACCATCACTTTCTTCAAAAGATGAAGAATTTGAGGAAGATGGAGAAGAGGGTGACCTCTGTCTTGCCTTTTTCTTTCCTTGATCTTCTTTATCTTTCACCATCACTTTCATAAGAGGAAGAGGATGAATAATATGGAGAAGAGGGTGTCCTCTTTCTTGCCTTTTTCTTCTCTTGCTTTTTGCCATCCCTCTTTGAAGTATGGTGTGGAGAAGTATGTGATGGTCTTCTCCATTTGGAGGTGATGGAGAGCGTTTAGCCCGCCGTCTTCATGGAGCCATCTCCACCGAGGTGGCAAGAGACTCACTTGTTCCTCATTCCTTCGGTGGAGGCTCTTGAATTCTCCTTTGAGAAGGAGATGCGTCATCAATGAGAAAATTTCTGAGCCATTCATATGGATCATCTTCTTCTTCTCGAATCGGAGAGAGGGCTCTTTTGGAAGTCTCGCAAGGAGGCTTCCTAGGTGCTCTCTCGTCATGGTGGGGAGCTTGGAGAATCCCATGAGCACGAAGCTACCATTGCACTTCACTTTGGAGGGATGGATTGCCCATGGATTGTTGAAGCCTAAAAACAAGATATTTCGCAAGAATTGGGGCATCATTAGTAGCTTGCTCATTAGCAAAATCAAAGTTATCAAAATTAACTTCACTCTCTTTACTATCGTCAACCATTCTAACAACTTTTAGGTGTAAACTTTCTAGGTGTACTTTGGCACTTCAAGCCCTAGTTGCTACTCCTCTTTACCCCTTTAGAAAAAACACTCAAGCTATTGTACCTGTGGCTCGAATACCATTAATTGCAAGGAATAGAATAGAGGGTTGTTCAACACCAAAAGAGCACCGGCTCCTGTCAAGCTTCTAATAGCTCAATAGTGATTAAGCAGTAGGCAAGCCCCGTAGGACTCCACTATTAAGACCATATCTCTCGACAGTAATGCCCCGTTAACTGCACAAAGGCAGACGCACTGCAAGGCTTAAAAATCCCTATTCTACTTACTCACATACAATTAATAGTACCAACCATTTATAGCTAGCTTGAGGACCTCCTTTCTTGAGCAAGAAAAGAGAAACCTTGTGCTCTGATACCAATGTAACATTTAATGGTCTAGTAACTTGTGTGTAGCAAAAAATAGCATGATCATAGTGAGCATTTCATTAGAATAGCTTCCTAATGAGAATAACAAGAGTACTTGGGTGGAGAGAGCAACTAGAGTGCTTCGTTAGCTGCAGAGTCCGAGGGTAAGAGAAAACAAGAACCTCTAGAAGACAAACTTGGGGGGCAAGGAGAGACCCATATTGAAATCCTAGCAAGCTCTTTCAAACCAAAAGGCAGCTGTTGATATTTCGTAATCACAAGGTACCTCATAGCGATCCATAGTTACATGCATACGCCACCCTCCAGATGCCATTGAGGCATCCTCTCCTTGTTGTCGTAACTCTTCTAAATCTTTCTCGAGAAAAATATTGAAAACTATATATGCCATTTCAAAATTTCTCAAGTAAAAAAATTTATGAAAGGATGAGAGAGAGAGAGAGAGAGAGAGAGGCCACCGATTGCCGTCGTTCAAAGGTGTACCTCGAAAGAACGAGATACCGATCGTATTGCTTCAGAGGGGTACCTTGCAGAAGACCACGAGGAGGGTTAGAGGTTTGTCAAGCTCAATGTTCTTAAGCATACAAGATTTCAATGTTATTAATTGTTTGTTGTTCCAATTTTTATGTTTCAAAAAAAAAAACAAAACATGCAAGTTTCCTTGCACGGGGGAGTATGCACAGCCCTCCCCAATTTTATAATACGAGGGAATGTGACATTCCCACGGCAGCGTGCAATTCTCAGTGTGTTCATTAACTGCGTTCGTAGTGTCAAAAATGTCAAAAACCACAGAATGATAATGCTTACTCAACGCGCGATTGAATGTCTGTCGTTGATGCACCTTGCATCAACGATGCTGGGTATCTCCTGCTCTTAACCCGCTGCAAGAGACGACAATTGTTATAATAATCAATATCTAATTCTCCTAAATGATTTTCTCATATTAAACTGATCATTTAATGTGGGGAAGTGCCAAGGGAGAAAAAGCTAGAATATTGGTTAAGCTAGCAGACCGGCCACAGTAGGGATCCAAAGGAGGGAAAATAGGGATCCAAAGGGGGGGCCATCTGCAAAAGAGCCATGTGCAACAATGGGCCAAAAAGACCCTAAGGTTCAGCCCATTAAGACTTCCAAAATGCTAAGGTTCCAAAATTCAAAGGTTGTGTCCAAAGGTCAACCCTAGGGAAAATTGGATGCTTTGTGTGTGCCCTAAAAGTCTTTGCACATCCCTACATGGGAGGGGGCGAGCCCGAAAGGTAGGGGATGAGAGATAAATCCACACACACACACACACACAGGCTCCCTTTACACAAAGGGAATGAGGGACACATGTCAGCTCCCTAGGCCAGATGCCCACAAGGTGTGCCCAATTCCTATTGGAAGACCCTTGAAGTGGACCAATGAGAATTAAGCTAGAGTAAATGTAGTTTAATTAATTTAAAAACATTTAATAAAAGAAACCAATGAGAATTAAGTCTCCTAGAAGACTATTGGGCAGTCTCCCAAAGGGTCCAATGAGCATTCAGAAGCCCCATGGCTTGCCTGATTCTATTGGCCAGGAGACAAAGGTCCAATGAGAGTTTAGTTTAATTATTTAATTACCTAAAGCTCTCACAAAAGGGGAAAGGGGGACACATGTCAGAAGGCTATCACTTATGCTGCTTAATACCTATTGGCTTGACCTGGGGAGGTCCAATGAGGCAAAAGCCAGACCTAATTAGCAGCTAGGGCTCGCCCAAGAGAGAGAGGGGGCTGATTTTTTCTTAGCATTGACACACACACACTCACACTTGACCATGTGTGAAGGAAGAATACTCTATCTCCTCCCAAGCTTTAATGGAGAGCTCATCACCTACTCCAAGCTTGTGAGATAGAAGCCTACATCAACACTCTCTTGGCATGTGGATGCAAATCCAACCAAGAGCCAAGCTTCAATGCATGCTCACCTCCTCTACCAAGCTAATTACTAAGTTAAGCTATGCTAATATGAGTGATTATGCGAGGAGATGTACATCTTTCTCGTAAGATACTCCTTTTTCCTCTCAATCTACTCTCATACCCTGCTAGCTCTCACCATCTTCGAAGGTGTGTGAGGTCTTGGGTCTGAGAACGGGGATAATTCAAGTTGTGTTTGATTAAGTGTTTTGCTTGGTGTATGAAGCTTCTATCTTCATTGCACTAGCTAGTCTTGAAGGAACACAAAGAATTGTATTGTACAATGTCTCTCTTGATGGGAGAAACCATAATACAAAGCCTTTTGGAGGGGGGACCGGCTCCATGCAAATCCGGTCCTCAAGTGTTGTCAATAGCTTAATTTATCTCTCTTTTGAAAGTATTGTCGATGCTATCTAACTAGGTGTTATGTTTTTTTTGTTGCTCTCTCCACCCAAGCACTCTTGTAATTCTCATTAGGAATCTATTCTAATGAAATGCCCTCTATGTTCATGATAATTTCCGCTACACATAAGATTTTAGGCCATTAAATGTTACATTGGTATCATAGCCCAAGGTTTCTCTTTTCTTGCTCAAGAAGGGAGGTCCTCAAGCTAGCTACAAATGGTTGGTATTATTAATTGCCTGTGAGTAAGTAGAATAGGGATTTTTCAGCCTTGCAGTGCGCCTGCCTTTGTGCAGTTAACGGGTCATCACCGTCGAGAGCTATGG
This sequence comes from Adiantum capillus-veneris, assembly GCF_014529385.1. Taxonomy (NCBI): domain Eukaryota; kingdom Viridiplantae; phylum Streptophyta; class Polypodiopsida; order Polypodiales; family Pteridaceae; genus Adiantum; species Adiantum capillus-veneris. Next base: position 27,958,124 of record NC_140937.1, on the reverse strand, counting down.
TCTTAATAGTGGAGTCCTACGGGGCTTGCCTACGGCTTAACCACTATTGAGCTATTAGAAGCTTGACAGGAGCCGGTGTTGTTTTGGTGTCGAAAGACCCTCTCTTCTATTCCTTGCAATTAATGGTATTCGAGCCGCGGGTACAGTAGCTTGAGTGCTTTTTCTAAAGGGGTAAAGAGGAGTAGCAACTAGGGCTTGAAGTGCCAAAGTATACCTAAAAAGTTTACACCTAAAAATTGTTAGAATGGCTGACAATAGTAAAGAGAGTGAAATTAATGTTGATAACTTTGATTTTGCTCATGAGCAAGCTACTAATGATGCTTCAATGCTTGTTAACTATCTTGTTTCTAGGCTTCAACAAGCCATGGGCAATCCATCTCTCCAAAGTGAAGTGCAACGGCAGCTCCGTGCTCACGGGATTCTCCAAGCTCATCACCATGACGAGAGAAAACCTAGGAAGCCTCCTTGTGAGACTACCAAAAGAGGTCTCTCTCCGACTCGGGAAGAAGAAGAGAATCCATATGAAGTGCTCAGGAATTTACTTCTTGATGATGCATCTCCTTCCCAAAGGAGAACTCAAGAGCCTCCACCGAAGGAACGAGAAAGAAGCGAGTCTCCCGCCACCTCGGCGGAGATGGCTCCACGAAAACGGCGGGCTAAACGCTCTCCATCACCACCAAAGCGGAGAAGACCATCGTATTCTTCTCCTCACCACAATTCAAAGAGGGATGATAAAAAGCAAGAGAAGAAAAAGGCGAGAAAGAGGACACCCTCTTCTCCATCTTCTTCATCCTCCTCCTCTTATGAAAGCTATGGTGAAGACGACAAAGATCAAGACAAGAAAAAGGCGAGAAAGAGGTCACCCTCTTCTCCACCTTCTTCAAATTCTTCACCTTCTGAGGAAAGTGATGGTGCAACTTTTGAACCATCAAAAAGAAGAGGCCATAGGAAATCCTATGCCGCATGGAAGAGGTCGTCCAAGCTGAAGAAATTCAAAGAGGGAGGGAAGAGCATCTCTTTCCTTACCTATGATGGCACCTTCGGTGCTACGGACAAAGTCTTGGCCTTTATCCAGCAATTCGATGCGGCGTTTGGAGATGAGGGCTTCACGGAGTCCTCTTAGCTACGCCATGTAGTTATGCACTTTCAAAAGTTCGCCAGACAATGGTGGTCTAGCCTACGAGCCAACGGTGAAGCTCCACGAACATGGAAGACTTTAAGAGCTTCCATTATGAAGCAGTTTTTGGCCACCGATGCCAAAGACAAAGTACTCACCGAATGGCGAAGCTTAAAGCTCTCTCCCAATGAATCCATCCACAAATATGTAGACAAGTTTTGGGACCTACAATTCAAAGCCACTGTCTTCAAAAAGTTGGATTTTGGAGAGCAAAAGCAACAATTTTGTGCGGGCTTAACCGAAGAAATGGCGGAGTATGTCAACTCCCAAAGGCCACGTACCATATCGGCGGTAATACACCATACTATGGTGGCCTCTTGAATCAATTTCCAAACGGGGGGTAAAAGAAATAATAAGCCCTCGGAAAACAAGGGTTCCAATGAGCCTAAGGGGAAGGACAATGTCCAAAAGACTCCTAAGGGCAATTCCAACAAAGCTAAAGAGAAGGGAGTTTACAAAGGAAAGAATAAACTCTCTCCTGAAGAGCTTGAGCGTTATCGTAAGGATAACCGGTGTTTCAAGTGTGGCGAACAAGGGCATGCGTACCGCGCTTGTCCCCAAAAGAACAACCGCCAAGATCCTCCTAGAGCTTCTTTGGTTGAAATCCAAGAGGAGGAGATTCACCAAACTCACCACAAAGGATCTCCTCTATGCCATGCTTGGGGAAAGGTAAGAGAACATGATGCTTTTATTCTCTTTGACCCTGGTTCTACTCACAATTTCATATCTATGGAGTTAGCCACCAAGCTAGGCATACAATCCTACGAGATGGGAGATATCCTACCCGCAGACAGTGCCTTCAAGGGGCAAGAAGCTTCAGTCACTCCCTTAATCGGGAAATTGAGGCTTCATGTCCAAGGCTATGTGGACAAAGAGGACTTCTTTATCTCTCCTCTCAAGCATGAGGATGTAATCCTAGGGGCACCATGGTTTGACCGCCTGGCTGCCGATGTTAAATTTCCTGAAAGGAGAATCTCCTTTAAGTTCAGGGCAAAAGACATGTATGTAGATACTAAGGAGATGGGTAACACCATCCCCATTGTACATACACCAGCTTTCAACAAGTCAATAAAGAGCTCTATTTCCGTGTACATGATTTTTGTTAAAGATTCTCAAAATGAACCTAATGCTTTAGCAAAAGAAAATAAAAGCAACCAAAAGGAATTAGAGTTATTCAATTTTCTCAAGGGATTTCAAGATGTTTTTTTTGACGACATCCCTTGTGAGCTACCTCCTAAACGAGGTAATGACAACCATGCAATTGAACTTCTTCCAGGAAGTTCACCGCCTAACAAACCTCCTTATAGAGTTTCTCAAGCTCAACAAGAGGAGACTATGCGGCAAGTGCATGAGTTAGTTGAGAAGGGCATGGTTAGGCCTAGCTCATCTCCATTTTGCTCACCTGTGCTATTAGTGCAAAAGAAAGACGGCACATATCATATGTGTGTCGACTATAGAGCACTAAATAGGATCACTATCAAAAATAGGTTTCCCGTTCCACGGGTAAAAGACCTATTTGATAAGCTACAAGGATCGACCTACTTCAGTAGGATTGACCTAAAAAGTCGCTATCATCAAATAAGGATAGTTGATCAAGACATTGTAAAGACCGCATTTCGTACTACATTTGGTCTTTACGAATACATTGTCATGCCTTTTGGCTTAACCAATGCACCAGCCACATTCAACCGCTTGATGGAGAAGCTGTTCAGGCCTCACTGAACCTTCACTGGAGTGTTCTTTGATGATATTATCATCTACTCTAATTCATTGGAGGAACACAAGCAACACCTCCAGGTAATATTTCAAGTTTTAAGAGAGAATAAACTTTATGTTAATCGAAAGAAAAGTGAATTTTACTTCCAAGAGATTCAGTATTTAGGTCACATTATCTCTCAAGATGGCATCCAAATGGATCCATCCAAGTTAGAGGTAATAAAAGGATGGCCTAAACCAAGGAATCTTCATGAACTAAGAAGCTTTATAGGTATGTGTGCATACTATAGACGCTTCATAGAAAAGTTCTCACAAATTGCGGGACCATTACATGACCTAACAAAGAAAAGTGTTAGGTATACGTGGTCTGCTAAGGACAACAATGCTTTCGAAAAGCTTAAAGAAAAGCTTATCTCTCAACCTGTGATTACACTACCGGATCTCTCAAAACCATTTGAGGTCCAACGTGATGCTTGTGGTGATTGCCTTGGGGCTGTTTTGCTCCAAGAAGGGCACGCCATAGGCTATGAGAGTCGAAGGCTCGACCCTGTTGAGCAAGCTCTAGGCATATACGAAAAAGAAATCCTTGCAGTTCTACATGCCTTAGACTCATGGAAGCACTATTTATTGGGGACTCCTTTCATTCTGCGAACGGATCACCAAAGTCTTAAGTACTTCATGACGCAGACCAAGCTCTCCGACAAACAAATGAGGTGGGCAAATTTCCTTTCGCAATTTCATTTTCATATTGCTCACATTGCTGGCAAGCATAATCAAGTAGCTGATGCACTCTCAAGACGACCGAGAGTGGATGCGGTTTCCATAGCAACTCACAATGATCTATCTTCAATGATAGATGAGTATGCTATTGATCCCGATTTTAGAGATGTGATTTCAGCCCTTGCATTAGGGAATAAAGAAGAACCATTTACTTTACAAGATGGTTATCTTCTCTATGGCAATAGACTATGCGTTACTAACACACTACGTGAGAAAGTAATGTATGAATCTCATGCTCCCCCATATGCAGGGCATAGAGGGATTCAGTCTACCTTAAAGGGAATTGAAACATATTTCTATTGGCCTACCATGAAACTGAACATACAAGAGTATGTTTCCAAATGTGTGGTATGTTAAAAGACAAAATTTGATAGAGGGAAGCAACCTAGATTGCTTCAACCCTTGCCAATCCCTAATTCACCTTGGGAGAGCATATCCATGGATTTTATCTTTGGATTGCCCAAGTCTATCCATGGGAATACGGGGATATGGACGATAGTAGACAGGTTCAGTAAACAAGCTCATTTTATACCTGTCAAAAAGACTATCAAAGCCCATCAAATGGCAACCCTCTTCATTTCACAAATTTTCAAGTACCATGGCTTGCCAATGTCCATAGTGTCGGATAGAGATCCTAGAATGACCAGTAATTTCTGGAAGGGTCTCTTTGAGAATTTAAGAACAAGGCTAAACTTCTCTTCGGCCTATCATCCACAAACTAATGGCCAAAGTGAAATAGCTAACCTAACCATTCTCGATCTACTAAAAGCCTATGTAACGGAAGTAGATCAAAGATCCCAATGGGAGAAGTACTTACCCTTAGTAGAGTATGCTTACAATAACACTGTACATACTTCCACAGGAAAAGCACCTTTCGAGAAAATTGAGGGAAGATCAAAAAGTCCCTTGCTACTTAAGGTACATGGGAAGATCTTCGCTGCAGATGAGTATAGCCGAGACCTACAAGAATCTTTCCAAAAGATTAAGGATGCTACCTCTATCTCACAACAAAGGCAAAAGGCTGCTGCTGAAAAGCACAGAAGAGCCCAAGCCTTTAAAGAAAACGATTGGGTCTTGTTAAAGTTTCCCAAGGCTCGATTAAGGCACACGACGTGCAAGAATCCTACGGGCCACCAAAAGTACTATGCTAAACTAGCAAAAAGGTACTATGGTCCCTTCCAGATTCTTAGGCCAATCAATGAGATAGCCTATCAACTTAAGTTTCCCAATCATTGGTTCATACACAATGCTTTTCATGTGAGCCTATTAAATCCTTACAAAGGAGAGCCACCTCAAGAACCAACTAATTGAAGACCCACCGGAGATTGAGGACCACGAGGAGGTGCTGCAGCCCGAGTCCATTCTCCGACATGAAGACAAGGTATTAAGAGGCGGTAAGACTATCCGACGATATCTTATTAAGATTAAGAATTATCCTTTCGAAGATGCTAGATGGATGCAAGGAATACAATTAAAGGATAACCTAAACCTTGTCAATGCTTACAATGCTTCCCAAGAGTAAGCAAATGTACAAAATGTTAAAAAAGAACAAAATTTTTGTCTTATAAGACTCTCTTTTTCTTTATTTGTGCACAAAAATGAAGTAGTATGCATGCTTAGATCAAGTTTGCGGAGACGACGTCTCCCAAACACCAAGTAGAGCTTGTCACTCTACTATGGAAGACTGATAGGACTAATGTGCAGACATGCTTGCGGCAGCCTCGGGCTCTCCAGCTCCAAATGGACTAGTCATCCATTATGGAATGATGTTGTAGGGTAACATAGTGATCCTCTACCCACTAATAAAAGGACTCATGAATATGCTTTATCTTCTCTACACCATAGTCGAGGACAACTATGATTTCAAGAGAGAGGTAATGTTATAATAATCAATATCTAATTCTCCTAAATGATTTTCTCATATTAAACTGATCATTTAATGTGGGGAAGTGCCAAGGGAGAAAAAGCTAGAATATTGGTTAAGCTAGCAGACCGGCCACAGTAGGGATCCAAAGGAGGGAAAATAGGGATCCAAAGGGGGGGCCATCTGCAAAAGAGCCATGTGCAACAATGGGCCAAAAAGACCCTAAGGTTCAGCCCATTAAGACTTCCAAAATGCTAAGGTTCCAAAATTCAAAGGTTGTGTCCAAAGGTCAACCCTAGGGAAAATTGGATGCTTTGTGTGTGCCCTAAAAGTCTTTGCACATCCCTACATGGGAGGGGGCGAGCACGAAAGGTAGGAAATGAGAGAGAAAGCCACACACACACACACACACACAGGCTCCCTTTACACAAAGGGAATGAGGGACACATGTCAGCTCCCTAGGCCAGATGCCCACAAGGTGTGCCCAATTCCTATTGGAAGACCCTTGAAGTGGACCAATGAGAATTAAGCTAGAGTAAATGTAGTTTAATTAATTTAAAAACATTTAATAAAAGAAACCAATGAGAATTAAGTCTCCTAGAAGACTATTGGGCAGTCTCCCAAAGGGTCCAATGAGCATTCAGAAGCCCCATGGCTTGCCTGATTTCTATTGGCCAGGAGACAAATAGGTCCAATGAGAGTTTAGTTTAATTATTTAATTACCTAAAGCTCTCACAAAAGGGGAAAGGGGGACACATGTCAGAAGGCTATCACTTATGCTGCTTAATACCTATTGGCTTGACCTGGGGAGGTCCAATGAGGCAAAAGCCAGACCTAATTAGCAGCTAGGGCTCGCCCAAGAGAGAGAGGGGGCTGATTTTTTCTTAGCATTGACACACACACACTCATACTTGACCATGTGTGAAGGAAGAATACTCTATCTCCTCCCAAGCTTTAATGGAGAGCTCATCACCTACTCCAAGCTTGTGAGATAGAAGCCTACATCAACACTCTCTTGGCATGTGGATGCAAATCCAACCAAGAGCCAAGCTTCAATGCATGCTCACCTCCTCTACCAAGCTAATTACTAAGTTAAGCTATGATAATATGAGTGATTATGTGAGGATATGTACATCTTTCTCGTAAGATACTCCTTTTTCCTCTCAATCTACTCTCATACCCTGCTAGCTCTCACCATCTTCGAAGGTGTGTGAGGTCTTGGGTCTGAGAACGGGGATAATTCAAGTTGTGTTTGATTAAGTGTTTTGCTTGGTGTATAAAGCTTCCATCTTCATTGCACTAGCTAGTCTTGAAGGAACACAAAAAATTGTATTGTACAATGTCTCTCTTGATGGGAGAAACCATAATACAAAGCCTTTTGGAGGGGGGACCGGCTCCATGCAAATCCGGTCCTCAAGTGTTGTCAATAGCTTAATTTCTCTCTCTTTTGAAAGTATTGTCGATGCTATCTAACTAGGTGTTATGTTTTTTTTGTTGCTCTCTCCACCCAAGCACTCTTGTAATTCTCATTAGGAATCTATTCTAATGAAATGCCCTCTATGTTCATGCTAATTTCCGCTACACATAAGATTTTAGGCCATTAAATGTTACAACAATGGAGGATGAAGGAGATAAGCTTGTGACTATTTGGGTGGAGGAACTTTAGGAAGAAGCAAGAATTTTTATATTTCAGCTTGTGTCAATTTAAAGCCTATCAAAATTCACTCGTCGCTTTATACGTCCAAATATGGTGGAAGCAAGAACAATGGTGCTCAACTGTGAAAGGCACTTTGCATCTGACGAAAACAGCCAAGCACTTCCTGGCCCTGATCTTGTTGGGAATATCCTGCAGTCAATGCATTCCAAGAGACTGCATCCCGGACATAAAGCTTGTCAAGAACTTGTTGTGCTTCGAAAAGTACCCTACACTTGGCATACATGTCAACCAAAGCATTACCAGGCACAACATTTTTGTTGAACAGTCCCCGACTAACAAGCTCATCATGAATTTGTTTTCCTGTGTCGACGTCTTTCAAAGTGCCACATGCCTTCAAAATGCAAGCATAGGTGACTGCATCTGGAGAGAAGCCCTCGCTTGGCATCTGCTGGGAACATCCCAATGCTTCTTGGTCCTGCCCCTGTTGGGCATAACCTATAATCAATGCATTCCAAGAGACTGGATCTCGATCAGGAAGCTCGTCAAGAACTTGTTGAGCTTTCAAAAGTACACCACACTTAGCATACATGTCAACCAAATCATTTCCAAGCATGACAGTCCTTTACAACAGCCCCTAATTGACAATCTCCATTCTAAAGAGAAATCCCTTCACGGACTTTTCATGCTTTCGTGAGACAGTACCACATTTGGCATACATGTCAACCAAAGAATTGCCAAGCATGACATCCTTCACCAAGCGTGCTGGATCAGATATCCTCTCGTTAATACGCTCATCTATGTCAACGGCTCATGGAAGGCCACTGGCCTTCAAGTTGCAAGCATTTGCATTCAGATTGAATTTGAAGAGATGCATCCGTGAAAATGGCCTAGAGCTTTCTGGCCCTGCTCCTATCGCGTGTATCCCACAATCAATGCATTCGAAGACTTGCATTTTAAATAGGAAGTGTCTCAAGCACTTGGTGTGCTTTTTTAAGCGCACCACATTTGGCATACATATCGACCAAGGCAGTGCCAAGCACGATATCGTTTTTCAACATCAGCATCTTGGGATAGATCCACATGCCTTCAAGATGCATGCATATGTGATTGCCAACTGGAGAGATACACTTGCTTTTCATCTGTTGAAAAGAGCCTAGAACATTTTGGTCCCGCTATTGTTAATCATGTCCCGCAATCAGTGTACTCCAAGAGGCGACATTTTGGACAGGAACTTCCTCAAGAACTTTTTGTGCTTTCTCAACCGCATCACATTTGGTATACATATCGACCAAGACAGTGGCGAGCACATCTTTTTCAACATCAGCATCTTTGTGAATTTTTGTGTCCATATCAGCATCTTGTGTAGAGCCACATGTATTCAAGATGCATGTGTAGGTGATTGCAACTGGAGAGACACCCTGGTTTTTCATCTGTTGAAAACAAACTAGAGCTTTTTGGCCCTGTCCCTATGCGGCATATCTTGCAATCAATGCATTCCAAGAGTCCACACTCTGGATAAGAAGCTCCTTGAGCACTTGCGTAGAGCCACATTCCTTCAAGATGTAAGCATAGCCTTCAAGACCAAAGTATAGGTGACTAATCTTGCTTTGCATCCACTAAAAACGGCCTAGATCTTTCTGGCCTTGCTGTTGTTGTGCACATCCCACAATCAGTGTATTCCAAGGAGGCGACATTCTGGATAGGAAGCTCCTCAAGCACTTTCTGTTCTTTCTCAATCGCACCACATCTGGCATACATATTGACCAAGACAGTTCCAAGAACGACATCTTTTTTCAACATCAGAATCTTTGTGAATTTTCACTACAAAAGGCTCTTCATATTAGCGACGCTCACACAGCGACGCTCAAAAAAAAATTTCCCGGCGTCGCTATGAGCGTCGCTATAAGCGTCGCTATAAGCGTCGCTATGAGCGTCGCAAATTTATTTGTAAATTTGCGACGCTTATAGCGACACTTATAGCGACGCTCATAGCGACGCCAGCTGGGGTAAAAAAAATAACCGAGCGCGCCCAAAAACTCAGATCTCAGATCTGAGTTTTTCGGCGCCCTCAAGCAAAGAGCAGGTAACGCTCTCCCTCACTCTCTCTCTCTCTCTCTCTTTTCTTCTCCACACACACACACACACACACACACACGAGGAGAGGAAGGAGAGCCAGGTATGCTCCTTCCCTCTCCTCATTCTCATGTTCCCTTCCCCTCTTTCTCTCTCCCTCTCTCTCTCTCTCACACACACACATACACACACACATAGGTGGATTCTACTAAGAAATGGACTGACCTAAGAGACACTTTCGTACTACCCGAGCATTGTGAACAAGTAAGTATATAAATAGTTAACATCCCCCTTTTACAAGTTATGTGCTTGAAAGCTCTCATGTAAGTTATGTGGCTCTGGCAGGTAGTATTTCATCCTACAAAGTCTACATCAAACTGGTGGTACGTCATAGAGGTAGCCCCTTGTAGTGCAAGGACGTATGAAGGCTACCATGTACCAATCACAACGACATCAATGGAGGAGATCAGAGAAGATGCTCAATCAGAAGCCGCTGCGGTGGTGCCAGACGAGCATCAAGATGCTACTACTCTATATGGGGTGCATGCAGAGGAGCTACAAAATGAAACAGAGGATATGTGTTTAAACGGAGAGCTCTATATAGATATAGGAAGTTATGCTGAGTTATGCGAGGATGAGAGAGAGATCTCTTAAAGCCACAAATATTGTATTTGAACAATTTTGCTCCGTGCTGTAAAAGCTCTGGCTCTCTAAGTAGCTTCCATGGTGTATAACGCTCTTTTCTACTCGCGCTCACATCTTTTGATTGAAAATTCTGAGTTTTCGACTTGCCTCTTTTATCACTCGATTCATTGCGTCATTGTATTTATATGCGTCATTACGTCATTGTATTTAATGGTCTTTGCGTCATTGTCTACTCTATTCATTCAATATTAAGTTTAAATATTCGTGTGTTTAATGCAGGTATGGATGATGAGGAGTTTCTTTCTTCTTTGTCACCGCAGCAGAGACAGTGGTACGTGGAGCGTCATCGCTCTGGCGCATCATCGCGCGTTCCTACACCATCCGCATCTCCCTCTCTTTCGGAGCATTCGGCGCGCTCTGAAGCTTCGGCGTCGACGAGACGAGCGTCACACTCGTCTAGACACCGGCGCTCTAGTGGTGGCGGTGGCGGTTGTTGTGGGGATTCCGCCACCGATGCCTCCACACCGCCTCGTGTTCGACGAGGCTCTTTACCCTCCCCTTCTTTGCCCGCCCCCACACCAGCCACAGCATCGCCATCTACGCCAGGTTTTGCACGGCTGACTGTTCCTAGAAGCTACACACCTCTACCTACTCCGCCGGGAGCCACCCCACTCGACACTCCTCGCTTCGGCGCCCAGACGCCGGTGGAGACACCTGACGTCCGTACCCCCATCGACACGCCGCTAGAGACCCCTGCCGGGACACCCAGGTTCACGTGTCACCGGCCAGAGGGCTTGCCTTACTCCGTCGACATCAGCGGCGGCATCATCATGGATGATGACGGCAAGAAGGTGATCTCGCGCATGCGTGGTCTTTGCTCTCAGCTGTTTAGACACTATATACTAAACAAATGGAGTGAAGTACCAAGTGATTTAAAAAACAGAGTCATCAGCATACTTCATGATGAGTTTCCCGTTCCAACACGGGATCAGCGCTTCAATGAAGACCTGATGAAGATTCGAATGCGCGAATACTGCAAACACAAGCGTTCCGAAGTGCAAAAAGCAATCAAGAATGGGTGGAATAGGCCAGATTGGCTGGCCAAAGAAGATTGGAAGAATGCGAAGAAAGCAGCGCGCGAGAATCCCGACAAGTGGAAGCAACAAAAGGATGCAGCCAGAGCGCGAGTAGAGGCAGGGAGCTCGCACCACTTGGGGAGCGGTGGATGGGCATCATTTGAGGCCGATTTTGTAAGTCTTTTCACATTGCTCTTTATGCATGTTCGATAGTTTAGGGTTTATGAGTTTTTTAGTTCTAACATAATGAAATCTTTGTATGTTTTGACAGTGGTCGATGACAGGACGTGATCCCACACCATACGAGCGCGAGTACGCAGGCAGGAAGGGCTTAAACGCCCTGATGGACATTCTCAGTTCTCGCGGCGGCATGGTTAGTATTAGGGTTTACTCTTTTTTATTTTTTGTATTGTTTTATAAATGTCGTTATATGTTTATATTTACTGAAAACTGTCTTATTGTCTTTTTTTGCAGAATCCGACAGATACGCCGCTTGGACGCGATGAGACGTCTGATTAGACGACATCAGTTTAGCCGTAGCTAGATAGCATTAGTTTAGGGTTTCTCGTAGCTTATGTATCATGAGACGGATTTTATACGTCTTTTTGAACCATGTATATTATTACATTTGTCACCGCAATTCCTTTTGCCAATCAATTCTTTATGCCTATGATGTTGTACAATTGTCATTATTACATTTGCCAATCAATTCAGTTTGCCTATGATGTGTACAATTGTCAATTTTGCAAACAATGCGTCTTGTGGGTGACTATTTTGGGTCTATTATCTACTTTTGCACTTTTTTTAAAAACTGAATCAAGTACAATATGGTTGATGGGTGGCAGGGCATTCAATGCCCTGCCACCAAAAAAATATTCTCTCAGGCGTCGCTATAAGCGTCGCTATTTATGGCTCTGTAGCGTCGCTATATGCGTCGCTATACTCTTCTGTGAGAGCGTCGCTATAAGCGTCGCTATAGGCGTCGCTATGAGCGTCGCTATATAGAGATGCATATAGCGACGCCTATAGCGACGCTCTCGTAGCGACGCTGTTAGCGACGGTTTTAGCGACGCCGGGGGTTATAAAAACCCAGTGTATTTCCGTCGCTAATAGCGTCACAAGAGCACACAACCTCTTGTAGTGTTTTGTGCCCATATCAGCATCTTTCATAGAGCCACATGCCTTCAAGATGCACGGCATTGTGGCAAGGGAGGTTTGTTATTACAGAAGGTTCTTGATGGGTACATCATGCAATCAATGCGCTCCAATATTTTGGACAAGGAGCTTTTTGTGCTTTCATGAGGACATCGAGCAAAGCACTACCAAGCACTTTCCAATAGCCTTGACTAGTACTCCTATCGTGAATTCTCTCACCCATGTCAACGTCTTGCATAAGACCATACACCTTCAAGGTGCAAGCATAAGTGATTGCATTTGAACAATTGGAAAGAGGCCTTTATTTCTCATGCGGTGAGAACAACATAGTGCTTTCTTGCAACAACCATATTGGGCTTATCTGTAATAGTGAAGACAGTTCGGACATGAAGCCGATCAAGAACTCCTTATGCTTTCGTGAGTATACCTTGGCTGGGATGCTCATGAGCTTGACAAGCTTGAAAGTTTGTGATGTGTCCAAGATGTGTGCTTAAGGAATTGAGGCTGCAAGAGGATTTAGAAGTAGATTGTTGTTCAATGCTGCATACCAACACTTGTACTCTCATTGGTTTGCTTTGCTTGGAAGATCTCAGTACATGTATGCCAAATGTGGTAGGCTAGGAAAACCTGGGATGTTCTCAGGAGATGCAAAGCGAGGAATCGCTCCAGATGGAATCGCCCATGCTTTCATCTTTAAGGCATGTTGCACTACGCAAGAAGATGATAGGGGCAAAAAATTTCACGAGAACATTGTTAGTTAGGGACTGCTGACAAAAGGACTTGTGCATTCATCGGCCTCTGCCGCCTGCATCGCCAACAACCTAATAGCATTAGCTAAAAAATGTGTTGAACGGTCCTTGCTCATCACGTCGGCAAGCATCCAAAGTACCCTCTAGCTTGATGATCTGTAGAATATAACCAGGGTTTGAAAGGTGTTCTCAGGAGATGCAAAGCAAGGAATCGCTCCAGATGGAATCGCCCATGCTTTCATCTTTAAGGCATGTTCCACTACGCAAGAAGCTGATAGGGGCAAAAAAATTCACGAGGATATTGTTAGTTATGGACTGTTGACAAAAGAAGTTGTGCATTCATCGGCCTCTGCCATCTGCATCGCCAACAACCTAATAGCATTACCTAAAAGATGTGTTGAACGGTCCATGCTGATCATGTCGGCAAGCATTCGAAGTACCCTCCAACTTGATGTTTTGCAGAATATAACCAGGGTTCGAAAGGTCTCCAATACTAGTTACTTCGTTAGTTTCTGGTTCTTCCCGGCTTGTTGCTGTAAGAGCGAACTACGCGGGAATCCCGACTTGCTCACGGCCCTCCGTCCCTGCTGCATCGCGTTTCTCTGCGCGTCTGAGTCTCTCGCTCTTTAAATTGGTCGTCCATTTGATTTTCTACGAATGACCCAGATTTTGATTATGGGCTTGATGCCAGGTGGACGAACGTGGAGCCAGAACTGAAAATTTGCCTTCTACGCTAACGAAGTAACAAAAATCATAACACCTAGTTAGATAGCATGAACAATACTTCAAAAGATAGAGAAATTAACTAATTGACATCAGTTGAGGATCGGATTTGGATGGATTCGGTCCCCCCTCCAAAAGGCTTTGTATTATGGTTTCTCCCATCAAGAGAGACATTTTACAATAAAATTCTTTGTGTTCCTTCAGTACTAGCTACTGCTATGAAGATGGAAACTTCAAGCACTAAGCACAACACTTATTAAACACAACATCAATTCCCTCACGGTCTCAGACCCAAGACCTCACACACCTTCAAAAATGCTGAGAGCTAATGGGGTATGAGAGTAGATTGAGAGGAAGAAGGAGTATTCTTGCAAGAAAGATGTACATCTCCTCACATAATCACTCCTATTAGCATGTCTTAGCTAAGTAATTAGCATGGTAAAGGAGGTGAGCATGCATTGAAGCTTGGCTCTTGGTTGAATTTGCAAAGTGAGATCCTCCTCAAGAAAATCTTGTACCTGCTTGGCAGCCCACTGTACAACTGCATTTATCAGCATCCCCTTCAACCACCATATGCAAATTTCCTTTGACAGCTTGAACAAGTCCACACCCTTGGACCTTTCTTCAATTCATGCTCAAAAGAACCACTCCGCTTAACGGGAAACTTTTTCAACATTGGCACCCCGATCACCATCACTTCCATACTCACCTCCATACCTGCCTCTGGCGACACCACCATAGTAGCATACTTTTGCTCTCCAAAAGAAAGCTCCATCTGTAGAGGGACAGACCCTCCTATCACCTGCATTCTGGTCAAAGCTTTCACTACAATCACCTGTGTCTCTTCATCCATCTCACCCATCGGGTCATCAAACCCCCAATCAGCTTCATCTTCAATGCATTCTTGGCCAAAAGAACCTACATCCAAGGCACTAACCGTAAAATCCATAGGTGATTGTAGCTGCTCTTCCCTTCAACAAGTATCCGATGCCTCGCCCTTGCCATCTTCTTCAACCTGTTCTTCTTTCTTAGCCACAACAACACTCTCTTTCTTGGGAAACCCTTGTGCCTGTTGTACAATCAAAGCACATTCCACGGCTACCTCGATGAGCATCGTCATTATCATGGTGCCGCATAGCACCGTCACCTACATGTCTTTATTCCCAAGCTCCAATGCTGTCACCGGCTCATCCTTTATAGTGGCAACCACCACATCTTCATGCATATAACAGCATCGACTCTTCGGATTCTGTCTCCCAGCTTGTATCTCTATCCTCCTCACTTGTTTGCCAGAAGCTTGAGCTTGTAGCCTCATCATCTTCACCATAGGCCGATTCGGCATCAACATCGTCATCCTCTAGCTGCTCCACAAAAGCTTGACCATCATCCTGCCCACTTTCGTCATCCAACCCCAAGCTCTCGGCACCTACCATTTGCCCACGATCTATTACCCTTTCATACAAGCACTCCACGAGAACAGGCTCCACCTCTTCAAGTTGCACTGGACACTTGGCATCTGCTAACTCCTCTACACACAGGCTCTCTCTAACAAAAGGATCATCTTCGCTGACAAGCTCCTCCACAATCGGCATAGACACTTCACCAACAGGTAATTCCCACGGAACGTAGTCAATCATAGGTCTTACCCTAACAGGCTCCACACTTCCCATCACTGGCATCATCCTTGACGGGCCCATAGAACAAATTGTTGCTTCAACATGCACACAATCTGCAGGCTTTAACAAGCCTAACTCCAACTTTCTTTTCATTTTCCTGCTCTTCACCTTGGCAACTCTAACTGCCTCGGCATAAGTATTTGGCTCTTCATCATCCACCTTATCTCGAACTCGAGGACACACGTAAGCTAGGAATTTCTCCAGCTTGAAACCATCCGCATTGACCACTTGGGTGGCAGCAACCAGATCACTCCAACAAGCTTCGAACTTATAAAAAAAGCATCAAAATTTCCACTTACTTCTTGCTGCAACCCTTTAATCTTTGCATCCGTTTCAACAGCCGACACCACTTTGTGAAACTTGTAGAGAAACCGCTCTCGAAAACCAACCCAATCCTGCTTACTTGGATCTTCTAGAGCATCAAACTAGGCCTTTACCCTACCTCGCAACACCAACGAAACTGTCTGCAGCTTTTCTTCATCACTCCACATTTGCAATGAGAGCATAAATAACTCAAAATCTGCCACCGCATCTTCTTCACCACTGAAAATGGGGCCAACACTCTGCCACATTTTTGCTTATAAATGTATCACCAGGGAGCAATGAGTGTGCTCCTCCGTGGAGCACTAGAAGATGGAGAGGGGGAATGGGGAACACACCCCGACACACACGCAATGACCTCTATAGAGCTCATGGTATTCACAGCACCCCTGTCCTCTCGAAAACACCTTCAAAATAAGCAACTCACACTAACAAGGCCTCGCCTTTTCGGTCGCTTCACGGACAAACCCTACATGTTGGCTTCGATCACCATGCGCACAATTTTTTTTTTCTCCCACTTGTCTTCCTTTTCTTCTTCCCCTCCAGCCATAGAAAAAGAAGGCCCTCCTTCCCCTTTTCGAAAACCCACTGCCCTCTTTTTTTTCACTCACCTCCTAGCTTCCACAAGCAAAAGGAAAAAAACTTTCTTTTTTAAGCCCTGGAGCCGCGCGTCACTGCCTCTAGGCTTTCTTTTGTGAGTTCTTTTCCTTTTGCTTTTGAGCAAACTCCACCAAAGTTAAGGGGTTACCTTTTTTCCTTTTTGGAAACCTTTTTGGAAACCCGCTTTTTGTCTCCTTCCCCTTTTTGGAAACCCGCTGCCCTCTTTTTTTTCACTCACCTCCTAGTTTCCACAAGCAAACGGAAAAAAACTTTCTTTTTTAAGCCCTGGCGCCGCGTGCCACTGCCCTCTAGGCTTTCTTTTGTGAGTTCTTTTCCTTTTGCCTTTGAGCAAACTCCACCAAAGTTAAGGGGTCACCTTTTTTCCTTTTGAATTAATTTATAGCCAAAGACTTTAATCACCGAGCCTCCCTTTCGCATGCCATCGGTGGTTAAGACCACACATCCTCATCAGGTTTCCGTTCAGCCCTGCCATATCAGATTTCCTCTTGCTAAATTTATATCCCAAGAGTCTCACCACATTTCAGCCATCCCACATGCTCGAATGGTGATCCATAATGCAAGAGAAACCCGACCTGCGTTTGTCACGATCGTGTGTGAGTTTGGCTTGAACGTATCCCAATGTCCACAACTTTGAACAGTGCGACTCGAACTCTGGTTGATTTCCCACATCGTATGCTTTTCCAAAACCTTGGCCACTCCAAGAAAAGTCCCTATTAGCACGCCTATCGACGTGGCTCGGTGAGCACGTACCCGACCCCCGACAAACTTTCAACTAGCTGTAACTTTCTTGTTTGAGCTCCGAATGACGAACCAAAAAGACCGGCATGATCGACAACTTGAGCTTTACACGTGTATCCATTGATCCCCTTTTCAGCCGCCTGTCTGTATCTACCCTGTCAGTCGAGATCTGCAAAGCCTTCTAACTTCGGATTGGCATATCTTTCACACCGTGGCCCCGTTTGACGAGCCGTTGGGACGGGCTTCTAGAGAACCTCGAACACTTCATTCTAGGACACATTCTCACACTTTGGACACCTTGACCTGCCATCTCAATTATCCCAATTTGGAGGCCCCCCTGGCTTAAAAAACCACTTTAAGCATACATTTCCGCTGCCACTCTCCTGCCCAGGGTCTTCATACCTACTTGTGCCCTTTGCCATGCACATGCCAGCATACACATCATTGCATTGTACACTTCCTAGCACAGAACAACTTTGGTTGCACCAACGTTTCATGAAGACGCTCAAGGGATATGTGCATCATAAGGCACGTCCGGAGGGTAGCATGGCAGAAGGTTGGATGGTATCTGAGTCCCTGGCTTACATTGGAGAGTAGCTAGAAGGATTTCGTAAAACCCAAGACACGCTATGGCGAACCATAGATGATGAGCGTATATCTGGGATTGTCATGTGCAATTTCGGTGTTGAGAAGAAGATGACGGAAGATCTAGAGGCTAAAATCGACCGATTTTGCATGCTTCACAATCTAGTGATGCAAAAGTGGATTTCAGAATACGAGGATGCAAAGCAAGAGAGACAAAGGGCATGAATCGAGTGGAGACGGGGAAGACAACCGCCGATGCATTATCCAACGGGTCTGGAGAGCCTACCAACATTCATGAGCTTAAGATGGTTGCAACCAATTGAAAAGCGCACAACAGTGCGGTGAAGAAGTGATTGAAGAGGAGTGGAAGTACTCTTAGGGTTGCACGACCAAGGTAATTTTGCAATGTACGACTACCGACCTTCTAGATGTTTGAACGACCACTCATAATCTTTGTTGGTTGTAGTATAAGTCATACACAGCAGCATGGTGTAAAGGTCAACATTTAGGGTGGAACGGATCGACAAAAAGCATTTTACACAAGATTGTGGAATCATGGTAAAAATTTAACATGTAGTCAACGACAGTCCTCTGATGCAAATCCTGTGGTGGAAAAACTCACTTACTTCGGCACGCTACAAGAGATTTTGAGGATCGATTATAAAGGATTTTTGTTTACTTGTTCGACATGCAATGGTTCAAGATAAATATGGAGCGTCGCAATGCAACTGTGAACAAAGGAGACTCTGGTTTCCTTGAGGTTGGTTCAACTAAAAAATGGACCCACCTAAGAGACACTTTCGTAGTACCCGAGCATTGTGAACAAGTAAGTCTATAAATATTTAACATCCAATTTTAGAAGTTTTGTGCTTGGAAGCTCTCATGTAATTTATGTGGCTCTGGCAGGAGATATTTCATCCTACAAAGTCTGCATCAAACTGGTGGTACGTCATAGAGGTAGCCCCTCGTAGTGCACGGACGTATGAGGGATACCATGTGCCAATCACAGCGGCATCAATGGAAGAGATCGGAGAAGATGCTCAATCAGAAGCCGTTGAGGTGGTGCCAGACGAGCATGAGGCTGCTACTCTCTACAGGGTGCATGCTGAGGATCTACAAAATGGAACGGAGGACATCTGCCTAAACGGAGAGCTCTACATAGACATAGGAAGTTATGCTCAGCTATGCGAGAATGAGAGAAGGACCTCTTAAAGCCATAAACATTGTATTTGAACAATTTAGTTCCATTTTATAATATATATTATATTCACATGGCTTCTCATCCATTCCTATCTATATGCTATACTTGAGAAATTTAAATTGTGTTTAATCATCATTGCTTCCACTCCAGGTATGCTCTTTCTCTCTCCTCCCTCTCATGTTCCCTTCCCCTCTTTCTCTCTCCCCCTCTCAATCTCTCTCACACACACACTCTCGGCTAGCGCCTACGGTTTCAACGGCTGCATATAAGGGTCCTTCAACAAACACAACACACCATTAAGAACTTACAGATATACAAACATATACAAATACTTCCATGCGGAATTATTCTCCAGAGAGAGAGAGAGAGCTGGAAACTCCCGATGCAGCCTCATAAGCAGGGACACTCCTCAGTGTGTCGGGAAAGTCTGAAATGCTGACTACGTCGGCACGAGGCCGACGCAATACTACGCTCCAAGTGCGATGGAGACTGAGGCTGCAATCGTGCAGGAAGTGATCCGTCTCTGCTCATAGATGCTGGTCATCCCTCCATTAGATCTAGTTAATAGGGTGAAGCAGACGCTAATAAGCGCTCTATGTCCGCCTTGATGGGGCGAGCACTACTCCTGCCATGATCACTCATACTGATAAAGTCCGAGAATCTACAATTGTCCAAGAATATAGAAACCTGCAAATAAAAAATAGATTAGACATACCGCTCTCTCTCTCGTGATAGATAAAGATCTGCCGCAAGTAATCGAGAAAACTACGGCAAATAGAAAAGAAATTTAATTTATGACCAGAGTCACAGCTACATATAAAAAACATGTTGTTCAAGACATAGCTTTTACAAGAATGCACACAGGAGATAAATTCACAAGAACTTCACAGGAATCTCGCTACACAGGAATCCCTCCCCTTTTATGAGTCCTCTCTCTCTCTCTCTCTCTCTCTCTCTCTCTACATAGAAATCCCTCTCCCTATATCTATTAGTATAGATTATAACTTGTCCATGTTTTCTTCTCCATTCAATATTAAGATTAAATGTTTGTGTGTTTAATGCAGGTATGGATGATGATGAGTTTCTTTCTTCTTTGCCACCCCAGCAGAGGAGGCGGTACGAGGAGCGTCATCGCTCTAGAGCACCATCACGTCGTTCCACTCCTTCAACGTCTCCATATGTTTCGGAGCATTGAGCGCGCTCCAAAGCTTCGGTGACGAGACAATCTTCACACTCGTCTAGGCACCGACGCTCTAGTGGTGGCGGCGGTGGCAGTTGCTGTGGGGATGCCGCCGCTGATGCCTCGACACCGCCTCGTGTTCGACGAGGCTCCTTACGTTCCCCTTCTTTTTTTCCCCCACACCAGCCACGGCATCCCCATCTACGCGAGGTTTTGCACGGCTATCTGGCGTTCCTGGCTACACACCACTAGCTACTCCTCCGGGAGCTATCACCCCAGGCGACACTCCTCACTTCAGAGCCTAGACTCTAGTGGAGACATTTGACGTCCGTATCCCCATTGAGATGCCGCTAGAGACCCCTGTCGAGACACCAGGTTCACGTGTCATAGACGAGAGGGCTTGCCGTACTCGATTGACATCAGCGGCGGTATCATCTTGGATGACAAAGGTAAGAAGGTGATCTCGGGCATGCGCGGTCTTTGCTCTCAGGTATTTCGCACTACATACTAAACACCTGGAGTGAAGTGCCAAATAAATTAAAAGACAAAGTCATCAGCATGCTGCATGACGAATTTCCCGTGTCAAGTCGGGATGAGAGCTTCAATGAAGCCCTGATTACGGTTCAAATGTGAAATTCTCCAAGCACAAGCGTTCTAAAGTACAAAAAGCAATAAAGGTGCATGGGTGGAACATACCATAAGAAGATTGGAAGAATGTGAAGCGAGTAGCGTGCGAATAGTAACAAAAGGAGGCAGTCAAAGCGGGAGTAGAGGCAGGGAGCTTGCACCACTTGGGGTGCGGCGCGTAGGTATCATTTGAGGCCGATTTCTAAGTGTTTTTGTGTTGCTCTTTAGGTTTGGTAGTTATGCCTATTTGTACTTTTAAATTCTAACACAATGGATTCTTTGTATGTTTTGAGCAGTAGTCGATGACAGAACATGACCCCACACCGTACAAGCGCAAGTACGCAGGCAGAAAGGGTTTAAATGCCCTAATGGACATTCTTAGTTCTCGTGGTGGCATGGTTAGTATTTCACTTTACTCTTATACATTTGTTATATTTTAATGATAAGATAAGAAATAGATTGTTTTGAAATTATATGCCTATACTTACAGAAAGTGATCTTATTGTTTTTTTCTGTAGAATCCGACAGATACGTCGCTTGGACGCGATGAGACGTCTAATTAAACGACGTTAGTCTAGCGATAGCCGAATAGAATTAGTTTTCTTTTTTCATAGCATGTATAATGATACGACATGTATACGTCTTTTTGTAATTAGTGAAAAACCATGTATTTTCTCAATAATGACAATTGTGTTGCATTGTAACTATTACATTTGTAAAGCTTAACAATCCAGTGATTTTACCTATGATGTGTATAATTGTAATTGATTTACTTTCGTTCAATCACGTTTGTTAGTTTTGTATCTTTATGGAGTTAATGGTTATATTATCTTGTGGGTTACTACTTTCGGTCTATACCTTGCACTTTCTTTCAAAGGTGAATATATGCTTATCTTGGATTCATTTATTATACTTTATGCAACAAACATTCAATATGGTTGATGGGTGCACCCTGTCACCCAAAAGTTTTTACTCTCGGACGTCGCTATAAGCGTCTTTATATAAGGTTCTGCAACGTCGCTACAGAAGGATTGTAATCATCGCTATATAGCGACGTATATAACGACACTTATAACGACGATTATAACAACGTTCTCGTAGCGACCTTTTAGCGATGATCTTAGCGACGCCAGGGAGTATAAAAACCCACTGTATTTCCATCGTTAAGAGAGTCACAAGTGCACATAAGCTCTTGCAGTGATCGCCTCATCTACACAAAAAGGAGTCGGAACTTCCACGGCAAAGTCCGACGGAAGAGCAAAAAGATAACTTCTTTCGTCACCTAGTCTTAACCCAACCTAAGTCAGAATGGTCTACCAGCCTAAGTCAGAATGGTCTAAAGAGGCACTAAGAAACTCATGGTTACGCCTGCGGCCTGCCTTTCACACCAACAAAGGGACTGGAGGTTACTGGTAGATTTTCTTTTGAAAATAAAATTCTTCGCCCACGTGAATAGCGCCAATTTTTGAGCTCATAAATGTCGGGCTCACATCCTCTTGAGACGTGCCCGATTTCTATATCCTTCGTGTATTGAGGACCCAGTCTGCGACAACATCCGTGTCACGTGTGTTCCTCTTACGGAGTACCGCGCCTGCGGCGTATTGTGCTTCATCCCCTTGCGCAGAAGCAGAACCAGGAAGCCTTGCGTTTCCAGCCATAACCCTAATTCTTTGATCCGCCCAAGAACCCTTCTTTCGATCCGTTCAAGTGCATCTTCTTCTCAGTTCTGCAGATTGTGTCTTCATCCATCCAGACTCAACAGCCCCGGCCTGCATTACTTACAGCTTCATTGCTTGAAGCTTATCCGCCTGTAGTTTTCACGCGACCAACAACATGGCATCTTCAGATCACAGTAACCGGCTCTGTATCCGCGAGGTATGGGCCGCAAATTTGCATGACGAGTTTGAGCAAATCAGCAGATTGAAAGACTTGTATCCTTATCTTGCCGTCGACACTGAGTTTCCAGGTTTCATCCGCGAGCAGCGAAAATCACTATCAGTACCGACAAAAGACTACAAATATCAGACCATTAAGACAAATGTCGATAGCATGAAACTCATCCAATTGGGTCTCACTCTTACCAATGAGCATGGAATGCTCCCTACGATTGACGGCGTGCACTGCATATGGCAGTTTAACTTCGAAGGTTTCGACGTGCATACAGACCTTCACGTTCCAGAGTCGGTGAAATTTCTGAGAGATGCCGGCTTGGATTTGGACAAGTTCAAAAGAGATGGTGTCGATAGACGGGCATTTGG
Organism: Adiantum capillus-veneris; assembly: GCF_014529385.1. Taxonomy (NCBI): domain Eukaryota; kingdom Viridiplantae; phylum Streptophyta; class Polypodiopsida; order Polypodiales; family Pteridaceae; genus Adiantum; species Adiantum capillus-veneris. Next base: position 27,935,302 of record NC_140937.1, on the reverse strand, counting down.
TGACAATCTAATGAGGTACAATCTGGTTCGGAACCAAAACTTGCACTGCGTCTGCTACGCGGGAGACGTCGACTTCGCATACCTGGTGAAGATTCTGACAGGGCAATTGTTGCCGCCCTCGAGCGCGGAGTTTGATCAAGTGGTGCGAGAGTATTTCGGCAAGGTTTGTGACGTTTTGGATTTGCAAAAAGAGTATGCGCCGGAGGCACAATATGGGCTTCGGGGTCTGGCAAGGTATTTGGCCGTCGACAGACGGCCAGCTGCCATTGCCCGTCAAGCTGGCTCAAACAGCTTGCTTACTGCAATGTGTTTCCATAGCATCAAGGAAAGGCATCTTGTGGATTTCCATAGCATGAAGGAAAGGCATTTGGAAGGAATTCCAATGTCATTCTAGGCTCAATGCTTGTGGATATTCCTAGTTTAGCAGGTCGAGTTTTGGTGGCGGCCGGCCGTCTAGTTTTTTCTATAGCCGGCCCAATTTTGCATCGCCGATGTAACTTTTTGGAATTGATGCATTTGTTTTGGTTGTTTAAAAACACAAAATTATGTCTCAATGAATTCCCTTCTACAAGTACATTTGTACTATATGTACAAAAAATCAAAATCTGGAGAAATATACCATTTTTCTTATGTAAATTGCTATATATTTTTTACCTAGTACTTTAAAATACCAAAACACATCAAAACAGACTACTTTGAAATTCCAAAGAACACCAAGATAGAGTACCTAATATTGTGTGTGCGCGCATGTGTGTGAGTGGGCCCTAGCAAGTATGCCAACCACCTAGCGTGCAAGGTTTAAAGGCTACATGCTAATATAAATTTGTGTTGGCTCACTGATACATCATTCTGTTGCTACTGCTCCTACTACTAGACTCGTATTGCCAAATTTTGTGGCCTTCACGTCCTTCTTTTCCCACTAGCCTTGTAGATGCATGATTAGTTCTTGCCTTTGGTAAGCCTCTCAAGTTCATGCACGAGATCCTGTGGTGAGCAATTGGGAGCTTAATGATGAGGGAGGGGTGATCAAAATCATCAAATTTTGTGAGGTGCCAGCACATTTATGTCATCTTTGGATGGAAGCAAAAGATGCTTTTGCCCCTTCATAAAACTTGTTGAAAATTTCCCGACGATCTGGGTCCACCTTTTTGAAACCCTATGTTTTGATTCAACTAGAAAAATTCATGAGGTTATCTTATAGGGTGCATGACTTCAAAACTAACTATCGATAATGTGTTCAGTGTGTGTGTGTGTGTGTGTGTGTGTGTGTGTTTAGAGAGAGAGAGAGAGAGAGAGAGAGAGAGAGAGAGAGATGTTATCAATGCCAAAGAAACAAACATTTTGTAGAGACCTTATAATCTAGGTAGAGGTATTTTGGGTGTGTATTTTAATCAAAAGAGGTAACTAAGTGAGAGTGGTGGTGAGCTAGACCTAGCAAGGGAGAGCCTAAAATAGTTAAGGCTTGCATATCTCATTTCACTCTACATGTTTGTGGTCAAGAGTCCATCCAAGCATCTAGTCCAGTCTTCATGAAGGTGTAGAGTCACCTATGTGACCTTCACCTTCTACCATGTCTTCACCTACCTCTCTATAGAAATCAAAACTTACGACTTGAAACCCTACTTCAGAGTACTAAAAGATAGAACTAGAACTGGAAATGAAATGACACTAGAAATAATGATTGAAACAGGAATCTCATTGCGCAGAAGTCAAATACAGTACAACTACACTACAAGAGGTTGTGTGCTCTTGTGACGCTTTTAGCGGCGGAAATACACTGGGTTTTTATAACCCTCGACGTCGCTAAGAGCGTCGATACGGGAACGTTCCTATAAGCGTCGCTATAACAGTCTTTATAAGCGTCGCTATAATCATCGCTATATAGCGATTCCTATAGCGACGATTATAACGACGCTGCAGAGCCTTATATAGGGACGTTCATAGCGACGCCCAAGAGGAAATTTTTTTGGTGGCAGGGCATTCAACCATATTGAATGTTTCATTAATTGATTCACCTTTGAAAAAAAGTGCAAAGGTAGATATAGACCCAAAATAGTCACCCACAAGACAAAATAACCATTAACTCCATCATCCATAGTACGTATTGTTTGCAAAATAAAGATACAAAACTGACAAGTGTGAATTGATGAAAGTAAATCGATGACAATTGTATACATGGGCAAAATCACTTGATTGTTAAACTTTGCAAATGTAATAGTTACAAATCATTGTCATTATTTAAAAAATATACAAGGTTTTCAAAAAGACGTATAAAAGTCGTCTCATGATACATAAGCAATGACAAAAAGAAACTAATGCTATCTACCTATGGCTAAACTGACGTCGTCTAATCAGACGTCTCATCGCGTCCAAGCAGTGTATCTGTCGGATTCTGCAAAAAAAAACAATAAGACAGCTTTTTGTAAGTATAAACATATAGCGACGTTTATAAAACAATGCAACAAATAGAAAAGAATAAACCCTAATACTAACCATGCTGCTGCGAGAACTCAGAATGTCCATAATGGCGTTTAAGCCCTTCTTGCCTGCGTACTCACGCTCGTACGGTGTGGAATTACGTCCTCTCATCGACCACTGTCAAATCATACAAAGAATCCATTATGTTAGAATTTAAAAACCCATAAACTCTAAACTATCAAACATAGAAAGCAATGCGAAAACACTTACACAATCGGCCTCAAATAATGCCCACCTTCCGCTCCCCAAGTGGTGCGAGCTCACTGCCTCTACTCGCGCTCTGGCTGCCTCCTTTTGTTGCTTCCACTTGTCGGGATTCTCGCTCACTGCTTTCTTCATATTCTTCCAATCTTCTTTGGCCAGCCAATCTGGTCTGTTCCACCCATGCTTGATTGCTTTCTGCACTTCGGAACACTTGTGCTTGCAGTATTCGCGCATTCGAACCTTCATCACGTCTTCATTGAAGCGGTCATCCCGTGGTTGAATGGGAAACTCGTCATGAAGCATGCTGATGACTCTGTCTTTTAAATCATTCGGTACTTCACTCCAGGTGTTTAGTATGTAGTGTCTAAACACCTGAGAGCAAAGACTGCGCATGCACGAAATCACCTTCTTGCCTTCATCATCCAAGATGATGCCGCCGTTGAAGTCGACGGAGTAAGGCAAGCCCTCTCGCCGTTGACGCGTGAACCTGGGTATCCCGACAGGGGTCTCTAGCGGCGTGTCGACGGGGGTACGGACACCGGGTGTCTCCAATGGAGTCTGAGCCCCGAAGCGAGGAGTGTCCACTGGAGTGACTCCAGGAGGAGTAGCTAGTGGTGTGTAGCTGCTAGGAACGGCAGTCAGCCGCCCAAATCTTGGTGTCTATGGCGATGCCGTGGCTGGTGTCGGGACGGGCAAAGAAGGGGAGGGTAAAGAGCCTTGTCGAACATGAGGCGGTGTCGAAGAATTAGCGACGGCATCCCCACAACAACCGCCACCGCCGCCACTAGAGCGTCGGTGCCTAGACGAGTGCGAAGATCGTCTCGTCGACACTGAAGCTTCGGAGTGCGCTGAGGACTTCAAAACAGAGGGAGATGCAGATGGAGTAGGAACGCACGATGGTGCGCTAGAGCGATGATACTCCACGTACCACTGTCTCTGTTGGGGTGACAAAGAAGAAAGAAACTCCTCATCATCCATACCTGCATTAAACACACGAACATTTAACTTTAATATTGAATGAATGGAGTAGAAAACATGGACAAGTAGATAGATAGATAGATAGATAGATAGATAGAGAGAGAGAGAGAGAGAGAGAGAGAGAGAGAGAGAGAGAGAGAGGAGGAGGTGCTCGTCGTCCCTGCTTGTGAGAACATACCTAGAGCATATGTACCTGGAGTGCACACAAAGACCATTAAATACAGTGACTCAATGATGCGATGATGCGTTCTTCTTCTATTCAACTTGAGTGATGGAAGAGGCAAGTCAATAACGCGGAATTTTCAATCCATGCCATGATGCTAGGGAGGCCATGTACTTGCATTCGAAGAAATGCTTGATGCGAGGAAGCAGAGGAAAATGTCGCAAAACCTTTTGCGGAATTTTTGTTCCATGGAGATCTACTCGAGATCTCTCGGAATCACATTTCGGACACTTCTCCATGTCTATGTATTCCCCTTGAAAAGAATGCAGACATTAGAACAAGCGTGGATCGAATTATAATCCATCCCCAAGTTTTGCAAAATCTTTCTTGCTTCCTCTCGGAAATCTGGCATCACATTATCAGCTGGTAGTATGTGCTCTTTGAGCAATCTACACAACATAAAAATATGGTACAATTGTGTAAAAATCTATCAGATCATTATACATTTAGAGTTTTATTAAAGTAAATCAATTGTAATAGATCACCTAAAAAGCACTATGACGCTAGTGTCACTCCATCCAAACTTTGCCTGCATGTTGAGAAGAACCATGAGCGCTTTCAATCTAGACACACGTGCTCCATTATACAATGGTGTATCGGCTTCACTTTTCATGTCATCATAGATAAGCCTTTCTGAATCCATGATCGTCTCGATCATTTCATCAATCTCGGGCTCAAACATTTCCTCGTTGGGAATGTGGTCTGCATGATCATCACCCGAGCTGTCAGAGGCTACATCTTGTGGCCTCACATATGCTGCTTGACCAAAGCGCCTGTGAAAACGTCTATTGGGTTGCAAGATTGCTGCCTGTTGGCCAACCTCAGAGTCTGACGAGTTATAATTGGCAACAACTCGATCTATAATAAATCGATCGAACTCACCAAATTTGCGAACGTGCTGCAAGGAAACGTGTCTTGTCTGTCGCACAGCATGCTTGCATTGATTACAAGGACATAAGATTCTCGTTGAGAGATAGGTGTTTCGGTTGGACGGCCCCACATCCTCGCCCCACAGATTTAATCTTCTATTGGCATTAATATTCTTCATCTTTTATCTCTCTCTCTCTCTCTCTCTCTCTCTCTCTCTCTCTCTTTGTTCACACTGTAAACTACCTCACATTCTCTAGTCATGTCCAATCCCCGCACACCTCGGTCTAGAGGTACACGGAGATCAGAACCACCGGTGTCGTGCAGATTCGCTTCCATGCTAAGATATATGCCATAAAAATGTACATCAAGCTTATTTGAAGCTTACATGATTATTGAGCAGTGATCAGGGCTTGATAACAGGCCAAGCTTAATGATTAATGTATGCCAGATGCGGCTTATAAGGGCCAATAGATGCCTCAATGATGCCAAAAATGAGTATGCTTGTAGTGACCACAGATGAGAGATTATGATCTAGAATTGTAGTACTTGAAGTGCTCTACCGGCTTGTCTTTACGGCTCGTCGATTTGAGCTATGGTGAAGAAATTGTGGCAGTTCGAAGTTTGAGTCGATTGCAAATCCATACCAGATTGAGAAACTGCAGTTGAGGTGACAGAAATGAAATGAATGCATGGGCCTGAAGTGCTCACTTTGTGGAGCGCGTCGATCTTTTCAGATTAGTGATCGGAGTTACGGTTGCCAAGATATGAGCCGTTAAATATTCACCGGGGGCCGGCTCCGTACCAGTTAGGTCGGCTTGGACAATGTGCCATCTGAGAATTTTACAGCCCAGCAGGTTTTGTATGCGTTCTATGTAGTTCAAGACGTCTAAAGGAATTTACGGTTCGTCAAATACAGTCCGTGTTGATCGGATAATCTGGATTAAGATCGGTGTCAGTTGCCGATGCGACTGAACCGGGCAGCTTTTGGCGTTATTTACAATGCTGTTATGAGCATTAGAATTCACAAGAAGCTACCATGCCTATTTTGGGTGATGACCTTCTGCTTTCTTGAGAGTCTTGCTATGTCCATATGCTACCAAATGAAAGCCGAGGTTAAGAGAAGGGAGTTGGCTGCCCAAAATGGGCTAGGCCGCCCAATATTAAAAGGTCAGGGCCGTCCAAGGGCCGCCCACAAAAAACCCATTGTGTGTAATGGGGGGGAAAATAAGGAGGCCATGGCGGGCAGCAACAGGATGAGCAAGCAGCGTGGAAGAAAAGAAAGAGACGCACAGAGCGGGGGAGCACTCAGACGAGCTCGTGGCAGAGACGAAAAATGCTGAGGAGGCCATGGCGCTCCCTTCCGGCACCAACGGGGTCGTCATCTGAGCTGCCAAAATTGCTGAGTGCCATGTCATCATGTACGTTCACGTGCCACATCAATGACGCCGGCGCCACTGCTTAAGAAGGGAAAAGAGCTATTAATAGGGGCCTTTTGCATGGGATGCTATTGGAAGAAAAAACGTGAAGTCAAGGAGAGCTTAACAGAGGAAGAAGAGGAAGACGGGGAGTGGTCGGACCAAGGAGAAAGCTCCCTCTCTCTTGCTCTCGTGCTCGGAAAGGAAGGGGCAAGCTCCTTCTATAGGAAATCTCCCTCGCTCTCAACCTCGAAGCAAGCAAAAAACGAGGAGAGCCAAGGCGAGGAGGCGAAGGGAGCCAAGGTGAGGAGGTGAAGGGTGCCAAGGCGAGGTTTCTCTCTATCGATCTCCAATCAAAGCAAGAAGTTCTCTCTCTCTCTCTCGGCCATGGCGACATAGGGGAGCCAGGAGGGTTAATTTCTCTCTCTCTCTCTCTCTCTCTCTCTCTCTCTCTCTCTCTCTCTCTCTCTCTCTCTCTCTCTCTCTCTCTCTCTCTCTCGGATAAGCAAAAGGACTTGTTCTCGTGCACAAGCAAGAAGACTCTTCTCTCTCTTGCTCTCGACATTCAACTAAGAAGAGAAAATCTAACGCGTGAAAGGTTTCGAGCAGAAGAAGGTAATCAAGAAAGGAAGATTGAAGCGGCCCGGAAAGGGAGTTGGAGCTTGAAGGCAATAAAAAATCAAGTTGATTAAAGGAGAAGTTGAGGTCGTGAACGACAGATAGGACAGTGCAAAGCACACAAAGCAGGAAGTTGCACGATAATTGATAATAATTGAGGCATCTTTTGAGGAGGTTGTAAACTCGGATTTTAAAAAGCAGGTTCAAGAACTGGCAGAAGAATATCCCACACGGTGGGAGCATTTTGCAGAGGATTTTATTTCGCAAAAGCTCAAAGATTCTAGATCGGGAAATAAAGGAGATTACTGAACAAAGTAAGGTTGTCTTCAGTAAAGGTGAAGGGGATCAGATGCAGATCCTCAACTATGATGAATTCTGGGAGCATATTTCTGCAAGAAGTAAAGCCAAAGAGAATGCTAAGCTGGAAGTAGCGGATTCAGTTTCAGAGGAGCTTAATTTGAGCGACGAAGAAAAGGTAAACAATGAATTTAATGCTGGAACAGATTTATATGATTTTTTTTCAAAGATTGCTCGCATGGATGCTACCTCCAATAATGGTTTCAATGAAGACATAGGCTATACAACAAGTGGTTCACAAGCTGTTGACCTTGACATGGGTTATTCTGAAGGAGTTCATCAAGCAGATGAGCCTCTACAAGATATTATTGAAACTATCAACACTTTAGGCGAGCAGGTTAACATGTTTGCTACAGATGATTGCATAAACAAAGCTTTTATATATACAGTAGCTGATGAAGTGACTAAAATTGTGGACCTAGCACAGGATGAGCCTGAGGATTTCAATGAACCTATGATTGCTACTAACAATATGCTTGCAGATGTTGCTATCATAGAAGAGGATGCTATAATAGATGAATTTTTATCTAGATCTGAAGGAGATGTTTATGACAGTATAGAAGAGCTTTCGGATGCGTATACCTCTTCAGAGGGGGTGCCAGATGAGCCTTTACAGTTATATAATGTATTGCTAAGTGCAGATGAGGAAGCAGAGGATGATATCGAGGAGTATGAAGATTGCTTAGATCATGTTGATTGTGAACAGGTTATCGACAGGGATTTTACATCTATGCTTGTAGATGGACTGCATGAGGAGATAACTCCTACAGTTTTGATTAATGTTGAGACTTCCAAGGGTGATTTTCTTGAGGATGTTATGGATGAAGATTTACAAGATAAAGCTGTTTTTCATGATCAAGATGAAAACCCAACAGGTAAAAATTCCTCTAATGATACAGGTCGAGAGACTCCCAAATTTTTTCGTGATGGCTATGAAGCTAGGGGGGGTGATGATGCTAAACCATCCTTGATACTACATAAAATGCACAGGGTTTTTCATTTGCTTGGACAATGTGCCAGATGTGGTTGGATTTAGATGCTATTCCTATTGATTCTTATGTCAGTGATGTCTTGGCTGCCAGTAAAATGGAGTCAGACTTCTTTAATGCTTTCTGGTAACGAACTTAAGTTGCCAACATTTTACGGAATGTGGGTGTGCACTATGCTTCAAGTGAAGCTCTAGTATATTGCGGAGCCCATCAATGCTATGTGATCTCGATGGTGTTTGATCCAAGAGATTCTAAGGATGTCTGTAAGAAGATTCATCGTTCGTCTAACTCTAAATTTTTTTATCGTAATCTCGAAGTTAGACTCTAATATAAAAACTCAATCCAACATCTTATCTTAAATCTAACCTAATTGAACATGTGGTGATTCACTCCATTGAAGGGTAAAAGACATACCAATGGGGCTACTAGCTGTGTAGATGTGAATGGGCCTCACATATACAAATACTTCAATACATGAGTTTAATACTAGCTTTGATGGGACAAAATCCTCCTTGAAGCTGGTCCCAGCCGCCACTCCCCGTCTTGATGCAACTCTTGTTGCGTCACTTTACTGCTGAGAGCAGTTTTTCGGCTCTCCATAATTGCCATAGTAAGCTACCTCACCCTACCAAATTCACCCAAACACTATGGCTATCCCTACCATTTCACTGTACATAGGCGTGTGTGAGTTACGGGACTTTTTCCATATCTCTTAAAAACCCTCAGCTAGCTAGTCACTGGGCTAGTTGAGCCAAAAAAATAAAAAAAATAAAAGTATATTATGGCCTCTTTGTGTGTAAATATTTCATTGTATATATGGCTTAAATATAGGGATTTTTTATAATTATTTTGGTATTTTATTTAAATATTCTACTTAGGTGTGTGTTTTATTAAACCTATGTACACCTTCTTTCATTCTCTTACACCATAATTATATTTTTTGCCAATATTGTACATACTCTAACCTCATATTTTTCCTTTATACAAATCACTCCCACATTTTTACCCTTACCCTCGTGAAAACAAAAAATTGATTTCTACTCATTGGTTACTTTTATTATATTATTTACTTGCATACCTTTTCCTCTTTCACCCAAAATAATTCAAGGAGGAACCATATCATATGATTCCAATATCTTTTCATATCCATAACTCCTCCATATTTTTATTATTATTTTTACTCATTATTCTAACACCATGTGCTCATTGAGCTAAAGTCCATGAATAGTCCATACACTAGTCCCACCATGTATATATTTCTTTATTCACCAATAATCCTCCTCCATGCATGGGTCAAGGGCAACTTGGATGCATTGTACAAATTCAACAAAGGGCGCCACTAAAAGACTTTTGCAGGCATAAAAAACAGGCTTTTTGGTGAGAATTTTGGCACCTATCTCCACTATGAATTTGGAGCGGTGGTGAAAAGAGAAAATGTAGCCCACGCTCTGAATAATCACCTCAAATTTTTTCATGATTTTTGGAGCTACCAGCGGTGAGCTATGATTTTTTGAGTGGACCCCAATCTGCCCACTTTTCTCACAAGTAGCTTTTAGTCTTCTCTCACCCTTCCACACACCTACTCACTCTTACACATCCCTCTCTCTCCTTCCCTCACTCAAACCTGCAATTTCCATGGCTTCTCCCACCCTCTTCACCATTACCCTTCTCTCTCATCCCTATAGTTCTTTTATGAACCTCTACATACATACACCCTCTCCATGTCTCTCTCTATTGCTTCTATGTTACAATTTCATTTACCTCTCCTAAAAATATCTAAAATTCGGCATCTTAACCATGAGGATTTTTCATCAACAAATCCTCTTTTCATCGTGGTGGTCAACCGTGGCGGCGGCGTAAAGAAGCGAAGAAGAAGAAGAAGGCCAGCGGTCATTTTTTCCACAATCTACACAAGGGTGAGTTCAAGCTTCTTCAAAGCTTCACCATCTCAATGATTCTCTTTTAATTCACCCCTCTTACTTCATCAAATCAACTCATCCTACCCATTGTAAATATATCATTAACTTTCTAGTGATTACTAACACTAACCACTAACATACTAACACAAAATAACATTGACCTAACCATAAAAGACACCTAACCATTGACCTAACTACGGCTACCTCGATGAGCATCGTCATTATCATGGTGCCGCATAGCACCGTCACCTGCATGTCTTTATTCCCAAGCTCCAATGCTGTCACCGGCTCATCCTTTATAGTGGCAACCACCACATCTTCATGCATATAACAAGGTAACCTTACCTTTACCAGCATCGACTCTTCGGATTCTGGCTCCCAGCTTGTATCTCTATCCTCCTCACTTGTTTGCCAGAAGCTTGAGCTTGTAGCCTCATCATCTTCACCATAGGCCGATTCGGCATCAACATCGTCATCCTCTAGCTGCTCCACAAAAGCTTGACCATCATCCTGCCCACTTTCGTCATCCAACCCCAAGCTCTCGGCACCTACCATTTGGCCACGATCTATTACCCTTTCATACAAGCACTCCACGAGAACAGGCTCCACCTCTTCAAGTTGCACTGGACACTTGGCATCTGCTAACTCCTCTACACACAGGCTCTCTCTAACAAAAGGCTCATCTTCGCTGACAAGCTCCTCCACAATCGGCATAGACACTTCACCAACAGGTAATTCCCACGGAACGTAGTCAATCATAGGTCTTACCCTAACAGGCTCCACACTTCGCATCACTGGCATCATCCTTGACGGGCCCATAGAACAAACTGTTGCTTCAACATGCACACAATCTGCAGGCTTTAACAAGCCTAACTCCAACTTTCTTTTCATTTTCCTGCTCTTCACCTTGGCAACTCTAACTGCCTCGGCATAAGTATTTGGCTCTTCATCATCCACCTTATCTCGAACTCGAGGACACACGCAAGCTAGGAATTTCTCCAGCTTGAAACCATCCGCATTGACCACTTGGGTGGCAGCAACCAAATCACTCCAACAAGCTTCGAACTTATAAAAAAAGCATCAAAATTTCCACTTACTTCTTGCTGCAACCCTTTAATCTTTGTATCCGTTTCAACAGCCGACACCACTTTGTGAAACTTGTAGAGAAACCGCTCTCGAAAACCAACCCAATCCTGCTTACTTGGATCTTCTAGAGCATCAAACCAGGCCTTTACCCTACCTCGCAACACCAACGAAACTGTCTGCAGCTTTTCTTCATCACTCCACATTTGCAATGAGAGCATAAATAACTCAAAATCTGCCACCGCATCTTCTTCACCACTGAAAATGGGGCCAACACTCTGCCACATTTTTGCTTATAAATGTATCACCAGGGAGCAATGAGTGTGCTCCTCCGTGGGGGCACCAGAAGATGGAGCGCGGGAATGGGGAACACACCCGACACACACGCAATGCCCTCGATATAGCTCAGGGTATTCACAGTACCCCTGTCCTCTCGAAAACACCTTCAAAATAAGCAACTCACACTAACAAGGCCTCGCCTTTTCGGTCGCTTCACGGACAAACCTTGTGTGCTGGCTTCGATCACCATGCGCACAATTTTTTTTTTCTCCCACTTGTCTTCCTTTTCTTCTTCCCCTCCAGCAATAGAAAAAGAAGGCCCTCCTTCCCCTTTTTGGAAACCTGCTGCCCTCTTTTTTTTCACTCACCTCCTAGTTTCCACAAGCAAACGGAAAAAAACTTTCTTTTTTAAGCCCTGGCGCCGCGTGCCACTGCCCTCTAGGCTTTCTTTTGTGAGTTCTTTTCCTTTTGCTTTTGAGCAAACTCCACCAAAGTTAAGGGGTTACCTTTTTTCCTTTTGAATTAATTTATAGCCAAAGACTTTAATCACCGAGCCTCCCTTTCGCATGCCATCGGTGGTTAAGACCACACATCCTCATCAGGTTTCCGTTCAGCCCTGCCATATCAGATTTCCTCTTGCTAAATTTATATCCCAAGAGCCTCACCACATTTCAGCCATCCCACATGCTCGAACGGTGATCCATAATGCAGGAGAAACCCGACCTGCCTTTGTCACGATCGTGTGTGAGTTTGGCTTGAACGTATCCCAATGTCCACAACTTTGAACAGTGCGACTCGAACTCTGGTTGATTTCCCACATCGTATGCTTTCCCAAAACCTTGGCCACTCCAAGAAAAGTCCCTATTAGCACGCCTATCGACGTGGCTCGGTGAGCACGTACCCGACCCCGACAAACTTTCAGCTAGTTGTAACTTTCTTGTTTGAGCTCCGAATGGCGAACCAAAAAGACCGGCATGATCGACAACTTGAGCTTTACACGTGTATCCATTGATCCCATTTTCAGCCGCCTGTCTGTATCTACCCTGTCTGTCAAGATCTGCAAAGCCTTCTAACTTCGGACTGGTATATCTTTCACACCGTGGCCCCGTTTGACGAGCCGTTGGGACGGGCTTCTAGAGCACCTCGAACACTTCATTCTAGGACACATTCTCGCACTTTGGACACCTTGACCTGCCATCTCAATTATCCCAATTTGGAGGCCCCCCTGGCCTAAAAAACCACTTTAAGCATACATTTCCGCTGCCACTCTCCTGCCCAGGGTCTTCATACCTGCTTGTGCCCTTTGCCATGCACATGCCAGCATACACATCATTGCATTGTACACTTCCTAGCACAGAACAACTTTGGTTGCACCAACGTTTCATGAAGACGCTCAAGGGATATGTGCATCATAAGGCACATCCGGAGGGTAGCATGGCAGAAGGTTGGATGGTATCTGAGTCCCTAGCTTACATTGGAGAGTAGCTAGAAGGATTTCGTAAAGCCCAAGACACGCTATGGCGAATCATAGATGATGAGCGCATATCTGGGATTGTCATGTGCAATTTCGGTGTTGAGAAGAAGATGACGGAAGATCTAGAGGCTAAAATCGACCGATTTTGCATGCTTCACAATCTAGTGATGCAAAAGTAAATTTCACAATACGAGGATGCAAAGCAAGAGAGACAAAGGGCATGAATCGAGTGGAGACGGGGAAGACAACCGCCGATGCATTATCCAACGGGTCTGGAGAGCCTACCAACATTCATGAGCTTAAGATGGTTGAAACCAATTGAAAAGCGCACAACAGTGCCGTGAAGAAGTGACTAAAGAGGAGTGGAAGTACTCTTAGGGTTGCACGACCAAGGTAATTTCGCAATGTACGACTACCGACCTTCTAGATGTTTGAACGACCACTCATAATCTTTGTTGGTTGTAGTATAAGTCATACACAGCAGCATGGTGTAAAGGTCAACATTTAGGGTGGAACGGATCGACAAAAAGCATTTTACACAAGATTGTGGAATCATGGTAAAAATTTAACATGTAGTCAATGACAGTCCTCTGATGCAAATCCTGTGGTGGAAAAACTCACTTACTTCGGCACGCTACAAGAGATTTTGAGGATCGGTTATAAAGGATTTTTTGTTTACTTGTTCGACGTGCAATGGTTCAAGATAAATATGGAGGGTCGCAATGCAACTGTGAACAGAGGAGACTCTGGTTTCCTTGAGGTGGATTCAACTAAAAAATGGACCCACCTAAGAGACACTTTCGTAGTACCCGAGCATTGTGAACAAGTAAGTCTATAAATATTTAACATCCAATTTTAGAAGTTTTGTGCTTGGAAGCTCTCATGTAATTTATGTGGCTCTGGCAGGTGATACGTCAGACTGGTAATTTATGTGGCTCTGTCTGCATCAAACTGGTGGTACGTCATAGAGGTAGCCCCTCGTAGTGCACGGACGTATGAGGGATACCATTTGCCAATCACAGCGGCATCAATGGAAGAGATCGGAGAAGATGCTCAATCAGAAGCCGTTGAGGTGGTTCCAGACGAGCATCAGGCTGCTACTCTCTACGGGGTGCATGCTGAGGATCTACAAAATGGAACGGAGCACATCTGCCTAAACGGAGAGCTCTACATAGACATAGGAAGTTATGCTCAGCTATGCGAGAATGAGAGAAGGACCTCTTAAAGCCATAAACATTGTATTTGAACAATTTAGTTCCATTTTATAATATACATTATATTCACATGGCTTCTCATCCATTCCTATCTATATGCTATACTTGAGAAATATAAATTGTGTTTAATCGTCATTGCTTCCACTCCAGGTATGCTCTTTCTCTCTCCTCCTCTCATGTTCCCTTCCCCTCTTTCTCTCTCCCCCTCTCAATCTCTCTCACACACACACTCTCGGCTAGCGCCTACGGTTTCAACGGCTGCATATAAGGGTCCTTCAACAAACACAACACACCATTAAGAACTTACAGATATACAAACATATACAAATACTTCCATGCGGAATTATTCTCCAGAGAGAGAGAGAGAGAGCTGGAAACTCCCGATGCAGCCTCATAAGCAGAGACACTCCTCAGTGTGTCGGGAAAGTCTGAAATGTTGACTACGTCGGCACGAGGCCGACGCAATACTACGCTCCAAGTGCGATGGAGACTGAGGCTGCAATCGTGTAGGAAGTGATCCGTCTCTGCTCATAGATGCTGGTCATCCCTCCACTAGATCTAGTTAATAGGGTGAAGCAGATGCTAATAAGCGCTCTATGTCCGCCTTGATGGGGCGAGCACTACTCCTGCCATGATCACTCATACTGATAAAGTCCGAGAACCTACAATTGTCCAAGAATATAGAAACCTGCAAATAAAAAATAGATTAGACATACCGCTCTCTCTCTCGTGATAGATAAAGATCTGCCGCAAGTAATCGAGAAAACTACGGCAAATAGAAAAGAAATTTAATTTATGACCAGAGTCACAGCTACATATAAAAAACATGTTGTTCAAGACATAGCTTTTACAAGAATGCACACAGGAGATAAATTCACAAGAACTTCACAGGAATCTCGCTACACAGGAATCCCTCCCCTTTTATGAGTCCTCTCTCTCTCTCTCTCTCTCTCTCTCTCTCTCTCTCTCTCTCTCTCTCTCTACATAGAAATCCCTCTCCCTATATCTATTAGTATAGATTATAACTTGTCCATGTTTTCTTCTCCATTCAATATTAAGATTAAATGTTTGTGTGTTTAATGCAGGTATGGATGATGATGAGTTTCTTTCTTCTTTGCCACCCCAGCAGAGGAGGCGGTACGAGGAGCGTCATCGCTCTAGAGCACCATCACGTCGTTCCACTCCTTCAACGTCTCCATATGTTTCGGAGCATTGAGCGCGCTCCAAAGCTTCGGTGACGAGACAATCTACACACTCGTCTAGGCACTGACGCTCTAGTGGTGGCGGCGGTGGCAGTTGCTGTGGGGATGCCGCCGCTGATGCCTCGACACCGCCTCGTGTTCGACGAGGCTCCTTATGTTCCCCTTCTTTTTTTTCCCCCACACCAGCCACGGCATCCCCATCTACGCGAGGTTTTGCACGGCTATCTGGCGTTCCTGGCTACACACCACTAGCTACTCCTCCGGGAGCTATCACCCCAGGCGACACTCCTCACTTCAGGGCCTAGACTCTAGTGGAGACATTTGACGTCCGTATCCCCATTGAGATGCCGCTAGAGACCCCTGTCGAGACACCAGGTTCACGTGTCATAGACGAGAGGGCTTGCCGTACTCGATTGACATCAGCGGCGGTATCATCTTGGATGACAAAGGTAAGAAGGTGATCTCGGGCATGCGCGGTCTTTGTTCTCAGGTATTTCGCACTACATACTAAACACCTGGAGTGAAGTGCCAAATAAATTAAAAGACAAAGTCATCAGCATGCTGCATGACGAATTTCCCGTGTCAAGTCGGGATGAGAGCTTCAATGAAGCCCTGATTACGGTTCAAATGTGAAATTCTCCAAGCACAAGCGTTCTAAAGTACAAAAAGCAATAAAGGTGCATGGGTGGAACAGACCATAAGAAGATTGGAAGAATGTGAAGCGAGTAGCGTGCGAATAGTAACAAAAGGAGGCAGTCAAAACGGGAGTAGAGGCAGGGAGCTTGCACCACTTGGGGTGCGGCGCGTAGGTATCATTTGAGGCCGATTTCTAAGTGTTTTTGTGTTGCTCTTTAGGTTTGGTAGTTATGCCTATTTGTACTTTTAAATTCTAACACAATGGATTCTTTGTATGTTTTGAGCAGTAGTCGATGACAGAACATGACCCCACACCGTACAAGCGCAAGTACGCAGGCAGAAAGGGTTTAAATGCCCTAATGGACATTCTTAGTTCTCGTGGTGGCATGGTTAGTATTTCACTTTACTCTTATACATTTGTTATATTTTAATGATAAGATAAGAAATAGATTGTTTTGAAATTATATGCCTATACTTACAGAAAGTGATCTTATTGTTTTTTTCTGTAGAATCCGACAGATACGTCGCTTGGACGCGATGAGACGTCTGATTAAACGACGTTAGTCTAGCGATAGCCGAATAGGATTAGTTTTCTTTTTTCATAGCATGTATAATGATACGACATGTATACGTCTTTTTGTAATTAGTGAAAAACCATGTATTTTCTCAATAATGACAATTGTGTTGCATTGTAACTATTACATTTGTAAAGCTTAACAATCCAGTGATTTTACCTATGATGTGTATAATTGTAATTGATTTACTTTCGTTCAATCACGTTTGTTAGTTTTGTATCTTTATGGAGTTAATGGTTATATTATCTTGTGGGTTACTACTTTCGGTCTATACCTTGCACTTTCTTTCAAAGGTGAATATATGCTTATCTTGGATTCATTTATTATACTTTATGCAACAAACATTCAATATGGTTGATGGGTGCACCCTGTCACCCAAAAGTTTTTACTCTCGGATGTCGCTATAAGCGTCTTTATATAAGGTTCTGCAACGTCGCTACAGAAGGACTGTAATCATCGCTATATAGCGACGTATATAACGACACTTATAGCGACGATTATAACAACGTTCTCGTAGCGACCTTTTAGCGATGATCTTAGCGACGCCAGGGAGTATAAAAACCCACTGTATTTCCATCGTTAAGAGAGTCACAAGTGCACATAAGCTCTTGCAGTGATCGCCTCATCTACACAAAAAGGAGTCGGAACTTCCACGGCAAAGTCCGACGGAAGAGCAAAAAGATAACTTCTTTCGTCACCTAGTCTTAACCCAACCTAAGTCAGAATGGTCTACCAGCCTAAGTCAGAATGGTCTAAAGAGGCACTAAGAAACTCATGGTTACGCCTGCGGCCTGCCTTTCACACCAACAAAGGGACTGGAGGTTACTGGTAGATTTTCTTTTGAAAATAAAATTCTTCGCCCACGTGAATAGCGCCAATTTTTGAGCTCATAAATGTCGGGCTCACATCCTCTTGAGACGTGCCCGATTTCTATATCCTTCGTGTATTGAGGACCCAGTCTGCGACAACATCCGTGTCACGTGTGTTCCTCTTACGGAGTACCGCGCCTGCGGCGTATTGTGCTTCATCCCCTTGCGCAGAAGCAGAACCAGGAAGCCTTGCGTTTCCAGCCATAACCCTAATTCTTTGATCCGCCCAAGAACCCTTCTTTCGATCCGTTCAAGTGCATCTTCTTCTCAGTTCTGCAGATTGTGTCTTCATCCATCCAGACTCAACAGCCCCGGCCTGCATTACTTACAGCTTCATTGCTTGAAGCTTATCCGCCTGTAGTTTTCACGCGACCAACAACATGGCATCTTCAGATCACAGTAACCGGCTCTGTATCCGCGAGGTATGGGCCGCAAATTTGCATGACGAGTTTGAGCAAATCAGCAGATTGAAAGACTTGTATCCTTATCTTGCCGTCGACACTGAGTTTCCAGGTTTCATCCGCGAGCAGCGAAAATCACTATCAGTACCGACAAAAGACTACAAATATCAGACCATTAAGACAAATGTCGATAGCATGAAACTCATCCAATTGGGTCTCACTCTTACCAATGAGCATGGAATGCTCCCTACGATTGACGGCGTGCACTGCATATGGCAGTTTAACTTCGAAGGTTTCGACGTGCATACAGACCTTCACGTTCCAGAGTCGGTGAAATTTCTGAGAGATGCCGGCTTGGATTTGGACAAGTTCAAAAGAGATGGTGTCGATAGACGGGCATTTGGTGACAATCTAATGAGGTACAATCTGGTTCGGAACCAAAACTTGCACTGCGTCTGCTACGCGGGAGACGTCGACTTCGCATACCTGGTGAAGATTCTGACAGGGCAATTGTTGCCGCCCTCGAGCGCGGAGTTTGATCAAGTGGTGCGAGAGTATTTCGGCAAGGTTTGTGACGTTTTGGATTTGCAAAAAGAGTATGCGCCGGAGGCACAATATGGGCTTCGGGGTCTGGCAAGGTATTTGGCCGTCGACAGACGGCCAGCTGCCATTGCCCGTCAAGCTGGCTCAAACAGCTTGCTTACTGCAATGTGTTTCCATAGCATCAAGGAAAGGCATCTTGTGGATTTCCATAGCATGAAGGAAAGGCATTTGGAAGGAATTCCAATGTCATTCTAGGCTCAATGCTTGTGGATATTCCTAGTTTAGCAGGTCGAGTTTTGGTGGCGGCCGGCCGTCTAGTTTTTTCTATAGCCGGCCCAATTTTGCATCGCCGATGTAACTTTTTGGAATTGATGCATTTGTTTTGGTTGTTTAAAAACACAAAATTATGTCTCAATGAATTCCCTTCTACAAGTACATTTGTACTATATGTACAAAAAATCAAAATCTGGAGAAATATACCATTTTTCTTATGTAAATTGCTATATATTTTTTACCTAGTACTTTAAAATACCAAAACACATCAAAACAGACTACTTTGAAATTCCAAAGAACACCAAGATAGAGTACCTAATATTGTGTGTGCGCGCATGTGTGTGAGTGGGCCCTAGCAAGTATGCCAACCACCTAGCGTGCAAGGTTTAAAGGCTACATGCTAATATAAATTTGTGTTGGCTCACTGATACATCATTCTGTTGCTACTGCTCCTACTACTAGACTCGTATTGCCAAATTTTGTGGCCTTCACGTCCTTCTTTTCCCACTAGCCTTGTAGATGCATGATTAGTTCTTGCCTTTGGTAAGCCTCTCAAGTTCATGCACGAGATCCTGTGGTGAGCAATTGGGAGCTTAATGATGAGGGAGGGGTGATCAAAATCATCAAATTTTGTGAGGTGCCAGCACATTTATGTCATCTTTGGATGGAAGCAAAAGATGCTTTTGCCCCTTCATAAAACTTGTTGAAAATTTCCCGACGATCTGGGTCCACCTTTTTGAAACCCTATGTTTTGATTCAACTAGAAAAATTCATGAGGTTATCTTATAGGGTGCATGACTTCAAAACTAACTATCGATAATGTGTTCAGTGTGTGTGTGTGTGTGTGTGTGTGTGTGTGTTTAGAGAGAGAGAGAGAGAGAGAGAGAGAGAGAGAGAGAGATGTTATCAATGCCAAAGAAACAAACATTTTGTAGAGACCTTATAATCTAGGTAGAGGTATTTTGGGTGTGTATTTTAATCAAAAGAGGTAACTAAGTGAGAGTGGTGGTGAGCTAGACCTAGCAAGGGAGAGCCTAAAATAGTTAAGGCTTGCAGATCTCATTTCACTCTACATGTTTGTGGTCAAGAGGCCATCCAAGCATCTAGTCCAGTCTTCATGAAGGTGTAGAGTCACCTATGTGACCTTCACCTTCTACCATGTCTTCACCTACCTCTCTATAGAAATCAAAACTTACGACTTGAAACCCTACTTCAGAGTACTAAAAGATAGAACTAGAACTGGAAATGAAATGACACTAGAAATAATGATTGAAACAGGAATCTCATTGCGCAGAAGTCAAATACAGTACAACTACACTACAAGAGGTTGTGTGCTCTTGTGACGCTTTTAGCGGCGGAAATACACTGGGTTTTTATAACCCTCGACGTCGCTAAGAGCGTCGATACGGGAACGTTGCTATAAGCGTCGCTATAACAGTCTTTATAAGCGTCGCTATAATCATCGCTATATAGCGATTCCTATAGCGACGATTATAACGACGCTGCAGAGCCTTATATAGGGATGTTCATAGCGACGCCCAAGAGGAAAATTTTTTGGTGGCAGGGCATTCAACCATATTGAATGTTTCATTAATTGATTCACCTTTGAAAAAAAGTGCAAAGGTAGATATAGACCCAAAATAGTCACCCACAAGACAATATAACCATTAACTCCATCATCCATAGTACGTATTGTTTGCAAAATAAAGATACAAAACTGACAAGTGTGAATTGATGAAAGTAAATCGATGACAATTGTATACATGGGCAAAATCACTTGATTGTTAAACTTTGCAAATGTAATAGTTACAAATCATTGTCATTATTTAAAAAATATACAAGGTTTTCAAAAAGACGTATAAAAGTCGTCTCATGATACATAAGCAATGACAAAAAGAAACTAATGCTATCTACCTATGGCTAAACTGACGTCGTCTAATCAGACGTCTCATCGCGTCCAAGCAGTGTATCTGTCGGATTCTGCAAAAAAAAACAATAAGACAGCTTTTTGTAAGTATAAACATATAGCGACGTTTATAAAACAATGCAGCAAATAGAAAAGAATAAACCCTAATACTAACCATGCTGCTGCGAGAACTCAGAATGTCCATAAGGGCGTTTAAGCCCTTCTTGCCTGCGTACTCACGCTCGTACGGTGTGAAATCATGTCCTCTCATCGACCATTGTCAAAACATACAAAGAATCCATTATGTTAGAATTTAAAAACCCATAAACTCTAAACTATCAAACATAGAAAGCAATGCGAAAACACTTACAAAATCGGCCTCAAATAACGCCCACCTGCCGCTCCCCAAGTGGTGCGAGCTCACTGCCTCTACTCGCGCTCTGGCTGCCTCCTTTTGTTGCTTCCACTTGTCGGGATTCTCGCGCACTGCTTTCTTCACATTCTTCCAATCTTCTTTGGCCAGCCAATCTGGTCTGTTCCACCCATGCTTGATTTCTTTCTGCACTTCGGAACACTTGTGCTTGCAGTATTCGCGCATTCGAACCTTCATCACGTCTTCATTGAAGCGGTCATCCCGTGGTTGAATGGGAAACTCGTCATGAAGCATGCTGATGACTCTGTCTTTTAAATCGTTCGGTACTTCACTCCAGGTGTTTAGTATGTAGTGTCTAAACACCTGAGAGCAAAGACCGCGCGCATGCACGAAATCACCTTCTTGCCTTCATCATCCAAGATGATGCTGCCGTTGAAGTCGACGGAGTAAGGCAAGCCCTCGCGCCGTTGACGCGTGAACCTGGGTATCCCGGCAGGGGTCTCTAGCGACGTGTCGACGGGGGTACGGACACCGGGTGTCTCCAATGGAGTCTGAGCCCCGAAGCGAGGAGTGTCCAGTGGAGTGACTCCAGGAGGAGTAGCTAGTGGTGTGTAGCCGCTAGGAACGACAGTCAGCCACGCAAATCCTGGTGTCTATGGCGATGCCGTGGCTGGTGTCGGGACGGGCAAAGAAGGGGAGGGTAAAGAGCCTTGTCGAACATGAGGCGGTGTCGAAGAATTAGCAGCGGCATCCCCACAACAACCGCCACCGCCGCCACTAGAGCGCCGGTGCCTAGACGAGTGCGAAGATCGTCTCGTCGACACTGAAGCTTCGGAGTGCGCTGAGGACTTCCAAACAGAGGGAGATGCAGATGGAGTAGGAACGCACGATGGTGCGCCAGAGCGATGATGCTCCACGTACCACTGTCTCTGTTGGGGTGACAAAGAAGAAAGAAACTCCTCATCATCCATACCTGCATTAAACACACGAACATTTAAACTTAATATTGAATGAATGGAGTAGAAAACATGGACAAGTAGATAGATAGATAGATAGATAGAGAGAGAGAGAGAGAGAGAGAGAGAGAGAGAGAGAGAGAGAGAGAGAGAGAGAGAGAGAGAGAGAGGAGGAGGTGCTCATCGTCCCTGCTTGTGAGAACATACCTAGAGCATATGTACCTGGAGTGCACACAAAGACCATTAAATACAATGACTCAATGACGCGATGACGCGTTCTTCTTCTATTCAACTTGAGTGATGGAAGAGGCAAGTCGATAACGCGGAATTTTCAATCCATGCCATGATGCTAGGGAGGCCATGGACTTGCATTCGAAGAAATGCTTGATGCGAGGAAGCAGAGGAAAATTTCGCAAAACCTTTTGCGGAATTTTTGTTCCGTGGAGATCGACTCGAGATCTCTCGGAATCACATTTCGGACACTTCTCCATGTCTATGTATTCCCCTTGAAAAGAATGCAGTCATTAGAACAAGCGTGGATCGAATTGTAATCCATCCCCAAGTTTTGCAAAATCTTTCTTGCTTCCTCTCGGGAATCTGGCATCACATTATCAGCTGGTAGTATGTGCTCTTTGAGCAATCTACACAACATAAAAATATGGTACAATTGTGTAAAAATCTATCAGATCATTATACATTTAGAGTTTTATGAAAGTAAATCAATTGTAATAGATCACCTAAAAAGCACTATGACTCTAGTGTCACTCCATCCAAACTTTGCCTGCATGTTGAGAAGAACCATGAGCGCTTTCAATCTAGACACACGTGCTCCATTATACAATGGCGTATCGGCTTCACTTTTCATGTCATCATAGATAAGCCTTTCTGAATCCATGATCGTCTTGATCATTTCATCAATCTCGGGCTCAAACATTTCCTCGTTGGGAATGTGGTCTGCATGATCATCACCCGAGCTGTCAGAGGCTACATCTTGTGGCCTCACATATGCTGCTTGACCAAAGCGCCTGCGAAAACGTCTATTGGGTTGCAGGATTGCTGCCTATTGGCCAGCCTCAGAGTCTGACGAGGACATAAGATTCTCGTTGAGAGATAGGTGTTTCGGTTGGACGGCCCCACATCCTCGTCACTACTCATAGTGAGGGTAAAAATCTTATAACCTGGACAACAGATTTAATCTTCTATTGGCATTCTTCGTCTTTTATCTCTCTCTCTCTCTCTGTCTCTCTCTTTGTTCACACTGTAAACTACCTCACATTCTCTAGTCATGTCCAATCCCCGCACACCTCGGTCTAGAGGTACACGGAGATCAGAACCACCGGTGTCGTGCAGATCCGCTTCCATGCTAAGATATATGCCATAAAAATGTACATCAAGCTTATTTGAAGCTTACATGATTATTGAGCAGTGATCAGGGCTTGATAACAGGCCAAGCTTAATGATTAATGTATGCCAGATGCGGCTTATAAGGGCCAAGAGATGCCTAAATGATGCCAAAAATGAGTATGCTTGTAGTGACCACAGATGAGAGATTATGATCTAGAATTGTAGTACTTGAAGTGCTCTACCGGCCTGTCTTTACGGCTCGTCGATTTGAGCTATGGTGAAGAAATTGTGGCAGTTCGAAGTTTGAGTCGATTGCAAATCCATACCAGATTGAGAAACTGCAGTTGAGGTGACAGAAATGAAATGAATGCATGGGCCTGAAGTGCTCACTTGGTGGAGCGCGTCGATCTTTTCAGATTAGTGATCGGAGTTACGGTTGCCAAGATATGAGCCGTTAAATATTCACCGGGGGCCGGCTCCGTACCAGTTAGGTCGGCTTGGACAATGTGCCATCTGAGAATTTTACAGCCCAGCAGGTTATGTATGCGTTCTATTTAGTTCAAGACGTCTAAAGGAATTTATGGTTCGTCAAATACAGTCCGTGTTGATCGGATAATCTGGATTAAGATCGGTGTCAGTTGCCGATGCGACTGAACCGGGCAACTTTTGGCGTTATTTACAATGCTGTTATGAGCATTAGAATTCACAAGAAGCTACCATGCCTATTTTGGGTGATGACCTTCTGCTTTCTTGAGAGTCTTGCTATGTCCATATGCTACCAAATGAAAGCCAAGGTTAAGAGAAGGGAGTTGGCTACCCAAAATGGGCTAGGCCGCCCAATATTAAAAGGTCAGGGCCGTCCAAGGGCCGCCCATAAAAAACCCATTGTGTGTAATGGGGGGGAAAATAAGGAGGCCATGGCGGGCAGCAGCAGGACGAGCAGGCAGCGTGGAAGAAAAGAAAGAGACGCACAGAGCGGGGGAGCACTCAGACGAGCTCGTGGCAGAGACGAAAAATGCTGAGGAGGCCATGGCGCTCCCTTCCGGCACCAACGGGGTCGTCATCTGAGCTGCCAAAATTGCTGAGTGCCATGTCATCATGTACGTTCACGTGCCACATCAATGACGCCGGCGCCACTGCTTAAGAAGGGAAAAGAGCTATTAATAGGGGCTTTTTGCATGGGATGCTATTGGAAGAAAAAACGTGAAGTCAAGGAGAGCTTAACAAAGGAAGAAGAGGAAGGCGGGGAGTGGTCGGAGCAAGGAGAAAGCTCCCTCTCTCTTGCTCTCGTGCTCGGCAAGGAAAGCAAAGGGCAAGCTCCTTCTATAGGAAATCTCCCTTGCTCTCATCCTCGAAGCAAGCAAAAAACGAGGAGAGCCAAGGCGAGGAGGTGAAGGGTGCCAAGGCGAGGTTTCTCTCTATCGATCTCCAATCAAAGCAAGGAGTTCTCTCTCTCTCTCTCTCGGCCATGGCGACATAGGGGAGCCAGGAGGGTTAATTTCTCTCTCTCTCTCTCTCTCTCTCTCTCTCTCTCTCTCTCTCTCTCTCTCGGATAAGCAAAAGGACTTGTTCTCGTGCACAAGCAAGAAGACTCTTCTCTCTCTTGCTCTCGACATTCAACTAAGAAGAGAAAATCTAACGCGTGAAAGGTTTCGAGCAGAAGAAGGTAATCAAGAAAGGAAGATTGAAGCGGCCCGGAAAGGGAGTTGGAGCTTGAAGGCAATAAAAAATCAAGTTGATTAAAGGAGAAGTTGAGGTCGTGAACGACAGATAAGACAGTGCAAAGCGCACAAAGCAGGAAGTTGCATAATAATTGATAATAATTGAGGCTTGATGATTGAGGCAGTGAACTGACTTGAAGCTTGCAGAATCTAATGGAACTTGAAGCAGATAAGCGACAAGAGATAATTTTCATCACCGTCATCCTCTAAAGATTGAATTAGCATTTTGTTAAGTCCGGTGTCGTTAACAGCCCGCTTAATCCTGTAAATGGGAGCTTAAACTCCTAGTTAGCAGCTGATCCAAGTGACGGTGCTGTTAATAGCCCGCCTTGGCTAAGGACTAAGTTGTACTCAAAGTAATATTCAATTAATTGATGATTGCGGTGATTGCCAGAGTTATTAGTTGTTCTTGTTCTCTCTCTTTCACACCTCCCACAGCCAGAGGCCCGGCGCCTGCCCGGCTCACGTAGCGAACACATATCCCCCGACATCTTTGGTGAACCTGACGGGAAAAGAGGCGGGGTGGGAGGTAACTTGATGGAGATGCCAGAACAGTTAAAGCAGTTTATTAAAGATTTCAATACCAATGGATTTGATAAAAATCTAGCAGTTGCAGATTTGCCAAAAATGATGGAATTGGTTCAGGGGTATCTGCAGGAAGAAAAAGCCATGCAGATAAAAAAGCAGATTGATGATTCTATAGAGCTAGCACTTGATGCTGTGCGTGAGTAGTATTATATTTTTCAGGGATATGATCCAGAAGGTTTTATTGCATGTTACGAAGTTGAGATGAAGCACCGAAATGTTCTAGAAGATCGGATGATTGCATCTTTTGAGGAGGTTGTAAACTCGGATTTTAAAAAGCAGGTTCAAGAACTGGCAGAAGAATATCCCACACAGTGGGAGCATTTTGCAGAGGAATTTATTTCGCAAAAGCTCAAAGATTCTAGATCGGGAAATAAAGGAGATTACTGAACAAAGTAAGGTTGTCTTCAGTAAAGGTGAAGGGGATCAGATGCAGATCCTCAACTATGATGAATTCTAGGAGCATATTTCTGCAAGAAGTAAAGCCAAAGAGAATGCTAAGCTGGAAGTAGCGGATTCAGTTTCAGAGGAGCTTAATTTGAGCGACGAAGAAAAGGTAAACAATGAATTTAATGCTGGAACAGATTTATATGATTTTTTTTCAAAGATTGCTCGCATGGATGCTACCTCCAATAATGGTTTCAATGAAGACATAGTCTATACATCAAGTGGTTCACAAGCTGTTGACCTTGACATGGGTTATTCTGAAGGAGTTCATCAAGCAGATGAGCCTCTACAGGATATTATTGAAACTATCAACACTTTAGGCGAGCAGGTTAACATGTTTGCTACAGATGATTGCATAAACAAAGCTTTTATATATACAGTAGCTGATGAAGTGACTAAAATTGTGGACCCAGCACAGGATGAGCCTGAGGATGTCAGTGAACCTATGATTGCTACTAGCAATATGCTTGCAGATGTTGCTATCATAGAAGAGGATGCTGTAATCGATGAATTGTTATCTAGATCTGAAGGAGATGTTTATGACAGTATAGAAGAGCCAGAGGGGGTGCCAGATGAGCCTTTACAGTTATATAATGTATTGCTAAGTGCAGATGAGGAAGCAGAGGATGATATCGAGGAGTATGAAAATTGCTTAGATCATGTTGATTGTGAACAGGTTATCGACAGGGATTTTACATCTATGCTTGTAGATGGACTGCATGAGGAGATAACTCCTACAGTTTTGATTAATGTTGAGACTTCCAAGGGTGATTTTCTTGAGGATGTTATGGATGAAGATTTACAAGATAAGGCTTTTTTTCATGATCAAGATGAAAACCCAACAGGTAAAAATTCCTCTAATGATACAGGTCGAGAGACTCCCAAGGTTTTTCGTGATGGCTATGAAGCTAGGGGGGTTGATGATGCTAAACCATCCTTGATACTGCATAAAATGCACAGGGTTTTTCATTTGCTTGGACAATGTGCCAGATGTGGTTGGATTTAGATGCTATTCCTATTGATTCTTATGTCAGTGATGTCTTGGCTGCCAGTAAAATGGAGTCAGACTTCTTTAATGCTTTCTGGTAACGAACTTAAGTTGCCAACATTTTACGGAATGTGGGTGTGCACTATGCTTCAGGTGAAGCTCTAGTATATTGCGGAGCCCATCAATGCTATGTGATCTCGATGGTGTTTGATCCAAGAGATTCTAAGGATGTCTGTAAGCAGATTCATCGTTCGTCTAACTCTAAATTTTTTTTATCGTAATCTCGAAGTTAGACTCTAATACAAAAACTCAATCAAACATCTTATCTTAAATCTAACCTAATTGAACATGTGGTGATTCACTCCATTGAAGGTTAAAAGACATACCAATGGGGCTACTAGCTGTGTAGATGTGAATGGGCCTCGCATATACAAATACTTCAATGCATGAGTTTAATACTAGCTTTGATGGGACAAAATCCTCCTTGAAGCTGGTCCAGCCGCCACTCCCCGTCTTGATGCAACTCTTGTTGCGTCACTTTGCTGCTGATAGCCGTTTTTCGGCTCTCCATAATTGCCATAGTAAGCTACCTCACCCTACCAAATTCACCCAAACACTATGGCTATCCCTGCCATTTCACTATACATAGGCGTGTGTGAGTTACGGGACTTTTTCCATATCTCTTAAAAACCCTCAGCTAGCTAGTCACTGGGCTAGTTGAGCCAAAAAAATAAAAAAATGAAAAAATAAAAGTATATTATGGTCTCTTTGTGTGTAAATATTTCATTGTATATATGGCCTAAATATAGGGATTTTTTATAATTATTTTGGTATTTTATTTAAATATTCTACTTAGGTGTGTGTTTTATTAAACCTATGTACACCTTCTTTCATTCTCTTGCACTATAATTATATTTTTTGCCAATATTGTACATACTCTAACCTCATATTTTTCCTTTATACAAATCACTCCCACATTTTCCCCCTTACCCTCGTGAAAACAAAAAATTGATTTCTACTCATTGGTTACTTTTATTATATTATTTACTTGCATACCTTTTCCTCTTTCACCCAAAATAATTCAAGGAGGGACCATATCATATGATTCCAATATCTTTTCATATCCATAACTCCTCTATATTTTTATTATTATTTTTACTCATTATTCTAACACCATGTGCTCATTGAGCTAAAGTCCAGAGCTAAAGTCCATGAATAGTCCATACACTAGTCCCACCATGCATATATTTCTTTATTCACCAATAATCCTCCTCCATGCATGGGTCAAGGGCAACTTGGATGCTTTGTATTATAATATGACAAAGGAGGGGCTCACTCTTGGATGCATTGTACAAATTCAACAAAGGAGGGCGCCACTAAAAGACTTTTGCAGGCATAAAAAACAGGTTTTTTGGTGAGAATTTTGGCACCTATCTCCACTCCGAATTTGGAGTGGTGGTCAAAAGAGAAAATGTAGCCTACGCTTTGAGTAATCACCTCAAATTTTTTCATGATTTTTGGAGCTACCAGCGGTGAGCTATGATTTTTTGAGTGGACCCCAGTCTGCCCACTTTTCTCACAAGTAGCTTTTAGTCTTCTCTCACCCTTCTACACACCTACTCACTCTTACACATCCCTCCCTCTCCTTCCCTCACTCAAACCTGCAATTTCCATGGCTTCTCCCACCCTCTTCACCATTACCCTTCTCTCTCATCCCTATAGTTCTTTTATGAACCTCTACATACATACACCCTCTCCATGTCTCTCTCTATTGCTTCTATGTTACAATTTCATTTACCTCTCCTAAAAATATCTAAAATTCAGCATCTTAACCATGATAACTTCTGCAAATTGAGGATTTTTCATCAAAAAATCCTCTTTTCATCGTGGTGGTCAACCGTGGCGGCGGCGTAAAGAAGCGAAGAAGAAGAAGAAGGCCAGTGGTCATTTTTTCCACAATCTACACAAGGGTGAGTTCAAGCTTCTTCAAAGCGTCACCATCTCAATGATTCTCTTTTAATTCACCCCTCTTACTTCATCAAATCAACTCATCCTACCCATTGTAAATATATCATTAACTTTCTAGTGATTACTAACACTAACCACTAACATACTAACACAAAATAGCATTGACTTAACCATAAAAGACACCTCCCCTCAAGACATGTACAAAGTAACTCTCTCTCTCTCTCCCTCTCTCTCTCTCTCCTTTTTCTTAAAACTCTACTTTCACCTTATTCACCATCAATCATGCTCTCTTTTGAGCCCACACCCATTACTCAAGCAGACAAAGAAGGCCCGCAATGTTTTGATATTCAAAAAAATCATAATCCTGATTTGTTAGCTTGTAAATTAGGATTTCCAATAATCTTTATGAGGGGTCTCCAACCTATAAATAGGCCCCTCTCCTTCTTGTAAAACAACCTTCAATATCTCACATAGCACCCCAACACTCTATGCGTGAGGAGAGACTTAGGTGTAGCAACCACTTGTGAGCTTCACTCTTGGTGTGAGAGAAGCCTTCAAGCTACACATTGTAAGTGAGAGAGCGTGAGTTCCACAAATCTCAAAACCACTATTGTATATGCTCCTTCATCATCAATAAATTGAGGTTTGGTGCATCAAAGGCGTGATTCGACGTTCAAATCTTCGTCCTTCCATTTGTGCAATACGGTTTGGTGAATTCAAGGTGACTTGTGTATTTTGAGTTTTTATCGGTTGATCTTGATTTTAGGAAGTGTTTTAGTGTGTTTTTCATTGCCATTTTTTTGTCCATTGTAAGAGGGTATTGTGGTGAGAGGTCTCCCACACCCTAAGACAGTGTGTGTGTGTGTTTTGGCAATGTTTAGCAATCACTAAGCATTGAGTGAGTTTTGTACAAGTTCTATGATAGCATCATAACGAACCATCTCCATTTGCAAGTCACAAATAAGGTATTACGCAAGATCCTTTCCTCTCTCTCTTCCCTTTTGCTCTAGCTCTCTTTGGTCCATTTCATGTGTGTCTTGGTGTGAGGTTGCTTGTGTGTGTTGTGTGGTGCATCTTCTTGGTTGTGCCAAAATCTCTCTTGCGTCCTAGTTCGCATACCATAACTAGGTGGTGCCCCTATCTTGTTTGGGTTTGACTGTGGGTTTGTTGTTATGTTGTGCTTGTGGTTGGCCCAGCCCCAATTGAGCAGCACGGGAGCCTTGAGGGGTGTTTAGAGGTCGCCTCTCTTCTTGCCCGCCCCAGACCGCCTCACTGCCACCGCCTGTCTGGATTGGTCGTCCTCTCCTCCCTGGGGAGTGGCGGCTGGGCCAGCTTCGAGGAGGATTTTGTCCCATCACCTCCATCATGGATCGACGGGGTGGAGAGGTGAGAGTATTAAACTCTTGCATTGAAGTATTTGTATATGTGAGGCCCATTCACATCTACACAACTATTGTATGCGGCCCATCACTTGCTTCCCCTCAAGGGTCATAATGGTCTCATCGGACATACGATTGATGAGGTAGGCATATCAATTTGGTATGTCCCTCCCGTGAACTATAGAAACCTTATCCAATGAATGCTCATCATCCAGGCCTCTAGGTGACCTCGACGCAGTGTTCGAGTCACTCCTAAGCATCTCCGACGCAGTGACCGAGACACCGGTCACTCTCAAACGGGTAGGCAGTATAATCCTTCGGTGTACTCAAAATAAACCTAAATCTAATATAATCTAACTTAAATAAACCTAAATCTAATCTAACGTAAATCTAAATATAACCTTATCTTAAACGATAAAAAGAGGAAAATGGTATAACCTTTCTATCACCCAAGTGTGGTAGATTGGTTATGCCATTTCCCTCTTCAATAACAGGTAAATAACATAAATAAACCTAAATCTAATCTAATATAACGTAAATCTAAATCTAACGTAAATAAACCTAAATAAATCTAAATCTAATCTAATATACGTAAATCTAAATCTAACATAAATAAACCTAAATCTAATCAAACGTAAATCTAACTAAAAATAAACCTAAATCTAATCTAATTTAATACAAATAAATATAAATTTAATTTAACGTAAGTCTACATCTAACCTAATCTTTAACGTCTTTTGGGATAGTTTTCTATGATGTTAAAACTCTCTTCTTCTTGTGTGTGTGCGTGTGTGGGTGTGTGTGTGCCAATAAAAAGAGAAAAATGGTATAACCTTTCTATCACCCAAGTGTGGTAGATTGGTTATGCCATTTCCCTCTTGAATAACAGGTTTTGAGTTTAACTCCTCGTCGGCTAGATCTTTAGGTCTCTTTAATTAGTTTCCTACGACTTTAAATTAAACTCTCTTCTTCTCGGGTGTGTGTGTGTGTGGGTGTATGTGCATGCCAATAAAAAAAGGAGAAAAATGATATAACTTTTCTATCACCGAAGTATGATAGATTGGTTTTTCCATTTCCCTAGTTTCCTACGATGTTAAGACTCTCTTATTCTTCTTCTTCTTCTTCTTCTTCTCTCTCCCTCTCTCTCTCTTTTCCTCTCTCAATGTGTGTGTGCATTCTTTGTTTATGCATGTGTGTGTGCGTTTTTGGTTTATGCATGCTCTCTCTCTCTCTCTCTCTCTCTCTCTCTCTCTCTCTCTCTCTCTCTCTTTTCCTCTCTCAATGTGTGTGTGCATTCTTTGTTCATGCATGTGTGTGTGTGCGTTTTTGGTTTATGCACGCTCTCTCTCTCTCTCTCTCTCTCTCTTAAAAACACAATGTGTGTGTGTGTGTGTGTGTGTGTGTGAGAGAGAGAGAGAGAGAGAGAGAGAGAGAGAGGGAGGGAGAGAGAAAGAGGGGAAGGGAACATGAGAGTGAGGAGAGGGAAGGAGCATACCTGGCTCTGCTTCCTCTCCTCGTGTGTGTGTGTGTGTGTGTGTGTGTGTGTGTGTGTGTGTGGAGAAGAAAGAGAGAGAGAGGGAGAGCGCGCGTTACCTTGGTTGCTTGAGCGCGCGTCGAAAACTCAGATTTGAGATCTAAGTTTTCGGACGCTCTCGGTTATTTTTTTTAGTCCTGACGGTGTCACTATAGACATCGCTATGAGTGTTGCTAAGTTACTTGTAATTTAGCGACGCCCATACCGATGCCTATAGTGACGCCATGGTTTTTCACATTTGAGCGTCGCACTGCGAGCATCGCTACTATTAAGTGCCTCTTGTACTGCTAGAAGAAGTATTGGAAGATCTCTAGCTCAATGGGATTACAAGGTACATCAACCAATGGCTCAAGATACCATTACAAGGCTTTGGGTTAGATCTAGATTACAGGGTATCCGGCTACAGGAGGTCTAGAGATCTAAAGCATCTAGTTCGAGAGAGACCTATCTAGAGATATTGAGAGAGATCTAAAAATGGAATACTGGGTCCTACTTATAGTCCCTAATTGGCATCTAACTGATTGTGTACTGTCAATTCCTGTAGTAACTATCTGATTATTGCTCTCGAGGGGTGCACCTTCAAAAAGCTATTCATATAACGTTGTCGGGATGTGTGCATCTAGTTGGGAAGGTGCATAACCTCCGGTTGTGAGGGTTCGTGATTACAGTCACAAACACTGTAAGAAAAAACGTTTATGGAAAATCACCAACTTTCTTGATTTATTCCGGTTTGTCACTGTTTGACTCCACCTTTGTGGTCCAGACTTCTTTCAAAGTTCATTTCGGCTCTTTGTACTTTGCTTTACGTTCAATTTTTGTCGTCGGAGGTTCTTTTTCTTTGGTCTCATCAGGCTTGCGTGACTTTTGTTTTGTTTTGTTTTGTTGTTTTGTGGCTGTATATCTTCCTGTTATCTTGTCTTTTATGCACTATGCTGCATCTATTTTCATCAAAAATTGAGTTTTGTTTTCTAGCACACGTTTTACTATTTTCTTTATTAGATTATTGTCCCCTTTCTTGCAGTATCTTTGTATGCTCTTTTTTCGAGTTTGATTCCTTTGTTGTAATCGTTTATTCTTCCAACTCGTCTGTGGCATCATAGTAGTGATTAGAGAAGACCTATTGCTCCTCAATCATTTCAATAATGCCATCTGGATTGGGACTATATCATAGCCTTCCTCGTCACAAAGTGTGTAGGTGTAGATTCATTAATGCACACATCCATTGTGGCCAAAATTTTGGTCCACTCAAAAGCTTCGAACAAATGTTCAGGGAACGGTTCAGGTATGTATTCTACATCATTCACTTATCTATGCAAAATTAATGCACTCTTCCCTTTGTAAACTAAGCGATTCAAAAGCCCCACACATCCAAATTGGAGTGTCTTTGTGTATCCATGACAACAATTTAGTCTCTACTGAGTTCAATTCCGGTATAGGTGTCCTCAAGACATCCTTGTAGGAGTGATCATTCAAGTTCACTCGAGTAATTACTCCTACTTGTTTTAGGTAGAGATAATCATTGCCCCAATCTTGGATTAATTAGTGTATCTATCTCATGAATAGTCTTCCCAAGACAATTTCATAGTTACGTTTCTTTCCAAAATCTACAATGGCAAAAGTGTGTTTGTAGTCAATCCCATAGAAGTTGACTATAACATTGTTTAGTAAGCACATCGCTTTCTCTATTTGTCCATCTGGCAATTGCATTTTCATTCTTATTTGACTGATTATTGGTTTTCCCCAGGCTTCCCAGACAGCTTTCGTTGCTATGGCTATGCATGCCTCACTGTTTAAAACAGCAATGGTTGTTATATCATTGTATTCTATTGGAAGGGTCGGGTTTCCTTCGTTCCCTTCACAGTAGTCCCCTACCTTGTTCATGGACATAGAATTAACAAGTTTAGTCCGTGCCTCTTCATTTTGGAATTTTTTGAGGTTCATTTGAGATACTCCCTTTAATCCCTTATTTTTTATGGTGGTTTGCAAATCTCCTCAGAGGTGTGGTCGTAACTTCATCAACTCGCCCAATGTGATTGTGCATTGAATTGGAGTTGACATCATGGATTGTAAATTTGCCACATCCAAGGTTTGTTTTGGCCTACTTAGTTTTTTTTTTTTGCAGACCATCAATTTCTCTTCATTCTTTCCTAGATACGAAGGTAGTGTTTGTACCATTCCAGCTTTTGTAGAGCACGACTGCTTCAATCCCCAAGTCTCATTAGTATTAAAATATGTGATACAATCAATGGGGTAAAAACAAGAAGGACGTTCATTTGTTAGTTCAGCTAACAAAAATTTGTCATGCACTTATGCCATGCAAGACTACTAAACTAGAGGTAGCTCTACATGCTTCAAGAGTAGTTTCCCACGAGTACAACTTACTAGACCAGGGCTTGGAAACCCAACAATCCCCCCATCAAGCCCAAACCACTGACAGCGGACTTGGTCTAGACCATGGCAGAGTTCAATCACCTGAGACTATGAGTAGAAGTCCCCCCCCCCCCCCCCCCCCCCCCTTCACAACAACATATGTGTGTGTGCACTTCCCAGCTCGGACAACAATGGTGAGACAACAAGAACTCGCCCAAACACAAATGGGAGGTCTTACCGCTTATGTGTGGCAGTGTCTATAACTCATCAAACTTTTGGTATGACAATTACTAACAATTGATAAGATAAAACAAGTAATTGTTCTAACAAAGAGATAAACCTTGATGAAAAAAACTATGACACTTAATAAGAAAATTAGTTTTTTTTTAACTCTGTGTTGAGCTTGAAGCAGACTGTTGAAAAATCATCACTGGCATTCTTTTTGCTACTTTGATTTTGAAGTCGCCCTTTTGCTCTCCTTTGCCATGTATGAAAACCAAAACCATTGAATTTGTCGAATTTGATGTCATATTTGAAGTTTTACAAAGAGTGATGATGATAACCGTTGTTGACTATTACCGTCTTGAAGAGATTTGTCTTTATCCTTATTTGTCTTCTTTGGTGTGTAGCACATGTGGCCTAAAGGGAGGGTGTTCTCAATATGCACAAAAATTGCCAACAAGCTCAACCATCTGCCAGTAGAGTGTTTATGCTTATGAAGCATCCAATGTCGCCAACCTTTTGAGATGTTACATAAGCATGCAACCCTTATCATCGTCCATTGCACCTAGCAACGTTTTGAGATCCCGTTTGGGAACCTCGCTAGACAACTACTATCAAGCAGGACTTTCAAACACTCTACTGCACCATTGTGGTGAAGCTACACCGCTTGTTGAGCCTTGCCAGCGATAGCATTTTGAGATGATGTCTTGCCTAGGAGTTGCATTTCCACCTCCAACGCCTAACTCCTGCAAATGAACGCCTATCAAAACCCATATCTTGGTGACACACCCATAAGCTTGGGGCTCTGATACCACGTGAAGGGTCTAGTAGCTATGGTGGGTGATAGCGTGGATCCATGGAAAGAGGAAGGAGCGTGCAAAGCAGGGAACAAGAAAGGGAGAGAGAGAGAGAGAGAGAGAGAGAGAGAGAGAGAGAGAGAGAGAGAGAGAGAGAGAGAGAGAGAGAGAGAGAGAAGCTTGACACCAAAATACAAAGAAACCATGCTATATTTGATTTGATTTAAAACCTTTGTATATATATGAATAGTTTCCTCTTATGCCATGCGAGACTCCACTAAACTAGAGGTAGCTGTACATGCTTCAAGAGCGATTTCCCATGGGTACAACTTACTAGACCAGTTTGAAAACCCAACATGGTCCCCTCTGCCTTGGGTGCTTCACGGTTGCTCAACTTGATCATCGACAAGTCTTTGCTCTTCTTGAAGTGGTGAATTCTTATCCCACAGTTATTTCAAACGTGACCAAGGCTTTACAATAAGTACATTGAGAACATTTATTAGACATATGGTCCTTTGATATACACTTGGAACACGAGAACTCTGTCTTTTTGAATGAGGATCTCATCCTCTCAATTTCAGCTATTCGAGTTTGGACATTTCCTCTATCTTTCAGGTCCACAATCTCTACTTCCCCTTACTCTTATCATCTCAATCACTTTCTGATGAGCTGGAGCTAGAGCTGAAACTAGAACTTTCTCTAGTGGATGACACACTCTCACTGGACTGTTTCTTTGTGTGCCCCTTATTCTTCTTTGCTTGTTTCTCCAATTTCAATGCTCTCTGTACCTGGTCATTGAACTTTTTAGTAGGTGCTCATACTTCCTCATCTCTCTCAATTTCTTGCTTCTGAAGCTATTCCAAAACCATGCTCTCATTCTTTTCTCAGAGAGAGGTTCTTGTACTTATCTAGTTAGTTCTTTGATTTTCTCAACATATCTTTTGACCAATAACTTCCCTTGCTATTTGGCACTTCTTTTAGGAAAAGTGTTGTCTATGTCTCAACTACCTACTACTTAAATCTCAGCCAAAAATCTTGATGGGGTTCATGGATCGCGATCCATGTTCCATCAAATTTGGAGACCAAATTTGGCTTGCTAATCACTTTCAGTGTCAGTAATCTACTTCACCACTTAGTTTTTACTTTTAACAAATTTTTATGTCTACCCTGTGATTTTTGACTAGCAACCGATATTTAGCTATTTTCACCAACTTTTTGCTATTGTGCCTTTTGGGAAAGTTGTTCCAAATGATATCAGCTACCTACTATTCAAGTGTTAGCCCTAGATGATCAAAAGGTACATGGATCGCATGACCACATCTAAACATGAAATTTGGTCAGATATACCTGCACTCTATGGATATCAGATTTTCACTTATATTTCAATTTGGATCTCAAAAAGTTGAAAAGCCCCAAATTTTGGTCAATTTCCAAGGTTTTTGTGCCTTTTGCCCAATTTCTTGATACGATTGAGATTTCACTGGCAATTTCTCACGAAGAGTGTATATTCAATGATGTGGAGCCACATTAGATTCAATGGTATCAGTTTCTGAGCAAAGTGTCACAAGGGGACATGGATCATGATCCATGTTCCTATATTAAATTCCATGAAACTTTCCAGATTGACTCTCTGTGGCTTGATTATCCTCTTTTTGCACTTACTTTTGGATTTAGATCAGCTTTTGAATTCTGACCACCAAATTTTCAGAGTTTATGATCGTTTTGCCCCAACTATGATTTTCAACAGTTCTTTCCTTGATCTTGCATTGAAAATTTGATGGTGGTAGTTTTTACCTACCCTAATCCTAAGTATTGAAATGAAACTAGGAAGAAAAACAAACAAAACGATACAAAATAACGTCAAAATGGAAAACAGAAAAACACTCTGAAAGTAACGATAAAATCAAAGAATGAAATGTGTTTAGCTATCTCACTCACAATTCTCTTTGCCTCTCGAGAATAGATGTAGCAAGTCTCGTACTTCTAGACTCTACAAGCACTAAACCCCATGTCTATCTACTTCACTACTGATGTGTAAATGAGCAAACAAACCTTAGGAAAAGAGCGCTCTAAATACACATTAAGTCAGCAACAACACAATATTAGTGGGTCACCGTGATGGACGTCTTTAGCATAGCTATCTACCACTAACATAATTTCCATACTCTGGGAAGTGACTCGGATGGGACATGGAGACTCTTTGAGGTTTTCAATTTCAAGAAGTGAACATTCAAGCATTTAAAAACAACTCAATAAGTAAACAATCATTCAATGATAAAAAAAATTCGTATGTCCTTTCTTATCACTCTCGGTCATCATTCCATTTCAACACTCAAACAAAGTCTAAATGCAACAAAACTTTAGGAGGAGGTCTATGACACCTAAGGGCACTAATCTACCTTGAAGTTTGGTCGCAATCCAACAAGGTATCAAAATCACAATCCATTATGACCAACATCCTAAAAAACTGCAACAAAATTATCTCAAAAGGTTGCCTTATGATCTAGGAACACTCTTCTATGGTCAAAACGTCAAAAAATATTGATTATTTAAGCACTCAAATCTGAAGATTAGGCTCACTAACACGTACTTGCAAACCACAACAAAATTGGAAAGTGATATGTAACATTTAATGGCCTAGTAACTTGTGTGTAGCGGAAAATAGCATGAACATAGTGAGCATTTCATTAGAATAGATTCCTAATGAGATTAACAAGAGTGCTTGGGTGGAGAGAGCAAAAAAAAACATAACACCTAGTTAGATAGCATGAACAATACTTCAAAAGAGAGAGAAATTAAGCAATTGACAACTGTTGAGGACCGGATTTGCATGGAGCCGGTCCCCCCTCCAAAAGGCTTTGTATTATGGTTTCTCCTATCAAGAGAGACATTTTACAATACAATTTCTTGTGTTCCTTCAATACTAGCTAGTGCAATGAAGATGGAAACTTCATGCACTACGCAAAACACTTATCAAACACAACATCAATTCCCTCACGGTCTCAGACCCAAGACCTCACACACCTTCGAAGATGGTGAGAGCTAGCGGGGTATGAGAGTAGATTGAGAGGAAGAAGGAGTATTCTTACGAGAAAGATGTACATTTCCTCACATAATCACTCATATTATCATAGCTTAGCTTAGTAATTATCATGGTAGAGGAGATGAGCATGCATTGAAGCTTGGCTCTTGGTTGGATTTGCATCACAAATCCAAGAGTTGTTGGTGTAGGCGTCCCTTCTCACAAGCTTGGAGTAGGTGATAAGCTTTTCATTAAAGTTTGAGAAGGAGAGTGAGTCTTCTTTACTTCACACATGAGATAGTGTAAGTGTGTACGTAATAATTCCTTTGAAAAATGAGTCCCGCTCTCTCTCTTGGTTGACCCCTCTTGCTATTTGCTCTTGCTAGCATCCTCGGACCTCCCTAGGCTTAGCCAATGGTAATTAAGCAGCATAAGTGATAGCCTTCTCACATGTGTCCCCCTTTCCCCTTTTGTGAGAGCTTTAGGTAATTATTTAATTATTTATTTCAATAGGAATCAGGCAAGCCATTAGGCTACTGAATGCTCATTGGTCCCGTTGGGAGACTGTCCAATAGTCTTCTAGAGAGCTTAATTCTTATTGGTTCTTTTATTAATGTTTTTGAAATAATTAAACTAGATTTACTCTTGCCTAATTCTCATTGGTCCACCTCCAAGGCCATCCAATTCTCAAGGGTACACCTCCAAGGCCATCCAATAGGAATTGGGTACACCTTGTGGGCATCTGGGCTAGGAAGGCCTATAGCTTATACTTCTCGGAAGCTTAGGATTCATGAAGTGAATTATGCTACACATGATTTAGAATTGCTAGCAGTTATTCATGCTCTCAAGCTATGGAGACATTATCTATTGGGACGCAAATTCTAGTTGGTAACAGATCACAAGAGCCTTAAGTGTATTTTTACCCAACCTAACCTTAACATGAGACAGAGGAGATGGATAGAGCTCATGCATGAATATGATTTCGATATTAAATTTAGACCAGGTAAGGATAATGTTGTGGCAGATGCCCTAAGCCGTAAAGCTTTTCTGGGGGCAATTTCCATGGCTAACAACCCTATTTTAGACAAGGTCTCGGATGCTGCTGCCAGAGATGCAGATTATCAGATGCTTGCTAGTATCCTACGTGAAGAGAAGGTATCATCAAATCAGCCTAAACCTCTACATTACTCCTTAGAAGATGGGAAAATTTACTATAGGAATCGATTATGCATACCTAAGGATTCTACCCTAAGGCATTAGGAGAAATATGAACCTTGCATGGGCCTTGTAAGGAATCCTAATTTTTAGGGATTAAGGCTAATGTTGTGTGGGGTTTAGGGGGCAAGGGCATTGAAGAAGGTAGTTTTGAGTAGGCTTTTCTAGCCTTTTTTTTAGACAAATGTAGGATGTGGACCTAAAGGGTTGCTTTCTCTCTCTAGCTTTTTTTAAAGTGAAGGAAGCATAGGGGTGTGTCCACATCAGCAATTCCGTGGGTCAAAAAGAGTCAAAATTTGACTTTTTTTAAAAAAATTCATTTTTATTTGTTTTTTACTTAAAAATCCCTCCCAACATATATACATATCCAAAAATCATTTTTTGACCCATTTTTTAACCCACAAGCTTAGAAAGTCCATTTTTTCAAAAATCTTTTCCCCGAAAAAGTAATAAACATTTTGTTCTCTCATCCTCCTCCCTCCTCCCTCCTCCCTCCTCTCTCCCTATCCCTCTCCTCTCCCTCTCTGCCCCTACCTTCCTCCTCCTCCCCAATCTCTCCCTCCCCTCCCTCCCTCCTTCTCTCCTCCCATCCTGCTCGGCCTCTCTACCCTTCTCCCTCTATCTTTTCATCATTTGCTTCCTCACGCAACAGCTTCCATGGTGCTCACGGACATCACAAATGGTTTGCTTCCACCACCACGTACTCCGCACACCAAAAGCATACATATTCGCTTACCCACGGCATTTGCACCGAAGACCACTAGTGAAGGTGATCAAAGGTCATCACAGGAACGTCGCACCGCTTGTGAGACCAATTTTGACATTTGGGTGGATGGACATTTGTACCCTTACGATCCTATAAGCCGCTTCCATCCACCGTTTAATAGCCTTTCCACATTTCTTCAATTTCTTGGGAGGGGAGAAGTAGGCTTGTTAGGCTATTGCAAGCGGCTGTGTATGGGTGCAGGTGCTTCTTTGCATATGTGGATGTACGAATGTCAAGCTCTTCACCTCAAGACGACGGCATTACAAGAGAGTGTTGCCTCTTCGGAGAGGGTAGTTAAAAGTCTTGAACAACAAATGCAAGAAAAGGAGTCCCACATCCAGAAGCTTACCAACACCATCACATACTTGAAAGAAACACCCCTTGGTGCAAGGGAACACAAACGCCCGTATTCATCCATTGAAACTCTTGCACATTCCGGAGGAGCACGCAAACGACGAGTTACAGCCACAAGGTGATTTGGTCTTTACTTGCATGCTGCATTCTTACTTCACACTATTTTCTAACATTTATGTTTATTTGTTGCTAGAAACTTCATCCAGGAGGCATGCGGTGGAACAAGCCAAGATAATCGAGTCAACCTTCTCACTAGTTGTCTCAATACCGAGGACGTTATTTCTATCTTACAATCATCTGGAGGTAAGAACATTAAGGATGCAGTCACCAAGGACCTTATGCGTAAATTAAGAAATGTGGTTAATGATGATGACGTTCAACAAGCTTGTGATGAGGCTGGAATCAACACCAAAGCCTATCAGGCTATTTTTCAACTCCTAAAGGATGCCCTCAAAGAACATGGCATTGTGGAAAACCTATTTCCCGTTCCTCACAAGGTCAAGCTCGCAAAGAAGGCCACAAACGAAGATGTGTTCTCCCGCATTGGGACATACCTACACATTGAGGACACAATGCCAACTTCCCTTTATGCTTCGTGCGCAACAAAGACAAGGGGAAAAGGTAAGAAACAATCCATAAGACCTTTGAATAAGGGCTTTCCTTACACAATGTGGAACAATATTTTCGTGGATCTTAGAAGGCTTCAAGAAGCCATGCTTAGATTTTACGAGTTACCTGAAGAAGGTGACACACTTTACTTTTTTCTTTGGTATTATTCTTTTCATAGAAGCTGAAGTTTAAGGTCTTAGCACTATTTATTTTGTAGTGCTTGGCACAAAAGTCTCTTTTGTGCTGAAACTCGATGAGTGTCAAATAGTGAAAGGCCGAAGGTTAGAGAGGCTAAGTGTCACTCTAATGAACGAGGCCCTTCTGCAAACCAAGCGAAGGGACCCACCCTATCTTTTAGCGTGCAATCAGAGAAAGACATTTGGTGGTTGGGTGCTATTGAGGTGCCCAAAGAGACCAATGGAGTACTTTCGTGGATTTTTGAGAGAACTCCATGGATCACAGAAGTAATACACTCCCAAATTGCAGGTCAGAAGTTGGAGATTGAGGGCTTTGGTAGTTATGATGTGGAGTGGCACTTAGGTGGGGATTTGAAGACCATAAAGTGTTTGCTTGGCTGCAAACAAGGGGCTTCTTCTCTCATGCCTTGTCCATTTTTCACTCGAGGGTACAAACCTAATGGACAAAAATCACATAAGAGCACTGCAAAGGCCAGTTACATGCTTCCATGGCAAGGGCATGGAGAACAAGGGTTAGATTGTCATGATGTCGGAGATGAAGGTAGAGAATGGGAAGCGTCTATTCTGAGATGTCCCATGCTCAATGTCCCAGACCGTGATCAAAAGGACCACACTTGGAATCCAATCTTTCGATTTCCTCTATCAAATGTACATTTTTGTACATTACACGCATTCATGCGTATTTTTGATAGGCTATTTAAGCTCCACATTGACTATGCTTTCACAATGAAACCGTTGGAAAAGTCCTAGGAAGCGATCGAAAGAGTGGAGGTACTCTTGAATTCCATTGGCTGCCACGGTGGAAATGTGTCTATAGTTGCTGCAAAGAACACAGGGGAGGCCCATGAAATTGCTCAACAAGTGTCAATGAGTGGACAAAAAGCTAGACACTTTTTGAAGAAAGTTTCCCAAGGAAAGCCAAGTCGATATGATGCTCAAAGCAGCTCCAACCAGCAGGCAGGTAACCTTTGGGAGCTTTGGAAGGAGTTATGCAAAGCTACTACTGACAATGATTCAAATGGCGAGCTTGCAAACAAGCGCAAGCAAGTTTGGGCCCATTTTGATAAAATGGTCAAGCTTATGAGCCTTAACAGCACAACAGAAGAACAACGAAAATCATTTCAAGAAGCTTTGGCGGATTTTACCAAGGTC
Source organism: Adiantum capillus-veneris (assembly GCF_014529385.1). Taxonomy (NCBI): domain Eukaryota; kingdom Viridiplantae; phylum Streptophyta; class Polypodiopsida; order Polypodiales; family Pteridaceae; genus Adiantum; species Adiantum capillus-veneris. Next base: position 27,892,797 of record NC_140937.1, on the reverse strand, counting down.
TTCACCCTTTCTTGGAGTGAAAATAACATCACACATTACATGGTAAGTCATTCATGGTGTATTCATTACAAGGGATTGTTTTTATTTACTAATGTGGATCGTTTGCTCATGTGAACAACATATCTTGTTTGCGCATGGTGCATTTTTTATGCACAAGTATGGATCGCTTGAAATTTTTAGCACTCAAGGCATGGAGAAGTCCCATTATCGAGCAAGGGGAGTGTACTTCAAAAATACTCGACATGGTGGTGGAATGGTGCAATCCAATTATTTGGAGGAGATGTTCAACTGGTTTTTTCGCACAACATTTTCTCGTAAGCTCACAATGGAGCGTGCGCGACAATCCAAGATTGCTATTGAAGTGCGCAAATGGAGTCGTCAAGAGCATAGCAACAAGTGGCAAATGTCGCAAGGTCCCACCAAGCATGCTGCATGGCGGCGATGCAAAGTGCGACAAGGATCAAAGTGGATACTGCGCGAGTCACTAAACGTGAACGCAGGGTCCAACTCTTAGCGACATGTTTATTTAAAAAATAATACTTCTTTTAAAAAAATTAGTGTGAACAGGGCCCTTTTTAAATGGGCCCTTATAAATATTGCATGCTCTCATAAATCACTCATTTCTTAAGAACATGTGAGCTCTTACCAACGAAATGGCGCGCACCAAACAAACCGCGAAAGAGCATCCTCCTACCAACAAAAACACCCTCCAAGGATGTGAGAAGCCGTCATGGCTTGAAGGCACAAGAAAACGGCCACGAACACCTGGCCGTTCCAGGAACTCTTCTGGTAGTGGGCATGGTGGTAGGGCACGAGAGTCATCAAGGACTGTTGAATCTCCACCTCCTCAAGATATAACACCTAGAAAGAGAATGAAGCAACGTGCCCAGCGCTGGAGAGAAGCAGAGGGCCAGCAAACATCAGAGTCCGATAGGGAGCAGCCGTCGCGCCCCCAATCACAAGCAGGACCATCTAGGACTCGGGTGGTCAATACAGACACCGAATTAGAGAGTGAACCACCATGGCTGCGAGAAAAAATACCGCGCACACACCGGGTGGCCGTTGGGGGGAAGACATTGCCTCAAGGCAAGGGAGCTCTCCCCACACGACAAGATCGGCAACCAAGGGAAGAGGAAGAATCAGAACAGGCTGCAGAACCATCCCCTAAGCATGTAAACAGACGCAAGTCTAAGTTTTTCAAGAAGCCTTCACGCCGCCCGGCAGCAAATGTGCAAGTGCCCCCAAGACAACCGCAGCGGCGCCGAAAAATAGCAAGGGCATTTGCAGAAATCCGCCACTACTAGAAGACGACGGAGCTCTTGATTCGACGCGCCCCCTTTGCTCGCACTGTGAAGGAAGTGCTTCAAAGCTATGGAAATCAGTATAGAATGCAAGCAATAGCGCTAGATGCTATTCAAGAAGCTGCAGAGGCCCACATCATTTCAGTGTTGGAAGATACCAACCTATGTGCCATTCATGCAAAGCGAGTGACAATACAGCCAAAAGATATGCAGCTTGCACGACGATTGCGACGAGACTTCGAGCATTAGCCGAAGTTACCCCTCTTTTTGGATTGCACAGCCTTATCTTTGTAATGATTTGACTTTCCAATGACAATATGATCAACAGTTGTGTCTACTCTGTCTATTATCTTTGTAATTTCAAGTTCTGTATGTAATTGTAGTCAATTTCAGTAAATTTGTGCATTTTAAGTACCCTTAGGGGTAGATAAGCCTACAAGGGGCAGAAAAAGGCCTGGCCACAAGGGCGCGCAAATGGCCCATCCAAAACTGATGGATGGGCCATTTTCGCGCCCTTGTGGCCAGGCATTTTTCTACCCCTTGTAGGCTTATCTACCCCCAAGGGTACTTTAAATAACCAAATTTACTAAAACCTATTGGTTTTGCATCAATATTTTATATGGATCCTTATGGACACCTTTTTTTGGTCATTTCAAGCTTTGAATTCCCTATAGGATATCAAAACAAATAACATATTGTGAAACCAAGTGTCCAATGTAATTTGACTTTTTGGTGCAAGGGTGTAGTAGGTAGAGCTAAAGCAAGTGATAGTTTGCTGGAAACTTCATTTCATAATTGATTTGAGCTTTTCTAGTGTCCTTGAGTGTGAACATATACTAGAATTGCCATAAAAAGGTTGCATTTAAATGAATGATGCAAAACCAATCCATTGCAATAAATTTGTTCTTTTTAAGTACCCTAGGGAGTAGATTGGCCTATAAGGGGCAAAAAAATGCCTGGCCACAAGGGCGCGCAAATGGCCCATCCAAAACTGATGGATGGGCCATTTGCGCGCTCTTGTGGCCAGGCCTTTCTCTGCCCCTTGTAGGCTTATCTACCCCCAAGGGTACTTAAAATAACCAAATTTACTAAAACCTATTGGTTTTGCATCAATATTTTATATGGATCCTTATGGACACCTTTTTTTGGTCATTTCAAGCTTTGAATTCCTTATAGGATATCAAAACAAATAACATATTGTGAAACCAAATGTCCAATGTAATTTGACTTTTTGGTGCAAGGGTGTAGTAGGTAGAGCTAAAGCAAGTGATAGTTTGCTGGAAACTTCATTTCATAATTGATTTGAGCTTTTCTAGTGTCCTTGAGTGTGAACATATACTGGAATTGCCATAAAAAGGTTGCATTTAAATGAATGATGCAAAACCAATCCATTGCAATAAATTTGTGCTTTTTAAGTATCCTAGGGGGTAGATTGGCCTATAAGGGGCAAAAAAATGCCTGGCCACAAGGGCGCGCAAATGGCCCATCCAAAACTGATGGATGGGCCATTTGCGCGCTCTTGTGGCCAGACATTTTTTGCCCCTTATAGGCTAATCTAACCCCCTAGGGTACTTAAAAATCACAATTATACTCAAATTGACTGCAATTACATACCTTGAAATAACAAAGTCAAAAAACAATTCATATCACCAATTGAAACAATTTTCAAGATTGACAAATCAGATTGAAAAGAATTTCCGATATAGAGAGACAATTTCAAATATTTTTTATTCCTTCTAGCACGGTGATTTTATATCATGTATCTGAGGAGTTCATAATTTTTTTGACCATTTCGTGGCGCCTATTTTGCGCGTAAGGCAACTCCCCAATCAAGAGGGACTGCGCTATGGCATTTGGGTCAGTTGAGCCAATGGAAGCATGTATCCCTATCTGGGCAAGCACTTTACCACGAAAGCCAGTGCCAAACGCTGTGCATACAAGGGATCTACGCACTAGGAACACTTGATGCGCAGTTTGAGCAATGGTACTCAAACACAAAAACTTGCTCAAAGCTTTTAACGACCAAGTCATAAAATGGGCTTGGGGAGTAAATTCATTATGGATAATGGCCACATCGCCAGGGGGGAGTTGTCCGAGGTAATGCGCAAGGGAAGCTTGAGGTCCAAAGCCCGTCCGCTTGCCACCCGTCCTTGCAGCAAAATCATCAACCTCCACAACATCCTGTCATAAACCGATGAAGGTTGAGAAAAAAGACACAAAGGATAAAATAGTAACATGAAAATTAAGATACAGTTTACCTCCTGCTCCTTGTCATCCTCCTCCCTGCTGCCCTTTGCATCCAAGTCAATGGTCCCATGCACCACAGATACAAGCTTTGGATCATCAGATGGGAGGTTGCATAATGGCATAGGCATCCTAGCAGTCTCAACCTTGGCTTGCGTGGCTTGGAAATCTTCATCAGCCACGTGCAACTGCTCTGCTGCCAGGACCTCCGCACATACAACTGCAATAGTGTCAGCAACAGAGTCCCCATCTGGCAAGAGCTTGCTTTCTAGGGCATCTGGCGTATTGTCTAAGGGACATTTGCTGCTGTTGCATAGCACGCTCAAGCATTCATCCATGCGCAGGCCAAATGCTTTTTCCAAATCATGCAGGAACACAAACTCCTCCCCATCCACTAACACTGAGGAGAAGCGGCTAATTTCTACCTCTAGGATAGCCACATCCGTCAGTGGTAGTGGCACTAGAGTGTCACTAGGGCCAGCCGCAACTATGGATTTCTCAACCACTTCCTCAAGACCCCTAGGGTACTCGAGCTGGTGTGCTTTTCCTTCCACTGCAGGGTTCATGGGGATAACCTGCTGCTCCTTGGTGTCCTTGATAAAGGACCCAACTTGAAGGTGTGGTAAGCGGAGCTCCTCCAAATCAGGTTCCTCGCTCACCAAGAAGATAAATGTTGCGAGCCGAGAAAGGTACTCCACCCCCAACTTGCGCTTCTTGAGCACTGACACCCCAGGGGCTTGCTCGTCCAAGTAATGGCCTGCATTGGTTGTAATTTCTTGGAATCGTTGCAACCGCTTGGCGAATGGGTGATCACCTTTGTGTATATAGCGCAAAAGATCGCAAGGCACCCAGATCCCTGCATGTGGGGGGATAGATACAGAATATTTTATGATGTGCTCCTCCATGAACGCAGAAATCTCCTCAAATGCATCCATGTGAAGGGAAACTGTGGCATTAAGGTCAGGGAGACGAGTAAAAAAGGTGTGGAGGTCCAACTTCCCTTTGTATTTGGTGTCCTCGAGGAAGAGGATGAAGCGTGACAAAGGGGTGGATGTGGGTACAGATGCAGAGCCTGTGGCAGCATCCATGTTTAGCCTGGGGTGTGGATAGAGAGTGGAGGAGCTCAGGAGTTGCAAAAGTGAAAATAGTGAATGAGTTAGGTGCCCCCCCTTTTATAATGTACCCTTTTTTTAAGACATTAAAAAAAAAAAGGCACTTTCACCAAAAAAATGATTTCTCATCCCAATGCAAAAAATTATATTCAAAGGCATGATTTGCCGAAGCAAATCATGTTGATTACAGCGGGGATCAATATGAAAATTGCAAGAGTTACAAAGTTATAAGATCAATAGCATAGTTCCATCTATCCCCCAGTCCTCCTCGACCTTCAATTTGTCTTCCATTCTCTTCCCAATCTGTGGACATTCATTACAATAAGCATCTAATGATCGACAAACCATGATGTATTGAAAATGTGGTGGAAGGATTCTCACCTTGTGACCTTGTAAAAAAAATTGTGCTTGTTGAAGGGCCTCAAAACCCATAATAACCAAATGTTCTCTAACATTACTGAGAGTCCAATGCTTGTTCACTTGGACTGCCTCCAAAGCATCGTTGGGCATCTTCACTGCAATGTCAAAGCTTGCAATAGCGCCGTCTACACTCTGTAAGCGAGTCCACACTCCAAGCTTGCACATCCAACGATCATAGTGAAATCGTATGTACAAGGAGGTGCGGGATTTCAAATAGCTCATTCCAATACCTGAAGCTCCAACCTTATAACGGTACCGGTCCCCGTTGTGCATGCCCTCCACAAAACCCCAGTCCTCTTCTAAAAGCCTTCCTAATTCCTCGTAATGCGCATCTTTACATACAAGCATTGTGGTAGTCTCCACAAATCCAAACTCTTTAAAAATGTGCACAAAACAATGAATAGGCAAACACTAGCTCAAGCCCACAGACCTAGAAGCTTTAGAGTATTTCAAAGAGTTTTGGACATCCATTATCATCTTTTGCTTGAAAGATGCTACCGACCACAAATCTGGGACTGGCCACTCCATACTTAATACGGAAGTTACTTTGATGGGTTCAAGCGTTCCAAATGCTTGTGTAGAAGTAGGGACAATATAGGAGTGAGAATAGAAGAAAATCCTTCTTTGAACCAGTTTGGTTGGGCAAAGATGCGGGAACATTATTGCTCCAATATCCGCATATATAGCATTGAATGTGCCGGAGAGACTATGTAGTGGCTGCTCCTCCACCAACGTGGATGGAAATATGACTATAAATGCATGACAAATGTTAAGTATGAATCCATAATAACATTACACTGTGATTTCACACCTAGCTTTGTATTCTCAAAACATGTACTTACAATGTGTTGGAAATCGAGGTGGTTGTTGCAAGTGCATGGTTGACATTGAGAAAACATGTTGCACAATGGCTGTCCCCTTGTCTTTGCGGTTCTTGAAGCCAAGGAGCTTTCCTTTCCAATGAAGATCCAAGTTTGCACGATTCCGCACACGATGAGGGCCAATAGCAGATGGCTGCATGTATACCCAAGCACCTTGGTGAACTCTTGTGGCACCCACTCATCATCTACACCTCTAGTGTTGTGGCATGCAAGTGGTGTGACCTCATCCTTTGGTCGCCTTTGCGAAATAGAGTTGGCCATGGTTGAGCAAAGCAAACTAGGAGGAGGAGAAGAACCTTGCTTGTTGCTACAATGTAGGTGTGATAAAGTGATATGAGAAAATGGTCAACCCTTGTGGCAATGGGAGGAGAAGGTGGACAACCCTTGCTTGGTGTGGCACTGGGAGGAGAAGGTGGATAAGCCTTGCTTGGTGTGGCAATGGAAGGTGGTAGGGGAGGAGAGAGGAGCTTCCTTGCTGCAGCAATGGAGATGGTGTAAAGAGAGAGAGTGTTGGAGTAGAGGATGAGTGTGATGGTTGCAACCAAGGAGGGGTTGGAAAAGGGGTTCTAGAGAGAGAAAATCCCTTTTTGCCTAATAACTAATTTTGGGGGAGCTCTGGATAGAAAAAAAAGAATTTTTTTTAAAAATTTTGAAAATTTTGAATTTTAGGGTTTTTGGATGCACGTTTTGACTTTTTGAGATCAAAAAATTCTTTTTTGACCATAAAATAGTTTTAGGGGGGTTTTCAGAAGATGAAATTTGAGTTTTGAAATTTTTGAAAAATTTCAAATTTTTGGGATTTTTTCAAAACCGGATCAAAAAGGAGGGAAGTTGGAGGTTCCATATGGCCCACCCACCCCCCCCCCCCCCCCCACCTTCTCACTAGGTAAGAGCCCATTAAAAAAGTGTAAGACTACTTTGTCCCCCTACATTTTTGAGGGCATAGAGTGTGTCCACCACCCTCTTCTCATTGGCTGGCCTCTAATTAACCTTAATCCCAAAGGGCCCCTAGAGGGTTCATATTTTTCCTAATGGAATGCTATCCTATATGAAGCACATGATGGCCCAACTTCAGGACATCCAGGTTATGCCAAAACCATCAATGCAATTCGCAGAAGTTACTATTGGCAAGGTATGAAGGGTGATGTCCTTCGCTATGTCAAGCAGTGTTTGTCTTGTCAAAGGATTAAGGCAGAGAGACTAAAGATGCCAGGTAAATTACATCCTTTAGATATTCCCCAAATGAAATGGGAATGTATTAGCATGGACTTTATCACCGGGTTTCCTTATGTCCAAGCTGGCTATGATTCAATCATGGTCATAGTCGACTTGCTTACTAAAGTGGCTCACTTAATCCCAGTCAAGACAACCTTTACAGCTTCAGATATTGCTCGTTTGTTTGTGAAGGAGGTTTTCAGAATTCATGGTTTACCCAAGAGAATTGTTAGCGATCGTGATTCCAAGTTTACTTCAAAGTTTTGGGTATCATTGTTTCAAGCTATTGGAACCCATTTATGTTTTAGTATTGCTTATCATCCTCAAACTGATGGCCAAACTGAAAGAGTTAATCAAGTAATTGAAGACATCCTTAGAGCCTACTGCAATAGAGAACCTCGCAAGTGGATTCAATACCTACCCTTGGTAGAGTATGCATACAATTCCTCTACTCATAGAAGTATTGGAATGACACCTTTTAATGCTCTTTATGGTCAAGAATGTTTATCACCTCTTAACTTTTCTGACCCCACTATAAGGGTAGAAGCCTCAAAGAAAATGCTTGAAGAAATGGAAGCTCAAACCAAAGCTATTCGAAGGGATATTCAAGCGGCTTAAGATCGACAAAGAAGTACGCCGACTTAAAAAGATCTGATCGGATTTTCAAAGAAAGTGACAAAGTTTTCTTACGAGTAAAGCCCAAAAAGAGCAATCTGTCTCTCGGAAGGTATAAGAAGCTTAGCTATCGATATTGTGGACCTTACGAAATAATCAAGGTTGTAAGTGATCAAGCTTATAGACTAAAACTCCCTTCTCATCTCAAAGTGCATGATGTATTTCATGTAAGTATGTTAAAACCTTATGTATATAACCTTGACCATGTCCTTGATGATGAGAAAATTAGTTTACCTGCTCAAGATGTTCTACAACTCCAACCTGATACTATCCTAGAAACTCGGGAGAGAAAGCTTAGGAATAGATCCATCAAAGAACATCTTATCTTATGGAAAGATTTCCCTATAGAAGATGCTACTTGGGAAGATGAGACATCCCTTCTTAAGGATTACCCTTCACTATTCTTGAGATGAGGACATCTCAAATTCTAAGTTGGGGAGATTGTAAGGTCTCTACTTTCAAATTTCACACAAGTTCTATTACGCATTTGAATTTTTTTGAACCATCACTCCTTATTTAAGATATTCGAGTTCAAATTATGAATCGTAGGTTGAGAAAACCTAGAAATTAAAATTTACGCTACAAAATTCTGACATGTTTAGCTATATGAATCACTAACTAACTTATTGCAAGACTTATTTACTGATTGTAGAATTCTCTTTTACTACTGTAAAGTTAATATAAGACTGTAAAGTTTAACTTACAAATGTAAAGTAAATTATCATTAAGGAAATAAATAAAATAATTATAAAGACAAAAGAATACACAGGGATGACAAATGAAGGCACATGGATCACATAGGAGGGGACAAAGTGGGACACACTGTCACATGAAAAAGGAGAGGCTACTCTTGACTAATCTTAATGAGGGGGGGCTTGTGTGGCCTTATCTTTTGATGATAATGACAAAGTGGTCAAGCTCATGGGTACCACAAGGGTACCAAAAACGCGGGTATGATTTTTGAAATATATATATATATATATATAATAATTTTTTTTGAAAAAAAAAAATTGGACGTTTTTCTTTCTGCTATAAATAGAGCATCCATGCTCACACTTTAGACATAGAGATTGCCTCTATAGCGCTCACGAAGTGCTGCCACTTCTCTTAGAGAGAAGGCGTCCACAAACCACTAAGAGAGCAAAAACTCTAGTGGACTAATAAGGTGCGTATTAATCAAGCATTCAATTAACTTTAGGAATGATGTATGTGTGCTATCTCTTACTCTAATCTCTCTAATAGATTAGTAAGATTCGATTAGCTAGGTGTATGTGTGCTATCTCTTACTCTAATCTCTAATGGATTAGTAAGATTCAATTAGTTATGTGTGTGTGTGTGTGTGCTATCTCTTACTCTAATCTCTCTAATAGATTAGTAACATTCAATTAGTTATGTGTGTGTGTGCTATCTATTACTCTAATCTTCTAATAGATTAGTAAGATTCAATTAGCTTTAAGAAGGATATGTGTGTGTGTGTGTTATCTTTTACTCTAATCTCTCTAATAGATTAGTAAGATTCAATTAGTTATGTGTGTGTGTGTGCTATCTATTACTCTAATCTTCTAATAGATTAGTAAGATACAATTAGCTTTAAGAAGGATATGTGTGTGTGTGTTATCTTTTACTCTAATCTCTCTAATAGATTAGTAAGATTCAATTAGTTGTGTGTGTGTGTGCTATCTATTACTCTAATCTTCTAATAGATTAGTAAGATTTAATTAGCTTTAAGAAGGATATGTGTGTGTGTGTGTGTTCTCTTTTACTCTAATCTTTCTAATAGATTGGTGAGATTCAATTAGCTTTAGAAAAGTATGTGTGTGTGTTCTCTTTTACTCTAATCTTTCTAATGGATAGTAAGATTCAATTAACTTTAGAAAAGATGTGTGTGTATGTTTTCTCTTACTCTAATCTCTCTAAGTATACCTACTCTCTCTAGTTAGTACATCTTCACTATTAACTTATATATTGTTAATTGAAAGTTAATACATAAGAGAACTCATCATATTCTTATTATACATGATGAAATTCTCATTCACCAATGTTATTGTCAATTAGGTTAAATAGAATTTTGAATAATACTAAAAATTGATTTAGTTGAAGTATATAATTGAAGTTAGAATTGGATTAGAAATGTCATGCATAAAAGTAATGAATTCCTAAACTTTCACTCGTAATTTACACACTTAATTTTTGATTAATTAAGATTAGCAAATATTTGATGTATAGAAATTAGATGTAGAACAACAACACTAAGTGTGAATCCCAGTTGGCGAGGGTTCAAATTACAGACTCTCTTTGAAAACAAGGAGATTACTAGGGAAATTGACCAATTTAAAGTTCTAAGTGTATAATATAAGTGTAGTACAAAAAAATGGCTCCAAAGCGTTCTCGAACACAAGGCACTAATGATCATGAAGTTGGTACAAGTAACGGTGGAATCCCTATGAAAAATGCTATGTCTCCACCAATCGGACCAATCGGAGCTATGGTACAGGTTAGTAATGCAGTTTCAAGTTATGCATCATTGCATATGCGAGACCATATGAATATATTATTTACCTTATGAAAAGAAAACACGGACCGAAACCACGGGGCTTAACCCCAAGAAACTCGTCATATGTTTGACAAGTAGGAGAGATTGTCTGGTTAAACTGGTTGCTATAGGAAAGAATGTTTGTCCAAAACCTTCGGTATGGTTTCTCTTAAGTCTCTCTACTTATTAGCGCTGGTATTATGTGGCAGTTGTCGAGGCGTGAGATGACGCCCAGGATGGCACCGCTGATGCTGTGGTGGGAGTATACCCAGATTAACCCAGCTGGATACTGCAGTTTTGATTTGCCGTGGCATGAGGATGACGCCCAGATTGGCACCATTGTTGCTATGACGGGAGTACGTCCAGATTAGCACAACGAATACTTGTTGAGCGGTATGGGATGCTCATGAGGACAAGGGTTTTTATGAATAATGTATACACCGATCGGACATAATAGCGCCAGTAGAGATTCTTGAGTGAATCTAATCCAAGGGTTGTTGGTTTAAAATTGGACGACTTCTGTTTGACTATTGTTTGTAGTACTGTTTGAAGGGTTGTTTTAACGAACCAATATCATAAATAAAGTAAAAGAACATGTATGTTTAAACAGTGTGGTAGTAATTAGATAACAAAAGAAGGGTGAGTGTGGTGTGGAGAGTGGGAGAATGATACCCGACGGTATCATTCTATGGACAGGTGGACCCGATGAGTCGGGTAACTTTCCAACGTTTGAATTTTTTTTTTAGTCATAAATCTTAAAAGAGACAAACCTTGGCGGCTGTGCTTCTGAAATATGGGGAAAAAAGCGCACAGGTTGGTCACTCTAAGATTTATACTTTTAGGTATAATTGATTATAGATAGTTTTTAGATAGGGTTATGGTGGTCACACTCCGCCATAGCGAGATAGGACCAATCCTTCACTAACGGTTCATGCCCGTGGCTACGTAGTAGCTAAGGCAATGTCCGTTGGTTTTTTCTTATCAGGATTGGAGACCTATCAAAGGTACTCCGCTCCTCTCGACAAGGGGCAGGGACCTCACATCTTTGATCTACTTCCGTTACATAGGCTTTTAGTAGATTGAGAATTGTTAGGTTAGCTATTTCACTTTGGCCATCCATTTTCGGGTGAGGCAAAAGAGAAGCTTACCCTTGCTCCTAAATTCTCAAAGAGACCCTTCCAAAAATTACTGGTCATTCTAGTATCTCTATCCAACACTATGTACATTGGCAAGCCATGGTACTTGAAGATTTTTGAAATGAAGAGGGTTGCCATTTGAGTGGGATTTGAAAGTCTTTTTGACAAGTATAAAATGATCTTGTTTACTGAACCTGTCTACTATCGTCCATATTCCCGTATTCCCATGATAGACTTAGGCAATCCAAAGATAAAATCCATGGATATGCTCTCCCATGGTGAATTAGGGATTGGCAAAGGTTGAAGCAATCCAGGTTTCTTCCCTCTATCAATATTCGTCTTTTGGCATACCACACATTGAGAAACATACTCTTGTATGTTTGCTTTCATGGTAGGCCAATAGAAATATGTTTCAATCCCGTTTAGAGTAGACTGAATCCCTCTATGCCCTGCATAAGGAGGAGCGTGAGATTCATGCATTACGTTCTCATGTAGTGAGCAAGTAACCCCAGGGGATTCACCATTAGTTCCGTATGGGTATCACGTGAGTGTAAGGGAGGGGGGTTTTGGTAGGGAGGTGACGTATTTTTTATATGAAATGGTCCATACATGGGGAGATTTTTTCCGTATATGGGGGGTAATTTCTCATTTTTGGTGCACGGAGGTGACGTCTCATCAATATTATTAATGAATCCCCCGGGCTAGTAACACATAGTCTATTGCCATAGAGAAGATAACCGTATCCTATAAGTGAGAATCCCTGCCAATTGTGCACACACACTATCTTCTACCTTGAAAGAGTATTGGAACTCTTGCAACTCCATAATCCACTTGGAGATCCTAGTACTAAGATTCATTTGAGAGGACAATGGAAGAAGTCTTTTGGTATGTAATGCAACACATGGTCGTCTCATCTAGAATCTCCAAATGGCTTGTTAGATTACAAGAGTTCGATTTACACTATGCAAGTGGAAAAATCCACCAGAGCTAGTCTAGCAGGTGTTCTTACTCATTGTCACTATGAGAAGAAGCTAAAGGTCAACGCAGAAGGTAGAGGAGTGACACCAGTGATGGAAGTTCCTAAGCTAGAAGCAGTTCACTCTGTTTTCTTTGATGGAGTTTACAAAAGAACAGTGGGACAGGCTGCAGCTGGCATTGTCATTTTCAATGAGTAAAAGCAAAGGTATTCTCTATTGAGCAGTTGCTACACTCCCACTCAAACAACGAAGCAGAGTACGCGGCCCTAATTATTGGATTAGAACAATGTGTTTTAAAAGGGGTTCAATGCCTAAATGTTTTTGGCGATGCGATGCTCTTGATTACGCCAACTTGAGGATCTTTCAAGAAAGTTTGAAGCGATGCAGCTATTTCATGTCCCTAGGGTAGAAAATCAAGAAGCAGATGCTCTAGCCAAGGAAAGAATACAAGATGTTCCCATAGGAGCAATCAAACTGAAGCTGCCCCTCTTTCACGGTAGCGATGCTATCATCAGTTTCTTAGATACATGAGAATGTCTTGAAGGGTATTCCAAGGGCCAAAAACAATGGCTTTTCTGAAAGGCAACAAGATAACACCTTATAAACAAACCTTTGTATTGCAAGGGAAAAGACCATATCCTCAGGCGAGTGCCAATCTCCAGTGAAATCACGGAGGTGATCTCAAGTTGCCATGATGGTGTTTGCGGTGGCCACTTTGCTCTAGATATTACTAGTAGGAAGGTTCTACAAGCAGGATTCTCTTGGCCTAGTTTGAACAGGGATGTGCATCATTGGTGTAAAATGTGCAGATCTAAATTCAAACAGTAAGATGGGGAATCTGTACGAAAGGCAGCCCTAAGGCTAAAAAGATATGTTAAGTTCTGTCCTGTGGAAGAATTGCCAACTCAGTCTAGACTTATTCTTATATTCATCCAAGGACTAAGGAATGCGGATCTACAGAAAGACTTACATATGAAGAGGAGCACGACGTTGAATGAGTTGACCAAGGAGGCTCTTTACCTTGTGGACAATTGTGCGGTCTACAAGAAGCTTATGAAGCTAGACTCAAAAAGAACCAAGCCCAGGAGCAAAGGTGGATGACTTATCCATATGCAAAAATAGAAAAACAAAGGTTAAAAATGTGTAAAAGGATGATTGAAACAGCTCAATCATTGATGGAAAACCCGCTGGGTAAACCTGCAAATTGGCATGAGGCACGAACTCCAACCCCTATCCGACCAACTTTAGAGAAACATGTAGAAACAAAGGAAAGACTCACTAATGCTTATGAGTCCATAGGAGAGCCTATCATAGTGCCAAATACCACAAATGAGACAAGTGATGGGTTCCAGCCTAAAATATGGGCAAAAATGGGTAAGGACTGTAACCGTCTAGATGATCTGTGGAAGCAAATCCGTGAGGCCAACGAGGCTAATAGGATGAGTAACCACATGAATAGCACGAGAAAAGAAAAGAATATAACCTTTCTTATTGAAGAATTTGAGGCAAGGTCACAAATGAACTTTGAGATACATTCACAAGGGGGAGACCAAGGATCAATTAGTTCGGGGCACAGCCAACCAGACTCGCTGAAAACTTTACCCTCTTACCTAGGAGAGTATGAATCCAAGTCGGAAGTGAGAGAAATCCCATCTCAAAGACTTTCTTCTAACAAACTGATGGATTTGCAAGGATTGATTGAGTTATTGTCCACCCCGGTGGCATGCACAATCACATTAGCAGAACTCCTAAGGTTACGGCCAAACATGTGGACCACAGTAGGTAAATGCCTAGAAAAATTTGGAGTAAAAGACCCCACCTTGAGGCTACAGGAAGGGATCAGAGAGTTGGACAGACCTCAACTAAATACTAGGCCAGTACCATTAAACAAGTTTGGAGAGTATTGCGAGGGAGAAGATGGAAACACCATGCTACCAGTAGAATTCCAAGGAGTAGTTTCCAAAGCTATTCTTGACAGTGGAGCAGGAGTTGCTATCGCCACCAAGGAAATTTGGAAAAAATGGGGAAAACTAGCTTTGAGGGCTACCATAATGAAATTGCAATTGGCAGATGGGTTCATGGAGAAGCCTCTAGGACTCTTAGAGAAAGTGATTGTCACTTTGTGCGGGATCGAGTATGAGCATACATTTTCAATAGTCGATTTCGACAAAAAGAAGAATTATGAGATCATACTAGGAATACCATTCATGCGACAATTGAAGATGGTCCAAGATTGGGGTTACGACCACATATGCCTCAGACATGGCGAGACAACAACTAAAATACACCTGAAAGACCATAGTTACAAAGATGTGAACCAAACACCTGTGGAAGAGTTTGATTCAGCTATAGTAGCAGGATCAGAACTCCCAGCATGGTTAGAGCAACAAAAAGAGCTATGGATGTGTGGAGCTTCACATTGTGGAAGCTTAAGAAGAGAGGAATGCGTCTTAGAAAGAGCGATAGAAGACAAGGAGTATATTCTGGAACCTTTCCCTGAAGATGCCTTGGAACCTCTAGAATGGGAACACATACTAGCAACATTGGATGTCTGTATCATTACAGATAGTCCAACAACAAAATTTTGCGATAAGGATGGCTATGATGTGCTACCCTACTACATGATAAGAATTATACCAGGAGAAGATGAGATGATAGAACCACCGGAACAAGAAGAGTTTTATAACTCCTCTGAACATCTGGAAGAAAATGATGATGCAGATAATGAGTGTTCAGACACCTCAAGTGAGCTTGGAAATGAAGCCGAGAATATCAAGTTTTATGATTTTGCTAATCAACACTCTAGATGACGCCAGGAACGCTATAGGAGTAAACGAGCAGGAAACAAAGTGAGAGAGAACCTGATGCCCAGGATAAAAGATAAAACTCACTATTTGATGCTTGTAAAAGCAGGGGATTGTGTAAAGGATCACTTATTAGGAAGATTATCAAAAGATCGAAGGGAAAGAACGCGAGAGGAAATAAAACAGGAACGAAAAGCTAAAACAGAAACAAAATCACAAAAATCTCAAAAAAAAAAAAAAGAAACAAAAGACCAAGAGTGGACCAAATTTAAGCGTAAACAGAAATACCAAGAACTCAAACGGTCTTTACGTGAGATATGGACTATTAAAGAAAATAGTGATGGTAAAGGCGAGTCAGAAAAGGAAAACATGAATGTACCATCACACTATTGGAAATTTACCATCTAGGATAGAAAAATCATCATGACACCACCAGTCAGGGAAATAACCAACCAAGAATCTTACGATGGGCCAGAAAATGCAAAAAGGATAGACCTCGCAGAACCAAGTGAAAAGCCTCAGCGATCTATATAGCAAACGATTTAGAGCCTGAAGAAGAAGAACGGCTAACACAAGTTCTCAAGAAGTATAAAGATGTGTTTGCATGGTCCTATAAAGACCTCAAAGGAGTTGATCCATCGATATGCCAACATACAATTCCTTTGAAATCAGATGCAAAACCTAGCAAACAACGTCATTATACATATAATGACACATTTGCTAAACGAATGAAAGAAGAGATTGATAAACTGATGGAAGCTGAATTCATCTACGAAATCGAACATACAGATTAGGTGTCACCCATTGTGGTAGTTCCCAAAAAGAATGGAAAACTGCGAGTATGTGTAAACCTGAAAAGGGTAAATGCAGCCACCATAAGGGATAATTATCCCTTGCCAATCACAGAACATGTACTTGAGCGGGTGGCCGAGAAGCGGACTTATTCCTTTTTGGATGGGTTTTCAGGATACAACCAACTGGCAATAGCAAGGGAGGATCAACACAAAACAGTGTTTGCCACAGAATGAGGGATTTATGCGTATCGAGTTATGCCGTTTGGCTTAACTAATGTCCCAACCACTTTCCAAAGGTTAATGACGCATGCATTCAAGGAATACCTAAGAATATTCTTAGAAATTTACATGGATGATCTGTGTGTACACTCTCTTCTTCGAGAGGAACATATTGACCATTTGCAAAAGGTCTTTGAAAAATGCAGAACATATCGAATCTGTCTTAACTCGGAAAAGTGTATATTCATGGTTAAGCAAGGCTGCATCTTAGGACACATTGTCTCAAGAAATGGCATAACCACTGACCTAGACAAATTCAAAGTCATTGTAGACCTACCCAGGCCTACTAATGTGAAACAAGTGCAATCCTTCATGGGACACTGCAGATATTATCGAAGATTCATATACATGTATGCGGTTATCGCACAACCTCTGTATCGTTTGCTAGAGTTGGTTCCCAATTAACTGAAAGTCACGAGCTTCCAGCTCTATAGCTTTTTTTCGTGCTCTTGTGATGTTATCAAGGAGTGATCCACTGGTCCACTGGTCATTTGGCACTACATATAGTACAATTGGTAGCATAAGAATGTGTGTGCGCATACATAGTAGGCCAATAAACCCCTAACTGTTTGAGTCTCTGGTGTGTTTTCACTGTTGAACAATGAAATGCACAATCCCGGACATGTGCTTCTTCAAGGTAGCACTCGAATTCTTTCGTATTTATACATAATCGTAGGATTTGGTCCGATCCTAGATGATACAACCGTCCTGCTATCAACTGGAAGAGGTTTTTGTTTGTCGAATTGTTTGTTGTTTGGATCTGTATTTTGTATTATCAAACCCACTTCCAAAGGAAATAATGCTAACAATTTCTTGAGACCATTTGGGTACCATTTCAATATTGAAAAGATAAGCATCTGGTATGTCATCATCTACTCCTTCAGGAGCTTCTCCGTTGTGTATCCTTGAAAGATGATCCGCTCGTAGATGGGTTTTACCCTTTTTGACCACCACTGTGAAGTCAAACTCTAGTAATATAATAAACCAACATACAATTCTCCCTGTGTTGCATGGTTTATTTACCAGATACAAAAGAGCTTGATGATCTGTAAAAAACACAAATTTCTTTGCGAGCAAATAATACCGAAATTTCTTTACAGCATAAATCATAACTAACCCTTCCCTTTCGATGGTTGTGTAGTTTTTTTCCGCACTGTTTAACTGTCGGCTTGCATAACAAACTGAAAAATTCATTGTTCTGTCTCCAGGTTGAGCCAGAATACTCCCGATTGCATATGTAGAAGCGTCAATATGAACATGGAATATCTTTTCCCAATCTGGTGCCATCAGTACAGGTGCTGATATAAGATTTTCCTTCAGCTTTTGGAATGTGATGCATGTCAGCGCACCAAGGTGCTATTAAAAAGAGATGAGATGCCATTACGTCCAATGATGGGAGCAAGAGCATTTGCAAAATGGGGCATTGATTTTGTGGGACCTATCTCACCCCCTGCATATCGCACCCATACCCAATATATCATTGTGGCTACGGACTATCTCACAAAATGGGTGGAAGCCAAGGCAACGCAAAAAGAAGATGCATGCACCACTGCACAATTTTTGTATAAGAAATGGGCGTACAGGGTAGCTTACAAAACATCAATAGGAACAACACTGTGCAACATGGTGTTTGGCCTAAATGCTATACTACCCATAGAGTTTTTAATTCCAACTCTACGAGTAGCAAAATGCTTAGAATGGAGAGGGAATGAGCTCTCTTCAAGAATAGATGATCTTGAAAAGCTAGATGAACTCCGCTTGCGACCTGTAGCGTCAATCTATGCTAAAAAGAGAAGACAAAAAGAATTTTTTGACAAACATGTGCGCACTAAAGAGTTCAAAACAGGTGATTACGTACTTGTTTATACTTTGAAGCAACATGCCAAGAAACTTAAAAAGCCAGGGATGGGACCATTTGTGATTAGTGATCGATCACAAAGTGGAGCTGTCAAGCTTGCAACATTAGCAGGTGAAGAAATGCCGAACTGGATTAGTGGATGTCGGCTGAAGAGATATCATCTACCACTCACACAGGAGATGCTCCAACAAATTCATCAAGGAAAACAACGAATGAAGGAAAAACAGAGAGTACGAGAGGAAGCTCAAGCGGAAGAAAAAGAACGCATTGCAAAACGAAGACTTCTGCGACAACAACAACAAAGTGGAGCACCATTGCGAATCAATGCCATTCGACTGACGAAGCTGGATGAAGACACAGTGGAGCCAATAATTGCAGTCAAAGTGGGCAGCAATCAAGTTAAATCGATAGCATTTCTTGATTCTGGAGCTCAAGAAAATTTGATCTCTTATGGATTATACTAACAGCTCAAATCAACAAGTCAAATTCATCCTACTCCTCAAGTGCTGGAGAGTAGTACATCACACCCGTTGAAAACATTGGGATGGACTATATTGTATGTACAAATACATCAATATATTTACCCACACAAATTCTATGTGGTGGAGGACGACAGCACACAACACCCAATGATGTTGGGACAACCTTGGCAAAAAGAGTACAATGTGCAGATAGATTGGAATGCAAAGGCAGTCAAAATTCAACATGCACATGAACAACAGGTGATAGCCTTTGCTCAGCAATACCGGAATCATCAGCTGCAAGCCAAGAAATCACTGGAAAAAGAACCAAAATCAAGAATGTCACCAAAGAACAACATGATACCAAAGTCCAATAGACAGGTAAAAGCCAACCATGCTAATTACATACATACAAAGTCACCGACCGCAGTGCAAAGATCTAGGTTTCCAAATAAGGGGAAACAAGTATGGATGCGGAAGGATAGAAATGACGTGGCAGACAAACAACAATGCAACGAAAGAATTCAACCGAAGAGGATAATTCAACCAAAAACTAGATATGGATCCCAAAGAAAATGCTCAGCAATAACCCAAATGTCACTCGCATTTGGATACCAAAACCAAAGCAAAAGAAACTCCTTCAGTACAAGCAACAACGGAAGACAGACAGCTGCATTTGAAAAAAGGCAATGTGGATGCCAATCAGCAACAAAACAGTGGCAACAAAGGAAGTAGCAAAACATTTACAAAAACCGGCAAAAGCAAAATACCAATGGAAAGCAAAGGCAATACGGCCCATAGCCATTCCGGCCAAGCCAATCCTCTCCATAGAAACACCTACGGCTATATCAACAGTGTCGGCAAAGAAATTGCCTTTTGCAAAAAAGATAATTAAACAGAGAGCAGTAGAGTTACAACTGTTACTTGCAAAGAAAACAGGAAACCTCGACGGCGAATGCCAATAAGCATTTTTCTTATTTCCTTCTCTTGCCCAGCATTAATTTTTCCATGCATTGACCGAGTATTCATAAAATAGGGCCACATTAATGGGCCAAGCATTAGCACAAATTTTTCAACCTATGCACGGCACATACTTCGAGGCGATACCTTGTCGACCGGGAGGACTCCGGCTAGGAGGGGGGGAGGCATTCTTGACTATTTTAAGTATTGTTGTTTGATTGCGAAATTTTTTAGAGTAACCCAAGTATAGATGCCCTTATACAGCATGTATCTATAGGTATATGGGGCCAAACGCCAAATCAAGCCCCTAGGTGTGTGTATATAAGTAGAAATAGCCATTTTTCGGGCAAAATATTGGTAAAACGGAGATATCTGGCCATAAAAATTGCATGTGAGTGTATATAATGTTTTGCGGTGATGTTTGTGATTTATTATGATTTTTGGGGATTTCTCGGTTTGATTTTCTATTTTCCTTTTAATTTTGCTAATTTTCGGCAAAAAAACTTCAAAAATACAAAAAGTAGGTGAAAAACGATTGTAATGAAAAACAAAAAATATGGGAATGATCAGTGACTATAGGACAACCTATGGTACAGTGGGGGTGCAATTATGAGACTGGAGCGGAAAGCGTGTTTTGGCCAGGTTTTGACCAAAATGCCAAATTTCTGGTAAACAGAGCAAATGGAGTACAAATCAAGAAATTTTTGAGCCTAAACCGCATCTCGCAAGAAGATAGGAGCATATGTCAAATTTCATGAAAAGTGGTTCGGGGACCTCCATTATAAGAAATTTTCACCTCATTTTTAGCTCATTCTCACTATTGACTTTGTGGAGAGAGCTTCTGCCACTTAGAGCGGACAGACCTTCCAGCAGCTTCTACGACGTGCATGACTACCCGACGAGCTCCAGACATGAGAGGTAGGCTCACCACCTTGAGCTTTTCGCACATGTTTGTCGTTTTGTCGCAAAAACTAGCGTAGGGGTCACACACAAAGCGAGCGGTAGAGACCTACAAGTAGAGACGGTGACCTAACGGCTAACCCAAAAGCAACAAGACTTCATCAGAAACTTACCCTAGCCTAGGAGACCAGTCTCGAATGTCCAAAGGCAGTAGAAATCCATTGGAAAAAACCCTAATTCCTAGAAACCCGCAAGAGGCCACCAAATGGGAAATCGGTGAAATGGCGACCAAATGCTACCGAATTTCTTGGGTAGGAGCATCTCGACATGCTCGACAATTCTATGTGACCCGCATGACCAAAAAGTGACCCGAAGCGGCACTAAACTTCAGAAACGGCATCAGACACACAAAGCGTCAAATTTGCGGCCAAACCGCATGCCCGTTTGCCACCAAACTTCACAAGCGGCTTTCTTAGACCACCACAAATCATCGAAGGTATGTAAACGCAACCACAGGTGCTTCTAGAGCGACAAATTGCCAAATGAAGCTCCATTGAAGTCAAAGTCGACAAAAACCATACGGCAAGGATCCCCAAGGGATCGGGAAGCTATGGAGACCAACATCAAGAAATTTCATCCGCCAAAAAACACTCCAAAAGTCAGAAAATGGCTCAGATACTCTGAAGTCCACACAAGGAGTCATTCTCTATCCATTTGACTTTTTTGTTGAAATTAGGCTCAGAAGGGACTCAGGGGGACCAAGGGCAGGCACTAGGAGCACAATCCATGAAAAACTCATCAGGAGACATCCTACGTGTAGGATGTCTCAAGGGCACTTCTGAGCACAGACTCCAACATTTTTCATCATATACATTTTCTGAATGACCTTTACATGCTATCCACCAAGTCTCATCACATTTGGACCAAAATTGACCTCAAATGCATAAAAAAACGCAAAGTTAGGGCATAGAGGCAATAATGGGCCATAGACCTACCAAATCTTGTCCAAATCACATGAAACTTGCACAACACATTCACCAACACATCACCAACCAATCTCTGTGGTCATAAGCAAAAATTGGTGAAGTAGACATCCTACGCGTAGGATGTCTATTTGACTTTTTTGGCTGGCAGAGGATGTTTGTTCATTCCAGATCCAATCACCTCATTATCAAGAGCTCATATATCAATTTTGAAGCCATTCTAATCATTTTTGACCCCCAACACCTTCAAGATACACTTTTGGAGCCCAAAAACACCCCACAAGCTCTTACAAGCATCAATCCTTGTCCAAATCCAAATCCAAGAGCATAGCCATGTTCCATAGGCCAAGGACTACCCACAGAACAAATCTCATGCAATTCTGATGAAAAAGACATCCTACGCGTAGGATGTCTCCAGCATAATTTAGGCCTTTTGTGCAAAGAGTGACATCATGGGAGCCAATACCATGGTGCAATGAGCCCATATACCAATTTTCAACCCATTTGGACATCAATTGCTACCTATGATGGACTTTCTACCCAATTTATGACCTAAAGCCTGAATCAGACCAAGAATCCACTTTTTGATATCCAAATCCAAATCCAAGAGCATAGCCATGTTCCATAGGCCAAGGACTACTCACAAAACAAATCTCATGCAATTCTGATGAAAAAGACATCCTACACGTAGGATGTCTCCAGCATAATTTAGGCCTTATGTGCAAATAGTGACATCATGGGAGCCAATACCATGGTGCAATGAGCCCATATACCAATTTTCAACCCATTTGGACATCAATTGCTACCTATGATGGACAAAGACACTGAAGGCAATGTCATCGAGCTACCAATGTTGCCGCGAGAACTCAATGAGTTTGTAAGAAGCAAGATGGCCGGGTACTTGGAGAAGATTGATCTCCACAACTACTTTGAAGCAATACCGGCAGGGGTGGACATAAAAAGAGTTTGGGAGTTTGTGACAACCATCAAAGAGGATGGAGTGGCCAAAGTAACAGATCTACAAGGCAGGCCAGAAACAGAAATAATCATCACTGAGCAGGTTGTAGCAGATGCACTAGACCTCTCCAACAAGGGGGATAGTGTAACGAAAAGAAGGGATGAGGTCAAGGTGTACAATGAGAAGAAAGGAGACTACACCTTTGAAGATATTTCCAACCCAAGAGTGGTAATCATGAGCCAGTTGTACAACCAATACTTTCACATGTGTACGAAGAGGCCACAGAAGTACAGAATGCCGCCAGGTGCAATTGCCACAACATTCACTTGGGCAATGACGAAAGGCACCCCAAAGATAATCAATTATGCGACGTATTTACATGACAACCTAGTACAGATGGGTAACAAGAAGCCAACATATATTGTGCCAGAAGAACTAATCATTAAGGTGATTTATGGGGCACTACACGCAAAAGGAAGGTGGCCTGAACCTCCGTCTCAGAATGACTAGCTGAGGCTAAAAGAAGACAAAGAGGACGAGCCACAAAGAGCACCAAGGGTGGCCACAAGACTGAAAAGACGGCTAGAGCCTGTTCAAGAGGAGCAGCCAGAGAAAAAAAAAAGGAAAGAAGGAATTTGCCCAAGTGCCTGCAAAAGAAACAAGGTCACAAAAAGCGGCAAGATTAGAGAGGTTGATGGAGAGCTTCCGAGCAGAGAAAGCCCTTAAAGGTGATCTGAGTGAACTCTGGAAGCCTTCTCTAGAAGCTATGTCGGGATCATCCCGAAGAGTGCATAGGGACAGATTCGAGGATTATATCAAGAATTTTGAGATTCTTGATGCCGCATCAGAGAATATACCGCATGTCCCTTTCGCAGAGGAGGAAGTGGAGCAAATAAGGCAGAAACTGCTAGATGAGCAAGAGAGCCAAGAGAGAGAAAGAAAAACTAAAGCAGACAGAGATTTAAAGGGCAAGCCTACATCTCTACCAGCCAGCCCTAAACGGAGCCCACAGCCCTCACCACCTCCTAGCAGCCCTCCACAAGAAGATAAAGAGGCTAAAGACAAACCAAAAGAACGGGAAGAGGCCAAGCAAGAGCAGAGCCAGGAGCCGAAGCCAAAGGAAGAGGCTAAGCCTCGAAGTGAGCAAAAAGAGTCAGATGATTCATATCGCACGTTTTTGGACTTGCTAGCTGCAGGATACACAAAGAAAGAAGCTGCTAGAGTCGCATTCGACTTGGAAAGCACAGGGCCTAAAGAACCAATGCAAGGCATCACGCTAGTGGAATTAAAAGGTATTGCCACAGATACAGTGGACCTGCACCCGTCCTCCAACGGCTGGGACGTGGTGATGACGAGGCTAACCGGGTTGAGAGTGCAATCCATGGCTTCAGAAAGCGAGATGGAAACTCTCAAGGCCACGAAAATAAAGATAAAGCTGGAAGTAGATTCTCTACAAGGACAAAGCCAAAGGTAGAAAGAGAGAGAAGTTGAGCTACAAGCCAGCCTAGCAAGGGCCCTGTAAAGATGCCAGGCAATGGAGGAAGAAAATCAAGCAGCAGTAAAAAGAATGCAAGGAGTTGAACAAGAATGTCAATAGCTCAGCAAATCACTGCTAGATGCCGAGAGGGACAGAGATAACCTGACCCTACAGCTGGCGGAAGAGTCTAAAGAAGTTGAAGCCATGAGAAACGCCAAAGAAAAGGCGGAGATAGATCAAGAAGCCAGCCAGGATGAGGTCCTTGAGCTCAAGGACCAACTCAAAGTGAAAGATCAGACCATCCAGAGGCCGCGAGCATCCCCTGCCAGAGTCAAAGCTACTAGCTCGACTCACATCTCTACGGAAAGTCAACTCTATGAAGAATAGATGCAAGAACTTCAGAAGGAGCTGACTTTAGAGAAAAAGCAAAGATTGATGATGGCAGAAGGATCTATCGTCATGCAAACAAGAATGGAAGAAGATCAAAAATCCCTACAAGAGGAAGTAGAAAGTATAAAAAGAAAGCTCGAGGAGGCAGAGAGAATAAACGCCGAATTAAATGACCTCCTCGTGAATATGGGCGAAGAAGCGAAAACAGAAAAACAAAAACTCCTAAGGCAAATTGAGGAGTTGAAAAGACAGCAAACAGGAGAGCAAGAGGGCACAGGGCCAACAGCCAATGAGGGAATTGATTTAGAAAATGTGGCAGATCAGGTGGACACACCTATGCAAGAGGAAATCCTAGAAGGATCCTCTCAAGAGCCACATGATCTAACACAGGAAGAGGAAGAAAAGTTGCATAAAGCAATAGAGGTGGAGCTCACAGAGACAACAAAGGAAGCCTTGGAGTGGGAGCAAAGGGTTTTCAAGTCCATGACCATTCAGAAGATCAATGCCAGCAACCTCAGGCGCGAGTGGCTTCAACCCTCTCTCCCATATCCATTGCTGAAATATGAGGCAACCACCATCAATAAGCGGATAAGAGAAGAGCCGACCGTACCACTTTACAATGCAGATACCTCACAACCAGAAGGGGTCAGGCTAATTGTTGAGTCTCAGCCAAAATGGAGGAAGGCTTGGCTCACAAAGTACCCACAATACCTAGTCCACTTGGTAGAGGCACCGAAAAACATCAGAGACAACCTCAGCTTTTGTCCTCTACCAAGGATCAGGACGTGGAAAGCCCAAGAGATCTTGCAAAGGAGCCAACCCACTTGGCTGAATTACCCTAAGCTGCCGGGCTTGAAGGCAGGTGAGAGAATAAGTGTTCAATACATGGTGAAAACCCTAACGGGCACCATCAAATTGTTCACTGGCTCACCTAACCTTACATGCATCATGATGAAGAAACTCTGCAAAACCCTCTTAGTAGTATTTGAGACATTCAAGCCACGCCAGGTGACAGACAACATCTTTTTCTTCTAAAATACTTACAGATGCGCCTATGATCTGTCTGGTCAGCCTTCCAAGGAGGTGATACATGCCATGTATTAGAGGATAATGTTTCTACTGTCCTATCACCTCCAGGACTTTGAAGAAGCGTTCTACACAGGCTTCTTCACAATAAACACATATATTTTTTGCCCGACACATGCAAGATACGAATCACTAATCAAGATGCAAGAAACTATACGATGAAGAAGCGGATCAACGGCCATGTCGGGGACGACATGAGCAAGTACAGGGGGGGTGTTAGAAGCTGGACACACCCCACGGCAACTAACTACTCAGAAGATTATTATTTTTGTAATTATTCATTCATTGAGGAAAACCTGATTTTTCACCTTGTAAATATTGGGACTTACAGAAGTTTCCAGATTGTATCCCAGTTTTGATAGTTAGATTGAGTAGATGGTTGATTTTGGAACTTTAGGGTTTGAGAATTGTAGAGTATATATACCACTTTCTGCTCTTAATGAAAGACCTTTTGTCATTTTTAAAACAAGTTTTGAAGTCTGTGAGTGAGCGTACTGTGTACGAGAGAGAGTGTGAGCTTCATCTTGATGCTACGTGTGCACTGGTGGTCGGAATCGGGTGTGGAGAAGTGCAGCGTGTTGCCCCCGACGAGAGCTACACGCCGATACCTACATGGCGCGCGTACGGTCCGGTTTTGCGAGCTCCTTCTACGAGCTTCATCTGGTGTTTGGGTGAGCATACATTGTCCAATTTTGCATTGCAGCATATCCACGCGTTCACGTTGAGTAGAAATACACATTAGGCACTTTAGATTTTGAAAATGAAGACCTACAAATTTCAGCCAGACATCCTACGTGATTTTGCACCGGCTATTTTGGGTTGGGATTTTGGTGCATAGACCTTAGGGAGAGCGACCTATTGGTATTAGTAGGGTCTCCTTCAAGTTCTATGGTGTTTCGAGATCGTTTGATGGGTGTTCGGCTCTAGAAAGCGTTATAGGAAGTTTCTTCTTGTGCACTCTTGAAGGCTGTGACTTAGACAATTGGTAGAGACCTCTGTAGGAATTAGTTAGGAGTCGGTAGGTTGACACCTTATGCTTGCTTCCATGCGCATGCGGGTCGAGCTTCGTCCTTAGCTCACATTATATGTTAGGTGAGTTCTCACTGGCTGACGTCCGTCGCGACGTATCCGTCCAACAGTGTGTGATAGAGAGAGAGAGAGCATCAGTTTTACTACACCTTCGGGCTGAAGAGAAAGAGAGAGAGTGTGTGTGAGAAGGGACGCCTGCGACTGTGTGCAGAGCGTGAGAGAGAGGGATATAGGATGAGGTGGTGAGGGAGGAAGAGAGTGAGGCGAGCGGGTGTGTGTGTCTGTGGATAAGAGGGAGAGAGAGTGTTTCGGATGCGCGCCTTCAGAGGCTGGAACGAAAGAGAGAGAGAGAGAGAGAGAGAGAGAGAGAGAGAGAGAGATAGAGAGAGAGAGAGAGAGAGAGAGAGAGAGAGAGAGAGAAATGGGCCGGCTGGGGCTGTCTGTGGAGCGCGAGAGAGAGAGAGGATGGCCATTTATTGGGCCTTCATAGGCTTATCCGGGAGAGAGAGAGAGAGAGAGAGAGAGAGAGAGAGAGAGAGAGAGAGAGAGAGAGAGAGAGAGAGAGAGAGAGAGAGAGAGAGAGAGAGATAGGCTTGGGGTGGTTTGCACCAAGTGGGCCTCTGACAAGAGAGCGAGGGAAGAGGGGGGGGATTTTTGGCAATGGAGTGGGGTAAGGGGGGGTGTGTGGTGAGAGAGAGAGGGAATATTATCTGTTGTTTGCATGGTGGCTCAAGGACGAGAGGAGGGGAGAGAGTCAATGGGGTGAGGAGAGAGGGAGAGGGGATAGCGGGCCAAGGGAGGGAGAAAGTGAGGCCGAGGGAAGGGTGAGGGGTGTGTGGGTGAGAGAGAGAAAATATCTGGCTATTGGCTTGCACAGAGAGCGAGGGAGGGAGAAAGCGAGAGAGAGGTGGTGAGCGTGTGGATAAGAATACGGGAGAGAGAGAGTTCGTATGTGGCTATGGGCTCGACACAAAGGGAGTGCAAGAGAGAAAGCGAGAGAGAGGGGGGGAAACGCGAGGCCGCTCCTGGCCAAGGGTGGAAAATAAGGTGTGGGGTCATTGAGGGTCAACGGGGTGTGGGTAAGAGAGAGCGGATATTAGAGAGAGAGAGAGTGTGTGTGTTGTCAGCGAGAGAGAGGGAGATAGAGAGAGAGGATTGTCGGGCCACCTGCACCCATGCGGCCGCGACAAGAGCTAGAGAGAGTGAGTTGTCAGCGAGAGAGAAGGAGTGGATGAGGGAGAGAAAATGGGTGCCGAGAAGGGCGAGAGGGGAAGAGGGAGGTGTGTAGGAAAAATGAGAGAGAGAGAGAGAGAGAGAGAGAGAGAGAGAGAGAGAGAGAGAGGGAGGGATATTTCATTCGATGCCCGCCTGGGGAATAAAACTACAGGGAGAGAGAGAGAAGGGAGAGTGAAACCGAGGGCAGCCTGCTAGGCTGGGGCATGGACGAGGCATGGACGAGTGAGGGCATGAGGGTGATAAGGCCGGACAATCGAGAGGGGGGGGGGGGGGGGGGGGGGCATGTGACGAGGCCATGCCAGTAAAAACCAGCGTCGTGAGGTTGACCAGGCATTGCCGAGCCTTTTGACGGTGCCGCCACGGCTCCGGCATAGGAAAAATAAACCTTTTTTCTTTTTTTTTCTTTGATTTCCAAAAATCGGCTATCATTATCCCTCCCCTTTTGGCTAGAGGCATTCATGTCTCTAGCCCTGACTTTGATTCTTCTTCAACTGAGCTGTAGGAGCCGATATCGAGTTGCCTTCTGAACTAGCCATTCCATTTGGCCATTGGTGAGATTTCTGGGATATTCATGAGTCTGCAACAGGTCCGTGTGATAGCCTGTTCCTTGGAATAGTGTCGGTTGATCAAATGGGAGTCCCATGGCTTCCAGAACTTTGTGACAGTGTCCTCCTGGATCCCAAGTGAAAAATAGGATCATTGTCTGCAGTGTCCGAACAATAAAACTTGCATGCCAAATTGGACCAAACTTGTAACCACCAGTAGCGAGAGGGGAAATGAGAATCTTGGCTCCCGCAAAGACAGAATTGAAAATTATGATTCCCAAGAGTGTGCCAAGAATCCACTATATATGGCCGCCTTGTTGGTGTGGCGTGCTCCAGTTGTCTTCAAAATCCTGCTTACTGTCACGATTGGAAAAGCCTACAAGTATATCATGCTTCTTTTGGGTGTGCTCAAACATGTCAGCTGTCTTTTCTGATGCTAGTAGTAAGCCACCTACCTTGCGGCTTAAATACAAGCATAACCCACTTATCTCTCTCCATAGAGAGGATACACTATTTGTAAAAAATTGCACCAAATTGGGAATGAGGCCTTCATTCTTGCATTCTATCAGCCTTTTGTCTATCCATGGCTCCTTAACTCTTATATCCATGATGATCTTACCTCTATATGTTATAGAAGCTAACCATAACCATAGGTCTCATGCATCCCATGCAAGCACAATGTTGTGTTGTGGGGGAGTTTGGAACATCCTTAAAAGGTTGGCAACATATTGATCATCAAACTTACTCTGAACACCCTCACATAAATTGGAGGCATTACCCATCTCCAAGTTTATAACACCTTTCAGTAGACTAGAGGCATTACCCATCTCCAAGTCTATGACACTACACAATAAAGTCTTACTCGGCTGCCAAGCTGTTAACCCTCACGGCTCACGGACACCCCATCACCTACGACGGACGTGTATTATGTATTCGATAGAGTCAGGTACCGGGCTTGTCGGACCAATAGGAAAAGGTAGAGTGATCGCCGATGAGAGGCGCACTTTAACTTGGACATTCAAGGGATTAGTTGGCTAAGCATGGGCGCCCAAGTGTGAATGGGGTGAGCTCCTATAAAAGCCAACTAAACCTAATTTTTACTCATTCTCTCATTTGTGCAATTGAAGAGTGCTCTTGCTCCATCTCCATCTTCTTCTTCTTCACCTCCTTGTGTGTGTGTGTGTGTGTGTGAGAGAGAGAGAGAGAGAGGGAGAGTGTGTGTGCGATCGAGCATTACGAAGGCACGGCGGCGGCGAGGCGGTTGAGCGCGGCACGACTGCAGCTTCTTCTTCATCGCGGCGAGGAATCCACCACGAAGGCGAGCGTAGAGCGGTGAGTGACACACCCTTTGTTCTCTTGAGCTTGCTAGTTTAGGCTTGTTGTGTGCTTGGAGCCGTTTGTGGCTCGCATACGGTGTATTGGCAAGTCCCTTGCTTCGACAGTGCGGCAAGGAGCGCACATTTTTGGCGCCGCTGTCGGGGATATGCCCTACACTAAGCTCGGTTAGCACTTTACGCTTCCTTGTGGTGCAATTTCTATCATAGGAAAGGCAGGGAAGGAGTGTGTGGAGATTTCTGTTTTTTGCGTTTTCTGCATTTGCTGTCAAGTTTCAATTTCTGCTATTGTCTGCGTTTTTTCAATTTCTGCAATTTCTGCATTTTCAAGTTCGGCGTTTTCAATTTCTACAATTTTCTGTATTTCTGCGTTTTTTTAATTTTCTGCAATTTTTGTATTTTTTTCTGCAATTTCTGCAATTTTTTGCATTTCTGCGTTTTTCAATTTTCTGCATACCTGCGTTTTTTCAATTTCTGCGTTTTCTGAAATTTCTGCATATCTGCGTTTTCAATTTCTGTATTTTCTGCACCAAACAGAAAAAGAAAAAAAAATCTGGAAAAAAATATGTAAAAAAAAAAAAAATCGGAAATTAAAAACGCGAGCGAGCCCAAGCCCAAGCCCAAGCCCAAGTCCAAGCCTCAGTCCTCAGTCTTATGATATATACTAGACTCATTCTTATATATATACCCTACTCCCTCAAGAGAGAATGAGAGCATGTGGGACAAGTCCTCCACTCTCCTCCTTTGTCTTTCCACTTGCACCCTTAGACTTTCTAGTTTGGGCCTAGTTCCCTACTGGAAATTGACAGTTTTAGGGATTCCGAGGGCATAGAGTGACCAAACGGAGGGCTGTAAAGCACGGCACGACCCTCTGACCGATACGCTCGTTTCGAGCTATCACACGGCCCATTCCACGACACGCTCTAAAAAATCTAGCAAAAAAACAAACAAAAAACATGCTAAAAACTAGTCACAAGGCCTCCTAGAGCAGCTTTTTGACACCTTAGGGTATCAGAAGCACATGCACTTACGCTCTGGGCGGGTGCTAGAACACGAGCATATTGAGAGTGCCTCTGTTCATACGGACACCCATTACCCATCCACGATAAGCTCTAGACCCTCAGCGGGGACACAAGGTAGCACCACCCAAGACCCTAAAATAGCCGCTAGTGATTCCTCCTCCGACTCAGAAATCATGGAAGCATACCCTACCCAAAACACTGAGAGAGAAGGCCATGCACCTCCCGAAGCTCCACAGCCTAGTACTAGTATGTTTAGCCGTTTCATGGAAACATTAGGTAGAGCTACTCGCTCGGAACCTGATGCAAATGAAGCACACGAAGGGGGTGGGGAAGTGGACTCTCCTTTCACATCGCACGTGGACCCCACACCCCCAAAGAGTGTCCATGTGGATATCCTGCCAACTTCTTACCAAGAAGGCCCTGTTGAGCTGCCTCCTTCAGAAGTTCCCTCTAGAGTACCGTTGGTGACAAGTAAAACCATGGGGAGCAACATTGCTTCTACCTCACAAGAAACCGTTAACACGTCGACTCTAGAAGGATTGTTCATTAATGATCATTGGACATACGACCTCCACACTGAGGTGTTGACGGATCTACACTCTGGCCACGCCTACCATGTAGGATGGATAGAGATTGTACAATCCACCTCTAGTGCCACGAGCATCGAAGATCAACAGAAAATGATCTGTAATGTTATCCATGGCATTATTCAATCAGAAAGGCAAAACCGAGGGGTAAATATACTCTCAACTGGCCCCATGAGATTTCTGGATACGAGCAAGGCTCAACAGCCTACTCTATCACAAATGGAGACTCCTCTAATGAGCCCCATGGACCCATCTTACGTCATTTCACCTGGGGTCTCTATGCAATCTGAGCCTCCGAGCGAAAACTTTAGCTTCCCTAACTTGGCTCAACCCTCTATTAAGGAAAACACAGTGCTCACTCCAGGGATAAGCCTAACAGAGAATGTACCGATGACATCTACGGTTAGCGCAGTGCCACTACCTAGTGTCGTAGTACCTAATATGGGGCCTCGACCATATGTGCCTCTAGCCCCTTATGCACACATGGCCCCCACACCTCAAATAGTACCACTTGCTTATGCTCCTCGAGTGCCGCTCCCTAGCTCTTATCCGAGTGGACCTATGCCCGGTTATGTTCCATATCCTGCATCATCCACACATATGCCAAGACCGGTACCCGTCCCTCTCCCACATATGATTCCAAGAGTACCTCCACCGGCCCTGCCTCCTCGCATAGGTGACTTGGCAGCGTTTGCTCAAACCATAGGTCGATCTATCGCGGAAAATATGTGTCACGCATCTGATAGAGAGCCTAGAAGTAAGGCAGTACAAATTGCCAAACTCATGCAAAAATTCAATGGGGACGAAGATGCTAGAAAACACATTGAAGTGTTTGAACAAGTATGTGATTCCTTAGGGGAACGCAACGAACTACATAAGTGCAATGCCTTAAACTTGACATTAAGTGGGAAGGCTGGAGATTGGTATAGGACCCTAAGGGTGGACGAGAAAACAATCTACCCTACCCTTCGAAGGTTGTTTCTAAAGGAGTACATACGAGAAGGTGTGCTTTGGGGTGTAGCATCTCAGCTACAGAAGGCCGAACGTAAGGAAGGAGAGTCAGTAAGGGACTTCATTAGTCGTCTAAAGCACTTAAACTCTCGCTGCCCTGTAAATGAGCGCTTCAACAATAACCAACTGCTTGATCGATTCATTCGAGGGTTGAGGAATGAAGGAATCTATAATGGACTAGTGATTAGAGGTATCACAACCTGGGAAGATGTCACTGCCAATGCAATCCAACTAGAGGACAACTTGATGATAGCAGGCATGAGGGTGTCTACTGACACGAGATCCACTAGCTCACAAGCCATTGAGTATGAACCCATGACTGCAAAGCCCATTGCCAATGAGCCAAAGGTATTTGAGACATTCTTGAGAGACCTCACCAAGGCAATCCAAGAGTCTCTTAAGGATAATCGACCCCCTCAAAATAGTCACATGTATCCAAGAAGGGAGCAACAATGGTGTTCCATTTGCTTAGGTCCACATAGCACTAGTGAGTGCCCTACGTTTAGAGTAAAATTTAATGGAACTTGCAATGCATGTGGTAGGTATGGTCACCAAGCTAAGGATTGTTTAATGATCAAACGTATGATGGCAAATAGACCACCTGTAGCCTAGACGGATGCGCCTCGAGCTCCTGTATTGATGCCTACTCCACCTGTTGAGCAACTACCGCAACACATGGTCCCTAGATCTCAAAATGTTGTACAAGCTACACCGCTACCACCTCCTGTGCTAGGACCGCAGCCCCCGCATCCAAGAGTCGCCCCTATGAACCAAGTGGGTTGCGAGCCATCAAATGCTTATGCAGATGGCTGTGAGGAGGAAATAGACACTAGTATTGCCTACGGACTTGATACATTGGAAGAGTGTCCTATATACTACATGGAAGATTGTTGGGGACAAGTCAAGCCGGTTTATCAAGCTGCTGCTCTCGCATCCAGAGGTCAAAATATCAACACCCAGGCTAGGAGGCCACCTCTTCAATGCTACGAGTGTGGTGGACCACATCGAGTAGCGGAGTGCCCTATTAGGCTGCAAAAGAATGCTGCACAGATGCAAATGAATCAAGGGAGCACGTCTGCAATGCCAATACTCACATGTAATCGTTGTGGCATAGATCACTTGATTGCCCAATGCCCCTATAACCCAAATGCGCCTAAAATCACACCCCTGAATTTGGTCGAAATTGCTAGTGTGACATCGCCAATACCACCCGTCGCACCCACTTATGCGATTACACGGTCCATGCTTCAAGGGCCAAACCATATCCTCGAAGAGAGAGATACCGCGTCAGTTATCCAAGCAAAGAAAAAGAAGACACGAAGGAAGAAGTCGCAGAATACGGAAAATTCAAAGCCAAGTTCCAAAACAAACATAGGAACAGGAGATGACCCCGTGTATATGAATGACCTCGAGGATGATTCAGATTCAGTCGAGACAATGGAGACTAGAACCAATACCACAAAGGGAAAGACCGACAAAGAAAACCGTAACATGGAACCAAATGAAAACTGAATAAGAGAAAACCATAAAGAGCCTCTGAAAACACCACAAGTGTTTCCAAATCCAATCCAAGACCCCCAAGATAAACCGCAGGGGCAAAAAGGGAAAAATCGTAAAAAGAAGATTGGGACGTACCCAAACCCTGTAGACGAGATTAAGCAGGTGAAACATCTAAGAGGTTTAGTGGAGGAGACTCAAAGGAAACTAGAACCAGAACCCATGCATATCAAAATTCATGACACAGTGTTTCCCACGCAAGTTCATCCACCCCACATGAACCATAGACCGTTAGCCATATCTAGTATCATCCAAGAAGGGAGTGAGAACAGGACATCAGAAAGTGAGCATACACCCTTCTTGTTGGAAAGGAAGTTTAACGAAGGAATACCTGATCCCATTGAGGAATATGAGATTCCATCCTCACCAGTTCCTAGTCAAGGACCTACACCCTGCAAAACGCCAATGAATGTTGCCAAACTAGTGGACTTCATGTCTTCTGAGGTCCGAACCACGATCATAGCAAAGCTGTATGGAGATCCTGAGTTATTCCTTGCACTTCGAGCATTCCTTAATGGAGAGCTACGAACGGGATTACCGCAGTTTGCGCAACCAAATAGGCCTGACTCGATTATGATTGATGAGGAAAATCATGTGCAATCACTTGACTTAGATGGACACGAGTCTGTGATCGAGGTACCCATTAACGAATTAGGGCAGTATTTTGAAGGCGACGAGTCTAATGCGACCCTACCCATCACTACCAAGGGATTAACTATAAAGGGAATTCTTGATGGTGGTGCGGGAGTTAGCATCGTTACAAAAGATTGTTGGGAATCCATGGGAAAACCCCGCCTCAGTGTTACTAACATTGTGGTAAAGATGGCAAATGGTACCATAGCCAAACCTATGGGGATGCTCAAGGATCTTAAGATCAAAGTTCTAGGACACAAGGTACGACATACGTTCATTGTAATGGATTTCTCTAAACACCTTATGTCATATGAAATGATTTTAGGACGACCATTCATGAGGGAAGCACAAATGGTTCACGATTGGTCTAAAAATCATGTCTATTTGCAATTCCAAGACTCTGTCCTTAGAGTGGATTTGGTGACTGGTAAGGTACACCCCTTAGGGAGTAAAACCACTATTGATCATCGCTCTGACACCACAGTTCACTCGGCCCCACTACAATATTGTTACACTTGTAAGAAGGATACAGACATTGGCCAAGATTCTCCTTACATGGATGTGTTACCGGGTATGACGGAATCAGACAATGTGGATTGGGTCCACCTAGCATCAACCATAGACACTTGGGGAAATAGGGGGACGACCTGGGTAACACCTGAGGGGGATGAAATGCCTGTACCCTTAAATATGCTACAAGCAATGCATATCGCTTCCGACAAGACTCATCCTAATGTAACGAAGAAAACATACAAGTGGGTCCCTAAAGCTTCTTTAGTGACCATAGCTAGTGCTAAAAAACAGAAGCCTTGTAAGAAACGTATCACTCGCTCCAAGAAATGTAAAGAAACGTTGCGTTGGATTCCTAAACGACTATTGGAAGCCCAAGGATACTATGAAGGAAATGATCAAATCTGGGTGCCCAAACGTAAAGTGTGCTCTTACCTATCACCTGACCCAAGTGAGCCCAATCCCGTAGCTCCAAAACGAATCAATGATCGTGGAAAGGAAAAAATCACAGAATGCTACACACCCGCTCCCGAGCTAGTTTGGGTACCAAAGAAAGAACGATTTGTTCCACCTAGCTCAGGAAGGGGGGAGTCCCATGAAGATTCTAGCTCATCATGTAATACATTCATAGAGGTAAAAGCTTCTACACCGCCTCCATCTATAGTAGTGGACCTCCATGAAGCTACAAAAGAATCCACACCTCCGAGTGTTCAAGAATCACCTAATGAACCACTTCAAGTTCGATCCTGGGAGAGTACCTTACCACCGTTGCAGCTTGACAAGGCACCTAGGGTAATAGAAAACTACTGGCAAAAATCCTCACCTATTACCAACTGGAACAATTGGTTTCAAAGGGTGACAAGCTCATTTCAAACGGTATGATCTACCCAAGGAAGGGGGGAGTGTTTGTGGACATCCATCATTCACTTGTTTCCCTCTCAACCTTTTTCCCTGACCTCTCAATTACCAATCTTAGGGAATGTACATATAAAGCTTTATACTCACAAAAAAAAAAAAAAAAAAAAGAGCAAGAGCAATTAGCAAACGAGTATGCACATTAAAGTCAAAACATTGACTCAGACCTACACATGTCACATCTGGTACAGTGAAACAGAAACCTATGCCATAAACCACCTTTGATCCTCATCACTTGAGTGATGGAGGGTAGGTAAGATTAGTACGATAGGAGTGTTTCTGTTTTAGAGTTGAGAGATTAGCAAAGTTCTCTTTTCCCACTAATGTGCCTCCTGGAGGTAGTCCTTTTGTTTTCTAGTGTGTACAGGAGCGTGTTGCTATTGATAGGATTTGGACCTTCATGGAACCTTTCTCTCGTTCACACTTCAAATCAAGCGCGACCATCAACACAAACAGGTGTTTCTTGTCCATTAGCATTGCCGTTATGTTTTTGCATCTATGTTTGTCTGCCTTGATTGTGATTGGTAGCATAATATTCACCGCATTTGCTTAGTATCAAACATTTAATTCAATGCAATCTTTTGTCATAATCACTTGTTTAGGTGTAAAAATCAAGCAGTCCGACTAAGCTATTTTGACCAAGTTAGGTGTTAGAGATCTTCTCTTAATACCATGGGGAATGCCTTCCTAATAAGCAATGGTTACTTAGGTTCTTAATCCGATTTAGGCAGCATTGTATGAAATGTGCTAGGGCTTTCTAGTGGGCTTAACACTAGTGACCTTTAGCTTAAGTATTATAAAGGGAGTTTACTAATGTGATGAGCCTGGGGAGTGTAACAGTGTTATATGACCCCCCAAAGTTACAAAATTTAAATGCTGAAAATGAACAAGCAAAAAATCAAAGTGCCACAATGTAAAATTTTAAGCTGGAAGAGAAATCCTGGCTTAAATTGGTACTTCACTCACATGTATCGCCTATGGTACTAGAGCCCTAGAGGTTCCCAGTGTGGGCGCTTTTCCTTGAAAAGCAAAAAACCCAAGGCATACAAAATAAGCACCCACTTCAAAATTGAATCAGTGTGAAAAGACTTTGGGGGGTCAAAGAAAAAGTAATCAGTCAGGCGATGATTTCATGAGAAATTCCTTTTATGGTAGCTTAACTACAAAGTTTTCTAGGTATAGCCTCTAGTCAGCCCTCGAACATGAATACTTGGCTCTCGCGATTAAACAACTTAATTGACCACAGAAAATTAAGAAGCTTACCCATGGTATTAATATTCGATCTCTAGTGCCTTTCGACCGTCAAATTAGCGACCCCAGACTTGTTTAATTTTTTACCTTTACATCTGTTTATGCATTTGATTACATTGTAATTTAATGTTCATTGCTAACAAATTGTTTGAAATTCTTTTACCAATCAATGTGTCTACCTAAAACTGCATATGCTTTTTACGAGAATGCAATTACTGTGCCAATATTGTTTGATTTTGCAGTGACTGAAGAAGGCTAAGGACATTCATCTCAAATGCTCTTCCACCTCGACGATCCAGCTTCAACTCAATAGCTTCCGGGGACGGAATCTACATCAGGAAGGGGGGCATGTTAACCCTCACGGCTCACGGACACCCCATCACCTACGACAGACGTGTATTATGTATTCGATAGAGTCAGGTACCGGGCTTGTCGGACCAATAGGGAAAGGTAGAGTGATCGCCGATGAGAGGCGCACTTTAACTTGGACATTCAAGGGATTAGTTGGCTAAGCATGGGCGCCCAAGTGTGAATGGGGTGAGCTCCTATAAAAGCCAACTAAACCTAATTTTTACTCATTCTCTCATTTGTGCAATTGAAGAGTGCTCTTGCTCCATCTCCATCTTCTTCTTCTTCACCTCCTTGTGTGTGTGTGTGTGAGAGAGAGAGAGAGGGAGAGTGTGTGTGTGATCGAGCATTACAAAGGCACGGCGGCGGCGAGGCGGTTGAGCACGGCACGACTGCAGCTTCTTCTTCATCGCGGCGAGGAATCCACCACGAAGGCGAGAGTAGAGCGGTGAGTGACACACCCTTTGTTCTCTTGAGCTTGCTAGTTTAGGCTTGTTGTGTGCTTGGAGCCGTTTGTGGCTCGCATACGGTGTATTGGCAAGTCCCTTGCTTCGACAGTGCGGCAAGGAGCGCACACAAGCCTCTGGAGCAATATCCAACTCCAAAACTTCAGTCTTGCTTATCTCCTTGTTATGGTTCTCTAGGGAAAATTCCTTGATGCAAGATACCTTTAGCTTGATACACTGTCCTTGGTCCATGTTGGTGCACAGGCTTCTGTTTTCAAATCCCTCCCCTTTGCTCGATATGTTGTCCATCTTCTGCAAAGCCTTGCTAGCAGGCTGGTCTTCCTCTTCTCTTGTATCTTCCATGCTCTTTGCATTCCTCTTACTCTGACGAGGCCTCATCAACACTTTACGCCTTCTTACCCTTATTTCCCAATGCTGTCGATTGATTTCTTTGGTGCCTATTTCATCTAGGGTTAAAGATGTACTCACATTTGTAACACAATTTTCTTGACTCACCTCCCCCACTGGGGTAGCATCTTTTGATTCTTTAAATTCTTGTTCCACTGCTTCAGTCCCTTGAATAAGATTCTCACTTGAACCTTCTTTTGTTATCTTCATCTTGACCTCTTCTGCAAGACCAATGATACTTGGTGTGCGGCTACCAATTGGTGGTGGGCGTAGGATGAGTGTAAGTGGTGATTGTGGTGGTGGTTGCATCGGTGGCTGTAGGAATTGAACTAGTGGGGCTAGCTGTGGTTGCACGGCTGGTGGTGGGATTTTAATAGGTGAGATTGATTGCCTGGGCGGCGGAGGTCTTGCCCTTGGTGGAGAGATCTGATTCTGTCTCCCTCCTCTATTGAAATTCTACCTCCTTGGATGTGGGTAGTAGTACATACCATGGCCGTCTTCCCCGCAATTGTAGCAGTGGTACTCTTTGTTCTACCTTCGTTGTCCCCTTCCTTGTTCTGGATTTCTCACAGGTGCATGCCCTTGCTGCACCAGATGCACGGATAAACTCTCTAGTTGGGTAGTGGTGTGACTCAGCAGGTCTTGCTGCTCCTCTGATGCCTCTTGTGGTTGGGCTCTATGACTGGCTGTTGCATTCTCTGGGGTTGGTCGGGCCGAGCTTGTTTCCTCTGACTTGTTTACTCTTGCTTGCATGCACAGCTTCTTGTCTTTAAGGCGGGCTACTTCTACTGCCAACTCATATGTTGCAGGAAACCTTCCCTTCACCTCTCTAAGCGGCGACCACAGGCCAGCAATGAAACAGTCCTTCTTCAGGAAATTAGGTTCTCCTTCGCCTTCCTCCAGTGAGGCAACCCATCTCTCCCATAAGTCCACAAACTTGGACTCTTAGGTGGCATACTCTAGCAGACCTCCCTACTTCAATTCCGTCAGTAGCTGCCATAGCTTCTCCGAGGTTGTGCCTCGACCAAACCTCTTTACAAAGGCAACCCGTAACACATCCCATGCATTCTTGGTAGCCTGGGGAAATGCATTGTACCAGGACTTGGGCTCTACTTTCATCAGTAGAGGAAAAATTTGAAGTCGTGAAGCGTCGTCATCCTTGTTGGAGACAACACAAGCAATGTCGAAATCATCCAAAAAGTCGGTGGTGAGATCTTCTCCCTTCTTTCCACTGAACGTGGGGAAAGAAACACTTGCAATGGTAGTTGCGGGAAATTACAAACCTTTTTCTCTTTTTTTTTTTTTAATGACAGTAGCGGCTCATAGCGGCTTTTTATAGGGTTGGGTGGATAGATTAAAACAAGATAAAGAATGGATCACAAAGCTAGAACAGAATAAAAATGCTTACATCAAAAGAGTGGTAGTAATCCAGAAGGGGCAAGATGATGGGGCATGGAGATCTCAGGATTTCATCAAGCATCTTGGCTCCAAATAAGAAAACAATCTTTTGCTCGTAGAATATCTTCCTATCAATATACACGTTTACATGCATGTGTTGCAAGAAACGGAAAGGAAATACTTCTAGCCTATTGTTATTATCCATGTCGGGTGTAGGGCAAGGATCTTGACAGAGTTGTCACCTCATAGGTGAATCAAAAAAAGAATCTCCTAAAATATGAGGAATCGCATGGTGTGCTTTATATCAGTAGATAGAGCTTGAGGAAGATGTTCTAACTGTCAAACCTTCACCAACTTTGGAGTTTGTTTGCAAAAATTTCTCGATGCGCCCATTTTGGTAGAGAGAGGTAAAGTCAAACTTCTTAAAGGGCCCCTTTGTGAGTCCAAATTTCACCTAATGATCATGTTTGTGGTGAGGATGTCTCCCAAACACCAAGTAGAACTTGTCACTCTACTTTGGAAGTATGATATGGACTAAAGAGCAGACGTGCTTGTGGTAGCCAAGTCTCTCGAGCACCAAATGGATTAGTCATCCATTTTGGACTGATGTCATAGGGTAAAAAGGTATCCTCTATCCGCTAAGAAGCATGGACTAATGACTAGGCTTTATCCTCTCTACCTCATAGTCAAGGACGACTATGATTTCAAGAGAGAGGTAATGTCATAAAATATAATATCTAACTTTACAAAATGATTTTTCATATGAAACTGATCATTTAATATGGAAGATAAAAGGGGAAGAAGAGTTAGGATATAGATATGTGCTTCCAGACCTTTCTCAACAGGGGACCAAAAAGAGAAATGGTTGCATCTCAATAGGGGTCCAAAAGGAGATGGTCTACCAAAGAGCCATGTGCAATAAGTGCTTCTAGATTTACGTCAGTAAGGGACCAAGAGGAGAGATGGTTACATCTTAATAGCAGTCCAAAAGGAGGTAGTATTTCAAAGAGAAATGTGCATCTAATGGAGCTTATAAGACCTTAGGGAGAGCTTCATTAAAGACCTCCAAAAGTTATGTTAAAAAGTCCTTTGAAAGTTAGGCAAGCTAGGACTATCCTTGAGGTGGGAATCCTACCCAAGCATGAGGTGCTAATATGCTTAAAGTAGTTGTGGGAACCTTGCCCAAAACTTGAGGTGATTTTTATACTTAAATGACTAAGGTTCTTTAAGTGTTCAATTCAAAGATAAAATCTCAAGAGGCATAAACTCTTTCCATGCTTAATTGACTAAGTGCTTGAAGTGTTCAATTCAAGCCAAATGACTTAAGAAGCATAAAAGACACATGTTAATATTTCCCCCATTTGAGCCCTCGTGATGTGCTTGAATCCTATTGTATAGGCTATCAGGGGATCCAATGAAAATTTAGATGCATAAAAATAAATAATTAAGTTCTTTCTCTCAAAGAGGAAAAAGAGGACACGTGTCCAAAGGATATAATTAGATAAAGAGAGAGAGAGAGAGAGAGAGAGAGAAAGGGGGGGAGGGGGGTGGACCAAGCAAGAGAGGGGGGTATACTCTCTTACGTACACACACTCTCATTGTGTGGAGTGCAAAGTGCAAGAGATCCATCTCCTTCTCCAAGCTTGTTGAGAAGTTGAGAGCCTACACCAACACTCTTGGCTATGGAATGCAAATACAACCAAGAGACATGCTTCAATGCTTAAGCTTGCTATCTTCTTCATCTTCACTACTATGCTATTATGCTATGCTAAGCAAGAAGAGTGATGATAAGTGAGGAACTATTTTTTTCTCCTATGATGATTCTTCTTGCTCTTTCCTACCCTCATTCCCCACTAGCTCTCTCCACCCTTGAAGGTGTTTGAGGCCTTGGTACTGAGGCTTGGGATAGTTAATACTTTTTGTACAGTTTATGTTATGCTCTTGATGCATGAAGCTTTCCATCTTCATAGAATCACCAAGGTCACAAGGAACACAAAGATTGTATTGTACCAAGTCTCTCTTGATGGGAGAATCTATAATACA
Source organism: Adiantum capillus-veneris (assembly GCF_014529385.1). NCBI lineage: Eukaryota > Viridiplantae > Streptophyta > Polypodiopsida > Polypodiales > Pteridaceae > Adiantum > Adiantum capillus-veneris. Next base: position 27,851,080 of record NC_140937.1, on the reverse strand, counting down.
AACACCTTTTGGAGGGGGGACCGTCGGCTCCATGTAAATGTGGTCCTCAACTATTGGCATGTTCTCTAATACTCTCTCTCTCTCCTGCAAAAGTATTGTTCATGACAAGTTAATTAAGTACTATGTTAATGTGGCTACCATCAATTAAGTTCACCTCTATGTTCTCAAAGTGATCTCACAAAAATGCTCACTCTAATTAAGTACTATGTTAATGTGGCTACCATCAATTAAGTTCACCTCTATGTTCTCAAAGTGATCTCACAAAAATGCTCACTATAATTCGCTTAATTCCGCTATTCTCAAAGTTCATAGGCCATTCCCATTACATGAAGCAAAGATCTACGCAAGCATGTTAGTAGTAAGAGATGTGAGAGTTTATGAATATAAACCTAAGAAAAATAGATGCACTCACTTGATGGCTTGCACTCTTTTCTTGATTCCTCTCGAGCCAAATTTCACGTCCTCAATGTCTCTTAGTTATCTTTCTCTTTGGCGAAGACCTAGCACTGTTTTTTTTTTCTCTGAGTTATTGTGTAAGCTCCTTGATGTTCCTTGCTATCTGCAACCAATTGAGCACATTGCACGACTTTCTAGTGTAAGCGGACATTCTTGTTGTATAGAATATCTCTCTCTTGTTGCAGAACGTCATTTCTTGCAGCCAACTGCTTTGTGTAGTCATACAAGCCCTAGTGGCCATCTCTGAGATATTTCACTAAGGATGTAATATCCTTAAAAGGTGGAGTGGAGTTTGTGACGGGATGATTTGGATACATTTTGCCTAAGGTCCACATTTTTCATGACCTGTGATCTTAAGTGCTCCTTCAAAGCTTCAAAAAGTGTCTGTTGTTTGTTTTTCTTACAGAGGGGTTCGTATTCTCGTGAGACCTCTATGTGCATGTGATCTACATCTCTCCTATTCCTCGTAGAAGTTATTCGTGGAGAAGCTACAAGTGTTGACTAAGACATGACTGATCAAAACTGTGCGCAAAAGGAGGTGGGGCTGATAGAAGAATGGAAATTTGAATGTCCTGCACGCGTGAGAGAACGCAAGAGGGAATGGGGGGAAGGAGGCGAGGAAACGGAGCTTAGTCTCAAAAATGCAAAAGATTGAGATATTCGGCATTGAATTCAATTGCCACCACGCACAGTGAAGTGTTATCATGATTGAAATACTTTTTGGGTTTTTTAATAAACGTACCTTGCATGAATGCGATATCCAAATTTTAGAAAACATGTATGAAAAAGGGTTAGAATTAAAATCTATTATCTCTCTCTACGCTGACATGGCATTTCTTATAAGGCCCAAATTTGAGTCCACATTTTTCCTCATGATGCATATCAAGATCCGGCTCTTATCGCCTTTTGTTTGGGTCCCCCTTTATAATTTGGCATTGGTCATGGTCCATAGTGCTCGAAGTTTTTTAAACCCCAGAACTTGGATATGAGAAAGAGTAGACATAAAGTAACTAAATTTTAAGATTTTTTCACTAAATTTTCCTCAATGTTGTAGATTTTCTCACCTTCCACTTTAGGTAATCATGTAAAAAACAACATTCTAAAGATTGAAAATATGGGATTTTACAATCTAAGCTGGTCAAAATACACTAGACCCCGGGTTTTTCCTTTTTCTAACACTATTACACAGCATGCGTAACCACTATTTTGCAAAGTCTTGGAAATCTCACAAATCTCGTTAATGCATAGCAAGACCCAGCTCTTATTCCCTTTTGTTTGGGTCCCCCCTTAATAATTTTCCATTGGCCATGGCCCATAGTGTCCATGGCCCATAGTGTTAGAAAAATATGTTTTCCCTAACTGGTGAAAATAAGGGCAAACTTGAAATTCTCACATATTTAAGGTCAAAATTTGAAGGTTTTGTCGGTAACCACACTAAAATGTGTGTTAATTTTTTGGTTTCCTTAAAGGCAAGCTCCCAATCTAGCCGGGATTTTACAATTTCAGGTGGTTAAAATATGGTTTTTTGCTAACAATGTCGCACACCATGGGTAACCACTATTTTGAAAAGTCTTGTATGTCTCACAAATCTTGTTAATGCGTAGCAAGACGACCCGACTCTTATTACCTTTTGTTTATGTCCCCTTTATAGTTTGGCATTGGCCATGGCCCCTCTTCACTCGCTTTATGCTTCATGTTCACCATGGACACAGATGCGCGCACACACACACACACACACACACACACACACACACACACACACACACACACACACACACACACACAGAGTCTATGTGGGGATGTGTGTGTGTGTGTGTGTGTGTGTGTGTGTGTGAGAGAGAGAGAGAGAGAGAGAGAGAGAGAGAGAGAGAGAGAGAGTTTATATTTGACATCCTTTCATTAAAGAGCCATATACTGACACTTGACACAAGAAAATTGGATAAAGACAAGTTTTTTTATATATTGAACTTATTCTTTGTTCATCAGGTTTTCATAGGAGGCTTAACAAGCCCCATAAACCATGAAAATAGGCGTATACCTACCACCATCCAACAAAAAGCAGCAAGTTAGAACTTGGGCTACCTTAATGGGAAGGCACGTATCCAAACACCCTATTCTACTTGTTATCATTTTCCCATAGTCCTAGACCCCCTCACTCTCCTTGTATATATCAAGGGGGAGGGATTTTGCCTTCCTATCGGGCATAATGCGTATTTTAATGACTTTTTTCACTGCCATGATGCATTCTAGCTTAATGGGTACTTCTGGTTTAATGACGAAGCCTAGTCAACGACCTTTTGGGAAGTCCCTTATGGCAGAGGGATGAGGTTTTACATTGGGCTTAGTACTATCTTTGGAAATTTTGGATCAACATCATCAATAGAGGGTCTATTGATAGGAAGTGGAGTATGGGTATCAATATTCATAGTTAACTTAAGACAACCTATTTCAACATATTCTCCCCCGTGTTTTTCAAGAAATTCATCATTTACCTTTATGGAAAATCTAAGAGCAAGAAATAACTCTATTCATGCAAGAATGAACCATGTCTACACGGGTATTTCAAAAGAAATTTGTAAGTCCCGAGATTTTGCAAAGTTTTGACAGAGTTCCCCCTATTTTTTTATTATTCTATAAAAAAGCCATACGTCGAGTTACCCATGGCGACCTCACATTGAGAATTTTCTATCAAAATTTCTCATACAACTTATTTTTCATGAATCTTTCCTAAAAAACCAACACCATATTAGTAAATTTTGGAATTTCCCAATTCCCACTTTCAAAAAGAGCTCAACATTTGAGCAAAGGGTCAAATCTTTGCCAAAGTTTTGAGAGTACGGCTCAAAAGATCTTTTCAAGTACTACCTTGTGGAAGGCTTTGGTCTTTTTAAAAACATGAGATTTGTCCATATGGCCAAATCTTCAAACCATTGGTGATTCCCAAACTGGCTCTAAAGTCTCGAACTCTCTAATATGTTATTAACCTCATAAAACCACATTACTTAAAGTATCTTGGTAGCCAGGTCAAGCTAACATACCTTGAGCTTTTTCTTCAAACAACTAAAATGAACTTAACTCAGCGCGGCATATTCCCAACCATCAACACATATATCACATTATTATTTTTCTAGTACATAATTTGGAGACAACCATTTATCAGACCAAATTAGTGTTTTATGAAACAGAATCCAACCATGTTAAGTTTTAAGTGTGTTTTTATTTAAAACAAATCCATGTTAAACTAGATATACCCGCCCCTAATCAGCATACCTTGAAAACGAATATAACACCTCTCCATGTTAAAGTAGATATACTCACTCTTGATTTATCTACTAATTAGCATACCTCTTGCAATATTCATCAGCATAAAACTCTAATGCAAGTGCCGATGAATGATGAGATGCATGAGAATATTAATTTTCCGTACAGTAAAATAAACCTCTTAGTAGACCTCAAAAAGAGTTTCTAGCTGGTTTGATGAGGCTTAGGCCATGGATGCCAAGATGAGGGTTGTTATGTTATTGAACCAATGTGGTCTCAAACCCATTGAGTACTGCCAAGAAGAAGCTTGATCAACAAAATTATTGTTTCCTTACGATGGGAGGTGCTGGGTCTTTCTAGTAGCTATGCATGGAGGGTTCCCACCGAGCCTGGCCAGTGTGTTGGAGAGGACGTTGTTAGGAGTTTTTTGGAAGAAGTGATTGCATATATGTACATACGCATGCATGGTGCATCAAATAAATAATTTCACATTGTTTAGAGTCGGCGGGTGGTTACGTGGGGCCCACATGTGTACAGGCCGTAGGACAATGTATACATAGTACATCGATTTTCATTATCACCACTGTCAGTGTCTTTTTCTATAATACTGAGGAGTTGGTGGAGCGTAAAACTTCTCAAGGAAGCTATGATCAGGCCGACGCCATGAGGTAAGCAGGTGTGTTAGATGGCATCCAGTGGCTCAATACTTGCACGTGGTAAGCGAGGACACAATGTGGGTGTTTTCTTGTGACGAATTATGCAAAAAATGTCATCACGAGAACTGTATTTGGGGGCCACTTCACGTGATTGTGGGATGCATTATTAAAAAAAGTTGAGTGCCAGGTGTGCGGATGGATGTAGAAGGGTAACAAAAATGCACTGCGTGGCCATTTTTCGGCCTGTTCGGGGTCTATTTGAGGTCATTTCAAAAGGCCGAAGGCACCCAAGTGATTAAGTGAAGTGTGGACACTAAAAAACCTAAGAGAAGAATAGAAAAAACATGGAGAGAGGAGGAGGAACAACCACAACTTAATTTTTGGTGTTTTTGAAGCCTGTTTTGGCTATAAACTGCTCATCCGAGGTCGGATTTGAGCACTTTGACATTGTATACTAGGGTTTTGGGCCGTTCCAAGTGCAATGGTACTGTCCATTTTTCCATATTCCTCACTGTTTTTTTGTTGTTTTGGTTGTGTAAGTTTCTCATGTGAGCGAAGCCTCTACTCAAATTTGTAATTGTATCTGGCATATTTCAACCATATTGTGTGAGCTATTTGCCCCATTGGTGTTGGCCCAAGATGAATTATATCTAAACATAAAAAATATTCCTCTTTTGAGCTGAGTTTTTTGGGTGTGTATGTGTGTGTGTGTCTCTGTGTTGAGTGGGCAAATGGATAGTCTCTCTCCTCTCACTCCATCGGTGTGTTTCCTGTCTCGGCCAGGTGGCTTTTGTAAGCCGAGTGCTGCCCCATAGTGTGTGTGTGTGTGTGTGTGTGTGTGTGTGTGTGTGTGTGTGTGTAATCCCAAGAGTGTGTGTCGGGTGATCATAGAGGCATTGTGTGTGTTTCCATCCCGCTCACATTCTTTTGGTGCCCCCACTCAGGATCTTCTTAATTTGAGTACCTTCAACTCCCCTTCAACTTCGGGATTATAGGTTGCAGATTACAGGTTATAGGTTATAGGATACAGGTATAGGTACAGGTGATCCATACAGATACATGTAGCTGGAGTAGAGTGATACATTGGCAAGTGGAAGTCACTTGCAGTTGCCATGGGCATGCATCATTTGGCTCCTGTTTGAGCGCATTATCTTGTATTGTATGTTACTTATGGATACTACCATTGTACGCCTTTGTGGAGCCATACTTGGTTTTATTTGGCAGTCCCAGTCATTTGTGAGACTTGGTCTAAAAGATAGTTATTTTTTAGACTTGACTATAGGATATTTGCATAAACCTTCGTGAGAGGGTTGTGGTGAGGTTTTATTGAGCTGGGGGATTCTTAAATGTGAGATCCTTTCGGTGATACAGGTAGCTGGAGCACCCTTATTGCGACCTCATCATACGCTATGTACTAGTGATTCCTACTTGATGCTTGTGTACCATTGTTGGTAGGTTATGCATATATATACAATTGATATTGTGATTGTTTACTACTCTAATTTTGAGAAAACTTTGCCAAATTTTTTCCAAGTTGTGATGGCTGGTTTTTTGGTCTTTTGAGCCATTTAGGCAAACTCAAAGGGTCATCAGTCAAGTGTGCTTTCTTGGGATCTTCATGTGGACATGAATATTTTTTACCAGTAGCACATAGTCTTTATGTTTGGGCCAAGAAGATTAAGAGAGATACTAGAAGCCCATTTGCTTGTTGTAATTCCAATGATTAACTATGAAAACTCAATTGATGTGCATGTGTTCATCCTTTTCTAAAGCTTGAGCTCCATTGAAGTTTTTGGGGATTGAGTCAATAAAAAGTTTTGAGTTCTTGCACCTGTGTTAGAAGGGGTTCTCAAAGCATAGAAACTTGGGTACCCATGGCTTTCTCTTATCCAAAATCTCATGGAAGAAGTGATGAAAATGTGGAAGACCTTTTGGAAAAGATAGAGGTTGCCTGCATTAGCAACCAGATTCATGATCCTACACAAATGTTACATCTTTTCCAGATTTGTTTGAAGAGTGATGCACGAGTTTGGTCCAAAGCATTTAGACGAGTTGTGTGCGGCTGATCCACCTGTGAGATGAAGTTGGGACAATCTAAAGGCATGGATTGGAAGTGGAGTTTGTGAAGACAGAATATCCTGACAAAGTGTGGCAAGAAGTATAGGGTTTTGTGAAAAGGGAAGGTGAGTGAGTAGATACGTACATACGTAAGTTTTCAATGGCATGGGAGCGGATGTGCAAGCCCTTAGCACCACAAGTACCCTCACCTGACATGATGCAGAAGGACAGATTCTTTGCTGGTCTTCGGGAGAATATACATTGGAGAGTGGAGCTAAAGAAGCCTAGGACATATAAAGATGCACTAGATGTAGCAAGGAACAAAGAGTGGAAGCTGAGAAGAACGAGTCATCTAGGAGTAGAGTCTTTGCCAAGGATTCAGCCTATGGATGTTTTGCAAGGTCGCATGCCAAGGGGTCATCATGAACGAGTGGTTTCTGTTACTCCTCAGGTTATGCCAGCAGTGGTCACTACAATAGTGCAAGATGATGGGTTAAGGCAAGACATGAGGCAAGTGGTAGATTTAATGAAGAATCTCAGCCTAAACATGCTAGGCAATGTGGGAAATAATTGAGGTCAGGGGGAGGTTTGCAAATCAGCCAGGAGGTGAAGAAATACCCAGTAATGGTGTTGGACAAAGCAATGGTAGATTTTGGAGGCAGACGCCCATGTGTTATAATTGTGGAGAGTTGGGACACGTCAGCCCACAATGTGATAAGCCACCAAGTATGGGGGGAGACAGGTATCCATTGCCAAGACAGGTGCTAACTAGGTCAAATGATTATGGAATTGAAATTATGGGAGAAGAAGGAACCAGTGGACTAACCCAAGAGAAAAAGGGAAAGACAAAAGTGATAAGTGTGGTCACCTTGGAGAAGGCAGCAAAATCTGGAGGATACATTAGTGATGCCTATTGGAAAGAGGACCACACAGAATAAGGAAGGAAGAAGTGGCACAGGTCCTAGTAAGAAGAAGGGAAAGAGCCATGAAGAAGAGGATGTCAAGGCCAAGAGGAAAAGAAGGGCTCATCGCAAGTTTCATGTTTTAGATTTTCCACTAGGGGATGGGAAATTAACATATGATATGAAGGAGGATCTAACAAGTAGGAAAGTAGATGTTACTTTTGGGAAATTTAAAGAGATGGTACCTAAGCTAAAGCGATAGTGAAAGAGGATGGTTAACCCAATAGAGATAGAACTAGAGAGAGGCTCACTGAAGGAGTTGGTGATGGATGAGCTACTAGACATTTGCCCAATAGTAGATGTGCGGCACAAAAGAAAAAATTTGGGACAAGGTTATGTTGATGGTGGAGCCCAAATATGTGTCATAACATACTCATGCGTTGAGAAGATGGGTCTTACAGTGACTGGGGTGTCAGGCTTTCGGATCAAATTGACAAACCATCAGAAAGTAAAATATTTGGGTGTTGTAAAGAGCTTAGAAGTGGAGGCGTATGATGCAAAGGCGGTGGTTGATTTTCATGTGATACCAGCGGGGTTGGGAGCATATCCTATCATACTAGGTAGACCATGGTTACATGAAATGGGAGCTATTCAAGATTGGAGACGTAGTATGATTAGCCTCTATGAAAAAACAAGTGCCAAGAAGCTATATAATATGGACACAAGAAAACTATTTGAGGAACTTTATGAAGATGAGGATGAGTCTAGTGATGAAGACTATTCCACAGCGATTGACGAGGGTAGTGTACTACCAATAGTGATGAGGATGTTGATGTTGTATTTTTTCTAATGGACAAAGAAATCCATGAGTCTAGTTTAGTTGCATTTGTAAATGAGATTAAAGATGAAAGTGAAGGGCCTTCTGAAGTGATTGAAGGGATGATGCAAACCAAGGTTGAATTGTCAAAGAAGTAGGAATTGATGACACAAATGATCAGTGGAAAGCTATGGAGAAGGAGATATATTTGCACATGTTGGCTAGTTTTCCTGATTTGTTCATTACTTCATATGAAGATTTTAGAGGTTTCAAAGGAGAAGAGATGCATATAGAGCTGAAAGAAGGTCCTAAGCCAGTGAGACAAAGGCTAAGAAGGATGGGTCAAGAGTAGATGGAAGCCTTGCGGGAAGAGGTGGACAAGTTATTGAAGGTAGGGTTCATAGTCCAAGTGGAGACCACACAATGGGTGAGTCTAGTAGTAGTTAGCCCAAAGAAGGATGGAAAGTGGAGGATGTGTGTAGATTTTAAACCCTTAAATGCAGCCCCCAAGAAGAACCCATATCCTCTTCCATTCATCAATTAGATCTTGGATTCAGTGGCAGGTTATGAGAGGTACAGTGTGTGTGATGGTTTTTCAGGCTATTTTCACTTGAAGATTTATCTTAAAGAGCAAAGGAAGACAACTTTCATTACAGGATGGGGTTGTTATTGCTACACGGTATTGCCATTTGGTTAACAAATGGACCATCCTTCTATCAAGAGAGAGAAAATTGGGTATTGGCACCATTCATTGGTAGTTGTGTTAAAGATTTTATGGATGTAGGACTGAACACCATGAGAAGCTGCAGATGGTATTGGTTCGATATGATGAGTGTTGAGGACAACTAAATCCAAAGAAATGTCATCTAGCACAACCAAGGGTGAAGTTATTGGGCCATATGGTGTCAGAAAAATGGCATTGAGGCTGATCTAGAAAAGGTTAAGTCTATTATTCTTCTTCCATCACCTAATAGTACAAAGTAATTGGTAACCTTTATACACAAAGTGAAGTACATGGCATGGTTTATTCCATTGTCTTCACAGCTCCTTTATCCATTACAACAAGTGGCAAAGCATGATCCATTGCAATGGGATGACAAGTGTGAAGAAGTGTTTCAAGAGGTGAAAGAGGTGTTAGGGGGGTTGTCAGCTATGCAGGCTCCTAATTGGAAGAAAGTGTTTTATGTAAATCCATCAGTAGGGGATGATGCCATTGGATCCATGCTATTGCAAAAGGGGAATGGAAGCTATTATATGAGGCCAGTGTATTATGCAAGCCAAGTGAAGTTGGTAGCAGAAAGAAAATTGTTGCAAGTAGATCTAGTGATGGCCAGTGTAATATTTGCTTGTGGACGATTTCATTATTACTTGCTACCACAACCTTTTGTTTTCTTAATGAGTTACGCCTTTTTTCCACAGTTAATCAATGGCACTAACATGTCAACTGTGGTCAAGAAATGGGTAATTGAGTTGCAAGATTTTGAGTTCTCTTTTTTAGTGGAAGACAGTACAAGAGCTACCCTAGCTGATTTGTTGACTTACAAGGAGAATCCCCTTCTTGTTAAGGAAGAGGTGGTGAGAAGGGTAGTTGAAGAAGTGCCACAGATCAACAATTCACATGTGTTGTTCTTTGATGGTTCATATAGAAAGAGCCATGATGTGGCTTCAGGGGTATAGCACTTTACGATTCAGAGGGGAAGCTAGTATGCAAGAGAGGGTTCAAATTTGATGCGCATAGTAACAATGAGGCTGAATATGCTACGTTGGCAACCGGATTACACATTCTTTTGAAGCATGGGATTAGAAGGTTGAGCATAAAAGGTGGTGCCTTGTTAGTTGTGAATCAAGTGTTGTGTGTGTAGAAGAGAAAGAACACCTCATTGAAGCCAAAATGTGTTTCAAAATTAAAGGCCTGTTAAAAAAGTTCGAAGCATGGAGCATCAGACATATTGAACATGCTCTAAATGGAGAGGAACATCAAGCAGCTCAAAGCATGATTGGAGAGCTATTTGTGTTAAGGACCAATTTACCTCTTTATCATGGCTGGAAAGTTTGGCTCTAGAAGAGGAGTTTTTGCTAACAAGAATCATTCTGAAGGACATTCAGAAGTCTAAGAAGTATGTTTTTGTGCGTAGAGCATCCAAGTACAAATTTATTGGTGATGTCCTATACATGAAAGGGGATGATATCGTGCTAAGACATGTACCTTGGTAGGAGGAGCTTTATAGAGTGTTGGAAGAGAATCATGAAGGCGCATGTGGTGGACATTTTGCTCTAAAGATCACCTTGAATAAGATCTTGCAAGAGGGGTATGTATGGCCTAGTTTGCACAAGGATGTTCACCATTGGTGTAGGTCTTGCTTTACGTGTCAAGCATTTGGGAAGATATTGTTGAAGCAAGAGCTATGAAAAACCATTATGGTGTTTGATGTGTTTGAAAAGTGGGGGTTGATGCAATAGGCCCGTTACCTATCACAAGCAAGGGCAAAAGCTATATTTTGACTGTAGTGGACTATCTCTTGAGATGGGCAGAGGCTATAGAAGTAAATCAAATCAGTGCAAAGGATGTGGCAAAATTTGTGTACGATGAAATATGTTGTAAGTTTGGGGTGCCACTAGAGCTACTTTCGGACAAGGGGCCAGGATTTAGAGCTAAACAGTTATACTTTTTATGCACGGAGATGAAGATTAGGCACTAGCATACCACTCATTCTTATCCACAATATAATGGCTTAAATGAAAGATCCCTTTGTCGGAATATTCCTTTTCGCTGGAATATTATGGCCGGGCGGCGGCCGGAAAGTAGTCGAAAAACAACCGGTCGGTTGGCCAGTGGCCAGTGGCTAGCTATCGGAAGTCAATGGCCAGTGGCCAAATTCAAAAGCGGACTTGTCTTCTCAAGGGCGGCCACACATGGGCGAAAGGGTCCGATTTGGACTTATCTACACAAGGGTGGCTACACATGGCTGCCTCTCATGAGAGAGGACAACCCTTTTGGCCTATAAAAGGAAGCCATTTCTACACACATTTCATAGTGTGAAGTTGATGCAACAAGGTGGGTGTGAGGTAGTGAGAGTGAAGCAAGGCGGGAGCTCTATTAAGGGTATAATCCCTTTGTAAACTACTTCTTGTTTTGAAGTACTAAAGCCATTGAGTGGCTGCTTTCCCATGGATGTAGCCCACATTGGGTGAACCACGTATATTGTGTGTACTCTCTCTCTCTCTCTCTCTCTCTCTCTCTCTCTCTCTCTCTACTCTATAATCTCTTGTGTGTGAAATCTATCTCTCTCCATTAAGTAATCTTCTCAAATATCTATTTAGCTACGTCTTATTTCCTAACAAAAAGTGCCATAGAATACTAAGAAATAATTGAAAAGAACTTTTACGTGAAAAAAGGTATCCCGGAGAAAATGTGTGTGTGTGTGTGTGTGTGTGTGTGTGTGAGAGAGAGAGAGAGAGAGAGAGAGAGAGAGAGAGAGAGAGAGAGAGAGAGAGAGAGAGAGAGAGAGAGAGAGAGAGAAAGAGAGAGAGAGAGAGAGAGAGAGAGAGAGAGAGAGAGTTTATATTTGACATCCTTTCTTTAAAGAGCCATATATTGAAACTTGACACAAGACAATTGGAAGGCGTATACCTGCCACTGGAATTGGAGCTGATCTCTTTAGATAGCTGATTCTAGCCAACATATAGTCACTGAAATCGTTCAAGATCAGAAGAAGAACATCATCCTCTAGATGCATCCTAGTTATAGCAACTTGCTGATGTCTTAGTCTCTTGTTCAGAGTGATGAGTTGTAATGATTGTTGCTCATCACCTTCTAGAGCCTCAATCACAGCTTTACCTTTCCCTTTCTCATCCAAAATGTGTTGTGACTAGTGTACTGGTGAATTCCCAGTGTTGTTGGGTTGTTGATCTCCCACCTAATGATCACCCAATTGCTGACCCCTATACTGGTTTGGCTAATTTGTATTGGGCTGATTTCCCCCTATGGCCCCTGCTCCACCAGCACCAGATCCTTAAGGTGGGCATGGAGAAAAGCCATCATCATCATGCCTTTCTACTGGTTCATCCTCCTTCTCTTCCTCCTCTATTGCTTTATCATCATCCTCATTGAGGTTATTCTGTTGTTCATTATAGTCCAGGATAGCTTGATTTGCCAAAGCACTGTTGTATTCAAAAAGTTTATCCTGCAAATCACTGTGCATTATTTCCATGACCCTTAGATTATCTATATTGAAACAACATTTCCCTCTAGATTCAGTATCTCAACCAAATCATTATAGATGTATCTTTCAGTTAAAGTGGATTTCAATGCAGTGTGGCTGGTCAGCAATGAGTTGAAACCAACTCTCTTCATTTGCAACAAGGTTCTAAATCTGTCAGCAACTCTCTCAGCCAATACCTTTTCTTCTTTAAGCATCATTATCTCAAACTCCATCTTTTCATTCGGAATGGTCCTAGATGATTAATTTTCAAGAACACTGTGCTGCAAGGACTGTGATCCTCTCCTGCTCCAACTTCTCAACTTGCTACTCGGTCTCCCTCAGTTTGGCCTTTAACTTGGTCAATTCATCATTAGGCAGTGAGGCATCCAACATTTGTCATATAGCATTAACAATTGTGTTCTAGGATGACTGAATAAGTACTGAACAACCATCATTCACCGTTGCTGAGTCACAGACAAGTGGCTCATAAACTGTGACAGAAGCCATATATGGTAGTGTTGCATAATCAGGTTTGCGCAGGAGTAGGCGTCCTTTGAGATGATAAGTCTGTGGCTGTTGTAACTCGTCAAAGCCATTTCATTGTAAGGGATGGAAACTTTACCAATTGGACTCGAAGGTGTTGGTCCTTTTCCCTTATCAGTCTGACCCACCGGCTGCTTAGCATTGGTCCTATCTGACTGGTCTTTTTTTGCACTGGTGTCTGCTTATCTTTGCCCTGCTTGCTAGCTGGTTCCACCAGTGGTCTGGACGAGAGGATGGTCTGGCTGGTCAGCTGAAGTCTCGTCTGCTGGAGTCTTTTCAACAGATACTGTTTTGACTTGACTTTCTAGCTGCTTAAGGAGAGCACTGCTTTTGGCCAGTTTAGCTTTTTATCTTTTTGAACTACCAGCTTCCTCTTGCGTGGCTTTTCTCTTTTGTCCAGTGAGAGATGACTGGTTATCTGGGGCTTCTTCATCTGATGATAAATCCACATTTTTAGTTACTGGAAAGAGATTCTGGCTCTAAGCCATCCTTACCTGGTTATGAGCGTCCGGAGGAATTGCCCAGTAAAGGAACTGCCAAATATACCAAGCTTTGAAAACAGTTTGGGACTTCAACTTAGCAGTCTGTTGAAGCACATTATGTGACATAATCTGACATAGATTTATTGAAACTATGTCATCCAATATTTTTGCCAGTAGCACAGCAAACAGTTTCTTTGACACATAAGTCGGGTTGTTTTTGAGACTCGCAGCTTCATCCACAAAGCGATAAGCAGCGGGAATGTCCAGACCCAGTACTGAAACCCCTTGCACACTGGCTTTACGTTTCTTCTTGGCAACATCATCTTCTTTTAGAGTTGCACTAATCTGTTATGTTGTTGCCACACATGGCTTTGGCTCATTTGGCGACCTGAATGCAAAAGTAATATTTTCCGGTGTTACCCACACTTTCCTACCATATATCATAGCAATTCCTTTATCAACATTGAAGGAATCAAGAACTTGTCTAATGATAGCTGTGTCAAAATCAATTCCTGTGGCTTGCACAACCATAAGCAAATCCCACAGTTGGAGTAACTCCTCGGCTTGCTCAGTAAACACATACCGTTGTATTTTACTGTGAGGGATAAGTGGAAGAGAGGCTTTTGTAGTAGCAATAAGTGCTTGGGTTTCCTCTATATTTTTTGCATCTTCTCCGATATTTTCTTCCTAACCATACACCGTGACGACGATGAATCAGTATAAGAAGAAGAAGTGGACTTACTTGAATCTTCAAACCCATATCCTGGTGTGGCTGGTAAAGATAGACAACAATCAAAAGTTTCCTCAGACGAAGAAGTTTGTGGTTGCAGTGATGAAGCTTCAGCGCTTGGCGATGGCAAATGGTTAACAATAGGCAGACGTCACACAAGAGATTTACGAGGAAAAATTCCTACTCGCCTTACTATTATATACGTTCATGTCATAAAAGCTCCACTACTTACCATTCCTAGAGTCCTGTGCACTACAATTGACATGACACACATGCACTGGCTAATACTCTCCATCTTCTTTGAAATGATTACTACTGATAGTTCGACTGACCCTTTTTTCCATAAAAACTGCTATTGGTTTTGATACGTTACTGATTCTGGTACTGACATGGTTTTGTCGTACTGAGACTTTTTTGACCTATTGACTGGCTCTGGAATTGGCTGTACATGAAAAAGGCTTAAAATAGCTAATTCTGGAAATTCTTGGTCTTCAGTTCCCAGACTACCAGTACCCTTATCACTGGAAGTCTCTTTGTCTTCTGAATAATAGAGCTTGATTTTGGTCCCATTATATACCCCTGGCAACAGTAATCCAGATAAATCTTTCAATCTTACTGTGCCATTGGAGAACACCGAATCAACTTCATATGGACCTACCCAAGCTATCTTTAAGTTCGGTTTCTTAGGGCCTAGTTTTGATTGATATAGCAGAACCAAATCTCCTTTCTGAAACTTCCTGACTTTGATTCGTCTATCATGCCAGTGTTTCCTTCTTTGCTGAACAATTTCCTGTTCTAGCATAGCCGTACTGGTCTGGCATCTAGTTTCAATGGTATTTGATGTTGACATACCTCTGGATATACTCCTTTAAGATCAGTATGCTCCCATGTGAACACATTCTTGTACTACTGGAACATATGTTTGGCCTTCTCTTTCATCTTAGAATTCAGATGTTTGTTGACCTTGACCAATCTAGTATTTTCCTTAGAAACTAAATTCCATTCCTCTATTTCCTGATCATCTGGAAGTAACCCAGTTAGGCTCTCCGCTCTTTCTCTTGGTTGACTCCTCAGCGTAATCCCAAGATGGTCCCCTGAGCTCTGAACTGCTATTCTGATTTTCAGTAACTTCTTCACAATGTGTTTGTTCAGAATCCACTGGTGCATTGGAATAAACTGGTTCTTCTCGCCTTCCAGTCAGTTGAACTGGCCGTTCTCCAAAATTTTGCTCAGTGACAAGATTTGGAGCTCTTCTATAAGTGGTGCCAAATAGATGTCCTTGTTCTTTGCTTTTTACTTTCCTGGGATGATCAATGACAATAGCATATGTTCCTTCTTGATAGCTAGCCATGGTGGAAGATTATAATTAACCAGACAAATAGGCCACGTGCTCTATGACGAACTTTGTAATCCGAATGGGTTTACTCCGTCCATTGCCATACCAGAATGGGTACATCAAGGCTCGTTCTTTGTGCACGTATGTCGCACGTGTCAATGCAAGAAACTTGCCGATACACCGTGTGCGAGCCACAAATGGCTGCAAGCACAAAACAAGCCTAAACTAGTAAGCTCAAAGAAGGCGATGGTGTGTCACTCACCGCTCTACACTTGCTTAGTGGAGGATTCCTCGCCGCGAAGAAGAAGGAGACGCCGCTACGCCTCACTCAACCGCTTCACCGCCATCATGCCTTCGTAATGCTCGATCGCACTCTCTCTCTCTCTCTCTCTCTCTCTCTCTCTCTCTCTCTCTCTCTCTCTCTCTCTCTCTCTCTCACACACACACACACACACACACACACACACACACACACACACACACACACACACAAGGAGATGAAGAAGAAGAAGATGGAGATGGAGATGGAGCAAGAGCACTCTTCTATTGCACAAATGAGAGAATGACTGGATTTTAGGTTTAGTTGAATTTTATATGAGCTCACCCCATTCACACTTTGGCGCCCATGCTTAGCCAACTAATCCCTTGAATGTTCTAGTTACAGTGCGCCTCTCATCGGCGATCACTCTTACCCTTTTCCTATTGGACCGACAAGCCCGATACCTGACTCTACCAAATAAATAATACAATGTCCGCCGTAGGTTACAATGTCCGTCGTAGGTGATAGGGTGTCCGTGAGCCGTGAGGGTTAACATGCCCCCCTTCCTGATGTAGATTCCGTCCTCGGAAGCTATTGAGTTGAAGCTCGTTCGTCGAGGTGGAAGAGCATTTGAGATGAATGTCCTTAGCCTTCTTCAGTCTCGCTGCAAAATCAAACAACATTGGCACAGTAATTGCATTCTCATAAGCGATTAAAAAGAATATGCAGTTTTAGGCAGACAAATTGATTGGTAACAGAATTTTAAACAATTTGTCAGAAATACACATTAAATTGCAATATAATCAAATGCATAAATAGATGTAAAAGTAAAAAATTAAACAAGTCTGGGGTCGCTAATTTAACGGTCGAAAGGCACTAGAGATCGACTATTAATACCATGGGTAAGCTTCTTAATTTTCTCTGGTCAATTAAGTTGTTTAATCGCGAGAGCCAAGTATTTCATGTGCGAGGGCTGACTAGAGGCTATACCTAGAAGACCTGTAGTTAAGCTACGATAAAAGGAATTTCTCATGAAATCATCACCTGACTGATTACCTTTTCTTTGACCCCCCAAATTCTTTTCACAGTGATTCAATTTTGATGTGTGTGCTTATTTTGTATGCCTTGGGTTTTTTGCTTTTCAAGGAAAAGCGCCCACACTGGGAACCTCTAGGGCTCTAGTACCATAGGCGATACATGTGAGTGAAGTACCCAATCAAGCTGAGATTTCTCTTTCAGCTTAAGATTTTACATTGTGGCACTTTGATTTTTTGTTTGTTCTTTTTCAGCATTTTAATTTTGTAACTTTGGGGGGTCATATAACACTGATACACCTCCCGAGGTTCATCACACAAGTAAACTCCCTTTATAATACTTAAGCTAAAGGTCAATAGGGTCAAGCCCACTAGAAAGCCCTAGTACATTTCACACAATGCTGCCTAAATCGAATTAAGAACCTAAGTAACCATTGATTATTAGGAAGGAATTCCCCATGGTATTAAGAGAAGATCTCTAACACCTAGCTTGGTCAAACTAGCTTAGCCGGACTGCTTGATTTTTAAACCTAGACAAGTGATTATGACAAAAAATTACATTGAATTTAATGTTTGATACTAAACAAAGGCACTGAAGATTATGCTACCAATCACAATCAAAGCAAACAAACATGGATGCAAAAAAGATAAGCAGCCATGCTAATGGACAAGAAGCACCTGTTTGTGTCGATGATCGCACTTGATTTGAAGTGTGAATGAGAGAAAGATCCCATGAAGGTCCAAATCCTAACAACAGCAACACGTTCCTGTACACACTAAGAAACACAAAGAATACCTCTAGGAGTCACATCAGTGGGAAAAAAGAAACTTTGCTAATCACTCAACTCTAAAACAGAACTCCCATTGTACTAATCTTACCTACCCTCCATCACTCGAGTGATGAGGATCAAAGGTGTTTAAGACATAGGTTTCTGTTTTAGTGTACCGGATGTGAATGTGTAGGTCTCGGTCAATGTTTTGACTTTTATTGTGCATCCTCGTTTGCTAATTGCTCTTGCTCTTTATTATTTTTGTTTTTTGTGCGTATAAGGCTTTATATGTATATTCCCTAAGATTGGGAGATTAAGAGGTCAGGGAGGAAGGTTGAGAGGGGAGTGAGTGAATGATGACTGTCAGCAAACACTCCCCCCTTCCTTGGGTAGATCATACCGTTTGAAATGTGCTCGTCACCCTTTGAAACCAATTATTCCAGTCGATAATAGGTGAGGATTTTTGCCAGTAGTTTTCTCTTACCTTAGGTGCCTCGTCAAGTTGCAAGGGTGGTAAGGTACTCTGCCAGGATCGAACTTGAAGTGGTTCATTAAGTGATTCTTGAACACTAGGAGGTGTGGATTCTTTTGTAACTTTATGGAGGTCCACTATTGTAGGTGGAGGTTGTGGAGATGCTTTTACCTCTATGGATGCATTACATGAGGAGCTAGAAGATTCATGGGACTCCCCCCTTCCTGAGCTAGGTGGAACAAATCATTCTTTCTTCGGTACCCAAACTAGCTCTGGAACGGGTGTGTAGCATTCCATGATTTTTTCCTTTCCGCGATCTTCAATTCGTTTTGGAGCCACAGGATTGAGCTCACATGGGCCCGGTGACAAGTAAGAGCACAATTTACTTTTTGGTACCCAGATTTGATCATTTCCTTCATAGTAGCCTTGGGCTTCCAATAGTTTTTTAGGAATCCAACGCAATGTTTCTTTACATTTCTTGGGGCGAATGGGACGTCTCTTACCAGGCTCTTGTCTTTTAGCACTGGCTATGGTCGCTAAAGAAGCTTTAGGGACCCACTTGTATGTTTTCTTTGTTACATGAGGATGAGTCTTGTCAAAAGATATATGCATTGCTTGTAGCATATTTAAGGGTACGAGTGGTGGAATTTCATCCCCCTCAGGTGTTACCTAGGCCGTCCCCCTATTTCCCCAAGTGTCTATGGTTGCTGCTAGGTGGACCAATCCACATTGTCCGACTCAGTCATCCTAGGTAGTACATCCATATAAGGAGAATACTCCCCAACATCAGTGTCCGCTTTACACATGTAACAATACTGCAATGGGGCCGAGTGAATTGTGGTGTCAGATCTATGATCAATTATAAACCTGTTTCCTAGAGGATGTGCTCGACCCGTCACAAGATCCACTCGAATGAAAGAATCTTGGAACTGCAAGTAGACATGGTTTTTAGACTAGTCATGCACCATTTTTACTTCCCTCATGAAAGGACGTCCTAAGATCATCTCTGATGCCATAGTGTGTTTGGAGAAATCCATAACAATAAAGGTAATCCTTATTTTATGTCCAAAGACCTTGATCTTGAGATCTTTTAGCATCCCAATAGGTTTAAAAATAGACCCATTGGCCATCTTCACTACTATGGTTGTGGTCGCAAGGTGAGGTCTTCCCATAGTTTCCCAGCAATTTTTCGTCACAATGCTAACCCCAGGGCCACCATCAAGGATTCCCTTCACAGTTAATCCCTTAGTAGTGATTGGTATACTTGCATTGGATTCATCACCCTCAAACTATTGTCCCAACTTTTTAACAGGTATTTCTATAACAAGGTTCTCATCTAGGTTGGATTGTGGATCTAAGTGTTCCTCCTCTATTGGCATCTCCCGAGCTCCATCCATCTGTGAAAATTGTGGTAGCCCAAACTTCAGTTCTCCATTGAGGAATGCTCGAAGAGCTGAGACTAGCTCGGGGTCTTTATATAGTTTGGACATGATGGTGGTTCCAACTTCTGAAGACATGAAATCCATCAATTTGGCAATGTTTAACGGCACCTTTTGGCCTTGAGTCTCTTGACATGGGGAAGATGGGATCTCCATTTCTTCGATAGGATTAGGTAGTCCCTTTGTAAACATTCTTTCCATCAAAAGAAGTGAGTACGCCCACTTTCCCATGACTTTAAGTCACTTTCTTCTTGGATGACACTAGGTATGTCCAAGGGTCTATGGACTTGGTGAGGTTGTTGTTGTGTAGGGAACACGGTGTCTGTAATCTGGATCTTCCTAGGTGCTGGTTCTAGATCCCTTTGGGTATCTTCTATCAAACTCCTTAATTGCTTGACTCGCTCAATCTCCTCTGTAGGGTTTGGGTAAGTTCCTATCTTCTTTTTGGATCCTGGACATTGTGGCTCATGAAGATCTTCCTTGTTGGTTTCTATGTTAGTGGTCGTTTTGGTCTCCATGGTTTCACCTGAATCCAAATCTTCTTCAGCGTCGTTCATATATACGGGGTCATCACTAGTCCCTATGTTGGTCTTTGAACTGGGGTCTGACTTCGCTGCTTTTTGCGATCTCTTTCTTTGTGTTTTCTTCTTTTTCTTCGATTGGGCAATTGATGCCATGTCTCTTTCCTCAAGAATATAATTTTGTTTCTGGAGCATCGATCGTGTGAGTACGTTTATTGGTACCACGGGTGTACTTGGTGATGGCTCCTCGGTAACTTCAATCAAGTTTAATGGCGTGATCTCCTGTGCATTTAGATTATTTGGACATTGGGCAATCAAGTGATCTATGCCATATCGATTACACATGAGTATCGGAATTGTAGACGTGCTCGCTTGATTGGTTTGCATTAGTGTGGCATTCTTTTGTAGCCTAATATGACACTCGGCTACACGATGTGGATCTCCACGCAAGAGCAGCTACTTGATATACAGGTTTGAGTTGTCCCCAATAGTCCTCCATGTAGTATTGTGGACTTTCTTTAAGCACATCCATCCCATAGGCCATATTAGGATCTATATCTTCCTCATAGCCTTCCAAACAAGAAATAAATGACTCACAACCCACTTGATTCGTAGAAGTGATTCTTGGATGTGGTGGTTGCGGTGCTAGAAATGGAGGTGGTAAGGGTGTTGTTTGAAAAACATTTTGGGCCCTAGGGACCATGTGTTGTGCTGTTTGTTCCAGAGGTGGGGCCGACATCAATGCAGGCACTCGAGGTGTGTCTGTCCATGCTAAGGTTGGTCTATTGGCCATCGCGCGCTTTAAATACTATGCAATCCTTAGCTTGATGACCATACCTTCCACATGCATTGCAGTTCCCTTTGAATTTTACTCTAAAAGTAGGGCATTCACTGGTACTATGCGGTCCATAGCATACTGAGCACCATTGTTGCTCCCTTCTTGGATACATATGATTGTTTTGCGGAGCACGATTGTCTCTAAGAATCTCTTGAATAGTCTTGGTGAGATCTGCTAAAGTCATCTCAAATATCTTTGGCTCCTTAGCAATAGGCTTTAGGGTTATTTGCTGATGCCCTGATGCTTGCGAGCTAATAGATTTCGTCTCAACAGACACTCTTTCTCCTTGAATCATTAAATTATCCTCCAATTGGATCGCATTGGTGGTGACTGCTTCCCAAGTGGTGATACCTCTAATGACTAGGCCATTGTAGATATCCTCGTGCTGTAATCCCTAATGAATCTATCAAGCAATTGGTTATTGTTGAAGTGCTCATTTGGATTACAACGAGAATTCAAATGCTTCAAGTGACTTATAAAGTCTCTCACCGACTCTCCTTCCTCTCGTTGGGCTTTCTGAAGCTGAGAGGCTACACCCCAAAGCACTCCCTCTCATATGTATTCTTTTAAGAACAGTCTCCTAAGAGTAGGGAACATCGTTTTTTCTTCCACCCTTAGGGTTCTATACCAATCCCCAGCCTTTCCACTTAAGGTTAGGCTTAAAGCATTGCTCTTATGTAGGTCATTGTGTTCTCCTAGAGAATTGCATATTTGTTCAAACACTTCGATATGCTTTCTCACATCGCCGTCTCCACTAAATTTTTGAGTGAGCTTGGTTATTTGTATTGCCTTACTTCTAGGCTCTCTATCAGGCGTGTTACGCATATTCTCAGCAATAGATCGACCAATAGCTTGAGCAAATGTTGCCAAGTCACCTAAATGAGCAGGCACCGTGGGTGAAGGCGCTCTAGAGACTACATGTGGAGTAGGTATTGGCATTGGGCTTGGCGCATAGGAAGCCCTTGGGTTCCACGTTGGGTACGATGTTGTGCCATGTGGTGGTCCATAGCTCATATGGGTGGCCTTAGGCATAGCAGACATCGGATGTGACATGCTAATGCTAGCCCGTATAGTCCCATGCAAATAATAACTTGTGTATTGTGGTTATGGAGCATAGGTAGTTGAAACAATGGGAGGGGTAGGGACTACATGAGTGCGATGACCCATAGCTGCATACGATTGGTACACACTTGTAGGTACTGTTGCAGGCATTGAGCTACCATGTAGTGGTTCTTTACTAACAAATGACGTCCATGGTGTGTTTCTCGGCATGCCCATCATTGGGGTAGGAATGGTAGCCATGGTGTCATCAAGGGAAAGATGAGCTAGACTTGGAAAGGTGAAGCTATCACGTGTGGGCTCAGATTGCATTGAGAACCCTAGAGAAACAACATATGGGGGATCCATCGGACTTACCGAGGGAGTTTCCATTTGCGATAAGGTTGGTTGTTTAGCCTTCCCTGTATCCAAGAATCTCATGAGACCCGTTGAAGGCATGTTGATCCCCTTGTTCTGTCTCTCTAACTCAATGACCCTATGGATGACCTCACAAACTCTTTGTTGTTGATCCTCTACACTAGTAGCACCCATTGTGGATTGTAGGACATCTAACCAACCCACATGATAGGTGTGACCTATGTATAGGTAGGTCAGAGTCTCTGTTTGTAATTCGTACTCCCAGTTCTCATTTAAGAACACTCCATCTAGGATTGAGGTGCTAGGGGTGTCCTTTGAGCTAGATGCAATGTTGCTTTCTAGGGGTTGGCCCTTAGCATTTGCTAAATCAGGAGCACTTGATTGCTCTCTTAGAAAAAATATTGACATAGGATCTTTCTCTTTTAACTCTCTTCGTTGCTCCGCCTTGCGTAAGCTCTCTACTTCCTTTTCCCTCGCTCCAAGGATATATCGCTCAACCTCTTGCACTTCGGCAAGGCTTCTACCATCGGGTAATATGACCTTGGAGGGAAATAACTTTGAAGAGTTAGGAGGTGCAGTGAATGAAGTATTCACGTGCACATTCTCTAACGGTATAGGGTCTACGTTGGTCACGAATGGAGAATTTACTTCCCCACCCCCCTCATTTTACATCATTAGCTCCATGTTCGAAGCGAGTGGCTCTACTAAAGGTTTCCTTTAGGCGGCTAAGCACACTCGGCCCGGACCGAGGACCCATGGCATGCATGTCTTGGCTCGAGCTATCGGGATTAGGCATTGGGAAACCCTGCATGACGTCGTAGTCTGAGGAAGAGTCACTAGCCGCTATATTCGGGTCTTGGTTTGTACTACCTTCGGTCCCCGCCGAGGGTCCAGAACATAAAGTAGGTGGATATTGAGAACTTGCGTAAGTCGAAATTCTCTCTAGTTGCTCTGTCTCTAGCACACGACCAGAGCGCAGATGCATGTGCCTTTGGCGTCGGCGATTAACCTCGAAGGTTAACTGCTTACCTTTTTAAGCGCCCATTTTCACTCGTGTTTTTTACGTTTTTAATGTCTTTTTTTTAATGTTTGATTTTTTTTATTAAAGTGTGTGATAGCTCAAAGTGAGCGTATCACTTCGAGGATCATTGTGTGCTTTACAACACAATTTTCGGGCATCTGACGTTCTGTTGGTCCTTAAAAAATCGATTTTTAGCTACGTGTGAAGCTAAAATTCGTTCTTTTTTAAAAAAGGAACTGAGGCCTAGGCCTGAGTGTGAGCTTGGTCTTGGGTCTGGGAGATATTCCCGATCCCGGTCCTACCTTTAAATTATTATTTAAAAAATAAAGGATAAGGTCGTTGCGGCCTGCGCGAGAGCACACACACACTCCATCTACCTACTTCTAACTCATACACCTACTCTTACACACTAACACACTCTATTAACTCTCACTAATCTACTTCCTACTTACCATACACAGAAAACTAACTACCTTAATACACAGAGAATAAACACAGTACCTTTGAAATCTCTATTAACAAAGAAAACTAACTATCTTAATACACAGAGAATAAACACAGTACCTTTGAAAACTCCATTAACAAGAAAAAAACACAGTATAACACCAAATCCCTCTTCTCAACACACACACACTCTTTCCCTACTTTTCCTATAATTGAAATTGCACCACGGAGAAGCACAGAGTGCTACTCGAGCTTAATGCACGGCATTGCCCGGCAACGGCGCCAAAAATGTGTGCGTATGTTGCACGTGTCAATGCAAGGAACTTTCCGATACACCGTGTGCGAGCCACAAATGGCTCCAAGCACACAACAAGCCTAAACTAGTAAGCTCAAAGAAGGTAATGGTGTGTCACTCACCGCTCTACGCTTGCTTCGTGGAGGATTCCTCGCCGCGAAGAAGAAGGAGACGCCACTACACCGCGCTCAACCGCTCAAACACACACACACACACACACACACACACACACACACACTCCCAAGCTCTCCCGAAAGGGAAGAATGGACACATGGCAGACTCCTAGGCTAGTTGCCCCCAATTTCCCCTCAAAACCTATTGGATGGCCATAGAGGTGGGCCAATGAGAGTTAGGCTAGAGTAAAACTATTCTAATCAATTTAAAAATTCTTGATAAATGAACCAATAGAAATTAAGCTCCCTAGAAGACTATAGGATAGTCTACCAAGGGTCCAATGAGCATCCAACATCCCAATGGCTTGCCTGATTCTTATTGGCCTGAAGACTAAAAGGTCTAATGAGAGTTTAAATGAATTATTTAATTACCTAAAGCTCTCACAAAAGGGGAAAGTGGGACACATGTCACAAGGTTATTAATTATGCTTCTAAATTGTGATAGGCTAAGCTTTGCAGGAGCCAATGGGAGTCCAGCATGAGTAAATAGCAAGAGGGGTTGACCAAGAAGAGAGAGAGGGTTGCATTTTAGTCTAACACATTGCCACAACTCATGTGTGGAAGAAGAACTCCATCTCCTTCTTCAAGCATTGGGAAGTTGAGGCCTACACCAACAACTCTTGGATATGGAATGTAAATCCAACCAAGAGTTAAGCTTCAATGCCATGCTCATCTCCTCTATCCTGCCAATTACTAAGCTAAGCTGTGCTATTAGAGTGATTATGTGAGGAGAATACTTCTTTCTCGTAAGATACATCTTCCTCCTCTCAATCTATCGTCATTCCCTGCTAGCTCTCACCATTTTTGAAGGTGTGTGAGGTATTGGGACTGAGGCTAGGGACACTAGGTGCTTTTTTCAAGCATAATTTGGTGCATGAAGCTTCCATCTTCATTACACCAACAAGTTTTGTCAAGGAACACACTAATTGTATTGTACAAAAGTCTCCTTTGATGGAAGAAGTTATAATACAAAGCCTTTATGGAGGGGGACTGGCTGCATGTAAATCCAATCCTCAACTTTTATGAATTGTTCTATTTCTCTGCTATCTTGGCTCTATTGAACCCTCTCTTCTATTCCTTGTAATTAATAATATTCGATCCACGGGTATAGATGCTTGAGTGCTTATCTTTGAAGGGAAAGAGGAGTAGCAACTAGGGCTTGAAGTGCCAGAGTACAAGTAAAAATTTACACCTAAAATTTGCTAGTATGGCTGACAAGGAAAAAAGAGATTAAAATGAATGTTGATAGCTTTGACTTTTCTAATGAAAGAGCATCTAATGATGTCCCTATGCTTGTAAAATATCTTGTTTCTAGGCTTCAACAAGGCCTCGGCAACCCATCCCTCCAAGGTGAAGTGCTACAGCAATTGCACACCCATGGTATTCTCGAAACTCCCTACCAAGAAGAGAGAGTACCTAGGAAAGCTCTTGGTGAGACTTACAAAAGAGGAATCTCTCCGATAAGGGACGAAGAGGAGGATCCATATGAAGGGCTCAAAAACTTACTACTTGATGACGTATATCCCTCCCAAAGGAGAACCAAGTTTCAATGGTAGAGTCCCCCACCAAAAGAACGAGAAAGAAGTGAAAGCATGATAGGTTAACATGAAAATTCAAGAAGAGGTTTCTCATCACAAAAGGATCTCCTCTATGTCATGCTTGGGGAAAGGTAAGAGAACATGATGCTTTCATTCATGTGGGAGGTATGGTCATCAAGATAAGGATTGCATAGTATTTAAGCGTGCGATGGCCAATAGACCAACCTTAGCATGGACAGACACACCTCGAGTGCCTGCCTTGATGCCGATCCCACCTCTTGAACAAACAACACAACACATGGTCCCTAGGGCCCAAAATGTTGTTCAAACAACACCCTTACCACCTCCAGTGCTAGGACCGCAACCACCACATCCGAGAATCACTTCTGTGAATCAAGTGGGTTGTGAGTCATCTATTTCTTGTTTGGAAGGCTATGAGGAAGATATAGATCCTAATATGGCCTATGGGATGGATGTGCTTGAAGAAAGTCCACAATACTACATGGAGGACTATTGGGGACAAGTCAAACCTGTATATCAGGTAGCTGCTCTTGCGGCAAGAGGCCAAAATATCAATTACACCGCTAAGTGACCACCTCTTCAATGCTATGAGTGTGGAGGTCCACATCGTGTATCCGAGTGTCCTATTAGGCTACAAATGAACGCCACACTAATGCAAACCAATCAAGCGAGCACATCTACAATGCTGATACTCATGTGTAATCGATGTGGCATAGATCATTTGATTGCCCAATGTCCAAATAATCCAAATGCACCGAAGATCACGCGATTAAACTTGATTGAAGTTATCAAGGAGCCATCACCAAGTACACCCGTGGTACCAGTAAACGTACTCACACGATCGATGCTCCAAAAACAAAATTATATTCTTGAGGAAAGAGACACGGCATCAATTGCCCAATCTCAGAAAAAGAAGAAAACACGAAGAAAGAGATCGCAAAAAGTAGTGAAGTCAGACCCCAGTTCAAAGACCAACATAGGGACTGGTGATGACCCCGTATATATGAACGACGCTGAAGAAGATTGCGATTCAAGTGAAACCATGGAGACCAAAACGACCACTAACATAGAAACCAACAAGGAAGATCTTCATGAGCCACAATGGCCAGGATCCAAAAAGAAGATAGGAACTTACCCAAACCCTATAGAGGAGATTGAGCAAGTCAAGCAATTAAGGAGTTTGGTAGAAGATACCCAAAAGGATCTAGAACCAGCACCTAGGAAGATCCAGATTACAGACACCGTGTTCCCTATGCAACAACAATCTCACCAAGTCCATAGACCCTTGGACATACCTAGTGTCATCCAAGAAGAAAGTGACTTAAAGTCATGGGAAAGTGGACGTACTCACTTCTTGATGGAAAGAATGTTCACAGACGGACTACCTGATCCTATCGAAGAAATGGAGATCCCATCTTCCCCACGTCAAGGGACTCAAGGCCAAAAGGTGCCATTAAACATTGTCAAATTGATGGATTTCATGTCTTCAGAAGTTAGAACCACCATCATGTCCAAACTATATAAAGACCTTGAGCTAGTCTCAGCTCTTCGAGCCTTCCTCAATGGAGAACGGATGGATGGAGCTCGGGAGATGCCAATAGAGGAGGAACACTTAGATCCACAACCCAACCTAGATGAGAACCTTGTTATAGAAATACTTGTTAACAAATTGGGACAATACTTTGAGGGTGATGAATCTAATGCGACTATACCAATCACTACTAAGGGATTAACTGTGAAGCGAATCCTTTATGGTGGCGATGGGGTTAGCATTGTGACTAAAAATTGCTGGGAAACTATGGGAAGACCTCACCTTGCGACCACAACCATAGTAGTGAAGATGGCCAATGGGTCTATTGTTAAACTTATTGGGATGCTAGAAGATCTCAAGATCAACGTCTTTGGACATAAAATAAAATTTACCTTCATTGTTATGGATTTCTCTAAGCACACTATGGCATCGGAGATGATCTTAGGACGTTCTTTTATGAGGGAAGCAAAAATGGTGCATGACTGGTCTAAAAACCATGTCTACCTGCAGTTCCAAGATTCTATCATTCGAGTGGATCTTGTGACGGGTCGAGCACATCCTCTAGGAAACAGGTTTATAATTGATCATAGATCTGACACCACAGTTCACTCGGCCCCATTGCAGTAAGCTGCCTGTTGTCTGCAAAGGCTCGACCGCCTTGCACTACCTTCGATAAAACTAGTGTTAGTAGTACAAAAATAGTAAGCTGCCTGTTGTCTGCAAAGGCTCGACCGCCTTGCACTACCTTCGATAAAACTAGTGTTAGTAGTACAAATACCTATTGATCTATATATTTATTTAGTTTATATTTTTTGTGAAATATATGGTAAATCCATCGATTAATTATCTATAACTTGATATTTCTATGTATATATACCAACCTGTATATATACATGGACGTCATTGTTCATCTATACACGAACTATCATAACTATCGTAGGTTATTATTTATATCCTATCTCGCTATCCAACAAGACCATACATGGAGTATCATCATTATTATCTCGCTATCCATCAAGATCATACATGCAGTATCGTCATTATTATCATGCACTATGTTTGTAGATCACAAATATCATAAACATCTTACCATAATTGTTATCGTGTGTTAATATCACCCATTAGCTTTGTATATCTCTAAGTTATATCCTATCAAGTGGATATGAGAAACATGCACATTATTTATTTCATAGCTCGTACTTGTTACTGTGGCTCATCATCTCTCTGAGTGTTCCATTATTATAACTCTTCTCCACCCCTTTCTAAATTCTTGTAGCACACTTAGAGCTTCCCTTCAATAGCAGATAGGTAGATAGAATATCAAAAAGTTAGTTCTATAGACAAATAGATACTATAGCTGATATCATCACGTTGGCCTAATTTATAGTTTTTGTAGAAAATACCTCTTGATATATAGGTATTTTAATTATTATCGCACATTATTTATATCATAGCTCGCAGTTATTGTTGTGGCTCATGATCTCTCTAAGTGTTCCATTATTATAACTCTTTTCCACCTCTTTGTAAATTCTTGTAGCACACTTAGAGCTTCCCTTCAATAGAAAACAGGTAGAGATAATAGCAAAAAGTTAGATCTATAGACAAATAGATACTACAGCTAGTTATGTTGATACCTTTGTTGAGATGTAGAGAGAAAGAGAGAGAGAGAGATGGAGAGAGAGATGAGACATTCCTTTCACCCACTAATCTAATGTCAACTTAGTTTAAATGCTTTCAAATACAGTTCATTTATCTCTAAAATTTTATGTTGGTAAGTACCTCTAAATTTTCAATCTGAAGGTGAGAAAACTTACAAGTTACAAAATAAAAAAATACATGGCAAATATCTCTTGATCTACATATTTGTCTAGTTTATAGTATTTTGTGAAATATGTAGGGCAAGTATAGTACTTAATTATCAATAATTTGATATTCTATGTACACATGGAGTTGTATACATGTATGGACACTATCCGTATATACAAGGGGTATCATGATTTTTCTTATAGGTTGATGTGTATATCCTAACTCACTCTCGAACTAGACTCATGATACCACTATTATTATCGAGCACTATTTACATCGTATATCAAAGATAATAAAAACATGTGCTATATTAGAATTCTTAGCTCAGTTCTCGCTCAGTTTTGGCACCAAGATTCCATCTGGTTTAGATGGTTTGGGCATACAAAAGGATGGGAGATGTCCCGGAGGGCTCATTCACAAATTTCATGCGGAGATAATATGGAGAGATGTGTACATATAGGGACACTATTGATCTATACATATATACATGTAGGGACCCCATAGAACTATACAAGGGGTAAAGTATTTGTTGTATGTTAGTGTTTATATCCTATATCACTATTCAACTAAACTAGCGGTGCCTTATTATTATCACATCACATATTAGTTATGTCGTAGCTTGCACCACATGTTCTACATTCTTATTTCTATCTTATCTCACCATGCAACTAGACTAGAGCTATTGTCATGCATTATTTCTATTGTAGTGCACATATATTATAATTATTATGTAGCAAATGCCTCGTGATCTACATACTTGTCTAGTTTATAGCATCTTGTGAAATATATAGGGCAAGTATAATGCTTAATTATCTATAACTTTTAATATTCTATGTGCATGCATGGAACTATCCATCTATACAAGGGGTATGATATTCTTATAGGTTAATGTGTATATCCTAACTCACTACTATTCCCCGCATAGTTATTCCTTTAATGCTCTTCTTTGTGTGTGACCAAGAATGACACTTAGTTATGAGTTCAAATAACTAATAACTAAGCCGCATGTGACCATAGCCTAACTATTAACAGGGATTTCAAAATGACGTGATCACACTATAATTTCAGGCTAATAACAATAGAAATGCAAAATAACAAATATTATGTTAATTGACATTCATCTTTTTTGACCTCCAAGAGACTTGGAGACCGGCTCGAGGCCCACCGGGTAAAGCAATTTACCCGCCAGGCCCGCCGTGGCTATATAAAGGCGACGCCGGTGCTTGTCTTTTTCACAAAAGAGGTACATTGAAAAGTCTTCTTCACCAAACTTTCTGGCAGGTTTCCACATTCTCAAAGCAGTGTAGCAGTAATTTTTTAATCCCTTCCTTATTTTTTTGATGTTTTTTTGAGTTTTTTGCGTTAAAACTTAAAGGTATAAAATTTCTTTTATCAAATCATCGTACGTGGATGCACTAGAATATGGTTGCAATGGCGGCTAGGTGTGTCATTGCAAAAGCGTACGATGATTATGTTTTATATTGCTCCCAGTCATTCATGCTTCGGCACATGGTTGCAATTGCGACTAGGTGTGTTGCTGCTAGAATTGCAGGAGCATCTGTTTGAAAGAAGTCACCGTGCGTGGATGCACTGGCACATGGTTGCAATTGCGACTAGGTGTGTCATTGCAAAAGCGTAGGGTGATTATGTTTTATGTTGCTCCCAGTCATTCATGCTTCGGCACATGGTTGCAATTGCGACAAGGTGTGTTGCTGCTAGAATGACAGGAGCATCTGTTTGAAAGAAGTCACCGTGCGTGGATGCACTGGCACATGGTTGCAATTGCGGCTAGGTGTGTCATTGCAAAAATGCAAGATGACTATGTTTTATGTTGCTTCCCGTCATTCATGCTTCGACACATGGTGCAATTGCGACTAGGTGTGTTGCTGCTAGATTGACGGTAGCATCTAATGCATGAATGTGTGCTCAAATAATTTTATAATGCTTCATATGCTTGAATCTTGAAAGAAGACATCATGCATGGATGCACTGGCACATGGTTGCAATTGCGAGTAGGTGTGTCATTGGAAAAGCGTAGGATGACTATGTTTTATGTTGCTCCCAGTCATTCATGCTTCGGCACATGGTTGCAATTGCAACTAGGTGTGTTGCTGCTAGAATGACAGGGGCATCTATTTGAAAGAAGTCACCGTGCATAGATTCACTGGCACATGGTTGAAATTGCAGCTAGGTGTGTCATTGCAAAAGCGTAGGGTGACTATGTTTTATGTTGCTCCCAGTCATTCATGCTTCGGCACATGGTTGCAATTGCGACTAGGTGTGTTGCTGCTAGAATGACAGGAGCATCTGTTTGAAAGAAGTCACTGTGTGTGGATGCACTGGCACATGGTTGCAATTGCGGCTAGGTGTGTCATTGCAAAAGCGTAGGGTGACTATGTTTTATGTTGCTCCCAGTCATTCATGCTTTGGCACATGGTTGCAATTGCGACTATGTGTGTTGCTGCTAGAATGACAGGAGCATCTGTTTGTAAGTTGTTGTACGGTGAGGCATTGGCACATGGTTGCAATTGGGATTAGGTGTGTCACTGCAAAAGCGTACGAGATCTATTGTCTATACTGCACTTTTTCTTTCACGTAGAATTTAGAAAAGATCCAAATGGAGTGGCACATAGTTATATTTCACAATGTGTTGTTTGCAATAATACCATTGCAGGAAAAATGGATCCTTCTGCTACTTCAATGATAGAGTTCAAAAAGAAAATTAGACAATTGTTGATTACAATCGTCAGTGCACTAGATCCCGACGATATAGCGCAAATTGTTGTAGATGAGTCTAGATTGCAATCATTATACAGTGAGATTGCCCGCAAAATTTTGTTGTTATATCCAGACAAAACAACCGAATCAATAATCTCATTACTGAGCAGTTGGGTGGGCAATTTTCCCAAGGTGGCCTCTGATTTGAAAGAGGAATGCCCTCAAGAAGTAGACAAGGGTAAGCTAGAGCATTGGAACACGAGATGGAGAGCTGAAAAGGAGAGGTCAAGGCGAGCATCCCACATAGACACATAGTTTGGCCTAAGCAAGAAAATGCGAATGGCTATCACCAGAGTTATGGGGAGTAGCCAAGTTGGAGAACCGTTTATTGAGGAGGCTGCCATTGAGGGAACATCGAGTTCTACTGCTTCTGCCAGTCACCTGGAAAGCAGTATATACAATTCTGAATGTAGTATGACTCTGGTCATTCCGAATAAGTCCATTAAAAAGATCAAGAAACTTGGGTCAGGGGCTTATGGCACAGGGTGGCAAGTTCAAATCAAAGGGATCAGTTTCCTTCCTGCAATGAATACTTATTGTGCAAAGGAGTTCAAAGGACAGGCCAAGCATCAGTGGAAAAGCTTTGCATCAGAAAGTGTGGTAGATCTCAACCATAGAGGGATTGTGAGGAGTATTGCCCACTCTGTAACGTTGCCATGGTTTCTGATATTCCCCTACTTCAATGGGGGAACTTTAGGTGATCTTATGGAGACAGTGCCCCTTCCACATGGCTCTTTCACGACGCTTGTAGCGCATCAAGAGGGGAAAGGAAAGATCCCTGAAGACTTTAAATGGGAGCAGCCCTCTGAAGACAAGAAAACACGTATCAAGAGCTTGTGCAATCATGCTCCCTCGTTGATCCATGCCTTGGTGAAGGCATTGCGATTCGCACATGACGAGGGAGTGATCCACAATGATCTCCATCCATGGAACATCATGTTGGACTTTACCAAGGATCTCACTCCCCGTATTGGAATAATTGATTGGGGATTGGCTCTGCGTGTTGGCTTAGAGACACAAAAGACCAACAATACCGATGAAAACTGGCAAAAGCTTCATCCTTGGCGAGCTCCTAAGTTACTAGATGGCAAGAATTTATGCCCATGGACCAAGGCCACAGATGTGTACGCCATAGGATGGGTGATATGCCAATTTTGTAAGTTTTCTCTGACTACTACAGCACAGATTGGTTCAAACATAAGGTTTCAGTGGAGGTACAAGCCACATCTAGGATTGTTGTGGAAGGTTGGGTGAGGAAGAAATCCACAGACAGAAAGACCTTGGCACTTTGGACGAAGAATTAGAAAGATTTGAAGCCCAGCCAGAACGATGCTTACGCCTTCCCTCTGAAATGAGTGTAGCCTTTTTTTTATGGATATTGTTGAGATGTCGAGCTCTACACCTTGAGCTGGCATCCACTACGGGTCTTGGCCGCTTACGGCATTTACTCACTGGCGCGTTAGGTGACCGACACGGAGGATCTCTGCCAGTGATTCTACAGCTGGACTACACTTATAGTGCCAGCCTAGTACGCTTCTAGCGAGTTCACACTTAGTGACCGCATGTACATATGTGCTACTTTTCAGCTTTAGCACTTAGTCATTTTGTACTCTCTTTTCTGAGAAGAAGAAGAAGAAGCTTTCCATCTCTGTGTGCTTTGTGCTTGTCTTGTGTAGCTCTCTTGCATCCTCATTCTTTACATGGTATCAGAGCCTGGTGTAGGCAAGAGAGGCTAAGAGAGCAAGAGCATCACAATCCCTTCATTCGCAATCCACGACCAGATGCCGAAGGCGCCTCGCGCAGCAAAAAAAATTTTAGGAATTTTTCGCACAAGTTTCTGAACAGGTCTCCAAAGTGCAGTATATAGAGATTTACTGTACAAGTACAGTGGTTGTATGTACGCTTGATTGTGGACACTCGTTGAGTGTAGAAAGCGTTACAGGAACCACGATAGCAGGTTCAGCAGATTTGCAGGTTTTTGCAGATTGCAGCTATTTTGTCTTAGTGCTTCAAGATGTCTGACGGTTTCAGTCAGATTGTTACTCAGAAGCTTGAGAAAAATAACTACCCTGCATGGAAGTTCAGAATAACAAATTTCCTAAAAGGAAAAGGTTATTGGGACTATGTAGAAGGAGACAATATAAAGGAACTAGAGATTCCCGAGGCAAATGCTACAGCAGAACAAAGGAAAGCTTTGAGGGACTGGCAACAAGGCCAGAGCAAAGTGATGTATTGGCTTTCTATGAGCATCACAGATGGCATGATGGGCTATCTACAGGATGCTGAAACCCCCGCCATTGCATGGAAAAACTTAGGCAGAGTGTTCGAGGTGAACACCAAGGCCAGGAAGCTTCAACTAAAGTCGGAGCTAAATCAGGTTAAGAGGAACAACCTCTCCATCAATGATTATGCTTTGAAGATCAAGAGTATCATTGAGGCTCTTGGATCTATTAAAGTCTCAGTGGAAGACGATGACATTGTCCGTGCATGCTTGGATGGTCTAGGAGATGAGTATGTACATTTTAGGTCTTCCATGAATACAAGAGACGACATCCCCGTGTTCCAAGATTTGATTTCTATGCTTATTCTTGAGGAGAAGAACCTTGACACATCTTCTTCTCATGGCAGAAATAATTCTGGACAGGCCTTCTATTCTAACTCCAATAGAGGTAGAGGTAGAGGTCGTGGTCGAGGCCCAAGGGGTTGCAGGGGCCAATTTCTGGAAGGTCAATCAAATCAAAACAATACAGGTGGCAGGGGAAACCAGTCTCAAGGCAGGGGGAGTCAAAGAGGTCGTGGTGCAGGATCAAGCAGGCAGCAACATACTCCAGATAGTAGAGAATGTTGGACTTGTGGTGAAAGAGGTCACATGTCACGTGACTGTCCAAAGGGAAAAGCAAGTAGAAAGAGAGAACAGGGCAACTATGCATCTACTAGCAGAGATGCAGATGACAGCAAAAATGAGCGCATGTTTGTTATGCAACATGTAATGAATACAATGACTGCAGAGAATTCCACCCAAGATGATGTTTGGTATGTGGATTCAGGTGCCTCTAATCACATGACGTCTCGTGGAGAGTGGTTTAGAGATATGCGCAAACCAGATGTGTCAGGCTATGTGCAGACAGGAGATGACACAGCTCACCCCATTGCTCATGTAGGGGACATACCTCTAAATACGAAGAGTGGGAAATCAAAGTACTTAGCAGATGTACTTCATGTCCCAAACATTACAAAGAATCTTGTTTCTGTTGGACAAATGGTTGAGCAGGGTTTGCAGGTTCGCTTCAATCCAAATGGCTATTATGTAGAAGATTTCCAGAATGGTTGTAAGCTGATCACAGAGGGCAAATGTGTGGGCAGAATGTTTACGCTGAATGTAGACATGCCTGAGGTAAAAGCTGCATTATTTGCACAGGGCACAAGTGTTGTGGCTGATGTTGACATTTGGCACAAACGCATTGGCCATGTCAATGAGCAGAGATTGCGCAGCATGCAATCAAAACAGATTGTAAAAGGTTTGCCCAAATTCAAGGTGGATGGTATGCATAAAGTGTGTGCAGCATGCCAGTTTGGAAAACAGTCAAAGGGCTCATTTCCACATGAGCGCAATGTATGTAAAAAGCCACTTGAGATGGTGCACACAGATGTTTGGGGTCCAACCGATACTGCAAGTATACATGGTTGCAGGTATTATGTCTCTTTCATTGATGACCATACAAGGAAAGTATGGGTCTACTTCATGCGTAACAAAAGTGAAGTGTTTGGTCACTTTCAAGACTTCAAAGTCATGATTGAGAAGGAGACAGATATGCAAATCAAGACATTGAGGTCAGATGGAGGGGGAGAGTACTTCTCCAATGATTTTTCAGATTTTCTGCGAATGCATGGTATACACAGGCAGTTTACATGCAGATATACTCCACAACAGAATGGGGTCGCAGAAAGGAAAAACAGGCACATTGCAGAGGTTGCACGTGCATTGATGAATGAGAAGAACATGCCTCATCATTTCTGGGCTGAAGCTGTAAATACAGCTGTGTACATTATGAACAGGACACCTACAGCTGCGGTGCATGATGTAACACCTGAGGAAAAGTTTACAGGTACAAAGCCTGATTTGGCACACTTGAAAGTGTTTGGCTGCATAGCTTACGTGCATGTACCAGATGAGTTGCGTAGGAAATTGGATCCTAAAGCAGAGAAATGTATTCTTGTGGGATATTCCCTTGAACAAAAGGGGTACAGGTGCTACAATCCTACTACACGAGAATTACGAGTGAGCAGAGATGTAGTCTTTGATGAGATGAGCAGCTGGTACAGTAATGCACATGGCACTATTGGGGCTGATGTAAAAGATGATGTGGTTGTACAAAATGTGAGGCCACAGTCACAGGTTTTGAGTGGACCACAAGAGTCCTCTTCTCGTGGCTCTGTTGAGAAACCATGGAATGGTAGACTACGTACGCAGGTTACTCCACCAACAGGTACAGGGAATGTATCACGAAAAGGAAAGGAAAAGGTTGATGAACCTCCCTTTATGGTTGATGCATCATCAGGTTTTTCACATGTAGACATGGATTCAGATGGTTCTGAACAAAGTCTTGATGAGGAATTTGGAATTCCGGCTGTCAGGACACCTGGTGTAAGGAAAGTACAAGAAGATGCTAGAGGGCAAAGGAGTGACCCAGGACCGCGCAGATCTAATAGAGTCAAAAATCCAGTTCAAAAATTGACTTATGATGGGTATCTAGCGCATCACCGAGCCTACATGGCTAAGGTGATACAGGATGTGGAGCCCACATGTTTTGAGGATGCAGTTGGAAATGTGCATTGGGATGATGCAATGAATGAAGAGATGGCTGCATTGGAAGCAAATGACACATGGGATTTGGTGCCATTGCCAAGTGGCAAGAAAGCTATTGGCTGTAAATGGGTGTATAAAACCAAGCATAAGGCTGATGGTAACATTGAGCGTCACAAGGCAAGGCTGGTCGCAAAGGGTTATGCACAGACGTATGGCATAGACTATGAGGAGACCTTTGCTCCAGCGGCAAAGATGACGACTGTGAGAGCTGTCATAGCAGTGGCTGCATCTAGAGGATGGATTATGCATCAAATGGATGTAAAGAATGCCTTCTTGAATGGTGAGTTGCAAGAGGAAGTGTATATGGATCAGCCACCTGGTTATGTCGATCCAGGTTACCCAGATTATGTATGCAGACTTCTCAAAGCTTTGTATGGTTTGAAGCAGGGCTCTAGAGCATGGTATGACAGGATTGCCAAGTATCTTGTCAGTATTGGTTTTAGGAGAGCTCATGCTGATCATTCACTCTATGTACGTGAGAGTGATGTGGGGATTGTGGTCATTACCATATATGTAGATGACCTTATTATTGTTGGTGACAATGCTATGGATATTGACCATGTGAAGGGTCTTCTCAAACAGGAGTTTGAAATGAAAGATTTAGGCGAGTTGCGCTACTTTCTTGGCATTGAAGTGATCAGGACTCCAGAGGGTGTATGGCTATCACAGAGATAGTATGCTTTGGACATGTTGTCAAAGTATGGTATGGCTGATTGTAAGCCAATTTCTATTCCCTTGGATGTGAATGCAAAGCTGAGTGCAGAGAAGGGTGATGTTGTTGAGGATGTCAACATGTACAGGAAGATTGTGGGTAGTCTAATCTACTTGACTATCACGAGGCCAGACTTGAGCTACACAGTAGGCTTGGAGAGTCAGTTCATGCAACTTCCGAGGAAGCCACATTTGGATGGAGTACGACGCACACTTAGGTATGTGCAAGGTACTCTTGACTACGCATTGTTCTATGCAGCAGATGCACCATTAGCATTGTATGGGTATACAGATGCAGATTGGGCAGGTAGCATTGTTGATAGGAGATCTACGAGTGGCTTCATGTTCTCTTTTGGGAGTGCTGCTGTTACTTGGAGCAGCAAAAAGAAGCCTACGATTGCTTTATCGAGCACAGAGGCCGAGTACAGAGGTGCAGCAGTTGCGGCGTGCGAGGTAGCTTGGCTACACACATTACTTGAGGACTTGGGAGTGCAGGTGGACCAGCAGATTTTCATCCATTGTGACAACCTCAGCAGCATGCAGTTGGCTAGGAACCCAGTGTTCCATGCCAGGACCAAACACATAGAGGTCCATTACCACTACGTTCGAGTGCGAGTGTTGGCGGGCGACATCGACTTGGTCTACGTCAGCACAGAGGAGCAGATAGCGGATATCTTTACCAAGGCCCTCGGAGCTGAGAAGCTTCGACGTTTCCGGACTATGCTTGGACTCTGCGACATGCAGAGCTCGAGGGGGAGTGTTGAGATGTCGAGCTCTACACCTTGAGCTGGCATCCACTACGGGTCTTGGACGCTTACGGCATTTACTCACTGGCGCGTTAGGTGACCGACACGGAGGATCTCTGCCAGTGATTCTACAGCTGGACTACACTTATAGTGCCAGCCTAGTACGCTTCTAGCGAGTTCACACTTAGTGACCGCATGTACATATGTGCTACTTTTCAGCTTTAGCACTTAGTCATTTTGTACTCTCTTTTCTGAGAAGAAGAAGAAGAAGCTTTCCATCTCTGTGTGCTTTGTGCTTGTCTTGTGTAGCTCTCTTGCATCCTCATTCTTTACAGATATATGATGTACTTTATGAAGCAGGGTTTTCTGAGACTTTTGACTTATAAAAGCACTTTAAACATTGGGTTTTATGTGCCATGGATGATGTATGAGTAATAAAAACACTTTGTTATATCTCAATAGACAACAAATTTTCTATGAGTTTTGTTTTTTCTCTTAAGTTTCAAGCAATAAGCCACGTGGAGTCACTGATTGTCATTCATTGATTTAAAAAATGGTGGTTACTCTTATATCAATTGATTGTCGTAAGATGGTGGTTATTCTAATATCAATTAATTGTCATAAAATGGTGGTTAAAATTATAGCAATTGATTGTCGTAAAATGGTGGTTACTCTTATAGCAATTGATTATCATTAAGTTTGTATGTTGTAACTGAAGTATAGTGTTTAATCAGGATATGGATAATGATAATCAAAGGGCTAAGCCCGCTTTTGAGCGTCTCAGATCCATGTGTCAAAGCAGTGGAGTGAACGACACCGCTCGAATTGCAGCTCGTTGCTCCCAGTGGGCCAACCCATTGGGTACACAATGGAAAGAGGTGAACACTAGGATTGACCAAGAAATGGTCAAATCCATATGGCCAGGCATTGCACATGACAACATCAAGAAAGGCCGACTCAAGCTATCACAATGCATTAATGCAGACATACGAGACAATGGACAGAACATATATCTCGATGTTATGGGTCATCCTATGCATCATATGGATTGTCCATTGTGGTTTGCCAAGATGTTATACATGCATTATGTCTTGGGTGAAGCAGTGGACTTTAGCTCAAGGACACCTCACATGACGGTTGAGGACATTCGCAGTACTGCAATCACCGTCACACGGCAAGAGATGTCATTGGCACTAGAAGGTGCATCAATGGAAGTGCACCAAGTTAAGGAGGAGCTTCAAACTCAACTCAGGCAAGCATCACAAGCTACACAAGGCTCTCATGCAGAAGAAACCCTAAATAGAGACTTGCAAAGGGAGGTGAAGGTGCTATCTCACCATGTAAAAGAGTTAGAGGTGACTATAAAAAAACAAAATGCTGCCACATT
The DNA here is from genome assembly GCF_014529385.1 of Adiantum capillus-veneris. NCBI lineage: Eukaryota > Viridiplantae > Streptophyta > Polypodiopsida > Polypodiales > Pteridaceae > Adiantum > Adiantum capillus-veneris. Next base: position 27,811,570 of record NC_140937.1, on the reverse strand, counting down.
GATTGAGCACCCAACATCTATTGAGGCCCCTCCAGCTTCTGGTGAGCACGGTGATCCTTGCCCCATATGTAGATCATTCTTTCATGAGTGGTGTGGTCACTTCAGCTTGCCATGCGGACATATGTATCATATATCATGCTTGATGCAAAGCATGATGAATAACTTTCATTGTGCTATATGTGAGTATGAGATATCCAAAAAGCTATATGCAATGTTCAAAATGTCTGAAGACTATAATAAGCTTAAAGGTCAGCGTGAACAGAAGAATGAAGATATTCTCACAAATATTTCACTATCACTTGGATAGTTTTTGTAACATTTGAAAACATTTACTAGTTGTCTTGAGAGAATTTATTAGTGAATTGTGAATTGTCTTCACTTCAACTTCAATTATGATATGTGATAATGCAACGATTTGTTAGGGCTTTGTATATTATGAAGCTTTAATAGTGATTTGTGGCCTTGTAAAGGTTTTTAAGGGCTTCGTTTATTATTGAGCAAATGTCTAAACCTTAAACTAAATATAAAAAAAAGCTTATAAGATAAACAGTTTCTGAACTTAACCAGAAGTCACTCAATGGATTCGATAATCTATTAATCAAACCACCGTCGCTTGCTGGGTCAAAGTTGGTTCAATTTCCAAATTCTCTTCAATCTCTTCTAAAGTACATGTAGTTTCTACTTCATGAGATTCCCCTTGCAGCTCACTGTCTTCGGCCACCTCATCATTGGTTACATCATAAGTCGAGCGCGGCATCTCCTCTTTGTAGTTCTCAGCTTGCACTCTTGCCAATAGCCGATGGTTGCAGTACATATACACCAATTTTTCAGCTCTTGAATTTAGAAGGCGGTTTCCGATGGTGGAATGTACATATTTATATGTACTCCAGTTTCTCTCAGAACTTGAATTGGATGCACATTGGGCTCGGATTCTAACAGCTAGGCGTTTAAGGGTGGGTGCACTACCACCATTCATCATCCACCACTTCTACGTTGGTTGCTCCATGGCAAGTTTCTGCACAAATTCTGTACCAAACTTACCCTCTTTGAGTTTAAACTTCGTAAGATCAGTAACAGCTGATGCATGCTCATAAGGATCATTATAAAACCTGCCTATCACATCATAAAAGTCTTCTAGCACCTCCTCATCAAGTTTGTCTTTTCCATTGCCCAATACTCTGGATCCAATAAGAAAGCTACGCTGTGTAGTGGACTATGTGCTCCAACCCATCGACCATGCACATACTTTCTCAAAATTTCTCTCCTCTTTTGAGTGAATGGTGTCTTCCAAGGCTTCACAATTGGCTCCTGGGGCTCCTTTGGATTTGCAAGGCTTTCTTGATCAGTCCACCAAGCCATCCACACCTTACCTATGTTAGGCAAGGCAGAATCCAGTTGGCGTAATGCGAGCATAATTGGCATCATGACATTGTGCACATCCACCACATCACCCCTATTTTGCTTTTTATCTTCTCCCTTTGACCAGCCTCCCATTCTGAAAAAGTGGCACAAACAAATGTCTCCATCATAGCATTCTTATTTTTTATTAGTGATTCTACCGTATAGTAGTTGGTGCAAAATCTAGTTTCGCACGGCAGTTTTAATATAGTAGACATCCTCTGATGGTACATCTGAAGAACCTTCTGACGCTTCAAAACAAACTTGACTATTAAGCGAGAATTGTCTACTATCCATTTGAACCACTCTGTGTCCTCCCTCTTGTACCAATCTTTCAATACCAAGTTCAAGATGTGTGTACTGCAACCAACACTATATAGGTGAGAGAAGCGACTTTCAAGTATCCTACCTGCAGCCCTGCAATTTTTGGCATTGTCCATGATTACTTGGACAACATTATCTTTTCCAAGTTCCTCAACTGCGTCGCCAATGATGTCAGCTATAAAACTGCCAGACTTTATTTGACCAGAGCTATCCACAGCTTTGATAAAACATTCACTACGAGGACATACAAGCATGATGTTGATCAATGGCCGCCTTTGAACGTTAGACCAACCATCACTAACTATGGTGTATCCAGATTGTTCTGTTGCATTTAATATTACCCTTTGAATATCCTGTTGTGTGCTTGTGTAACATTTATCCAACAGTTGGTTTCTCATATGGTGATATGTTGGAGGGGTAAATCCAGCACCATACTCCCCAATGCGTTTCCAAGCTGACTTCCATGCATCACGGGTGACAATGGCCAATGATCCCCCAGTGAAATAGACGGCTTTAGCTAGTGCAAGTTGTGCTTCTTCTAAGGCAAGCGTTTTGAAGCTCGTCTGTAAGCTAACCTGTCTACTTTTTGACGATCCTACCTGAAATTCAGGAGATCCATGGTTTGGAGGTGTAGTTCCATCGATATGAGAAGTTGGTTCCCTGCTTTGAGTGCTTCTATTGGTGGGCGTTACACCCAATGATCCCTCATAATTGGTTTGATCTTATCGATACCGGGGTGTGATGGTCGAAAGTAGAGAGTTTTGATCTTTTGCTCGTGGAAATTAGATTACCAATTAAAGCTTTTAAGCGCATAGCTGCTTCTTCTGCACCTAAGCCCTTGCACTTTCCTCCTTGGATTCTGGCATTGCCACCTAGCAAATGATCCCTTATTCTTGGTGCTCCTCCAGATTTCTCTTCGCCACAAAAGTTACATTTCCAATCTTGATACTTATTTAAATTTGTGGTAAAATTCCACTCGGGTCCTGGACTTTTTCCACCTGCCTTTCGCTTGCCCTGCGAAGTGGTGCTCTGCGAAGCAAGACCTGGCATCGAGGTAGGAGGTCTCCTCAAGGAAGCAAGGCTTGAGACACCAACATCCCCGCTCACATTCCCGGTGGAAGACATACTTATTGGATGCCTGCAATACCAATAAACATAGCTCAGTATGCTATCTCTTCTTTCAAGTATTATTCAAACCAAACATTAGTGTTATAATTAATATCACACACAAGCGTAGTAGTGAAGCCTGAAGGGAATAAACCTCAATCTACTCAAACATGAGGAAGCAAATACAACGGTGAATCAAATATGTGATCAGTCCATCCCAAAAGTAGAGATATCGACCCAAAGATTCACCTTCCTACCCCTTTCATGAATCAGTCCAATCCAAAAAAGAACTAATGACCCATGATTGGAGCTCTATCGAAATAGCAAGCAAATACAGCGGTGAATCAAACATGTGATCAATCCATCCCAAAAGTAGAGATATCGACCCAAAGATTCACCTTCCTACCTCCTTTCATGAATCAGTCCAGTCCAAAAAATAACTAATGACCCATGATTGGAGCTCTAATCGGAATAGCAAGCAAATATAGCGGTGAATCAAACATGTGATCAGTCCATCCCAAAAGTAGAGATATCGACCCAAAGATTCACCTTTCTACCTCCTCTCATGAATCAGTCCAGTCCAAAAAAGAACTAATGACCCATGATTGGAGCTCTAATCGGAATAGCAAGTAAATACAACGGTGAATCAAACATGTGATCAGTCCATCCCAAAAGTAGAGATATCGACCCAAAGATTCACCTTTCTATCTCTTTTCAAGAATCAGTTCAGTCCAAAAAAGAACTAATGACCCATGATAGAAGTTCTAATCAATATAGCAATCAATTTAGCAAATATAACGGTGAACCAAACATGAGATTAGTCCATCCCAAATGTAGAGATACCGACCCAAAGATTCACCTTTCTACCTCCTTTCAAGAATCAGTTCAGTCCAAAAAAGAACTAATGATCTATGATCAGAGTTACATTAAGTTTTAATTTTTTTTAAAGACTATTCATTTTTTTACCTTTAGTTTTTCTTCTAAGTATTAAAGGATGACCAAATTTAGAGGAAGCGGTGATGTGATGTGATGTCTACTACAGGGTTATATCGAGCCGCCAAATATGGAGGGGGTACATGACGGGGCCGGCGGGATTCTTGTTGTGCCCGCTGGGGCCGCCGGATTTCTTCATAAGCCCGTCGGGCCTGCCGGGATTGTTGGTTGCCCCGCCGGTTCTACGTTTTCTACCGGTTTTCGTAGGTCATGACATTAGATATGTTATTAACATGAAAAAAATAGTGATAATAACAACAATAATTAACATTTAACAAAATGCGTCATCGCGTAATTAAAATCCCTGCTAACTAATTTGTCTTAAAAAACATGGCCCAAATCGTGAATTCTTTCACATGGACGTCGAGTGACTCGAGTCCTTGTCCTCATCAACTTCACTATTCGAGGCAAAGAGGCGGGAATGGGTCCAAGTTGGTTGGCGGCAGGCTCCAGCATGTTGCCAAGCTCAGTGCCACTGCCAGTGCTACATACTGCCAGTATGCCACTAGCTACATATGAATAAGTTTATCTTCTAAATCCTTGATATGGATAAGAGATTTCAGTTTTGCATTCAAATCTACCCGAGGAGGTCACCTAATAAAAATGTAAGCTATCAGGTGAGTTCAATAGAAGGTATTTAAAGTTCTTGAAACGTACATAAATATATATATACAGAAGGGCATCATTTTTTCAAATTTGAAAAAAACTTGCAGATTTTAAAGGAAAAGGGTACACTATATTATGAACAAAATTCACATATAAGGGGTTTTACAAACATGTCTTGAACGCACGTGATATGGTAGTTTTACACATAGTGAACCCCCCGAGCAAATCTACTTCTATAACTCAGGGTCCCATTTCGGATTGATGCTTCCCCTAGCTCTTTGTCCTAGAACCTTACCAATACAGGATCCTGTATTCTTTAGCCATGGGTAGAATTCCACAAGAGAAGTCAACCCAAATGGGAGCCTTAGTTGGTTTAGGTCCCCTTGGGGTAAAGCCCATGTACCATTTAAAGGCAGATAAAGGAAAATTCCTTATAATCCATTGTTCTTGGTTGACAATCTGAAGGGCATCATGTGCATCTTCACAGAAAAGAGGTAATAATTATTTGGAAGGTACCGCACATGAGCTACCTTAATATTCTTGTTCCCCCAGTTTTGAGTCATCTAAGCTTTTATAGCTTCAAGGGAAGGTCTAGAACCATGCAATAGTCCTATGATAACTCTGACTTGCAGCTGAGAGTGCCACAATTCCAGCTCCCTGGTAGGGATGATAACCGCGATGTCCTTCGTTGAGTTCTCAGACTCATCATTTTGGTCTTCAATTTTGTTCTGAACTTGAAGATAGTGGTTGTGAAAAAGCGAATCTTGACCCCTTTATCACTTGTAATGGGTTCCATGGGACACACCCCATTACCTTTTCTCAGCTATTCCGAAAAGACTTTAATGTCTGGGTGGATTAGGCTTGAAGGAAATCCTGCATTAAGCTTAATCTGAGCGTGCTCCTGAGTCAAAAGGTGTGTACGTACTAGAGGTTCTCATATGCTCAAAAGCAGTAAACCCTCCATTGATAGAGTTTCTGGGAGGCATACTAGCCATGGATGCATAAGAAGGTGGGGGAGCTTGAAATAACGTTCCTCAGGGGCTAAACATGCCTGGCCGTGTAGGTGGAAACGTCAAGGAAGAGGGTTGCATTGGTTTGCCAATGACAGAATTAAGTCCCTTGGTACAGAGGATTGAAGGTTACAACAGAAGGAGACAATGATGGGATGACGACATTGTCTGGGTTGCTCGGCCCTGCTCAGCCCATTGCGTAGTGCTTCCTGAAGTTCCATGTAGCCTCACCCCGCAAAGCATTCAGAGTCGGCTCTACAACCTAGGCCATCCTCAGTTTCTTTTCGTGTCATTTTCAATTGGGAAAATTACCAAAACACCGCAATATTGGCCATATTGTCTATAGAGTTTCTGCTATCCCACTGAGTTGTTGAATGGATAGCAGTGAACTGCTCCTGGAGGCTAATAGGTATTGACATATTGGTATGCTTGTCTCCAGAAATGCAATTACTCCGCAATCCGTGTTCGTCAGCTTCTCCACCATCAAATCTCTTTGTGTGGAAAAAAGTATTAACTTCTGCTTCTGCTCTTTGACTATTCTTTTGACCCTGATCAGCAGCGTAGGCACTTGCAAGATTTACGTGACTTGACTTCCACTGCAATGTTGTTGCATCTCCTTGGAGCTACACATTAACCAACTCCCACGGACACCATATTCTACGTTGAATTGGTCATGAGAGATGGTTCTATTTGTCTGCAGATTGTTCTGAAATGCTTGCCTTATCAAAGTTTCAGATAGGCTATCAAGAGAGTTGGACAAGGAGTGCGACTGAAGCCAACATCTCATCAAACCATGATCACTTGCACTAGTGGAAATATTCCCCAATGCGTTTCCCTCGACATTGAGCTGTTTGCCACTAATCCCCTCACACACTCTGCTAAAAGCGCAAGCATCTAGCACTGAAGCCACTCGCTTATAATTACTTGAGGATAACCATCATAAGCTTTGGTGTGATCGATCCTGCTATGTTTTTCTGATCTCATGTCCATTTTGATGTTTACTCATTCCATTTCTACTGCCTCTGCCATCTGCATCACCAACAGCTTGATAACATCAATAGAAAAATGTGTTGAACGGGCTTGGGAAGGCAATGAGTGTTGGCGATTCGACTCCAAATTAGGCCAACTGATCATTGATTGAAATCTGATATCTTCTATTACAGTAGCACTAGAATAGAGACCTCTGCCATGCAGCACCCTAGCCAGGGGCTGCATACTGAGGCGCATGGGCGGCTCCTACAGTGTGGGGCTCCTCCTTCTTGTGGCCGCCCTTATGCAACTTGTCACCGATCTTTTCCATTATGTTGGCCATGCTTTCTCCCCCTAAGAGCTGCTAATCGATAGACTTGTCATTGGGAGTGCTCATCACGTTGGCAAGCATCCGACGCACCCTTCAACTTGACGATCTACGATTGCAATGCAACGCAGAGTGCGCTTTTTATTTTATTCACGTGGTAGCTTTTCACGACGAAGTTTGGCAGTGATGTTTTTTAAAAATTTAAATCTTTTTCAATTTAAATCTAATGCCACGTGGTGGCTGCTGAGTTCAGATATCGGAAAAAGGATCCTGGCTCACCAAGTAATAAACCTAATTTCTAAAATTTACTCTTAGCAAATTCAAGAAAAGAAATTTTGTATGTCTGGAAAAATGATTTCTCCCGAACACTGACTGCCACTCTCTCTCTCTCTCTCTCTCTCTCTCTCTCTCTCTCTCTATGTGTGTGTGTGTGTGAATCAAATATCACACACTCTGGAGCGTCATAATGGAGAAACGACATGGTCAGTGGGCGCTATTTCTAGAAAAATTAATATTCATTTCCAGGCTTTTGTAGGCAAAGCCAATATTGCAGCTTGTGATGACCCACGCTCCAGCCAGCCACACACGCGCCACACAGAATATGATCCACACGTCATGATGTTGAAGAACCGTCCAGAGCGACTCTCTCACCCCCCAAAGCGCACACACACATAGATACAAAAATGCTGCTACAACCATGCTCTTCTCCCGCTACATTTTCTTCTCTTTGTGACGCACCTCTGCAGTCTACTTTTGTAATGCTTTAGCTCGGCTACGTTTACTACAGTGCACATGCTTGAACAAGCCTATCCTCAAATGCCTTTACAGGGTGACACAACCGCCCAAGCTTGAATAAGCTCCTCCTCAAGCTAGCACTTAATCGTTACCTACTGCTGAGGTACAACACATATGTGTAATTCTCCGAGTCCACCTCCATCCCCTCATTCCACTTTCTCCGGCCAGCTAGGACGTCTCAAGCGTGTCGACGTTGGCAACGAGCTCATATGGGCACTCAGGTCGAGCACCAGCTCATCTCCACCTTCGAGATGACCAATTGGCTCGTACGTGCCATCAATTCGGAGAAGGCATATCAGTAACAAGAAGAGAGGGCCAGATCTACAATCCCATAGTATGAGTTCCATGCTTTGAGCAGGGCTGAGCTACAAGCGTCATACTCGAGGACTATATATGGCTTTCGAATGGTACTATGTGATGCATTTTGTTTCAAGTGTTAGTATCAACCCTTTCAATTTTGCTTGCAGCTTTGAAGATGTGAACGTAGAAAATAGGTAAATGTGATGGCATGGGACACTCTATCGGCTGTTAATTTTGCACATAGATTTTGTGGTACACCTCAATATTTAGAGGCTAGGTTTGCCAATGGTTTTAATGTCAAACTTTTCTTGTATTGGTGGAGGCTGGAGTGAGATAGGCATGAAGAGTGTGGCCCGTATACATGCTATGATGTGTTGGTCCAAGAGGGTATTAGAGGGTGGCCGCACATTTGTTCCTATGAGTCAAGCATCACCGATTCTCCATTCTTTTGAGAATATGAGCATGACTTCACAAAGCGAAGCTCTAGTATATAAGCAAGCCACAAAGTCCTCCACCCTTGTGTTAGTAAAGGTTGCTTGGATGCTTCTCTACATTATCATAGAAGTCAAGCTCAGATAGTAAGTTATGAAGAGCTCATGCTTCTAGTAAGCCTAAATTTTAATTTTTTATTGTGCTTTTTGTTTCTACCCTCCCTTCTGTATGCGATGAAAATCATCCAACAGTATGTTAATTTAAACAATTTCAATATGCTACTATGACATTGTTAATGCCACCTTTTGATTAACGGGTCTCTTCTGTGTAGATGCTTAAAATATTAAGGTCATGTAGAATTATTAAAAGGCCACAGAAGTTGAATGAGTCGCTTGATAAAGAGGTGAGATAAAGAAAATATGAAAGTTAAACATGTTCCCACTTAGGTATTGTTAATTGTCTTGTCGTGTGCTTCACTAATTATTGTGTGAGATCGACAATAGTCTAACTAACACGACAAGACATTGTATTGTTTAAAGAAGTAAAATTATGGTCATGCGAGGCTTAGTTATCAGAATTTTGAAATGATTACTAAGCCTCATTCTTGATCACAACCTAAAAAGAACATAAATTGGAAAATCATGCCTACCCTATGTATCTAGCTATGTTGATTTTGGCAGAGTTATAAAGTGGAAGACATAGTTAAGAGGTTGAATGAATAGCTAAGCCTTGTGACGATGGAAGAGGCTTTGTTATTCATCTAATTCTTTGGACATAGTTGACAAGAAAAATAGAGTATTTGGATATCTATCTTCCCATCAAGGTAGCCCAAGTTCTAACTTACTGCTTTTTGTTGCATGGTGGCAGGTATAGCCCTATTCTTTCATGGTTTCTGGGCTCGTTCAATCTCGTACGAGAACCGAATGCACCAAGAATAAGTTTAATAATAAAAGAACTTGTCTTTATCCAAATGTCTTGTGTCAAGTGCCATTATACGGTTCTTTAATGAAGGGACGTCAAATATAATCTCTATCTCTCTCTCTCTCTCTCTCTCTCTCTCTCACACACACACACACACACACAAGGTAGCCCAAGTTCTAACTGGATGCTTTTTGTTGGATGGTGGCAGGTATAGGCCTATTCTTACATGGTTTCTGGGCTCGTTCAGTCTCCTACAAGAACTGGATGTACCAAGAATAAGTTTAATACTAAAAGAACTTTTCTTTATCCAATTGTCTTGTGTCAAGGGTCAGTATATGGTTCTTTAATGAGGGGATGCCAAATATAATATGTGTGTGTGTGTGTGTGTGTGTGTGTGTGTGTGTGTGTGTGTGTGTGTGTGTGTGTGTGTGTGTGTGTGTGTGTGTGTGTGTACATGAGGGGTGAACAAGGAGCATAAAGCAAGTGAAGAGGGGCCATGGCCATGCCAAATTATAAAGGGGGGACCCAAACTAAAGGGGATAAGATCCAGGTGTTGCTATGCACTAACGAGCTTTGTGAGATTTACAAGAGTTTGCAAAATAGTGCTTACCCATGGTGTGCGACATTGTTGGGAAAAAACAGGATCCAGTGTAATTTAACCACCTTAAATTATAAAATTCTGATTAGATTGTGAGCCCGCCTTGAAGAAAACCAAAAATTTACACACGTTTTAGTGTGGTGATTGGAAAAAGCTTCAAATTTGACCTAAAACCCATGAGAATTTCAAGTCTGCCTTATTTTCACTAGTTAGGGAAAACGTAATTTCTAGCACTATGGGCCGTGGCCAATGGCAAATTATTAAGGGGAGACCCAAACAAAAGGGGATAAGAGCCTGGTCTTGCTATGCATTAACGAGATTTTTGTGAGGTTTCCAAGACTTCGCAAAATAGTGGTTACCCATGTTGTGTAATAATGTTAGAAAAAAACCGGGGTCTAGTGTATTAATTTTGATCTGCTCAGATTGTAAAATCTCAATTTTTCAAACGTTAGAATGTTTTCTTGACATGATTACCTAAAGTCGAAGGTGAGAAAATCTACAAAGTTTAGTGATAAAACCTTCAAATTTAGTTAATTTATATCTACTCTTTCTCATATCCAGGTTTTGGGGTTAAAATAATTTAAAGCACTCTGGGCCATGACCAATGTGAAAATATAAAGGGGGACCCAAATAAAAGGGGATAAGAGCCAGGTCTTGCTATGCATTAATGAAATTTGTGAGATTTTCAAGACTTTGCAAAATAGTGGTTAGCCACGTTTTGCATCATTGTTAGAAAAAACCAGGGTCTAAAACCAGGGTCTAGTGTAGTTTAACCGGTTGAAATTATAAAATCCCAAATGTCTTTAAGAAAACTGGAAAATTTATGCACACTTTAGTGTAATTACAATCAAAAGCTTCAAATTTTGACTAAAAAACTAAGACAATTTCAAGTTCATTAAAACATTTGCACATAGGGTAACTAGGCTCTAACCAGCTTTTTTTATATTATATAAACCATAGGGGCAAGGAATTTATATTAGAAGATTGAAGGATATGGGTCCTATGGGCAAGGCCACCGGGATGGCCGAATACTGTGTGCGCTAGGGGGAGGCTATAAGATAGCACGGTTGGGTGGAGAATCTTGTAATTCTTGTTATGTTTGTTTTACAACAGTTGCGCGTTGCTCTATAGAATTAAAATTGAGAGAACTTTACTCGTTAGATTTGTTAACACTTTGTTTATTAGTATAATTCATTGCACTTTGCATACCATTACTAGAATTCATCGCACTTTGCTCTTGAGGATTCACAAGACTTGGAGACAAGTAGTAACACAGAAATACTTCATCTATTAAATTTGCTTTCTGCAAAATAGAAAGCTCGACTGTACATATAAGAGGTGCAGATGGTATATTTTTCTCCCCAAGCAAAAGCACATGTTTACCATTGGCCATAAAGGATAAGGAGATGTGCTCATAACTAGTGTACAATGTGTTTCCTAAACCATGCAGCCATTCCCGTCCTAAAACTACATCAGCACGATCCATGTTCATAACTTGGAAGTCAAGGGTCATCGTATGATCTTGAACAATAAGCTCAACCCCTTGAACTACCGTGTCCCATACTTCTTTATCATTCCCATACATCTGCTCCACCACATACTTGTGAGAGAAGGGAGTCTATGTAAGCTTCAATTTCTTGACTAGCTTATAGTTCAAGAAGTTATGAGTTACACCATCATCCACTAAAATACGAACATGTTGTCCGTTAATAGTTCCATGCATGCGAATCAAATCATGGGGGCCAAAGGTGGGCTGCCACATTGAAGCAAGCACACAACACTTGTGCTTTTCTTCCATATGAAGAACCTCTACAACACAATATTTAGGAGATGAATCTAATGTGAGGCGTTGTACCGTGTGCATGGACTTTTCTTTGCCTTGCAAAAGAGGACAATCTTTCTTGTTATGTTGGTCCAAAAGACATCTAAAACACAAATTGTGTTTCTTTGCATGCTTAAAATCAACAGTGCTGAGATACCCACGTGGAGTATCTCGTGAGTGCTTAGGCTTCTTAGCCTCTTGTGGACGTGGAGAGGTAGATTGTCTCTTATTCCTCTTGGAACGTATGGAAGATCTACCTCGCCATTGGCTCTTAGCCACATTGCTCTTAGCAAAAGTATTCTTAGAGTAGGGAACATTTCCTTTCCTCTCTTGGTCATCATCATATCTTTGCGCGTGACTAATGGCTTCTTCCAAAGTTTTTGGATATTGGGTCTTGACATGAAGACGATAGTCTTTGTCAAGACCCCTATTAAAACCCCGTATCTTTTGGAATTCATCTAGACCTTCTAGTTTTAATATGATTTCCCGATACTTTGAAGGGTACTATCACCTGTGTGAGAGAGAGGCCAGACACGCGGCATCCATCCCATGCTAACCAATTCTTATCTTTTTCATTGGAGTCCAAAAAATTTGGAGAAAGAAGCTTGAAATGCAGCCCAAGACGGAGGACAAGCATCTATTGGAAATGTCATCCACCACTTATATGACTTACCTTTAAGAGATAGACTTATTTCCACAGCCGTCTTTATATCCGGGGTGTGTCTCGGTCTATGAACATCACTCCATTTGTGTAAGAACGTATTGACCGCATCTTTGTTGCGATCATGCTCTTCCCCATGAAACTCAGGAATGGTGATATTCTTAAGTAATGCATTGCTACCTTCTGCAGCACTTGTCTCATGGACTCCTTGAGTCGTGCGAGCTTGGTTCCCTTGAACCATGCCACTTGTGGCTCTTTGAGTTGTCATAAATTTCACGAGTAACTCCGTAAGATTGGTAACATTTGCATTAAGTGCAAAGAGGTTGCTTTCAAGTATGCTTTGGTGATGTTCCAAAGTCTTGAAAGAAGCCATATCTACAAGCCCATGATCTCCTAGATCATCATCATCATGCATATTAGTGTCAGCAACACTCGTGGTGCCCTGATTTTGATCTACGTGCTCAAAGTCAAACATGTGTGTAGGTGGGATATCCTCCCTAGCCATGGTAAACACACACTAATGTAAAGAGAGAAAAAAAACGACAACTTGTACCTTGTGAAATTGAAGTCTTTGAGTTTTGTATGCTCCGCGATTTGCTTTGCATGCGAACCTCGTCTTGCGGGAATTTGAGCACTTCACTTGTCGTTCATTGTAAGAACACCTTTGTTGATTCTTCACAAAAACCCGTCGTTTTTGTGAAGACTTTTGTTCACTTTGAAGCTACCTCCTTGAGGAAAAAAGAAGTTTTGGAGAAAAACTTGCCTTCCTCCCATAAGTGAAAAGGAAGGGTGAAGCTACTTCCTTGAAGTTTCAAGCTTTGCCTTTCCTTCTAGTTTTCCTTTCAACACAAGTAGACTATCTTTCCTTGCTATACACAATAAGGATCAATAGCTTGATGGTAAAGTGTTGGCCTGTTGGCCTCTTACCCTCATGGGGTGGGTTCAACCCTCCTTCATACAAGGGTTAAGCAGGCCTTCCTAAGCGCGCAGCCAACGGAAGCCTTTGGAGCCTTGGTGCCGTCGAGTTGCCGATCGAGTTTGCCTTCGTCGCCCGTTGTAGAGGGCGTAGATGGGCATGTCGCGCTGTCTATCCACGCGCTGCGCACAGGAAGGCGTGGCTGTCTTCTTTTGCTGCACAGCAAAGCCGTCGTTGTCTCCAGAATGTGGGAGAGAAGCAGAGCGTTGCACGCACATGCAAGCCGCTTTTAGCCTCCTCCCAAAAATAGCTCAGATACCAATGAAAAGGCGGTGGTAATGCGTGTGCTAGTCTCCACCCAACCGTGCTATCTTATAGCCTCCCCCTAGCGTACACACTATCCGGCCGTGCCGGTGGCCTTGCCCATAGGACCCATGTCCTTACAGAAGAGTTAAAAAGGTTACATCAGCGATAGCTTGATCGCACATATACAAGGACATAACATCGACATAACATGGGGTAGTCTGAAACATATACATATCACTGGGCACACAACCAAGCCCAAACCCACAAATCAGAAAAAAACAGAACATTACTTCCCTGTCAATTTCAGTTTGGAGTTGCTCTAGGTAGTAGTACCCTTCATTGATCCTTTCTTCAAGATGGGAAATCTCAATGTCTATTTCATTCTCCCAATCATCTCGTGACAGATTTGGTCATCGAGCTCGCTTCCTCTTCCCCCCCATGAGAGCACCCAATGATAGAAATACTTCGAATCTTTCTGAATATCCTTCTTAGTCATGTATAAGGTCACCTGATCTTTTGTTATCTTCAAATCCTGCACATGCGGAGAAGAAAGAAGGGTTTTCAGATTGGAAGTCTGGTTAGCACTCTCGAACATCTTACAATTTCTGTGTTGCCAGATAAGCCATAAAAACTCTGCTCTAGCTTTATTCCAAAAAATTGTAAGAACTCCTGCTTGATCCCCTAGGAGAAATTGAAGCCAGGAGGGAGAGAAGTCCAGGGTATGAATCAAAGGGGATAAAATTTGTTTATTGCCGGGACAAGTTAAGAACAGGTGGCTAGTGTCTTCCATGACCGTATTGCACTTGCAACATATACCCGATCCTAATTGGGCTTGAAAAGATTCTTTTGCATGTCCACAAGGCTTTATGAAGAATTAGCCATAGAAGAACAGACTTTTTGGGTTCGATCGAAGCAGACTAAATGTTGATGAAATTAAACTTCCATTGTTTCTAGGAGTAGTTGACTCTCCACCTTTTATTACAAGTGGTGGGGATGGAGGAGGCCACAATGCTAATTTTCAGGACGGGGTTGAGGAGTTTAACTCTGCCAGACCAAGTGAAAGCTCTGAGGTCCAAGGGGGGAGGATTATGGAGGGTCTAGATGAGTTCTGATGGGAAGGACCTAATCCTGGCTATTATGAGCTAGATTTCCCAATGTTGGGCTCGAAATCTGAGAGACAACTCAATGTCAGACATCCAATCCCTTGTGGAAGGGTCCCATAGATGATACCAACATTTGAGGCCGTTTTTATGGAGAGTTAGGGCCTTCCTATGAAAAGGAGAAGTGATTGGGGGGGACATCTATGCATGCCCACCAGATGGAATCATTGGGGGGAACAAAGTACTTGAGTTTGGAGAAGGTGTTCAACTGAAGGGTCCCTCTGTGTCTATTCCAAGCTTGGAAGATAGACCTTAATAAGTCAGATCCTACTGTTGAGATGGTGTTTTTCCAGAAGAAGATAGTAGAAGTCATGATAAGATGAGACCATCCTGGTAGATGAGTGATGTAGAACTGGTTGAGCTTTCTAAAGAGGAGCATTGCCCATTCCTCCCCAGGTTGATTCAAAGCAATAACAACCAGTTTGATTGCCATTTTGTCAACAATGAGGTTAAGGTTTTGTATCCCCAGACCTCGTGTTGTTTTGGGGAGGGTACATATGTCCCAGTAGACCTTGGCAAACTTTCTAATAAAAGAGTCCCCAACCCACAAAAAGTTCCTATAGATCTTGGATATTTTAAGCAAGTGGCAGTTGGCTTGCCTCCAACAACCAAAGAAGAACATGATATAAGAGCTGAGTCGCCCCAGCACCAACGGGGGCAGTGGGGGGAAGGAAGCGGCCTTGGTCGCACCGCTGCTCCTGATATGAGGCAAAGAATTTTTAGGGGTGGATCGTGATGATCAATCGGTTTCTGATTGGTTGAAACTACCCTACAAACAAGGAGAGGAGATGGCTCCCTGAAATATAGCTTAATACCTTCATTTCTCCCAGCGCTAGGAGGAGTAACATTCGCCTTCGCTTTTCCCTGCCTGTCTCTCGCTTTTCCTCAATATAGAGTGTGCTCTCCCTCCACTCCTCCCACTATTCCCTGGTGCGACCCGGCTGTAAGCATTGAGAAAGTGGCTGTTGACTACTCGCCCAACTAAGGAGTCTTGACACTTATCACAGACCCAGTCGCACCAGGCTCAAAAAGTGAAGAAGGTCTTTGTAGGGCCTTCAATAAATGAGAGAAGGACCATGACCATGACCATTGTTTGAAAAGTAGAGTCAGTGTGGACAACGAGTCACGACTATTGCTCGCACACACTCACTCTCGTTTAATCTTCTTTCTGTCTATAGAAAAGGAGACCAAGCTAAGACAAAAGAGGAGCTGAAGGTAAAGGATGTGAAGGATCCTCACTGGAGATGGCCTACTCATCAGAAATGGTACTCTCATATGGAGGGGGTGTGGAAGACCAAAGATACAACCAGTTCAGCTAAGGGCAAAAACCTACAAGATGGCCTCCAATGTCCCTTCGAGGTGAACACAATCCTCAAGGAACAGAATGAGGACCTTTCTGTGGTTCATGTCAAGCTCCGCTCGCCGTATCTCATCGCTGTGCTCCGCAAATACTTGCCAAAAGTGGCAGAGTCCGTCTACTCTGACGAGCCCAATATTGATGCCAAGGACCTCTTTGGCATTCGGAACTCTCTCCAAGATGAACTAAAGGTATCTCAGGATGCATCCAGCAATGCTCGTCCGCAAGGTGATGGAAGCAACACTGTTTGTAAAGATGAAGTGGCTATGCAGCTAGGTTTACATCTCTCTGATCTCTTCTTGCTCTCTGGGACGCTTGCAGACATTTGCTTATTGACCCCATTCCATATATTTTTTTGCAGGTAGCAATGAGTGGGCTGCGGATGGCAAGTATGAAGTTGCCCAACATGGCAGCAATGTTGCTAATGGTGACGTTGTTGATGGCGAAGATGAAGCACTTGCTAACATCCACCTTCAGCACCTGCTTCGTTTTCTAGATGCCCAATTTAAGGATGCCTTTGCCAAATATGCTTGGATGAAGCAGGAGGGCCTAGTCTCGTACAACATGCTGTGGGCCTTTCTTATCCCGGGCATTGAAGTGCGTCGTATCTACAACATCTCTGGGCAGACGTGCCACGCTGTCATATGCGGAAAGGGGAACTACGATCATAAGACATGGGCACCAGATAAAATGGGTTCTTGATGAAGCTCAAGGTCACAGACTTCAATGGAGAAAGCTTCCGCTACTGCACCATGAAGTATAAGATTCCAGAGTTTGATGGTGAAGTGCCCTTCACATCTTTACCTGTTTGTCCATGGTCTTTCTTTTCAAGCCAAGAGCAGCATGACCTGACAGACCATCTTCAACAGCGTGGACAGCTCTTCTACGATTATGCTGTGAAGGAGCCTTTCCGTTTCATGCATTTCAGGGGATCCCTGGGCTTTTACGAAAGAGATTTCAAGGGATGCTTCCAATTGAGAAGGGTAAATGCAGATGGGCGGGTGATGGTAGATCTGCTAAGCTTGGCCAGGGCAAATCCCGATTGGCCGTTGCAAAATGCACAACCACCCTCAGAGTTGCTGAGAGACGTTGCGGAGAAGGAGGTTGAAGCAACAAAGAAGAGAAAGCAACCCACTGAAGATCAGCTTCTGAGTGCACCTGCCATTGTGTATGGGTTCTCCTTTAGCATTAAGAAATGGGGCTGTTTTGATGTGGGGGGGCTCAGGGAGATAACCTTTGAGGATAAGCTTATGACCAGCTGGTCATGAAGAGTGCAAAGCAGAAAGAGATGCTAAAAGCCATTGTGACAACCCATCTGGCACTGAAAGGGGAGAAGGGCGCCCGGAGTGTGGATGTTGTAGCACAGAAAGGCGAGGGATGTGTGGTGCTTTGTTATGGGCCACCTGGCACTGGTAAGACCTTGACAGCGGAATCGCTGGCGGAGACACTGCGAAGGCTATTGTGGGCCATCAGTGCCTTTGAATTGGGAGAGGAGCCGGGCGATTTGGAGAAGAGCTTAAGCCAAGTGCTTAGCACAGCGTTGAGGTGGCGTGCTATTGTGCTCCTGGATGAGGCAGATGGTTATTTGGAGCGACGGGCATTCAATTTGGACGTGAAGCGCAATCTGATGACTGGTGTTTTCCTCCGATTGCTGGTGTCCTCTTCTTGACCACCAATCGAGTGGGTGCATTTGATGAGGCATTTTTGTCCCGCATCTCGCTTTGCGTCCGATATCCCCCCCTGGACGATGAGCGGCGAGGCTCGGTCTGGCGATCTCTACTGGCAAGAGCTGGCATAGCCTTCAGTGAGGACAATCTCAATTGCCTTCTACAATGCGGGCAACCTCTCAATGGGCGCGAGATTCGCAATATTATTTCTCTTGCTCATAACTGGGCTCATAGCCGTGCACAGTCCCTCAGCAATATTGATGAGATGCATGATGCGCTCTAGCTTGTGACCGCAGGCTGCAAGGAGCTTCTCAAAGACCTTAATGAATCTTCCACAGTAATTGTACCTTGAGCACCAGTCCATTAATGGTAATTCTGATGATAGTAGAGCCAGTTATGTAATGCAATTCACCATAAGCTCCATCCACATACTTATGTCCAAATATGCTAGACTCCACCAATTTTTCTTTGTCCTTCAACGTTTTCTTCACTTTAATATATATATATTTTTAGCATTATGAGCATTCCCCCTCGTGATGATACAAAGCACAAGCATTCCTTTTGGTGATGATATAAAGCACGTCTGTGAGCACCATCTTAGTCACTTGGCTTGATTGATGAGAGAGAGAGAGAGAGAGAGAGAGAGAGAGAGGGGCCTTGCACAAGGTACACTTTGCACAAAGGTACTATGACCAGAGAGCGAGAGAGAGAAACCAGGAGAGGCCACAAACAGAACAAGGGAGGGCGCAACCCCTAGATCGTGACGACGAGGGTGGAAGCATGGTGAGTTGAGCCCTGGGGCATCTGGGTGAGCATGGCGATGCACGTGGAAAACCATGCAGGCAAAGGTGTGCATGCTTGCGAAATAGATGAATTCAGATTCCTATTGGCTCTGCTCCCTGGCTCTACTCCCTTCTGTGTGAGCATACTGCTTTGATGGGCACAATAGAGAGACAAGCATAGCCTCGCGATGAATAGCACCTCCCTTAGCACCTACTTCTTCTCACCCTCATCATCACCCTCTCCTCTTGTCTCTTCGTTACAAACGCTTAAGAGCAATTTGCCCACTCTCGCACACAAGCTCCTTCTCCTCTCTGCTTCCCACCCCCCTGTCCCTTTCCTCTCTCTGTGTCACATACGCTCTGATACGCCTTCTTTTACATTGTTAGTTGCTTCCTTCAAACCCATCACACAGAGAGCTACAATGCACTTCAAGCCCTAGTTGCTACTCCTCTTTACCTTCAAAGATAAGCACTCAAGCATCTATACCCGTGGCTCGAATATTATTAATTACAAGGAATAGAAGAGAGGGTTCAACAAAGCCAAGACAACACCGATTCCTATCAAGCTTCTAATAGCTCAATAATGGTTAAGCCATAGGCAAGCCCCGTAGGACTCCATTATTAAGACCATAGCTCTTGACGATATCCCCGTTAACTGCATAAAGCAGAAGTGATTCAAGGATGAAAAATCCGTATTCTACTTACTCTTTTGCAATTAATAACACCAACCATTTGTAGCAAGTTTGATGACCTCTCTTCTTCAGCAAGAAAAGAGAAACCAATAGCTCAGATACCTTTGTAACATTTAATGCACTAGTAACTTGTGTGTAGCGGAAATTGATAACATAGTGAGTATTTCATTAAGAGCAAGCTCCTAATGAGCATAGAGAGAGTACTTAGTTTGAGAAAGCAACATAGAAATTTACATCTAGCTAATCTGGCATTGACAATACTTGAAAAGAGAGAGAAATAGAACAATTGATAAAAGTTGAGGATTGGATTTACATGGAGCCGGTCCCCCCTCCATAAAGGCTTTGTATTATAGCTTCTTCCATCAAAGGAGACTTTTGTACAATACAATTAGTGTGTTCCTTGACAAAACTCGTTGGTGCAATGAAGATGGAAGCTTCATGCACCAAATTATGCTTGACAAAAACACCTAGTGTCCCTAGCCTCAGTCCCAAGACCTCACACACCTTCAAAAATGGTGAGAGCTAGCAGGGAATGGCGATAGATTGAGAGGAAGAAGATGTATCTTAGGAAAAAGAAGTATTCTCCTCACATAATCACTTTAATAACATAGCTTAGCTTAGTAATCAGCAGGGTAGAGGAGATGAGCATGCCATCGAAGCTTGACTCTTGGTTGGATTTACATTCCATAGCCAAGAGTTGTTGGTGTAGGCCTCAACTTCCCAATGCTTGGAGAAGGAGATGGAGTTCTTCTTCCACACATGAGTTGTGTGTGTATGTGTGTGTGGCAATGTGTTAGACTAAAATGCAACCCTCTCTCTCTTCTTGGTCGACCCCTCTTGCTATTTACTCATGCTGGACTCCCATGGGCTCCTGCAAAGCTTAGCCAATCACAATTTAGAAGCATAATTAATAAACTTGTGACATGTGTCCCCTTTTCCCCTTTTGTGAGAGCTTTAGGTAATTAAATAATCCATTTAAACGCTTATTAGACCTTTTAGTCTTTTGGCCAATAGGAATCAGACAAGCCATTGGACTGTTGGATGCTCATTGGACCCCTTGGTAGACTATCCAATAATCTTCTAGGGAGATTAATTTCTATTGGTTCTTTTATCAAGCATTTTTAAAATGATTAGAATAGTTTTACTCTAGCCTAATTCTCATTGGTCCACCTCTATGGCCATCCAATAGGATTTGAGGGGAAATTGGGGGCAATTGGCCTAGGAGTCTGCCATGTGTCAATTCTTTCCTTTGGGGAGAGCTTGGGAGTATGTGTGTGTGTGTTTCTCTCTCATTTACTACTATTAGGACTCGCCCCCTCCTTCCTAAGGATGTGGGAAGACTTTTTAGTCTTCCCATGACCATCCAATTTTTCCCTACTTTGGCCATTAGACAATTGAATTAAATTTAGGAACTTTAGCCTATGGATGTCTTAATGGGGCTGAACCTTAGGTCTTTTGAGCCCCATTGAAGCACATTGATCTTTTGCAGACTGTCCCCCGTTGGATCCCTATTTTCCCTCCTTTGGATTCCGGACAGAGACCGGTCAAGCAGACTTACCAATATTCTAGCTTTTACTCCCCTGGTACTTCCCCATATTAAATGATCAGTTTTACATGAAAAAATAATTTGGGAGTATTAGATATTAGTTTTTATGACATTACCTCTCCCTTGAAATCATTGTCGTCCTCGACTATGAGGTAGAGAAGAAAAAGCCTAGTCTCATTAGTTTGTTTGCTAGCGGGCAGAGGATCCCTATTTTACCCTATGACATCGTTCCAGAATGGAGATTAGTCCATTTGGTGCTTGAGAGCCTTAGCTACCACAAGCATGTCTACACATTAGTCCGTATCAATCTTCCATAGTAGAGTGACAAACGCTACTTGGTGTTTGGGAGACCGCGTCTCCACAAACATGATTCTAAGCATGCATACTTATTAACATTTGTGCAAAATAAAGAAAAAGAGGGTCTTATAAGACAAAAGCTTTGTTCATTTAAACATAGTTACATTTTCTTACTCTAGGGAATCATTGTAATCATTGACAAGATTTAGGTTATCTTTTAATTGTATGTCTTTCATCCATCTAGCATCTTTAAAAGGATAATTTTTAAACTTGATAAGATATTATTTGATAGTCTTACCGCCTCATCATACCTTGTCCTCGTGTCGGAGAATGGACTCATGCTACAGCACCTCTTCTTGGGCCTTGATCTCCGGTGGGTCTTCAATGATTTCTTCTTGAGGTGGATCTCCTCTGTAAGTCTTTGGTAGGATCATGTGGAAAGCATTGTGTATGAGCCAATGGTTGGGAAACTTAAGTTGATAGTTCATCTCATTGATTGGTCTAAGAATCTGAAAGGGACCATTGTACCTTTTTGATAACTTAGCATATTACTTTTGGTGTCCTCTAGGATTCTTGCCCATTGTGTGCCTTAATCAAGCCTTGGGAAACTTAAGAAAGACCCAATCATTTTGTTTAAAGGCTAGGGCTCTTGTATGCTTAGCAGCAGTAGCCTTTTGCCTTTGCTGAGAGATGGATATAACATCCTTAATCTTTTGGAAATATTCTTGCAAGTCTCTGCTATATTTATCTGCAGCAAAGATCTTCCCATGTACCTTGATTAGTAGGGGAATTTTATGCTTCCCTCTATCACCTCAAAATGTGCTTTCCTTGTGGAAGTATGTACTGTGTTATTGTAAGCATACTCCACTAAGGGTAAGTCCTTCTCTCAATGGGACTTTTGATCTACTTCTGTGACATAAGCTTTTAGTAGATCAAGAATTGTTAGGCTAGCTATTTCACTTTGGCCATCTGTTTGGGGATGATAGGCCAAAGAGAAGTTTAGTCTTGTACCTAAATTCTCAAAGAGACCCTTCCAAAAATTATTGGTCATTCTAGGATCTCTATCCGACACTATAGACATTGGCAAGCCATGGTATTTGAAGATTTGTGATATAAAGAGGGTTTCCATTTGATGGGCCTGGATAATCTTTTTGAAAGGAATGAAATGTGCTTGTTTGCTAAACCTGTCTAGTATCGTCCATATTCCTGTATTCCCATGGATAGACTTGGGCAATCCAAAGATAAAATCCATGGATATGCTCTCCCATGGTGAATTAGGGATTGGCAAAGGTTGAAGCAATCCAGGTTGCTTTCCTCTATCAAACTTCGTCTTTTGGCATACCACAAATTTTGAAACGTACTCTTGTATGTTTCTTTTCATGGTAGTCCAATAGAAATATGTTTCTATCCCTTTTAGGGTAGACTGAATCCCTCTATGCCCCGCATAAGGAGGAGCATGAAATTCATACATTACTTTCTCACGTAGTGAGTTAGTAACACATATTCTATTTCCATAGAGAAGATAACCATCTTGTAGGGTAAATTGTTCTTCCTTCTTCCCTAGTGCAAGGACTGAAATCACATCTCTAAAATCGGGATTGATAGCGTACTCATCTATCATAGAAGATAGATCATTGTGAGTTGCTATGGATACCGCATTCACTCTCGGTCGTCTTGAGAGTGCACCGGCCACTTGATTATGCTTGCCAGCAATGTGAGCAATATGAAAATGAAATTGCGAAAGGAAATTTTCCCACCTCATTTTTTTGTCGGAGAGCTTGATCTGCGTCATGAAGTACTTAAGGCTTTGGTGATCCGTTCGCAGAATGAAAGGAGTCTCCAATAAACAGTGCTTCCACAAATCTAGAGCATGTAGAACTACTAAGAGTTCCTTCTCATATATGCCTAGATCTTGCTCAACCGGGTCGAGCCTTTGACTTTTGTAGGCTATGGCATGCCATTCTTGAATCAAAACAGCTCCAATGCAATCACCATAGGCGTCACATTGGACCCCAAATGGCTTGGAGAGATCCAATAGTGTAAGCACAGGTTGAGAGATAAGCTTCTCTTTAAGCTTTTTGAAAGCATTCTTCTCCTTGTTGGACCATATATACCTAGCGTTTTTCTTTGTTAGGTTATGTAATGGTCCCGCGATTTGTAAGAACTTTTCTATGAAGCATCTATAGTGTCCACACATGCCTAAAAAGCTTCTTAGTTCATGCAGATTCCTTGGATTAGGCCATCCTTTTATTACCTCTCACTTTGATGGATCCATTTGGATGCCATCTTGAGAGATAATGTGGCCTAAATATTGAATCTCTTGTAAGAAAAATTCACTTTTCTTTCGATTAATATAAAGTTTAATCTCTTGTAAAAATTGAAATATTATCTAGAGGTGTTGCTTATGTTCGTCTAATGAATTAGAGTAGATTATTATATCATCAAAGAACACTTCAGTTAAGGTTCGGTGAGACCTAAATAGCTTCTCCATCAAGCAGTTAAATGTGGCTGGTGCATTGGTCAAGCCAAAAGGCATGACAATGTACTCGTAAAGACCAAATGTACTGCAAAATGCGGTCTTTACAATGTCTTGATCAGATATCCTTATTTGATGGTAGCCACTTTTTAGGTCAATCCTACTGAAGTAGGTCGACCCCTATAGCTTATCAAATAGGTCTTCTACCCGTGGAACGGGAAACCTATTCTTGATAGTGATCCTCTTTAGTGCTCTATAGTCAACACACATACGATATGTGCCATCTTTCTTTTGCACTAATAACACTCGTGAACAAAATGGAGATGAGCTAGGCCTAACCATACCTTTCTCAACCAACTCATGCACTTGTCGCATAATCTCCTCTTGTTGAGCTTGGAAAACTCAATAAGGAGGTTTATTAGGCGGTGAGATTCTTGGTAAAAGTTCAATTGCATGGTCGTCATCCCCTCGTTTGGGAGGTAGTTCACAAGGGATGTTGTCAATAAAAACATCTTGGAATCCCTTGAGGAACTTGGATATATCTAATTCCTTTTGATTGGTTATATCTTCTTTTACTAAAACATTAGAT
This sequence comes from Adiantum capillus-veneris, assembly GCF_014529385.1. Lineage (NCBI taxonomy): Eukaryota > Viridiplantae > Streptophyta > Polypodiopsida > Polypodiales > Pteridaceae > Adiantum > Adiantum capillus-veneris. The sequence continues at coordinate 27,787,518 of NC_140937.1, read as the reverse complement.
TCATTTTGAGAATCTTTAACAAAAATCATGTACATAAAAATCAAGCTCTTTATTGCCTCATTGAAAGCTTGCTTATGTACACTGGGTATGGTACTACCCAACTCCTTAGCATCTATGTACATATCTTTTTCCCTAAACCTAAAGTAGATTTGTCTTTCAGGAAATTTAACATTGGTAGCCATGCGATCAAACCATGGTGCCCCTAGGATTACATCCTCATGCTTGAGAGGAGAGATGAAGAAATCCTCCTCGTCCACATAGCTTTGGACATGGAGCCTCAATTTCCCAATTAAAGGAGTGACTGAGGCTTCTTGCCCCTTGAAAGCAGCGTCGGCAGATATGACATCTCCCATCTCATAGGCTTGGATGCCTAGCTTGATGGCCAATTATGTGGCTATGAAATTATGAGTAGAACCAGGGTCAAAGAGAATGAAAGCATCATGTTCTCTTACCTTCCCCCAAGCATGACATAGAGGAGATCCTTTTGTGATGAGCATCCTCTTCTTGAATTTTGACCAAGGTAGCTCTAGGAGGCTCATTACGTGTATTCTTGTGGGGACAAGCACGATAGGCAGGCCCTTGCTCCCCGCACTTGAAACAACGGTTATCTTTTTGATAACGCTCTAGCTCTTTAGGAGAGACTTTATTTTTTCCTTTATAAACTCCCTTCTCCTCAGGTTTGTTGTTGTTGGCGTTGCCTTTGGAAGACTTTTGGATGTTGTACTTCCCCTTAGGCTTGTTACGGTCCTTGTTTTCCGTGGGCTTAAGATTTCTCTTAGCCCTGTGTTGGAAGTTTCTTCTGAAAGCCACCATGGTATGGTGTACGACTACAGATATGGTGTGTGGCCTTTGGGAGTTAACATACTCCTCCATATCCTCAGTGAAACCCACAATTTTATTTTTTTTTTGCTCTCCAAAATCCATCTTTTTGAAGACAATGGCTTTGAGGTGTAAATCCCAAAACTTGTCTACATATTTGTGAATAGATTCGTAGGGAGAGAGCTTCAAGCTTCACCATTCGGTGAGTACTTTGTGTTTGGCATCGGTAGCCAAAGTTTGCTTCATGATGGAAGCTCTTAAAGCTTTCCATGTTCATGGAGCTTCACCGTTTGCTCGTAGGCTAGACCACCATTGCCTGACAGACTTTTGAAAATGCATAGCTACATGATGTAGCTTGGAGGACTCCATGAAGCCCTCATCTCCAAATGTCACATCGAATGTTGGATAAAGGCCAAGAATTTGTCTATAGCACCAAAAGTTCCATCCTAGGTAAGGAAAGAGATGTTCTTTCCTTCCTCTTTGAACTTTTTGAGCTTGGACGACCTCTTCTAGGTGGCATAGGATTTTGTGTGGCCTCTTCTTTTAGGTGGTTTAAGAGCTGCACCATCACTTTCTTCAAAAGAGGAAGAGTATGAGGAGGACGGAGAGGAGGGTGACCTATTTCTCGCCTTTTTCTTCCCTAGTTCCTCCTTGTCTGCACCGTCACTTTCTTTAGAAGAGGAAGAGGATAAAGAAGATGGAGAAGAGGGTGCCATCTTTCTCGCCTTTTTCTTCTCTTTTTTTCTCTCTTCCCTCTTTGAATTATGGTGTAGAGAAGTATGCAATGGTATTCTCCGTTTAGGGGGTGTTGGAGAGTGTTTTGCCCACTGTCTTTGTGGATCCATCTTTGCCGAGGTGATAGGAGACTCACTTCTTTCTTGTTCTTTTGGTGGGGGACTCTACCATTGAAACTTGGGTTCTCCTTTGGGAGGGAGATACGTCATCAAGTAGTAAGTTTTTGAGCTCTTCATATGGATCCTCCTCTTCGTCCCTTATCAGAGAGATTCCTCTTTTGTAAGTCTCACCAAGAGCTTTCCTAGGTACTCTCTCTTCTTGGTAGGGAGTTTCGAGAATACCATGGGTGTGCAATTGCTGTAGCACTTCACCTTGGAGGGACGGGTTGCCGAGGCCTTGTTGAAGCCTAGAAACAAGATAGTTTACAAGCATAGGGACATCATTAGATGCTCTTTCATTAGAAAAGTCAAAGCTATCAACATTCATTTTAATCTCTTTTTCCTTGTCAGCCATACTAGCAAATTTTAGGTGTAAATTTTTACTTGTACTCTGGCACTTCAAGCCCTAGTTGCTACTCCTCTTTCCCTTCAAAGATAAGCACTCAAGCATCTATACCCGTGGATCGAATATTATTAATTACAAGGAATAGAAGAGAGGGTTCAATAGAGCCAAGATAGCAGAGAAATAGAATAATTGATAAAAGTTGAGGATTGGATTTACATGGAGCCGGTCCCCCTCCATAAAGGCTTTGTATTATAACTTCTTCCATCAAAGGAGACTTTTGTACAATACAATAAGTGTGTTCCTTGACAAAACTTGTTGGTGCAATGAATATGGAAGCTTCATGCACCAAATTATGCTTGAAAAAAGCACCTAGTGTCCCTAGCCTCAGTCCCAATACCTCACACACCTTCAAAAATGGTGAGAGCTAGCAGGGAATGACGATAGATTGAGAGGAGGAAGATGTATCTTATGAGAAAGAAGTATTCTCCTCACATAATCACTCTAATATCATAGCTTAGCTTAGTAATTGGCAGGATAGAGGATATGAGCATGCCATTGAAGCTTAACTCTTGGTTGGATTTACATTCCATATCCAAGAGTTGTTGGTGTAGGCCTCAACTTCCCAATGCTTGGAGAAGGAGATGGAGTTCTTCTTCCACACATGAGTTGTGTGTGTATGTGTGTGTGGCAATGTGTTAGACTAAAATGCAACCCTCTCTCTCTTCTTAGTCGACCCCTCTTGCTATTTACTCATGATGGACTCCCATTGGCTCCTGCAAAGCTTAGCCAATCACAATTTAGAAGCATAATTAATAACCTTGTGACATGTGTCACACTTTCCCCTTTTGTGAGAGCTTTAGGTAATTAAATAATTCATTTAAACTCTCATTAGACCTTTTAGTCTTCAGGCCAATAGGAATCAGGCAAGCCATTGGGATGCTGGATGCTCATTGGACCCTTGGTAGACTATCCTATAGTCTTCTAGGGAGCTTAATTTCTATTGGTTCATTTATCGAGCATTTTTAAATTGATTAGAATAGTTTTACTCTAGCCTAACTCTCATCGGTCCACCTCTATGGACATCCAATAGGATTTGAGGGGAAATTGGGGGCAACTGGCCTAGGAGTCTTCCATGTGTCCATTCTTCCCTTTCGGGAGAGCTTGGGAGTGTGTGTGTGTGTATGTGTGTGTTTTTTTTTCTCTCTCATCCCCTACTATTAGGGCTCGCCTCTTCTTCCCTAGGCTAGGGATGTGGGAAGACATTTTAGTCTTCTCATGACCACCCAATTTTCTCCTACTTTGGCCATTAGACAACTGAATTAAATTTAGGAGCTTTAGCCTATGGAAGCCTTAATGGGGCTGAAACTTAGTTCTTTTAAGCCCCATTGAAGCACATTTCTCTTTTACAGAATGCCCCCTTTGGATCCCTATCTTCCCTCCTTTAGATCCCTGACAGAGACCGATCCGGCAGCCTTACCAATATTCTAGCTTTTACCCCCTAGTACTTCCCCATATTAAATGATCAGTTTAACATGAGAAAATCATTTGGGAGTATTAGATATTAGTTTTTATGACAATGCGTGTTGGCTAGACACTACAAGAGGTCACTTAAATTTCGGCGCCAAATAATCGGCGTTGGTAAATACACCATGGAGGGAGATAAAGTTTTTAAAGATTTTCATTTTTAAATTTTTGACACCTGTTCCGATATGTCTTCCGACGCCTTTACGAATGCACTTTCCCACTCCTGTACGAATTCCCTTTTTGACTCCTGCATCGATATCTATACGGGCGGACCCTGCAAAAAAACAAAGCCGCGGGTCTTTCCCTTTGCATTTCTCTTCTTCTTGCGCGTTTTCTCTTCCTCTCTTCCTCCTCACCTCTTGCAGATCTGGTGCGAAACAAGTTGTTGGAGGTGCTAATCTTGCTCGTGGACTACTCTATAGCTCTAAGGTGGGATTGTTTTCAAGTTTACTTGTAGGTTTAGGGTTTAGGGTTTAACATGGTGTGTGTGTGTGCGTTTTTGCAGGTTTGAAGATGTTTACAACACCTTTTCTTGCTCAAATAGGCCGCGTGTGAGTGCTTGAACTTTTAATACATATTAAATTTATTTAAATTAATTTGTATATTAATAAAAGAAAATTTCATGCTTTAAACTTTCAATGCTTTAAAAGAAAGTATGGTTTGTGTTGTGAAATTTCATTTTGATTTATTTCATTTTTGAAATTATGCAATTGATGAGGTTTAGGTTTTAGGTTTAGTTTAGGTTATAAGTTAGGTTAGGGTATATACAAGTTATATGTTAAGTTACAAGTTATAAGTTAGGTTACGTTAGGTTAGATTAGCTTATAAATTAGGTTATAGGACATTAATTATGTTAGGTTATCTTATAGGTTAGGTTCTACGTTAGGTTTAAATTAGAAGTTAAATTAAGTTATAAGCTAGATTATAGGTTATAGGATATGTTAACTAGATTATAGGTCAGGTTTAGGTAACAAGTTAGGTTATAGGTTATACATAAAAAGTTAGGTTAGGTTATATGTTGGACGTTGTGTTCGGACAATTAGAACTTATGTACTTTTATGTTAATCTAACACTTAACGATGAAACGTCCAAACACGACCATCTACCAACGTCTAAACCATAACCCTCTAACCCTATTAGCAGACATAAATGGCTAAGCGCTACACTAAGTGGATTTTTAAGCGACCAAATAAAAAGTTGCCAAACCTAAGCGGATTTACATAGCCTACCCTAGCGCTCCAAATATAATAATATATTAGCAGCCAAAACAAAAGTCGCTAATCTAAAGCCACTAACCCTTAGCAGCTATCCCTAAGCAGACTAAATGGCCAAACAATACTCTAATATGTTTTAGAGCACTTTACCTTAGCGGCTTTACATAGTGTTCCCTAACCGTTCGGACACGGTGTGCCATCTATTACCGGCCAAACCAGAATCCATAGAACCCTAAGCAACTAGCCCTAAGCAGATTGAAACGGAAAAATGCTAAACTAATCCAATTTGGAATGGCCAAACCTAGGCAACTTTACATAGCGCACGCTAACACTCCAAAATACGGCCATCTATTAGCGGCTAAACCAACATTAGTCCTAAGACGCTAAACCTAGGTGGCTAGCCCTGAGGGGATTGAAATGGATAATTGCTATCCTAATCCAATTTGGAGAAGCCTAACCTAAGCGGCTTTACACACCATACCATAAGTTCTAACTGTCCGAACACAATGTCCATCTATTAGCGACCAAATGAAGATGACTTGTGTACTAAAAACGCAAATGAACTTCGGTTAGGTTAGGTTATAGGTTAGGTTTATGTTATAGGTTAGGTTAGGTTAGGTTTAGGTTAGATTATAGGTCGGGTTAGAGCTAGTGATAAATAGTAGAAAAAACGCAAATGGGCTTCGAAGATGACTCGTGTGCTTCAAAAAACGCAAACAGACTTCGATTAGGTTAGCCTATAGGTTAGGTTTAGGTTATAGGTTATGTTAGGTTTAGGTTATAGTTAAGTGATATTATAGGTTAGGTTAGAGCTAGCGGCAAATGAATAGTAGAAAAAACGCAAACGGACTTCGAAGATGGCTCATGTACTTCTGAAAATGCAAACGGACCTCGGTTAGGTTAGGTTATAGGTTAGGTTACGTTGGGTTATGTTAGGTTTATGTTATAGGTTAGGTTACATTATAAGTTAGGTTAGAGCTAGCGGCAATTAGTAGAAAAAATGCAAACGGACTTCAAGAATGACTCGTGTACTTCAAAAAACGCAAACGGACTTCGGTTAGGTTTTGTTATAGTTTAGGTTATAGGTTAGATTAGGTGCACACAAACTTAAAAAACATTAATATGTAGTCATTGATCTTGTGGTCCTAATCTCCGTGCACCTCTAGACTGAGGTCTACGAGGATCAGACATGGCAGAGAATGTGAGGTTGTTAAAGCTCGAGCTAGAAGCAAATAGTTGAAAAAACACAATCGGACTTCAAAGTGCACACAGACTTCAAGAACCTTAATATATAGTCATTGACCAATAAAGACAAGATTATTACCTTGTGGTCCTAATCTCCATGCACCTCTAGACCAAGGTGTGCGGGGATTAGGCCTGGCTAGAGAAGTGAGGTTGTTAGAGCTAGCAGCACATAGTTGAAAGAATGCAATCGGACTTCAAAAGTGCACACAGACTTCAGGGACCTGAATATTTAGTCATTGACCAATAAAGACAAGATTATTACCTTGTGGTCCTAATATCCATGCACCTCTAGACCAAGGTGTGCGGGGATTAGGCTTGGCTAGAGAAGTGAGGTTGTTAGAGCTAGCAGCACATAGTTGAAAGAATGCAATCGGACTTCAAAAGTGCACACAGACTTCAGGGACCTGAATATTTAGTCATTGACCAATAGAGAAAAGATTATTACCCTGTGGTCCTAATCTCCGTGCACCTCTAGACCGACGTGTGCAGGGATCGACTTGGCTAGAGAATGTAAGGTTGTCATGTATTGTCATGTACTTATTAGTAGTGTGTAGTTATAACAACTAGAGTGTTTTAATTATTTGTTGCATCACTGGTAGATAGAGTATGGACGATAGGATGGTGTATCCTTGTGCGCATTGCAAGCATCAGATCTTTCAAAAACAAAAAATGTGCGACCAACACATAGGCAATCACGATATCTTTTCGATAGAGCAACTACAAGACCTGCGTTATCGATTTCATGGCCTAGAGACTGAAGATCAAACTTTGCAAGTAGATATTGCTCCAACTTCATCCCAGAGAAGACGACTTTCAAATGACCAGCCATCGACTGAGTCCTCCCAACCAATACCTAATGTGGCATTTCAAGAAGTAGAGATGGAGCAGATGTTGGACGTGTTCTTTGACATGGATCTTATCATTGAAAACATAGAAGACAACAACATTGAATGCAATACTGAGGACCAACCTCAGTCATACCGTTCATATCAACGGCATGATAGCACCAACGATAAAGAGGGTGAGATGATGCAAAGCCTTGCACGCATGCCTCAGCCACAAAGATTTTCAGGTAAATACATTGTATCCTAAGCATGATAAAGTGCAAATTACAGTTCAATAATGTGATCGAGTGGCTGACTTGTTTATGTAACGACATGTTTCTCAATGAGTAAATCTTGCTAGAAGAAAATCACATGCCCTCTACCCATCCAGTCGCTAAAAAGCTTCTTACTAATTTGGGCTTGGATTATCACAAAATACATGCATGTCCTAATGATTGTATACTTTTTTGCAATGAGTATGCAAATTTGGAATAGTGTCCCAATTGTGGATCAAACAGGTATAGGGAGGACACACAAGAAAAATTTATCCCTGCAAAGGTCCTTTGACACTTTCCTATCATTCCAAGAATAAAGAGCATGTTCAGGTGCAAGTCCATAGCGGCTTTGATGACATGGCACTCAAATACTAGATTGGCAGATGATGTGATGCGGGTACCTGCTGACTCTCATGCATGGAGACACATAGAGGAAAGTTGTCCTACATTTAAGAATGTTAACCCTCACGGCTCACGGACACCCTATCACCTACGACGGACGTTGTAACCTACGGCGGACATTGTATTATTTATTTGGTAGAGTCAGATATCGGGCTTGTCGGTCCAATAGGAAAAGGGTAAGAGTGATCGCCGATGAGAGGCGCACTCTAACTAGAACATTCAAGGGATTAGTTGGCTAAGCATGGGCGCCCAAATGTGAATGGGGTGAGCTCATATAAAAGTCAACTAAACCTAAAATTCAGTCATTCTCTCATTTGTGCAATAGAAGAGTGCTCTTGCTCCATCTCCATCTCCATCTCCATCTTCTTCTTCCTCACCTCCTTGTGTGTGTGTGTATGTGTGTGTGTGTGTGTGTGTGTGTGTGTGAGAGAGAGAGAGAGAGTGTGGGTGATCGAGCATTACGAAGGCACGACGGCGGTGAAGCGGTTGAGCGCGGCGTAGCAGCGTCTCCTTCTTCTTCGCGGCGAGGACACACCATCGCCTTCTTTGAGCTTACTAGTTTAGGCTTGTTGTGTGCTTGGAGCCATTTTTGGCTCGCACACGGTGTATCGGCAAGTTCCTTGCATTGACACGTGCGACATACGCATACATTTTTGGCGCCGTTGCCGGGGAATGCCATGCATTAAGCTCGAGTAGCACTCTGTGCTTCTCCGTGGTCCAATTTCAATTATAGGAAAGGTAGGGAAGGAGTGTGTGTGTGTTGAGAAGAGGGATTTGGTGTTATACTGTGTGTTTTTTTGTTAATGGAGTTTTCAAAGGTATTGTGTTTATTCTCTGTGTATTAAGATAGTTAGTTTTCTTTGTTAATAGAGATTTCAAAGGTACTGTGTTTATTCTCTGTGTATTAAGGTAGTTAGTTTTCTGTGTACAGCAAGTAGGAAGTAGATTAGTGAGAGTTAATAGAGTGTGTTAGTGTGTAAGAGTAGGTGTATGAGTTAGAAGTAAGTAGATAGAGTGTGTGTGTGTGTGCTTTCGCGCAGGCCGCGGCGACCTTATCCTTTATTTAAAATTTAAAAAAAAATTAAAAAATTTTAAAGGTAGACCGGGATCGGGAATATCTCCCAGACCCAAGCCCAAGCTCACGCTCAATCCTAGACCTCAATCGCCTTTTTAAAAAAAACAAATTTTAGCTTCACAAGTAGCTAAAAATTGATTTTTTGAGGACCAACGGAACGTCAGATGCCCGAAATTTGTGTTGTAAAGCACACAACGATCCTATAAGTGATACGCTCACTTTGAGCTATCACACACTTTAATCAAAAAAATCAAACATTAAAAACGTAAAAAACACGAGTGAAAACGAGCGCTTAAAAAAGGTAAGCAGTTAACCTTCGAGGTTAATCGCCGACGCTTGTAGAGTGCCAAAGGCACATGCATTTGCGCTCTGGTCGTGTGCTAGAGACAGAGCAACTAGAGAGAATTTCTACTTACGCGAGTTCTCAATATCCACCTACTTTAGGTTCTGGACCCTCTGCGGGGACCGAAGGTAGTACAAACCAAGACCCGAATATAGCAGCTAGTGACTCTTCCTCTGACTACGACGTCATGGAGGGTTTCCCAATGCCTAATCGCGATAGCTCGAGCCAAGACATGCATGCCATGGGTCCTCGGTCCGGGCCGAGTGTGCTTAGCCACCTAAAGGAAACCTTTAGTAGAGCGACTCGCTCCGAACATGGAGCTAATGATGTAAACGAGGGGGGTGGGGAAGTAAATTCTCCATTCGTGACCAACGTAGACCCTAGACCGTTAGAGAATGTGCACGTGAATACTTTATTCACTGCACCTCGTGACTCTTCAAAGTTATTTCCCTCCGAGGTCATATTACACGATGGTAGAAGCCTTGCCGAAGTGCAAGAGGTTGAGCGATATATCCTTGGAGCGAGGGAAAAGGAAGTCAAGAGCTTAAGCAAGGCGGAGCAACGAAGAGAGTTAAAAGAGAAAGCTCCTATGTCAATATCCTTGCTAAGAGAGCAATCAAGTGCTCCTGATTTAGCAACTGCTAAGGGACAACCCCTAGAAAGCAACATTGCATCTAGCTCAAAGGACACCCCTAGCACCTCAATCCTAGATGGAGTGTTCTTAAATGAGAACTGGGAGTACGAATTACAAACAGAGACTCTGACCGACCTATACACATGTCACACCTATCATGTGGGTTGGTTAGATGTCCTACAATCCACAATGGGTGCTACTAGTGTAGAGGATCAACAACAAAGAGTTTGTGAGGTCATCCATAGGGTCATTGAGTTAGAGAGACAGAACAAGGGGATCAACATGCCTTCAACGGGTCTCATGAGATTCTTGGATACAAGGAAGGCTAAACAACTGACCATATCGCAAATGGAGACTCCCTCGGTAAGTCCGATGGATCCCCCATATGTTGTTTCTCCAGGGTTCTCAGTGCAATCTGAGCCCACAAGTGATAGCTTCACCTTTCCAAGTCTAGCTCATCTTTCCCTTGATGACACCACGGCTACCATGCCTACCCCAATGATGGGCATGCCGAGAAACACGCCATGGACCTCATTTGTTAGTAAAGCACCACTACATGGTAGCTCAATGCCTGCAACAGTACCTACAAGTGTGTACCAATCGTATGCACCTATGGGTCATCACACTCATGTAGTCCCTACCCCTCCCATTGTTTCAACTACCTATGCTCCACAACCACAATACACAAGTTCTTATTTACATGGGACTATACCGGATAGCATTAGCATGTCACATCCGACGTCTGCTATGCCTAGGGCCACCCATATACACTATGGACCACCACATGGCACAACATCGTACCCAACTTGGAACCCAAGGGCTTACTATGTGCCAAGTCCAATGCCAATACCTACTCCAAATGTAGTCTCTAGAGCACCTTCACCCACGGTGCCTGCTCATTTAGGTGACTTGGCAACATTTGCTCAAGCTATTGGTCGATCTATTGCTGAGAATATGCGTAACACGCCGGATAGAGAGCCTAGAAGTAAGGCAGTACAAATAGCCAAGCTCACACAAAAATTTAGTGGAGACGGGGATGTGAGAAAGCATATCGAAGTGTTTGAACAAATATGCGATTCTCTAGGAGAACACAATGACCTACATAAGAGCAATGCTTTAAGCCTAACCTTAAGTGGAAAGGCTGGGGATTGGTATAGAACCCTAAGGGTGGAAGAAAAAACGATTTACCCTACTCTTAGAAGACTGTTCTTAAAAGAATACATACGAGAGGGAGTGCTTTGGGGTGTAGCCTCTCAGCTCCAGAAAGCCCAACGAGAGGAAGGAGAGTCGGTGAGAGACTTTATAAGTCACTTGAAGCATTTGAATTCTGGTTGTAATCCAAATGAGCGCTTCAACAATAACCAATTGCTTGATAGATTCATTAGGGGATTACAGTACGAGGATATCTACAATGGCCTAGTCATTAGAGGTATCACCACTTGGGAAGCAGTCACTACCAATGCGATCCAATTGGAGGATAATTTAATGATTCAAGGAGAAAGAGTGTCTGTTGAGACTAAATCTATTAGCTCGCAAGCATCAGGGCATCAGCCAATGACCCTAAAGCCTATTGCTAAGGAGCCAAAGATATCTGAGATAACTTTAGCAGATCTCACCAAGGCTATTCAAGAGAGTCTTAGAGACAATGTTGCTCCACAAAACAATCATATGTATCCAAGAAGGGAGCAGCAATGGTGCTCAGTATGCTATGGATCGCATAGTACCAGTGAATGCCCTACTTTTAGAGTAAAATTCAATGGGAACTGCAATGCATGTGGAAGGTATGGTCATTAAGCTAAGGATTGCATAGTATTTAATCGCGCGATGGCCAATAGACCAACCTTAGCATGGATAGACACACCTCGAGTGCCTGCATTGATGCCAACCCCACCTCTGGAACAAACATCACAACACATGGTCCCTAGGGCCCAAAATGCTGTTCAAACAACACCCTTACCACCTCCAGTGCTAGGACCGCAACAACCACATCCGAGAATCACTTCTGTGAATCAAGTGGGTTGTGAGTCATTTATTTCTTGTTTGGAAGGCTATGAGGAAGATATAGATCCTAATATCACCTATGGGATGGATGTGCTTGAAGAAAGTCCACAATACTACATGGAGGACTATTGGGGACAAGTCAAACCTGTATATCAAGTAGCTGCTCTTGCAGCAAGAGGCCAAAATATCAACTACACTGCTAAGAGACCACCTCTTCAATGCTATGAGTGTGGAGGTCCACATCGTGTAGCCTACTGTCCTATTAGGCTACAAAATAATGCCACACTAATGCAAACCAATCAAGCGAGCACGTCTACGATGCCGATACTCATGTGTAATCGATGTGGCATAGATCACTTGATTGCCCAATGTCCAAATAATCCAAATGCACCGAAGATCACTCCATTAAACTTAATTGAAGTTACCGAGGATCCATCACCAAGTACACCCGTGGTACTAGTAAATGTACTCACACGATCGATGCTCCAAAAACAAAATTATATTCTTGAGGAAAGAGACACAGCATCAATTACCCAATCTCAGAAAAAGAAGAAAACACGAAGAAAGAGATCGCAAAAAGCAGCGAAGTCAGACCCCAGTTCAAAGACCAACATACGGACTGGTGATGACCCCGTATATATGAACGACGCTGAAGAAGATTCTGATTCAGGTGAAACCATGGAGACCAAAACGACCACTAACATAGAAACCAACAAGGAAGATCTTCATGAGCCACAATGGCCAGGATCCAAAAAGAAGATAGGAACTTACCCAAACCCTACAGAGGAGATTGAGCGAGTCAAGCAATTAAGGAGTTTGATAAAAGATACCCAAAGGGATCTAGAACCAGCACCTAGGAAGATCCAGATTACAGACACCGTGTTCCCTACGCAACAACAACCTCACCAAGTCCATAGACCCTTGGACATACCTAGTGTCATCCAAGAAGAAAGTGACTTAAAGTCATGGGAAAGTGGGTGTACTCACTTCTGGATGGAAAGAATGTTTACAGAGGGACTACCTGATCCTATCAAAGAAATGGAGATCCCATCTTCCCCACGTCAAGGGACTCAAGGCCAAAAGGTGCTGTTAAACATTGCCAAATTGATGGATTTCATGTCTTCAGAAGTTAGAACCACCATCATGTCCAAACTATACAAAGACCCCGAGCTAGTCTCAGCTCTTCGAGCCTTCCTCAATGGGGAACTGAAGTTTGGGCTACCACAATTTGCACAGATGGATGGAGCTAGGGAGATGCCAATAGAGGAGGAACACTTAGATCCACAACCCAACCTAGATGAGAACCTTGTTATAGAAATACCTGTTAACAAGTTGGGACAATACTTTGAGGGTGATGAATCCAATGCGACTATACCAATCACTACTAAGGGATTAACTGTGAAGGGAATCCTTGATGGTGGCGCTGGGGTTAGCATTGTGACTAAAAATTGTTGGGAAACTATGGGAAGACCTCACCTTGCGACCACAACCATAGTAGTGAAGATGGCCAATGGGTCTATTATTAAATCTATTGGGATGCTAAAAGATCTCAAGATCAAGGTCTTTGGACATAAAATAAGGATTACCTTTATTGTTATGGATTTCTCCAAACACACTATGGCATCGGAGATGATCTTAGGACGTCCTTTCATGAGGGAAGCAAAAATGGTGCATGACTGGTCTAAAAACCATGTCTACTTGCAGTTCCAAGATTCTTTCCTTCGAGTGGATCTTGTGACGGGTCGAGCACATCCTCTAGGAAAGAGGTTTATAATTGATCATAGATCTGACATCACAGTTCACTCGGCCCCATTGCAGTATTGTTACACGTGTAAAGCGGACACTGATGTTGGGGAAGATTCTCCTTATATGGATGTACTATCTGAGATGACTGAGTTGGACAATGTGGATTGGGTCCACCTAGCAGCAACCATAGACACTTGGGGAAATAGGGGGACCTGGGTAACAACTGAGGGGGATGAAATGCCACCACTCGTACCCTTAAATATGCTACAAGCAATGCATATATCTTTTGACAAGACTCATCCTCATGTAACAAAGAAAACATACAAGTGGGTCCCTAAAGCTTCTTTAGCGACCATAGCTAGTGCTAAAAGACAGAAGCCTGGTAAGAGACATCCCATTCGCCCCAAGAAATGTAAAGAAATGTTGCGTTGGATTCTTAAAAAACTATTGGAAGCCCAAGGCTACTATGAAGGAAATGATCAAATCTGGGTGCCAAAACGTAAATTGTGCTCTTACTTGTCACCGGGCCCATGTGAGCTCAATCCTGTGGCTCCAAAACGAATTGAAGATCGTGGAAAGGAAAAAATCACGGAATGCTACACACCCGTTCCAGAGGTAGTTTGGGTACCGAAGAAAGAACGATTGGTTCCACCTAGCTCAGGAAGGGGGGAGTCCCATGAAGCTTCTAGCTCCTCATGTAATGCATCCATAGAGGTAAAAGCTTCTCCACAACCTCCACCTACAATAGTGGACCTCCATAAAGCTACAAAAGAATCCACACCTCCTAGTGTTCAAGAATCACTTGATGAACCACTTCAAGTTCGATCCTGGCAGAGTACCTTACCACCCTTGCAACTTGACGAGGCACCTAAGGTAAGAGAAAACTACTGGAAAAAATCCTCACCTATTATCGATTGGAATAATTGGTTTCAAAGGGTGACGAGCACATTTCAAACGGTATGATCTACCCAAGGAAGGGGGTAGTGTTTGCTGACAGTCATCATTCACTCACTCCCCTCTCAACCTTCCTCTCTGACCTCTTAATCTCCCAATCTTAGGAAATGTACATATAAAGCCTTATACTCACAAAAAACAAAAATAAAGAGCAAGAGCAATTAGCAAACGAGTATGCACAATAAAAGTCAAAACATTGACTGAGACCTACACATTCACATCCGGTACACTGAAACAGAAACCTATGTCTTAAACACCTTTGATCCTCATCACTCGAGTGATGGAGGGTAGGTAAGATTAGTACGATGGGAGTTCTGTTTTAGAGTTGAGTGATTAGCAAAGTTTATTTTTTCCCACTGATGTGCCTCCTAGAGGTATTCTTTGTGTTTCTTAGTGTGTACAGGAACGTGTTGCTGTTGTTAGGATTTGGACCTTCACTTATTCACCATATTTTCTAGAGAGAGAGTGCAAAAAATACATTTTCTTAGAAGGCCCTCCAAATGACCTCCGAAATTTCCTAATGTCGCACAATGTGCAGCAAATTCAAGTTCAAAGAGAAATTGGAGTATGTACAAGTATGTTCATAGCACTATTCGCAACAGACTATTAGCAGACAGAGCAAAGAAATTAGTGTATATGTATTGCAACGAAGATACTAAATCACATCGAAAGTGATGGCTACGAGGAGTAAATTCCAACCTGGTTGTATGATTGTCAAAACAAAAATGAAGAAGATTTCAATGTTGGTGTATCTCAATGCACTATAGATGAAATAGAAGAGAATTTGATAATAGATGTTGAGGTTGAATTACAAGGAGAACCACAACACTCAGACTTAGAAACAGATAACATTTCAACTGATTCAATATAGCTTGAGAGTAGAATGAGTAAATGTCAAAAACCATTGTAAAAGATCTTGTATTCAAATGTGTTTTGAGTAATTACAATGCAAAATATTCTCGATAGTACATAGTTTGTCGCGATATTACATAGTTTTTCAATCTCAATTGTGTTGCCCTGAAGTAGCATCTTGCTCATCAAACAGATTTCTAATTTTGCTAGGGGTATCTGGGCATGATTTCTTGAATTTATATTCGTTTTCCATGCCAAACATAATATATATTCTTTTTGGAATATCTTGTGAACATATTGCGCATCGACTATTGTTTTGCATCAAACGAATAAGACAAACTAAATGATAATAGTGACCACATATCAATGTATAGTACCCACTCCATCCATTAAAATTCTTGTAGCAAACTGGACATTGGGAAGATGAGGATGTATCTGAAGTAGACAAGGGGACCAACTCCGGATGCAAGACAAGGTGGCTGATGTGTGTCCCTTGTACAGGTGTTGGATTCACTCGTTGTGTTAGGATTTGAACGTCCTGACTTAAGCGATGAATGCTTTTCTCCATCCGGACTTGTGAGGGTTGCGATGTCTGGGTGGCTATAGAAAGACATGTTATTTCTGCATATTTCTCTGCCAATTGTGCCATGTAAATATCCTTCTCTCTCTTTAATTGTAGGTCGGCGCCTTCCACTATCAATGCCAGCTCATCTCGAGTGAAAGTGGCACAATTCTCCCTTAAATCATGAGTGGCAACAGTTGTCTCCTTTGACGAGAAGTCTACTGGTTGCTGTTGCACAAAGTGAACATATAACATTTTGGCAAAATATAGCGCACAATCTGCATTGTGCAGGGGATGGCCATAAACCTCCAAATAAATCCTCTCAGCGTTATCTTTGATACCATCATGGGTGCACTTCAAAACCTTCCACCTTCCTTTCTTGATCTCTGCCTCCTCACATGGCCATATTGTCTTGATCATGTCCTTTGTCACTTCTTTATTGATCTCTTTCCACTACATATGGTTTGGATTTTCCCACTTTTAGAGTCGGCGAGCAGTACGCATCGCTTGTTGTGCCGACATGCCGTGTGCCAGAGACTTCATACGCTGAAATGCATTAACAGCTGCTTGTTGTTGATCATCAGGCAATGATTGGGTGCCAATATCTTGTTCTTGATCGGCCATTTTCTCTTAGAGCTGCAGTCAACAGAGTGGCAAATATTTAATATCATTGGAAAAGATATATTCTCACTCATTGGGACACTGCGCGGAATCTACTAAAAACCACCACTTCAAATGCGACTAATTGAACCACAAGGAAAATTTGAAATATTGACAGTTAAATGATAAATTTGAAATGATTAAAGATAATTGACAAAGATAATTGACTCAATTAGGTGAACCACTTCAAACCAGATAATACACTTCAATAAAAAAAAGAATACACTTGACAAGACATGTATATCATAGAAATGTTTAAATCGAATAAAATGATGGTGCAAGTTCAACCAGTGGATGTTGCACAGGGTTAGGGTCTGTCTTTAAATGTCCTTTGGAAAATATTAACACGTCAGAAGCATTCCTTCTTTGGTCCCACTCTTTTAACTTCATCCAGCAATCTACTTTAATTCGAATAGCCCTCATAACATCTTCGTCCAGGTGGTGAAAAACTTCGTCTGGAAAATAAATTTTTTTGGCTGCACTCCAAAAATCTGTCAGCATGTCGAACAGGTAGCCCAATGCATAAATATCATTGGCTTTTGTGTATGCATCTACGCACCGTGGATCATATAGTTCGGGAGAAATCCACGGTCGCTTAGCCATCTCGGCGTTCCCTGCTCTCTGTGCATTCAAAACTGCTTCGTCTGACTGTGAGGTTGGAGACAAATAATTATTTGCTACGCACTTAGCAGGTGTTCTCAGCATCATATCCCAATCAATGATACCAACGCGGGGTTTATTGGCGTGAGTAAAGTCCAACATTACGTTGAACGGGTGCAGGTAACTGTGCACTATACCGGTCGAGTGGGCAGCCACAACGCCGTCGATTAAGGCATGACAAATTGCCGGCATCTGCTCGACCACTGCTTTGATCCGCACAGTGTTTATCTCGCTTACAGGGTTGTTTGCTATAGGCAATAACCTCCAGCCGTGTTGTAGCCTGTGTATGTGTCGTCTTAACAATCCGTGAGCGAATGGTAAGCCGCACATCATGTCGCCCACGGTACCCCCATTGTAGTATGGGAATATCGTGATCCAAGGAGCTTCTGTAGTAAACCCAATGCACCTTACAATGGAGGGGTGAAGTGTTTGCATTCCTTGCTCTGTCTGAAAGCTGTCAAATTTTGTCTCACTCCCTCCCTTGTAACATTTTCCCACATATGAAATGTGTTCTGGAAAAAATGAGATGCCTTTGATAGTGTACAATGTGCACACACCGAAGGAGCCTGCTCCAATCCTCATACCTTTTACCAAGGCTTCATGAGGGATGCCGACAAGATGAGCGCACTTTGCATTCAAAGCAATGCGCATGATTGTGCCAGTGCCCCTGGCATCGGATCGACCTCCCAAAGCTGCTTGCGCATCTTGGGCCATCTTCAATCTCTTGGGTAAAGCTGCTTGGTCCTGCGCTTTCACACGCTTCATATTTACCTTCTGTTCTTCCCACAATTTATCTCGTAGCTCTAATTTTGACATGTCGCAAGCAGGTGGGATATCTTCCTTTAAGTCTTTGTAACATACTTTCATATTGCCCAACACTATCTTGACCTTTTTGTGGGGGTCAAATTCTCGTATCCCAGCTGGACTCAACAACTCGTATTGGCCTTCAAGTCGCAACCTGTGCTCTGTGTTCCCCCATATAGCGCTAGTGATGTCTTTGATGTAGATATCGCCTTCACTAATCTGTTGTATGCGATCAGGTGCACATGATGAGACCGCCAAAATGCATTCTTTACGAATGGCACGCATAATACATTTCTTTTGATCTGGCATCATATTTGCACTGGACAATACAAAAACAACATATCAAACACAAATTCATGGTTGCGAATGACAAACACTCTCACACTATCTCAGGTAAACTCTTAACCACCACTTGAAGACTTTAACAAATGTTATGAAAATATTGATAAAAATTGAATATAATCTTCACTTAAAATTGCAATCTGTTACACGTGTAAAAAGCAATTCAAACAAATGGTTTATAAGAACTTAATTCAGACCAAACAATACATGTTAACGGTCTTTAACATTTCAGCATATATTGAATTTTTAACTTATAATTTTCTCCATGCGCACATACTAATTCAAACAAAGCACACACCGACTTAAAATCTTCAAAAACATTTAAAACATTGGAATATACAAATTGGACTAGCAAATTGTGTTCATACACTTTTTTACATAGAATTTATGTAAATGTAGCAATCAAAAAGCGATGATAATTGATGCTCTTTAAAAGATACAAAAGAATATTTAACATGCAAATTGTATATATTTAGATTTTTTGCAGAGAATTTATGTAAATGAAGCATTAAAACTAGCGATAATGCTTGAGAGTCCTTTCAAAAGATTAAAAACGAATATTAAACATGCAATTTGTATGCAAATATTTTTTTACATGTAATTTATATAAATGGAACATTTAAATAGCGATGATTGATAAATAAACTATTCTATATAAATGAAACATTTAAAATAGCGATGATTGATGAATAAAGTATTCTATATAAATGGAATATTTAAAATAGTGATGATTGATGAATAAAGTATTCTATATAAATGGAACATTTAAAATAGCGATAATTGATGAATAAAGTATTCTTTTGAATATGATTAGCTAGTATATAATTTCAAATGGACAGTTAAAAACTACAAGATCAAACAATTCATACATTTTGTATCTGAAATACTCTTCACAGCCGCGTTACCGACCAAGTATTTCATATACTTAATACTTAAAAAATTAATTGTACATGCACATACAAATTATATGACGTTCGTACGGCCGGGTTAACGACCTGAACGCCACATTTATGCAAAAACATATGCTTCTAACAAACGACACTCTATTAGCCGCGTTACCGACCAAGTGCCGCCTGAATCTAAGGAAAAACAATGGCCTACATACGAACATCATATAGCCGCGTTACCGACCAATGCCCATATGTTTTCTTGGGAAAGGGGAAGGGAAGTTGACTTACCATAAGGATACTAGATTCTCCGCGTTACCAACGTAGTACCCAGACAGTAAGCCAATACTTACCACAAGGACACTATCTTCCCCGCGTCATCGAGGTGATGTCCCCGTGATAAGCATTGTTCCGTAGAACAGCTTACACACACACTCCCATTGTGTGGTAAGGTACCTTATGAATGCCGCGCACTATGACAAAAGGCACGCTACCACACAACACATACACACACACAACACATACCCGGATCGTGTGGTCAGGTACTTTGATGCTACCGCGTACTTCGATGCAGAGCACGCTCCCACACGACCCCCTCTCTCTCTCCTCTCTCTTCTCGACGTACCTGCAAAGGTGGCGCAAGCGCTCTCTCTCTCTCTCTCTCTCTCTCTCTCTCTCTCTCTCTCTCTCTCTCTCTCTCTCTCTCTCACACACACACACACACACACACACACAGAAGACGAAAGCGTTAATACACCCAGCGGGCCCGATCGGACCCGCGTATATATAACGTTAATAGCCCGCCGGGCTTTCCTATTTCCTCGACGAGCTCGCAGGGAAAATTGTAATACCCGGCGGGCCCGCCGGGAAAACAGAAAAGCCCGGCGGGATTTTTGTGGGTTTGCAAGTCACCCTAAACCGGTTTATGTGTGATCATGTAAATGTGTCAATAAGACCTTGTGATCACACAAAATTTGACGTAATGACGTAAATATTAAATCCCTGTTTGCATCTCCCGAAAATAGTCCAGAGATTGTTGGCTCTACCCAAGTTGGGCATATTTCGCAATGAGTGCATTCGAAGAGACACCGACATCTCGGACAGGAAGCTCCTCAAGCACTTTTTGTGCTTTATCCACATTTGGCATAAATATCAACGTTTTTTGTACTTCCACATGTGTGTACCTGATTGACACTTGAAAACATGTACAACATTTGAGCTACCCTCTCTCTACATCTGTTGAAAACAATCGAAAGCTTCCTGACCCTGTTGGACATATCGTGCAATCAATGCACTACATGAGAGAGCATTGCGGTAGGAAGCTCGTCGAGGACCTATTGCAAGGAAGTGTTGATCTCACAATAGAATGACTTATTCTCTTTCCATCCATGCTTGCTTGTGTGGTGGATATTGATGTTTTCTTGGCACTTCTCTGTGTTCACAAAACCAAGATACCTCGACCACTTCAACTACGTTCTGGTCCAACTCTACACCCCAATTAACCAGCACCATCTCGCTTGAACTTACTTCTGCGTCCTAAGCCACTCATCATCACATTTATCCATGCGCTATGGGTTGCTCTCACACAGTATATTGAATCATATTGACTATGCCTGCAGTATCCATACACTTTAACCACAATGTCTTTGTGCATCTTTGATTGCTATGTGCTAGTTTAAGGTTATAGCCTTTTCCATGTATATGTGAATAGTGTTTTTTTAGAGGAGGCATGAGTCCTTGCGGGTAGTGAGTGCCTTCTAAGCAGGCCCTTAGCTCACTTGTAGTAGTTTAGGCTATTAGAGTAGCCTTATTTCCTCTTTACTACGTTTTAGTCCTTTTCAGTACTCATAGGTCACTCAGCTACCAGGTAAGCACGAAAAGTGGAGCAGCGATGGACTGTGTGAACCAAGTTCTCCATCGGCACTGCTGCCCATCGGTCCACCTTGGAAAATAGTTGAGGTTGATGGGTAGTGTGAACCCTCTTTATTGGAACGACACCAATACTCGAAAGAAACTTTTTCCAAAAAAAAACTTTGACAAGTCTATATATGAAAATAGGTCTTCTCACCTTCAAAGTTAAAATTTAGAGGAGTTCTTTGCGATCTTTCTCTCTCTCTGGCCACGGTATTTATTCCAATCATGATTTCTTGCCAATTCATTTTCAGCAGAAGACAATTATATGGATCTTGTAAATGTTTTTCCAATTCATTTTCGCTAAAAGACAATTATCTGGTGTCTCCGCACCCAGCACCTGCGCATAACTCTCTCTATGGACAGATGGCGATTGAACTTTTGTAGGCACGGCTCCGTGGAGTGTAGCCAGTTGTGCGAGGGCGGACTGCATGTAGTTGCAGAGCTGTGCATGACCTAAGGCTGCAGGCCGGGGATGCATTGCCAGGGTGTGGCAACCCTTGTGCTTGACAGCGCCCGCAATGACTCCCGAGATGCACCCACCCCATGCAGGCTTAAAAGAGGCACCCCACCCGCAGCCTTGGCTTGGTGGCACACATGCAACACTGTCGCAATACCCCACCACCAACACTGCCTCAGCCCCTGCAACAATACCCAGATAACAGGATGGCTGAAGAACACCCAGAGCCCACTTATCGCCCTAGATCCTACTGTGAAGCGCCCGCATGAGAGAGAGAGAGAGAGAGAGAGAAGGGATGGCTCTGGTGATTACAAAGAAGTGAACACTGAAGCCGCGTATGGTCCTTCAATCTCGCTCTGCTTGCTGCAACAGAAGCAAAACTGTATGCCCACCTTATCGCCCTTAGATCCTGCTGTGAAGCGCCCGCATGAGAGAGAGAGAGAGAGAGAGAGAGAGAGAGAGAAGGGCTGGCTCTGATGATTAAAAAGAAGTGCACACTGAAGCCGCGTATGGTCTTCCCATCTTGCTCTGCTTGCTGCAATGTCTTGCTTTGCCAAACCCCCTGCGGTATCCTGCATTTCAAGGATTTGTCCCATGCTCCACTCACCCGCAGTGCGAGACCCGCTCTGAATTCAATGTATCGGCAGCCTCTCTCTCTCTCTCTCTCTCTCTCTCTCTCTCTCTCTGTGTGTCTGTGAGCACACAGGCGACGATGCACACTTGCCTGAAGTGGCCGGAGTAAGCATGTTCCACCATGTGTCCTGGGGGAGGGCTTTGATGATTAAAAAGAAGTGCACACTGAAGCCACGTATGGTCGTCCCATCTTGCTCTGCTTGCTACAATATCTCGCTTTGCCAAACCCCCTGCGGTATCCCGCATTTCAAGGGTTTGTCTCATGCTCCACTTACTCGCAGCCCGAGACCCACTCTCAATCCAATGTATCGGCAGCCTCTCTCTCTCTCTCTCTCTCTCTCTCTCTCTCTCTCAGCGCACAGGCGACATTGCACACTTGCCTAAAGTGGCCAGAGTAAGCATGTTCCGTCAAGTGTCCCGGGGGAGGCACCGGAATCCCTTCCCCCATTATGATAGTATAGATAGATGATGGTTTGCATGAACCTACACATGGCAAACATCTGATGGTTTTATCTAATGGTGGAGGAATTGCACCACAATAGGCTGGCGTTTAGAAGCTTTTATCCCTTTTTTCTAGACTGCTTGTTACCTAAAAATGCTCGCTCCAAAAGTTCGCTTCTTACATAGTCAAGCGTCTCTCTCTCTCTCTCTCTCTCTCTCTCTCATGTATGAGGTAAAAACAAGTCTACACAAGAGGATGGTGTACAAAACATGAAACAATCACTCAAAAGAACGCTCAACCCTCAAGCTACCCCACCTCTCACCAATAATGCATTATAACTCACCAATAATGCACCCTAACTCACATGCAACTTACCCTATCTTCCAAAATAGTATACCTCACCCCTTCTTTCTCTCTCCTATCATATCCCATGATCCAAATACCCCCCTCTCTCTCTCTAAAGGGCGCCATATCTCTTGTCTTGTAGCTAAATAACCTTCCCCACACTCACACACACTCAGTTTCACTGAAAAAGGTACCCACAGATCCATCCCCACCCAGTGGTTACCTGTTTTTTCTTGTGTTCACACACATTTGCACACAAATTCACTTCTGAACACACTCCCCTCTCTCCCCTCTTGTAATTACTTTATTCTCCATGTCACCTCTCACTTTTTTTCATCAACCCATCTCTCTCTCTTAGTCTCTTTCTCATGAGACTGCTGTTCTGGCACATATACACACAGCCAGACAAGTGGGGCCCACAGTCACATGGCCTATGTAGATAATGATTTCTTCATTTCTAAATTCTAGAATTCCTCCCCCCTCCTCCCCTATATAAAGAGGGGTCACCATCACACTAAATACACACACAACATCACCAAAGAACACACTATGCATTGTGTGTGCCTAGTGCACACACACACACACCCACACCATCACCGCAATCACCATGCTTGTTTTGAGCATGACCTCTACACCCTTGGCTATGGAAGATGAAGGGCAACTAAATGAAGGATGATGGCCATAACCCTCGTGCGAATCTTCGCCATCAACTCCCACCTATCCGTCATGTGCTCTACCACTCTCTCCCTTCTCATTCCCCTACCCTATGCTCCCCATTTCATTGCCTTATTCTCTAAATAAAGCTTGAGGTTTTGTGAGTATGTTTTCTTGCAATGTTTTTCCCATGTGAGGTGTGCGGAATCGCCACCTAGTCTTGTGTTTGGAGTGAGCTTGTGTATGTGTGAAGGGTGTGCGGATTCGCCATCCTTTTGTGGTGCCTAAGTACTAAGCCGCTATACCCCCTCCCTCTCTCTCTCTCTCTCTCTCTCTCTCTCTCTCTCTCTCTCTCACTCACTTGATCTCATTCCCTTTCCTCTTCATCATTACTCCCAAGCATCCATCTCTCTTGGATGAAAAATTTGTTATGGTGGTGTATTGTTTGCGTCCTAGCCGCTGAAGCTAGGTGGTGCCCCTGTTTGCTTTACCATGACAGGCTCGAGGCGCGCCATTCGGTCCCCGGTGTTTTAGAGGCCGTCGGGGGTTCGGGGTTCGCTTTGCTCCTATCAATGGACGAGCAAGTGCATTTGGATAGTTAGGCAGCTCGTGGGTAGATACTTCTCAATCATGAAAACTGCCTCAATGGAGTTAGCCCTTGCGACTGCAATGGATTCCTCTCGTATCTCCTTGGAAGAGATCCACCGCACTAGCTCTGAAATCTTGTATATGCAGGACCACACTTCCTTCGTTAAACACCCCTTGATCGCAATTGGAATAATAAATTGCAAGAACTTATGCCAGTCGTGCGATTTCAATCCTGATAGTTGATCGTCACGGGTGAATGCTGTCTTGAGACACCGCATGCATCCTGTTGGCGTCCTGAACTCTGAAATCACCCTTTTGACTTGTCGTTCATCGCTTTTTAGCAATACGCATGGCGCTCTTGGAAGCTTTGGTTGGCCCGCTGCATTGGTGAAAGGCCACAGCTCTGGCATCTTTCCAACTGACTGCAAATCATCTCGTTAAGCTCGATTGTCTTTCATTCCTATGATTGTCTTCCAAAGGAGCTCTCCCACATTCTTGAATATATGCGTTGGATCCAGCAAATGGTTAATTAGTAGATTACCCTACTACAGCAACGTATGGAGAATGGACAAACGCTTCATTCCTGGAACAGGTTGCCCCTCATGTTTCTCCCATCGGCGACGCCACTCTTGTACATGCATAGGACGACATTCAACATGACCAAGCTGACCTTCGTGCAAGTGATGGCCATCTGGAAGATAACGATGGTGGCTTTGATAAATTGTCTTTCAAAGCGAGGCAGAATAGCACACATCCAAAGACGACCCGCAAATTGGACATGCATTGTATCCCGAAGTTGTAAGCCCTGCATATATTAAAGCATGATTCAGTACTACAGAAAGTGCTTGCGAATAGCGAGAATTTTGTAAATCATCCACCATTACCAGAAGCTTCAGCGTATCCTGGCTTGATTGTACCTATTACCAGAAGAAAATATCAAATGACCCTTCTTGATGGCAAGCCACGGTGGGAGGTTGTAATTGACAAGGCACACAGGCCAAGTTCTCCATGACAAGCAAGCCAAATGGATTGACTCCATCCATTGCCATGCCCAAACGCAAATTGCGTGGTTCACTCTTAAAATGAGGCCAAGTATCTTCAATGTGCCTCCAAGACTTTCAATCAGCGGGCACCCTAAATGTTGCATCACTAGATCTATTTGTAGCATGCCACCGCATCAACTTTGCAATGGAACCACATTGTAGGGCATTGCTCCGCACTTAGGACATGACAGACAATCTGCAAATTCATTGCGAACAACTTTGCAATGGAACCACAACAAAACATGCTTTTTCTCCTCGGAATAATAGGAAAATTCCGCAACACTTTAGTTGGCACTGACTCGCCAACCGCATCTTATTTGTAGCGCATTGCTCCGCACTTAGGACACGACAGACAATCTGCAAATTCATTGCAAAAAAGAATGCAATCATTTGGACATGCATGAATCTTGTTGTAGTCCAAGCCAACTGAGGTCAATAGTCGCTTTGCGTCTAGCCTCGAGGGGGCATTTCATTGCCAACCGAGAGTAGTTGCTCCCACAATAACCTGTTTAAGCCACTTTAAATTAAAACCTCTCCAAGCACGTCACCGTTGCAATCGAAAAATATCCTTTGTAAGTTACGTATCTAAACAAAGCAGTGACGCTTGCATCTGACCACTGTACACTGACTGTAGATTCAAAAACGACAGACAAGTACGAACCACATATATTTTGGCACCTTCATAGATTGGTTGACGTGCCAACTTTCTCAACATGTCTTCAGGAGATAGGCGCACGTCTTCTGGTGCTGCTTCATTAGTGTTCTCCTCGCTTGGCTTGAAGAAGGCATCCAACATCTCCTCCATGCTGTCGTCTTGTGTCTGTAAGCCCTCCAAATGGTCAAGTCATGTTTGTGGCCGGTTGCTACATTCCTCACTATGACTCCAACTTTTATGCTTGCTTGAATATGGATAGAGATCAGCCCTTTGTTGAACTAGAGGAAGACATTGCTCATTACAAGGATCAAGGTGAAGTCATTGTTTTTGGAGACATGAATGCTCGCACAAATATGCTACAACACGACACACAACAAGTAGACATGCCGCATGTCTCAAGAAGAATGGATGACTCATACATGTATAATCGAAGTTCTAATGATGCAAAAGAAGTGGATCACTATGGAAAGTCACTTCTACATATGTGCAATAGTACCAGAATGCTCATTGCAAATGGTGTATCTCTATGGCAAGGCACCAATGACTTTACATGTAGAAAGCACAACAGTGCTAGCGTGATTGACTATATGTTGTTCTCGGAAGCCACTCTAGAATGCATACAAAGCTTTACACTTGGTGAATGGAATCCGGAATCGGATCATAGGATGTTATGTATTGACCTCAAGTGTGGTAAACGGCCCGAGCATGTAGCCTCCAATCATGATGTGAATCATTTGTACCTACGTCTAGACTTCAAACGAGCACTCATATATGCTGATATGGTGGACCAAATGTTAAGCATGATAGAGCATCAAGAGAGCCCAACATTAGAATGCAAGTGGAAAGTTTTGAAAGAAGTAATTTTCTCTTGTGCAAAGGAATGCTTTTCGGTGAAACACATGTCTTGCAAAAGGTCTAAGAAGGGTAGCACCAAGAAGAAATGGTTTGACATGGAATGTAGTCAAGCCCGAAAACACTTGCTAAGATTGGATGCAATCAAAGACAAAGAAGTTTACTTGGAATGTTCACACACATACAAAGCACTTGTTCAAAAGAAGAGGAGAAGGTGGGAAGTCAAAAAACAACTTCTTTTAGCACAAGAGAAAGCACATGCATGTGGCAAGTTTTGGTAAAATCTAAAAGGCAAGCACGTTGAGAGCTTTGGTGACTTGACTCTTGAGGATATGTATATGCATTGTGAGAATCTCTATGAGCAATCCAATGTTGATAAGATGGAGTGTTGTAGCTCCCTTCCGTTTATGTCTCCCTTCTTTACCATTGAAGATGTATGCCGAGCGCTTGAGAAACTTGCTACTCGTAAGGCAGGTGACCTTCAAGGTGTCAAGGCTGAAATGATTAAATGGACAAGCAAGAAAACACGATATTGGATATGCGATATGTTTGACCTTGCACTTCAGTATGGCATGCCTCATGATTGGAGTGCAAATTGGATCAAACCTTTGCAGAAAGGAGGAGATGTAAACAATGTGAACAACTATCGCACTATAATGGTTGGTTCTTTAATGGAAAAGTTATTTGGATGTATCATGGAGATGAAGATAAGTGAATGGGCTGAAAAGAATGGCAAACGTGCACTTGGCCAAGCAGGTTTTCGAAAGCATCATAGCACTATTGATCACCTTGTCACTCTTCGAGTTCTTATGGAAGCGTCTCGATTGAAAGGAAAAAAGTTATATTGTTGCTTTGTGGATTTCAAGAAAGCTTTTGACATGGTACCGCGAGGAAATCTTTGGAGACGTATGCAAAGCCTTCAAGTGCCGAGAGAAGTTATGCATGCAGTCTTTCGTATCTACCAAAAAGTGATATGTCGATTACGTATGGGAGATGGAATTTCAGAATTTTTTGCAAGCACTATTGGTGTCAAACAAGGATGCCCACTTTCCCCAACCCTCTTTGGGCTACTCATTGATGAATTGGAATGCATGGTTCTTGACTTTATGCAGCAAGAAGGCATGAAGAGGTTAAGATTGGAAATGCGGTGATCATGCTTTTGCTTTATGCCGATGATGTAGTGCTCTTGGCACATACCTTAGAAGATGCAAAAAAGCTTATGAGTGTCTTGGAACGCTTTTGCCTACATAGCGGGCTGATCGTGAATGGATCCAAAACCAAGGTTATGCTTGTAAAGACCCTCAATGATGAAAATCCATGCATTGTATATAACAATGAGAAACTTGAAGTGGTAGATCACTTCAAGTACCTTGGCCTTGAGGTTCCATCCAATCATAAATGGAAGGATTGTGCAATGCGTCGCTTGGAAGCCGGAAAGAGGGCCTATTATGCATTTGAGAACATGTGCAATGCAGGAGAGATCAAGTGTTGGGCTCTCAAAAAGTACCTCTTTGACACATTGGTGACACCGGTGCTTCTTTATGGAGTGGAGGTGTGGGGTGGAAGCATCGGGAAGTCTACTTGGAAAGAGTTTGAGAATGTCCAAAAGCATTTTCTCACCAACTTTCTCCAAGTCAAGACACAAACACCCTACATGCTCTTACTTCTTGAGTCTGGATTGCTTCCCATTGAGTTCTTGGGCATGCAAAGGGTTGTGGAGTACATGCGTAAGACACAACGTAGCCCTTTGCATTGACTTCCTAGAATCGCATATGAAGCAAGTCAAATGGTTCAAAAGACATGCAAGAGCAAAATACTAAGTTCGGGGTGGATGCTTGATATCAAGAAATGGTTTGGAAGATGGGATGCATGCCACTTGGTCAAGGATGCGTCGATCGACTCCCAAGTTAATGAGGCCTTCTTACAACGCCAATGTATCACGGCTTGGGAGAAATCCGGAGGTTCTCGCTTCAGCCATTACACCACACACGTTGCCCCAAACTACAAATCTCTCTTCTTCTCGGAACGAGGTAACCGAACCCATTCCTACATCCTTGAGCCCATCCCGTTGAGTGCGATCCGCACCATTGCCTCCATTCGTCTTAGCTCCCATTCTCTACGCTGCGAGACAGGACGTTGGGGCACTGGCGAGGAGTGTCATCGACTTTGCACCTTATGCCCTTGTCAAGTGCGAGAGAGTGAGTACCACACACTACTTGAGTGCTCAGCTTTTGACCACATTAGGTCCTCTTTTCCCCATATATTCAGCCATGATCTCTCCCTACATACCTTCCTCTCCCAACCACGATGTGGACTCTCTATTGCGATGCTCATTTCAGCCATTTTTGAGCATCGAGAGTCACTTATGAACTCCACTCACACCACGTGACATGTTCATTTGGTCCCATAGGTCATATTTGACCTCCCAGGACGATAATAGAACTATCTCTCTCTCTCTCTCTCTCTCTCTCTCTCTCTCTCTCTCTCTCTCTCTCTCTCTCTCTCTCTCTCTCTCTCTCTCTCAGATGTAGGTGTTATGTCGCGAAAATCAATGCCCGTTCCATAGGAGTCGTATCATAGATTCTGTACGGTTTCTCTAGCAAACTCTCCGTACTTGTACACATGCTCATTACATATCCTACGCTTGCGCAGGATTTGATACTTGCAGAGGTGCACGAGCATGCAATCTTTTCCTCCATGTTAGTTGATGACGTTGCCATCTACAATGATTATGAAGGTTGTCTCAATATATATACTCCTCACAATGTAAGCTACCTCGCATTCTCTGCCTTGCCCGATCTCCGCACTCCTCGGTCCAGAGGTGTATGGAGATCAGGACCACCGAGTCAAAATCTCATCTTTATTGGTCAAATCCTATATGGGTGACACATACGTGCACACCTAGGTGTACATGACAATGCATGTAGTAGGCAAACCCCTTTGCCTCTTTTAGTTCCATAGTTTCTTCTAGAGGGAGAGAGAGAGATAGAGAGATAGTTTCTGTCCTTTTCACACAATTGGTCAGCATCCAAGCTAACTCTTTTACCACTACTTTCTCTATCTACTACTATCTCTCTCTCTCTCTCTCTCTCTCTCTCTCTCTCTCTCTCTCTCTCTCTCTCTAGATCTCTCTCTATCCATCTCCGTAGCTATCTCTAGTTAGCTCTCTCTCTCTCTCTCTCTCTCTCTCTCTCTCTCTCTCTCTCTCTCTCTCTCTCTCTCTCTCTCTCTCTCTCTGGCTCTCTCTCTCTCTCTATCCATCTCCGTAGCTATCTCTAGTTAGTTCCCTCTCTCTCTCTCTCTCTCTCTCTCTCTCTCTCTCTCTCTCTCTCTCTCTATCTATCTATCTCTGGCTATCTCTCTATCTTTACCTCTCTCTCTCTATCTATCTCTGGCTATATCTCTATCTTTACCTCTCTCTCTCTCTCTCTCTCTCTCTCTCTCTCTCTCTCTCTCTCTCTCTCTCTCTGTCGCTATCTCTCATTCTCTCTCTCTAACTCTCTCTCTATTTTCCTATCTCTTTCTCTTTCTCTCTCTCTCTCTCTCTCTCTCTCTCTCTCTCTATTTCTGTCTCTCTCTACTTCCCTATCTCTCTCTCTCTCTCTCTCTCTCTCTCTCTAATGGAAGGCTTTGCTGTAACAGCATCTCAGAACTGAAAAAACTGTCAAAACTTTGCGTTTTTGTTGCCGACTTGAAGGCAATGTCAGACAAAACTCGCAAGGGTGGAAAAGCCACACTCGCCATGGAGAATGATGCAAAATCTCCAAGGAATTTGGATGCTAATCCAACCACATCGTCTACAACAACGGAAGCAATGATCATGGCTTACTTGATCTCGTTACAAGAAACCGTCAACAAGCAAGGTGAAGAGTTGCGCGCACTTGCAATGGAAAATGGTACTTTAAGAGTTCTCGTTGTGGAGAATGAGCACCTCAAGAAGGTTCTTGAAATGCAAACAACGCGCTTGATGCATCTTGAGAATGAAGTTCAAGAATGTAAACGCTCTCTTGTGGACATGAATGTAGTGAAAGAGCGCTTGAGCAAAGTTGAGAGTGATCATGTATTGAAAGAGGAAACGATAGATACAATACGACATGATGTATGTGAGATGAGAAATGCATCCAAATCATGGGCTGATATATGTAAGGATAATGTGGTTTCTACATCTCCTATCACGCAAGCCGTTGTCCAAGCAAAGAATGTAGAGAATGTGGACACGCAAGAATTGCAAGAACGACAAAAACGCTCAAAGAACATCGTCATTCGTGGAATCAAGGAGGAAAGCATGGAAACACCCCAATCTCTTGCGGTTGCTATTGAAGAGTTTTTTGCTACACACTTTGGCATGTTAGGAATCATGGCTTATGGTGCACATCGAGTTGGAAAACAAGGAGTCCCTCGCTCGGGAGAAAGACCTATTGTATGTACCATGGCTGATGAGGTAAAGAGAAAGATCATCCTTGACAATGGTTGGACCTACCTCAAAGGAACGGGTTGTAATGTATATGAGGATCGCACTCTTATGCAACAAAATGTACGTCGCAAAGCATACGAGGAAAGAAGCAAGAAGGTTAAGGTATCATCTCAAGAAGAAAAGGCACTTGAGGAGGATGCAAGTCCACCCAACAAATAGGGACACATGATCTATGAGACCAACTCACGCTTGCGAATAAGCTTTTGGAATTGTAACGGGTATCCATGGAATGCGGGAATTGGCATTGATGAGCTTACCAATGACTCCGATGTGATACTTCTTGTCGAAACATGGGAGCATGATGCGCAACGAATTCTTGGATTTGACAAATACGATGTACATTCTTTGATGTGGGCCAAAAATGCAAAGCAACGAAGAGGCCAAGGAGGCATAGCATGTATGACCAAAAAGGGTTTGAAAGATGTTTCCATTGTCAAAGAAGATAAGTATAAACGCTACTTATGGCTGAAAATCAGCCCACCAAATGGTCAAGTCATGTTTGTGGCCGGCTGCTACATTCCTCACTATGACTCCAACTTTTATGCTCGCTTGAATATGGATAGAGATCAGCCCTTTGTTGAACTAGAGGAAGACATTGCTTATTACAAGGATCAAGGTGAAGTCATTGTTTTTGGAGACATGAATGCTCGCACAAATATGTTACAACACGACACACAACAAGTCGACATGCCGCATGTATCAAGAAGAGTGGATGACTCATACATGTATAATCGAAGTTCTAATGATGCAAAAGAAGTGGATCACTATGGAAAGTCACTTCTACATATGTGCAATAGTACCGGAATGCTCATTGCAAATGGTGTATCTCTATGGCAAGGCACCAATGACTTTACATGTAGAAAGCACAATGGTGCTAGCGTGATTGACTATATGTTGTTCTCAGAAGCCACTCTAGAATGCATACAAAGCTTTACACTTGGTGAATGGAATCCGGAATCGGATCATAGGATGTTATGTATTGACCTCAAGTGTGGTAAACCGCCCGAGCATGTAGCCTCCAATCATGATGTGAATCATTTGTACCTACGTCTAGACTTCAAACGAGCACTTATATATGCTGATATGGTGGACCAAATGTTAAGCATGATAGAGCATCAAGGGAGCCCAACATTAGAATGCAAGTGGAAAGTTTTGAAAGAAGTAATTTTCTCTTGTGCAAAGGAATGCTTTTCGGCGAAACACATGTCTTGCAAAAGGTCTAAGAAGGGTAGCACCAAGAAGAAATGGTTTGACATGGAATGTAGTCAAGCCCGAAAACACTTGCTAAGATTGGATGCAATCAAAGACAAGGAAGTTTACTTGGAATGTTCACACACATACAAAGCACTTGTTCAAAAGAAGAGGAGAAGGTGGGAAGTCGAAAAACAACTTCTTTTAGCACAAGAGAAAGCACATGCATGTGGCAAGTTTTGGCAAAATCTAAAAGGCAAGCGCGTTGAAAGCTTTGGTGACTTGACTCTTGAGGATATGTATATGCATTGTAAGAACCTCTATGAGCAACCCAATGTTGATAATATGGAGGGTTGTAGCTCCCTTCCATTTATGTCTCCCTTCTTTACCATTGAAGATGTATGCCGCGCGCTTGAGAAACTTGCTACTCGCAAGGCAGGTGACCTTCAAGGTGTCAAGGCTGAAATGATTAAATGGACAAGCAAGAAAACACGATATTGGATATGCGATATGTTTAACCTTGCACTTCAGTATGGCATGCCTCATGATTGGAGTGCAAATTGGATCAAACCTTTGCACAAAGGAGGAGATGTAAACAATGTGAACAACTATCGCACTATAATGGTTGGTTCTTTGATGGCAAAGTTATTTGGATGTATCATGGAGATGAAGATAAGTGAATGGGCTGAAAAGAATGGCAAACGTGCGCTTGGCCAAGCAGGTTTTCGAAAGCATCATAGTACTATTGATCACCTTGTCACTCTTCGAGTTCTTATGGAAGCGTCTCGATTGAAAGGAAAAAAGTTGTATTGTTGCTTTGTGGATTTCAAGAAAGCTTTTGACATGGTACCGCGAGGAAATCTTTGGAGACGTATGCAAAGCCTTCAAGTGCCGAGAGAATTTATGCATGCAGTCTTTCGCATCTACCAAAAAGTGATATGTCGATTACGTATGGGAGATGGAATTTCAAAATTTTTTGCAAGCACTATTGGTGTCAAACAAGGATGCCCACTTTCCCCAACCCTCTTTGGGCTACTCATTGATGACTTGGAATACATGGTTCTTGATTGTATGCAGCAAGAAGGCATAGAAGAGGTTAAGATTGGAAATGCGGTGATCATGCTTTTGCTTTATGCCGATGATGTAGTGCTCTTGGCACATACCTTAGAAGATGCACAAAAGCTTATGAGTGTCTTGGAACGCTTTTGCCTACATAGCGGGCTGATCGTGAATGGATCCAAAACCAAGGTTATGCTTGTAAAGACCCTCAATGACGAAAATCCATGCATTGTATACAACAATGAGAAACTTGAAGTGGTAGATCACTTCAAGTACCTTGGCCTTGAGGTTCCATCCAATCATAAATGGAAGGATTGTGCAATGCGTCGCTTGGAAGCCGGAAAGAGGGCTTATTATGCATTTGAGAACATGTGCAATGCAGGAGAGATCAAGTCTTGGGCTCTCAAAAAGTACCTCTTTGACACATTGGTGACACCGGTGCTTCTTTATGGAGTGGAGGTGTGGGGTGGAAGCATCGGGAAGTCTACTTGGAAAGAGTTTGAGAATGTCCAAAAGCGTTTTCTCACCAACTTTCTCCAAGTCAAGACACAAACACCCTACATGCTCTTACTTCTTGAGTCCGGATCGCTTCCCATTGAGGTCTTGGGCATGGAAAGGGTTGTGGAGTACATGCGTAAGACACAACGTAGCCCTTTGCATCGACTTCCTAGAATCGCATATGAAGCAAGTCAAAAGGTTCAAAAGACATGCAAGAGCAAAATACTAAGTTCGGGGTGGATGCTTGATATCAAGAAATGGTTTGGAAGATGGGATGCATGTCACTTGGTCAAGGATGCGTCGATCGACTCCCAAGTTAATGAGGCCTTCTTACAACGCCAATGTATCATGGCTTGGGAGAAATCTGGAGGTTCTCGCTTCAGCCATTACACCACACACGTTGCCCCAAACTACAAATCTCTCTTCTTCTCGGAACGAGGTAACCGAACCCATTCCTACATCCTTGAGCCCATCCCGTTGAGTGCGATCCGCACCATTGCCTCCATTCGTCTTAGCTCCCATTCTCTACGCTGCGAGACAGGACGTTGGGGCACTGGCGAGGAGTGTCATCGACTTTGCACCTTATGCCCTCGTCAAGTGCGAGAGAGTGAGTACCACACACTACTTGAGTGCTCAGCTTTTGACCACATTAGGTCCTCTTTTCCCCATATATTCAGCCATGAGCTCTCCCTACATACCTTCCTCTCCCAACCACGATGTGGACTCTCTATTGCGACGCTCATTTCAGCCATTTTTGAGCATCGAGAGTCACTTATGAACTCCACTCACACCACGTGACATGTTCATTTGGTCCCATAGGTCATATTTGACCTCCCAGGACGATAATAGAACTATCTATCTATCTCTCTCTCTCCTTCCCTCTCTTTCTCTCTCTATTTCTCTACTTTCCTCTCTCTCTCTCTCTCTCTCTCTCTCTCTCTCTCTATCTCTCTCTATTTCTCTCTCTCATTCTCTATCTCTCTCTCTCTCTCTCTCTCTCTCTCTCTCTCTCTCTCTCTCTCTCTCTCTCTCATTTCCTACACACACACACACACACACATCTCTCTCTCTCTTTTTAATTTCTTACACACGCAGACACACATTTCTCTCTCTCTGTCTCTTTCTCTCTCTCTCTCTCTTCAATTTCCTACACACACACACACACACATTTCTCTCTCTCTCTCTCTCTCTCTCTCTCTCTCTCTCTCTTTAATTTCCTACACACACACACATTTCTCTCTCCCTCTCTCTCTCAAGCTACATTGTTGTGTGTGTATGTGTAGGAGAGAGAGAGAGAGAGAGGGAGATGGGGGGGGGGGGGGGGGGGGGGGGGGGGGGGGGGGGGGGAACAATACCTGCACTGTAGGTTTCCAAGAAGGGGCTAGATCTGTGCGCGCACTCGCAGACGAAAATGATCGCCTACGCGCGGGTGGGATTTTTCCCCAATTTTTTTTGCATCGATATACGCGTGAAAATACATGCTTTTCGACATACATTGCCATGTGTATTGTCACGTACATATTGACGCGTATATCGACGCCCGCTATACCCGTCGAAATGCACGTGGAAAGGTACGCCGCGTCGAAATGTTGCGCGTCGAAAAACGCGTAGAGTGTTGTAGTGAAAGGGCCATTGACTATGGGATCACACACAATCTTTCTCGTCCTCTTCCACTTTTTTTTCTCAATTTGTTGCAATGTTTCCAAGTGGTTTTTTAAACATTATTTTTTATGTTTTTGGAATATATTGTTGTTAAATAGTTTATTATTACACTTTTTTTTCAAGAAATGTAATATTTTTTGTGATAACAAATGTTTTAAAAATTAGTCACTTTCTTGTTTTCTCTCATAAAGAAACCGTTTTTTATTAAATTGTTGTCATGGCCTTATGTAGGCCAGAGTAAATTTTCACCTTGTATATTTGTAAATAAAAAGCAAGACTCAAAAGATAGAACAAGGAAGCAAGCTACACCCTTGCACTTTAATCTTAGAGTTGGCAATATATTTAAGCCAAAAGAGTTTTTCTTGTGTGATCTTTTTTTTCTTCTTTTTTTTATAAAACTCACAATTGTGAGTGATTGAATTGTGAGTGCTATGGTGGAACCCTAACCCCGCTTCTTTGTCATCAGCCTTGTGCAGCACGCATGAGCTTGGAAGAGCTTCAGGCGGCCATTGTAGGGGAGTGTTTAGTCATAGGCTTCTAGGAAGATATGGGCATGGCAAATGTGGCGTGCAAAAGCGTGGTCTTGGTGCGGTAGGTGAGTGGAGGTGCACCCCAGTGGGGGAACCTTTCCACTCTATGTCCCCCTTCATCGACGTCTTCAAGGTGTGGCGGCCACCCTTCTCTCATTGAGGTCAACTTTGCTCGCCCTGCCTATGGTTCGGCTATGGGGTGGAGGCAAGGGATCGACTAGTGGCAACAACCTTCGATTGGTGGGACCTTCTCCAGTGTGGCTTGAGATGTGGTGGTTCATTGATGGGTCTTGCCCCCCCTTTCAAGGCCTAGTAATCTTACTCCTTTCTCTTGCTCCTTGGTTGGTGGTGCTTGGCTCTTCCAGAAGGCCCCTTCTTCTTCCACTTGCTTCATTTTGGTTCATGTCCTTTCGGTGTTGATTTCGGCAATATTCTGACTTTCTCAAAGGGCATGTTGTTGACCGGTGGCAGGGGTGACTACATGGTGGCAATGTGCGTGATCTTTTCTGGTGATGGGGACTTGGGCCCCGCCCAAGTCAGCTGATATGTTTGGTTTGATTGTTATTGTATACTCAGGGCTGGCCTCCCCTGTTCTAGCTATTTTTTGGATGGTGGTATTCTTGGGATGATCCGGTATGGTTGGAGGCCATGGCTCGATATGAGTATGGTTTGATCTATGAATTTTTTGTTTCTTTAATATAATTTCACTCACAATATGGGAGTTTTTTTTAAAAAAACAAATGTCACCAAGAAATATACACACCAGCTTCAAGCTCATGCCGAGCCTTGAGGGTCAGATCCGAGCTTAGTTACAATTACCTAGTCGCATTCTATACTAAACATTCAAATCCTATATGAAGCAGGGCTTTAACAGATGGCAAGGGACGCCCTACGCCAATCACGAGTTATGTCTTTTACTTACCACATATATAATCTCCTTGCTTTCTTGTACTATCTCTGAGAAGCTGGTCACGAAAAGGTCACTATCAAAAACTCGACAATTCCTGGTCTTCCAAATATTACTGAAGAAACAGTATCTGAAAATTTGAGTACAGATTAGAAGTGCAAAACTTTGAAACTGTTTGCCACCAGGCATAAATCCTTCTTGAAAAATCCAATCTCCACATTCTTTGAATCCATTTGCACATTTTTCCCGCAAGGCCCCTAATTGCCAGGCATTCCATGAAAAGCTAGTTGAGGTCTTTGTGAGCCGATCTGCACTCGGAACATCTATCGGGCCCGATACCACATGCTTGAATCTTGGCGCCTATCGGCAAGGCCCCCAAAGCACCTTCCACTTTGAGGCATCTTCATAATTTGAGGCACCTTCCACTTTGAAGCATCTTCATAATTTGAGGCACCTTCCACTTTGAAGCATCTTCATAATTTGAGGCAACTGTGGATTCCAAATGTTCTTCGTGACCTCCACCCATCTAGCCTCCGACCATTGCTTCTTCCACTGCTTGTTAAGAGGGGCAAACCAATCAGCCTCATGAATTAAAACTTGGTAGATGCCCTTGGTATGGGGCTTAGAAAATTGGTTACTCATGGGCCATTTCCAAGCTTTCCACTCAAAAGAAGCTTCACATATAGGCATCAAAATATTATCCAAGCCTTCTACGACCGTGTTGATAAGCAGCTTTCATGTGCCAGTGAGTTGAAACTGGGTAGCCACTTGGTCAGAAGATTTTCAACTCTTGTTATTTCTATCCCAGAAGTGACCCGGCTATTGGAGACCTTTATTGTTGATCCTTCTTGCAATTTCTCTCCAGCAAGGGTTCAAGATAATCCCAGCATCTTTAGATAGACATGGGGACCAATGCGAGATGGAGTTCTAGAAGTATAATTTGAATAATTCTCCCCATTTCAATGCCCATGTTGCTCTATTGCACTTTCTCACCAGCTCTCCTGTGATGCCACTTAGTCTTAGGCTAGCCCACCTCGAGGCTAAAAGTTTGTCGTGTACCTCGATCCCTTTCCATTCACCACCTTCGGAGTAAAATTTTGCCTTGTCCATCATATCCTTGGTCATGATAGCCCAAGACTTGTCTTGATTAGCGAGTGAGACGACAAACTTGGCACACAAGGTCCCCACATGAACAAGAGGGTTGAGAATTCCTAGGCCACCTTGGTCCAATGGTCGAGCAATACCTTCCCACTTTGCCCATTGCCATGGTGCTAAGGTTTTAATTTTTTTCCTCCATAAGAATCTCTTAGCTAGTTTTAAGAACTCCTTCTAGTTACATTTGGCAATTTGAGGACCAGACTGGTAAAGGCAATATAAGGAATCATAATTGAATTGATCACTTTGACCCAACTCTGGAAGGGAAGCAACACATACTTCTCTCAACTTCTCAAGCTTGGAGAAGGAGATGGAGTTCTTACTCAACACAATGAGAGAGTGTGTGAGTATGCACCAAAAATGAATCCCTCCTTGCCTCTCTCTCTCTCTCTCTCTCTCTCTCTCTAGTAATATTTAATTATATCATTTGGGACATGTGTCCTCTTTTTACTCTTTGAGAGAAAGAAATTAATTATTTATTTTTATACATCTAAATTCTCATTAAACCTCTTTAAAGCCTATCCAATAAGATTCAAGCACATCACGAGGGCCACATGTGGAGAATTTTTTAAACATGTGTCTTTTATGATTCTTAAGTCATTTGGTTTGAGTTGAATACTTCAAACATGTGTCTTTTATGCTTCTTAAATCATTTGGTTTGAATTGAATACTTCAAGCACTTTGTCAATCAAGCATGGAAAGTTGATGCCTCTTGAGAGTTTATCTTTGAATTGAACACTTCAAGAACTATAGTCATTTTAAGCATAAAAATCACATCAAGCTTTGGGCAAGGTTCCCACAAACATTTTAAGCACTTTAGTTAGCAAGCCAACAAGCACCTCATACTTGGGTAGGATTACCACCTCAAGGTCTCAGCCCTAGCTTGCCTAAGGTCAAAGGACTTTATAACATTAACTTTTGGAGTTCTTTAATAAAGCTAACCCTAAGGTTTTTTTAAGCTCCATTAAATGCACATTGCTCTTTGATAGACTACCTCCTTTTGGACCCCTATTGAGATGTAACCATCTCTTCTCTTGGTCCCTTGCTGAGGTAAATGTAGAAGCACTTATTGCATATTGCTCTTTGGTAGACCGTCTCATTATTAAGATGCAACCATTTCTCCTTTTGGTCCCCTATTGAGATAGGTCTAGAAGCACATATCTATATCTTAACTTGTGTTTCCCTTTTATCTTCCTATATTAAAATTAAGTGATCGGTTTAATATGAGAAAATCATTTGGTAAGTTAGATTATATGACATTATCTCTCTCTTGAAATCATAGTCGTCCTCGACTATGAGGCAGAGAAGATAAAGCCTACTCATTAGTCCATGTTTCTTATCGGGTAGAGGATCCCTTTTTATCCTACGACATGATTCCAGAATGGATAACTAATCCATTTGGTGCTCTGAAGACTTAGCTGCCGCAAACATGTCTGCTCTTTAGTCCATATCATACTTCTAAAGTAGAGTGACAGGTTCTACTTGGTGTTTGGGAGACGTCGTCACCACAAATGATCCTAAGAATGCATACTTCTTAAATTTTGTGCACAATAAAAGAAAGAGAACGAGTCTTATAAGACAAAAACATTGTTTCTTTAAAATGCATTTTCATTTGCTTACTCTAGTTTAGCATTATAAGCATTGACAAGATTCATATTATCCTTAAGCTAGGTTCCTTGGATCCATCTAGCATCTTTAAAAGGATAATTATTAAACATAACAACATATAATTGGATAATGTTATCGTTTCTTAGTACATTGTCTTTGTGTCAAATAATTGATTCAAACTACAATACCTCTTGTTGATCTTCGATCTCTGGCGGGCCCTCCATTATTGGTTCTTTTGGTGGCTCTCTTTTGTAAGGCTTGAGTAGGTTCACATGGTTAGTATTGTGAATGAGCCAATGGTTGGGAAACTTTAATTGATAAGCCATATCATTCATTGGATTAAGAATTTTAAAAGAAAAGACCATAGTATCTTTTTGCTAGTTTAGCATAATACTCTTGGTGGCTCATAGGATTCTTGCCCTTAGTATGCCTTAGATGAGCCTTGAGAACTTTAGCAAGACCCAATCATTTTTCTTAACGTCTAAGGCTCTTTTGTGCTTGTTAGCAGTAGCCTTTTTTACCTTTGCTTTGAAATAAATATAACCTCTTTAATCTTTGGAAAAGATTCTTGTGAGTCTCGGCTATATTCATTAGCAGCAAAGATCTTCCCATGTACTTTAAGTAGTAAGGGACTTTTGGAGCTTCCCTCTTTAACCCCAAAAGGTGTTTTCCCCATAGAAGTATGTACAATGTCATTGTACGCATACTCTATAAGAGGTAGGTACTTCTCTCATTGAGAATTGATCTACTTCCATGACATAGGCTTTTAGTATATTCAAGATTTGTTAGATTAGTTATTTCACTTTTTCCATCCGTTTGTGGATGATAGGCCAACAGAGAAATTTAATCTACTTCCTAGATTCTCAAAGAGACCCTTCTAGAAATTACTGGTCATTTTAGGATCTTTGTCCGACACTATGGATGTTGGCAAGCCATGATACTTGAAAATTTGAGATCTAAAGAGGGTTTCCGTTTGATGTGCCTTAATAGTCTTTTTGACAGGCATAGAATGTGTTTTCATGCTAAGCCTATCGATTGAAACAATCCAAGTTGCTTCCTTCGATCAAATTTCAATTTTTGGTATACCACGTATTTTGGAATATACTCTTGTATGTTTACTTTTCATGGTAGACCAACAGAAATAAACTTTTACTTCTTGAAGAATAGATTATGGAATCCCTCTTTGCCCCGCATAAGGAGAAGCATGGGATTCATACATGACTTTCTTATTGTATTGGTGAGTAACACATAACCTAT
Organism: Adiantum capillus-veneris; assembly: GCF_014529385.1. Classification (NCBI taxonomy): domain Eukaryota; kingdom Viridiplantae; phylum Streptophyta; class Polypodiopsida; order Polypodiales; family Pteridaceae; genus Adiantum; species Adiantum capillus-veneris. The sequence continues at coordinate 27,746,532 of NC_140937.1, read as the reverse complement.
TGTTGTTTGGAGGATAACCATCCTTCAAGGTGAATGGTTCTTGTTTTCTTCCCTAATGCAAATGCTACAATTACCTACTTAAAGTCTTGGTCAGTAGCGTACTCATCTATCATAAAAGATAGATCATTGTGAGTTGCTATAGACACCACATTTACCATTGGCCGCTGTGAAAGTGCATCGACCACTTGATTGTGCTTGCCAGCAATGTGAGCAATATTGAAATGAAATTGCGAAAGAAATATTTCCCACCTCATTTGTTTGTCGGAGAGCTTGATTTGCGTCATGAATTTCTTGAGGCTTTGTGATCCATTGGTAGGATGAATGGAGCCCCCAAGAGATAGTGCTTCCATGTGTCTAGGGCATGTAGAATAGCTAGAAGCTCTTTTTCGTATATGCCCAAGACCCGTTCATCGGCATTGAGCCTTCGGCTCTCATATGATATGGCATGCCCTTCTTGAAGCAAAACTGCTCCAACACAATCACCACAAGTATCACATTGGACCTCAAATGGCTTTGAGATATCCGAAAGAATAAGGACTGGTTGGGAGATAAGCTTCTCTTTGAGCTTGTCAAAAGCATTTTGTTCTTTAACAATCCGTGAGTACTTAACATTCTTCCTTATTAAGTCATGCAATGGTCCTGCTATTTGAGAGAATCTTGCTATGAAGCATCTATTGGTATGCACACATACCAATAAAGCTTCTTAGCTCATGTAGATTCCTTGGATTAGGACATGCTTTTATTACCTCCGACTTTGATGGATTCATACATATACCATCTTGAGAGATAATGTGACCTAAATATTGAATATCTTGGAGGAAAAAGTCACTTTTCTTTTGATTAATGAAAATCTTATTCTCTCTCATAACTTGAAAGATTAGTTGGAGGTGTCACTTGTACTCCTCAAGAGAATTTGAGTGGCCTGAAGATTTTTGTCCATCATGAGTTTGAATGCGGCTGTAGCATTTGTCAAGTTAAAACTTGTAACTTATCAAATAGATCTTCTACCCGCAGCACGGAAAATCTTTTTCGTTTTTATTAGTGATCATATTTAGTGCTCTATAGTCGACACACATGTGAAATGTGCCATCTTTCTTTTGCACTAAAAGTAATGGTGAGCAGATTGAAGAGGAGCTAGTCCTTACCATTCCTTTTCCACCAAGTCATGCACTTGCCTCATGATCTCCTCTTGTTGAGCTTGTGAAACTCAATAAGGAGGTTTATTAGGCAGTGAGCTTCCTAGGAGAAGCTCTACTCCATGGTCTTCATCTCCTCATTTTGGAGGTAGCTCACTAGGGATGTCATCAATGAAAACATCTTGGAATACATTTAGGAAATTAGAAAAATCTACTCCTCTTGATTCCCTTTTTGCTACTCATGAAAACATAAGAATCATTTACAGATTCTCTAACAAATATCATAAATGCAAAAATAGAGCTTTTCATTGACTTATCAAAAGCAAGTGTATTTACCAGGAATGTGTTCCTTGACTCATTAGCATCTATGTACATGCTCTTTTTCTTGTAGGTGAAGTAGATTCTCCTTTCAGGGAACTTCATATTGCCAGCCATGCGGTTGAACCATGGTGCCCCTAGGATAGCATCCTCATCATTGGAGAGGAGAGATGAAAAAGTATTCTTTGTCGACATAGCCTTGGATATGAAGTCTCAACTTCCCAATCAAGTGAGTAACGGGGGCTTGCTATCCCTTGAAAGCTCCATCGGCAGTTATAGTATCTCCCATCTTGAAAGCTTGAATGCCCAACTTAGTGGCCAACTCTGTTGATATGAAGTTGTGAGTAGAGCCACGGTCAAAGAAGATGAAGGCATCATGTTCCCTTACCTTTCCCCAAGCATAGGAGAGAGGTGATCCTTTGCAATGAGTATCCTCTTTGGAGCTTCAACCACGGAAGCTCTAGGAGTGTCATTGAGTACATTTCTTTTGGTGCAAGAACGATAACCATGTCCTTGCTCCCTACACTTAAAGCATTTGCAGAAAGTTACATCAGATGCAAGGCTAGTTATAAATACGCACTATTACCAAAATCCCTTTACACACGGCTTGACTGGATGATGGCGAGGGTTACCCTAAGCCAATCATCCGATTCTTGCCTTCTACCTATCACATATACTAACTCCTTACTTTCTTGTACAATCTTTGAGAAGCTAGCACAGATAGGACACTATCAAAAACACGAAAAGTCCTTGACCTTCTAGATATTATTGAAGAAACAATATCTGACAATTTGAGTACAGATTAGAAGTGCAAGACTTTGGAGCTGTTTCCCATCGAGGCACATATCATTCTTGAAAAAACCCTATCTTCCACATTTTTGTACCTATTTGCACACCTTCCCTATTAGGCCTCTAATTGATGGGCATTCCATGAAAATGTGGGCGAGATCTTTGCTAGCCAATCTGCACCCTGAACATCTATCGGATCCGATACCACATGCTTGAATCTTTATGCCCCCACAGTACCTTCCACAAAAATACCTTCATAAAATGAGGCCACTGTGGATTCCAAATGTTCTTCATGACCTCAACCCATCAAGCTTTCGACCATTGCTTCTTCCATTGTTTGTTCAAGGGGGCAAACCAATCATCCTCATGCATTAACGCTTGGTAAATACCGTACCCTTGGTATCAGATTTAAAGAATTGGCTACTCGTGGCCCATTTCCAAGCTTTCCACTCAAAAGTAGATTCCCAGATCGGCATCAAAATATCGACAAGAATCTTCTTAGTGCCATTGAGTCCAATCTAGGGAGCCAACTAGTTAGAGGATTTCCAATACATCCCAAATATGTATCAACTGATGGAGTCCTTTATTATTCATCTTTCTAGAAATTTCTCTTCAATAATGAATCAAAGTTACGCCAATAACTTTAGACAACCAAGGGGACCACTGTGAGATGGAGTTCTAGAAGTACCTGGTTAATTCCCCCCCATTCCAGTTCCCATGTTGCTCTATTACACTTTTGCACCATCTCTCCTATGATGTCACCCAGTCTCAAGGTAGACCACTTCAGGGCTAATAGTTTGTTGTGCACCTCGATCCCTTTCGACTGACCACCTTTAGACCAAAGTTTTTCCTTGTCTACCAATGTCCTTCTCTAGATAAAAATACTTTTTGGCACATGTGATAGTATTTGTGGCGGGGAAAAAATTCAATATTATTGAACATAGCATGATGCAAGGTGATGGATCAGGTGGGACCAGTGTCAAAACACAAAAAATTACATTCAACACGTGTTTTTTTCACATGCATCATGTATGAATGCTTCATGTAGGGAATATGTAATAAATGCTCATTTTGTTATATGTGCACTACATTTGTAAGAGTTGAAATTTGTAGAATCATCAGATATGGTGGTTTCATTTTATTCTTTCTCTTTTGCATGCTTAGCATTTACCTTAGGTCAATTCTTAAATGGCATGACCAATTGGCTTTCTTTGCCTTTATCACTTTCTTTCTTAGATTTATTGGTATTATATGTGAAAGAAGATGTTGTGGTAGACCTTTTAACAGGAGAGAAAATAGCAGATGGGGTGCCTTACCACTTCTTCTCTTATGATTGTGCTTTTTGTGATGACTTGATTACTAAGGCATCATAAATGGAAAGATCAAATCCAAAATTATTGAGAAGTCTATACAATGATGGGAACAAAATGTGGATGGTGGGACAAGGGATGTCTATCAAGTAGTTTTGAGAACATGAGGAAACTAGTGAATCTTATGGCAGAGATAAAAAGGAGCCTGCAAGGTTCCTGGAGTTCAATCCTCAAATAAATGCAAGCACAAGTAACGCAATATAGCAAGAGCCACCAACATTAGGTTGTGACACTTAGCTGTGCACTCCTAGCTTGATATCTTTCTCAATAAAAACTCCTTCACTAAGCCTATACACAAGAAGTTTTGGACAAATTCTCACAATAATTCCCACATTGTGACTTACCTCAACATCATGAGCTTTTGTGAGGGAGGCACCACATACCTAGCTAGGTACGGCTGGGGGGAGGGGACCGCCGGCCCAATGGGGGTGCCGGCGGTCCCCTACCCCCAATCGTACTAGCTAGGTATGCGGTACCTCTTGAGCAAAAGCTCATGATGTTATTCATTGTATGAAAAACACTAGAAAACACTCCGTTTTTCTACATGAGAAAATCTCTAAATCTTCTTGTGATAATAGTCATTTGCAGGCTCAAGGACCCTTATAATAGCCACATAAAAGGCTTCTCAAGCCTCCTCAAGACTTCATTCTTGGCATAAGCTCATCAGTTGTCTACCAATGTTTTGTTCACATGGCCTACTTCTCCTTGTCGATGACGATGCGGTGATGCTATAATTTACAGCGCCATGACTCCTCTTGCTGCTAGCCACTCCACATGTGTATCCATGCTCTCCACACCCTTTATTGCCTCCACCTTGACAGAATGGCTTTCACAACATCCTCTACCTCAAGCATCTCCTCCCCTCTTCTGCCTTCACCACCCTCCTTCTTTCTATGCTACTCCCACAGGTACTCCTATAAGGGATGAGCTTCATATTTATGAGATTATGGAAACCCCATGACCTAAAAAATTCGGAGCATGACTGGTGATGCTTTAGAAGAGGATATGTCAGACAGCTTGCTTGTAAGGGAAAGAGCAGAAGTGGGCTCATACATGGTCTCACAATTCTTGAAAGGAGTTCAAACCAAGGTGGTAAGCTTGGCTTGATCCATCGATAAGAAGATTGATTTTCACCATAGAATGAGAAGCTTCTTCAATCTACATAAACTTAAAGGTAATGTTTTTCTCCCCTTGTAATGTTTTTCTTATTTTACACTAGTTTTGCAACGATCGACCATTGTGGGCCCCATGTGTGAATGGGCCGAACTCTTATAAAAGGTCCATTTGACCTAAAAATCCTCGTTCTCTGAGGTGTAAGCTAAGAAGTGCTCTTGCTCCATCTCTATCTCCTTCTCCTTCGTGTGCTCATAGGTGTGTGTGTGTGTGTGTGTGTGTATATGCTTGAGAGAGAGAGAGAGAGAGAGAGTGCATGATCGAGCATTACGACGGCATCGGCGGCAACAAGGCAGTTGAGCACGGCATCGACAGTGGCTGCTTGTTCTTTGCAGCACAGACTCCTTCACGATGGAAACATTGAGTAGTGAGTGACACACCCCTGCCCCTTTCAGCTTGCTAGGCTTTTCTAGTTGTGTATTTGCACCTTTCGAGGCTCGTACACAGTGCACAGACGAGTTCCCAGCTTCGACACGTACGACAAAGAGTACATTTTTGGCGCCATTGCGGGAGAATGTCTTGCATTGAGCTTGAGGAGCACTCAGTGCTACCACTGGAAGCCTTTCTCCCATCTGTTTTCTGTTTTTTGTTGTGTTGTGTGAGCACTGCTAAGTGGCTGCAATGGGCAGATTAGAAGGTTTTTGTTAACTACTGCTAAGTGACTGTAAAGGGCAAATTAACAGGTCTTTATCAGCTTCTGCAACGTTAGCATATAGTAGGTGTTGATTAGCATATTGCAAGTGCTAGTTAGCATATTCTAAGTTTAAGTCCCCTTTGTACTCAAGGTGCTAGTTAGCATAATGTAAGTGCATCTTAGCATATTGTAATGCTAGTTAGCAATCTTTATGTGCATCTTAGCATGCTGTAAGTGCTAGTTACCATATTCTAAGTTGTTGTAGAGGCAACTCAAGAGGCAAAGTTGTACATATTTGCCTTAAATTCTCATTTAGAAAAAGATGTGCCAAACATATGTAAAGAAAATGAGGGCTTAATGATGATGCTTCCAGTAAGCAAATGGCTTTTTCTTGTAGTTCAAGAAAGCACAAAGTGCAAATGAACTGTGGTGAGCTTTCTACAAAGGATTGATGTTCTCGTGCACATTTGTGAGATATGTGGTTTTGATTAGCTCCCTTATGCACCCATAATTGGGAATGTAAGTCAGTCATTTGAAGGGCATGAAAATGTAGGTCAACCATCTCACGGGAGTAACACTTCAATCTCCTTTGATGGGTTGTCGGGTCAAATATAAACGTAGGTCAAGTGTCAGTACAATTCCTTCGGATCTAACATTACAAATGAAGAGGAAGGGCACTAGAGTAATATACTTGCACATTTTAATCATTATCTCACGTGGGATTTGTCCTTGAAGCTTCGCTACATTTTATACAAATTTACGTGGCTATCAAGTTGATGTTGTTGTGAGGGTCTGATGGACAAGAGTAATTGGAGTTTGTGATCCGAATGGAATCATGTATATAGAGAATGCTTGTTGTCAAATTTTTGCAATGCCACACATCTTTGGCGGAAGTATGCTAGGAAATTTGATAATAAATAATGATATAATGTATGATTCAACATCATGGAGTATTGAAAGCGTCATGTACCTCTATGTTTGCAAGGAGAAAGGTTTCAATTTAGTTTAGCTAAATTTATACTTACCATTTTTATGGCAATAAAGTTCCTGATCCAAGTCTTACACATGAAAATGTTGTATTTTATAATCCGTGCTCCTTCACATATCTAGACATACATGGCTTTTTCCATGATAAAAAGAAGAAAATTCGTCCTGCGATACAAATAACTTTGACATCTCTATTGGGAAGCCACTTTAATAACTTTTTTGGTTCACCTATTGATGGCCCAAATATGATTTTCCATGCAGATCAGTGGGCACTAATGCTTGGAATCAAAAGAGAAAATGTATCGCTTTTGTGGATTTGAAAGGACACGAAGGGTACTAATAACTGACATATGTGCTCACAATCTTAGGGACTGTCACCAAAACATATTTTTTTAAGCCTAGAGCAACTAATGGCTGACAATGCTTCGAGATTAGAGATACTTAAAATACTTTCATAAGTTGAGCTAGGAATTGAGTATGTGACAATGAGTATGTGTCAAGTATAGTTGTAAGTTGTGAAAGAGGCATATGCTCCTTTTGTCAACAAGGAGAGCTATGGGTGTTATTGTTGTTTACATTAGCTAAAAACTATGGATACGTGGTTGTTATTTTTGTTCAGATAAAGCAAAGTGAGCTTCATTTTGGTGGCAAACAACTTCTCATAATTAGCATATGGTGTGAATGATGCATGCAATCAGGGTTGTCTTTCTTATAAATAAGTTGATATGATTAAGAACTATAATCTCCTCTATTATAGCATGAGAAAACCAAAGGGAAGGTTGTATGTCTTCATAAATAGCATATGGTACAAACAACTTTTGTTGGAGTTTCATAGAGATTACAATACTGTATGAGGATTGACAATGTATCCTTTGTCTAACCTATATTTTGGATTTGAACCATGTAAATACTAAGCACCTTGATTATACTTGAGTTTGCACAAATGTCTACTTGTAAAGGCAATGATTTAGAATTATTTGCAATGGACAGAGCTCCGTTGATCTGGCTAGAACACAATTCGATAATTTTTACCGAAAACGAGTTGTAAGAATACTAACAAAGTTTTCCAAGATAGTGATAAGAGTGTTGAGCTAGAACATTACTAACAAAGTTTCCCATGATAGTGATAGGAGTGTTGAGCTTTGCAGCTCTACGTGACTATTAGCAATACTATTGACATTGCATGGCTATTCTATTGTTTCTCATGGGAGAAAAAATATTAGAATTACAATCGATACTAAAACCCCAAAAACTCGTGGATCAACATGACATGAAGATGGCTTTAAAAGTAGCTCTAAAAATGGTTATTCAAATTAAATTTTGTTTCTCTGTCAAGTGGATACATGGCATGGTGTTCATAAGCAACATAGTGTCATGATATAAAACTAGGATAAGTGCTCAACATCCAGCTCCGAGGGTGAAAATTGAGTTCCAATAAGAGATAGACTAGAATCATGAAAATCCTTATCGAACTCAATGCTAATGCAATGTCAACCATAGTCTTCACATGCTCGTGCCATGCTTCCCACTCCAACAAAGCAATCAAGCACAATATCCTCCAGTTTGGTACACATGTAATTAGTCCGTTGCATTGACATGGTTGTATTAATAACATAATTGAGAAGCATAGCAAGACACAATACTGGAAAACAACATATTTTGCATACTTGCTTACATGGAAAAATCCATGTGTCTTTCTGTTGCACCTTGTATAGCTTCTCCACCAAGCTCAACTTAGTGTTCTTATGTAGCTCCACAATTTTGTCTACATTCTTTATGAAGCAACCATAAATGACCGCCTCATCCGCCCTTTCTCTCTCAAAAATAGCCCTCTCACCACATCAAACAAAAAATGTAACGACTAAAGTTGTCACCTACAAAATCAAAGAAAGTTTCACCATAGACATACTAAACTTGGAGAATACTTTGTCCCCTAAAATAAAATAAAACTTCCCATTAGCTTGATCATAGTAGTTATCTTCTCTATGTCATTAAGAATTACACGTTTATTAGTGACTGCACTCTCTAAAAATAGTATATGTAGCACCTTAATCCCTTGCACTATGACCGATGATAAAATATCGTGGTAGTGACTGATGTCAGAGGTGGTCACAAAGAAACCATTATTTGAAACTGTCAACACAGATGAACATAGCAAATCACTTCTCCAAATATTCCACTCGAGAATAACATCATGATCTTTAAACGATATAAGGCTACATGAAAAATATGCCCACACCAACTTGCAACTAGGTACGTAAAGAGAAGTCTTTAAAAGGCATACATTCCTCATGAAGTTTGACATTTTTTGCAAAGATATGACTCACATGTAGCTATGCACTGAGTTGCAAGCTCTCTTAGGTCCACATGCAATGCTAGGTGCTTTGTAGCAATACTGAGCACATATGCATCAACCTTAGATCTCTTTGCTGATGGCAGATCAACTTCTTCCTCGTCATATTTTTCCTCTTCTTCCTCCTCGCCATATTTTTTTGATGAGTCATCTTCCTCTTCGTCCTCATGAAACTTTCTTTGTGATTTCTTCTTCATGGTTGATTTAGTTTTGTTGTCCTTATGACCTTTTGCTTGTTCACCTTTTTCCCTAGGAGATGGCTTTGACTTCCCTTCGTGCCGCTTTCCACCCTTGGTTGGAAGCTTTGACTTGTCTGCGGACCTTGCGTTGCATCCTCCTCCTCATCTTCATTATCTAGCATGTGAGACCCTTTTCTCATGGTCTCTACTTGAAAACACATTGCTTACATCGTAAAGCCAAATATCATTAAGGACTGAAAAGTTTCTTCAAGATATAATTTCTTACCATGGTAAATCTCTCTCTCGTCACTTGGAAATTTCCCTTTGGGATACTCTAAGAACCAGGAATAGTGGCACAAATAGAATGTGGTACTCTCTTTGGCCATTGACAAAGATACAACCATTTGTGTTGCACTGCGATATCTCTCCACTCCTGAACATCCATTGGATCCCCATCCAAATTATCACATGATACCTTATACTCAAACCACCTGCAAAATTATTTTTACTATGAGGTCTCTTATGGATAAAATCAAAAGTCACATATACAAAAAAATGAACAGAAAACTTCAAATAGTTACCTATAGGTAAACCTACGAGCAGTACGCTCTAAAAACAACATTTTCTTCTTTGTCATTCCAGGCGTTAAGTTCTTTTTTAGCTCCTTGAAAGCATAATGCAGATGTTCTTTTTGGAAAAAGTTCAAAGTAGCGACATATTGAGTCAGGATCCTCGGACCAGACATCATGTCCATACTTTTTAATCAAATCAATATGCTCTACAACAACGTTTCAGTAAGAAAAGCATGCACTATAAACTTGCCAACCTTTCTCACCTCCTTCAAATCCCCATTCTTTGCCAAAATTACTAATTATGTGATCCATTGCAAATGCTTTTCTACAAAAGATAAACCAAAAAATTGCATGAAAAGAAAAATACTAGAGCATGATTGATATCGTAGTGTAGAAAGAATGAAAAATTACCTACTACATGGAACTTTTGTCTGAGCTAAGACAATAAGCTTATCCATAGTCACATTATGATCACTTTCCCACTCTACATTGAAAAGTTTGTTGAACCAATATTCACCTAAGCTAGGATTTGCAATGACTATCATCTTGGATCCTTTTTTGGCCTTTAAATTCTTTTCAACTTCATGTATGCACTTTGTGTACTGCAAATCGTAATCTTCACTGTGTCTGGATCAAGTTGATTCTCAAGGACCTTCTTGTTAAGCTCCTCTTTAAACTCAATCTAAAAAAAGAACTCTTGGTTAATAACTACTACATCACAATCTATAAAGCAAAAGCCTAATTATTAATTTCTTTACTTAACGAGTAAACAAGCTACATAAGTATTCCCAATGGCAATTTCCACCATATCCAAGGATGACTTTTCTTCTCCTCCTCCATCTCTTCATGAACTTTGTGAAGTGCGTTATCATCAAAATAAGTCTTCCATCTTCCCTCGTTCCCAAGTGCGAGTTTTTGAAATAAAAAAAACTTCACTTGCAAGTGTTCTTTTCACATGTGTTTGTGTTAGACTGCCATGAAACAAGACATTCAACTCATCACAATTAACACAATAAAGAAACAAACGACACTTTTTTGACATTGATCTACTTTACCTATTGATCTAGTCTAATGCTAGTAGCATTGAATGCTCTTCTTCTAGAGAAAAGTTCATCACGGTGCATTTAACACAAACATACTTTTCTCGTTCATTTTTACAAGCTACAAGACAATAAAATCAGAGCGTTATAAAAGTCCTCAATGTGGAGAATCAAGATTTTGCCAACACATACCATTGAGCCATCCATGATGTTAGGCCATGGTTTCCATCCAGAACAATCAATTTTTGGCCAGCCAAGTGCTGCCAAACTTTGAGAAAGATCTAATCCGCTGTCAAACTTATAATTAATCTCACCCCAAGAATATTGATTCTAAACTTGATTGTCCTCTACAGATACGTGTATGGTCTCTCGACTTGGCATCTGTTGGTACATAACCTACTCTCTTAAAAGTAGGTAGCAAGAAAGCATGCAAGAGTAGGTACATAACCTACTCTCTTAAAAGTTTCCTCAAATGCCAAACCAGTATCTTTGGTAGAATGCACAGACTCATTTGGGACAAGGCGGCAAAGAGGAACAGTTGGAAGATCTCCTAAACTACAACCTTATGCTTAGCAAGCTAGTTATTAAGAAGCCTAACATCTAGTCCCATGTATCGAGACTTGGACTTCTCTATAAGAGCTTTTTGTGGCTACAAATTTTCTTGGGTTTGTGAAGCAATAATTGAGATTAATGAATTGTTGTGGAGCTTGAAGAATGTGCTCCATCTATTTTTCATGAATTAGTGCATAAGACTGACTCATCAAGTAAAAGCACAACAAGAAGCACATATAACACTAGGATACAAAAGTATCTTCAAAGACCAAATGTCACTCTTCAAAATACACCTTTGTATGTATTCTTTCTCTCTCATTTACATACACATTGTATAAACACAGAGACTTGGTCATTATACTTAGCCTGAGTTGCTTCATCCTAGACTCACACACACACACTTTTCTGATTCACCCTTGTTTAACTAGGATTCACTTACGGGCTAATACCTAAATCTTTACCTGGTGTGACCTAAGGCTTGCCTTTGCCATGGTTCTTAGTAGTATTGTCTTGTGGGTGATTACCTAACATGAGTTCCTCATATGTACCTATTGACCTTCCTAACCAAGACTTCTCATTAGACTGCACTATGATTGGTTTTTCTTGCTATAGTCTTATGATAACCCTAAACACTACTAAGTCTCCTTAGCCCATGTATTTTATGGAGCTGCCTCTACCTATATTTTGGCAGCTATTGTTTTTAATTTTTTAACTTGATAGAACTAATGGTTTTTGTCATTATTACCTGGAGTATTTCCCGTGCTTTGGTCTCAATGGGAGGATCTGAATCTATTTTGCAGATACTAACCATTTGTGGGAACTTGTGATGCTTCAATGCTTACTTATGAATGGAACTTTTGGTGGTACATGATACTTGTGAAAGGAGCTTTTTATGTTGTGATCATTCTTGGACATGTGGTTCCTTTGACGTTTAAGCATGTGGGCTTTTTGGACCTCCTAACACTTAATGCACTCTTATGACTGTGTGCTTTCTGATTTCTTAATAACCTTGAGTGGGAAACCTGCCTTGGTTAAAGCTATGTGCACATTTTTTTTTCCAACTCTTATATTATTAACCCCTAACTACATTCGGTTTATTGGGTATGTCTAATCAGGTATATAGCCCGCTTTATGATTGAGTACATCTTAATTTAATCTCCTCCTGCTTTGGTCTCTCTAACGCTTCCTATTGCACTACACCAATGCCGATTTGAGTCCTCTACTTGCTAATTCTGTGTTTTCCAAGCAAGGCATGTCAATTTTGCTACTGGCCTTGGGCTCTCACATTCCCTCAACATCCTCCCTTGGTGCTCAGCTATTGCTGGTCTGTCTGTGCCCGTCATGGGTCGTTGACTCACAAGATCTGGGCAATTATTGATGGCCCTGCTCGGTGATTTCCTGCAATTGTTGCTAGATCTTCTACCAATGTTTCTTGGGAGGTGGTATCCAGCTAGTATCTACTTTCAAATAGTTGCAAACATCTATTCAATAGGTGAGGGTTCTCTGTTGCCCTCACTTAGCCTTGCACTAATTCTTATGCTCTACATTACTATCAATGAAATTTGATTAATGCCCTGCAACATTGTTTGAGTGAATGACTTTGATGGTGTGTTGAATGATGGTCGGAGTTCAAGCTTTGTGATTGAACACTCTGTTGCCATTGTCTTTGTGGAAATACCTACTTTCTCTCAGGTGCTCTCTCAATATCATCTTAAAAATTGATAAATTGTTGAGGCTTTGCATTTATTGGATTAGTAAAGTATTCATTGTGATAATGAATCATGCGGTCGTAACCTGTTAACGTTTTTCTAAAATGTATACCTTATGGCCTCAAAAACCATGTCTGAGCTAATTTGTCTACTTTTGACAATTTCTAAAATGTATACCTAATGACATAAACACTTGGCATTATTCACTCAAAGAAGGGGCAATGTGTGATGGCTATCAGAATAATCTTCTTGAACTAAAGGTAATGTTTTGAGTGATGATCTCCTTTGCTACACAGAAAAACTGGTAGTCTTCACTGAGATACAATTAATGTTGCTCTAATTTTGTTTCCTTTATTGGGATACAGGTTGTTTTTGCTATGACTAATTTTCTCTACTTTAACGTGGAGCTTGTTGAAGTCACTACCTCTTCACAATACCTACTCGCTATTTCAATTATTGTCATGCGGTTTTACTTACATAAGGGGAAATTCTTACCTCGGATGTGGGTGTTGCTTGGCCTAAGCTGCTACTTAAACTATTGGGTAGTGGTTGGTATACCTTGTGGTTGATACCTTATATGCCACTATTTGTTTTGACTACCCTTATAAATTATTCATCGCCTGTAATTGCTGACTTCTTTGGTTATAAGTATGGTTTTTTTTAAACAAACCCTAGCTAGGTTAAAACTACATGAGGATACTATAGGGTTGTGCCTCTACTTGTTGGGATTACTTGTATTATTTGATGTCTCAAGTTAAAATGATGGACCCCATATGGGTTAAACTACAAGGTTTCAGGTATGTCGTCATACTATGGTTCTTGGTTACTTGAAATGTTACCTCTATGTTGTGGGGTCATTACTATACATTACTTCATTTGTGATTATCAATTGTTGTTAGAAACCGACTTTACATTTGACTGGCTCAGTGATGATTATCTGCTTTGAATGAAAGACCAAGCAATTATCTGTGTACTCTTAATGTTTTAAAGTTTGGTAGTTTGGTCGACTAAATGGATTAATTTTGAAAATCATAGGTTATCTTTAAATTTCTTAAGCATTGCTAAAAACCTTACTTCAAATTTTACTATCTCAGTCTTTGTTATGGATCACTTAAAAGGGTTGAATGTACAGAATCTTGATTTGACTACTTGAAATGAATATCTGTCAAGACACTTGCATCAAAAGGGGTAATTGCCTTTGATGCCCCTATAGCGGGTTTGTAATTCAAAAAGCTACATCATGTTTTGAATACATCACACTTTTTTTCAAAATGAAATATTAAAGAGACCTTTTGACACCTGGATTAGAAGGGGTGGTGACCTTCTTATCACAATGAATACACTTTAAAATTAAAGGGACCTTTTGACACTTAGATCAAAAGGGGTGGCGGCCTTTTGATCACAAGGAAAACATGTGGAAATACACTTCTTTAGGTTTATCTACTTACTTTTGGAGATATTATTTAAATACTTTGCACTATTTGATACTATAAAAAGGATAGTAGTGTTAAATTAAAAAAGGTTTTAAGTAGGACATGGATAACAATTGATAGGTTCGTTGACACCTGTAATACATATTTAAATCTAGTGAATGTGTTGTTTTGTTTTATAGGAATGCATGTGAGAATTCTATCTTTACTTAGCAAGACCTTTCTATAATTTTTATTTTATGGGTGAAAGCGTGGTTTGGTGGTACAAAAAAAGGACCTATTTTACTTCTACCAATGAAAAAGTGGGGACTAGTAAAATTTTTGTAGTTTAGGTCAAAACTTTTCGGACCTTGTGTTTTTAGATTCTCCTTTTGAAGATCTATCCACTGATATATAGTATGATAGGTAGTTTTTCATGTGACATGTAGAAATTGTAGCTCAAAGATTTGTCAAAGGTGCTGTCAAGGACAGTCCTTTTTGTACCACCAAAGCATGCTTTTAGCCTTATCCTCAACATGTGATGGAATAACTTTTTCTCTTCTCTATGCCGTGATAAGAGTGAGGTGATGACTACTGGATTTAAACCTTATGGGACCCACCCCATTGTCTGAATTGAATGGATGTTGGGATGATTATTTATTTGTCTCACCCAATGCATGGTCCTTCACTGCTTTGTACTGAAGATATTCATCTTTATTCCATGCCTCTTTTTTGGCAAACCCCACGCTGGCTGTCTCCTAACTATGTCGGCCCTCTTGACTCCCTCAGTCATCTCCCTCCACACCCGCAGCTGCTTATGTTGATCCCTCCATACCTAATCACCTTTCTTGTTTCTCTCCCGCTCTCTCTTGCTCCCTTGTACCAACATAAGGCATTGCCTATTCTGAATATCGGTACCAACATGTTCCTTGCCTACTAAGCATACCTCTGAAGACTTCATAGCAAGGTCTAGTGGAGATTTTAGTTGTGCTTGGTTGAATGCTCTGCACACAACGAGGGATTTTGTCATCTCATTTGCAAACTCAGGTTTTACTCCCTCACTTAGCCTTGATTGTCTGATGTTTTTTTTTTTGGACAAGAGAGTATTGGTCCTTGTATGATTCTCTCAGGGATTAAAATCTTCACTTTGGAATCTGATGAGCAAACTACTGCAGCTTCTCAAGTGTTTAGCCTAATCACCTGACATCTTTTCATTGTTTTATTGGTTGTGTAAACACAACCAATATTTTTTTTTAAAAAGGGGGTGTGAGGTGCGATTGATGACTGTCATGAATTTGTGCCTTAAACTGAGAGTGAGGATGATGTGCCTTTTTTATGGTCTCTCGATAGGGATATTATGCAAAAACCTAGTATCAATTAGATTCTTTTTCAAACTACCTCTCTTTTCAAAATGCTGCCTCTCAAGTTGGTCCCAAACCGCCTGCAAGTTTTTGTCATAGTTAAACAAATTACTCAAAACTCATTACCGGCTTTTCTTCTAAGGTGGCATGATTTGTTGTCTTTTGAATAAAAGGGAAGTGTCGTTAACTAGCTTGAATGCAGCTTCTCTATCGTTAACTAGCTTAAAAGCAACTTCTCTGTCGTATTACAATTCTCAATGCAATTTCTCTGTACTGAATGGTGGGTTCCTATCTAATGTAGCAACATTTTTTCGCATACTTGTATATAAGATGTCGCATTTGGAGTTTGGACTAATCTATTGTAGGGTTGTGCCACTACTTGTCGCGATTACCTATATTAGTTGACCTCTTTGGGTAACATGATGTTTTTTTGTTTAAAAAAACCGGGATGTGTTAAAACCACAAGGTTTCAGGTCTATTGTCGTATTGTGATTCTTTGTTACTTAAAAACACTACCTCTATGCTGCTAGTTTCACTTTTTTTTTGTACTTTGATACTACCTTTATTTCATGGGTAGCTTGTAGTGCTAAGATCTATTGTTATGTAATTACTTCATCTTCTACTATGTAAAACCAGCACTCAGTTTGGCTATTCAAAAAAGAATGTGGGTTCGACTGTTGTAGTTGATAAGTTTTGGGGGTATATTAAGCTTAAAACTACTGATAATATCAATGTACGACCAATATAGATAATTTATACATGGGGGCCTTTCTAGCTTAATTGATTTAAATGGGATATTATTCACTAATATCCTTTGACATGGATAACTGAAAGCATTAATCTAAGCCATGCCCCTCATTGCCACACATTACTTTGCCGGTGGTTATCAATTGATGCCCACTTTATATTTGACTCACTCAGTGATGATTTTCTGCTTTAAAAGAGCAAGCAATTATCTGTGTACTCTTGATGTTTTAAAGGTTGATAGTTTGGTTGATTAAATGGATTAATTTTTGAAACTCATAGGTTATCTTTCAATTCTTAAGCTTTGCTTAAAACCTTACATAAAATTTTAATGCCGTGCCTTGTTATGGCTCAATTAAAAGGGTTGAAGGTACAAAATCTTAATTTAACTACTTGGAAAGAATATTTATCAAGACACTTGCATCAAAAGGGGTAATGGCTTTTTGATGCCCTATAATGGGGTTGTAATTCAAAATGTTACATCATTTCTTGAATACATCACACTTCAATAAAAAATGAATAAAATATTAAAGGGATCTTTTGACACATTGATTAGAAGGGGTGGTGGCCTTCTAATCAATGAAAACATGTGAAAATACACTTCTTTAGGTTTGTCTGCTTACTTTTGGAAAGGTTATTAGCCTCCTAAATACTTTGCACTATATGATACTCTAAAAAAGATAGTAGATTTAAGTTTAAAAATTTTAAGTAGGACCTGGATAACAATTGATAGGTTTGCTGACACTTGTAATACGTATTCAAAGCTAACAAAATTTTTGTCTTGTTTATATGGATGCAAGTGAGAATTCTATCTTTACATAAGAGTTTTTTGGCTTTTCTGTTGTCGAACTTTAAAGAATCTTGCCGATTCAACATGGATGTCCTCCACAACTCTATAGCTTTTTTGTATGGGATCATTGGAATGATTCCCCATTCTTATTATATTGTACAAAAATAAATCTAAGACTAGGTAATTTTATACAAATCTCTGTCCAGTTATCTAAAGTCAGTTGTCTTTTGAATGTTTTGTTCTTTTGTGTATATGTATTAAGTTTAATACACCAATACACACACACACTCTTACCAAAGAAGAAGAAGATTTAAACTTATTAGGAAACAATCAAAGTTATGTCCAAAGTCATGAAGACTAAGCTTCAAACCTATCTCCCTAGAGTAGCAATACGCTTGCAGTCTCAAGGGCAAACCTATGAAACAATGTATCAATAAACTTTGTTCTACAAGAAGAATTAACTCTATCACACAACCTAAACTATATGGCCAAATAATATGCAAAAGAGCCGAATTCAAACTTTCAAATGAAGCAATCAAATTAGCCTTTAATTCAGCAATGTGCTACTCACTTTAACTAGGGAGCAACATATCAACATAGAAAATCATGATTAAAAGTATCATCAACATGCTTGAATTAGAAAAGGCTATTAGTTTTAACTTTTCTAACAAGTGAAATTTTAAAATAGCGTACCTTTTACATTTTTGAGAGAGAAGAAATCTTTGAACAAGTGCTCCACTTGGAAGGTCAACATGTTTATGGCCACCATACTCAACCTAAGCCTTGTATCCAGTGCCCTGGTTTGGTAAGTTTATTCTTCTTTGAGGGTCATTACAAGAAGCCTATCAAAATGTAATCCATAAGGCTCTTTCAAGGCCTTGGGTCTTACAGTTGTAGCAGCTGGCCGCGAGATTTGTGCTTCTTGTTTTTTCCATGTTTTCATTAGCGTCAGTTCATTTTGTTCCAATTGATGCCTTTCCTTCATTTTCTTTAAGTGGCTTGATTGTTCTTGTGATGCACCAGGGGGAGCATGATCTTTACTGTCAGATCCTTCAGACTATCTTTAGCAATCTCTCTGAGCTGGCTCATTCCATCCATCTTCAAGTTTTGTAATAGTGTTTAGATCCTTCAGACTATCTTTAGCAATCTCTATGAGATGGCTCATTCCATCCATCTTCAGGTTTTGTAATAGTGTTAGTGCTCCCTTGTGAGCACTGACCTTGGATGTACTGGTGGTCTCTTAGCTCACAATTGGCCCTGAAAGCTTCGCTCCAGTCTGTGTCTGGCTTGTCATTGTTGCTCCCGTATTTGCTATTTTGGACTTTGACCCTAAGCTCTCCTTTGCATCTTTGAGACTATGGGGCCTCTTACAGTCCGCATCACTTTTATTGGTTTGGGCGTAGAGTTCTTGCCATATAGGAATACATGAGTAGAGTTTTTGACCCTTGTCCTTAATGGTTGCCATTTGAGTGTACATGGTCGTTGCCAATATTCTGGCCAATCACACTCCTCCCATTGAAAACCCTTGCATCTTCCATGAACACCCGCTCACACAGATACTTGTCATCTTTCTTTAAACACAATGCTTGGGCCACAAACTTCATCAATTTGACATGTTTCTTGATCTACAGTGTAGGAACACCCTGAGCACCCTTCATCCTCTTCGTCACATCCTCCTCTTTCTATCACCCAAGTGTGGTAGATTGGTTATACCGCCATTTCCCTCTTGAATAACAAGTCTTGAGTTCAACTGTCCTCGTCGGATAGATCTTTAAGGTCTCTTGGGATAATTTCCTACGACGTTAAAACAATCTTCTTCTTCTTTCTCTCCCACGTGATGGGCCACCACTTCAATTGTCCGGGCTTGCCCTACTTCTTTCAACGTCAGGCCCAAGTGGCTTAAGGATTCCTTATCGACTTTCATAGTAAGCCCTTTGATTGTCGTTTTCTGTGAGTCTTTGTCATAGTTTTGCACTACTTCTTCCGCTATAATATTATCCACTTGTTCCTACATGATGCAATACATACTCATTTGCCCTACTGCTTCAATCTCTCCTTGCTCTTCCGCCTCAAGCTTGGCTATGTTGATGCGTGTGGCTTTGGGGTTGCTTGATGAAGATGCCATGGTGTAGCTTTGTGTAATTAAACTTGTAGCAAACACTCAAGAAGAGTAGTGCAAGGAGTGTAGACAAGACAGTGTGTGCGATGAATGTAGAGAAGGAGAGTGCTTAAGCACATTTATACTCCCTTCATTGGTCATTTTGCTTAGCATATTTGCCCTCCGCCAAATATTAGCCATGTTACATGGTTGAGCAAGGGCCGCGTACCATTGAGCAAGAGCCACGTGTAGCATCCCCATGGCCACCTAATTGATGCACCACGTGTTGGGAACGACAGAGAGAACTCGTAGCAACCAGCTAGGAACCTCCTCCTCGGGTGACCCACCCCAAGAGGAGGATGCACTCGAGTGTCCAAGGGTAAGAGTCTTAGCACGTGAACACCAGGTGAGCACAAAGTGTCCCTCTAGAGTGTGACCCAAGGGGGGCTTCAAACCCACAACCGGTAGGTTGAGAGGCCAAAGCCTTACCTAGACCAACTCTTTGGGGACCTCTTTAATTTTTTATCATGCAAGGTACTCAAATGAATAGAAAAGAATTAAAACCGATAGTTTGGTTCAGAGTTTGGTGATTTTGACCTCATCAGTATAGTCAAAAATATTCTCTCTCTCTCTCTCTCTCTCTCTCTCTCTCTCTCTCTCTCTCTCTCATGCTCAACATTTTTTCTTCCCAACACACCAGAGGGCCCATAAGGGGAGGGGCTTATCCCTTCCAAATATTGGCCATGCTACATGGTCGGGCAAGGGCCACGTACCATCGGGCAAGAGCTTAGCTTTTGCTCACATTCAACCTTGTGTTCCTCGCATTTTCAGCTATGACCTAGACCTACATACTTTCCTCTCCGAGCCACAATGTGGGCTCCTCATTGCAACTCTCACCACCAAATGAGCCTTGAGTCACTTCCTAGCCCCACACATAGTAGATCACATATATCTTAGGTACCATATGTCATATTTGATGTCTAAGTATCCATCTATCTCTCTCTCTCTCTCTCTCTCTCTCTCTCTCTCTCTCTCTCTCAAAAGGAAGATAGTCAAGATTGGAGACCACCTCCACCAGAGACACAGGCAAAAAGAAATGGCTCATTTCTTTGGTAGACAAGACCCCACATGCACCAGATCAGTAGCGACCGACCCACTCCACCACATATCTTACACCCCCCCATCGTGGATTCACAATCGATAGAGCCACCACTCTGCACTTTGCGGAGTCCATCTTCCAAGGTGACATGAGAGGTCCATATTATGGTCTAATCAGAGCTATCCTAGTGAAACATCAAAGACACAACGCTTCAACCAGGACAACCTTGGCCCACCTCAGCTGATGAGCTCATGGGATGATCTAGAGAGAGTACAAGATCTCTCCCTTGTGGAAATTTGGCCCTCTTAGTTTTCAGCTCCAACCTTAAGTGCAGGATGTTGTTTTCAATCGTGTGTTTTATAGGCAAACAGACCTATTGAAACCACAAAGTCAATTCCCCATCTGCAAAAGCTCATCCCCATCATAAGTCATACTTAGTGAAACAAACTCATAGAACATGCAAGCACAAAACAAACAAGAAATAGTAGCAACAACCACAAAATGCACATGTTAGCACCTACATTGCCTTAAAATAGAAAGTTGGTGAGAAGAGTGAGTAGGAGAAATTACTTCTCCATACAAAATAAGGAGAGAAGCAACAGTTTTGGTGATGAAAGCGGGAGAAGCAAAAGGTGGTGTCACATCTTGGTTTTTGGATTATAAAAACACCACTTTTCCCATATGTTCCTCATGAGTATCACAATTGCAAAACCCAAGGGGGAGAACTCTTCTCAATCGATTTCGACTATAAGTACAAAAATAAATTTACGAAAATAAATCTTACCCTTTTTCCTTGCAAATCCATTTTCAAAGTTTCGCCGTTGCGCCCCACCAATTTGCCGGATTGCAAAAAAATGACGCAGATGGAAAAATGAAAAATCTCCCAAATTGATGCGTGGGTTTACCCATACAACGAGTTTCCCACCTTTGCGTCAATAATATGAGGCGGATTGAATATGGAGGGGGAAAAAGGATTTCAGTCTTCGAAAGCAAGCTCATTTTAATGAGCTTAAAAAAAGCAGTCATACACGGAATCGGGCCAATATTCAGTCTCAAAAGCACTAAGTATACCTACGCCAAATTAAAGGAAATTGGATTTTCCAATCCAATCTTGACAAATATCATTGCTTTTTTACTCCTTGCAGGTCCAGTTGCTAAATCTGCTCAAGCGATAAAAGGAGTCTGGGATTGAAAAGAGTTTTTTGTTTTCTCACGACCTAAATACCCGCGAAATTAGTGCTCCATCTGGGAAACCTGGGATTATTCAGCAGGCAATCCTGAGCCAAATCCCGTTCCACGTTGTGGAGTAGTGATCAGATCGCTAAAAAAGCGGGATAGGTACAGAGACTCGAAGGGGGTTATTCTAGCGGGCGAACTATTAATAACTAGTTTTCAAATATTGAGACATTTTGACATTGTCAAAGTCAACCTTTTATGTTGCTACTAGATTCTCCATCCTTTGGATGTAGGAATTTTTCATAGCAACCTATCGCATTTAGTTCATGGACTTTCCATACCCTCTTATTGTTTTCTTTTGGTTATCTTGTGTTGCAACTCATGAGGGAGTTGATTTATCCATTACTTCGTAAAGTACTTTCGACCACGGTCCTTAACTCGTGAAATGTCAAAAACATGTACATGTCTGCAAGGCAATAATCTAGTTGTACTAGTTGTGAATGAACACCTTGTTGCATATTGAATAAAAGTCTTAAGTTTTCCATTTACTCTCTCCATCATTCTCCCTAACTCCAACCATGTGATTCTGTAGTCTGCACCCAGTACCATGCCATGCAGCTCTGGGCCTTGGTCAAAGAGCAGTTCTTGCTTAACAAGACATCTTGATTTGCAGATCACTGACTAAAATGTAAAAGAGGCGGCGCGCTGTAGTTCGGCATCCTTCGTTGATGGTTCCGACCTCTCGGACTCTTCTTGGACAGGTTGTAGTAGAGACCTTGGTAGCATAGGCTCAAATGTTGCAGCAAGTATGATCACAACAACGATGTCAAGTAGAAAGAAGACCATCCACATGCCTGCACAAGCAATGGCAGCAGGGATTTGTTAAGTGTATCACAACTTTACATCTTCTGCTCAAGGAAAGATGAACCACTAAGAAACCTGGCAGGAAGGATGCATCCATTCGGCCTTCTGCCCATGAAAACCTGCCAGTGGATGAAATGTTAGCTAGATGACTGATCGAACATGTGGCCACATATAATCTCAGAGAGAATAACGAAAATGCAAAAACTGTATTGAGATGCAAAAGAGGTAATATGCAGTCTGCTTTAAAATTGAAATTCCTTGATTATGTTTCCATTTGAGTCATAGAGAAACTTACACGACGCCTGCAGACGCAGGCCCTATTGCCTTGAATAATGACATGCAGGTCATAGAGATTCCATTCACAAACCCTCGCTGTTTGGTTGGCTGCAAAGTATCAGCTTCAATCAGCCTTCTAGACTAGTACATATAGATATAATTCACCCTCTGCCTTCGGGGTCATTTTGGCCTCTTTAAGACGTCATTCAACTCAAGGTAACATAGAAAGGAAACAAGCTTAAAACATGAGTACACGAAAGAATGACACTAATCTAATCGCAAGTAAGCTTAAAGCAATACACAAGTGATTAAATTGCCCATGAATAGAATTTCAGGTGGAAAGAATAGTCATGAAGCAACAAAAAAAAAAAGAATCTTCACAAGCTTCTTGCAGTAAGGGGGACAAAGCAGTACTCTTTGGGGTGGCTGCAAATGTCTAAAATGGATTATATGACGATGATGTAACTTTTTGCTCTTTTAGGCCTTTTGCAGATGTAAATACACATTTCAGTTTATTTCATTTCTCTCTCTCTTTCAAAAAGTGTCTTTTACATTGTCTTGAGGTTTCCTAGATGTTGACATGGTTATCCCACTTCCCGCTTGAGTACTAGGTCTTTAATTTCAACAGAACTTGGAGGTCCCTTGGAATTATTTCTATAACGCTAAAAATTATGTTCTCTCTTCTGCTTTCCGAGTAGTGATCTAAGTGCCCTTCTATCTTCTATGCTCTAGTCTCCCCCTCTCCCTCTCAATTATCCATCTCTCAAGCCTCAAGCGAGCAATAATTATACATGCTCCACTTAGCTGTCTTCATACTCCATTGTCCAACACCGTCTTTCCATTTATCACAAGAAAGGTTCTAATGCCATTCTTGAACATAACTTCTTCTTTATTTTCTTCTATCTCTCTTCATACACCATTATCCATCTCCCTCTCTTTTCCTTCCAACTAGACGCAGAGCTGATGAGAAGCCTGTCTACTCACAAAGAGAGGCCCTTCCCTGGTAATGGCTGCTTTCCCTTTCGCCCCACCCCCCTCTTCTCTCCCTCATTTCTTAGTAATGAAGAACTAAATAAAGTCCAAAGATAAGTGAAGTCTTAAATATCAAACTGAAAGGAATTCAACGTATGATTTTCTTAAGCTTTAACATACACAACCAGATCTAGCACTAAGTTGTTTGTCTGCATTAAATGTCCTCATTGGTGTACTTTCCACAACACCATTACAAATGAGAGATATAGAGCCAAAAAAGAAGGCATCACTTGCATGTATTCTGAAATGGAAAACCTACCGCCGAGTTGTTTATCAAAATGAATAATCCAGTGATTATGCAAAGCTGCAGGAAATAAACAACGATAATACTTCAGGTACTGGAAGTAAACAAATTGAACCACACTTCGCACCACAAAAAAAATTTAGAAAGCCATCTTAAGTTTACATTATGTTTCTCTTGTTTGGACATAATATAGTGCTATATTGTGAATAAATACTCCACTTGCCATTGTGGAGCACAGTCCACGCAAGAAATGTGAACTAGTATAGACAGCCATTGAGACGTCGGGTGCATAGAGACATCCATAGGCAAATTACCTTCTGCAGTGATTGTGCTACAAAAAATGCATTTCAAGCTTAAATATTAAACATGGGCAAAGCATCTCTTTAAATTTAGTCTGTTAACTAGATAAACCTCCGTTTGTGACCATGAAGCAATATAATTCCCACCATAATATAGTTGAATTGATGTCACTTTCTTTTTTCTTGCCAGCAAACATATCTCACTATTATATTATGCTGTATGTGCTAGAGTGTCATTATCAAACAGAAAATTATAGTACACAATCAGCACTACACGGTGGAAACAGGGCATGTAGTGCATAGACCCATCTACAATACATGCTCTTCTTCTCCCCAAGAAAGAAAGTGTTGCGTATTCACACAATCCTCTCCCACCTCCTTCAAAGAAAGAACTGGGATGACAAAATGTTCCTGCCCCCCTCCTCAATGCATTAATAGTTTTGTTTTTCCAAGAAAAAGATCCTTCCATTAGTTAAGAAAACTGCCCATAGGGCTACAATCACCTCTATGAGAGAGGGATACATCTACCATAGGGGAGACTCTCCCAATGAAAAAACAACATATGTACAATGAGGGCTAAATCAAGAGATGGGAGGAGGGAAAAGCCACGCAGGTGGACGGTAGTGCCATCTGGGCTCACCCCGGACCATGGTGCTTCCCAAGACCCAGCCATAGAGCCAATATGGACATAGACAGTGATAAATACTCCATATGTTTCCCATGATGCAAAGAAACCAGTGACAACACGGTCTCCACATCGAGCCTATCTCAGTTTGGTGGCCCATCTTTTGCCTCTTTCTCACAGCCACCCTCGTCACATTATGCTTCACTTTTCAGTGGTTTTCCAGGCTATCAATCACCCGTCCCCCCTGCCTCTCACATTGACTCCCCTCCACTTGCTGCTCAGGGGGCCAGCATGACATATCAGATGTACCCTCATCCAAGGCATGGCCCCTATCCTCCCCCATATGCGTGCCCCCCATCCCCAAACCTGCATTTCTATCCGCCCTCACCATCCTCGGAGCATCAGTTTTTCAAAGGTTTCTTCACCATTCTCCAGTGTACATATCACCAGTTTTACTGCAGAGCCACTAGTTAGCTATACCACCACTCCCCTGGACAGTAAGTGGTCTTGTGGCAGGCAACCAAGACATGGGCATTGGTTATAGTTGGCTTTGGTCAGCGGTTACAGTAGCTTTGTACGCGTACGATGATGTGCGGTACTAAACGAACTAAAAAAATTTATGATGTACGATGACGTTATGTACGTTCAAATTTAAAAAAACAAATAATTCTCGAGTCTAAGGGCCTAAGGCTTAAGCCTTAATACTTACTTATAGAAACTTGACATTTGTATAGATTACAAGTTAGTAGTTACAATACTACATTGTACAATGTAAAGAGTCAAGACTCAAAGACTAAAGAGAATGAGCATTACATAAACCAAAATGATCATTGAAATTTGATAAGTAGAGACCAAGTGGCAAGGGCTACAAAGTACTCAAAAAGTGGCACACCATAATAGAGAGACTAAATAGTAAAGTCACTAGTCACTAGTGCTCTCATCATCTTCCTCATCTTCCTCTTCTGAGCCTTGCTCATCAACATCATCCTCTTCCTCACAAGAGTCGAAGGATGACGGCTCATAATCTCCATCACTAATGAGGTTGCCTTCATCATCATACTCTGGCTCTTGAGGCTCTCTATCCTCGGAAGTGATGGCAGCTGCACAAGAGCCGCTTCCGGAGCCTTGCCGCACATAGGTCCTAGGAGCCTCCGTGGGTGTTGTTGATGCTTTGTCTCTACCTCTTGTAGCCCTGGCACCTCTGCCTCTTGTAGCCGATGTAACTCCATGGATGACGACCTTCTTGCGTGATCGTGTGCGCGAAACCCGGCGATCAATCTCCTCAAGCTCCAAGTAGAGCTCACGAAAAATCATTTGCTCCTCAGGGTCTTGCTCTTTATTGACACTCTTTAGAGTGTCAATTGTAAGTGTGAGCTCATCCACGTTGACCTATTTGACATTTACAACATTGGACAATGAAAACATAATTAGTATATTCAAACTAATTAAAGACTAGACTCTAGAGTATAGAAAATGGAGTGAGTAGAGATTATAATTTATAATTTATACCTGTCGAGCCATAGGCATCTCATGCATAGAGCGCAACATGCGTAAATTGGAGCGACAATAGATAAGTCGCTCTAATTGCTTCGTTGAGAGCTTGTTTCGGATTTTGGTGTGGATGAGGGAGTATGCGGACCAATTACGCTCACATGCTCCCGATGAGCAATCCTAAAACACATCAAGAGAGGCATAAGCTATAAGAGACTATAGTTGAAGAGATTAAGCACAAAATGTAAAAGTTTGAGGCTTGTCGCTTACTTGGCCAAGAACCCTCAAAGCAAGTCGTTTGAGAGTAGGCAATTGATAGCCAAAGCTCTCCCACCAAAATAAAGGCTTCACCAAGGATTGCCGCTTCCAACACAAGTTGGAAGTAAATGCGGTGCCTCATTGGTCGCTATAGTTGATTACCTCTTGGAGAAATGCTCCAATGTCCTCTTCTTTTAGCACCTTAAAGAGGTAATTGTTGCGCTCCTCAATAAGCTATTGATTTGCAAAGAGTTCGGGCTTCTTGTAAGCCGGATGCAAGAGAGCCGCAAAGTAATGGATAGGTCTCTTCATCCAATCCCACCGCTTTGTGATTAGGAGGAGAATGTCGTCTCTCTTGGGAGAGTCCTCGAGGTAATCACTACAAGAAGAGAGAGGAAATGTACTAATTAGAGAAACAAGCATGTAGAATTTAGATATATAGAGAATGACATATGTAGTTATACCGTGTTCCATCGGGAGCCCCATCTAGGATTGTAGACTTCTCAATCTCCTTGTAAGCTTCCTCCATGAAGTGCCATAGAAGCCCAATAGTTGCCCCTTCCATGTAAGGTGGTAGACTTTGGCTTTTTCTGTGTATTAGGCTTTAACACACAGAGAAACCTTGTAGAAGGAACCCGTAACGGGAATTAACACTTCAAAGCACACATGGCTCGGAAGCTAGAATGCTCCAAGCGGATGCCGACAACTTGTAGGCCCAAAATTGGCGCCCCTTTCGGCATTTCTTTATTCCTTTAGAGGGAAGGTTACAAAACTTACAAAATTAGAGTCCTGGAAATCTTTACCTATATCCAACTAGATCACACCTGTTCTGGAAAAAATTTGGCAACATAACGGCCACAAAACTCGCCCTGAAGAAATTCCCCTGTTGGAACTCGCTTCCAAGGACATCAACCCTCTATTGTCAGCCCAAAACAGCAATTACAGCTCGCTGTATTTATTGGTTTTTACCCTGTTTTCAGCCCTGAATAGTCCCAATAATGTCCTCTAACAGTGGGCATTGTTCCCAATGCCTCTAGTATCCTTACGGCTGCAAAACAGTCCAAAAACAGCGCATAACCAACGCTGAAAATGCACCTTTAAGGTGAGGTTATCACCCTCACCGGTGCCTGCTTTTGGAGTAGCAGTTAACTACTCCTGTTCTTGCTCAAAGAGGCTCTTGCCTCGGCACACAAGCATAAGACCAAATGAAGAGCCCTCTTGTAAGGCATCACGTTACAGCACGTAGGGGGGTCACACACACACACACACACACACACACACACACACAGAGCACTGAATGCTATGCAAGGCTTCAGTTCTTGCATTTCACTGTACATAGAGGGTAAGCAAGCACACAATAGCTTTATTACCTGCAACAATCCACCATACGGCGGAAAAATGCAGCCCCCACGTTTATTTCAACGCTTCTCTCTCTCTCAAGGTGAAAAATGCCCAAAAATGTGCCAAGTGGCACTCATGCATGGTTTTCCCGTTTTGTGCCTTCCGGTCTAAAAATTGGAGGGGACCTAGATGACTTTGAACTGAGCCTAAACACCCTTTTACTACTCGAGTTCCAGTGCTAACCAACTTCCCATCTGCGGGTGAAACTACCGTTTCACACTGACCATACAATGTCCGGCCATTTGCAACTTCAAAAATAGGGTCTCAGAAATTAAACGAAAATCATCGGAAAGATAATCTGGAACTGGAGCATAGAGAGAATGTTTGCCCATCGCATATGCTTTTCGGATAACTTTGACTGTGTCAAGAAGTATCGCAAGGTCTGATGATCTGTCTGGACAACAAAATCAACACCTAATAGGTAGTGCTTCCAGCTAGAGAGCGCATGAATTACGGCCAATAACTCTTTCTCATAGATTTGCATAGTCTTTTTTGGCCCTTGCACGATTCTGCTCTCATAAGCTACTACACGAACATCTTGCATTAGCACTGGTCCGATGCTATTGCCACACGCATCACACTGGACCACAAATGACTTCTTGAGATCAAATAAAACAATCACGGGATCTGAAGTCAACTTTTCCTTTAAGAGACTAAAAGCTTAAATCCTGTAAGGTGCAGCGGATGTGAAGATTGAACTTTGCTCAAGATGAGTGCTCCGAACTGTGCTCAAGGCTTCCTTTTAATTACGGAAGGGAGAGCCTTTCATTCCTTTAGTGAGTGAGTGCAAATGATCACAAACAAAGTGGCAAACACTGTGAATGAAGGTGCTGCGACTGAGAGATAGAGAGAGAAGAATACGACACCAGAAATCTGAAAACGCTAATGGCTGAAATCTGCAAGTCTTGTATCTGCTGCTGAATTTTGACTCTATGTTGATGACGACGATGCGACGATGACACGCTGAAAACGCGGATGCTGAAATCTGCGTTTTCCGGGCTGAATCTGCAAATGCTGGCTGATCTGACCGTGCAGCGGGGGTCTGCTGCGGGAAGGTGAGATCTGCGAGGTTCGGGGGTTGCGGTACGGAGTCTATATGCTGAAAATGCAAAACGCTGATGCAAATATGGTACTTGTTGCCGAGGAACTGCAAAATGCTGAGGCTGAATTGCTGTCCAAATACGCTAGGGCTGATCTGATGTCTTGTTACAAAAACGCTAAGGGATCTGTTGTCGCCGGGCTGATCAGGAACTGCAAAACACTGGGCTGATCTGCATTTGCTGAGAAAACGCTGGCTGGTCTTGGTAGCTTGAAAAAGCTAAGTCTTCTTACTAGTCTTGCTGAGAAGGTGCACTTCCACTGTGGTCTGCTACCTCTTCTGCCAGAAAGTGCTAGTGCTAGCTTTTCTTATATACATGCTTGGTTAAATTCCCCTACCCAGTTTCCCAACAAAGTCACTTATTAATTATAAGTGAAAAATAACTAAAATAGGGAAAATAGGTCTGTGCACTGTAAAAATGCTCCTGATGGGTTTTGATGGTAATCTGATGATCATGCTGTGTGCAACCAGAGGATATGCATCTACTCTAAGTGTCTAGACATGCACGATCGCGAACAAATTCAGAAAAGTGCAAGAACACTTCCTAAGCTAGGCTAACTGAACTGAACCCAACCCTAGTCATGAAGTAGCTTGTTCACGTATACATAGGGTTAGATGTGCACATGACATCCCCTTCTTTTTAAAGTGAGGTACTGGTACTAAACTGTATGGCGTCGAGGGAGATCGCCAACAGCGTCTGGAATCCTGGGAAGGACTCTTCGCCGACCCACTTTGATGTGTGGGTCATGCAAAACTTGAACTTCATAAAGGTCTGCAACGCTTGCTTCTTTGGGCCGCGCCAAAAGCGACACAAAGTCATCTGTGGCTTCTTCAATGCTCCAACTGCGTCTATGGACGTAGGTCCACCTTCTTCACTCCAAGGAGGAAATTTCTTGAAACCACTTTCAACACAGAAACATGAACATACCCATTCCATGTAAAGTGACTTGAAAAATTCTTGTCTTCCTAAAAGACTGTGCATGCAATGTAGATGAACATATAGATGGAGTGTCAAACCGTTCATAAAAAACACGCAAACAATGGAATGAAAACTTGTCTTTTTTATCTAAATCTATCAACTGTTGCAAATCACAATGGAAATGCAGATGCTTGATGCTTAATCCTTCTTGTGCTCTTTCGGATACTGTGTCATGCCAAGGAAGAGACATGGAATGTAAATTCCTTGAATGCAAACATTTCATCTTTGCATAAGTAATCCGCATACATCCCGTGCTCATTCATGAGTGAATCGTGTTCATCGTGCAATATGTCATGCCTATGAAAGGGATCACATAAAGACGGTGACTAAAATACAGGAAACCATCACGAATGAAACACTCGAACAATGCCTGTGCTGACTAATCATGCGCACACATAATACTTCTTGTGGGGGTTCTTTGGACCTCGACTTGAGAGCCAAGATCGGTTCCTCGTGATTGATTGAATCTGCAATGAGGTTAGCTTCACTAGACAAAGTATCAACTAAACCATCATCCTTGTGAACGATCACATCTTTATCCTACAAATCATCATGATCGTGTAGAATCACATCTTGATCATACAAATCATGTGTGTCATGCTTTGGAGAAGAAAAGACTGAGAGCGTCTTCTTCTTATGATTCTTTTCAATCTGCATATCCACATTAGAAAATAGTAGGACCAACTCTTGCATGTGTTGGCCTCTCTGCGCTTTACGCTCTAACTCCAAGGCCGCTCGTCTATCTTCGGCCGCCAAGCGCGCTTGCTCACGCTCACCCTCCAAGGCTACCCTTCTGTCTTCGGTCGCCAAGCGCGCTTGCTCGCGCTCATGCTCCAAGGCTAACCGTCTTTCTTCGGTCGCCAAGAGCGCTTGCTCGCGCTCATGCTCCAAGGCTAACCGTCTTTCTTCGGTCGCCAAGAGCGCTTGCTCGCGCTCATGCTCCAAGGCTAACCGTCCTTCTTAGCGGTCATAATACAATTCGGCTTTTCTTTCTTCGGCCGCCAAGCGTGCTTGCTCGCGCTCACACTCAAAGTCGGCCTTTCTTTCTTCTTTCCTTTCTTCGTGTTCGTGCTCCAAGGCAACGCGTTGTGCTTCTAGTTGTAACTTCATATCCATCATCGTCTTGACCAAAGCCTCCATAGGATTTGGTGCAATCCTTGGCGTAGATGGGAAAGGGGGGGGGGGGATCTCCTGGTGGGGAAAATTCTTCTTTGCCACTTCCATGCGAAGTATCCATTCCGCTTCGGGTGATGATCATACACTGAAGTCTTGGTTCTTAAGTTCACGAGGAACTTGGGTTCTTGAGGTTCTTCTTTTTAGCTTGCAATCTGTGTTAGGGAAGGATCTTCTCTTACCTGAGCTTTTTTCTTTCCCACGGGCGCACCCTTTGGCGGCCTTGCGCTCACACCAAGGTTGCTTTTTCCCACCTCACGTCGATTGGCCGGCCACTAAGTGCACGGTCCGCTCTCAATGAGTGAAAAGAGAAACAAGGGGAGGCCGGACAAGCCCTTCTTTCTTGGGTTTCCTGTCACTCTTCAAAAACACGATTAGGAATCGACACGCCCAAGAGGACTTGGGTTACATGCAATCGCAACAAGCAAAAAAAATTATGTGGTTCTTTCCTTGAGTGATACAGAACACTACCAAAGCTCTGATACTAATGTAAGGTGCAACGGATGTGAATGTTGAGCTTTGCTCAAGATGAGTGCTCCTAACTGTGCTCAAGGGTTCCTTTTAATAACGGAAGGGAGAGCCTTCCGTTCCTTTAGTGAGAGAGTGCAAATGATCACAAACAAAGTGGCAAACATTGTGAATGAAGGTGCTGAGACTGAGAGATAGAGAGAGAAGAATAGGACACGAGAATGTTGTCAAACCCTCCTCCGAAGGCCCCACTCTCTATGGCGAGAGCGGTATATATCTCTACAATGCAATGGACTTGCCGACGATGAGAACGACGACGAGATGGGCTAAAATCTGAAAACGCTAATGGCTGAAATCTGCAAATCTTGTATCTGCTGAATTATGACTCTATGTTGATGACGACGACGATGCGGCGACGACGCACTGAAAACGCAGATGCTGAAATCTGCGTTTTCCGGGCTGAATCTGCAAACGCTAGCTGATCTAACCGTGGGCGAGGATCTGCTACGGGAAGGTGAGATCTGCGACGTTCGGGGGCTGCGGTAACGAGTCTATATGCAAAACGCTGATGCAGATATGGTACTCGTCGCCGAGGAACTGCAAATCAATTATCACTGAGGCTGAATTGTTGTCCAAAAACGCTAGGGCTGATCTGATGTCTTGCGCTAAGGGATCTGCTGTCGCCACGCTGATCAAGAACTGCAAAATGCTGGGCTGATCTGCATTTGCTGAGAAAACGCTGGCTGGCCTTGGTAGCTTGAAAACGCTAGGTCTTCTTGCTGGTCTTCTTGCTGAGAAGGTGCACTTGCAGTGTGGTTTGCTGCCTCTTCTGCCACAAAGTGCTAGCGCTAGCTTTTCTTATATACATGCTTGGTCAAATTGCCCTACCCAGTTTCCCAACAAAGTCACTTATTAATAATAAGTGAAAAATGGCTAAAATAGGAAAAATATATCTGTGCACTGTAAAAATGCTCCTGATGGGTTCTGATGGTAATCTAATGATTATGTTGTGTGAAACCAGAGGATATGCATCTACTCTAAGTGTCTGGACATGCACGGTCTGCAAACAAACTCATAAAAGTGTCAGAACACTTCCTAAGCTAGGCTAACTGAACTGAATTGAACCCTAGTTATAAAGTAGCTTGTCCACGTACACATAGGGTTAGATGTGCACGTGACAAATCTCTTTTTGGGTCCATCTGAAAGTGACCTCTTTCTTTTGCAAAGCGTGAAGAGGTGAAGCTATCTCTGCAAAATTCCTGATAAACCTTCTATAGTATGAGCACATTCCCAAGAAACTTGGGACATAGTGCACAGTCTTTACGTCTAGCCATGTCTTAATAGCTTTAACCTTTGCGGGATCCATTCGGACACCATCCTTTGACACTATGTGGCCAAGAAAGTGGATCTCTTCCGAGAAGAATTTTCTTTTTTTAGAATTGACAAGTAACCTGTGATTGCGCAACTCTTCGAACGCAATGGTCAAGTGACGCATATGCTCCTCTTCATTCTTCAATTAGACTATCATGTCGTCAAAGAATGTGCCAACAGACTTCTGATGCGAGCGGAAAATCCAATCCATCATTCTATTGAACGTGGCAGGAGCATTTGTAAGACCAAATGGCATCACTAAGAACTCATAAAGACTAAATGTCGTTCTAAACGTAGTCTTGTGCACATCCTCTCGCCTTATACGAATCTGATGGTACCCACTCTTAAGATCTATCCTGCTGAAAATTGCAGCACCCTCTAAACGGTCAAGAATATCATCAATCCTTGGGATAGGAAACCTGTTCTTGACGGTATTCTTGTTCAACGCACGGTAATCAATACACATGCGCCACGAGCCATCCTTCTTCTGCACTAAAAGCACTAGGGAGCAGAAAGGTGAAGAACTAGGCTGAATGAGCCCCTTCTCTAAAAGCTCCTCTACCTGGCTCATAATCTCTTTCTGTTACGCCACAGTAACCCTGTAGGGAGGTCTGTTCGGTGGGCTACACCTTGGCACCAAATCTATCACATGGTCCCCAGGCCTCTTTGGCGGTAATTACGACGGTAATGAATCAGAAAAAAAGTCATAAAACTCATGCAAAAATGCTGACCTTTCTTTGTCTAACACAGATAAATTTGACTGACAATTATCTGAAACATCACGTGCAAAGATCAAGTACACAGAAAGATCATTTTTAATTACAAAAGTGATAGCTGAAGCAAATACAATAGGGATATAGACTCCCCTTTAAGTTTTACATCCAAAACATGAGTTTTGCTCCTATGTTGAAGGGTGATCGTCTTGTCGCACACATCTAGCACACCATGTGTTCGGAACATCCACGGAATTCCCAATAGCGAATCGCACCCTTTCAACAGCATGATATAAAATTCTTTTGTGTCCACATATGATTGAATATGCAGACGCATCTTTCCAATGATGGGAGTAACACACTCTGAGTGGCCAGGACATGCCAACCCCGCCTCTGCCGTGTATTCCATCTCTTCAGCTCTAATGCCCAGCTTCATAGCTCACTTTGGTGAGATAAAGTTTGCTTTGGCACCTGGATCAAAGAGGATGAGTGTCGTCTGATCTCTGACTTTACCCCATGCTCTACATAACTCGCTGGCATCTATACTTGACTTGTCACCCACCATATCTTCTTTATCATCCGAATCAGCTGGCCTTTTCCCTTTGTGGCCAATCTGCAGCAAAATGACTAGGCTGCTCGCATAAAACGAATTTATTTTCAGCCATTAAGACCTTCTTTTCCTCGAGCACCTTATGCATAAAAGGCTTCCTTTTTGGCTTCTTTTGCCTGCGCTCCATAAGTTTCGGCTGAAACCTTGTCTTTGTTGACCTTTTCTGACCCCTATGGTGCTTTAGGAGCCGTTTTGACAAAGGACTTCTTTGCTGAATTTTTCTTTTGCTGCCCCCCTTTCGCGTTGCCCGGGAACCCACTGTACTCTCCCTTCAACAAGGCAAGACCAGTGTTGGTAACTTCCATAAGTTGACTGAGGGTAGCCACTCTGTTATTTGTACAGTAATCATAAAGCCCTTTAGGCAGCCCACAACAATACTTCTCAATCTGCTCTGTCAGTGGCACAAACTTGTAGGAGGTTACTGAGAGCAACGCTTTAGAAAACCTTTGATTGTACTCTTGTAGGCTCTTGCAAGTAGCCGCAGTGAGTTGGTGTCAATCTGTCATGACATCGGCTTCAAATTCATTTGACAACCACGCAGATGCAAACATTTGCTTGAAGTATACCCATGTGGCGGGCATCTGTCCTTGCATCAACAATGTCGTCCACCATGTAAGCGCATTGTCTTTCAAGAAAGTGGCAGCTTTCCTGACCTTAGAGACCTCTGTAAAATTCCCTCCTGCATAAGCTGTATCAAACTGCTCGAGAAAGTAAAGAGCCTTTGCCTTACCCTCAAAGCCACTAAAAGTGCTAATTTTTACAGCTGCACCACCTTCTTTGTAAGCTTTTGGTTTCTCTAGTGTCCCCCAAATTGTCATAGGGAATTGCCTGCAACATGGGCACTGTGATAGGGATCATCGACGCGTCTTGGCCATTGACATTTTGCGTCATAGGTGCCATATCTGGCTGCTGTCCAAAAAAACCAACCATGACAAAATTACCCTGTGGCACTCCAAACTAGCCCTAGTTGCTCGGAAAGCCTTGATGTATGCCGATGCTACCATACATGTGGTTTGGCATCATGCCTTGCATACCCCCAAACATTGCTCTTGGCATAATGTTGGTTTCCAGGCGCATAACCAGCCATACTTTGGAAAACAGATCCACCACCGAAATACCCAGGATGTACCGTGGGTGGTGGGAAAACCTGATGCATTGCCTGGAAACTCGTTCCCTGTCCCTGTAACGCAACATGCGGGCTTGGAAAGGTGGCAGGCTGAACTGGCAAAGCCTGTAGAATAGGCGTCCTAACCACCTGTTCATGGACGGAAGGAACCTGTTTGGAGCCCCTGACTCCCAGGAGAGCATGACATAGATTTCTTGCTACACAACATTGGCTATTGACCCTTGTAAACAAGGATAACTTTTCAACTCGTCTTGTAGGTTATCCTCGTAAGTATGTTTTATCATATCATACACCAAATAGCATGAGTATGAAAAAAACTATGGACTGAACCAAGAACTTAAGCCCTCAGCATTATCAAATTAGATCTAAACACGTTGCTTTCCTTTACAATGATTTTATGCAGTTGGTGACTAAGGTCTGCTCACCTATTGAGCATGATAAGAGATAAAAATAGACAATTTTTTTGCTAGCTCTTTTGATGGTTGGCTAACATTTGAGACAAACTGTATGTAACAATTTAATCAGAAGCGATTAATAGTGCCATCTCCTATAGACTAATCTTCGCAAAGTTTCACAAATTACCTAGATATTATGACAATGAATAAGATATTATGCAGTGTTGACTATTCTCTCGCTTTTCCTCAACTACAATTCACTAAAACAGGATGCATGAAGCAAAGAGTAGTTGAAGAAACACGCACAGACAGCACATTCTTAATGCAAGCTGCAGGAATGATTGCAATCCATAGACTGACACCATCAAGTCTCGCAATCAACGGATAAACTGCCACCAAAGGTAGAGTCATGACCTGTTCAAGCAAAAACCAGAATAAGAAAATTGTCCCCTATGAATAGAAACTCTCAAATGTTGTGGACCCTGCATCATACACGTCCTCTTTTTTCACACAACTCCATCCTGAGAATCTAACCAAGTGTATAACATTGAATAGCCATCAAGAAAAATGGAATGTTTATCCTAGGACCTAGATGTTTACAACTTGTTTCTGGAAAAAAATTCTTGCTGAAGTTGATATTCTTACAATCGGGACACGGATTATCTGAATAGCTCCAAATCTGTTGGCCAATGGAGCAAAAACAAAAAGCTGAAACACAAGAAGCGCAGCTCCTTTAAACAAGCACCCACATAGGTCAGTCTAGACACATCATGTTGACAAAACATGTGCGGGTAACAAATGCAGAACGAGCCGCTCACCAGCGGCAGAAAGGATGTTACCCACATCTGATGTGGTAAGCCCTAGCCCTCCATATGTTTCTGGGCTTACGCACCATAAAGAAAATATCTGGGAAAAGAAAATGTTATGACAGGTAGCAGATCATCATGAAAAGGAAAAAATCTATGGTATATTGACTGTATATCTTACTTCAGAATATGCCATATCATGTAAACCCCACAGGGAATAAATAGAAATGGCAGCCACCATACCCCAATTCCTCCAAAGAGGCCTTTTTGCTTCATGAAAGCCACTAAGCTCCACAATATCAGAATCACCGTCTTTCTTTTCTTCAACACTATTGCTCTTCTTATTAGAGATCTGTTTCCGCTTTGCACTACTATTAGAAACACCCTTGTGTGTGTGAATAGTTTCCTGTTCATGAAAAACAGTCAGTTTTCTAACCCAAGATCCTGCAGCATCCAGGTACTGCCACATGGTTCTTAGATTTCCCATGAAAAGGTCTCTGTGCCAAAAACCCTCAAACCACTTAAGAATGCCTCTTCCTTTGAAAAAGTTGATAAAAAGACATGATTGCAAAAATTACTGCAACATACCAGAAGTCAATAAGAGAGTGTAGGGATTGCAGCCCGTTCTTTATATTAAAATCAAATGAGAGCCCACAGAGGTAATGACTCATGTGTAAGTGATAAGAACTACAGCAGAAAATATAAAACACTCTTCTTGAGCTTTTCTACTTACAAAATTCAATTTTATTTGTGTAGACAGATATATATCAGTATCTTGCATCACTCGCTGTTTGTGTAGACTAGCCAAGAGAGCGTGCATATCTGCCAAAAGTGCATGCCTTGCAAGCCCTTTACATTCTCTTTTATTGTTGTTCCAGAGAGAGAACGATTTTGTTAGAAGGCACCCTGGCCAAGGTACAAAAACATCAGAGGGCATGGTACTCAAGGGTATTACCAAAAAGTAAGGAAAACAAACCTGCAGTCGAGCTCTTAAAGGATTGACAAGATACAAGCCTAAACTTGAATTTTGTTTTGCAAGGAAAAGATCCCTCCATCATTTAAGAAAACTGCCCAATGGGCTACAACCTGTCCCCGCTAGAGAGGGCTACATCAAAATGAGGGGAGAATCTCCCAATGAAAAGGTAAGATATGTACAACGATGGCTAAATCAGGATATGGGAGGAGGAAACAACCACACCGGTGGGTGGTACTGCCATCCAGGCGCTCCATGAACCATGGTGGAGAAGGGCCATGGTCTCCAGAGTTGCAGGAAGGCCTCGCGGCACTCCCGCATGCAGTCGGAGCTTCCTTCAAGTCTCTCAAATTGTCCAAGTGTATGGATCAGCTCCAGCCAGATGCCACGTACAGTCTCCACCGGTGGGACAGGACTAGCCCCAAAGATGCGGAAGCATCAGGCTCTCCAGATGAACCACAGTGTTAGGCTGCAGATGAGCTCCCAACAACACTCTTTCAGGGCTCCACTCCTGAGGTACAAGCTCTATGGCAGGCTGGAGTGTAGGCCGGCCCTCCTATATCACAATCAAATTGCTAACTAAAGCCATCTCAAAACGAAGTGTTAGGCCCGTGAGAGGGGACCAAGCTATAGCACCCCAAGTGTACTAGCTGGCTTTAGAAAGTGTAGGCATCAGCCGAAGAATCCAAAGCCAAACCTATTGTGCAATGGTGCAATCCCACAGACACTGGCGCTAGGTCTCTAATGGATGGTCACAAGCAACTAGCCACTCGAACATGGTGCCTCTCCTCGGCTATCTGTTGTCCTACAAGCGCCCCCAAAAATCTCACAAGAACTCGGTCGTGAGAACCCCCTCCTGCCAGTGGTCCGCTGCAATAGGACAAGCCTCTCTCCGTGCTATCAGTATGTGGAGCCCCAACCGAGCTGTGTACTGAAAAAAGGGGATCCAGGTGATCGGCTAGAGTAAAAGGATCTCACCAAAACCATCCCCCCCAGACCCACTAAACTCGCACCAGAGGGTTGCTCTCCCAAGCCCATAACTGCTAGAGTCCTGACTCAAGAGTTGACGGGTCAAGGTCTTTCACATAGATCCTCCCATTGATGCCCACAACTCGGATCCGCTAAAAGCAACGCTTGGCCACCTCTGGTGCCTCGGTAGTGACTTTGTGAAGGCGACCCTCTCTCTGAGCCTCAAAGAACATGTAGAAACCTATGTCTGAGCAAGCCCTAACTGCAATGAGGACCTCTAGTCGGGTGAAAGCCCCCATCCAGCATGGAGCTGCCGGCTCAAAAGGGGTGTGCCACACTTCTAGTATAGGCTCTACAATATCCTGACACGTGCTTTGCACCCCCCTCATCTCTTGCAGCTGAAGGCTCTGAATATCCTCAAGAAGTGTTGTAAACTGTAACCAGTCCCCAAAAGTGCGGATTAGACCCTCTCCCTTGGGACCCCAAGAGACATGAGGTTGTTGGAGCAAGCAGCAGCTATGGGGAGTGGAGCCGAGAGCAAGCCATGAAAAAGGGATGCAGAAGAGGACGAGCAGAGAGTATACGAGAGAGAGAGATCGACTCAAAAACGCTATATTTTTTATTGAAAGAAACCTTACATATAAAGTAAAAATGCCATGCACACTTAACTTTAAGTGATCCTCCTCGCATGCATCATAGAGGGAGTTTCCCATAGGCTGACATCTAAATCCGTGAGGGCTTGGAAACCCAACAATCCCCCCCTCAAACCCGAACTGGACAAGCAACTCATGATACCTCGAGTTTTTGGTATACTCGTCAACAGTGAGTTTTAGGTTTTCTCACAACCAAGGATTTTAGTTTATCCATAACCTGGTGCTAGATCAGTAACCCCCCCTTAAAAAGATAGGGTGTAGGCCAAATATGTAGCTACCAAAAGTGGAGTTTTTGGTTCACTGCCAAACCTTGGGTTTAAGGTGTACCCAGTAACCTCATAAGAAGCGGACAAAATGGTACTTGAGAACATAAAATGATAAATTGGGAGGTCTTACCACTCATGGGTGGCAGTGTCTATAGCCCGTACAATTATTTTGACTAAACAACATGAAAAGAGTTGATCTAATAAATTTCCTCATCAACAAAATATATTGGAGATTCAGTGTCTCCCTCAACCACATGAATTTGAGTTTTACCCTTTTGAAAACACTTATTTGACGGATGATTTGTTTTACCACAGTGAACACAAGGATTCTTCTTGAAACAATCTTTCGTCTGATGATTGTTGCGCCCACAAATGGCACAAGTTCTGGTTTCATTGAATGGTCGAGATGAAGCTACTGTAGCAGCACATTTAGTGACTACATATGCACTGGAAGTATCAGAAGAACTGGTAGGTGACACGGCATTCGAGACTGTATATGCCCTGGGAATAATAGTAGAATTGGTACTAGGTACCCTGCGTTCTTCTTCCTGCAATGAATTGATGATACCATCCAAGGAGGGCAGCGGATCTTTCTCTTTCAAAACAGTAACAATCTGATGAAATTTGTCAGTCAAACTTTTTAACAAAATGGCTATGAGATCTTCTTCTGGTACTGAAGCTTCGACATAAACAAGTTGAGTTCTAATACTCTTCAGTCTATTGGCTAAGGCTGTAATATTTTATCTTCACGCATGCGGATGGAATATAATTCCATTTTTAAACTCATTTTTGAATACTTAGCTTTGGCACCGAAAAGCTTCTCTAACTCTATCCAAGCAGCACTTGAAGAATCAACATCGTCCAAATAATGAATAAAATCATTTTCTAAGGAGGTTAGGATAATACCAAAAGCTTGTTCGTCTTTCCTCTGTAGCTCAGCAGATAGTGCCCTTGTAACTGCTGCGGATGTGCCGGATTCGTCGGCTACGAGAGGCTTGACTACATTCCAAAGATTTTTCCGCATCAGATAACCTTTGACTTTAATTTGCCAGGTATGGAAACCAGATCCATTAAATTTGTCGACTTTTGATGCCATATTTGACAAACAATTGAATTTGATTTGTTATCGAAAATGCCGAAACTGAAATTGGCAGCTATCGAACTATTGCAATACTGAAATTGACAACTTTCGAATTTGAAGCCGATCACCAAAATGCGCACAAAAGACTTGATGATTTGCCAAGGGTGTGAATGCCAACTTGCTTGAAGGCCAAAGGTAAAAAAAAAATAGGGCTGGCCAATTAAAAACAAAGGTGGAAATAAAATTCTGACGATTTTCTGCTGCTGCAGACAAATACACAGCGATGGCGCAATTTGTCGAAAGCCACAGCCATGCTCAAGGCGGGTTCAATTTCAGCAGATGACGTCGCTGAAGTGTCGAAAACTCGACAAAACGCCAAGGTGCATCTATTGATGCCGGTTCTCTTGCTTCGATGCAGGTCGACAAGCTTTCTTTCTTCTCTGCAAGCAGCGGTTCCTGCCAAGCTTCTCGAGCACAAGCCTAAAGGGCTTGATTCCAGTTGTTGGAGCGAGCAGCATCTATGGGGGGTGGAGCCGAGAGCAAGCCATGAAAAAGGGATGCAGAAGAGGACGAGCAGAGAGTATATGAGAGAGAGAGAGATCGACTCAAAACGATATATTTTTTATTGAACGAAACCTTACATATAAAGTAAAAATGCCATGCACACTTAACTTTAAGTGATCCTCCCTGCATGCATCATAGAGGGAGTTTCCCATAGGCTGACATCGGAATCCGTGAGGGCTTGGAAACCCAACAGAGGTCGCTACCAACCATGTGACCTAGGGTTCTATGTAAGTGATGACCAAAGGGTTTTATGTAAGTAGTTGCCTCAAGCGCTGCTCAAGGCATGTCACATGCACATCTAACCCTATGTGTACATGGACAAGCTACTTCACGACATGGGTTCAGTTCAGTTAGATTAGAAAGTGTTCTGGCACTTTTGTGAGTCTGTTCGCAGTCTGTGCATGTCCAGACACTTAGAGTAGATGCATATCCTCTGGTTGCACACAACATGATCATCAGATTTCCATCAAAACCCACCAGTAGCATTTTTGCAGTGCATAGACCTATTTTCCCTATTTTTTGACATTTTTCACTTATTATTTTTCAGTGGCTTTTGTTGGGAACTGGGCAGGCAAATTAACCCAGCAAGTATATAAAGAAACCTAGCACTAGCACTTTCTGGCAAAAGAGGCAGCAGGAACTTCGCGTTCAGTAGGCACCTTCTCAGCGGAGACCCCCAAGATGCCCTAGCGTTTTTGCATCACAGCAAAGGCCTAGCGTTTTTCACACAGCAGATCAGCCCTGGCGTTTTTGCATGGAAAATCAGCCTCGGCGACAACAAGGCACCGCAGACATGCCCTAGCGTTGGCAGTTTTCCACAGAGAGACAGGTTAGCCCTAGTGTTTTTGGAGCAGCATAACAGCCAGCGTTTTGCAGTTCCGTCGCGACAAGACATCAAGAAGGACCAGCATTTTCAGTTTTCAGTATTTAGACACAGTAGAAGAAGTCCTGAACCTCGCAGATCTCTCCTTCTCGCAGCAGATCCTCACCACACAGTCAGATCCCGCGAAGTTTGCAATTTCAGCCCGGAAAACGTGGATTTCAGTATCTGCATTTTCGGCGCGTAGTCGTTGCATCATCGCCGACATAGAGTCAGAATTCAGCAGATAAAGATTTGCAGATTTCAGCCATTAGCGTTTTCAGATTTCAGCCCGTCTCGTCGTCGTCGACATCGTCGGCAATCCAAAGCATTGTAGAGATTTGTGCAATAAATAGTAGACCGCTCTCGCCATAGAGAGTAGGGCCTTTGGAGGAGGGTTTGACAACATTTATGGTGTCGTATTCTTCTCTCTCTATCTCTCAGTCTCAGTGACTTCATTCACAGTGTTCACCACTTTGTTTGTGTCCATTGCACTCTCACTAAAGGAACGGAAGGCTCTCCCTTCCGTAAGTAAAAGGAACCCTTGAGCACAATTCGGAGCACTCATCTTGAGCAAAGTTCAACATTCACTTCCGCTGCACCTTACTAGGCATGTGGTTTGGTACTCAAGGCTACTCCGTAGCTGCTCCCAAGACCGAAGCAGGCTCAAAGCAAAAAAATCCTCCATCTCCTGCTCAAGCCCACTCTTCGCAACTCTGTGAAGATCCAACGAGTGGGAGGGCTCCATGGGTCGCCCGTCTGTGGGACCCGGGCACGAATTCAATGAAGCAACAACTCCTTCCAAGGCTAGTATAGCCTCTACAATATCCTGACACATGCTTTGCACCCCCCTCATCTCTCGCACATGAAGGCTCTGAGTCTCCTTAGGAAGTGTTGTAGCCTGTAGCTGGGCTGCAGTGTCACTCTACACGGAAAGACAAGACAGTTATAGTTGGTCGTGGGTTCACACTTGGTGGACTTGACACGTGGCAAGAGTGGTGGTTTAGAGGACACCGTGGCCAGTTCTTCTCCGCCACAATTTGGGGATGGACAGTCAGAGATATTTGATGTTATCTGTTGGTTGCCCTTTTGGGGTTGTATATATTCTCACATTTGCTTTAGTCTGTTCTAGATGGTTTATGAGACTTGAGTCTAGCGTCGAGTCGACTCGAGTCTACATCACACACAGCACCCTCCTTGCACATCTTGAGCCTCGACACCCCCATTGTACCTGTGAGTTTTGGGCTTGGAGCAGAGAGTGTGCTGCCATGCCAGAGTCTATACTCGTTCATCTGAGCTAGTCGAGTCCCTTGTTGTTCAGGTTCTACTATCGAGTCTGTTGTTCTATTGAGTTATTTTTTTCATCGTCTACAGTGTTTTCATTCTGTTGGGAGTGAGATTTCATGCACATTGCACTCAGGAGCACCCACACTAGAGAGCATGACACATTATTCCTGCTACAGGTGCTCTCATTTTTGGCACACCCAGTGGGACCTCAACTGAAGTTTCACTCCGTTGTGCCTACAAGTCAAGGAGCTAGCTCATTTAAGCTCTCGCATGTGTCGGTCTGCTAGTCTGGACTAGAGTAGCCCAGCTTGTCTACCCAACTCAGTCCTAGACCAACTGGTCTACTCGTCTTGCTCTAGTCACCCGTCTTGGTCCAGTCACCCGTCCTGGTCTAGTCTCTCGTCCTAGTCTAGTCTCTCGTCCCCCGGTCTAGTCAATCATCCATGGCTAGTCTCTCATCCAAATCACTCACACTGGTCTAGTGGAGTCTATACCAGCTAAGTAAAAGTCTTAGTGCCCAAAGCTTGGGTGGGTTCTGATTACTGCATGACACATACAAGGCAGTCCAAAGATCAACAAAGTCCATTACTGAGTCCTCTGAAGTAGTATCATCGAAAGCGCCAACCCTTTGTGCCGAT
The DNA here is from genome assembly GCF_014529385.1 of Adiantum capillus-veneris. Classification (NCBI taxonomy): domain Eukaryota; kingdom Viridiplantae; phylum Streptophyta; class Polypodiopsida; order Polypodiales; family Pteridaceae; genus Adiantum; species Adiantum capillus-veneris. The sequence continues at coordinate 27,702,523 of NC_140937.1, read as the reverse complement.
TAGAAGTCCACCAGCCCTGTTACCCCTACCTTCCCACGCTGCTACCTCCACTCCCTCAAACAGTTCTTCACCTCCCAGGTCACCTTTGCTGCTAAATTGGCTTTATCTGACAGAAAAATAATTCTAAATGAATTATTGGATTTATAAGTGAGAGGGTTTTCTCGTTTGGAACACCAAGGAAATATAATTCTAGATGAATTATTGGAATTTTAAGTGAGAGGGTTTTTCTCACTGGAGACATCCGAGTACAGAGTATTCCTAGTGCGTCATTTAGAGTAATGACAAGAGTACTGTGAACGGGAATATCTGTAAGGCCACCAGGAACGGGTACTTCTGATGGGTCAAATCCGATGGGTGACAGGGAGCATCGAAAAGAAGTATCCGACCATCCGGAACGGACAACTCTGATGCGTCATAGGATGGGTGACATAGATCATTGTGAAGGGGATTGTACCGTAAAGTTCGGTAGGAAAGGACTAGGTGATGGGTATTCCTGATGCGTCACAAGGTGGGTGACGGGTGCATCCGAAAGGGAATATCCATAGTCGAGAGAAATCCGAATTGGAAAAGAGGAATACGCGTAAAGACGCAAGCACAAGAATAAAGATGGCTTCTGAGAAGATTTTCTTAAAAAGCGAAAAATTTGAACGAGTTTTCCGAGAAGAGCAAACGCTTTCCCGCGAGGAATCTATGTCTGCATTGCATTTGTGCATGTGGTTGCATCCAGGGACGCCTGGGAAGTGCTATGAAAGCATTGTTTTTAACTTATAAGGTTTTATTCAGTTTCTGGGCAGATTCAAACTATTTTTAAAATACGCCGGCCGCCCATTTAATAAGTGGGCAGCCATCCGATAAATAAGGCAACCATTTAGCCAGCGTTTTCTCTTTCTCTTTTTCTCGCAAAACAGCGAAAAAAAAAATGGAAAAAAAAAAGGCCGCGATCTCTACGCGAGCAGCTATTCGTGCCGTGGCCAAGGAGCTATAAAAGCACCACATGCCCTCACTGAAAGAAAGTTACCAACGTCAGCAAGAGAAGACTCTGCCGTCAGATAACGCAAGAGATCGCGAGACTACGAAGCACGGAAGTCGCTTTTCCCGCGAAAGAGCGACGGGTATCTATTGTGGGTTCGCCATACGAATTGTTGTCGCGTGTTTGCGTGTGTGTTTGCAGGTACTTCATCGCGAAGGAGAAACAAGAAGGCTTCGGCCTACGCTTGGGAATTCCGGAAACGGAATTCGGAAATTGTTTGTGAAGTCTCAACTCCGAGTACAGACGGAAAAAGGATTGAGAGCTCGTCTCTCGGATTTCCCTTACGAGAGGGAACGACCATCGAGTCAGAGATTTAGAACGGAGGGGTTTTCTCCGGTTCTTGTGCTTGTAAAAAGATTCTCCCTAATAAAGGATTCTCTTTAAGGGAGGGGACCAGCCCATCTTCTGGTCCCCAATACTGTGTCTCGATCTTCTCACTCTCTCTCTCTCTCTCGATTTATTTCTCTCTATATCCTTTGGCTTCAGTATTAAGTGATAAATTCTATTTATCCGAGTATATTTTATATTGTTATGCGCTCCCTTTTGTGACAGTGGTATCAGAGCATGGTCTCATCTCTTTCTCTGTAAAGGAGGACGACTCTGGGAAGATACGGGAAGAAGCCATGACAAGCCAAGAGAGAAGTAAGCAGGCGGAAACCTAAGTCCTGTAGGAAAAAGCTCGCAGCGTTGGAAAAAAAAATTTCTCTCTGCAAGAAGTGGACACAAGACTTGGGATTCTCTGAGAAGGCAACAAGAGCATGATGCTCAAGAACCTAGAGAATCCAAGAAGCGGAATGCTCGAGATCCTTCAGAATCCAAAAAATATCCATGAACCTTAATCCATAACCATAGCCAAGAAATCCCGTCATTCCGAGAAGGATATGAAGAAGGTCTTTAGACCTCAGAACACTCCGGTCAAGTTTGATACTTTTGACGGATGGGAAGATGTCCCAAAAGCTAACGCTTTCATTCGACAGTTTGAAGTTGCCTTTGCAAACGGACATATCTGAGTAGCGTCGAAGGTGAGGCATGTGACCAAACACCTCAAGGGGATTGCAAGTACTTGGTGGTATACCAAAGCTCTGCAAGGAACTTACAACAAGACTTGGATCCAATTCAAGGCTGAATTTTCCGATGAATTTTTTTCCTCTACGCTTTGAGGAAGGCATCCAAGAAGATTGGGATCGGTTTACCCGATAGGAACGAGAGTGAGTCAAAGCAAGTAGTGGTTCACTCTTGCCAAGGTAGCTCCACTCTCGACCCTCTCTGAGGGAGGAAACATGAAGAAATCCAACAAAGGACTTTTGCCCGAATTTTGTAAACCCATCTGTAAGATACTTTGCAGCAGATGGTAGGGTCAGCAATAAAAGCTGAAAGTGTACACCTTAGTGTACATAGAATCCAATCCCCGTAGTGGGACGGGAACCATTGAACATAGAAAGTTGCGAGTAAGGGAATTCAATCCAACTCTTGAGTTCTTGAATAGAAGACCCTCGAACTTTAAGTGAGAGGGCAGGTTTTTAATCAAAGTTACATCAAAATCATAAAGTACATTGTGCTTGTTTGCTCTTTTGCACGAGGTATGGTTATGTCTAACCGGGACTACTCACTCTCGAGTGGTTATGAGAGCAGGATCAAATTGAAACATTGTTTTCTGAGATGAATTGGTTTGCTTAACTAACCGGAAGGTCAACTATTGATCTGGTATCCGGTAATTCTCGAACAGATTACCTGCTACTGCGGGTAGGAAATTATAAAGGAACCATTCTAACCTTTCCAGCAAAGAAAAGCTTTCATTAAGCTTGAACACACCCCCTACCCAGTAAGGGAAGATATGGTAGTGCTTTTCGCACAAGTGAATGAACACTCTCTTTACAAGGGAAGGAACAAGCGACGACTACGGCCTGTGCTTGAGGAATCCAAGGATTCAAATCCTAGATTATTTGACAAGCGGGTTTTGCTCTAAGATCGAGCCAAGGGATTGTCAAGTTGAGCGTCTTCGCTCGAAGGATCTTACGAAGGGAAGGTAATTTCCCAGGTTCACCGAAACTCTGTCACAGCTTAAGAATTATGTATAATTTTGAGTACATGGATAACACACGAAGATGCAGACCTATGCTAAGGTGGGTTATCTACCAATCGAATTTTTTATTTTTTATTTTTTTCTGCTGAACAGAATGAGATGAACCAACTTCCTTTTTAGGATCTCGACGAGAGTTTGTTATACTCTCTTGAGCGCCTTTTTGCGCGCAAGGATATTCCGACACGAGAATCTCTATTTGAGATATGTTCGGTAGAAGGAATTTGAGTTTCTCTACCGAGAAGAGGCTTTCTGATGGTCGTTGATCATTGAGTACGCTATGTGCTTTTACCATTACAGTAGCAACTTTTGGTTGCGGTATATGTTTCTCCATGAGCAGGTCAAGTAGCATTTACACGCTGCTGGAATAAATTCGAACTATTATGTTCGTAAGAATATAGTTCGCCAACCGTTTCAAAATGGTAAGAACCAAAGAGGGTTCGTTCTATTGTGAACCAGGTTTGAACATACCTTCAGAAAATGCTATGGCTAGAATTCTATCTGCCTGAGATTTTGCAAGACATCATTGATGCTCGCAAAGTGATCATTTTTTATGATTTTGTAAGGAAGAGACGCTAATGGGCGTCGGGAAAACACTGCTGGTGGTAATAACTCGTAGGAGGAAAAAGATTGGAAGGAAGTGCCGCCGTGCACAAAGAATCTTCGGATTGGAACCGTCCACCTACGTTGAGCGACGGCCCGGAACACAGAACCTTCTTTAAGGTGATCTCAAACTTTGTTTGTGAAAGAAAGACATCGAGTTTAATGCTCTATGATTTGGGCATTCCCTATGTGGGAGGTTTAATACCCTCAAGACTACCAGCGCAGCATTATGCACAAAGACAAATACCTAGATTGATTTCTAGGAGGATTATTCTTCTCGGATTGAGAAGGTAGACTTGAGTTAATAGATTCTCGGATGAGGAAACTTCCGATCTGCTGGAAAGACGCGAATGACGAGTTCTTACATGGCTCGTAAGTTTGATGATTGGTGAAGGATATCCTTGAGGTACTAGAGGAATGACATGAACCGATAAGGTAAGTATTGAATTATTGAATTTTTTTGAATTTCTATTTAATTTAATTTTTAAGTTCTCTTTTGAGAAAGGACCAGCTCAACTCACCATTGAGCAAGATTTGGAATTTTTCCGATTTCTCCTCGGCAGTTCAGTTGGACCTCTACAGTTGAGGACAACTGTTTATAAGTGAGAGGGATGTTGCTAAATTGGCTTTATCTGACAGAAAAATAATTCTAAATGAATTATTGGATTTATAAGTGAGAGGGTTTTCTCGCTTGGAACACCAAGGAAATATAATTCTAGATGAATTATTGGAATTTTAAGTGAGAGGGTTTTTCTCACTTGAGACATCCAAGTATAGAGTATTCCTAGTGCGTCATTCAGAGTAATGACAGGAGCACTGTGAACGGGAATATCTGTAAGGCCACCAAGAACGGGTACTTTTGATGCGTCACATCGGACGGGTGACAGGGAGCATCAGAAAGAAGTATCCGACCATCCGGGAACGGCCATCTCTGATGCGTCATAGGATGCGTGACATAGAGCTTCGTGAAGGGGATTGTACCGTAAAGTTCAGTAGGAAAGGACTAGGTGATGGGTATTCCTGATGCGTCACAAGGTGGGTGACGGGTGCATCAGAAAGGGGATATCCATAGTCGAGAGGAAATCCGAACTGGAAAAGAGGAATACGCGTAAAGACGCAAGCACAAGAATAAAGATGGCTTCTGAGAAGCTTTTCTTAAAAAGCGAAAAATTTGAACGAGTTTTCCGGGAAAAGCAAACGCCTTCCCGCGAGGAATCTATGTCTGCATTGCATTTGTGCATGTGGTTGCATCCAGGGACGCCTGGGAAGTGCTGTGAAAGCATTGTTTTTAACTTGTAAGGTTTTATTGAGTTTCTGGGCAGATTCAGACTATTTTTAAAATACGCCGGCCGCCCATTTAATAAGTGGGCAGCCATCCGATAAATAAGGCAACGGATCAGCCAGCGTTTTCTCTTTCTCTTTTTCTCGCAAAACAGCGAAAAAAAATGAAAAAAAAAGGCCGCGATCTCTACGCGAGCAGTTATTCGTGTCGTGGCCAAGGAGCTATAAAAGCACCACATGCCCTCACTGAAAGAAAGTTACCAACGTCAACAAGAGAAGACTCTGCCGCCAGATAACGCAAGAGATCGCGAGACTACGAAGCACGGAAGTCGCTTTTCCCGCGAAAGAGCGACGGGTATCTATTGTGAATTCGCCATACGAATTGTTGTCGCGTGTTTGCGTGTGTGTTTGCAGGTACTTCATCGCGAAGGAGAAGCGAGAAGGCTTCGGCCTACTCTTGGGAATTCCAGAAACGGTATTCGGAAATTGTCTGTGAAGTCTCAACTCCGAGTACAGACGGAAAAAGGATTGAGAGCTCGTCTCTCGGATTTCCCTTACGAGAAGGAACGACCATCGAGTCAGAGATTTAGAACGGAGGGGTTTTCTCCGGTGCTTGTGCTTGTAAAAAGATTCCCCCTAATAAAGGATTCTCTTTAAGGGGGGGGGACAGCCCATCTTCTGGTCCCCAGTAGTGTGTCTCAACCTTCTCACTCTCTCTCTCTCTCTATTTATTTCTCTCTATATCCTTTGGCTTCGGTATTAAGTGATAAATTCTATTTATCCGAGTATATTTTATATTGTTATGCGCTCCCGTTTGTGACAACCTTCCCCTGTATAAGTCTCACCCCCTGTGCTACAGCAAGCTCTTGAACAACAAGCTCCTGAACAGGTAGCCATGGAGGAGCTCAATAAGCGTCCTAGCTAAGGTGAATATAAAGTTTCCGACTTTCAGAGGACCCTCCACAGAGGATATAGACGGCCATGCTAGGAGATTTGTCTCCCTCTGCAGGGGTCGTGGGCTCAACTGAGAAGACGCTTACCTAGTGCTCTTCCCTTCAACCTTGGATGGCTTAGCCGATAAATGGTACAGTCAGTTTGCTGAGAACCATTCTACGACCTGGGCCACATTATGAAGGCAATTCTATGAAGCTTTCAGAGCAGGGGGACTTCCAAGAAAAGGTTTTGAATGAATTGGCAAACCTCATGCTATAGCCGCATGAGACTTTTGCAGAACTCGTGACAAGAACAAAGTCTCTGGTCGCAAATCTTCCTCAACAACCAGGAGAATTCATGGTCAAGAAGTGGGTAGAGAAGGCTCTTCCTAAGACTTCCCAACAAAAACTAGAGTCTCCAACTTGAATCCACTCTAGAAGAATTTATTGTTGCTGCTGCTAGGATAGAGGGGGCCACGAAGGTGTTCACCGACTCTCCTCAGGTAGAGACTGCCTCAGTATTCTTGGAAAGTCCCTCTGACCCTTTGACTTCTTTACGCAGCCCTGAAGTTACAACGCGCTCTTCAAGAGGAGAGATCATTTTCTCTTCGATAGGAGAAGCCTCCACATCAAGAATCTTTGGACCAGATCGAGTGCGAGCTGGAGGAGCTCAAGACTCATCATGAATTCAAGGCTATGATATGGTGTAGCTCCTGCCATTCTCCAGGACATCCTCCGCAGGAATGCCCGCTTCGAGCTTATTGTCACTTCTCTGAGAAGTCCGGCCATGATGACTAGGCATAGTGCCCTTAAGGAAGCCCCAGTCAACTCTATCGTAGGCCTCCTCAAAGTTGAGGAGGATCACACTTTGAGGGGAGCACCACAAGATCCTCTCCTCGTAGATGAGCGAGAGTAGCCACCTCCCAAAAGGTAAAAATGTTTCCGAGGATGCTACACTCCATGACATAGCCTGTATGTGCCTCATACATGTTGCAAGTAGCAGCCGAATTCTCAAAGTCAAAGCCTTTGCTAGAATTTTGTAGGCAGAGTGGAGAATGGTGATGGGTCACCACTACCGAATCTCATCCAAAGAGCCCCCCTCCTTGGGGATAAGATAGATCAAACCCTCACTCATGCTGTCCGGCATCTCCTTAGTGTGTAAAATGTGCTGGTATACACTGCATAAGTATCGACCAAGAAGCAGCTCGGAGTCATACCCTCGTCTCTTGGACAGCTCCCTTGGGGGAGTGCCTTGAGAGCCTCTTGAAGCTCCTCTCGCTCGAGAGGGCTCTCAAGCCTCTGCCGCATGTTCTCAATGACTAAGCAAGGCATTTGTGCCCACATCTGCTCTCTGCTTTCATCTCAATGGTGTGACTCTGACTCGGCTGAAAGCAACTTACAAGTAAGTCAGTAGCAGTTGCATGCATATCATCGGGCTATGCAGCAACACACCCATCAGGTCTTCTCAACTGGCAAACACTAGCATGCGCATCACGAGGACTCGTCATCTCAAAGAACTCACCGGTAACTCTGTCTCACACCTGAGTCCGCTAAGATGCCTGACGATGGAAGGCAAACTCGTGGCACCGCTCCTCGATGTTAATCAGCTCTTGCCGAGCCTACTAAATTTGCTCCTCCATCCAAGGGCTACCAAGGTGACGCTCCTGCAATGGCCTGTCGGAGCAAGCGAGCAGCCGACTCCTGGAGGAAGAAACCACTAAGCTCCACAAGGCCAGTGGCCGCTCTAGCCGGGGTCCCCCAGTGTGTCGAGACTCGCTGTCCAAAGCACCACTACTTCCTCTCTGAGCTCTGTATGCAGCAAAATCCTCTCTAGAATGCATAGATGAGACTACCACTCCACTGTCTATCTGAAAAAGTAAGAATCACTCGCGCATAATCTGCCAAAATGCATATTGAACCGTCCATGTCACAGATGTGGTCACTAGCGTAAAAATGATCTATCCTGGATAGATTCACACCTCCTACTCTGGGGTCAGGCGGAGAAAAAGAGAGGTTTTCTGAGGGCAATACAAAGCCTCCATGCTTCCATCTATCTAGCAAAGTAAGAATCACTCGCGTATGATCTCACATACTAGTCTCCGCCAAAATGCATATTGAACCGCCCATGTCACATATGTGGTCAATAGTGTAAAAACGATCTATCTTGAATAGATTCACGTCTCCTACTCCGCGGTCAGACCGAGAGAAAGAGAGGCTGAGTACAAAGCCTGCATGCAGCCATACATCCGAAATCCTCAGTCATACATAGGCGCTCCCAAGCAGCCAACTCATCCCCCATGGACAATAGCATGGCTGCCTCCAATCCTATCCGAGGGGTCCTCAAGCATGTTGAAGTCCCCCCTAATGCACCTCTACTCTGCATGAAGCAAAGACTCCGCAATATGTGACCAAAACTCAGCCCGTGTACTCGCATGGTCGGGCACATAAATGTTCAAGAAACCCACAAGGATACCTTGAACTTGCATGGTGACCCACTGGGCCACCCTGCTTGGCGCAATAATACCTCTACCCACAATGGCCTTCTACCATGAGTCCGCAAATCATTTTAGTGTCTAGTAGAATGGTTTCTCTTAGTGACGGTACCATCTCACAAGGCCACTTTATTTTGGACAGAGTCTATCTTCATACATATAGCACAGCTTCGTGAATCCATCTCACAAGTCCACTTTATTTTGGACATGAGTCTATCTTCATACAATATAGCACAGCTTCGTGAATCAGTGGCTAGGCTTGATTCCTGCTCTTTTGTCTAAAAAATGGTGGGAAGTACATTCTCAGGAAGGTTAGTGCAGGACTTTATTCAGGTTTCATTAGTAAGGCGCGTTTTCAAGATTGTTATTGTCTCCCCTTGAGAAGAGGCCAATTCAAGATAACGTCGAGACAATTGAACACATGACAGCCATTCTTGCACAAAACCTGCGGACTCTCATGTTACCTTGCCCTCAGTTTCTTTTCTGGTAGTCATTGTTATTGTTGTCTCAGGAAAGGTCAAAATCTCTCTCATGGGATGCTCTGACACAGAGATGAAGTTGTCTCCTGTGGCGGTGATGATGGCTCTGACTAACTATTGATGGTTTAGGGCAAAGTCTTGGTGGACAGGGCATGTGGCTTAGCAAAGTGTGATGGCTGTGTCAAGGGTGACTCCACCTGATGCGGATATATGAGATGTCTTTCCCATCGAGGAGTACCAGAGGTCGTGCTGGTATTTGCTACTATAGTCGTGGCCCTGAAAATGTTTGCCATGATCCCTGTTATGAAGCATCAACATCTCTTTGCACTACACTGCCTGTGTAATCTGAAAATTATACTTGTATACAGATGCCAGTTGCACCTCCATACTGTTCAGAAATCTGCTGCTGATCCTGAGACTGAAGCACAACAGCACCATGGCTCAAGTAGTAGTACTGGGAAGATGACTTGAATCACTTTTACATCCAACATTAGGTCCTCCAACAGAACCACAAATCTCAGTGGCAGCATGCCCTCTTGATGCCCTTCATTCCCTGTTTCAAAAACTACGCATCACGAACCTGCGCTCCTTACCTGTACACTAGCCTCTGCATTCTCATCTTGGCCAATCAATTGCAGACAACCAACAAGCAATGGGCAATGCCCCACATAACTGTAATGATCCTCTCAACCTGAATGCTATTTGAACCCTCTTCAGCCATCTGAAACACCTTCTCTGCCGCATTGGCCTCCTCCAGTGTGCATGTGACAGAACACTGCAATGCTCTCTCATTTTATACCTTTTTGTTTTATCCATGATGTGCAGAGATTCCCAATCTTTGTCCTTTCATTTTTATCAAAATGCACATTGGAACTAGCATCATTTATCTCATAGGCCGATTTTCCCTTGAGACAAACCTCCCTACTTTACCAGGGTATCTTTAGGGATCTGGTGAATTATCATTGATATATTTGACACCTTGAGGGGACTGAGGGGACTGTCGGATTATCACTAGTAGAGCTACCTATAGATCTCATCTTCCACCCTCTTAAAAAAGATACGTATAATGCAACTACCTAATCCCCCTCCTCCCATGGAAAGGAGAAGAGAGAAAGAAATAAAGATCTGTTTACATCTATTAGAGGCCAAAGTCAGCCTATGACACAAATCACACATGCACGTGTTAATCCTCCATTTATTGGGAAAGGACAAAAGTACAAAGTAACAAGAGAACACTTTCAAAGACTTGGTTTAACAATGATTTTAGTGAGTTGCGGAACCATCAGGCTGCAGCAGAATATGCATTGCTGTTCGTGTGATTGGTTTCTATTCGTTATCATCTAGCACTCTAGCCTATTTGTTGAACAAAACTCAAGCAGTGTGTCAGTGTGTGTTTTGATTTCTTTTCTTTTTTTTTTTTGGGGGGAGGGGGGGGGGGGGGGGGGGGGGGGGGGGGGGAGGGGTAATGGTTTGGGGTGTTGTTGTATTTTGCACTGTTTTAACTGAAGAGATAATCTTTGGCATCTAAACCACTCCATACTTTTCAGTGTGCCAACTGGAAAACAAAATCTCAAGACTCACTGAGCTAAAACACACATGAACAGGAGCCAACAACTCTCAGAGACTAGAATGAGAATTGCTTACTGGAAGCAAAAAGCTCAGGGGAAGTCCCAGAAAAGAGATTGCTGAAATGCATAGACATGGTAGCGCATAGGGAAACCTGAAATCAACATGACCACATTACATAGGTCAAATCCTATGAAAATTCCAGCAAGAGTGATTGTTCCACAAACAACTAATAAATACCGGTCAAAAAGAGATCCACTTGAAAATAATGATGGATACTTGTCAGAAGGCTGCAGAAAAAGGTTGATAGAAAATGTATTAGCTAATGTTATTGCATGAGATTATAACAAAAAAGATGCAGACATACATTTCATATAACAAAAACCACTTTTGACAAAACTCATTTGCAGAACATCCACATGCAGTCAATCTTCAAATGAAAGAAACACACATGCGCACGCACGCACGCACATTTATATAAGTCACCATTCCTTTCAAATTCTGCTTTAGATCTCTCCTTAAGAAAGAAATTTGCCGTGAAACGCCCTTTTCGATAGATGAAATTTTTTGGGGCTGAAATGTCTCCCTGACAAGCATGGATACATAGACACACTCTTTCCCTCACGAGCGCACACAAAATCGCATCCCCTCTCGTTTTGGCCCTCCTTTCTTCACATTCACACAAGTTGTCCCATGCTCACCAATCTTGGCCATCCTGCAAGCATCTTTTTTCACTTACACTCCCTCTTAGTTGCATTTGTTGCTGCTTCCATTCCAGTCCGATTGCCACATCCATAGCATAGTTAAGGGTTTTGTCCTCATAATTCATCTCCTCTCTGTGCATTGTTTTGCCTCTCCAACAATGAACACGGGTGGTGTCCTTTATTTTGTCGTGGAGAGGCTTTTCAAAAGCCCCCTTCATCTGTTACTATATTATGATAGCGATGTGTGTGTACATGCTTAAGACTGCAAGCACACTTTTTCCCTCAGTATGAGGTTTTTTTCCCAAGCTTATATAACTCATCATTCTAGGGCAAGCCTTATCTTTGTATTCACACTCACTGATACAACTTCCCATGTTGTGCCCTCTTGCGCTTCTCCTTCATCTTGTCCATCTTCACATGTAATCTATAGCCAAAATTCCAACAATTGGTATCAAACAGGCTTCGGCATCCGGAGCAGCATCACCAGCACACCCCACTTTCTTAAATTGAGTAGATGGTGAGCATTAACCACTGGGTCAACTTGTACAGTCAGTTTTAATTCAAGCTCATTTCGACCTCCATTTCCATGGCAAACTGTGGAGACAATTTTGTCTTTTGTGCACGTTTTTTGACAGTGCACATTTTTGTATAACAAGCACTTTGTAGTCTACTAAGGGTTGTGCTAAATAGCACAAGTTGGTTTTGTGCGGTTCTCCTCTTCCCAGCTAGCCAAAGTTTCCATCAGCAGTCACTAGGCATGGCTGACAACAATGATGATTTCCACATAGCTCCTGAGGAAAAACTAGATGGGGACAACTACCTACTTTTGGGCACGGGCATACATGATGCAGCATCTCCTTGTTGCAAAGGACGTTTGGAATCTAGTTCGCGGTTATAATGTAAGACCGGGTTTGTGGGCATAGGTAAGATGGATGCTGGTGTAAATTCTAGCAGCTTCACTGCTAGAGTTATTTTGCCTACTAATGAGCAGTGTTAAGCAGGCATGCTGGGATGCTAAAGATGCATATCCTCATGTGTTGATTGCCCTTTCTGTTAAGCATCCCACTACTCCACACGTTTACTTAGCAAGAGCAGCAAGACTGGGATGGGGTACCCTAGCTCCTTTGCATGTAGGTCCTAATTTGGCAAACATTGCTTACCAGCGTAAGAAGTTAGAGTCAGTGGTTATATACGAGGAGGATGATGTAGATGTATGTCTTGCGGAGATTAAAGATGTAAATGAGCAATTAATGCCATTAGTTAGGTCATTCTTGAGAATTCTCGTGCAGACAATTCTCGATGCTTTGCCAAATTCTTATCACTTTTGCCTCCATCTGGAGACTTGTGATAGAGAATAAACCTCATGATGTGAAGCTTGATGGTCTTATCTCTAAATTGCTACAAGAGGCCCAAGTCTAGAAAAAACAAGGCTAAATGGCATGATGTTAAACCGACATTTGTGGCTATGCAGCATGTTAGGTTTCAAGCCAATTGGCCGAACACCCATCACACTGACCGTACTTACCTTATCTATTCTTTTGATCATATAGAACAATAAGGAGTTGTAACAGACTTGGACACTCCAAGTCGAGAATCTACCGTGACACCACAAGAATTCACTTCAAAACAGTTCACAATTCACAATTGATTAGAACGCTGGCCCGGTGGAGTTCCGTGCCTAGAGATGTTGGCCCCAAAGACTGGCGCCCCTTTCGGTAGTTCTTTTTGTATTAATCTGCAACCCAAAGTACAAGGGAGTGGGAGGCTCTCACTCTCAGACTCTGCGTCCAGATGCTCTGAGAAGTGGGAGGCCTACCCACTTATTTATTCATTACAAGGGATGCCAAAAGTAGAGCCCCTAAAAGCTGAAAACTCAAAAGCCTTTTAAAAATAAACCCTTCATCTCTCAAGCCATATTGAATAAAGCAATTAAATAAAAGCTCTCTCTTTCTCCTTGCATAGCTATTGCGTAGCCAAAAGCTGGCCCCAAAACTGCTTTTCCATACAACTATTGCCGCCAAAGGCGCCGCAAAACGCGCGTGTCCGTACAACAGGCCACGTCAGCATTCTGCCTCGAACCTGCCACGTTAGCATTTTCTCTAGACTGCTGCCAGCGGGTGTGTGTGAGTAGTGGGCAGCCATGTCACCAGTTTGTGACATACCCCCTCTTGAAAGCATTGTAATCGCCCTCGATTACGCCTGCAAAACAGACAAAAGCCATAAACTATCTTAGCAGACATTGACTGTTAGTACCGATGCACTAGGAACACACATCTAGCACATGTACCAATCGACAGTCACATCACATCACATCACATCACATCACAGGACATCACTTGACATTACACGACATCACATGACAAATCACATTCAACATTCATTCGGATCTCATACCATGATTTATTGCAATGCAATTAGCAATCGCATCTAGATCCACACAGGACCTCATAGATGCCCAATTGACTAATCCCTATTGCAACCATGTCTATCGAGATCATTCAGACCAAAATGCTACAGCCATTTCGTCTATCAGGCACTTAAACAAGTCAAGAACAAATCAGTATCATATTATCGGGAATTCCAATTCATAAAGTCATTAGAGCATAATACTGTCACTCAGAGTATCCCTGAAACTCAAAGAGACATCAGTGACTTTAATATCAAAAATCGAGGCAATCCGTTGACAAAGAGTGGAGCGACTCCCCTCTTGTGCATACCCCCTGCACCAGATTCCGCCCAAGTTGAATTCGAGTTCCATTTAGAATAGACTATACTAATCCAAATGCTTCAAGGTAAAGATTCACAATCTGAGGAGTATCAGCTAGGTCCTCCTCCTCCATCCACTTCGCATCCAATGCAGGATAGTTCTTGAATTTAACCAAGAACCGCCTTATCGCTTTACCCTTAATCTTTTTGTCTTTATGTGCCAATATCTGTTCTGGAACAAGGATCTCCTCGTTTTCTTTCACTTCCGGTTGCTGATCAGGCTCCCCATCTTTGGGCACATCGCCTTTAAAAGGCTTCAGGAGACTCACATGAAAAGTATTGTGAATCCTCCAAGTATCGGGCAGCTTCAGTCTAAAGGAGACATCATTTATCTTTTCGGAGATCTGGAAAGGTCCGTAGTATCGCATACTAAGCTTTGGAAAAAGCCTCTCCTTTCCCTTTTTCTTTCTCAGGCGTGCCTTCTCAAAACATAAGAGCACACAATCGTTCTCCTTCAATTTCAAATCGCGACGATGGCGATCTACTGCCTTTTTCTGTCTTTCTTAGGATTTCTGCAAAGCCTCACGGACCTTGGCAAAAGCCGTGTCCAAGTCGCGCGTGTACTCCTCGGCTTCAAAAATCTTATCTTTTGTGCTTAGGAAGGGTTTCCACCTTCAATAATCTCAAATGGCGCCTTCCCCGCCGAAGAGTGTATCATGTTATTGTAGGCAAATTCTACCAAAGGTAAATACTTTTCCCATTGAGTCTTCTGATCCAAGACGTAAGACTTCAATAAATCTAATACCACTGAATTGGCAATTTCAGATTGCCCGTCAGTCTGTGGGTGGAAAGATGACGAGAACTGCAACCGCATGCCAATGCTCTTCCAAATAGCCTTCCGAAACAAATTGGTCAATCTAGGGTCCCTGTCGGAGACAATCGTCTCGGGCATGCCATGTAATCTGAAGATCTGGGCCACAAACAGTCTCGCTAAGTGATCTGGCTTGACTGTTTTCTTCACTGGAATGAAATGAGCTTGCTTGCTAAACCTGTCAATAACAGTCCAAATACCATCGTGACCACTTTGTGTTCTCGGGATTTCATTTTCTCGCTAAGTGATCCGGCTTGACTGTTTTCTTCATTGGAATGAACTGAGCTTGCATGCTAAACCTGTCAATAACAGTTCAAATACCATCATGACCACTCTGTGTTCTCGGGAGATCAAAAATGAAATCCATTGCAATACTTTCGCAGGGGCGGGTGGGTATGGGGAAAGGCTGTAACAATCCCTGTGCTTTATGCCTGTCAAACTTGGCCTTTTGGCATACCAAGCAAACTACGCACAAACTCGTCCACATCCTTCTTGAGTCTTGGCCAAAAGAAGTATCTCTCTACCCCTTTGAAGGTGGTAGCAATGCCGCCGTGGCCCGTAAAAGGTGGACAGTGGCATTCGGTCATCACCTTTTCCCTCAACGGCTGTGTAACGCACAACATGGTTTTCCTCATCAAGTAGCCATCCCGAATGGAATATCCCGCTACTATCTCCCCATTCTGTATCCGAGTGAAAATATCTGCAAAATCTCTATCCGTGGCATATTGATCGACCATATCCTCAAAGCTACTATGATGTATCGCGAAAATAGCCAGAACCAATGGCTTCCGAGTCAAAGCATCTGCCACCAAATTCTTCTATCCCTGCACATGGACAATCTGGAAGTGAAATTGTGACAAGATGTTCGCCCACCACATCTGCTTTTTCGATAGCTGCTTCTGTGACAAGAAGTAGCGTAAACTCTAATGGTCTATGAAGACAGTAAAATACGCTCCGAGTAGGTAATGCCGCCACTGAGTAAGAGCATGGATAACCGCCAAAAGCTCTTTCTCATAAATGTGTGTTGTCAATTCTGGCCTTGAGAACAATCGGCTCTCGTAGGCAATGACATGGCCTTCTTGCATTAAGACCCACCTAGACTACGACCACGAACATCACAATATGCTTCAAATGACTTCTGCAAGTCCGGCAAAGTCAAAACTAGTCCTGTAGTCAATTTCTCTTTCAATGTCTGAAAGGCAATCACCTCTGTGGGTCCCAAGAGAAAGGGACTTCTTTTTGTGTCAAAATATGCAAAGGGGAAGCAACCTCTGCAAACTTTCTAATGAACCGCCTGTAGTACGTACTGCTACGAACACAAGCCCAAGAAGCTTCTAACTTCATGGACATTCTTCAAATCGGGCCAATCACGGATAGTCTCTATCTTGGTCGGGTCCATCTACACTCCTGCTGTTGACACAATGTGTCCCAAAAAGTGTATCTTTGGTAGAAAAAATTCACTTTTCTTCGCATTAATCACCAACTTGTGCTCTCGTAATTCCTGAAAGACCTGTAGCAAATGTTCTTTATGTTCTACCTCATCCTTGGAGAAAACAAAGATGTCGTCGAAGAAAGTGCCAACAAATAGTCTGTACTCTCGAAAAATCCTGTCCATCATCCGGTTAAATGTCGCAAGAGCATTGGTTAGGCCAAAAGACATCACCAAAAACTAAAATAACCCAAAAGTCGTCCGAAAAGCTGTCTTGTAGACATCTCCCAGTGCGATTCGGATTTGATGATATCCACTCTTCAAATCGATTTTGCTAAACCACTAGGATCCCTGTAGTCGGTCAAGAATATCATCGATCCTAGGAATAGGAAATATGTTCTTGATGGTGATTTTGTTGAGAGCTATAATCGATGCACATTCTCCGAGATCCGTCTTTCTTCAAAAACAACAATGGAGAGCAGTACTAGGCTGGACAAGACTCTTTTCCAAGAGGTCTTTCACTTGGTTCATAATCTCTTCATTCTCGGCTCGGCTCACACGGTAAGGTGGCCGGTGTGCTTCCAAGTATCAGATCAATGGTATGATGCTCAGGACGAGCGGGTGGTAACTCCCCTGGCAGGCCCTCTGAAAAACAATCGGCATGAGTGTGGAGAAAATCCTGGCGTTCTCTATCAAGTTCCGACATATTTGTCCTATGCTCATCACTCAACTCTCTCAAAAAGATCGAGTAAACAAACAGACTGGATTTCATTAATTTTGAAATGGCAGAAGCCGATACAATAGGGACAGACTCGCCCTTAAGTTTCACATCAAGTACAATGGTTCGGTCCTTCTCTGTAGTCAAAGTCGCTTTTCTCGCTCAATAATCGACCACGGCGTTGTTCTTATGGTACCAGGGAATTCCCAAGAGGACATCACAACCTTCCAAGGGCATTATGTAGAAGTCCTCATGCCCCAAATACCCCTGACAATGCAGCCGAAGTTTGCCAATGACAGGTGTAATGACTACGTCCCTGCTGGGTGCCGCTAGAACTGCCTCTGCTAGTGGTCCCATCCGATCAGGCGTAATCTCAAGCCACGCCGCCAATTCAGGTGAAATGAAGTTGGCCTTGGCTCCTCCATCAAAGAAAATCAGGGCTTCTTGGTCTTTCACTTTGTCCCAAGCTCGGCAAAGTTTTGTACTCTCATCAATCGTGCTTGGGTCAGTACCCATGCAATTTGGAGCCAGTCCTGCTTTCATCTTGCCTTTTCGTCCACGTTCCTCAGCTGCTTTCAAACCCTCAGGCCTGTCTTTATCCTTGTTGTTCTGTTCTTTCGGTGCCTTTTTAGGGCACTTCACGGAGATATGCCTAGTTTCCCCGCATCCAAAGCACTTCCCCTCTTTGATGTAAAGAGCTCTCTCCCGAAGAGTAAGCTTGGGTCATGCATCCTTTTCTTTCTTTTCTGGGTTGCTCTTCTTCTTTCTACTTTCATAATTCGAAGTGTGTTCGTTCCTCTGCGTCATGATTTCATCCGTGGAGTAGGTCAAACTGCCTGAGTGAATGGCAACACCCCATTTCGCATGACTCATCAATTACTGAATTGAATCTGACTTTTGCTCTAAGTAGTGATCTCGGATCTCTGTAGGAAGTCCCAAGGTAAACTGCTCTATTTGTTCTTTGAATGAGATCTTCTTAAATGAAGAGGCTGGTAGAAAAGAGCTCCAGAATCTCTCGCAATGTGTCCAATGAATCTCTCTTGGTCATCCGAAGATGGTTCCAAGCAGTTCGTATGTCACGTTCGTACTCCCGAGTCAACCAGGAAGAAATAAAAAGCCTTTTAAATTTCAGCCATTTAACTGGCACTTTCTTGTTCAATAGAAGCATGGACCACCAAGTTTGAGCATTTCCCCTGAAGTAAGACGTAGCCCTCTGAATCTTGGAGTGCTCTGAGTAACGCCCTCCTGAGAAAGCTATGTCAAAACTGTTGTATGAAGGCCAAAGCCTTCGAAGCATCTCGAAAGCCAAAAAACATGTCAAATTTAATTGACTGTCCACCTTCTTTGAACTCTCTAACTTTCTTGCTTTTATCTTCCACAAAGTCATACTGTTTGGCTTTGTAAAAATTCTTCTTCCTTGCATAAAATCTGCGGTCATCAGAGTCCGAACTATCCGAAGAAGAGTCCTCTGTAGAACTGTCCGAAACTGGGCAAGATTTAGACTTCTTTGCCTTTTTTCTTGCCCTTTGTGAAACTTTGCTTTTTGCTTCGCTTTTTGCCTTCTCTGTCTTCTTCGCTCAAATCGGAAGAGCTAGAAGAACTCGAAGAAGAAGAAGAAGAAGAACTAGGTAATCCTTCAAACTGCACACGCTGTTCTAATTCTTCTAATCAACCACCTCTTCTAATTCTTGCTAAGTAAACATCCTTGGAGTAGGTTTCTTGAGTATCGGTTTGGGGGGTGATTCTGTGGTTTGCTGCCACTGTGCATACACCTCGTCAAAGGAGGTCTGGGTCATAAATTTTTCAAATTTCGGATCCTTCGCAAAATTTAACATCATCTTTCCTGCATCATCGATCAATCGTCGACACTCCATCTCTTCAAGCTCCACCACAGTAGGCCGAGGTGGGCCGTACTCCTCGCGTGAATCCTCTTCGTGATCTCTTCCCGCATCTCCAGATGCAGAGGAAGTCGACCGATCTCTGTCTGAATCCATAAGTGCCGCGTAAAAAGAATCGGACTTCAAGTAGAAGAGAAATCGGTCGTGCTCTGATACCACTGTAACAGACTTGGACACTCCAAGTCAAGAATCTACCGCAACACCACAAGAATTCACTTCAAAACAATTCATATTCGATTCGACACTGGCCCGGCGGAGTTCCGTGCCTAGAGATGTTGGCCCCAAAGAGCCCCTTTCGGTATTTCTTTTTGTATTAATCTACGACTCAAAGTACAAGGGAGTGGGAGGCTCTCACTCTCAGACTCTGCGTCCAGATGCTCTGAGAAGTAGGAGGCCTGCCCACTTATTTATTCATTACAAGGGATGCCAAAGCAGAGCCCCTAAAAGTTGAAAACTCAAAAGCCTTTTGAAAATAAAGCCTTTATCTCTCAAGCCATATCGAATGAAGCAATTAAATAAAAGCTCTCTCTCTTTCTCCTTGCGTAGCTATTGCGTAGCCAACAGCTGGCCCCAAAACTGCTTTTCCGTACAGCTGCTGCAGCAAAACGCGAGCGTCCGTACAACAAGCCATGTCAGCAGTTCGACGTCCGTACAGCAGGCCAGGTCAACATTCTGCCCCGAACCTGCTACGTCAACATTTTTCTGTTGTTCTGAGACTGCTACCAGCGGGTGTGTGTGAGTACTGGGCAGCCACGTCATGTGACAAGAGTAGTGAGGTGATTCCAATCCTCACTGAGAGCTCCACCAACACTCTGTGTCTGCTCTTCTTCTCCCTCTCACTCTACATGCACCGTGCACTCTTCAAGTGGTATCAGAGCTGAAGGTTGTGGTGCTACTCCTCTCTCGGTGTTTTCCCTCTTCTCAGTGAGCTTCACATCGACTACATTGGCAACAGATCGAAGCTGGGAGCTTCCATGGCTATGGAGGCATAGTGAGCTTGGCACATAGAGCTCACGCATCAAGGTGAGAAGGTGTTGAACTCCACAAGCCACAAGGGGTGAGAGATTGAGCTTTCTGTGAGCTTAAAGAGAGAGAGAAGAAGGATGCTCAATTTAGGGCAGATTGACAGCGGATCACTATTTTGCTCATAACTAGAGCTACAAAGCTCCGATTCAAAAACTTTTTTTATCAAAACAGAGATCGCTTCGAGCTCTACGACTTTGTAGAAGAACTTGTCAGTTGGTTTAGAATGAAGATATGTCTAAAATAGAAAACACAAAAGCTGTTTTGTCACGACAGGTTGTGCATTCGAGTTAAGAGAGGAGAGAGAGAGTAGAGAGAAAGATAGAGATAGCTTCATCTCGTCTTTAGCAACGAAGGCCTCGAACACACACTCTTCAAGGGAAGAAGAGAAAGGGGATTCCATAGAAAGAAAGAGGAATTGTGTGAGTAATGCAACACACACATTACGATTCTCAAGATCGACAACCCATTTTCTTGGCTTGCGGCATCGACGACTTCTCCTTCAACATTAACATGCATGGTTGAGGTGCCTCTTTCATAAAGGAGTGACACCCAACATCGGCATCGTCTTCGGCGACTACAGGTTTTCACATGCTCTCTGGCGTTACAGACAGCGAGACAGAGAGAGTTTGTCCGTAGTGAGCGGCAAGTTACAAATTTTGCTATTAGCAGTGTTTCTATGAATTTTCTAAGAGCCGATTTGGATTGTCAAATACGTGTTTGGTGTAACAGGCTTGGACACTCCAAGCATGAAATCAATAGCAACACACGAACAGAAACTTTAAAATCATTGAACTTTAATATATATATATATATATATATATATATATATATATATATATATATATATATATATATATATATATATATATAGAGAGAGAGAGAGAGAGAGAGAGAGAGAGAGAGGGTAGACACGACCTGGCGAAGTTCCGTGCCCAGAGGTATTGGCCCCAAAGTTTGGCGCCCCTTTCGGTATTTCTTTATCATTAATCATTGCAAAGTACAACTCTCGAGGGACCTTTGATCTCAAACTCTACGTCCAGATGCTTTGCAGAGTAAGACTTCAAGGGCTCTTTTAAACAATACAAGGGATGCCAAAAGCAGAGCCCCAAAAGCAATCAGTTCAAAAGCTTTAAGTTCCAAAAGCATCTGGTTCAGAAACTGGCGCCAAAAGCTTCTAGCGCAAATCGCGGAATTTCATACAGCTGTCACGTCAGTACAATCAACGCGTTTTCTCGATTTCCGTACCGCCTGCCACGTCAACATGTCAGCACGATTTCAGGCTTTCCTTACAGCTGTCCAATCAGCGTTTTTTAATCTCGTGTCCCTTGGGCCTTGTCGGCAGGTACTTATAAGTTGGAACAACTTATAAAGTGACTTTGGTGTCCAGGTAGTAATGCCACGTCATCAGTTTGTGACATACCCCGCTCTTGAAAGAATTGTAATTGCCCTTGATTACGCCTGCAAAAACAAACATAAGCCATAAACGAGTTCAGTAGACACTAACTCTAAGTACCGACGCACTAGACCACACCAATCCAGCACTTGCACAAAGACGACAGTCACTGAATATTCACATCACATTCAATTTAAATCACATAAGGACCTCTCCTCTTGAAGAGCTCGCTGTAAGTTTAGGGCTTCTAGTTGCCTACGTACAGAAGTCAAGGGGTCAGATGGACTTTCCAGGAGTACAGAGGCAGTCTCTACTTGAGGAGAGTCGGTAAACAGCTTCCTTGCCCCCTCTATCCTAGTAGCAACCATAGTTACCGGGAACGCGGAACGGGAACGGCAACGGGATCCCCGCGGAACGGGGGAACGGCTAGGGGTCCGGAACGGGAGGTATAAAAAACACCCAAATAGTGCAATTTTTACCTCCTTGTGTTTAAATACAAGGAGTATTAGAGTGCTTTGACTCTAATACTCACAAAAAACTCGTTTTGACGACCATTCAACCTTGCTATGACTAGATGATGAGAGAGAGAGAGAGAGAGAGAGAGGGAGAGATTTGAGAGAGTGGGAGGGAGAGGAAGAGAGCTTGAAGGCTTGAAGCCTTGAGCCTTGAGAGAGTGAGTCTTGAGAGGGAGAGATCTTGAGAGTGAGAGGGAGAGAGCTTGAGCCTTGACGATTAGCTTGTGAAGAGAAAGGGGGAGGGGGGTGCATTTTATGAGTCCTTGAGGCCTTGCACACTTTCAAAAGAAGCCCAAACATTTACTTCAATTTTTTCAATTTTTGCCAAATTTGTTTGTAGCCGTTGGCCGTTCCAGGGGCATTCCGGAACGGTCCGGGGGCGTTTCGGAACGTTCCGGAACGGCCGTTCCGGTTTGCATTGGCCACCCGGAACGTCAAACATTCCGGGACGTTCCGGAACGTTCGGGAAGGGAACTGCCCCCCGGAACGCCGGAACGAGGGCTAGGGGACGTTCCCCGGTAACTATGGTAGCAACAGCAACAAACTCCTCCAGAGTGGCTTCAGGTCGGAGACTCTCTCTGAGTTTTTGCTGAGAAGTTTTAGGAAGAGCCT
Source organism: Adiantum capillus-veneris (assembly GCF_014529385.1). Taxonomy (NCBI): domain Eukaryota; kingdom Viridiplantae; phylum Streptophyta; class Polypodiopsida; order Polypodiales; family Pteridaceae; genus Adiantum; species Adiantum capillus-veneris. Next base: position 27,680,188 of record NC_140937.1, on the reverse strand, counting down.
TCTCTACCCACTTCTTGACCATAAATTCACTTGGTTGCTGAGGAAGCTTGGCCACCAAAGACTTTGTTCTGGTCATTAGCTCTGCAAAAGTCTCTTTGGGCTGGAGCATCAAGTTGGCCAACTCATCCAGAACCTTCTCTTGGAAGTCCCCTGGTCTGAAAGCTTCATAGAACTGTTGTCTTAATGTGGCCCAAGTCGTAAAGCGGTTTTCTACAACTGACTGTACCATTTATCTGCTAAGCAATCCAAGGTGGATGGGAAGTGTACTAGGTACGCGTCTTCTCAATTGAGGCCACGACCCCTGCAAAGGGAAACAAATCTCCAGGCATGGTCGTCGACATCCTCAATGAAAAAACCATTGAAAGTCGAAAACTTGATATTCACCTTAGCCAAAACGCTTGTGAGCTCCTCCATGGCTATCTATGCAGGAGCCTGTTGCTCAAGAGCTTGCTGTAACACAGTGGGCGAGAACTTTATTGGGGAGGGTGACCCGGGAGATGTAGAACCGGTTGAGGGTATGGAGGTAGCTGCGTGGGAAGGTAGGGGTAATGGGACTGGTGGACTTCTACTTGTCACGAAGGGTTGACGCTTCCTGTGGTAGTACTTCAAAGGACTTAGTAGTGGGCTTTGTCACTGTTTTGGCTGCCTTGTATGTGTCATGCATTAACCAGAAGCCCACCCAAGCTTTGGGCACGAAGACCTTTAGCTTACTGCACACTGGCCCAAACTCCACTAGACCAGGGCGAGTGACTGGACCACAGGGCGAGTGATTAGACCACTTGACTAGACCTGGATGAGAGACGACTAGACCAGGATGAGAGACTAGACCAGCAGGTCTAGACAAGCAGGTCGAGGACTAAGCAGGTCGAGGGACAAGCAGGTCGAGGGAAAACTGGATGAGACCAAGCTAAAGCAGCCCAGACCAGTCGAACCCAATAGACTAATACAGAGAGCTTAAACCAGGTAGCTCGTCGACTCGACTTTCGACGGAGAGAGACTTCAGATGAGGTCCCACCTGGCGTGCCAAGAAATGAGAGCACCTGTAGCGGGGATAATGTGTCGTCCTCTCTACAGTGGGTGCTCTTAAGTGCAATATGCGTGAGATCTCACTCCAACAAAATGAAAACACGGAAGACAATTAATAATAGAGCAAACAAGACCACAACTTAACAATGGAACCTGAACAGCATGGGACTCGACTAACTCAAAGAAACCAATACAGACTCTGGCATGGCAACACACTCAGCTCCAATCAGAACTCACGGGTACAATGGGGTTGTCGAGGCTCAACTGTGCAAGTATGGTGTAGACGTGTTGTGCATGAACTCCCAATACTAGACTCAAGACGAATGACCATACAAAGTAGACGACGATGCTAATAACTCCAATTAGCTACGCATATATACAGCCACAAAGAGCCACCAACGGCTCACAAATATCCAATCCAGCTAAGTCTATCCCCAAACTGTGGTCGTGGTGATCTAGCCCCGTATCGACTAGACTACCACCCGTATGTCTGCCACGTGTCAAGGCCTAGGCGAAAGTCCGTCAAGTGTGAACTCCAGCCCAATTGTAGCTAACTGCCTATCCCGTGCCTGTGACACTATAGCCCTGCTACATACCCATACCCTCCCGTCCCTAGGAAAGCATTGCCATGGATTTTATTTTTGATCTTCCCAAGACTCAAAGTGGGCAAGATGGCATTTGGACAATCATCAACAGATTTAGTAAATAGACCCACTTCATTCCAGTAAAGAAGACAATTAAGCCCAATCATTTGGTGAAACTATTTGTCTCACAGATTTTCTGGTTTTGGACAAAGATTCCAGGTTTACTAAATTTTTTTGGAGGGCAATCTGGGAAAACATTGGCACACGGTTGTAGTTCTTGTCCTCGTTCCACACGCAGACAAATGGGCAATTTAAGATAGCCAATTCAGTGGTTCTGGATTGTTTAAGTCTTATATTTCAGATTAGAAGACTCAATAAGAAAAGTATTTGCCCTTGGTGGAGTTTGCCTAAAACAACACAGTTCATTCTTCGACGGGGTAGGCGCCATTTGAGGTAATTGAGAATGACTAAGAAAGATACATTGGCTGACTATTGCCAGAGGTTTTCGGATACTTATTTGCCAGAGAGACCAGATTGAGCGGTTTTGTTGTGGTTTGCCACGAGAGATTCGAGACTATTGTCTAAACCAGAAGTCTGCTTCCATTCAAAGACTTATGAGACATGCTAAGCAACAATTTGGAATGCATGCCGGCTCATTGACTTATCCTACGGACAGGATAGTATTGTAGCAGGGCTACAGTGTCACTTTCACGAGACATACAGTTAGTACAGTTGGTTTGTTCTGGTTCACACTGGAAGGACTCTCTAGGCTGGACAGTGACACGTGGCAGGATAGGGACGATGGTCTACTGGACATCGTGGCCAGGTCACCACCACTCAGTTTTGGGATAGACTTAGATGGCTGACATTTATGAGCCATTGGTGGCTCTTTATGGTTGTACATATGAGTAGTAGCGGTTTGGTCATTGAGGAGTTTTCTTTACATTTGGTCCAGCGTCGTGGTTGATAGCATAGAGTCTCTACACACAGCACGTCTTCACCATCCTTGCACATTTGAGCCTCGACACCCCATTGTACCTCAGAGTCCTGGGCTGGAGTTGAGTGTGCTGCCACGCCAGAGTTTGTATCAGTTCCTGAGATAGTCGAGTCATTTGTTGTGGTCTGCTGTTGTGGTGTCACTGTGAGCTCAGTTGTTGTCTTGTTGTCTATTGTTTCCTGTTTCAGTCTGTTTTGAGTGAGATTGTCACGCACATTGCACAGAGGAGCACCCATTGTAGAGAGCACGACACACTATCTGCGCTATAGGTGCTCTCATTTTGGCGAACACGATGGGATCTCAACTGAAGTCTCACTCTCTGTGAGGTACAAATCTTGAAGCTAGTTGGGTTTATCTAGCTTCGCCTACTTTGCCTTGCACTATGTAGCCTGTTGGTCTGGTCCTCTCTCGCCCTTGTCCATTTGGTCTGGTCCTCTCTTGCCCTTATCCAATTGGTCTGGTCCTCTCTCGCCTTGGTCTAATTGGTCTGGTCTCTCTAGCCTGGTCCAATCAGTCCTAGTCCTTGGTCTAGTCTCTCCTCGTCCCTGGTCCAGCCTCGGTCTAGTAGAGTCTAGACCGGTCTTCAACCAGTTATAGGTTTTCTTGCCCAAAGATTGGTTGGATTGGTGGTCACTGCATGACACATACAAGGCGGTCAGTCGAGCGTCAAAGCACACTACTGAGCCCTCTGATGTACTACAACAGAAGACGACCCTTGGTACCTAGTAGAAGTCCATCAACAACATCACCAATTCCTCCATCACGTTCCACATCTTCCAGATCACCTTCTCGAGTAAAGCTCTCTCCTATTCTGCTACAGCAAGCTATTGAGCAACAGGCTCAGCAAGGGGCCATGGAGGCGTTGGCTAGTGTTTTGGCCAAGGTAAACATCAAGTTCCCTACCTTCAAAGGACTCTCTTCAGAAGATGCTGACGACCATGCAAGGAGGTTTGTATCTCTTTGTAGGGGTCGAGGTCTTAACAGGGAAGATGCTTATTTGGTACTCTTTCCATCCACCTTGGATGGCTTAGCAGACAAATGGTACAGCCAATTTGCAGAGAACCATTTTGCAACCTGGGCAGCCTTAAGAGTTAAGACAACAGTTCTGTGCAGCTTTCAGGCCAGGTGACTACCAGGAGAAGGTGTTGGATGAGTTGGCCAACATGGTGCTCCAGCCAGAGGAGACTTTTGCAGAGCTTATGACTAAAACCAAGTCTCTGGTTAAGAAGTGGGTGGAGAAGGCGCTTCTCGAAACTTCTTAGCAAAAACTCCGAGAGAGTCTCCGACCCGATGCCACTCTGGAGGAATTCATCGCAGCTGCTACTAGGATAGAGGGAGCTAGGAAGCTGTTCAACAACTCCCCTCACATAGAGACCCCCTTTGTGTTTTCGGAAAGTCCTGCTGATCCATTGACTTATTTACGTAGAGAACTTGAAGCCCTAAAACTACAACGTGCTCTTCAAGAGGAGAAATCAATCTCTCTTCGTCCGGAGAAACCCCCACATCTTGAGGCTTTGGATCAAATCAAGAGAGAGCTAGAAGAGCTTCGGTCTCAACAAGAGACTAAGGCTATGGTATGGTGCAGCTCGTGTCCCTCTCCAGGACATCCTCCACAGGACTGTCCCCTTCGGGCTTATTGCCACTTTTGCGAGAAGTCTGGGCATGAAGACAAGGATTGCTACTATATCAAGGGATTACGGCAGATACAACAAAGTCTAGGTCCTTCTCTCCAACAAGGGCTAGCACCTGCATCAAACATGGTGTCACCCTATAGCCATCAGAACCCGATGCCACCTCTGCTGACAACACCTCCTATGCAAGGTATGCATAACAACTTTACATCCCCCACCTTTTATCATGCTAGTACTCCTTTAGTTCCCCAAAGCTTCTACACGTCAATATCCGGTCCCATGCAGCAAGAGCCGAAACCACCTCGCCCCTCAAATAGGCCAATTTTGTGCTACAGGTGCGAGGAGTATGGACACTATCAGAGCAAATGTCCGTTACCAGAAGGGTCCCCTCCTTGCCGACATTGCCTTGAAACTAAGGATCACTATAGTAAGGACTGCCCAAAACAACGAGCATCCACATCTACAAGCACAAGCCAGAACCAGCAGGAGTTTACATTCCCAACGCTTAACCTCATCACAGTAAGCACCATCCCACAGGCCCCGCCTTCCACTCTTGTAGTTGCCTCAAGCGATGAATGGAAGCAAGAGGAAGAGCCGGTTGGTGTGCTCATACAAGCACAGAGAGCTGCTCTTGGTCTCGGCCTCCCTGGCGGTCCAATCTTTTCATCTCCAGTCCCACAAACGAGTCAAACTCCCTTGGTATCTGACAAACCAGTAGGTAGTGCCAAGAGCCAACCTACCTCTCTTCTATCAGATATTGATGGTGCTTCCATGGAAGCAGTAGAGGACTTGCAAAAGATTAAGATACTAGAGCAAGATTTAATCAAAAGAGAGAAGCCTACAGCAGAGTCTATCTTGAAAAACACCTTTCAACAAGTGTCACTGTACGACATGCTTCGACTTGATACAAATTTTAGAAGTGACACCCTGTCCATCATCCAGTCTCTGTACCCTGGTGCAGGGCCTAGTGGCGGGCACCTACCTGTGCAACCCTTGGAGTCCTACATGATTTCTTATCCAGTTGCTCCCCTCACCGACTACAAAAGTCCTCGTCTCACTGTGTCTATACTTGGGCATGAATTCTCAGGCATAATCGTGGATGGTGGCTCTAGGATCAATCTGATGCCCGAATTTACCATGTTGGCCTTAGGTCTGCAGCCTACCCGCCCTGCTCCATTCACTGTTATATTGGCGGACCAGAGGATAGTCTACCTTGTGGGCATAGTAGAGAAGGTGCCTCTGATGGTACAAGACTTCACATTTAGCTTGGATTTTGTGGTGGTCAGTCTTCCTCGGGTGGAGGGAGGATTTCCTTTGCTTATTGGTAGACCATGGTTGCGGCATACTAAGGCACTTCATGATTGGGGAAACGACGCCATGTGGATACATACTCCTGGCTCCCCCATGCAACCAATCTGGCTTGAAGGAGGGATGGATCCAGTGGTTCATCACAGCTCATTGTCAGTACAGTCCAACCCCGACCCTGAGCAGCCCATCCCACCTGAAGGGTCTGACGAAGACCTGCTTGCAGTGGTTGGAAGCTACCACCTCGATGCCATGCTATGTGGTCTCTATTCAAAACTCACTTGTACCAGTAACATTCTCTCTCCCAGCTCCTCAGGCAAACACCAATGTCCCAAGTCACGCAGCAGACAGTAGTCCTACAGCAGACAGTGTACCAGTCGAAGAAGTAAGTGTGTTAGTCCTTGATTCTCATGATTTAAATGTTCCTCTGATGGAAGCTGTCAGCCTCGGGGAACCTATTACACATCACCGAAGGGGGAAGAAATCTCCTCTGCATGAACTCGCCAATGATTTCCCCCTTCCTCTAACATCTCCCAAGTCGGACGCCCCGCCCCCTCTGTTATGTCTGTGTCTGAAGATTTACCCTTCGAGGAGCTTCCACCAGGATGGTTAGAAGAAGAGTATGCGGAGTTTTCAATCGATCAAACACCAGCACATGATGTCTCGAAACTCCAAGAGGCAGCTCACTTCTCAACTTCTGAAGTACCCTCCACAGTTACACCTCCTGAACCGGTCAAAAAAGTCAACCTCGGCGACCCTGACAACCCTCAGCACGTCCTCTTAGCAGCTTGGTTATGGGAGCATCCCGCATTACTTGATCAGGTAGTTTCTTTTATACACTCTTTTAAGAATGTTTTTGCTTGGTCCTACAAGGATTTGGAAGGGATCCCACCAGAATTGGGTCTCCACACTATTCCTCTGGTTGAAGGGGCTAAGCCTGTCAGAGGCCGAGCTTACAAGCTCAACCCCAAGTATGCAGAGGCTGTCAAGTCAGAGCTCGAAAAATGCAAGAGGCAGGGATCATTGTACCTGTGGAGCACTCTGAGTGGTTATCACCCATGGTGATAGCACCTAAGAAGCAGTCCAATAAAATCCGGGTGTGCGTAGATTACCGCGCTCTGAACAAGGTAACTATCCCATATGGTTTTCACACACCTTTCACTGAACGTGTGCTCGAAGATGTAGTAGGGCATGTATTGTACAGTTTCATAGATGGGTTCAGTGGATACAATCAGTTGGGCATCCATCCAGGTGCTCAGCTTAAAACGGCCTTTGTGACTCCCTGGGGTATTTTTATCTACACTAGAATGTCTTTTGGGTTGAAAAACGCTCCACCTTCTTTCAATCGGGCGGCATATCTCATCTTTTGTCCTCTACTTATGGATCATCTTCGCATCTTCATGGACGATTTTTCAACCTTCTCAGGTGCTCAATGTTCAACCCCAATGGAAAATCTAGAGGAAAACCTCGCTGAGCTCTCTGCTGTCTTCCTCAAGTGCAGAGAGGCACGCCTAAAGCTAAATCCTAACAAATGTCATTTTTTGGTCACTGAGGGCACACTTCTAGGCCATGTGGTGTCTGCTAAGGGTTTAGCGCGTGACCCTGAGAAGATCGTGGCAATTTTAAAGTTACCACCTCCCATCAACCCAAAAGGGGTGCAAAGCTTTGTAGGCCACACAGGCTATCATCGCAAGTTTATACGCATGCATGCACAGGTGGCTCAACCCCTAACCCACCTAACCAGTGCTACTGTTCCCTTTCAATGGTCAAATGCAGAGGCTGAAGCTTTTGCATATCTCAAAAAACGCCTAATTGAAGCGCCTATCCTAGTAGCTCCCAATTGGTCTCTCCCTTTTCATGTGCATACTGATGCCAGTCAACTGGCAGTGGGTGTTGTGTTGACTCATCCTACTAAGGAGTACAAACCTGGATCACCCTATTCACTATGCAAGTCGCCTACTCACCAAGGCAGAACGCAACTATAGCACCACAGAAAGGGAAGGTTTAGCTATTGTGTATGCTCTGCAAAAATGTCGGCATTATTTATTAGGGGTCCACTTCACAGTTATTACTGATCACCATGCCCTGCGCTATCTGCTCAACAAGCCGCAAGTTACAGGTCGAGTATGGCGATGGCTACTCTTATTTCAAGAATTTGATTTCGAAGTGGTACTCAGGCCTGGCAAACATCACGTCCTTGCCGACCACCTCTCTCGCATTCACACGGGTGAAGAAGCAACGGGGGTTGCAGACGACTTTCCAGATAGCAGTCTCTTTAAGGTGGATACCACTCCGGGATGGTATGACGATATTTTGCATCTGCTTTCTACTGGCATGTACCCAGCAAACGCTTCTCCACTACAGAAGTGACGACTGTTGTTGAAGTCTAGGCCATTCACTCTGATTGGGGGCCAGCCATACAAGTCAGGACAGGATGGTGTTCTGAGGCGGTGTGTCTCCCCTCATGAAGTGGAGTATATTTTGGAGGATGTCCACAGTGGTCCCATTAGTGGCCATTACCCTGGTCATATTACTACCCAAAAGATTCTCCAGTGTGGCTTATGGTGGCCCTATATTTTTCGGAATGCAATCGCCTGTGTAACAGTATGTGATGTGTGTCAACGCTGTGGCCCTAAACCAAGCAAGCAGTCAAACCGTCCTCTTCATGTCTCTATGGCATGGCAGCCCTTTGAGAGATGGGGCATTGATTTTGTGGGTCCAATTACTCCTTCCACCCAACCAGGCAATCGGAAGTATCTACTAGTGGCTACAGATTATGCAACAAAGTGGGTAGAGGTACTGGCAACAACAGATTGCACTGGCACTACTGTAGCCAAGTTTCTCTACGAAAATATTTTGTGCAAGTTTGGGTGTCCCCTGGAAATCACCAGTGATAGGGGTAGTCACTTTGTGAATGAAACGATTTCAACCTTGCTTGCCAACTACAAGATTTTTCACCGAAAATCTGGTTCCTATTACCCTAGAGCAAATGGGCAGGCTGAGAGCACTAATAAGGTTCTAATAGCACTTCTGCGGAAAGCATGTCATCTCCATCCTGCGACTTGGACTCAAGCTATCCACGGCACCCTTTGGGCATACCGAACTTCTTTCAAAGCCACAACCAATCACTCCCTGTTTCAATTAGCTTTCGGTTTGGAAGCAATAGTACCCTTCGAATTCAACTCAGGATCTCCGCGAGTGGGTAGTCTGCGTGCCAATGGAGATTTGGGGTCGGCATCTGTCTCTCGTCTTTACCTTCTGGATGAAAGCTGAAGTTTGGCTTCTCTAGCTCTGGAAGCAGAGCAGCTTCGTCGCAAAGCATGGCATGATCGCCATCTCCGAAAGCCGCAAATAACGCAAGAAGCACTGGTGCTACTTTATCAAGCTAAGTATCTGAAAAAAGCTAAAAAGTTGGTTCCAGCCTGGCAAGGGCCATTTAGGGTACAGGAAATTTTGCCACAAGGAGCAATCCAGTTAGTAACTTTGGACGGTGTTCCATTGCCTCTGGTAAATGGCTCCAGAATCAAGTGCTATTACTCCTCTGAGTAAACAGTCTGCAACTATTCCGTCATCCGTAGGTTCTATATCCCATCTCTCTCCTCCCCACTACCTTTCCACCAGAATGGGTGTTCTGTTACTGTCTCAGTCTCTGCAATACTCTCAGTCTCTACTATGTCTCTAGAAGTTTCCACCTTTCCTCCTAAGGTATCCTTTCTCCACTCAGTCTCGGCAATTGGGTATTGTCTTGAACTTCTTACACTCCAATCACTCTTTCTCTAATTGTTTCTATCCTCAGTGTTATTTGACGTCAGTACTAAGGTCTTTCCAGTTAAGCTCCTAGTCTGTTTTGTGATATTTCTTTAAGTTTGCACGCTTCTCTCTGTAGCATGGAGTTGTCTGTCTCTATTGGGAGTTGTCTGTCTCTATTGTAAACCCTTCCCATCTCTACTCTCTAAAGCCCAAATCGGGTGCCTTGGCATTGGTGCTTTCCAAGCACATCCTCGGCTGTCTTTAAGACAAACTTCACCTCTACTTACTTCGCGGAGCTATAGTTGCAGTCTCATTCCAACCGACTAATAGGCTCTTATCCTCCAGAAGAACAACCGCACTTGCAAGTGTATCACCCAGTCTACCTCTACTCTAGATGTCCAGCAAAATATCAACTGTCATGCCAATCAACAGGTTGCTTTTAACTCTCACAATTATGGCCATCGCATTCGTGGTTACAAGCTAGTAGTTTGAGCAAGAAGATGCTACCTTGAATTCACATCGCGATCCCAGCATTCGCAACAGTGGAGCCACTAATATATTCATTAAGAATCTAGATAAGGACATTGACAACAAGGCTTTGCATGACACTTTCTCCATTTTTGGTCCAATCTTATCTTGTCGAGTGGCGTTGGATGAGGCTGGAGTCTCCAAGGGTCGTGGTTTTGTTCAGTTTGAACAAGTGGAATCTGCCCAGATGGCGATTGAGAAAGTGAATGGAATGTTAATCAATGACAAACCAGTTTATGTGGGCCCTTTTCTTAGAAAACGGGAAAGAGACTTGGCAGCTCAGGCTCAAAATTCAATAATGTCTATGTGAAGAATATTGCAGAGTCTATGTCACATGAAGAATTTAGGAGCGTCTTTGAAACATTTGGTCCCATTAGCAGTGCGGTTATTATGAGGGATGCTCATGGAAAATCAAAGTGCTTCGGTTTTGTGAATTTTGAGAGCGCAGATGATGCTGCAAAGGCAGTTCAAGTTCAAAGTCCTCCTGTGACTGCAAGCCCACCTCCCATGTATCATCCTGGAGCTCCAAGAATGGGCTAGCAAATGTTTTATGGCCAGCCCCCCTCTTCCCAATTCACCCAGCTTTCTCCCCTTTATCCCAATTCGTTCCCCTCCTCCCATCTCCCAGTTCGTCCCTATTCCCTTCTCCAAATTCGTCCCCCTAACTCCCTCCCAATTCGTCCCAATATCCCCTCTCCCAATTCATCCCAACCCTTCCCTCCCCTCCCAATTCGTCCTCCTCCCCTCTAACCCCAAATTCGCCCCCCTCTCCCTCTCCCTATTCGTCCCCCCCTCCCCTCCTAATTCGGTCCCTCCCCTCTCTACCAAATTCGCCCCCTTTCCCCCTCCCAAATTCGCCCCCCCTCTCCTCTCCCAATTCGTCCCCTCTCTCCCCAATTCGCCTCCCCCCCCCCTTCTCTCCCCAACTCGCCCCTCCCCCTTTCCATAATCGCCCCCTTTCCCCCTCCCAAATTTGTCCCCCTCCCCTCCCCTCTCCCAATTCGTCCCTCCCCCTTTTCCCAACTCGCCCCTTCCCCTACCAAACTCGCCCCCCTCCCAATTTATTTTCAACCCTCTCCCAAATTCGCCCCTACCCTCTCCCAATTCGCCCCCTTCCCCCCCAATTGGCCCTCCTCTCCAATTCGCCCATCCTCTCAAATTCGCCCCTCCCTCCCTATTCGCCCTGTCTTCTGCAAATTCCTCTCAAATTCGCCCCTCCCTCCCAATTCGTACCCTCCCTCCTCTTCAATTCGCCCTCCCTCCCAATTCGCTCATCCTCTCAAATTCACCCTCCCTCTCAATTCGCCCCTCCCTCCCTATTCGCCCTGCATTCTACAAATTCGCCCCAATCCCTATTCGGCCTACTTTCCCCTCTTTCCAAATTCGCCTACACCTTCCCAATTCGGCAGTTTCCAATTCGTACTCGGGTTTCCTCACCAAGTCGCCGCGCCGTCTCGGGTTCGTCAAAAATCTACTCGAAGTTTTTAAAGAGGGTAAGCTTAGCTTCCAAGCAGCCATGATAGCGAGAATCTGTCGCCGCGCTACCCAATTCGACAGCTTGGCCTCCCTCTTCACCTTCTTTCAGCAATTCGAATTTTAATAAAAAAAACAGTATACAGTAATCGGGATAACAGTATTCAGTGAGTGAAGAGTTATCACAGAATTAGCACATGTATGCAAGTGTGGATATGTATGCAATTGTGGATCAGTTTTTGAGTCTGTTCAGTGTCTGACGTTCTTCTGCTCTGCATTAGAACAACTTCAGTCTCTCTGGACAGGGTGTGCACAACATCATTTAGTGTCAAGAAGATTTGCAATTATCATGGCAGGTACCAACAAACCCTCCAGAAAAGCAGTCAAGAAGCCACCACCTCCGCAGCTGAGTTCTGCTGAAGAGGAGGAGGATTCGAAAACTAACAGCCAAGATGTGGATGACTTCACTTCCAGTGATGCAAGCGATGAAAGTTACAAATCAGAGAATTCCCCGGACCCAGGATAAGATTTTGAGCAAATCAGTATGATTTAGATCTGGATACTGCTTTTGCCAAGGTGCACGAGGCTCTTGAGAAGTCTTAACCACGGCATAAGAAGGCAGCCGACAAGAATCGACGCGACTTGCAGTTGAAGGAAGATGATTGGGTGCTCTTACGGTTTGAGACGGCACGCCTAAGGAAACGAAAGGAGAAGGAGTGGCTATTTACAATGCTAAGAATGATATCATGGCCCTTTCCAGATTCAAGAGAAGATAAATGATGTATACTTCAGACTAATGTTGCCTACTACGTGCAAGATTCACAATGCTTTTCATGTAAGTCTCATGAAACCTTTCAAAGGTGAAGTGCCAGTAACCACGGAGCTTGAGGAGCATTCAAAAGTGAAAGAATGCGAGGAGATACTCGTTCCACAACGGGTACTGGCTCACAAGGAAAGGAAAGTGAAAGGTAAAGTGATACGGCGGTTCTTAGTGAAATTCAAGAACTATCCGGCATTGTGTCACCAAGAGGTGTATTTTTCCTATTGCCTTCTCTAAACATGTACTACATATTTTTCTTTATTTTATTCTTATTTGTTTTTCTCGGAACCCTTGAAAAGGTGCAAGTGGACATTGCATGGCCAGTGTGAAACGACTACGGTCGAATAGGTTTCTCACATCAGGAGTCTAGTCGGTTAGTCTGGGACTGGTTGGGCCAATTAGCACTGAATTCTGATGAGTATGGAGGCCTCTGTGCGCCAAATGAAGTCTGGGCCACTCGGAAAGTCACTTACTACTTCATAAGTGAGTGGGAACTAGGGAGTTAACTCAGAGGGGCAAACTGACACTTGGCAGTTGTAGAGCAATCTGCAGGACACCTCAGCTAGAGGGGAAGCCCGAGAGAGAGAGAGAGAGAGAGAGGGCTGATTTTTACTATACAAGTGACCTACAGTGTGTGTGTGTGAGTAGTGGGTGCAGGTTGACAACTTTAATGGAAAGCTTTCCTTCTCCTCTGTCTCATGTAGCGTGATGATTTGCTCTTGTGCATCTCTCTCCCCCATTTGGCACAAATGGTAATGCCCCACTAGTTGGGCTACTCAGATGAATATGTACAGTTCTGGGGTTTATGCACATTTGCCAAGGCAAGAGCCTTCTAAACCGGATTAGATAACTGCTAATCCCCCACAGGTACGCATAGTTCTATCGCGGAAGATTGCGAGTTTGGAGAGTTTTCTCGCGTGGAAACTCATCCAATTCACAAGGGAACTGTCCCATTGCGGGCGGGAGTCCTTGGGACACGCGTAGGCCTGTTCGCTCCGCCAAAAACGATCCAAAACAGAGAATTACAGCCTGCTGTGTTTTTCTACAGGTTTAGGGTTTCACAACTAAACTGCAAGGGAACACCAAGGGAGCTCCGTGAGAGCCTTGGGATGTGTTGGAGAGGGGGAATGGGGGACGACGCCCGGCACGACCAGAAGTGCCTCTCTATAGCCCAAGGTCAACACAACACCCCAATCCACTCGAAGACACCTTCAAAACGACAATTTGTACATAACCCGCTTCACTTGCACAGTTCCCAAGCGCACACGTGCTTTCCAAGATTCCAAAATGAGTCCACACCTCACTGCACCTGCTCTACCTCCTTCCGCACATACACTTTCTCTCTCTCTCTTTTTGCAAAGCACCAACGATCCGGGCGTACACACGCTTCAACGGCACCGCGGCTGGCAACAGACGAGACGAAAAGAGAAAAGGGGAAGGGGGGTGCAACACGGCACAATTGGCCAAGAGGGTTGTTCATTAATAGCTTCAAAACTCCATTACAATGCTCCTCTGAGCTTCTCACTCTCTCTCTCACTTGCTCTCTTACACGTACAGTGCAAAAAAACAAAGAGCTCCTCCTTTTACAAAGAGTTTAGCCCCTTTATTGGGCTCGTTTTTTAGTTTTTAGGCATTTTTCATGGTAGGCCGACACATGGCACTCCCCTTGGGAGGCTCAACTTGATTTTGACTGGCTTGGTGTGTGTCTCGAGGCTTCACACTTTACTCTACACACAAGCACCCTCTAGGGAGCAACGATGGCACCGTCGTTGCTCCTAGGGATTCACATTGCCCTCAAAAAGGTTATGGGCAGATTTGGTCCGCGGGAAACGGCCCCGACCCTGCGGGGTGCCACGTCATCACCTCCAACTCGCCGCCCGCACGGGCGCGTTGTCCCTAGCGCCGCCTACCTTGGCCAAAACCGCCACGGACTACCACCCGCCGCCTGCGCAGCGTCGGAGGCGCTCACCACCATAGCTCCATGAGCCTAAGCTCCTATCAACTTCAACACTTCAAATGGGCGCCCTTTGCGGATTTATACAGCACGGTACTGGCTCGCCTTTGCACATGTGGGGTGATCCCCCGCCACGTGGCAGCTGCTGGCGCCCTTGCCCTCAAACTCCATGAAATCCTTCTCATGAAAATATATGCAACACTCAAGTCCTTTGGCCTTCTTCTGCCGGCTTCCCTTTGTTGCTCCCGGACCCGATTACCAAGCAGAAGAAACCCACTAAAACTCCACATTCCCGGCCACATCTACACCTGCCGTCTCTGGATTTCGATCCCTCAGCGCCCTCTAACTAAGGCCTCCAAAACGATAAAAAACCATCTGCAACTCTTCACCGCCCAAATGCTCCCAACTTCATTTCGCTGTATCTGACCGACCGAGCATCCGATGGACGTGCAGTCGATTCCGACTAGCTCCACATGGCTCACTCTATCATCGAGAACCTTGGCGAGGCTCAAAAACTGCCAAATGGCACGTCCCCCAATGCGGCCAAGTGGGCTCAGACCCGGCCCCCGGAAAATCTTCAACTGACCTTAACTTGCTATCCAGAGCTCTGATTTGCGATCCGAAAAGACAGGCATGCTCCATACTGTGAGCACTACATGTGTATGCATTCACCTCACCCTGTTCTAACCACCGGCGCTTGGCCCATCCACCGAGGATCTGGAAGCCGCTCTTGCACATAAAGCCCCATAACTTGCTTTCTAGGGCTCCGTTTGACGAGCCGTTCGAACCGGCCTAAAGAGCACACTGAAGACCACACCTTGGCACATGCTTGCCGCCTTCTGGATACCTTTGACTGCCAGCCCTGTTAGCCCCCGTCTGGAGCCTTCTTGGCCTAAAAAACCGCATTGGACATACATTTCCGCTTCCACTTGGCCACAACAGCTTTAGACACATGCCATAGCACCACCATGTGCACCTGCATGCATACATACCCTTGCACGAGCCCCTATCTGGCGTCGACATGTTTTGGGTGCACCATCATTGCCCAACCCTCTTGTTGAGCATTCATGCTCAACTGAAAGCACACTTTAAAACCGAAAACTGCAACACTTGACAAGCACGGAATGAAGCAAAAAACCATAGCTGTATGTACATGCTATGTACAGAGTATGTACAAGGTGTCCTCTCTCTTCACAAGCTCCCTCTGTCCAAGTTGGTTGCACAACCCCCGTAGCTACAATCTGGTGTACATCAGGCACTAACCCCCTGTCAAAGTACAGCTTGAGCCGTACACCATTTACCCTATGCCTCAAATGCCTGCCATTGGCTCTCACCAGCTGATAGGTCCCATTCGGAAAGGCTTTATGCACTTTATACGAACCTGCCCACTTCTTCTTGAACTTCTTCTGGAAGGTAAAGTCCAAGTAGCTCTCATACTTCATCACCAGATCTCCCTCTTGAATCTCCTTGTTTGGCAAGCTCTTGTTGAATTTAGCCACTCGCTTATCCCTCTGCTTCACATAAAAGTCTGCCGCAACCTCCCTATCCATCTGTAAAGCCTCCAAATTAGTGATCCTATCCTGCAACACGTCCTGTTGAGTGGCATTGACACGCCACATACCCTTCAATGCACCTGGTTGCGCATGCACTGGCAAAACTGCCTCTTTACCATAAACATGATCAAATGGAGTGAAGTTTGTGGCCACCTTGTAGGATGTGCAGTAGGCCCACAAACACTTCTCCAAGTTCACCTCCCACTCTGTCACCTGCTTATAAACATACTTGGTCAACATCTTCACAATCTGCCCATTGGCACTCTCTACCAGACCATTGCACTGCGGGTGATATGGCGAAGAGAAGCGGTGTTGGATACCCAGCTTTTCCACTAAAGCCCGCACCAATTTGCTTCGAAATCCTTGGCCTCAATCAGAGATCAGCACCCATGGAACACCAAAACGGCAACAAATGCTGTCAAACACGAATTGAGCCACCACATTTGCATTTACCTCTTTGACAGCCTTGGCCTTGACCCACCTGGTAAGGTAGTCTATAGCTACCACAATGTACTTCTTCCCACTTGACGACTTTGGGAATGGACCGATGGCATCCAAGCCCCACTTTTCAAAAGCATTCTGTGTTATGATAGCCCCCTGTGGTTCCGCAATCAAATTTCTTTCACCTATAGCTTGGCACTCATTGTAGGTCTTGCACCAATAGTGTATATCCCGAACTATGGACGGCCACCAAAAACCTGCTCTCAACACTCGAAACAGCACCTGATCCTTGCCTTGATGTCCGCTCTCCTCATGGCACTGCTCTAAAACCATGCCAATCTCTTCTTTGTAAAGAACCCTCCTTAGTACACCATCTCGACCATAGGTCATCAGATCCTCGCCAACTAAAGTGAACCTGCGAGCTTTTGAATAATCCTCCGCTTCTGCAACTTGGATACTTTAGGCGAGCACTGGCCGTGCTCAAAAAGTCATCGACATCCTTCAAAGTTTCTCTACCTGCATACGTAGCCGGGGCTACATACAATCCCGCAACATGCATCTGTATCCTTCCACTAGCCAACTGGTCTGCCATTTGATTCTGTTCTCTCCTAACGTGCTTGAATTGTATGGCCTCAAAAAACTTTAGCAGCTTCTTGATGGCAAAAAACCAATGCTTCAAGGAATCCCTTTTCACCTGCCATTGCCCTAACAGTTGCTTTATGACTAGCAACGCATCACCCTTCACAACGAGCTTGGATATACCAAACTCCACACACTGTTTCAACCCTAAATGGAGAGCAAGATATTCCGCCTCATTGTTGGTGTGGACATCTTCAAGATCATAGGCTTTAGAGAAGATGATTTTACCTTGCGGGTCCTGGATCACCACACCTCCTCCTGCTTTCTGCATCACTCTCCTATAAGCTCCATCAAACCACATAGTGAAAGCCCCTTCTAGGTCAGGCTCTCCTCCAGCATCATCTCGAACCACTCTTGGATAGACCGATAAATCAACATTCTTGTTGACTAGAATATCTGTCAGGTGAGATCGACTTGTATGGTCAACTTTGAATTCAAACTCAAATTTTTGTACTCTATCACCCATTTCATGATCCGTTTCCCTGGTTTCAAGTGCAACACTACTTCTAGCAATAAATTATTGGCCGTTAGCACAAAAAACTTTCGCACGATGAGATACACCTTGAACTTCCTGCAGGCAAAAACTAAGGCCATCACCCACTGTTCGGATTCAGTGTAGGTTGCCTCCCCAGGACTTATCACCCTGCTTTCAAAATAAATAGGTTTATAGCTCCTTCCCACCTTTTGCAATAGTATTGCCCCAATGGCCACAGTGCCTACCGTCATGGCAACATAAAAATCATCTTCATGATTGGGAGGACACACCGTAGGCAGTTGACACAAGATTTCTTTCACCCTGTCAAAAGCTACTTGAGCCTCTTCATCCCATTTAAAATCATGCACCAGTTGCGCCCTTTTTTGAAGGGGGTATACATACTGCGACAACATCCAAAAAAACCTTGACAGATACTTCAACCTGTGCACGAACGACGCCAAAGCCTGTGCACTGGGAGGAGGCTCCATCAAGACTAGAGCCTTGACCTTTTTTGGATCCGCTTCAATCCCATTTTGTGACACCACATGGCCCAACAATGATGCTCAGGGTTGTGCTAATTTGCACTTCTTGGGGTTCAACTGACCTCCCTCTTCATCCAATCTCTGAAAACATAGTCGTAGCTTTGACAAATGATCCGCCCTTGAGCTATAACATCCAATGTCATCCATGAAAACTCTAATGAACCTGCCCAAATAGGGACCAAACACCCTATTCATCCAGTCTTGGAAGGTGGCATAGGCATTCACCAAACCAAACGGCATCTTGCGATAGGCAAAGCAACCCCATGGAGATATGAATGTCGTCTTCAATTGGTCTTCAAGAGCAATCCCTATTTGAAAGTAACCTGAAAACCCATCCATAATGGAATACCTCTCGTGGCCAGCCACCTGATTCAAAATCTCATCCTGAAACGGCAATGGGTAGTGATTCCTCTTGGTCGCAGCATTCAATGGCTTATAGTCGACACACACCCACCATCTCCCATTCTTTTTAGGAGTGAGAACCACCGGGGAAACCCACTCTGATTCCTTTACGGGGTATATAATACCTGCATCCAGTAACTGATTGATCTCCTGCCAAAGGGCTTCCTTTTTAATTTCACCCAATCTCCTTAGCTTCTGCGTCTTAGGTTTGTATCCTTCCTTGAGGGCTATTTTGTGCTCAACACCCTTGGCTCCTCTCAAATCTTTATACTCCTTTGCAAATAGGTTTGGAAAAGATGCACACAACTCGACATAGCTTTCTTTCTCCTTCTTGGTCAAGTCTCCACTTGGCATATTGACCACCTCTTCAGTACCTATGGCATGCACCTGTGCTTGCACCTCCTCTACAAGGTTCTTCCACAGTGACCCCAAACAAGTCAGCATCAATCTTGAGCATGTCATCCTCGCTTTCTTCTTCCTCCGTATCTGTATAGCCCTCATCATAGGCCGTTTCAGTCTCATACTCATAGCTGGTGGTGTCCTCTTCGTCTCTAGCCGCTATTGGATGAAAATGGCTTTCCTTGGTCTTCAAGTCTAGCACCACTTGTCTTCCTTTCTCTTTATCGGGTAGGGTAAACACTTTACTTTCCCAATCCTGTTTGGCAGCTATTGCCAACAGCCACTGCCTACCCAAGATTATAGGGTACGCGTTATCCCCAGCTTTCATCACAAAGAAGTCGATCAGGCACTCTATGCCCATCACTTTCACTCTCACATCCTGGGCCACTCTCAAACACCTAGCTTTAGCATGGTTAGCCGTCCTCATGCGCACATTCGACTTGGATACCGCCTTGACCCCTGTTTCCCTCATCGCAGCTTCTGTCATGACGCAAACCTGTGCTCCGCCATCCATATAGGCTTGAACCTGCATCCTTTTCTCGATGACAGCATCCACCAAAGGAAGAACATCCGTCGGGCTACCTACCCTGAGTGCCATATTTTGCACCGCCTGCACATTGCCTTTACCCCTTGGTAGCCTAGTGCTAACACTAGCCGACCACTGTCGCCTCAACGTTGGGTTCAATGCCAACAATTGTCCAAAAGTAATATTAGCTCTTCGACTTTGGACATCACTCACCAAATCATACTCTGGATGGCTGCACCCAAGCTGGAAATCTGTTTGTTTAATCCTGCGACGCCTTCTTTTCTTGCTAGTTGCAGGCTTCTCTTTCCCCTCGTATACCTTCCCTTTGCCTTTACGAGCTCTAGTCTCCCGCTCGGTTTCGGTCTCTCTTTCAGCTCTAGCTCTTTTGTTAGCCAACACTTCGACATCCTGTTTATCCACCCCAATGATGTTCACCCTAGGGACTTCACCACCATCCGTTTGGGCTTGCTGCATTGGATTCTCGACTACCTGCTCCCTTGGGCCATTAAATTGTGCTTGGCCTCTCCCTCTACCAAACAATGGGTAGATACCACCTCTTTCCCTCACCAGATGGGGACAGTCGGGTGCATAATGCCCTTCTTCGCCGCAATTATAGCACCTTCCAGGTAGAGGCCTTGCCCTGCCCCTTGCTCCTCTCGGCTGTCCCCTGTCCATTACACTCAATCGAAGCTCTTGCATCTGCTCTAATAGATCCTGAACCGTACGTATCCACTGTTGTGGAATAGCAACCGTAGCCCTATTCCCTTGATTTTCCTCTTGAGTCGACTCTCGAGGGCTTTGTGGTTGAACAGGTGCCATTGCTTCATAACCTGCTACGCCCTGCTTATCTTTTTTAAAATTTCTCTACTTTTCGACCTTGCAATTGCCACTGCCCCACTGTAGTTCTCTAGGGTTTCAAAGTTCACTTTCTCTCTCACTTTCGGATGTAAGCATGCCATAAACTTATCCAATTTGAAGTACTCACCATTGGCTAGCTGCATAGCTGCTGCTAACTCTGCCCAACATTCTTCAAAACGATCCAGAAACAAGCTAAATTCCTCACCTACATCCTGTTTTAAAGCCTTTAGCCTCACATCCATCTCAACTAGAGAAGCTTCTTTATGAAAATCATGCAAAAATCTTGTCCGTAGAGCCGGCCATGCTTGTCTCGGCTCAATCTCCAAAGCTTCGAACCACAGTTTGGCCTTTCCGCGCATCACCAAAGGGAAAGTTTGCATCTTGCTGTCCTCATTAGGCATTCGCAAAGACAACATGTACAATTCAAAATCTGCAAGCCATTCGTCTGGATTCTCTTCACCTGTAAAAATCGGACCATATCTTCGAGACGCCATCCTTACCTATACGAAAACCTGTATTTTCCTTCACTAACGGGAGCAATCAGCGTGCTCCTCCGTGGGGGCACCAGAAGATGGAGAGGGGGAATGGGGGGGAATGAGGGAGGACGCCCGGCACGACCAGAAGTGCCTCTCTATAGCCTAGGGTCAACACAACACCCCAATCCACTCGAAGACACCTTCAAAACGACAATTTGTACATAACCCGCTTCACTTGCACAGTTCCCAAGCGCACACGCGCTTGGGAAGATTGCAAAATGAGTCCACACCTCACTGCACCTGCTCTACCTCCCTCCGCACATACACTTACTCTCTCTCTCTCTCTCTCTCTCTTTTTGCAAGGCACCAGCGATCCGGGCGTACACACGCTTCAACGGCACCGCGGCTGGCAACAGACGAGACGACAAAGAGAAAAGGGGAACGAGGGTGCAACGCGGCACAATTGGCCAAGAGGGTTGTTCATTAATAGCTTCAAAACTCCATTACAATGCTCCTCTGAGCTTCTCACTCTCTCTCTCTCACTTGCTCTCTTACACGTATAGTGCCAAAAAACAAAGAGCTCCTCTTTTTACAAAGAGTTTGGCCCCTTTATTGGGCTCGTTTTTGAGTTTTTAGGCATTTTTCATGGTAGGCCGACACATGGCACTCCCCTTGGGGGGCTCAGCTTGATTTTGACTGGCTTGGTGTGCGTCTCGAGGCTTCACACTTTACTCTACACACGAGCACCCTCTAGGGAGCAACGATGGCGCCGTTGTTGCTCCTAGGGATTCACATTGCCCTCAAAAAGGTTGTGGGCGGATTTGGTCCGCGGGAAATGGCCCCAACCTTGCGGGGTGCCACGTCATCACCTCCAACTCGCCGCCCGCACGGGCGCGCTGCCCCTAGCGCCGCCTGCCTTGGCCAAAACCGCCACGGACTACCACCCGCCGCCTGCGCAGCGCCGGAAAACGCAGATTTCAGCATCTACGTTTTCAGCGCGTCGTCATTGCATCATCGTCATCGCCGTCGTCATCGACATAGAGTCAAAATTCAGCAGATTAAAGATTTGCAGATTTCAGCCTTACAAAACCGCAGCAACCCAGCGCTTAGAGGAGCAGCATGTCTAGCGTTTTTATGATAGACTGACTAGCGTTTTTGAACCAGTGCAGGACAGCATTTTGGCTAGCAGATTCAGCGTCAGAAGGACAGCATTGGCAGCGTTTTACAGGGCAGCAGAACAGCGTTTTGCACATGCAAATTCAGCGTCTTCAGCAGCCGGACCTCAGCGTTTTCTCAAGTAGCATGAACACTAGCAGATCAGCCCGTCATCGTCGACAATAGCAGATTCGCAAGAAATTCTCAAGCATTCAGTTTTCAGCCCTAGTCTCGTCATCGTCGGCACCACCGTCGGCCTCGACATAGCCTATTTAGCTTTGCATCAGCATCTTGTACCAGATTGTGCAATCAATAGTAGACCACTCTCGCCATATAGAGTGGGGCCTTCGGAGGAGGGTTTTACAACATCCCTAGTGTCGTATTCTCTTCTCTCTCTATCTATCAGTCTCAGCACCTTCACGCACAGTGTCTATTCACTTTGTTTGTGATCACTTGCACTCTCTCATTAATGAACGGAAGGCTCTCCCTTCCCTAAGTAAAAGGAACCTTGAGCACAGTTCAGAGAATTCATCTTGAGCAAAGTTCAACATTCACTTCCGCTACACCTTACATTGGTATCAAAGCTTTGGCAGTGTTCTGTATCACTCAAGGAAAGAACCACAAGAACCACAAAAAAAAAATTGCTTGTTGAGGTCGCATGTAACCCAAGTCCTCTTGGACGCGTCGATTCCTAATCGTGTTTTTGAAGAGTGACAGGAAACCCAAGAAAGAGGGGCTTGTCCAGCCTCTCCTTGTGCCTCTTTTCACTCATTGAGAGCGGACCGTGCACTTAGCAGCCGACCAATCGACGTGAGGTGGGAAAAAGCAACCTTGGTATGAGCGCAAGGCTGCCAAGGGGTGTGCCCGTGGAAAAGAGCAGAACTCGGGTGAAGAGAAGATCCTTCTCTAACACAAATTGCAAGCTAAAGAAGAACCCCAAGAACCTCCAGAACCTCAAGACTCAAGAACCCAAGAACCCAAGACCCAGAAGAAACCCAAGTTCCTCGTTAACTTAAGAACCAAAGATCTCAGTGTATGGTCATCACCCGAAGCGGAATGGATACTTTGCATGAAGGTGATGGGCATGAAGAGGGTGAAGAAGAATTTTCTGCACCAAGAGGTTTTTCTGACCCTCCCCCTTCCCCATCTACGCCACGGTTTGCACCGAATCCTATGGAGGCTTTGGTCAAGTCGATGATAGACATGATGGCACAACAAGAAGCGACTCGCATTGCCTTGGAACGTGAGCGCAATCCACAAAAAGAAAGAAAAGCACAAAGAAAGAAGGCAGCCGAAGATAGGCAAGCAACCTTGGGGAATGCCCTACTTTTGGAACGGTGCTTGCTCGCTGCTGTTGTCGCGCCCCCCCCCCTCCCGGGCCCTCGCGCGCCATCGCTACTCCCTCCCCCCTTGCCCTCGCTGCCCGCACCTGCTGCGCGCTTCCTCCAGCGCACTGCCCAGCCCAACCCGCCCGCTACCCCCTACCCGCCGCTTGTCACCCCGCCCGCTGTCCTTTGCCCACCCGCTGCCCTGCCCGCCCTTCGCCGCTACCCTACCCGCCTGTCGCCCCGCTTTTTACCTCAGCCCCCCAGCCCCGCCTCCCAATCTAGCAAAATGACGGCCATCCAGCTTGTCGGACCTCGCCAGTACCAGTGACGGGTTCGCTCCAGCAAAAGCTTCTCTTTTCGACGACGCTTCTCCGCCCTTTCCTCACAGCAACAGACACAGATGGAGGCTCCAGCTCCGCCACAGAGGGACTCTGATGAAGTCCCCTCGCCTAACCCCGCTGAGCCCACCAATCGACTTGCTCTTTCTCCGACAGAGCAAGCAAGCCTAGCCGCAGAGGTGGATCATCTACAGGCGACCTCAATCATCTGCAAGATTCTCGGCACTAGACCCAGTAGAAGAGAGCTGCGTGACCTTCTCCAGGTCCGCCTTCTTGCAGAGGTGGGCAAGATCTTGGACGTTCAGATCCTCGGACGAGGCTACTACCAGATAGAGTTTGAGACCCCCGAGATGGCATCCAAGGTCATCACCATGAGTCCATTGACCATCCGAGCAGCTCGAGCCCACTTTTAACAGTGGAGACATGTTTTGACCCTGCTTCAGATGTTCTGGTAAAGGAGGCAGACATCCCTATCTCCGTCTGCTTTCCAAGTTTGCGGAGGGAGTACTTACCACTTTTGTCCAGGATAGGCTGAGCGATTGGGACTGTCCTAGAGACACCTTGCACGGCAGCCTCAGTAGTTGCCAAGGCGGCCGGCATTCCCTCAGTTCGCATTCTAGTTAGGGACACTCACACTCTCCCGAAGGTCATTCTTCTGCCTCAGGTGAGTGGGGGTTGGTTTAGACAGAGCGTGGAGTATTCGGGACTCCCGAACCAGTGCTTCATTTGTCAACAGATGGGCCATCTTGCAAAGGCTTGTCCACGAAGGAGGCCTCGACCTACACCACAGACTCAACCCCAGCCTGCAAGAGCTGGCCGGCAGCCACAGGCAGAGACAGCACACACATGCAGAGCCACCCTCCGAGCCTCGGGCTCCAGTGGAGGAGAGATGGCAGCAGGTCCGTGGTCGACGACGACAGGGGCCACAGCGACAGCCTAGCACTCAGCGTGGTCCTCAGGCGCCTGCCAGCAGCAGTGGGTTCCCACGGGGAACCGTTTCGGTCCTCTTGAGCAGGATGAGGTCCTCCTCCAGCCCCCACCTCAGCTTCACCCTCGACAGCCCCTCCCCCCCCCCCCTAGAGTTCCCCCCCTCCTCATTATCCTTCCTCCCGCCTTCTGCTCCCGCCGCCTCTTCCCCCCGCCCCTCTACCTTTGCCACTCCCCCCCGCCCCTCTTCTCCACCTCTTCCCCCTGCTCCTACACCCCCCCCCTCTCGCTCCAGTTCCACAGTCGACCAAGGGGGCAGGGCCATCTCCGGCTGCTAGGAGATCTCTTGGCAGCGCCTTTGCCACGAGTCGCTTGGCGAGAGAGGGACAGCCTTTCTTGCAACCCCCTCTACAGGTACAGACGTCTCCCTTTGCGGCAGTCCCTCGTGGTCTGACGAGCTTCGACATTCGGCGCCGATGGGACTTCTTCGGCTACGACTTTACACATTTTCTCGGCGACCCCTCAGCAGACTATGAGGCAGTCTGCTTCAGGGTCCATGTTCTGTTCCTTGCAGCTAGGGGGATAGAGGCCTTGGACTCAACGGTTGGCTTCTCTTTTCCCCTTTGCGGCAAGGACCACACTCAGTGGAGTCTCGACTCAGTGTTGGAGTGGTTGCATACATAGGTCCTAGAGTTCTCTCACCACATGGGAGAACAAGGAGTTACAGACATGCTTCAGACTTTGTGGCCATTGGCCAAGTTTGCAGTGACCCCTCCAGATACAGCAGGATGTAGACACATTGTGTTTTATTCTTTGCTGATACGTAGTGCTTGCCATGCTATGAACACATTCATGAAGACTCCTCGACAGAGGAGGTTGCTTTACGTACGGCTCGCTCTACTTGGGCTTGGGCCAGGCACTCATTGCAGTCACGCCTGTCTAGAGGACGCTCGGATGCGGATTACTCCCTATCCAAGCCAGCCTCGAAGACAGCACGTTTAGCTGCTACGGCAGCATATGTTCTCTCTCGCTCCCCATGCGGATCGTCTCATGGAACGTGCAGGACTTGGTGGGCCCCAGTTTCAGCATCAGCGGTGCCGACTACATCAGGAGCTTCAACGTTGCCTTGTGGGAGGAGAGATTGATATCCTTATGCTACACGAGCACCATCTGTGTGAGAGCCGCATTAGACGTTGTGGTCAGCTCTTGCGTGGACGATATGATACTTTTTGGTCAGCTGCTTTTGGACCTGGAGGCTTCCAGGGTGGGGTATGTATGACTATTGCGGACTCTTTGCAACAGGCCATTGTGGGCAGAGGGATTATTGTGCTAGGCAGGGCTCAGTGGATCACTATGTAGATTCAAGGTTGCCTTGTGGGCTTCCTGAACATCTATGCGCCCAATGTGGCAAGTGCACGAGCAGAGTTTTGGTCACAGATAGTTGAGTCTCTGCCGCAGGCAGAACACTGGTGCATAGGGGGGGACTTCAACATGTTGGAGGACCCTTCTGACAGGATTGGTGGTAGCCATGCTACTGTGCATGGAGTTGAGCTCGCAGCTTGGGAGAGGTTCTGTATGACTCTGAGGGTCTCGAATGTGTGGCAGCACTCTAGTTTTGTGAGGCCCCCAGACAGCCTGGCCTTCTCTCGTTCGGACCGCAGAGTGGGAGGAGTGAATCTATCGCGGATAGATCGCTTGTACACTAGTGACCATTTTAGTGACTTGGGTGGGACAGTTGGCATTCTGGCAGGGACTTTCTTCTCGGACCAAGCACCAATGATCCTCACAGTGGCAGACAGGCAGAGGAGGGTGAGCACGATGCTTCGCATCCCAGAGAGGGTCTTGCTGGACTCTGCACTCAGAGAGCGAGTAGAGGCTCTTTGGACAGAGAGCTTGGACATGCAGGATTCTCCTGCTAACAGTGTGGCCTCAGGACTAGCTCAGATTAGTCGTTTCTTTCTCCAGGAGTCTTCGGCTTGCCTGGCTGCAACGAGAGAGGAGGAGCAGCGTCTCAAACGGGTCGTTGCAGAGGATGCAGGAGCAGCATCTAGACAATCCTTGGGTGGAGGAGCATGGGTGGAGCAGCAGCTACAACAGGCTTGCCACGAGCTTGTTAGCACAAAGGAGCGGCGTCATGAGTTTGCTTTCCATCGACAGGCATCTCAATGGACACACGTGGGTGACAGAGTGACTGGTGCTTTCTTCGAGGCAACGGGACCTCGGCATACGCATGCCAAGGTCAGTCAATTGAGGAGGCCCGACGGGTCAGTTGCTTCTGAGCCAGAGGACATGCGTGCAGTTGCTACTGACCTTTACCATGAGTTATTGTCTGCAGAGCCTCAGTCAGAGCGTCAGGATGCATGCAGGGAGCAGGTGTGGGCACAGATGCGTCAGAGGCTTGAGCTGCCACTTCAGCTTGAGGAGCTACACACGGCTCTTAGTGCACTCCCCCGTGGTAGCTGTCCAAGTGAGGATGGATTGACTCCCAGTTTTTTTTGGAGTACTGGGACTTGCTTGGCTCAGATCTCTATAGTGCTTTTCAGTACATCTTGCACACAGGAGTGATGCCTGACAGCATGAGTGAGGGTCTGATCTACCTCATTCCCAAGGAGGGTGGCTCCTTGGATGAGATTCAACAGTGGCGCCCCATCACCATCCTCAACTCAGCCTACAAAATTCTTGCCAAGGCTCTGAGTTTGAGGATCCAGCCACTTCTAGAGAGCCTTATACATGGGACTCAGACAAGTTTTGTCAAGGAGCGCAGTATCCTTGACAACATCTTTACTTTTTGGAAGGCTTCTGCCCTAGCGCGGCTCCGTGGTGAGGATCTGGTGATTCTTCTTCTCGATTTTGAGCAGGCATACGACAGAGTTGACTATGAATTTCTAGAGGGCACTCTACACAGGATGGGCTTCTCAGATGCTTGGATGAGAGGGGTGTCAACTTTGTACAGACAGGCACACAGCCAGGTACTTTTGTCAGGAGGTATAGGTGATCGTTCCATGCTCACACGTTCGGTCAGA
Source organism: Adiantum capillus-veneris (assembly GCF_014529385.1). NCBI lineage: Eukaryota > Viridiplantae > Streptophyta > Polypodiopsida > Polypodiales > Pteridaceae > Adiantum > Adiantum capillus-veneris. The sequence continues at coordinate 27,653,038 of NC_140937.1, read as the reverse complement.
CAAGGCTGTCCTCTTGTCCCCTTCCTCTTTCTATTCTATGCTGAGGCGATGAGCAGGTTTTTTGGTGTCGCAGCAGGTTGGTCTACGGGGCTTAGCACTCCCTATTCGAGGAGATGAGCTACTGGACGCTGAGTTTGCTGGCGACTCAGCCTTGTACTTGGATGGCCAGGAGGCCAACCTCCATAGGTGTGAGCAGGCTCTTGAGACCTTCTGTTGTGCATCTAGCGCACTGATCAACTGGAGAAAGACAGTGGCTTTTTCAATTGGTAGTGCTCCCGTGCCCGACTGGACACTAGGTGAAGGTTTCAGGTGGATTTCCCCAGGGACGGCAGTTCTGTACTTGGGCTGTCAAGTTGGTTTGGACTTGTCTCCCGAGCAGTAGATTGCTTCCCTCCTCCTATCGATCAAGAGGAAGTTGTTACATTGGAGCTCCGCACGACTTTCTTTGGCTGGCAGTGTTGTAGTGGCCAACCAGGTGTTGTTGGCTACTATGTGGTACATCACTTCTTGCTGGATCTTTTCGAGTTCTTGTATTAGCCAGGTAGAGCGGCTGATCAGGAATTTCCTTTGGTCAGGGCGAGACACTCTGACTGCCCGAGCCAAAGTGGCTTGGCAGGTCATCATTCTTCCTTGTTCACAGGGAGGGCTTGGGATCATTGACCCAGCACAACAGAGCAGAGCCCTTCTTGGGAAGTTCATCGTCCGAGGTCTTCTTCCAAGTGAGGAGCCCTGGAAGGAGTTCTTGTTACAGCGGCTTTGGGCTAGGGTGCCTCAGGCAGGAGGCCCTTGGCAGCCTTCGACCAGATAGATCTTCACAGAGATACGTAGAGTTGGTTTGAGCAGGAGACTGGAGGATCGCTTTGCTGTGGGGTTGCTGCGATCTTGGGAGCACTTGCGGTGAGGCCTGGAGTAGCGCCAGCCTACTTGCACGGAGGAGCGCCTGCGATAGCCACTTGTTTGGAACCCCATGGTTAGCACTCAAAGAGGGCACTTGGTTGGTAGTCGGCCTCATGTTTCTTGGGGTTCCATGGCAGCGGGTCCAACACGCTCTTTAGGTGACCGGTTACAGTTTTCAGGCTTGTCAGAGGAGCTACAGGGCTTTCAGCTCTGCAGGGCATGAGAGGGGTGTAGAGCATGTGTCAGGACATCTAAGAGGCAGTACCAGCTGAGTGGCTCACGCCTCTCGAGTCAGCAACGGCCAGATGGATGGGAGCCTTCACGCGACTGGATATTCTCATCTCTGTTCGAGATTGCTCAGAGACTGTTCCCTCCCTGTTTTTCGAGCTACAGGGTGAGGGACGCTTAAAGCGAGTTGCAGTAGAGGCCCCGCAGGTGGCAAAGTGCTGTTTTCAAAGGATTCGAGTGGTGGGTATCTTTGGGAGGACTTGTGTCATCGATCCTGACCCAGCAGCTCTTGAGACTGGACATTGGAGGCTGTGGGCCTGGGAGTGTTGTCCTCTCGCACGAGTACAATGGGACCCTGGAGAGTGGCTCTGAAGGGACAATTTCTCTTCTGCAGACCACCCAGGTGTCCCTTTCTTTCAGCACACTGTCCGACTCGAAAGAAGTCACATACTGGCAGCACAGAGAGAGGCCCCGCTGCAACACCTCATTGGCAGGAGGAGGGTCTCACAGTTGAGTTCTTGGTAGCTTTTTGGGAGAGGTTGTAGGACTCCAGACAGCCGAGGCAAGTCACTTTGTTTCAGTGGTTGGTCGCAGACAGAGCTACAACAGTTGGGAGTTGGCTGGTGCATAGTGGTCTCTCAGTCGCATGTGCAGCTTGTGGCCACCTTGTGGCAAGTTAGCGTCATTGTCTTTGGGACTATCCTTTGGCACAGCAGGTGTGGCTTCGTGTTCTTCGGCTGATGCCTGCTCTTTCCACGGCTCGACAGTACACTTGGGGGACAGCGGCTTGGTCCACGCTCACGGGTCCGGCACTTCAGTTTGAGCTATCTTCCACCAGCACGATGGTAGTGATACAGGGGGGGGCGACCTACACTCCTGCCTGCCACAGAGCTTACTCCACATGAGTGGTGCAGTGAGAGAGAGGAGTGTTGGGAGCTCATCAGTGGCCTGACACTCTGGTTCATCTGGCGGGCCCGTTGTTTCTGCATCTTTGAGGCTCGCCCTGTACCACCAGCAGAGACTGTTCGCGATCTTTGGCTAGAGCTGATCCACACTCTCAGAGGACAACTCGAGAGACTCCAGGGCAGCTCCGACCGCATGCGGGAGCGTAGAGAGGCCTTCCTTTGACTCTGGCGTCCTGGGCCTTCTTTCACCATGGTCCAGGGTGTACCCAGATGGCACTACCGTCCACCTGTGTGGCTCTTCCCTCCTCCCATTTCTTGATTTAGCCTCATTGTACATATGTTGTTTTTTCATTGGGAGAGTCCCCCCTTCATGGTTGTTGTAGCCCTCTCTTGAAGAGGTGGTTGTAGCCCTGTGGGCAGTTTCATTAACTAATGGAAGGATCTTTTTCTCAGAAAAAAAACAGACAAGCGGCGTTGGAGGCCGATTGTGAGGTTCAGAGAGACCTACGCATGCAAGAGTTGGTCCGACAGGCTCTCACCTCGAGACCCGCACCGGACAAAGATTTTGGTGGTTCATCAAGTGGCTCACGACGAGATTTGGACTTGAACAACCCCGTCACGGAGAAGATCACTTTCAGTATGATGGTAAGATGGATGCTACGGTTATTCACTCTTGGTTGCATCAATTTGATTCTTATTTTGCCACAACTAAGAAGACAGGAAATAGCAACGTTTTGACGGCAGCTATGTACCTTGCCATATCATTTCTAATGTGCAGGCGAAGATTGAAAGGATTCAAGAGAGGGAGACTCTCTCAGTCTCGTCTTCTCGAAAGCATAACACACAGGATTTGCATGATGATAAGCATGATGAATTGAATGAATGATAATGATCAGCACGATGATTTGAATGACAATGACAAGCATGATGATTTGCATGATGATCACGATGTGATTTCTCACGAGCAGGATGATTGGTATGATCAAGACGTGATTGTTCACAAGGATGATGGTTTAGTTGATGCTTTTTCTAGCGAAGCTAACCTCATTGCAGATTCAATCAATCACGAAGAACCGATCTTGACTCTCGAGTCAAGGTCCAAAGAACCCCCTCAAGAAGAACCGATCTTGGCTCTCGAGCCTAGGTCCAAAGAACCCCCACAGGAAGTACTATGTGTTCGAATGATTAGTCAGCACGCATTGTTCGAGTGTTTCATTCGTGATGCTTTCCTATATTTTAGTCACCGTCCTTATGTAATCCCTATTCCTAGGCATGACATATTGCACATTGAGCACGTTTCCCTCATGGATGAGCACGGATGTATGCGGATTTCTCATGAAAAGCTGATAAGTTTGCATTCAAGAAAGTCACGTCCCATGTCTCTTCCTTGGCATGACACAGTTTCCGAAAGAGCACAAGAAGGATTGAGCATCAAGCATAGGCATTTTCATTGTGGATTGCCACAGTTGATTGATTTAGATCAGAACGTCAAGATTCGACCCCATTGTTTGCATGTGTTTGATGAACGGTTTGGCACTCCGTCACTTTGTTCATCTGCTTTGCATGCACAGTTTTTTCCAAGGAATAGAATTTTTCCAGTCACTTTACATGGAATGGGTATGTTCATGGTTTTGTGTTGGAAGTGGTTTCAGGAATTTTCCTCCTCGGAGATTCTTGAACAAGGTGGACCTACGTCCATAGAAGAAGTGGAAGCATTGGAGGAGCCACAGATGACTTTGTGTCGCTTTCGGCGTGGCCCACAGAAGCAAGCATTGCAAACCTTTATGAAGTTCAAGTATCGCATGATCCACGCATCAGAGTGGGCCGGCGAAGAGTTCTTTCCAGGATCCCAAACCCTGTTGGCAATCTCCTTCGACGCCATACAGTTCGGTACCAGTAACTCACTTTGAAAAGGAGGAAAAGTCACGTGACACATCCAACCCTATGTGTCCGTGGACAAGCTACAGCATGACCAGGGTTCAAGTCAGTCTAGAATAGGAAGTGATCTGGCACTTTTGTGAGTCTGTTCGAAGACCGTGCATGCCCAGACACTTAGATTAGATGCATATCCTCCGGTTGCACACAACATGATCATCAGCATTACCATCAGAGTCCATCGGGATCATTTTCCGATGAACACAACATATTTTTCCTATTTTTGATATTTTTCACTTATTTATTGAGTGACTTTTGTTGGAAATTAGGTAGGGCAAATTTACTAAGTTTCTGTATAAGAAAACCTAGCACTAGCAGTTTCTGGCAGAAGAGGCAACAGGAACAATGTGTTCATCAGGCAACTTCTCAACAAGACCCGTCAGCATTGGATGCCTAGCGTTTTGCAACATCTGCAGCAAAGCTAGCTTTTTCCATCAAGAACCCAGATCAGCCACCGTTTTTGCTTCTGCATCAGCCTGGCGACAGCAAAGGACAGATCAGCACTAGCTTTAGTGGTTTGCACCGGCAGACCCACAGCGTGTTTGCAGCAGGACCCACTTTCAGCCCTAGCGTTTTTGGTTTGCAGATCAACCTCGACATTTTTGCAAATCTTCGCGACAAAATCAACCCATAGACTAGCGTTTTCAGTTTTCAACAGTTAGTGTCACTAGGAGGTGTATTTTTCCTGTTGCCTTCCGTAAATAAGTATTAGATATATTTATTTTATTTTTACTTGTTTGTCCCGGAACCCTTGAAAAGGTGCAAGTGGACATTGCATGGCCAGTGTGAAACGGCTGCAGCCAAATGGGTTTCTCACATCGGGGATCTAGGTCGGTCAGACAAGGGCTGCCTGGGCCAGTTAGCACTGAATTCTGATGAGTATGGAAGCTCATGTGCGCCAAACTGGAATTTGGGCCACTAGTCAAGTCACTGCAACTTTATAAGTTGAAAGGGGCAAGTAAATTAACCCACATTGTAGATGTTGGTCAAATGGTAGTCTTCAATGATGGTTAGGAGACCGATAGGGACGCCATGGAAGCATCTCCTAAAATTTAGGGAACTGCTATTTTTGACCGGAAAATGTGTTCGCGTCATTAGCTCTGGAATGACAAGGGGAACATTTTATTGCTTTGCTGCCAAGTCAACTGACGCACCAGTTGAGATATTTTTAGCAGGGAAAGCCCAAACTCGGAAACTGGGCGACGTGTCAGCCTGTGAGCGATTCTGCCACTCTCGGAGGCAAAAACGAGCTGCATATCAACAAAGGGGGCGCCATTTTCAGCCTCAGGTGGATTGTAGCAGGTATAGAAGCTATGGAATGCTTAGCTTGCCCTCTATGCACAGTATGGTGACGGGAGTGATGCCCCGCACGCTACATACTGCTCTCTTTCTCCCCTACGTACAGTATGTTATGCCCCACTAGTGGGCTTCTCATTTGACCTATGTACAGCTGTGGGGAAATATGCTTTCATGCCGAGGCAAGAGCCTCTTTGCATAGGAACCAGTGTAGCTAGCTGCTGCACCAAAGTAGGTCCACGAGAGGGTGATAACCTCTCGATTGCGCAGTAAATTCAGCACTGTTTGCTTGCTGTTTTTACTCTGTTTTGAGACTGTTTTGTGCCCGGGATGCTTCCAGAATCAAGGGGCACCAAGCCCAAGGTGCAGGGAACAGTGTAGGGACCGTCGTGTGCCCAAATCAGGTCAAAAACAGGACTGAACCAGAAATTACAGCGACCTGGAATTTACTGTTTTGTGCTCCCGACTGAGGGATAACGCCAGTGGGATAGAGTCCTGAGCTTGGAAACTGATTCGGATTAATTTCGGTACCGTTATGCTGCCCAAATTTTGCCGAATCTGGAGCGTACTAGCTGGATGCAGGTGTTATCTTCCAAGGACTCTCTCTTTTTGTAATTCCCTCTCTCTAAATTAAAGAAATACCGAAAGGGGCGCCAGTCTTTGGGGCCTACAGGGTGTCGGTCTCGTGTGCGCAGTGACATTCTAGTCGCTGGACGCAACTATGTTCTCTTCCCTTCTCAGTGCTCTTTGTAAAGTTAACAGGTAATTGAAATAGTACCGCCCTCTACGTTGTATAGGCTGGTTATATGGTTCCATCGACGGGATAGTCACTTTTTCTTCAAAAAGTGCAGCGTGGATTGTTGTGGGTGAAAGCAACACAGAGCTTGTCGATATGGCAGAGAAGAGAGACCAAGTACCTAAAGAGGGATCTTCCTCACATGGCACAGAGAAAATTCCTTCAACTCTTCAAGAAGAGGACAGGTTGTTTAGAACTCAACTGCGTTGTTGCATGGACATGTTTCAGCAGTTGGCTAACAACCCAAGGATGCAGGAATTCTTACAAGCTCCGACACAGGGTTTTCAGCCTCCTACACAAGGCATGACTGAGCCGTTGCAGAAAAAGGAGATTTCGAATGCGCAGAGGACTCATGATGCTCGAGGGAAAGCCCATGTGGTTGAGCAACTAGCGGTGTCCAATGATCCAAAGCAACTTGCTTTAGCTGGACAGGAACCGTTTGTGAATGGTCAAGGGAGCAATGAACAAGCTATGCGTCAGACCCTTCCATTACCTAATACTTATCCTAGTTATTTTGGAGGTGGTTCAGTGTTTCGAGCTATGGCTGGACCTTCCACAGGTTATATGCCAGGGAATGTGTTCGAGACAATGCAAACAGGCATGGGTAACCCTATGTACGCGAACATGGGTGTCCAACCAGGTTTTTAGGGTGCCTATGGCCAGTTTCGAGTGCCTGGAACACAATTTGGTATGGCTGGTTTTTCGCAGCCATACGTACAAAATGCAGATATGACAGGGAAAACAGTTGATGCGAGTGCTGGAATGAACACTCATGGAGCACCACTATTACAGGCACCTGTTTATGATAATGTGGCTACTTTGAGTCAGCCTAAGGATTACAAGGAAGGTGGGCAGGGAGTGAAGTTTGAAACTTTCAGAGGAACTGAGGACCAATTAAAGGCTTTGACCTTCATACAGCAGTTCCATGCAGCTTATGCTGGAGGCAACTTCACGGAATCTTCAAAGATACGCAAGGCTGCCACTTTCTTGAAAGGGGATGAGCTTCAATGGTGGACCGCATTGTTGAACCAAGGTCAAACCAAGGTCAAGCCCCAACAACGTGGGTCCAATTCAAACAACTTTTTGCGCCTGCATGGTTGACAAACACTTTTGAAGTGGATGTAATGACGGAATGGCACGAGTTGAATGCTAAACAGTGTGCGGATCTGGAAGAGTACAATAAACGGTTTTGGGCCGCACTGTTGCCAGTCACCTCTTACAGGTTTGTGCCTTGTCAGAACAAATTGAGAAGTACTGTTGCGGATTGCCCAAGAAAATCAGGGACTACTGCACAAAGACTACTGTCATGAATATGTTTCAATTGATAGAGAATGCAAGAGTGGCCAACAATCTGTCGAAGGGAGATTCCGATGGATTTAATAGCCACAAGAAAGGGGCCCAGGGCAAACAGTTTTCAGCCAAGGGCAATGTTGCAGCAAAGCCTTTTGAGTCTCCTGCAAAAAAGCCCTCCACTGAAGAAGCTGATACGTCCAAGAAGCAGTCTAAGTCTTCTTCGGGACGAGGACAAGGACAAAAAAGGCATTTTTCTGGCAAAACTTTTCAAGAAAGGAAAGCTCTTAGGGAGGCCAAGAAATGCTACATTTGTGAACAGGAAGGACACTTTGCAAATGAGTGCCCACAGAAGAAGTCACAGGATAAGGATGACAAGTCAGACCATAAAGGGAAGAAGCCAAAGCCGAGTGCAGGACTTGTTCCAGATTTGGTTGGAGATCAGCCAAACACAGATGCCACGGAGCTGTGCAGAGCTTGGGGCAAAGTTAGAGACCAGACAGTGCTGGTTTTCTTTGATCCAGGAGCCCGTGCAAATGTCATATCACCAGAATTGGCATCAAAGTTGGGCATTCGTGCAGAGGAGATGGGTATGACAAGAAAAGCAGGTTTGGCATGCCCAGGACATTCAGAGCCTGTTACTCCCATTCGGGGAAAGCTTCGTCTGCACATTCAGAGCTATGTGGATGCGGAAGAATTTCATATTATGCCGCTTGAGGGCTGTGATGTGTTATTGGGTATCGCATGGTGTTACAGGTTGCATGCTATGGTGGATATTTACTACAAAAAGATTACCCTTGTACATAGAGGAAAGACTCATGTCCTTGATGTAAAGCTTAAAGGCGAGTCTGTTCCAGTTGTTTCTGCTTCTGCTATTTCATCTATAATAAAGAATCATCTTTCTGCGTACTTAATCTTTGCAAAAGAAGTACCTCAAGTTGTATCTAACTTGTCTACCTTAGATAAAGACAGGTCAACTTTTTTGAGTGGTTTCAGTGATTGTTTTTCGGACTCTTTGCCAGGGGAGTTACCTCCTGAGAGACCTGAGGATCATACTATAGATCTTGTGCCAGGTTCTAGTCAACCGAATAGACCACCATACAGGGTTAGTGCAGCCCAACAGAAAGAGATTATGGGTCACGTCAACAAGTTTTTAGAGAAGGGGCTGATTCAACCAAGTTCATCCCCTTTTTGTTCGCCTGTACTCTTAGTGCAGAAGAAGGATGGTTCATGGCGCATGTGCATTGACTATCGCGCCTTGAATAAGAATACCATCAAGAACAGGTTCCCCATACCGAGGATAGATGACATTTTTGATCAGCTTGAGGGAGCGTCATTGTTTACAAGAATAGACCTAAAGAGCGGGTATCATCAGATACGCATTAGACCAGAAGATGTCCATAAGACTGTGTTCAGGACAACATTTGGTCTCTATGAGTTTCTTGTCATGCCATTTGGTCTCACAAATGCTCCTGCCACATTTAATAGAATGATGGACAGAATTTTTAGACCACATAGAAACTTCGTGGGTACCTTCTTTGATGACATGATTGTCTACTCAAAGTCTAAAGAGGAGCATAGGGATCACTTGACTGCAGTTTTCAATGAGCTACGCAAGAATAGGCTACTCATTAATGCGAAAAAAAGTGAGTTCTTTTTGCAAGAGATTCATTTCCTTGGGCACATTGTTTCAAAGGATGGGGTAAGCATGGATCACGCTAAAGTGGAAGCAATTAGGTCATGGCCAGACTTGAAGTCCGTACATGACATTCGAAGCTTTCTAGGCTTATGTTCCTATTACAGGAGGTTCATCCGAAATTTTGCTGAGATTGCTTCTCCACTACATGCACTGCAAGGAAAAGGAGTTACTTTCAAGTGGACAGCCAAGGAAATTTTAGCGTTCAAACACTTGAAAGAGAAGCTGACTTCAGATCCGGTAATTATTTTGCCAGATCTTTCTAAACCTTTTGTGGTTCAATGTGATGCGTGTGGCCATAGTCTTGGTGCAGTTCTAATGCAGAATGGCCGAGTAGTCGCATATGAGAGCAGAATTCTTTTGAAGACTGAAAGGAACTTGCAAGTCTATGAGAAATAATTGCTGGCAGTAATTCATGCTCTCACTAGTTGGAAACACTATTTGCTAGGGGCTGATTTTGTTGTCCAAACAGATCATCAAACCTTGCGATATTTTCTCACACAGACGAAGTTGTCTGAGAAGCACATGCGATGGGCAACCATCTTGTCAATGTTCCATTTTCAGATTGTGCATGTGCAAGGGAAAAAGAACGTGGTGGCTGATGTGTTGTCACGAAAGCCCCAAATTTCAGCAGTGTCAATTCCGTACCATTGTGAACTAGACGAAATGAAGACAAAATATGCTGAAGATTCAGATTTTGCAAGGATCTATGACCAGCTTGTTGATGGGCAACATCATGAGCACTATATGCTTAAGAATGACTTTCTCATGATGCATGGAAAGTTATGCGTAACTAAACAGTCACAGCCAAAGATTTTGATCGAAAGTCATGCTCCACCTTATGCTGGGCATCGTGGAATTGATGCGACAGTGAAAGGGGTTGAGGCATTCTTCTATTGGACAGCTTTGCGTCAAGATGTTGACACATTTGTAAGATCATGCTTAGTATGCCAAAAAGTCAAATTTGACAGACAAAAGCAACCAGGATTGTTGCAGCCATTGCCGATCCCTGATAGGCCATGGGAAAGTATAGCAATGGACTTTTATCTTTGATCTTCCAAGGACGCAAACAGGAAATGATGGGATTTGGACTATCATTTGTAAGTTCAGTAAGCAGGCCCATTTCATTCCTGTTAGGAAGAAGATAAAGCCAGAACACATGGTCAAGATATTCATGAGCAATATCTTTAAATATCATGGGATGCCTCAGTCAATTGTCAATGACAGGGATCCACGTATGACGAGTCTTTTCTGGAAGGCATTGTTTGAGAACATGGGCACTACGCTCAAGTTCTCTTCTTCGTTTTATCCGCAAACTGATGGACAGTCAGAAGAGGCAAATTCTATTGTCTTGGACCTGCTCAAATGTTATGTCTCAGAGCACAAGGCAACTTGGGAACACCATCTCCCATTGGTTGAATATGCTTACAATAACACTGTGCATACGTCAACAGGTAAGGCACCATTTGAGATAGTGGAAGGAGGAAAGAAAGTCCCGCCCATTTTGCAGACTAAGGACAAGATATTTGAGGCAGACAAGTATGTGCAAGATATGGATGAAACATACAGGAAGATAAAGATTGCTCTTGAGAAGACTCGGGCTAAGCAAAAGAAAGCTGCTGATCATCACCGTCGTGAACTTGTATTTTCACTTGGTGATTGGGTACTTTTGCGCTTTGAAAAGGCTAGGTTAAGGAAAAGGAAAGGCAAGGAACGCTTGTTTCCTAAGCTCAGTATGCGATATTATGGTCCTTTTCAGATTTCAGAAAAGATCAGCGATGTAGCTTACAGGTTAAAGCTACCAGAAGGCTGGAAAATACATAATGCTTTTCATCTCAGCCTTCTAAGGCCCTTTGTTGGTGATGTGCCAGAGAATATGCTTGATGAGGAACAACCCGAAGTGGAAGTGGACAAGCAAGACCTCCAAGCTATTGGACGCTCGCTGCTGCTGTATCCCCTGCGCTACGCCCCTCCCTTCCCTCCCCCCATCGATACCCGCTTGCCCTCTCTCTGCCCCCCCCCCCCGCCAGCCCTCGCTGCCCCCTTGCTGCCCTGCGTGTCCGCGCGCTGCCCCTCCCCAGCTGTGGCAGTTCGTGGCACTGCCGCTGCTGCCGCCCCGCCCGCCGCTGCCATCCGCTGCCGACCCCCCCTGTTGCGCCGCTCCCGCCATTGCCCCCGCCCGTTGCTGCTCGCGCTCTCGCAGTAGCCATCTCCACCCCCCCCCCCCCCCCCCCCCCCCCCCTCGGCCCGCCTACTTTTTTCTCCTCACTGTTACATCTTGCACATCGGTACTCTCAGCATTGACTCCGTTTTGGGACAGTGCTGGCGTGTCAAGTTGCAGATTCCGCCCGCCATCCTCTTCTTACGCCACAGCAGTAGACACAGATGGAGGCTCCAGCTTCGCCACAGAGGGACTCGCCTGAAGCCCCCTCGCCCGACCCCGCTGAGCCCACCATTCGACTTGCTCTTTCGCCGACAGAGCAAGCGAGCCTTGCCGCAGAGGTAGACCGCTTGCAGGCGACTTCGGTCATTTGCAAGGTTCTTGGCACCCGACCTAGCAGAGGAGAGCTGCGAGACCTTCTCCAGGCCCGCCTTCTCGCAAAGGTGGGCAAGATCCTAGATGTCCAGATTCTCGGACGGGGTAACTACCAGATCGAGTTTGAGACTTCCGAGATGGCCTCCAAGGTCATAGCTATGAGTCCACTGGCCATCCGAGCATCACGCGCCCACTTTCGACAGTGGCGACATGGTTTTGACCCGACTTCGGATGTGCTAGTAGAGGAGGCAGACATCCCCATCTCAGTCTGCTTTCCGGGTTTACGGAGGGAGTACCTTCCACTTCTCTCCAGGATTGGTTCCGCCATCGGGACAGTCCAGGAGACACCTCGTACGGCAGCATCAGTAGCTGCCAAGGCGGCTGGCATCCCTTCAGTTCGAGTTTTGGTCAAAGATACCCACACGCTCCCGAAGGTCATCCTTCTGCCTCGGGTGAGTGGGGGTTGGTTTAGACAGAGTGTGGAGTACTCGGGTCTCCCGAACCAGTGCTTCATTTGCAGAAAGAAGGGCCACCTTGCGAAGGCCTGTCCACGGAGGAGGCCACGACCTGCACCTCAGCCTCAGCCTCAGCCTCAGCCCCAGCCCCAGCCTGCCAAGGCTGGGCCGCAGCCACAGCCAGCAGCACAGCGCACAGATTCAGAGCCACCCTCCAAGCCTAGGGCTCCAGCGGAGGGAGGGTGGCAGCAGGCCCGTGGCCGTCGACGCCAGGGGCCACAGCGACAGCCTGGCACTCAAAGTGGCCCTCAGGTGCCTACTCAGTAGCAGTGGGTTCCCACGGGGAACCGCTTTGGTCCTCTTGAGCAGGAGTAGCCCCTACACCAGCAGCCACCTCAGCTTCACCCTCGCCAACCGCCCCCCCTTCAGAGTTCCCCTCCTCCTCATCCCCCCCCCCCGCCTTCTGCTCCCGTCCACTCCCCACCTCGCCCGTTTGCCTCTGTCGCCCCACCCTGCTTCTCTTCTCCTCCGCGCCCCCCCCCCCCCCCCCCCACCTCCTTCCCCCCCTCCTCCTGCTTCAGTACCACAGTCGACTCAGGAGACTGGTCCCTCGCTGGCGGCTAGGAGATCTCTTGGCAGCACTTTTGCCACGAGTCGCCTAGCGAGAGAGGGTCAGCCTTTCTTGCGGCCCCCTCTGCAGATTCAGACATCTTCCCTTGCAGCTATCCCTCGGGGTCTGACGAGCATTGACCTCCGATGCCGCTGGGATTTCTTCGATTACGGGTTCACTCGCTTTCTCGGTGATTCCGCAGCAGACCACGAGGCAGCCTGCTTCAGGGTCCATGCTTTGTTCCTCGCCGCTAGGGGGACAGAGGCCTTGGACTCAGCAGTTGGTTTCTCTTTCCCCCTCTATGGTAGGACCGAGAAAGAGTGGTCCCTCGACTCAGCGGTGGGATGGTTGCATACACAGGTTCTCGAGTTCTCTCACCACATGGGAGAACTTTGAGTTACAGATTTGCTGCAGACTTTGTGGCCACTCGCCAAGTTTGCGGTGACACCCCCAGATTCGCAGTGTTTGCCTTGCTATGTAGACATTCATGAGGACTCCTGGACAGAGGAGGTTGCTTTACGCACGGCTCGCTCTGCTTGGGCTTGGGCCAGGCACTCACTGCAGTCTCGCCTATCTCGAGGACGCTCGGATGCGGATTACTCCCCATCCAAGCCAGCCTCGAAGATAGCCCGTCTTGCTGCTACGGCAGCATCTGTTCTCTCTCGTTCCCCATGAGGATTGTCTCGTGGAACGTGCAGGGACTAGGTGGGCCCCAGTTTCAGCGACAGCGGGGCCGATTGCGTCAGGAGCTTCAGCGTTGCCTTGTGGGAGGAGAGATTGATCTCCTTATGCTTCAGGAGCACAATTTGTCTGAGAGCCGCATTCGACGATGTGGTCAGATTTTGCGTGGACGTTATGATACCTTTTGGTCAGCTGCTTTTGGACCTGGAGGCATCCAGGGAGGGGTATGTATGACTATTGCGGACTCATTGCAGCAGGCCATTGTGGGCAGAGAGATTATTGTGCCAGGCAGGGCTCAGTGGATCACTATGCAGGTTCAGGGTGGCCTTGTGGGCTTCCTGAACATCTATGCACCCAATGTGGCGAGTGCTCGTGCACAGTTTTGGTCACGGATTGTTGAGTCCTTACCACAGGTTGACCATTGGTGTGTAGGAGGGGACTTCAACATGTTGGAGGACCCTTCTGACAGGATCGGAGGCAGCCATGCTACTGTGCATGGAGTCGAGTTAGCAGCTTGAGAGAGGTTGTGTATGACTTTGAGGGTCTCGGATACATGGCAGCATTCTGGCTTTGTGAGGCCTCCAGAGAGTCTTGCCTTCTCTAGATCGGACCGCAGAGTGGGAGGAGTGAATCTATCGCGGATAGATCGCTTCTACACTAGTGACCACTTCAGTGACCTGGGGGGATCCGTGGGCATACTGGCAGGGACTTCCTTCTCGGACCATGCACCAGTGATCCTCATAGTGGCAGACAGGCAGAGGAGTGGGAGCACGATGCTTCGCATCCCAGAGCGGGTCTTGTTGGACTCAGCACTCAGAGAGAGGGTAGAGGCTCTCTGGACAGAGGGCATGGACAGCCAGGCTCTGCCTGCAGACAGAGTGGACTTAGGCCTAGCTCAGCTTAGCCACGTTTTTCTCCAGGAGTCTCTGGCTCGACGGGCTGCAACGAGAGAGGAGGAGCAGCGTCTCAGACGAGGCATTGCTTCACTACAGAGGATGCAGGAGCAGTATCCAGACAGTCCATGGTTGGAGGAGCAGTTACAGCAGGCTCGACAGGAGCTTGCTTGCACAAAGGAGACGCGTCATGAGTTTGCCTTTCACCGACAGGCATCTCAGTGGACTCAGGTGGGTGACAGAGTTACAGGTGCCTTTTTTGAGACAGTGGGACCTCGGCACTCACATGCCAAGGTCAATCAGTTGAGGAGACCCGATGGGTCAGTTGCTTGTGAGCCCGAGGATAAGCGTACAGTTGCTACTGACTTTTACCGTGAGTTACTGTCGGCTGAGCCCCAGTCAAAGCGACAGGATGCATGCAGGGAGCAGGTTTGGGCACAGATGCCTTGTCTTGTTACTGAGGAGATGCGCCAGAGGCTAGAGATGCCTCTTCAGCTTGAGGAGCTGCACACGGCTCTTAGGGCCCTCCCTCGTGGTAGCTGTCCCGGTGAGGATGGGTTGACTCCCAGCTTCTTCTTCGAGTACTGGGACCTGCTTGGCCCAGATCTTTGTAGTGCCTTTCAGTACATTCTGCACACAGGAGTGATGCCCGATAGCATGAGTGAGGGCCTGATTTACGTTATTCCAAAGGAGGGTGGCTCCTTGGATGAGATTTGACAGTGGCGCGCCGTCACCATCCTCAACTCAGCCTACAAAATTCTTGCCAAGGCTCTGAGTTTGAGGATTCAGCCACTTTTGGAGAGCCTTATACATGGGACTGAGACAGGTTTTGTCAAGGAACGTAGTATCCTTGACAACATCTTCACTTTTTGGGAGGCTTCTGCCCTTGCACGGCTCCGTGGAGAGGACCTTGTGATTCTTCTTCTCGATTTTGAGAAGGCATACGACAAAGTTGACTGGGGATTTCTAGAGGGCACGCTACGCAGGATGGGCTTCTCAGATGCTTGGATCAGAGGGGTGTCAGCTTTGTACAGACAGGCTCACAATCACGTGCTTTTGGCAGGAGGTAGAGGTGAGCGGTTCATGCTCACACGATCGATCAGACAGGGTTTTCCTCTTGCCCCTTTTCTCTTTCTGTTCTATGCGGAGGCCATGAGCAGATTTTTGGTGTCACAGCAGGTTGGTGTGCGAGGCTTAGCACTCCCTATACGGGGAGATGAGCTTCTGGACGTTGAGTTTGCCGATGACTCAGCCTTGTACTTAGAGGGCCAGGAGGCCAATCTACACAGATGGAGTCGAGTTAGCAGCTTGGGAGAGGTTGTGTATGACTTTGAGGGTCTCCGATACATGGCAGCATTCTGGCTTTGTGAGGCCTCCAGAGAGTCTTGCCTTCTCTAGATCGGACCGCAGAGTGGGAGGAGTGAATCTATCGCGGATAGATCGCTTCTACACTAGTGACCACTTCAGTGACCTGGGGGGATCAATGGGCATCCTGGCAGGGACTTCCTTCTCGGACCATGCACCAGTGATCCTCACAGTGGAAGACAAACAGAGGAGTGGGAGCACGATGCTTCGCATCCCAGAGCGGATCTTGTTGGACTCGGCACTCAAAGAGAGGGTAGAGGCTCTCTGGACAGAGGGCATGGACAGCCAAGCTCTGCCTGCAGACAGAGTGGCCTTAGGCCTAGCTCAGCTTAGCCACTTTTTTCTGCAGGAGTCTCTGGCTCGACGGGCTGCAGCGAGAGAGGAGGAGCAGCGTCTCAGACGAGGCATTGCTTCACTACAGAGGATGCAGGAGCAGCATCCAGACAGTCCATGGTGGAGGAACTGTTACAGCAGACTCGACAGGAGCTTGCTTGCACAGAGGAGACGCGTCATGAGTTTGCCTTTCACCGACAGGCATATCAGTGGACTCAGGTGGGTGACAGAGTTACAGGTGCCTTTTTTGAGACAGTGGGACCTCGGCACTCACATGCCAAGGTCAATCAGTTGAGGAGACCCGATGGGTCAATTGCTTGTGAGCCCGAGGATATGCGTACAATTGCTACTGACTTTTACCGTGAGTTACTGTCGGCTGAGCCCCCGTCAGAGCGACAGGATGCATGCAGGGAGCAGGTTTGGGCACAGATGCCTTGTCTTGTTACTGAGGAGATGCGCCAGAGGCTAGAGATGCCTCTTCAGCTTGAGGAGCTGCATACGGCTCTTAGGGCCCTCCCTCGTGGTAGCTGTCCCGGTGAGGATGGGTTGACTCCCAGCTTCTTCTTGGAGTATTGGGACCTGCTTGGCCCAGATCTTTGTAGTGCCTTTCAGTACATTCTGCACACAGGAGTGATGCCCGATAGCATGAGTGAGGGCCTGATTTACGTTATTCCAAAGGAGGGTGGCTCCTTGGATGAGATTCGACAGTGGCGCCCCATCACCATCCTCAACTCAGCCTACAAAATTCTTGCCAAGGCTCTGAGTTTGAGGATTCAGCCACTTTTGGAGAGCCTTATACATGGGACTCAGACAGGTTTTGTCAAGGAACGCAGTATCCTTGACAACATCTTCACTTTTTGGGAGGCTTCTGCCCTTGCACGGCTCCATGGGGAGGACCTTGTGATTCTTCTTCTCGATTTTGAGAAGGCATACGACAGAGTTGACTGGGACTTTCTAGAGGGCACGCTACGCAGGATGGGCTTCTCGGATGCTTGGATCAGAGGGGTGTCAGCTTTGTACAGATAGTCTCACAGTCAGGTGCTTTTATCAAGGAACGCAGTATCCTTGACAACATGGGACTCAGACAGGTTTTGTCAAGGAACGCAGTATCCTTGACAACATCTTCACCTTTTGGGAGGCTTCTGCCCTTGCACGGCTCCATGGGGAGGACCTTGTGATTCTTCTTCTCGATTTTGAGAAGGCATACGACAGAGTTGACTGGGACTTTCTAGAGGGCACGCTACGCAGGATGGGCTTCTCGGATGCTTGGATCAGAGGGGTGTCAGCTTTGTACAGATAGTCTCACAGTCAGGTGCTTTTGGCAGGAGGTGGAGGTGAGCGCTTCATGTTCACACGATCGGTCAGACAGGGTTGTCCTCTTGCCCCTTTTCTCTTTCTGTTCTATGCAGAGACGATGAGCAGATTTTTGGTGTCACAGTAGGTTGGTCTGCGAGGCTTAGCACTCCCTATACGGGGAGATGAGCTTCTGGACGCTGAGTTTGCCGACGACTCCGCCTTGTACTTAGAGGGCCAGGAGGCCAATCTACACAGATGTGAGCAGGCTTTGGAGACCTTCTGCTGTGCATCGGGCGCATTGATCAACTGGAGAAAGACAGTGGCTTTCTCGGTTGGCAGTGCTCCTGTGCCAGATTGGATGCCAGGAGAGGGTTTCAAGTGGATTCCTCCAGGGACTGCAGTTCGGTACTTGGGTTGTCACGTTGGTTTGGACTTGTCCCCTGAGCAGCAGATTGCTCCTCTTCTCCTGTCCATCAGGAGAAAGCTGCTACATTGGAGCTCAGCACAACTTTCGCTGGCTGGTAGAGTAGTAGTTGCCAACAACACCTAGTACATCACTTCTTGCTGGATCTTCTCGAGTTCTTGTATCACCCAGGTAGAGAGGCTGATCAGGAACTTCCTTTGGTCAGGTCGCGATACTCAGATGGCCCGAGCCAAGGTGGCTTGGTCGGTCATCACACTTCCTTGTTCTCAGGGAGGGCTTGGGATCATTGATCCTGCACAGCAGAGCAGAGCCCTTCTTGGGAAGTTTGTCGTCAGAGGACTTCTTCTAGGCGAGGAGCCCTGGAAGGAATTCTTGTTGCAGAGGCTTCGTGCCAGGCTGCCTCAGTCAGGAGGCCCTTGGCAACCTTCGACCAGGTGGATCTTTACAGAGTTGCGCCGAGTTGGTTTGAGCAGGAGACTGGAGGACAGATTTGCTGTGAGTTTGCTTCGATCTTGGGAGCTCTTACGGCATGGCCTAGAGCAGAGACAGCCGACGTGCACGGAGGAGCGCCTACGGCAACCCCTCGTCTAGAACCCCATGGTTAGCACTCAGAGAGGCCACTTGGTTGGGAGTCGGCCTCATGTTTCTTGGGGTCCCATGGCGGTAGGTCCAGCGCGTTCTCTAGGTGACTAGCTAGAGTTC
The DNA here is from genome assembly GCF_014529385.1 of Adiantum capillus-veneris. Classification (NCBI taxonomy): domain Eukaryota; kingdom Viridiplantae; phylum Streptophyta; class Polypodiopsida; order Polypodiales; family Pteridaceae; genus Adiantum; species Adiantum capillus-veneris. Next base: position 27,634,700 of record NC_140937.1, on the reverse strand, counting down.
ACAGGTTTGTCAGAGGAGGTACAGGCTGTCCAGCTACAGGGCATGAGAGGGGTGCAGAGCATGTGTCAGGACATCTCAGAGTCAGTTCCAGCTGAGTGGCTCACGCCTCTCGAGCCAGTAGGACCCCGGTGGATGGGAGCCTTCACACGACTGGAGGTTCTCATTTCAGTCAGGGCTTGCTCAGAGATTGTCCCAACCCTGTTCTTTGAGCTTCAGGGTGGGGGACGATTACAGTGAGTTGCAGTAGAGGCCCCGCAAGTAGCAGAGTGCTGTTTCCAAAGGATCCGAGTTGTGGGCATCTGTGGGAGGACTTGCGTCATAGACCCTGACCCAGCAGCGCTTGAGACTGGACACTGGAGGCTATGGGCTTGGGAGTGTTGTCCACTGGCACGAGTACAGTGGGATCCTAGTGAGTGGCTATGGAGAGACCCCTTCTCTTTTGCAGACCGCCCAGGAGTCCCCTTCTTTCAGTACACTGTTCGGCTTGGACGTCATATACTTGCAGCACAGAGAGAGGCCCGCCCCGCTGCAGCACGTCATTGGCAGGAGGAGGGCCTCACAGTCGAGTTCTTGGCAGCTTTTTCGCAGAGGCTGTGGGACTCCAGACAGCCGAGGCACGTCACTTTGTTCCAGTGGCTGGTTGCACACAGAGCCACAGCAATAGGGAGCTGGCTTGTGCATAGTGGTCTCTCGGCCACATGTGCAGCCTGTGACCAGTTGGTGGAGAGTCAGCGTCACTGTCTGTGGGACTGTCCCTGGGCCCAGCAGGTGTGGCTACGTGTTCTTCGGCTGATGCCTGCCCTCTCTACGGCTCGACAGTACTCTTGGGGGGCAGCGGCTTGGTCCACCCTCACGGGCCCAGCACTTCAGTTTGAGCTATCTTCCACCAACAGGATGATAGTGATACGAGGGGGCGACCTACACTCCAGCCTGCTACAGAGCTTACTCCACAGGAGTGGTGCAGTGAGAGAGGAGTGTTGGGAGCTCATCAGTGGCCTAGCTCTTTGGTTCATCTGGCGGGCCCGCTGTTTCCGCATCTTTGAGGCTCGTCCTGTGCCACCAGCAGAGACTGTTCGTGACTTTTGGCTAGAGCTGATCCATACTCTCAGAGGACAGCTTGAGGGACTACAGGGCAGCTCCGACCGCATGCCGGAGCGCCGCGAGGCTTTTCTTCGACTCTGGCACCCTGGGCCTTTCTACACCATAGTCCAGGGGGTGCTCAGATGGCACTACTGTCCACCTGTGTGGCTCTTCCCTCCTCCCATCTCTTGATTTAGCCTCATTGTATATATGCTGTTTTTTTCATTGGGAGAGTCTCCCCATCATGCTTGTTGTAGCCCTCTCTCGCAGAGGTGGATGTAGCCCTATCGGCAGTTTTCATTAACTAATAGAAGGATCTATTTCTCAGGAAAAAAAACCCGAAGTGGAAGAATTGGATGAAATCATTTGTTCCTGAACAGATATTGGCACATAAAGAAAGAAAGGTTAGAGGAAAAGTTGCAAGACACTATTTGGTGAAGTTCAAAAACTATCCATCGTTAGATGCCAAATGGATGGAAGACTCTGAATTGGTTGATTCACCTCAGCTATTGCAATTGTATCTTGAAGCCTTTCAGATCGAACCCACAGTGACTTGATGCAGCCTTTTTGGAGCAAGGCAAGAGCATGGTTTATGATGCTCAAGAGAGTAGTTAAGCAATTGTATTTACTCTTTCCATAAAGAATTTAGCTAGAGAAGTTTGTGCTCAAGAGTACACTAGAAGACTTCTATGCTTGATATATGTGTCGTAGCCAGGTTGGTGGGATTGTTTAATCGTACAACGCTACATTTCCGGAAGCATGTATATCTGGGATTCCCATCATAGAATATATGTGATATCAGGAGATATCCGCATGTATTATTGGCATGCAAGCCAGGTCGCTTGCAGTATTTCAAGGGTGGGGTGTGTCACCACGAGGTGTATTTTTCCTGTTGCCTTCCGTAAATAAGTATTAGATATATTTATTTTATTTTTGTTTGTCCCGGAACCCTTGAAAAGGTGCAAGTGGACATTGCATGGCCAGTGTGAAACGGCTGCAGCCAAATGGGTTTCTCACATTGGGGATCTAGGTCGGTCAGACAAGGACTGCCCGGGCCAGTTAGCACTGAATTCTGATGAGTATGGAAGCTCGTGTGCGCCAAACTGGAATTTGGGCCACTAGTCAAGTCACTGCAACTTTATAAGTTGAAAGGGGCAAGTAAATTAACCCACATTGTAGATGTTGGTCAAATGGTAGTCTTCAATGATGGTCAGGAGACCGATAGGGACGCCATGGAAGCATCTCCTAAAATTTAGGGAACTGCTATTTTTGACCGGAAAATGTGTTCGCGTCATTAGCTCTGGAATGACAAGGGGAACATTTTATTGCTCTGTTGCCAAGTCAACTGACGCACTAGTTGAGATATTTTTAGCAGGGAAAGCCCAAACTCGGAAACTGGGCGACGTGTCAGCCTGTGAGCGATTCTGCCACTCTGGGAGGCAAAAACGAGCTGCATATCAACAAAGGGGGCGCCATTTTCAGCCTCAGGTGGATTGTAGCAGGTACAGAAGCTATGGAATGCTTACCTTGCCCTCTATGCACAGTATGGTGAAGCGAGTGATGCCCCGCACGCTACATACTGCTCTCTTTCTCCCCTACGTACAGTATGTTATGCCCCACTAGTGGGCTTCTCATGTACAACTGTGGGGAAATATGCTTTCATGCCGAGGCAAGAGCCTCTTTGCACAAGAACCAGTGTAGCTAGCTGCTGCACCAAAGCAGGTCCACGAGAGGGTGATAACCTCTCGATTGCGCAATAAATTCAGCATTGTTTGCTTGCTGTTTTTACTCTGTTTTGAGACTGTTTTGTGCCCGGGATGCTTCCAGAATCAAGGGGCACCAAGCCCAAGGTGCAGGGAACAGTGTAGGGACCGTCGTGTGCCCAAATCAGGTCAAAAACAGGACTGAACCAGAAATTACAGCGACCTGGAATTTACTCTTTTGTGCTCCCGACTGAGGGATAACGCCAGTGGGATAGAGTCCTGAGCTTGGAAACTGATTCGGATTAATTTCAGTACCGTTATGCTGCCCAAATTTTGCCGAATCTGGAGCGTACTAGCTGGATGCAGGTGTTATCTTCCAAGGACTCTCTCTTTTTGTAATTCCCTCTCTCTAAATTAAAGAAATACCGAAAGGGGCGCTAGTCTTTGGAGCCTACAGGGTGTCGGTCTCGTGTGCGCAACGACATTCTAGTCGCTGGACGCAACTGTGTTCTCTTCCCTTCTCAGTGCTCTTTGTAAAGTTAACAGGTAATTGAAATAGTACCGCCCTCTTCGTTGTATAGGCCGGTTATAGTTAGAACCTGCAGAAGAAGTCCCGAACCTCACAGATCTCACCTTCCTGAAGCAGATCTCGCCGCACGGTCAGATCCCGCGAAGTTTGCAGTTTCAGCCTGAAAAACGCAGATTTCAGCATCTGCGTTTTCACCACGAGTCAGAATTCAGTAGATTAAAGATTTGCAGATTTCAGCCTTACAAAACCGCAACAACCCAGCGTTTAGAGGAGCAGCATGTCTAGCGTTTTTATGACAGCCTGACTAGCGTTTTGAACCAGTGCAGGACACCATTTTGGCTAGCAGATTCAGCGTCAGAAGGACAGCATTGGCAGCGTTTTACAGGGCAGCAGAACAGCGTTTTGCACATGCAAATTCAGCGTCTCCAACAGCAAGACCTCAACGTTTTCTCAAGTAGCATGAACACTAGCAGATCAGCCCGTCATCATCAACAATAGCAGCTTCGCAAGCAATTCTCAAGCATTCAGTTTTCAGCCCTAGTCTCATCATCGTCGGCACCACCGTCGGCCTCGACATAGTCCATTTAGCTTTGCATCAGCATCTTGTACCAAATTGTGCAATCAATAGTATACCACTCTCGCCATAGAGAGTGGGGCCTTCGGAGGAGGGTTTTACAACATCCCTGGTGTCATATTCTCTTCTCTCTCTATCTATCAATCTCAGCACCTTCACGCACATTGTCTATTCACTTCGTTTGTGATCACTTGCACTCTCTCATTAATGAAGGAAGGCTCTCCGTTCCCTAAGTAAAAGGAACCTTGAGCACAGTTCGAAGCACTCATCTTGAGCAAAGTTCAACATTCACTTCCACTGCACCTTACAATTGTTAATTGAATAAAAAATACCGAAAGTGTCACGTGACACATCTAACCCTATGTGTCTGTGGACAAGCTACACCACGACAAGGGTTCAGTCAGTCCAGTCAGTCTAGATTTAGAAATGGTCTGGCACTTTTTGTGAGTCCGTTCGCAGACCGTGCATGTCCAAACACTTAGTGTAGATGCATATCCTCTGGTTGCACACAGCATGATCCTAAGCATTCCCATTAGAATCCTTCAGGGGAATTTTGCAGTGCATTTAGCCTATTTTTGACATTTTTCACTTATTAATTTAAGTGACTTTTGTTGGAAAGTAGGTAGGGCAAATTGAGTAAGTTTGTATATAAGCAAACCTAGACTAGCACTAAATGGCAGAAGAGGCAACAGGAGCACCTTGCTTAACAGGCAACTTCTCAACAAGACCCACCCCCGCGACAACTCTGGCGTTTCTCTCAACAGAAGGCCTAGCGTTTTGCACTAGACCGGCCAACGTTTTTGCACTTGCAGATTCCCGGTGACAGTAGACAGCAGATCAGTCCTAGCGTTAGCAGATTTCCACGGCAACACAACAGATTTCCTAGCGTTAGCAGATTTCCCCGCAAGGTCAGCTTTCAGCCCTAGCGGTTTTGGTTTGCAGATCGACCTCAGCGTTTTTGCAGATCTTCGCGAAAGATTCAGCCCTAGAACCAGCGTTTTCAGCTTTCAGTAGTCAGACATCGCAGAAGAAGTCCCAAACCTCGCAGATCTCACCTTCCCGCAGCAGATCCTTGCCGCACGGTCAGATCCAGCCAAGTTCACAGTTTCAGCCCGGAAAACGCAGATTTCAGCATCTGCATTTTCAGCGCATCGTCACCATCGGCATCGTCGCCATCATAGAGTCAGAATTCAGCAGATAAAGATTTGCAGATTTCAGCCCTTAGCATTTTCAAATTTCAGCCCGTCTCGTCGTCGTCCTCATTGTCGTCGACATCGTCGGCGAGTCCAAGCATTGTAGAGATTTGTGCAATCAATAGTAGACCACTCTTGCTGACGAGAGTGGGGCCTTCGGAGGAGGGTTTTACAACGTCTCTGGTGTCGTATTCTCTTCTCTCTCTATCTCTCAGTCTCAGCACTTCCATTCACAATGTCCATTCACTTTGTTTGTTGTCCATTGCACTCTCTCATTAAGGAACGGAAGGCTCTCCCTTTCGTAAGTAAAAGGATTCCTTGAGCACAGTTCGGAGCACTCATCTTCAACAAAGTTCAAACATTCATTCCGCTGCACCTAACATTGGTATCAGAGCTTTGGCAGTGTTCTGTATCACTCAAGGAAAGAACCATAAGAATCACAAGAATTTTTTTGCTTGTTGCGGTCGAGCGAACCCAAGTTCGCTTGGGCGTGTTGATTCCTAATCGTGTTTTTGAAGAGTGACAAGAATCCCAGGAAAGAAGGGCTTGTCCAGCCTCCCCTTGTGCCTCTTTTCACTCATTGAGAGCGGACCGTGCACTTAGCGGCCGGCCAATCGACGTGAGGTGGGAAAAGCAACCTTGGTGTGAGCGCAAGGCCGCCAAGGGGTGCGCGCGTGGAAAAGAGCAGAACTCGGGTGAAGAGAAGATCCTTCTCAAACACAGATTGCAAGCGAAAGAAGCCTCAAGACCCTCAAGAACCCAAGAACCCAAGACCCACAAGAACCCAAGTTCCTCGTGAACTTAAGAACCCAAGACCACAAGAACCCAAGACTTCAGTGGATGGTCATCACTCGAAGCGGAATGGATACTTCGCTTGGAGGTGATGAGCATGAGAGAGGCGAAGAAGAATTTTCCCCACCAAGAGGTTTTTCCGACCCTCCCCCTTCCCCATCTATGCCAAGGATTGCACTAACTCCTATGGAGGAGTTAAAGCAGATGTTTCTGGAAAGGAAGTTAGAACGCAAAGCAAGATGCAGAAAGAATGGCAGAAATGGAATGCAGACACGCAGAAAGAGAAGCAGAAAGAAAGACAGCCAAAGCAAGACAAGAACAGAGCGACCGACACAGGAAAGAGTTGTTGCGACTCTTTTTCAAGTTCAGGCACAAATGCAAGAGATTCGGGAAAACGAGACTCTCTCGGTCTCTTCTTCTCCCAAGCATGACACACAAGATTTGCATGATTATGTGAAGCATGATGAATTGAATAATAATGACAAGCATGATGATTTGCATAATCAAGATGTGATTTCTCACAAGCATGAGGATTTTCATGAAGATGATGTGATTGTTTACAAGGATGATGTGTTAGTGGATGTTTTTTCTAGCAAAGCTAACCTCGTTACAGATTCGATCAATCACGAAGGATCGATCTTGGCTCTTGAGCCTAGGTCCAAAGAACCCTCACAAGAAGTAATACGTGTTCGCATGATTGCTACGGACGCATTGTTCGAGTGTTTCATTTGTGATCGTTTCCTGTATTTTAGTCAGTGTCTTTATGTGATCCCTTTTCCTAGGCATGACATATTGTACGTTGAGCACGTTTCACTCATGAATGAGCACGAATGTATGCGGACTGTTCATGAAAAGTTGAAAAGTATGTATGTAAGGAGTCACATTCTAGTCTCTTCCTTGGCATGACAAAGTTGTAGAAAGAGCACATGAAAGTATGAGCACCAAGCATGGGCATTTCCGTTGTGAATTGCCACAGTTGATTGCTCTAGATCATAAGAGAAAGATTTGATCTCATTGTTTGCGTATGTGTGATGAACGGTTTGGCACTCCGTCTCTTTGTTCATCTACATTGCATGCACAGTCTATTAGGACGACAAGATTTTTTTCACTCACTTTACATGGAATAGGTATGTTCATGGTTTTGTATTGGAAATGGTTTCAAGAATTTTCAGCCATGGAGATTCTTGAAGAAGAAAGAAGCATGACTCTAGACGCAGTTGACACATCGAAGGAGCCACAAAAGACATTCTGTCGCTTTCGGCGCGGCCCAAAGAAGGAAGCGTTGCAGACCTTTATGAAGTTCAAGTACCGTACGACCCACACATCAGAGTGGGCCGGCGAAGATTCCCTTCCAGGATTCCGGATGCTATTGGTGATCTCCCTCGCCGCCATACAGTTCGGTACCAGTACCTCACTTTGAAAAGGAGGGGATGTCACGTGACACATCTAACCCTATGTGTCCGTGGACAAGCTACAGCACGACAAGGGTTCAATCAGTCCAGTCAGTCTAGATTTAGAAGTGATCTGGCACTTTTGTGAGTCTGTTCGCAGACCGTGCATGTCCAGACACTTAGTGTAGATGCATATCCTCTGGTTGCACACAGCATGATCATAAGCATTCTCATCAGAATCCATCAGAATCCTTCAAGGGAATTTTCCAGTGCATTTAGCCTATTTTTGACATTTTTCACTTATTAATTTAAGTGACTTTTGTTGGAAAGTAGGTAGAACAAATTGAGTAAGTTTGTATATAAGCAAACCTAGACTAGCACTAAATGGCAGAAGAGGCAGCAGGAGCACCTTGCTCAACAGGCAACTTCTCAGCAAGACCAACCCCCGCAACAACTCTGGCGTTTTCTCTCAACAGAAGGCCTAGCGTTTTGCATCAGATCAGTTGTTTTTGCACTTGCAGATTCCCGGCGACAGTAGACAACAGATCAGCCCTAGCGTTAGCAGATTTCCCCGCAAGGTCAGTTTCAGCCCTGGCGTTTTTGGTTTGCAAATCAACCTCAACGTTTTTGCAGATCTTCGCGACAGATTCAGCCCTAGAACCAGCGTTTTCAGTTTACAGCAGTTAGACATCGCAGAAGAAGTCCCGAACCTCGCAGATCTCACCTTCCCGCAGCAGATCCTTGCCGCATGGTCAGATCCAGCGAAGTTCGCAGTTTCAGCCCAGAAAACACAGATTTCAGCATCTGCGTTTTCAGCGCGTCGTCGTCGCATCGTCGCCATTGACATCGTCACCGACATAGAGTCAAAATTCAGCAGATAAAGATTTGCAGATTTCAGCCCTTAGCATTTTCAAATTTCAGACTGTCTCGTCGTCGTCGACATCGTCGGCAAGTCCAAGCATTGTAGAGATTTGTGCAATCAATAGTAGACCACTCTCTTTTCTTCACAGTGCTCTGTGTAAAGTTAACAGGTAATTGAAACAGTACCGCCATCTACGTTGTACAGGCCGATTATATGGTTCCATCGATAGGATAGGTACTTTTTCTTCAAAAAGTGCAGCGTGGATTGTCGTGGGTGAAAGCAACACAGAGCTTGTCGAAGTGGATGTGCTGACAGAATGGCACGAGTTGAATGCTAAACAGTGTGCGAATCTAAAAGAGTACAATAAACAGTTTTGGGCCGCACTGTTGCCAGTCACCTCTTACAGATTTGTGCCATTGTCAGAACACATTGAGAAGTACTGTTGCGGATTGCCCAAGAAAATCAGGGACTACTGCACAAAGACTACTGTCATGAATATGTTCCAATTGATTGAGAATGCAAATGCAGATTTCAGCAGTAGCAAAAACGCAAATTCAGCAGCATAAAAACGCAGCAGATCAACGTTTTTAACAAGCCCAGATCAGCCCTAGTCGGATGCAGAAGAACCCCCATTTTCAGCCCTCGAAAATGCAGCCAAAACAGTCATTTTCAGCCACCAAAATAGCCCCAAGATTTGCAGATTTTCAGCAGTTAGAAGACCACAGATTTCAGCCTAAGTCGTCGTCATCATTACTACCGTCGTCATCTGCATAGTCCAAGTTGCATCAGTCCATTGCATACGCATTGTACCACTTCGTGCAATCAAAAAGTAGACCACTCTCGCCGACGAGAGTGGGGCCTTCGGAGGAGGGTTTTACAACGTCTCTAGTGTCGTATCTCTCTTCTCTCTCTATCTCTCAGTCTCATACACTTGCACGCACATTGTCCATTCACTTTGTTCGTGATCATAGCACTTTCCACTAAGAACGGAAGGTTCTCCCTTCCATAAGAACTAAAAGGAACCTTGAGCACAGTTCAGAGCACTCATCTTGAGCAAAGCGCAACAATCATTCCGCTGCACCTTACAGAAGGCCCCACTCTCTATGGCGAGAGTGGTCTACTATTGATTGCACAAATCTCTACAATGCTTGGGCTTGCCGACGATGTCGACGACGATGAGCACGATGACGAGACGGGCTGAAATCTGAAAACTCTAAGGGCTGAAATCTGCAAATCTTTATCTGCTGAATTCTGACTCTATGTCGGTGACGATGTCAATGGCGACGATGCGACGACGACGCGCTGAAAACGCAGATGCTGAAATCTGCGTTTTCCGGGCTGGACCTGCGAACTTCGCCGGATCTGACCATGCGGCGAGGATCTGCTGCGGGAAGGTGAGATCTGCGAGGTTCGGGAATTCTTCTACGATGTCTGACTGCTGAAAACTGAAAACGCTGGTTCTAGGGCTGAATTTGTCGCGAAGATCGGCAAAAACGCTGAGGTTGATTTGCAAACCAAAAACGCTAGAGCTGTTTCATGTCCTGCTGCAAAAACGCTAGGGAATCTGTAGAGTCTAAGGTCACCAAGCTGATGCAGAAGCAAAACGCTAGGCTGATCTGAGTCCTTGTCCAAAAACGCTAGCCAGTCCGCTGTGGAGCAAAAACGCTAGGCTATTCGAGGGTGTCCTGCTGAGAAGTTGCTTGTTGAGCAAGGTGCTCCTGCTACCTCTTCTGCCAGAAAGTGCTAGCGCTAGGTTTGCTTATATACAAACTTAGCAAATTGCCCTACCTACTTTTCAACAAAAGTCACTTAATAAATAAGTGAAAAATGTCAAAAATAAGGAAAATGGGTTTAATGCACTGGAAAATTCCCCTGATGGATTCTGATGGGAATGCTTATGATCATGCTCTGTGCAACCAGAGGATATGCATCTAATCTAAGTGACTGGTCATGCACGGTCTGCGAACAGACTCACAAAAGTGCCAGATCACTTCCTATTCTAGACTTACTAGACGGAACTGAACCCTGGTCATGCTGTAGCTTGTCCACGGACACATAGGGTTGGATGTGTCACGTGACAATTATGGTCCTTTTCAAATTTCAGAAAAGATCAGCGATGTAGTGTAGCCTGCTACAGTGTCACTTTCACTTTCATATGACAGTAGTTTACAGTTGGGCTTTGGTCAGTTGATCTTTAGTCTGGTCGGTTCACACTTGGGCAGAGACACGTGGCAGGGTGGTCTAGTGGACATCGTGGCCAGGTCACCACCGCCACCCAGTGGAGATAGACTTAGATGATGTTCTTTATGAGCCGTTGGTGGCTCTTGATGATTGTGCATATGAGTAGTCGTTTTGGGCCAATGGCATTATCTTTGTACGTAGTAGTCGTCTAGAGTGGGTCTTACACAGAGCAAGTCTGCACCATCCCGGCACATCTGAGCCTCGACACCCCATTGTACCTGAGAGTCTTGGGCTGGAGCTAAGTGTGCTGCCAAGCCAGAGTCTGTATCAGTCTTTGAGATAGTCGAGTCATATGTTCTGGTCTGCTGTTGTGTCTTTGAGAGCATGTTGACGTCTATTGTTTCCTTTCTGTTCATCTGTTTGAGGGAGATTCAGTCTGTTTGAGTGAGATTGTCACGCACATTGCACTGAGGACCACCCACTGTAGAGAGCAAGACACGTTATCCATGCTACAGGTGCTCTCATTTTGGCGATCACGCTGGGACCTCAAAGGAAGTCTCACTCTTGTGGGGATAGAATCGTGAAGCTAATCGGTTGTTACCTGGCTCTGCACACTTGCTCACACTGTGTAGATCGTCTGCAAGTCTGGTCTGTTCCTCTCTCGCCCTGGTCCAAGTCCTTGTCCTCATCCTAGTCCTCGCCCCTGGTCCTTGGTCTTGGATCCTGGTCTAGTCCTCGCCCTCGCCCTCGCCCTCGCCCTGGTCCAGCCCTCCTCGTCCTTCCAGCTAGGTGGTCTAGTACTGGTCCCGAGCCAGGTGACCTAGTCATATCCTCACCTGTTCTAGCACTCTTCACTGTTCACTGCATGACACATACAAGGCAATCAGTTGAGCGTCAAAGCGCACTACTAAGCCCTCTGAAGCACTATAACAGAAGACGCACGGTGGTATCTAGTAGAAGTCCATTAACCTCATCAACCTTACCTCCACATACTCCATCCCCCATTCCTTCATCTCCCATTCCTTCATTTCCCATTCCTTCATCAGGTTCCACATCTTCCAAATCACCTTCTCCAGTAAAGCTCTCCCCTATTCTGCTATAACAAGGGGCCATGGAGGCGTTGGCTAGCGTGTTGGCTAAGGTAAACACCAAGTTCCCCACCTTCAAAGGACTCTCCTCGGAAGATGCGGACGACCATGCACGGAGGTTCGTATCTCTCTGTAGAGGACGTGGTCTTAACAGGGAAGATGCTTATTTGGTACTTTTTCCTTCCACCTTGGACGGCTTAGCAGACAAATGGTACAGCCAGTTTGCAGAGAATCATTTTGCAACTTGGGCAGACTTAAGACAACAGTTCTGTGCAACTTTCAGGCCGGGCGACTACCAAGAGAAAGTGTTGGATGAGTTGGCCAACATGGTGCTCCAGCCATAGGAGACTTTTGCGGAGCTTATGACCAAAACCAAGTCTATGGTTGCCAAGCTTCCCCAGCAACCCGGTGAATTCATGGTTAAGAAGTGGGTGGAGAAGACGCTTCCAAAAACCTCTCAGCAAAAACTCCGGGAGAGCCTTCGACTTGACGCCACTCTGGAGGAATTCATCGCAGCTGCTACTAGAATAGAGGGGGCTAGGAAGCTGTTCAACAACTCTCCTCACATAGATACTCCCTCTGTGTTCTCCGAAGGAAGTCCTGCTGATCCTTTGACTTCCTTGCGCAGGGAACTCGAAGCCCTCAAACTAGAACGAGCCCTCCAAGAAGAGAAATCAATCTCTCTAAGACAAGAGAAACCATCGCACCTAGAGGCTTTCGATCAAATCAAAAGAGAACTAGAAGAGCTTCGGTCTCAGCAGGAGACCAAAGCTATGGTATGGTGCAGCTCTTGTCGCTCTCCTGGACATCCTCCACAAGACTGTCCCCTTCGGGCTTATTGCCACTTCTGCGAAAAATCTGGGCACGAAGATAAGGATTGTTACTATATCAAAGGATTGCGGCAAATACAACAAAATCTAGGTCCTCTCCAACAAGGGCTAGCACCTGCATCCAACATGGTCTCACCCTACGGCCATCAAAACCCGTTGCCTTCTCTGCTGACAACACCCCCTATGCAGCAAGGTATGCCCAACAACTTTGCACCCCACAGTTTTTATCATGCCAGTACTCCCTCAGTTCCCCAAAGTTTCTACACCTCAGCCTCCAGCACCATGCAACAACAAGAGCAACGACCACCTCATCCCCCGTTTCGTCCGTCAAATCGGCCAATCCTATGCTACAGATGCGGTGAATATGGGCATTACCAAAGTAAGTGTCCTTTACCTGAAGGGTCTCCTCCTTGCAGACATTGTCCGGAGTCTTGTCCGAAGTCTAAGGACCACTACAGTAAAGATTGTCCCAAACAAAGGACATCCTCATCTTCAGGCCCAAATCAAAATCAACAAGAGTTTACATTCCCGAAAATCAATCTAATCACAATGAACACCACCCCTCAGCCAGCACCTGCTACACATACAGTTCAGCCACAACAAGCAGCAGAGCCTACTGGGTGCTCACTCGAGCACAAAGAGCAGCCCTGGGTTTAAGTTTGCCAACTGGACCATCAGGTCCAACACTTCAGCAACCTGTTCAAAATGTCGCACCCGTAAATGGTGCAAAGAATAGGCCAATCTCTATGCTTTCGGACATTGATAGAGCCTTCCTGGCAGCAGTAGCTGACTTGCAACAGGTCAAAGTTTCCGAGGAGGCCCAGGTTGTAGAAGCTAGGCCCACTGCGGAAGCAATCTTGAAGAACACCTTTCAGCAAGTATCTCTTTATGAGAGGCTTCGGCTAGATGCAACTCTTAGAAGTGACACCCTCTCAATAATTCAATCCTTGTACCCTGGTACAGGGCCTAGTGGCGGGCACCTACCTGTGCAGCCCCTGGAGTCCTACATGATTTCATATCCAGCTGCTCCCCTCACTGACTATAGAAGTCCACGTCTTACTGTATCTATTCTTGGGTAGTCATTCTCAGGTGTCATAGTGGATGGTGGGTCTGGAATCAATGTGATGCCTGAATTTACCATGTCAGCCTTAGGTCTGCAGCCTACTCGCCCTGCTCCGTTCACTGTTACATTGGCAGACCAGAGGACAGTCTATCCTGTGGGCATAGTAGAGAAGGTGCCTTTGAAGGTACAAGACTTCACATTTAGCTTGGATTTTGTGGTGGTCAGTCTTCCTCAGGTGGAGGGAGGATTTCCCTTGCTGATTGGTAGACCATGGTTGCGGCATACTAAGGCACTTCATGATTGAGAAAACGACGCCATGTGGATACACACTCCCAGCTCCCAAATGCAACCAATCCGGCTTGAAGGAGGGATGGATCCAGTGGCTCAAAACAGCTCATTGACAATACAATCCAACCCCGACCCTGAGCAGCCCATCCCACCTGATGGGTCTGACGAGGACCTGCTACAGTGGTTGGAAGCTACCACTTCGATGCCATGCTACATGGTCTCTACTCAAAACTTACATGTGCCGCCAGTAACACTCTCTCTTCAAAATCCTCAGGAGGACACTGATGTCCAAAGTCCTACAGCAGACAGTACAACAGTCGAAGAAGTAAGTGTGTCAGCCCTAAATTCTCATGCGTCGAATGACCCGCCGATGGAAGCCCTCGGTCTTGGGGAACCTATAACACATCACGAAAGGGGGAAAAAATCTCCTTTGCATGCACTCACCGAAGATTTCCCCCTTCCTGGAGCATCTCCCAAGTCGGACCCCCTTCAAAAGCACTCTGTCATGTCGTCTGCATCTGAAGAGTTACCCTTCGAGGAGCTCCCACAGGGATGGTTACAAGAAGAGTATGCAGAGTTTCCAATCGATCAAACAGCTGCACATGATGTCTTGAAGCTCCAAGAGGCAGCTCACCTCTCATCTTCAGAAGCACCCTCTCAAGCTACACCCCTAGACCCGGTCAGAGAAGTCAACCTGGGAGATCCTAACAACCCTCAGCACGTACTGTTAGCAGCTTGGTTATGGGAGCATCCCGCATTACTCAATCAGGTAGTCTCTTTCATCCACTCTTTTAAAGATATTTTTGCTTGGTCCTACATGAATTTAGAGGGGATTCCACCAGAATTGGGTGTCCACACTATAGCTCTGGATGAAGGGGCTAAGCCTGTAAGAGGCCGAGCTTACAAGCTCCACCCGAAGTATGCTGAGGCGGTCAAGGAAGAGTTAGAAAAAATGCAAGAGGCAGGGATCATAGTACCTGTGGAGCACTCTGAGTGGTTATCACCCATGGTGATAGCGCCTAAGAAGCAATCCAACAAAATCCGTGTGTGCGTCGATTACCGTGCTCTGAATAAGGTAACTATCCCAGATGGTTTCCCAACACCTTTCACTGAGTGTGTACTCGAAGATGTAGCAGGGCATGTATTGTACAGTTTCATGGATGGGTTTAGTGGATACAATCAGTCGGGCATCCATCCAAGTGATCAGCTGAAAACGGCATTTGTGACTCCCTGGGGTATTTTTATATACACTCGAATGTCTTTTGGGTTGAAAAATGCCCCACCTTCTTTCAATAGGGCGGTATATCTCATCTTTTGTCCTCTGCTTACGGATCATCTTCGCATCTTCATGGACGATTTTTCGACCTTCTCAGGTGCTCAATGTTCAACCCCAGTGGAAAACCTAGAGGAACACCTCGCTCAGCTCTCTGCTGTCTTCCTCAGGTGCAGAGAGGCACGCCTAAAGCTAAATCCTAACAAATGTCATTTTTTGGTTACTGAAGGCACACTTCTAGGCCATGTGGTGTTTGCTAAAGGTTTAGCGCCTGACCCAGAGAAGATTGTGGCAATCTTAAAGTTACCACCTCCCATCAACCCAAAAGGGGTACAGAGCTTTGTAGGCCACACAGGGTATCATCGCAGGTTTATACGCATGTATGCACAGGTGGCTCAACCCCTGACCCGCCTAACCAGTGCTGCTGTTCCCTTTCAAATGGTCAAAGGCAGAGGCTGAAGCTTTTGCATACCTTAAAAAACCACTCACCGAAGCGCCTATCTTAGTAGCTCCCGATTGGTCTCTCACCTTTCATGTGCATACAGATGCCAGTCAACTGGCTGTGGGTGCGGTGCTGACTCAACCTAGTAAGGAGTATAACCTGGATCGCCCTGTTCACTATGCAAGTCGCCTACTCACCAAGGCAGAGTGCAACTATAGCACCACAAAAAGGGAAGGTTTAGCTATTGTGTATGCTCTGCAAAAATTTCGGCACTACTTATTAGGGGTCCACTTCACAGTTATTACTGATCACCATGCCCTGCGATATCTGCTCAACAAGCCGCAGGTTGCAGGTAGAGTATGGCGATGGCTACTCTTATTTCAAGAGTTCGATTTCGAAGTGGTACTCAGGCCCGGCAAACATCATGTCCTTGCCGACCACCTTTCTCGCGTTCACACTGGTGAAGAAGCAAAAGGGGTTGCTGACGACTTTCCTGATAGCAGTCTCTTTAAGGTGGATACCACACCGGAATGGTACGGCGATGTTTTGCATCTGCTTTCTAATGGCCTCTACCCAGAGAATGCTTCTCCCCTGCAGAAGAGACGCCTGTTACTGAAGTCTAGGCTTTTCACTCTCATTGGGGGCCAGCTATACAAATCAGGGCAGGATGGTGTTCTGCGGCGGTGTGTCTCCCCTCATGAAGTCGAGTATATTTTAGAGGATGCCCATAGTGATCCCACTGGTGGCCATTACCCTGGCCATATTACTGCACAAAAAATTCTCCAATGTGGCTTATGGTGGCCCTATATTTTCCGCGATGCAATTGCCTATGTAAAGGTATGTGATGTATTTCAACGCTGTGGCCCTAAACCAAGCAAACAGTCAAACCGTCCTCTGCAGGTCTCTATGGCATGGCAACCCTTTGAGAGATGGGGCATAGATTTTGTAGGCCCAATTACTCCCTCTGCCCAACCAGGCAATCGAAAGTATCTCTTGGTCGCTACCGACTACGCAACAAAGTGGGCAGAGGTACTTGCAACAATGGACTGCACTGGCACTACGGTAGCGAAAATATTTTGTGCAAGTTTGGATGTCCCTTGGAAATCACCAGTGACAGGGGTAGTCACTTTGTGAATGAAACAATTTCTACCTTGCTGGCCAACTACAAGATTTTTCACAGAAAATCTTGTTCCTATTACCCTAGAGCAAACGGGCAGGCAGAGAGCACTAATAAGGTTCTGATAGCACTCCTGCGGAAAGCATGTCATCTTCATCCCTCGACTTGGGCTCAAGCTATCCACGGTACACTTTGGGCTTATCGAACTTCTTTCAAAGCCACAACCAATCACACCCCATTTCAATTGGCTTTCGGGTTGGAAGCGATAGTACCTTTTGAATTCAACTCAGGATCCCCGCGAGTGGGGAGTCTTCGTGCCAATGGAAATTTGGGGTCGGCATCAGTCTCTCGTCTTTTCCTTTTGGAGGAAAGCCGAGGTTTGGCTTCACTGGCTCTAGAAGCAGAGCAGCTTCGTCGTAAAGCCTTGCATGATCGCCATCTCAGGAAGCCGCAAATAAGGCAAGGAGCACTGGTGCTACTTTATCAGGCCAAGTTTCTGAAAAAAGCAAAGAAGTTGGTCCCAGCATGGCAAAGACCATATAAGGTGATGGAGATTCTACCCCACGGCGCTGTACAATTAGCCACTCTTGAAGGAGTTTCTCTGCCTCTAGTCAATGGATCTCGGATCAAATGCTATCATGCTTAAGAAGCCGCTCAAGGGTCTAACCGCGCGACAATCAAGTGTTGAGCTTCGCCGACTCTGAACCTTTAAATAGCCTCAGAATCACTATCCTCGGAATCACTATCTTCCGCATCTTGCTGTTCCGTTTTATCTTATCTCTTAGACCCTCTCCTTAGACAGCTCTCCTTCTGCAGACTCTGTTAAGCTCATAGGTTTGATTCTGGACTTGGATCAACTCTATCCTTCACTCTCTCTGTCTTCAATCCCTCTCGGTCTTGGGCATAAGCAAATCCCCTCAGTCCTCAATCTCGACTCAGTACCTTTTCTCATCTTTTGCCTCTCAAGTAAATCATAGTTCTTTGATATGGATCAATGTCTTTGTATCATTGAGTGGGGTGTTTATGAAAGTACTTCGCGTTCTATCCACTGCTCATTCTTTCTCAGTACCTCGAAATTATCCATGCTTTCTATTAATCAAGTCTGTGTATTGGTTGTCGCTAAATCTTTACGATCGCTGGGATAGTTCCTACGTGTTTTATATTTTTCTACCCTCGACTTTGTCTATCCTCTCAACCCCCAGCCCTAATCCTAGCCCTAGTGCTTTCCCCACCCTAGGCCCTAGCCTTGACCTTACTCCCGCCCTCGCCCTAGCCTTGGCCTGCTTCGCCCTTGACCTAACTTATCCCTAGCCCCTCGTCCTCACCCCCTATTTTCTCGCCCCTAGCCCCTCACCCCCTATTCCTCGCCCTAGACCCGCACCCTCTCGCCCTCGCCCCTCTTCTCTTGCCCTAGCCCACCCCTAGCCCCTCGCCCTCGCCCCTAGACCCTCACCCTCTTGCCCTCGCCCCCTAGCCCTCGCCCTCGCCCCTAGACCCTCACCCTCTCGCCCTCGCCCCCTAGCCCCTCGTCCTCAACCACTCCCTCGCCCCTAGCCCCTCGCCTCTCGCCCTAGACCCCCTCACCCTCTCGCCTTGTCCATCCCCTCGTCCCTAGCCCTCCCCTTCACCCTCTCGACCTCTCCCCTAGCCTCTAGCCTTGGTCCTAGACCTAGCCCTTCCTCCCCTCGCCCCTCGCCCTTGCCCAAAAAAAAAAAAAATTAAAAAAATTAAAAAAATTATTTAAAAAAAAAAAAAAGCAAGCGCCGCGAATCTGCGAAACGCAATTTGGGCGGTTTCTCACTTCTCACCAAGGGCATATTTTACATGCGAAAAGCATGCAAAAAGCCAACCCCAAAAGCAGAGAGCCTTTATAGCCTTGGTACTCTGTTCAGTCTTCATCCAGTACCGAAGTGGGTCTCGCCCTTTTGCTCCTGCTTCAGTGGGACTCATCAATCAGTATAGATTCTCAGGCACACTTGATAAAGATGGTTAGAACTCGCAATAAAGAAAAGCATCTCCAATCTGAGGAAGAGTCCTCGGCCTCTGGGGATAGCTCTGACAATAAATCAGATTACACTCCTAGTTCAGAGCAGCTTTCAGAGGAATCTTCAGAGGAAGAGTCGCCCCAGTCAGTCACTGCTGACACGGTCACCACTCTCCAGGTGCCTCGCCCGTGTGGTGCCCTCTCCAAGGTACCTCTAATAATGATATATCATTTACAGGCTCCGAATCCAGCACTCAAGGATGTGTTCTCTCAATAGCAACTGATACACTTGGGTCTTCAAAATTTGGCTCAGACCGACTTGTCTGCCAATATCTCTACTGCCAAGCTATGTTCCCTCTTGCTAAATTTTCCAAAGCTGAATGATACTGCACTTACAGCGGAGGATATAGGACAGGCTATGGGAATATTCACTGTGCTGGCACCTCTGCCCGCAACAAAAACCTTCTCGAATCACTCACCAGAAGAAACTGCGAATGCTTGTCAGGAACTTTTGCTGGACTCACATCCAGACTATCACAGGAGTCAGCAACTGTATTCAGTGTTACACTATTATTTTTTACTGCGAGCACCTGAAAGAACAAGGGTTCCATCTTCTCCAGGTTCTCCAGCAATATGTGATGCTCTTTTTTGTCTCTATCACTGCCTGCCATACCCATTTCACAATTTGTTGTTTAAAGCGATACAGGACAGGGCAAAGCGTTTTCGGACTCAGCGTAAAGGCAAAGCGAAAAGGTTCAATTACTATGCAGCGCCTATTATGTATTGGGTAGTACAGATTATGCAGCAAAAGACAAATGCAAAAGCAGTTATCACCCTTCAAGATGATCCAAAAGAGCAAGAACATTCCAAAATGGCCAAAGGGAAAGGCATCTTGCGCAAGAGGGCAAAGGTGCAAAAAGATTCATCTAAGCAACTGGCAACACTACCTTTCTCAGAATCACACGTCAAAATCTCGGACGTCCATACTACAACACCAGCAGTGCGTATGTCTACTTCTGTGGTAGCCACCTCTTGTGAGTAGTGTTGTAGTCACTAAAACACAACCTCCAGTTGTGTCGCCAGCACCACGTACTACTCTTACTGCTGGGGCACCGAAGGATACTACAGGGGCATCTAGCTCTGGGGCGCCTACATCTGACAAGCATGACATGTATGATACTTTTGCGCCTCAGGCGACAGACTTTTAGAGGCAGACAGAAGAGCCATTTCGACGATTATCAATGCAGCCCTCTCATTGAAAGGTACCAACGGTATGCATCGCGCTTGCTATGACGGTATGACAAGGGAAGTGCAAACACATCTTCAACGAGCGATGGATAGGGAAAATTTCATTGCTACAGCTCAAGATCGCATAAGAATCTTAACTCAACAGGTAGTGGACCTCAAACATATTGTCCACACTCAGCAAAAACAGTTAAAAGAGGCAAATGATATGACCGCAGCAGTTCAGGACCTCTCTCCGATGATACATACACTATGTCCTTGCGCAAAATACCAAGCTGTAGCCATTTCACAGGCAGTTCCAGCTATAGCTACAACTACAACCCCGGTTTCTCAGCAAGTTCCTGCTATGGCAACACAGGTACCAACACAGACGGACATTGCCAAAGCACATTCAGGGGATTCTCAAACAGCAGAGAAAGCAAATTCTACCAAAATGGAGTCTAAACCAACATGATCGGTCTCATCACACTTTCAGGGTCCCTCTATGGCATCCCCCTCCCAGCCTCCATCCTTTCCTCAACACTTCTACGGCTTCCCGGGATTCCAACAACCTGTTCCACCCTCGCAGCCTGCGCAGTCTTTTCCTGGGTTTCCACCAGCTCCACCTACTCACAGTCAACCGTCTCACATGACGCGGCCTGCTGCTCATGGGATGGCTACTTCATACCCGATGTACCCTCCTCATGGCCACTACCCCTCACCATACACTTGGCCTCCATCTCCTTACCCACCTTACTATCAGCCTCCTCCACCTCCTCCTCCATCATCTGACCACCGACAGTAGATCGTCGATATTTCAGTTCTTCAGTTCCGCTCTCCGGGACGGGCAGCGGTCTTGTGGCGGGCAACCTGTAGCCTGCTACAGTGTCACTTTCACTTTCATATGACAGTAGTTTACAGTTGGGCTTTGGTCAGTTGGTCTTTAGTCTGGTCGGTTCACACTTGGGCAAAGACACGTGGCAGGGTGGTCTAGTGGACATCGTGGCCAGGTCACCACCGCCACCCAGTGGGGATAGACTTAGATTATGTTCTTTATGAGTCGTTGGTGGCTCTTGATGATTGTGCATATGAGTAGTCGTTTTGGGCCAGTGGCATTATCTTTGTACGTAGTAGTCGTCTAGAGTGGGTCTTACACAGAGCAAGTCTGCACCATCCCGGCACATCTGAGCCTCGACACCCCATTGTACCTAAGAGTCCTGGGCTGGAGCTGAGTGTGCTGCCAAGCTAGAGTCTGTATCAGTCGTTGAGATAGTCGAGTCATATGTTCTGGTCTGCTGTTGTGTCTTTGAGAGCTCTGTTGACGTCTGTTGTTTCCTTTTTGTTCATCTGTTTGAGGGAGATTCAGTCTGTTTGAGTGAGATTGTCACGCACATTGCACTGAGGACCACCCATTGTAGAGAGCACGACACGTTATCCACGCTACATGTAGCTTACAGGTTGAAGCTACCAGAAGGCTAGAAAATACATAATTCTTTTCATGTCAGCCTTTTAAGACCCTTTGTTGGTGATGTGCCAGAAAATATGCTTGATGAGGAGCAACCTGAAGTGGAAGAATTGGATGAGATCCTTGTTCCTGAACAAATATTGGCACATAAGGAAAGGAAGGTTACAAGAAAGGTTGCAAGACGCTACCTGGTGAAGTTCAAGAACTATCCATCTTTGGATACCAAATGGATGGAAGAGTTTGAATTGGTTGATTCACCTCAACTATTGCAATTATATCTTGAAGCCTTCCAGATGGAACCCAAAGTGACTTGATGTAGCCTTTTGGAGCAAGGCAAGAGCATGGTTCATGATGCTCAAGAGAGTAGTTAAGTAATTGTATCTACTCTTTCCATACAGAATTTAGCTAGAGAAGTTTGTGCTTGAGAGTACACTAGAAGACTTCTATGCTTGATATATGTAGTAGCCAGGTCGGTGGGATTGTTTAATCGTCCAACGCTACATTTCCAAAAGCATGTATACCTTGGATTCCCATCTTAAAATATATGTGATCAGGAGATATCAGCATGTATTATTGGCATGCAAGCAAGGTCACTTGCAATATTTCAAGGGTGGGGTGTGTCACCAAGAGGGGTATTTTTCATGTTGCCTTCTCTAAATATGTACTACATATTTTTCTTTATTTTATTTTTACTTGTTTTTCCAGGAAGCCTTGAAAAGGTGCAGGTGGACATTGCATGGCCAGTGTGAAACGGCTACGGCCGAATAGGTTTCTCTCATCGGGAGTCTAGGTCAGTCAGTCTGGGATTGATTGAGCTAGTTAGCACTGAATTATAATGAGTTTGGAAGACTATGTGCGCCAAATGAAGTCTAAGCCACTTGGAAAGTCACTTACAACTTTATAAGTAAGTGGGAACTAGGGAATTAATTCAAAGGGGCAAATTGGACACTTGCCAGTTGTAGAGCAATCTGCAGGACACCTCAGCTGGAGGGGACGCCCAAGAGAGAGAGAGGGCTGATTTTTACTCTACAAGTGACTTACAGTGTGTGTGTGTGTGTGTGAGTAGCGGGTGCAAGTTGACAGCTTTAATGGAAAGCTTGCCTTCTCCTCTGTCTCATGTAGCGCGATGATTTGCTCTCGTGCATCTCTCTCTCCCATTTGGCACAAATGGTAATGCCCCACTAGTTCGGCTACTTAGATGAATATGTACAATTCTGGGGGTTTATGCGCGTTTGCCAAGGCAAGAGCCTTCTGAACCGGATTAGCTAACTGCTAATCCCACACAGGTACGCATAGTTCCATCGCAGGAGATTGCGAGTTTGGAGAGTTTTCTCACATGAAAACTCATCCAATTCACAAGGGAACTGTCCCATTGTGTGCGGGAGCCCTTGGGACCGCTAAAAACGATCCGAAACAGAGAACTACAACCTGCTGTGTTTTTCTGCAGGTTTAGGGTTTTGCACCTAAACTGCAAGAACACCAGGGGAGCTCCGTGAGAACCTTGGGATGCTTGTGCAGGGTTTTGGGCACCCGACAGCAGAAAAACAGAGAATTACAGCACGCTGAAATTCTGTTACAGCTCACCAGAAAGCTTCTAAATTGCGAGGGAATCCGTCCTAGACAGGTGTTTTGACCTACAGGGGTTCTGGCACCGTTATGCTGCCAAAATCAGGTCGGAAACCTGCGTTTTCAGCCCTCGCCAGGTTTGGACAGCTTCATGCCAACTGTTCTTTCAGACACAAACTTCAGACTAGAGCATCAGCATGATCAATACTCTCACACCATCCCTTGAGTAGAATGGTGATCCATGTATGCAAGGGACCTGCCCTGTGCCCTCCTCTGATTTTTACATTCAAGCTTGACTGCGGAGCACAACGTACATTGGGCATTAATCACAGCCTCATCCTCTTGTTCATTTTGAAAGCTTTCTGCGTTCATATGGCTCAAGAAAGTTTACACTCTAAGAGACCAGTAATGTTCTGAGCAACTTTGGCCACATGAGTCAGCATAGCCACATCTTCATCAGCCTTTGGCAAGCAGGGCCTTTCTTTGTGATTGAGTGTGGCTCTGTTTACTGCAGCCTAGGCCTATATTTGACCCATTTGGCTACTCCTCAACGTTGTATGATAAAGTCCTTTGAGTTTCTTCTTCTCTCTTTAAGAATCTCCCAATTATATCCTCGAATATAGGATATTGATTGCCTTCAAGGTAGATTCTTTAACTATGATAAGGAACCTTTTTCTTTTATTGGGGTGTTTAGGCAGGCTGGGGGGGGGGGGGGGGGGGGGGGGTGTTTGGGTTGTAGTTAAGGAGATATACATGGAGATTGAAGAATATCAAAAACT
The DNA here is from genome assembly GCF_014529385.1 of Adiantum capillus-veneris. NCBI lineage: Eukaryota > Viridiplantae > Streptophyta > Polypodiopsida > Polypodiales > Pteridaceae > Adiantum > Adiantum capillus-veneris. The sequence continues at coordinate 27,611,276 of NC_140937.1, read as the reverse complement.
TTGAAAACAAAGGGACATTCTTAGTTACTTTTTGGCTATTGCGCAAGACAATTTAAGTTGCACAGGATGATGGCTCGATCATCATCAATAACTTGATACAAATCCACAAGTGGATACTAGCAAACAGGATAATGACTTGCACCCAATTGATCATAATCAATAATTTGATACAAATCCATAACTGGATACTAATAGACACAGAAAGCAGACTGAAATTAATTGACTGACCAAATACAAGCACCTGCGCTAAATATCCTCCAATAGCTGGACCAATAACCAAACCAAGTCCCCACATTGTGCCCACCTGTTAAAACGAAGGGATAAAGCCACAGAAACTGCCTGAGTAGAGATAACGATATCAGAGCCGAATCTATTCAAGGAAATTCTCTCGTTTACCAGTGACAACCCTAGTGCTTGATATTCTTCAGTGCATATCTCTGAAGCATATGCCTGCAAGATTGTAGAGGAAGAAAGGCTTGCTGCATTACAGGACATCTGTTGACCTTAAGCCTAACATACACCAAACCAACCTACCCGAACAGGTCCTAGCATCCCATTGACAAGCCCCAGTGAAAATCTAGATGCAAGAGCAATCCAAAAGTTTGTACTGAAGCCAAAAATTGTGTTGAACACAAATCTGAATATTCACAAAACCAAAACAACAATTACTTAATCAAATATTAAAATTGTGAATTTACAGTAAAAGATATCTACAAAACCTTGAAAATGGACTTCCATGAAATTACATTGAAGCAGTGCCCACTATGATGGTAGGCTTTCGTCCATATCTGTCAGCCAATATTCCCCATAGTGTCGAGCTGAGAAAGCGTCCAACCATAAGGGATGACCCTGCACACCCGTTTTCAGATTCCTGGTGACTTTGAGAGTCTTTTGCCACACATGCTTAGTCGGGTACCAATAAACATGATGTACTAGGTGCTCAAAACTCGGTGATCACTCACCTCATTGTTCCAAAGACAGATCAAAGAAACTATGCAGCTTGCACAACAGAGTTATAAAGTATAAGAAGACAAATTTGTCAATACTGTTATCACCTACCACAAGATATTTTTCGACGGCAATATCTTCAAGATTCCCGTTCCAGGATATTTTTTTGTAGCTTAGTTTTCATAATGTAAAGCATTCATATCGTTTTATTTTACAAAATCTTAAGTATCACAGCTGGAGCTATGGAGCTCCAATCTAGGTGTCCTCACCCGTCCAATCAATCACTATGATTTCAAAACAAATATTGAAACATGAGCTTCTAAATGTCCCGCCAAGGTTTTCAAACAAATGACATATTTAAGCAAGATGCTACTTAAAATACAGAAAAACTTAGGTAGTTGGAGCATTGTAATTTCTTAGGTTAGAAGCAGTGACTTACGAGTTACAAAAACTAGAACTTGTTACGAGTTGGTGATGTGGCACCCGCGGAAGATGCTGACGTGGCCCTATAAGGACTGCTGTGAAATGTGGAACCTCATTTTGGCACCAGTTTGACTCGATAGCTTTTGGACATAGCTTTTCATGTGGGTGCTTTTCGAGGCCAAGATCCTTCAAATATGTAAGATGGGCTCTCTCTCTGGCATTCCAATTTGTAGGATGCAGAGTAGAACCTGGCTCTTGTACTTTGATTGATGCAATACAAAAGAAATACCGAAAGAGGCACCAGGCTTTTGGGGCAACTGCTCTCTAGAAGTGGAACTCCGCCACTCTATGTCTCTCGCGTGGATTTTCTCTCAGCAGCCGGATGAGCGTGCTTCACAGCAGAATTCGGAGCCCACTTCTACCAGAGGTATATTAGTGGACAAAGCCACTGAGCTTGGGAGAGCTAGACGCCCACATCTATGGGGGCGACCACGACATCGACGGAGGCTCCACCAGAGAATCAGGAATATACTAGCACGACATGGGAGATGCCCAGTACGATTATTTCAGAGGCGGACATTGACGAAGCTCTTCAACGACCGATGTAATATTTTCTCGGACAACGCCCGATGCCGGGCATCCTCAGGCATGGATGATGCTGATGATTTTTCAGGCTGCCGATTTGAGTCTTTTAGTTTTAGTCTTTCACTTTACTTCATTTTATTTTTGTAACCAGACATTGGATTAGATCCACAAGGATTGTATCAGTTTGGTCTCATAGATCATTTTGGCTTTTTGAAGACGTTTAATATAACATTTCATTTCTCTCTCTCTCTGTGCTCGGCTGTTTTGAAGTGCTAAAGTCTCTTCCCGTCTGCTCTTTTCAGTTGGCATGTGGTGCCCTTCCATCCTAGTGGTATCAAAGCTTCATGCATCTGCTCTGCTAAGAGCACACCGATCCCTTCCCAAACACATAGGACAAGATGGCGCTTCTTGATTCCACAAAGTATCTGAAATTCTTTCTCGATGAACTCCATGACATACTCTCGAAGCACCCTCAGTAGAACCTCCCGATTCTGCAGATCTTTCAACAATTTCTCAACTACATGTTGCCACCTTTGTTGCCTCAGGCTTTTCCTCCTCCGGCACTAGAAGGTACAAGGGCCTCCTCTCGACAACCTACTCAATCTTCTATTCCGATTCAGAGTGTTTTCAAAAACATGGTGCAATCATCCGAGTTTTACCTGGTGCAACCTCTCCTTTGCCACCACCTCCCCCACCGCTACCTGGGTAAAACGATTGGATTTTGTATGCCTACCCCTATTATCCACCTCCAAGACTTGCATGGCATCAACCCAAGGACTTCAAGGATACATTAAAATTTTCACCTTTTCGAGAGTGATCTAGATCGGAAGAAAGCTTTGCAACTTCTCCCTCAGTTCAACAATATCTATGTTCTAGGGACCTACACCAAAGAATCAAAGATCTCTCGAACCGTCGCTTTTCTCAAAGACAATGCGATGCACTCGTGGAGTTCTATAACTACCAAGCCTCACGCTCCAAGGACTAGGCAAGCTTTCAAGAATATTTTTACCGGAGTTACATGACATCCTCATTTGAAGTGCAGCTTCTGGCAAAATTGGGCAACTTGAAAAATGTTGGCCACGTAAACTATATGGAACACTACAACCAAAAGTTTCTAGATAGCTACCTTCTAGTGTATTTCTCCAAGTTCATACCTCAGAGGACCATTGTGAGCACTATACCATAGGATTGCTATCACCTCTACAAGAATATTGTTTGTCCAAGCAAGTTTCTACACCCCAAGCTTATGGACAATGTATACATGCCCACTGCCTCTCCAATGCACCAAGTGCTTTATATGCTCATGCAAGTCGAGCCTCTAATGTGTCTCGCTAGGCAAAACATGGCCCTTTAAAAGTATTCCCAAAATATTTATCCCAACTGGCTCCCCACCAAAAGTGAACCAATATGTAGATCATGTCACTCATGTTGCTGAGGTGTTGAAGACCATCACTTTGGTCTTTTGCAAGTTCACTTAAATGAGATGCTATGGCCATAATTACCCAAAACATGAAATCGGAACAGGGAACGGGGAACGGCAACAAGCATAAAATGCCATTCCCTATTACAGATACTCAACGTTTGAAACACGGAACGCATATTCGAAACAGGAAGTTGGTACGGGAACGGGGAACAGAGACTTGAAAGTGGCAACTCCCTGTAACCATAGTTACCCAGAACAGGATTCGGGAACGGGAAACAGGGAACGGCAACGAGCATGAAACACCATTCCCTGTTACGAATATTCACGTTTCAAACACAAAACAGGAAGTTGGAAGGGGAATGGGGAACGAAGACCTGAAAATGGCCATTCCCTATTACGGATACTCACGTTTCAAACACAGAACGGGGATTAGGAACGGGAAGTTGGAAGGGGAACGGGGAACGAAGACCTGTAAATGGCCATTCCCTGTAACTATGGAGCCTATGGCGGCAGCCTCCTATGCTATGGTGCTGAAGAATAGTGAGCACTATACCATAGGATAGCTATCACCTCTACAAGAATACTTGTTTTCCAAGCAAGTTTCGACACTCCAAAAGCTTATGGACCATGTATACATGCCCATTGCCTCTCCAATGCACCAAGTGCTTTACATGCTCATGCAAGTCGAGCCTCTGATGTTCTCGCTAGGCAAAACATGGCCCTTTGAAAGTATTCTCAAAATATTTATCTCAACTGACTCCCCACCAAAAGTGAGCCAATATGTAGATCGTGTCACTCATGTTGTTGCGGTGTTGAAGACCATCACTTTGGTCTTTTGCAAGTTCACCCAAATGAGATGCTATGGCCATAGTTATCATTAACAGGAAATCGGAACGGGGAACGGCAACGGGCATAAAATGCCATTCCCTATTACGGATACTCACGTTTGTAAACACGGAACGGGGATTCGGAACGGGAAGTTGGAACGGGAACGGGGAACGGAGACATGAAAGCGGCCATTCTTTGAAACTATGGCTATGGCAGCCTCCTCCTATGCTATGGTGCTGAAGAATAGTACTGATCCGATGGAAATGGGTGGGTTTGGGTCTTCTTCTTGGACAACATGGACCAATGCCCTATCACAAGTGATTCCTCGACTGATGATCATGCCCTATCACAAGTGATTCCTCGATGATCGTGCACTAAGGATCCAATTTTTTTAAAACCATAAGCGCATCTTGAATTCAATAAAAAGAGACAAAATGATAGATAACAAAGAATGGTTCAATGGTTACAATATACAGCTTGTTGAAAGATAAAGAGACAGAGTTAGAAAGCTTACCAATAGGAAAAAGTTAAAAAGGATCTGACAGATCCCTTAAAGCCTTCGCAAATGCCCTTAGACACTTTACAATAATTATTAAATTGAAGTCATCAATATAATAAACTAATCACACTATAAATGCATAACCATTTCAAAGGAAGACAACTACGTTACGGTCAAGAAGTCGTTCAAAATAATCAAGCATAATTCAATCAGTCCTTGTCCATAAACAAGTTTTCCCTCTGTGCCCTTGATTAGGCTGGGAGATTAAGCTGCAAACCACCACAAGGCAGTCTCAACGATGGAAATGGATGGGTCTGGGTCTTCTCCTTGGAAGACATGGACCAATGCCCTATCACAAGTGATTCCTCGAGATGATGAAGGCTTCCGATGGTGTATCTCTACCACAGAGAGAGAGAAATAGAGGGGGAGCGGGTGTGTGCGTGTCGCAGCCGATGGTGTATCTCTACCACAGAGAGAGAGAGAGAATAGAGGAGGAGGGGGTGTGTGCACGTGTGTCGCAGCCGAACACTTCTGTGTTCTTTCTTTTGTACATGATCCTTTCTGTGGGTTTTCCTCGCCTCGAGGTTTCTCAATTGTAAATTAATCTCAAAGATTTACAAAAAAAAAAGGAGTAAGAAAATAGAGATACAACGTTTACAGACACTTTCAGCACATACTCTACAAACGCAACGCTAGCTCATTATCGAAGTATTAGTTCTTCATTGATGCAGAATATACAAAAGTACCAAGGGATATTTGGCGCTCATGCAACAGATGTAACTCCTTGAGATCCTCCATTGGAATGCAATTTGGAGACACCATTTTCGTTTTAGATCTGACTATGCTATTGTTCCAGCTCTCTTTTGGACTCTCGAGACTCTCTCTCAATCAACAGCAAGCAACTCGCACAGGCTAGTTTCCTCTTGGGCTGATTAGCCTACAATTTACAGGCCAATCCAGTTGGTTTTTGCCTTAGATCAAGTAGAAAATCTAGCTTCAACAACAGCAAGAAACCTCTATTGGCTACATCTATGAGCAGATCCAGTCTGATCTTGGCTTAGAGCTGGTGGCAAATCTATCTGCAATCTGACAAACTTTTGGCTGCTCCCTCCTTCGCTTCTTGCATTTGAACCCTAGGGCCTAAAGCATCCCTATCACCCCCATGGGTACCCACACCCTTAGGTACCTTTTCCACATGATAACACATGGTTATTTTGCCACCTACGCATCCAAGTAGGATAGAGGAGATAGACACCAATATAGGACAAAGCCCAAAATTCCCAACAACCCTCCCCTTGGGGTTTGAACTATGACAATAGAAAGTAGCTACACCAATCCGGGCTGACCATAATCTCCAATCCAAGAGATCATCTCCAATCCACGAAGAACCGATGATAACCACTCCAATCAAGGAGCACAACTCCAATCCAAGAGTCCACCACACAGCTCTAGTCCAAGAGTTTGCAAAAGAACTTTCATTGCCACATCTTCATTGTTTATCTTCCTCCCCTCCTACTTCTTCATCTTCCGACTCTGTTGCTACCTGCATCATCTTGGTGCTGCTGCTGCCATGGTTGTTGCCATAGCCTTCTCATGAGATTTATTGAATGAAAATGTAATGCTAAAAAGCACTATTGCGAAACAAAAAATTGATGCTGATGCTCCTCCCCTTGAAATGAGCTTTCTAATCTAAGGCAGCGCTACAGGCTGATCTTGAAATGCAGGTGCAGCAATTGAAATAAGCAAGTATAGCAACACTAGCTTCGCGGGGGCAGGGGGGAAGAGGGGGGGGGGGGGACATAGGAAGCAAGGGGCTGATTGTGCTTGACAGCATCAGATGACTTTGCTACTTATCTACTCTTCAACTCCCCCCTTACCAATAACTGCTCTTCAACATGAATTACTGGTGCTAGCAAGTGGCAACCATACCCCTTTCCTGAAGGCCCCCAATGCCAGAAAAGTGACCATCCAATTTTAGTTGCCACTAAAAGCACCCGCCAAAATGAGCCTAGTTTCTATTGCACACTTTGCACATTACAAGCACCGAATCAGCATGAGATCACAAGCGCAGCTTCTATATGCTAGACTCTGCGTGATGAGGGTACAGGATGCTCATATGTGTACACGGTAACGACAATGCGTTTGGAAAATAGCACTTAAAGAGTATTATGCAGTGTGCATCCTATAATGGACTAATCCTGTTACACAGGTCTCTTAAGATTCTCTGGACTTACCTCGGCTGGTAGGTACAATGTGCCCACATGGCACATCTACATCCATATGTGCGTGTGGCTCACAGAAGTAGCCTTTGTTTCCAAGTTGCGTATAAATGTAAGCTGGTGTTTAAGGATGGAAACTACAGGTTCCTCTGTCAAGAGAGCAAGAGAATAATTATTGAGCCTTTTATCCGTGAGATTTCTCTTACAACTGAGCAATGCAAATATGGCACGGGGAAACTGCTAGTCCAGAACATAGCGACATGATTTTGGTTCTTAGCCAGTAACACTCAAGCTTTATTCGACTTGAAGAATCAGATTTGCTAGACTAGGCTCTCATACCTTTTACAGATTGCTGGTCTTATGTTCATGAGAGCCCCTCACTGATTGGATATGGGTATTTTTGACGGACTATATGAAGACTATTTGCATGTTTTTGTGGAGCTTCTATACCATATACACATTGTAAGATTAGGAAAGTTTGTGCATCTGTAGGCAGTTTGTGCATGAGGATGATGCTGTAAACATTGTGATTTATATACAGGATTGCACCAGAGGATGACGTTTAGCATTCCACTATCAGTTCAGATGAACGTTTATTGTTCGCAACCCTTAATCTGTTATGAGGTGAGGAATCGGTATCGTAGATGGGGACAATACCATGCATCCACTTGCAGGCTCCTACCTCCTTCAAAGTCCAGGCTCAGAGGGCTGCGCACCAGAGCTGTCAATCTACAAGCCATTTTATTGCAGAATTTTAGCTGCAATTGCACGATGATTGACACCTCAGCACATGTAATGCAATTCGTCAGTAGCCAATCATTGGCGTCCAACTCAGCAGACAAATCGTACTTGGCATGTGTCATCTGCCTGTCTGTGCAGCTGTGTTGCCCCCCTCCCCTGGACATTTGACAGCCGGGAATGGTCCCCTATTGACCATTCCCTGTTTTCAGCACTCCCGCCAATGGCTCCTGACATCCACCGGTCGCCCTGAAAACAGGGAATGGTCAGCAGGGGACCATTCCCTACACCTTCCCACCACTCATTGGTGGTTTGTGTACTCTTTATCTTTCTTTAGATATTGCGTATGTTTTCATAATAAGATACTTTTCTAAATAGAAAAAGAACATAGACCTGCTAGAGATACTAAACACCTCAAATAAGAAACTGATCAGAAGAACTTAAAAGTGATTCGGTGTTTCCCACACAAGATGTTAAAAGAAAATCGACAAAGCTCCCTTCTTTGCGTCCCTTTCCATAAAAAAGGTAGTCTCCCTCTCTCCCAATATGTCAACAATCATCCTCCATATCGTCCAGGGGGTGCTCAGATGGCACTACTGTCCACCTGTGTGGCTCTTCCCTCCTCCCATCTCTTGATTTAGCCTCATTGTATATATGCTGTTTTTTTCATTGGGAGAGTCTCCCCATCATGCTTGTTGTAGCCCTCTCTCGCAGAGGTGGATGTAACCCTATGGGCAGTTTTCATTAACTAATAGAAGGATCTATTTCTCGGAAAAAAAATAATAATAATAATGAAAATGTATTTGATGTTTTCACCTATGTAGCCTGCATATGTGGCAATTTGTGTATCAGCCTTTGCTATACCGAAGTCTCTAACCTGTAGAAGACATGATCATAATCAAATACAAAATAAACAGTCCTAGCTCTGCTTTCAGCCTCAAATTTCAGATACTGACCATAAAATAGATGAATGGAAATATCGATGAGATTGGCAATGCTGTACATAACAAAGAATGGTTACAATACACAGCTTGTTGAAAGATAAAGAGACAGAGTTGGAAAGCTTACCAATAGGAAAAAGTTAAAAAGAGCCTTCGCAAATGCCTTAGACACTTTACAATAATTATTAAATTGAAGTCATCAATATAATGAACTGATCACACTGTAAATGCATAATAATCTCAAAGGAAGATAACTAGGTCAAGAAGTCATTCAAAATCATCAAGCATAATTCAATCAGTCCTTGTCCATAAACAAGTTTACAATTGTGCCCTTGATTAGGCTGGGAGATTAAGCTGTAAACCACCACAAGGGAGTCTTAAACGCTTTGATGCATCAAAGCTTTGAGATTTGATGCATCAAACTGGGAATGAGAACAACTGTAGATTTCATCATTGAGCGGTCATAAACAATGCCCCGCAAAAACATGTCCAAGTGAAACCGGCCCGTAGGGCGGTAGGGGTTGGCTTTCCCCTGAAATTCTTAGCTTTAGACACACACACACAGAGCACTTTGCAAAGAGAACTTGCGACGGGAATTAACACTTGAATACACACACGGCTCGGAAGCTAGAATTCCCCGAGCAAACGCCGACAACCTGTAGGCCCCAAAATTGGCGCCCCTTCCGGTATTTCTTTATTTTTTAGGAGGGTAAATTACAAGGTAAGGTCCTGGGAATCCTTCATGTGTATCCACCTAGATACCATTTGATTTGGCCAAATTTCGGCAACATAACAATCCCAAAACTTGCGCGAAACCAATTCCCTTGCTGGAACTCACTTGCGCCGGCGTATACCCTCTGATTCCTGCCCAAAAACAGTAAATTCAGCACGCTCTATTTACTAGTTTTTGCCTTGTTTTCAGCCCCAAACAGTCCCCTAACTGTCCTCTGCCAGTGGGGCATGATTCCCAAAGGTTCTGGCGTCCGTATGGCTGAAAAACAGTAAAATTACAGCGCATACACAGCGCTGATTTTGCACCTGTACGGTGAGGTTATGACCCTCACCAGTGCCTGCTTTGGAGCAGCACCTAGCTACCCCTGTTCCTGCTCAAGGAGGCTCTTGCCTCAGCACAAAAGCATGAACCCACACAACTGTACATCAGTCAAATGAGTAGCCCTCTTGTGGGGCATCACATAACTGCACGTAGGGGAGAGAGAGAGCGGTGTGTAGTGTGCAGGGCATCACTCCTAGCACCACACTGTACATGAGAGGGAAAGGAAGCACTCCATAGCTCTTAACCTGTGCCAGATTGCATAATGAGGCCTTCCCAGCTTAAAAATTCAACGCCCATTTTTCTAGAAGAGGCAAGTGCATGAAAATGTGACACTTGGCGCATTTACAAGCATTTTCCCGTTTCGGGTTCGCCGCTTAAAAATATCCCAACCGACGCGTCAGTTGACTTCGCGGCAGAGTTATAAAATGTTCCCCTAGTCATACCGGAGGTAATGACGCGAACACATTTCACGGCCCAAAATAGCAGTTCCCTAAATTTTAGGAGATGCTTCCGTTGGGCTCCCACTGGTCTTCTGACCATCTATCCTCATTGGGACCGCATCCAAAAGTGCAATGTGGCCCAACTGTCGGATACTTTTTGTTGGTAGTCCCACCTTGACTTTACGCCTTAATTGAGTTCACTTCCTAGTATCCACCAACTTGCTAAGTGCGACGGGGGAACCTATATGAAAAAACTTGCTCAGGTACCAGGATCATCAAGTTCCTCAACTTCTGGCTGATCCTCATCTGGCATATCTTCTGGCACATCACCCACGAAGGGTCTTAGAAGGCTCACGTGAAACGCATTATGAATCTTCCATGCATCACGCAATTTCAACCTGTAAGCCACATCGCTGATCTTGTCAAGCACTTGGAAAGGCCCATAGTAACGCATGCTGAGCTTAGGAAACAGCCGTTCTTTGCCCTTCATCTTCTTTAACCTTGCCTTTTCGAACCTTAACAGAACCGAATCACAAGGTGATAATAGCAATTCACGACGGTGACGATCAGCAGCCTTTTTCTGCTTTGCCTGAGTCTTCTCCAAGGCAACTTTAATCTTCTTATACATCTCATCCATGTTCTCAACATATCGATCTGCCTCAAAGATCTTGTCCTTTGTATGCAAAATGGGAGGAACCTTTTTGCCGCCTTCAACAATCTCAAAAGGTGCTTTGCCAGTAGACGAATGCACCGTATTATTGTACGCATACTCAAGCATAGGCAAATACTGTTCCCACTTGCCCTTATTATCGGACACATAGCATTTCAGCAGATTTAAGACAGTAGAATTAGCCTCTTCTAACTGTCCATCAGTTGTGGATGAAACGAAGACGAAAACTTGAGCGTAGTGCCCATGTTCTCAAACAATCCTCTCCAGAACAAACTGGTCATATGCGAGGATCACGATCATTCATTGATAATCAATTGTGGCATACCATGGTACTTAAATACATTGTACATGAACAAGTGTGCCATCTGGTCAGATTTTATCTTCTTCTTAACAGGGATAAAATGGGCCTGTTTGCTGAACCTGCAGCTAATGGTCCATATACCATCACTCCCTATTGGCGTCCTTGGAAGATCAAAGATAAAGTCCATAGCAATGCTTTCCCATGGCTTATCCAAAATCGGCAGTGGTTGTAACAACCCTGGTGCCTTTTGCCTGTCAAACTTGACCTTTTGGCAAACTATGCATGCTCGCACAAAGGCATCCACATCTCTCCTCAAGGTAGGCCAATAGAAGAATGTCTCTACCGCTTTAACTGTTGCATCAATGCCACGATGCCCTGCATACAGTGGGACATGACTCTCTTCCATGACCTTATGTCGCAGTGGCCTAGTGACACAAAGTCTGCCATGCATCATCATAAAACCATCTCTGAGGAGGTAGTGCTCGTGATGTTGCCCCTCTTGTAACTGTTCAAAGATCCTTGCAAAATCTTCATCAGCAATATACTGTTCCTTCATGTCATCTAACTCATGATGATAAGGAATTGACACAGCTGAAATTTGTGGCTTTCTTGATAACGCATCAGCCACAACATTCTTCTTGCCTTCCACATGCATAATCTGGAAGTGGAACATGGAAAGAATGTTTGCCCATCGCATATGCTTTTCGAATAACTTTGACTGTGTCAAGAAGTATCGCAAGGTATGATGATCTGTTTGGACAACAAAATCAGCACCTGAGAGGTAGTGCTTCCAGCTAGAAAGCGCATGAATCACGGCCAAGAGCTCTTTCTCATAGACTTGCATACTCCTCTCTGGCCCTTGCAAAATTCGGCTTTCATAAGCTACTACCCGTCCATCTTGCATTAGCACTGCTCCGATGCTACTGCCACACGCATCACACTGGACCACAAATGACTTCTTGAGATCTGGCAAAACAATAACTGGATCTGAAGTCAACTTTCCCTTTAAGAGACTAAAAGCTGAAATCTCTTTTTGGGTCCATCTGAAGGTGACCTCTTTCTTTTGCAATGCGTGAAGAGGCGATGCTATCTCTGCAAAATTTCTGATAAACCTTCTATAGTAGGAACACAATCCCAAGAAGCTTTTGACATCGTGCACAGTCTTCAAGTCTGGCCATGTCTTGATAGCTTCGACCTTTGCGAGATCCATTCTAACACCATCCTTTGAGACTATGTGGCCCAGAAAGTGGATCTCTTCGAGGAAGAATTCACTTTTCTTAGGATTGACAAGTAACCTGTGACTACGCAGCTCTTCGAACACAATGGTCAAGTGACGCCTATGCTCCTCTTCATTCTTCGAATACACTATCATGTCATCGAAGAACGTTCCAACAAACTGTTGATGCGAGCGGAAAATCCGGTCCATCATTCTGTTGAACGTGGCAGGAGCATTTGTTAGCCCAAACGACATCACTAGAAACTGATAAAGACCAAATGTCGTTCTAAATGCAGTCTTGTGCACATCCTCTGGCCTTAATACGAATCCGATGGTACCCACTCTTAAGGTCTATCCTATTGAAAATTGCAGCACCCTCTAAACGATCGAGAATATCATCAATGCGAGGAATAGGAAACCTATTCTTGATGGTATTCTTATTCAACGCACGGTAATTAATACACATGGACCATGAGCCATCCTTCTTCTGCACTAGGAGCATTGGGGAGCAAAAGGGTGAAGAACTAGGCTGAATCAGCCCCTTCTCTAATAACTCCTCAACCTGACCCATAATCTCTTTCTGCTGCGCCGCACTAACCCTGTAGGGAGGTCTATTTGGTGGGCTACACCCTGGTACCAAATCTATCCGATGGTCCTCGGGTCTCTCTGGCGGCAATTGCGACGGTAATGAATCGGAAAAACAGTCACTAAACTTTTGCAAAAATGCCGACCTTTCTTTATCTAACATAGATAAATTTGACTGACCACTATCTGAGACATCACGTGCAAAAATCAAGTACACCGAAAGATGATTCTTTATTACAGAAGTGATAGCACAAGCAGATACAATAGGGACTGACTCTCCTTTAAGCTTTACATCCAAGATGTGAGTTTTGCCCTTATGCTGTACAGTGATCTTTTTGTTGTAGGCATCCAAGACTCCATGCACTCGGAACATCCACGGGATCCCCAACAAGGCGTCACAACCTTTCAGCGACATGATGTAAAACTCTTCTGTGTCCACATACGACTGAATATGCAGACGCAGTTTTCCAATGATGGGAGTAACACACTCTGAGTGGCCAGGACATGCCAACCCTGCCTCTGTTGTGTACCCCATCTCTTCAGCTCTGATGCCCAGCTTCATAGCTAACTTTGGTGAGATAAAGTTGGCTTTGGCACCTGGATCAAAGAAGATGAGTGCCGTCTGATCCCTAACTTTACCCCATGCCCTGCATAACTCACTAGCATCTGTGCTGGGCCTGTCACCCACCATGTCTGGCACTAAACCTGTCGTGGGTTTTGGCTTCTTGCCTTTCTGGTCTTCTTTATCCTCTGAGTCAGCTGGCCTTTTCCTTTGTGGACAATTGATAGAAAAGTGACCAGGCTACTCGCATATAAAGCATTTGTTCTCAGCCATTAGGACCTTCTTTTCCTTGAGCAACTTGCGCACAAAAGGCTTCCTTTTCTGTTTCTTTGCCTGCGCTCCAGAAGTCCCGGCTGAATCCTTGTCTTTAGTGGCCTTTTCTGACCCCTGTGACGCATCAGGAGCCGTTTTCACAAAGGGCTTCTTCGCTGAATTTTTCTTTTGCTGCCCTCCTTTGTAACTGCTCGGAAATCCACTATCCTCTCCTTTCAACAAGGCAAGACCAGTGTTTGCAACTTCCATAAGCTGAGTAAGGGTAGCCACTCTGTTCTTTGTACAGTAATCGCGAAGCCCTTTAGGCAGCCCACAACAGTACTTCTCTATCTGCTTTGTCAATGGCACAAATCTGTAGGAGGTCACTGAGAGTAACGCTTTACAAAACCTCCTATTGTACTCCAGCAAGCTCTTGCACGAAGCTGAAGTAACCTGGTGCCAATCTGTCAAGACGTCGGCTTCAAATTCATTTGATAGCCAAGCAGATGCAAACATTTGCTTGAAGTAAACCCAAGTGGCGGGTGCCTGTCCTTGCATTAACAATGTCGTCCACCATGTAAGCGCATTGTCCTTTAAGAAAGTGGCAGCTTTCCTGACCTTCGAGGCCTCTGTAAAATTCCCTCCCGCATAAGCTATATCAAACTGCTAGAGGAAAGTAAGGGCCTTTGTTTTATCCTCGAAACCACTGAAGGTACTGAACTTTACTGCTACACCACCTTCTTTGTAAGCCTTCGGCTTCTCTAGTGCCCCCAAATTGTCATACGGAATGGTCTGCAACATGGACACTGTAGTAGGCATGATCGGCACGCCTTGGCCATTCACATTTTGCGTCAGAGGTGCGATATCTGGCTGCTGTCCAGAAAAACCAGCCATGCCAAAATGACCCTGTGGCACCCCAAATTGGCCCTGGTTGCAGTGGAAACCTTGCTACATGCCTATACTACCATACATGGGGTTTGGCATGATGCCTTGCATACCCCCGAACACTGTTCCTGGCATGTACGGCTGACTTCCAAGCGCATAACCAGCCATACTTTGGAACACTGATCCACCCCCGAAATACCCAGGATGTATCGTGGGTGGTGGAAAAACTGAGTGCATAGCCTGGTATCCAGCTCCCTGTCCATTCAAGACAGCATGCTGGCTCTGAAAGGTGGCGGGCTGAACTTGCATACCCTGTGGAATAGGCGTTCTAGCCACCTGTTCAAGCACGGGAGGAACCTGCTTTGGAGCCCCCGCCACTGCAACATGCGAGTGTTCCCTTTCCTCCTGCGCCACATGAAGTACCTGGGCTTGAGCATCAACAAGCTCCGTACGCGGCGTAGGTTGCCTATTTTGCTGTTGCACTGGGGGCGCTTGCAAGAATTCCATAAACCTAGGATTCTGCACCAGCTGCAAAAGACATTCACCGCGGCAACTAACTGAGTTTTGAACGCATCATCCTCAAGTTGCCCTATCATAAAGCCCTGTACTACTGGAGGGACATTCACATTGACAGGAGGTATAGACTGATGTGGCCGTGAGCTCTCGCCAATCTCAAAAACCATAGGAATCTCCTGCTTGTCCTTTGAAGAGGAACCCTCTTCCATAATTCCCTTCCCCTTGTCGGCCATAGTGTAATCCCCGCGTTCCTGCACTCTGTGTCTTTACCCTAAACAATCCAGGCTCACTCTTTAAGGAAAAAGTGATTGATGTCCCGGCGACGGAACCATGAAACCGGCCCGTAGGGCCGTAGGCGTCGGCTTTCACCCGAAATTCTTAGCTTTAGACACACATACAAAGCACTTTGCAAAGAGAACCTGCGACGGGAATTAACACTTGAATACACACACGGCTCGGAAGCTAGAATTCCCCGAGCATACGCCGACAACCTGTAGGCCCCAAAATTGGCGCCCCTTTCGGTATTTCTTTATTCTTTAGGAGGGTAAATTACAAGGTAAGGTCCTGGGAATCCTTCACGTGTATCCACCTAGATACCATTTGATTTGGCCAAATTTCGGCAACATAACAAGACCAAAACTTGCGCGAAACCAATTCCCCTGCTGGAACTCACTTGCGTTGGCGTATACCCTCTGATTCCTGCCCAAAAACAGTAAATTCAGCACGCTGTATTTACTGGTTTTTGCCCTGTTTTCGCCCCAAACAGTCCCCTAACTGTCCTCTGCCAGTGGGGCACGATTCCCAAAGGTTCTGGCGTCCGTATGGCTGAAAAACAGTAAAATTACAGCGCATACACAACGCTGATTTTGCACCTGTACGGTGAGGTTATGACCCTCACCAGTGCCTGCTTTGGAGCAGCAACTAGCTACCCCTGTTCCTGCTCAAGGAGGCTCTTGCCTCAGCACAAAAGCATGAACCCACACAACTGTACATCAGTCAAATGAGTAGCCCTCTTGTGGGGCATCACATAACTGCACGTAGGGGAGAGAGAGAGCGGTGTGTAGTGTGTAGGGCATCACCCCTAGCACCACACGGTACATGAGAGGGAAAGGAAGCACTCCATAGCTCTTAACCTGTGCCAGATTGCATAATGAGGCCTTCCCAGCTTAAAAATTCAACGCCCATTTTTCTAGAAGAGGCAAGTGCATGAAAATGTGACACTTGGCGCATTTACAAGCATTTTCCCGTTTCGGGTTCGCCGCTTAAAAATATCCCAACCGACGCATCAGTTGACTTCGCGGCAGAGTTATAAAATGTTCCCCTAGTCATATCGGAGATAATGACGCGAACACATTTCACGGCCCAAAATAGCAGTTCCCTAAATTTTAGGAGATGCTTCCGTTGGGCTCCCACTGGTCTTCTGACCATCTATCCTCATTGGGACCGCATCCAAAAGTGCAATGTGGCCCAACTGTCGGATACTTTTTGTTGGTAGTCCCACCTTGACTTTACGCCTTAATTGAGTTCGCTTCCTAGTATCCACCAACTTGCTAAGTGCCACGGGGGAACCTATATGATCTTGCTCTGAGCCTAGACATCCTCTTACCATACGAATTCCAGTGCCGACCACTTCCCGTCTGCGTGTGAATCTACCGTTCACATTGGCCATACAATGTCCGACCGTTTGCTACTTCAAAAAGAGGGTCTCAAAACAAATAAAATAAACCCCATTGGAAAGAAACCAACAACCAAGGTTAGCAGTAGCCACATCCTTGTGACATGGTTAATAACTGCCACGTCCTCGTGACACCAAGCCCATTATGTTTTTCCTTTTTTGTTTTAAGTGTTTTGATAGACATAAAAACATTACACTACTAAACCTGCTTCCACACCAGTTGACATTGTGGTGCTGGCTGTACCTTAACACAAAACAATACGGCATCCTTGACCACAGACCCCAATCGTGGAAAAAATAAAGCATCAAATCTACAATCTTCTAGGGGAGCACTGCTTTCGCTACTATAATTGTCAAAATAAAGCTGGCTTGCACCATTGTTTGCACACAGGCGGCAAAGGACAGGATCAAATGATTTGACCCATTCGTGTGATCTCTTCCATTCATGGTCCGAGGTTACTAGAGGATGTACTCGGCTGTGAGGACACCAGCTTTTACACCAGACTGCTTGAACGTCACCTTGAGACATGGCCACTTTTTGAGGTAATGAGTCTGCCTTTTACAGACAGTGTCCATCACTGGGGGGGGGCAGCCACCTGATTAGACATGTGACAGGACTTACAGCTCTCAAAGAACCAGAAATTTTGTAGTGTCCGGCAATCAAAGACATCGCAACATTCTAAAAAAAGTTGAATAAAGGACAACAAGAAAGAGGGTAATCATTCGAACTGTGAACATCAAGACATAACTTTGTGTGTGTTACTTTTCAAGAGTTCAATGTGAGCACTTTTCATGACCCAAGCTGATAGAGCCAGCTGTTTTGGCCAAGGCCTGGTAGCCAACGACAAATTTTGCTTTTAAGTCAAAACCTTGCTGGATATATCAGTGCAACATTAATGGTTTGGACTGGCTTTAAATCTCTTAGAAACCTCACATCCAACGACGATTTTGCTTTAATTCAAAACCTTGCAGGATAAATCGGTGCAGCATTAATGGTTTGGACTGGCTTGTTTGATGTGTGCTGTATTTCTGTTTTATCTTTTTTCTGTGATGCAAGGCAAAAAAGAACGGACTCAATTGCACTACATGGTCTGTGATGCACAAAGCGCTTCTAAGTCAAGCACCATGGCTCATATGTCAGAGCTCGAGTCCACCAAAATATATGTCTCAATTCATTTAACATGAAAATGACTCGGCCAATGAAACAATCTCAGTCAAGTAATGCTTGTGTATATGTACTGAGCTACACCTTGAAGGTCCGCCCTTTTTTAATGGTGATAGATGTACAATATAAGGGTAGCACGGTCCTATCTATGGCACACACATTCAGTGGCCAACGAGTCAAAAATCTCAGCTTTTCATGGTAGATTTGAATGCTGTTTGGAGTCGACTTATTTGACTAAATAATAGAGAAGTCATCAATGCAAATTTTGCATTGCATGCTTGTGGGCATTTAGTGAGCGACCTCTAACAATATCCCACTTGAGCAGGAAGTATGCATGCATAGAAGAATGTACAAACGAAAGCAGGCAAGAAGCCTGTATATATAGCATAGAGCTTAAAGGAAAACTGACTATATAAGTGGTAGTCTAGTTATGACAAAACTGTAGAGAATCCAAAATGTTGTCATATGGTAGATTTACAAGCTGTATAATTCTTGTTCAATCAATCAAGAAGAATTTATCAATGCAAAGATCCATTCCTGACAAGCGAGAACAATGACGACGAGGAAGCTCTACACAATTAAGCTGGAATTGACAAAAGTAGCACGCAGGAAGACTACCGTTGCAAAGAACCATGAAAGCGATCAAGGCAAACTCCTTCTTGGGGGCACCTTTGGAAGCAGCCTTGCGGCGTTCGACCAAGCATCCGGAGCAGCCATCGAAGTAGGGCTTTTCCTGCAACAGAAGAGGGCGATAAGCTTCGTCACCGGCCATGGCAGCAGCTGCTTGACGGCTGAGCTTGGCGAGTGAGCTCTTGCCCCTTTCACCCTTTTAAACACGCGCAAATCGTGCCAATAAAAGCAGCGTAAAGCTCCAGCCTTGCGATGCAATCGCCATCTCGTGTACGTTACAGTGTTCGCCAACTTTTAATTGTCGGAAATTGGAATCCTTTTACAGCCTTGGTTTAGTATGCCTAGAACAGTAAAACAGTGAAACCCTCCTAATCGGCTGGTAAAATCCTGGTTAGATTTTGAGCTTGCCTTGAAGAAAACTACACAAAAAGCTTCAAATTTTGACTTGAAAACCGGGAGAATTTCAAGTTTGCCCTTATTTTCTTCGGTTAGGGAAAATGTATTTTTCTAACCCTACTTCAAACCCAGTGCTAGCCAAGTCGCACACAAGCGATTCGTGGTCTAGGCCTCTTCTTTCATTTGTTGTCCTGTCGGCTGTTAGCTACCTCTTTGTCCCGCAGCCTACCACTACCTCTTTGTGTTGCCTTTGCGAAAGGTTGCCTTTGCGAAAGGGGGTATCTTTGTAGATTCCCCCTAATGAATTCCTTATGCAAAATCGTATACACACATACTGTTGTATTTTTAACAGACTAAAATTGCAACATCTTGGCTAGATACCGAGCTTGTCTTGAAGAAAATCGGTAAAATTTAACGAGTTTTAGTTTACAGAAAGAGTTTAAAGTGCCCTTATATTCTTTCGTTGGGAAAAATGTTGTAACTAGGTTCACTTTATCCAAAACCTGCTCAAATCAAAATATGGTTGCCTCAATTTTTTTCAAGAAGGATTTTTAGTTGAAAACTTCAATTTTATACATAATTTTCCTTCTGAAATATGGTTTTCACCTTCTCCGAAATGGGTGAAAGGGATCCTAAGCCGGCTCCATAAAATTATTTTCTCGAGACATGCTTTATTGTGAGTCAAGACCCAAAACATTTGATTGCATTGCTTGCAAACAAGGTGAAGCAATGCTCAAGAAAAGTGTACCTCAACTTAGCCTTTAGCCAGTTGGAATTCAAGAATAGTAGCTTGAGACAATAGGGAAAAGGAGAAAATCTGACTGAGATTTAGAAAGAAATGGTGTAAAGAAACTAAAAATACACGTTATTTGGTTATTTTGCATTCTTTTATTTAGGATTTCTTTAAAGGGATTGATGCATGTTTGGCAAAAGGACTCCCCAATACTTAGGTGAGGGGTCATGTTGGCATTTCAAAACAAAACCAAGGGATGAAAAGGAGTCTCTCTTAAATGAAAGCTCTCATTCTGAAACAAAACAATGACTTGAAATATTGTGAAAAGGACCCAGTAATAAGTGTGCTAAATTTTTTAAAAGGACCCATAAGAGGCTCTTTTTTTTTTACCAGAATAAGGCGGGCATTATTATTAGAAAAGACAAAAGGTTACATCAACATTATATTAGAGGCTCTTGGCTGAAGGATCCATTTACAAACTATAAACTATGAAAAGGACCTATATGAGGATCTTGAACTAAGGATCCAAAATTTGAACTACATAATGAGTCCTTAGTAAAGCGTTGGATTTTTGGTACAATTGTGGATCATTGGATAAAGTTCGCAGATTAGTGCCACATGGCAAAAAAAAATATTAATATTTTATTTAGGTGTTTGTGAGAGGTGTTCACATTTGTGTACCTCTCTCTTTAACATTAGATTGGTAATGGGACATTTTTATGTCGTGAGACACTTTTATGTTCTGTTAAGTAACCATTTTGTTTGAATTATTTGAAGAGATTGAAAATGAATTTCTAGGTGCTATATATCCACAAAATTGCCTCATGAGCTCAAAAACAAGTTTCTATTTTTTTGGAATCTTAATCTCACCATTAACCTTACTCTTGCACAACATTTATAAACCTAAACTGTTTGAAAAAACGTCAAGTCCTGTTTTTGGCTTTTTTGCAAAGTTTTGCAATTATGCCACTCTAAAGTTCATAATTGTGAGGTTTAGATTGCTAGAGGATTAGCCTTAGTAGTTCTCAACATGTTCTCATGCTTCTAGGGAGAACCAAGTGAAAGTTGAAAGTTATGACCAAATTACAAGAATTGCTTGATCCCGTTTTTTGGCCAAATTTAGCACTTTTATGATTTTTTTGGTGGCTTTCTTGATGTTCAAATGCAATTTTGGATTGTGCAAGTGGCATGTACAATAATATAAAAAGTATCTTCCTTGAGTTTTGGGGCATCAAATACCCTATATAGCATAGTATGCGATGATGGTTGAGTTTTTCACTTGTAGAAGAATACGAGAAATTCTAGTGTAGTAAGTACAACTTTCTCAATATTACTAGTTTCTTATGCTAATTGTGTTCATTTTGTAGGTAGTAACCATATCTAATCATAAACTTCAAATTTGGCTAGATATTGAGTAGTTTCTATGGGATTCTAGAGGTCATAATGTTAAACATGATTTTTTCATATTTGTTGTATTAACACTTCATCATTGTCTCCAAAGGTTCCACGTGGCAAGAGATCCATTATTCTTTCGACATGCAGATCCATGGCTCCTTTTGAATCCAAAGGCCCAGCGAAAACTAAGAAAACATGTATATAGTATCTGTATTGAGCGTGACTATAGAAACTTTGATGATAGATCCACAAAATGGCAAAAATGTAACTTTTTGGTCCCTAATTTTTTTGCCAAGAAAAAAAGTGAGGCAAAAGAAACCCTATGTTTTGATCACCAACCCATTGAAGTTAATGCTAAATTTTATCTCATGTCCTACAAAAATCCCCAATCTCATTTATATGCAATCAACCATAGGAAATGGTTGTTTTGGGCAAAATGAACTGGTCCATCAGCTTTGGAGGCTTGTTGTGACCAAGAGATGAGAAATTTTACAAGTTTCTCATGTTTTCCATATGTAGTAGTCCTTGTACTATAAGCTCATGAAAGGATTTTCCATTATGAGTGGATCTACTATGGTTTTGGAAGTTTTTTTCAAAACCCTAAAAGGACACTTTTATGTCATGTTAAGTTACCAAACTAGTGTTAAAGAGGGCCATTGAATATTGGGTCAGACACAATCTTTCTAGTCCTCTTCCACATTTTTCTTTCTCAATTTGCTACAATGCTTCAAAGTGGTTTTTCAAACATTATTTTTTTTGTTTTTGGAATATATTGTAGTTTAAATAGTTTATTGTTATACTTTTCTCAACAAACATGATATTTTATTGTGATAACAAATGTTTTAAAAAATTAGTGTCACTTTCTTGTTTTCTCTCATAAACCAACCTTTTATTATTATACTATTTTCATAGCCTTATGTAGGCCATAGTGAATTTTCACCTTGTTTTAAACAAGGTGAGGAGGCACGAAGGCCTGCTAAGGTAAGGGGCGATGAGGGTCAGTAAGTTTAAATATGTGCCTACAATCACATGAAATTTTTATTTTGTTTTTATATAAAATTAAATTATCTATTAGGGGGTACCAGTTGTTTAAAAATGATAATTTCCTTTAATTATCTTACAAGATTCTTTAGTTAAGACTTTTTTATTGTTAGGGTTGCCAACAACCACTATAGTTATCTCTCTCTCTCTCTCTCTCTCTCTCTCTCTCTCTCTCTCTCTCTCTCTCTCTCTCTCTCTCTCTCTCTCTCTCTCTCTCGTATGCACCAGCCTGCAGACAACACGTGTCTCCATCTCTCTTCTCTTTCTTTTTCGTCGCCCCCAGTCTGCATTGTTTCTTTGTTTCAGCCCTCCCCCCCCCCCCCCCCCCCCTCTCTCTCTCTCATCATGTCATGCCACCTCAAAGTGTGTGCATGGCCCTGCAATCTTTGCATATGCAAACTATTGAGTGCAAGCTCGCGATTGGGGTAGAGTTAGCAGCAGTTGATGGCTAGGCACAAGTGATTGGGGAGGGAGGCAACACGAGGCGCATGTGATTCTAAAACATGTGAGAGCCAAGGTTTCACCCAAACTCTGTAGCGTGCAAGGGAACTTGTGAGGGCCACAAAATTCACATAGATTCACATAGAGATTGCTTGTCACACGACTATTGCAGGAGGTCTTAGTGGGAGATTTTGTAGGAGCCATTAGTTGCAAAGATTATCTATTATACAGATATAATCACAAATGGTTTTTAAAGTATGAAAGGCCCCACTTAAATAATATGAAAGATGCACATTGCACATCAATAAAATAAAATGAGAAAGAAGTAAAGTAAAAACAATAAAAAATACAAATACAAATAAAAAAGATTTTGTGTCTTTTTCATAAGAAAATGTAAATTAAATAAACATTAAAGGTAATAAAACAAATATTGAAATAAGTCTTTATGAAATCCTTACATCAAAGGACTCTTTATCAAGAATTTATATCATGGGATCAAACTCTTTGGAATACTTTAGAAAATAGCATTGAATAGACAATGATTCCTTTTCATTCACAAAATCAAAAGACTTTTGAGCCTCCTTGGGACACTTGTCATGCAAACAAAACTAAACGACCTTTGCCCATAGTACACTAAGGCCTTTAGCAGGCCAAAAACCATGAGCGCATTTTGAATTGATTAAAAAGGAGACAAAATGATACATCATGTGGGACAATAAAGGGAAATTGTTTATTCCTCCTATGCTACACTGAACTATCCCTTTACAAACTTTAAAACTAAAGAATTCTGGGCTCTTGAAATTGAAAGAAGGGCCTATTTACAAACTATAAACCTAAAGAAAACTTCAATATTTCACATGCCAAAGTCAAATGTATGTTCAATTCTCTTCTTCACTTTTATATCTCTATTTAAAAAAAATACATGTGCAATATAGTTAGAATAGTTACTAGAGTAGATGGCTAAATTTTCAATAGTAAGTGGTATAAAAGAAATAAAAGCTCTTTAAAAAATCTCTAAAATTAGTAGAAATAAACGTGTGCTCTATACACTAAATAGTTACTAGAGTAGATGGCTAATTTTTCAATAGTATGTTAGTACAAAAGTAACTAAACTATCAAATTTATAAAAAAAGATTTAATAAAAAAATGAAAAGATTATAGATAGGATATCATACAATCTAAGGGTAGAGGGGGGTGGTTTGTACCCCCCCTGCTACCTCGGATACTTTTGTATCCGTTTGAAAATCCCTCGCGATAATAGTAGTGGCAATACCCACGGTAATATCCGTGGTAATAGTAGCTGGTGCCTGAAAAAGAAAGGGAGAGTAGAGTATGTCGTGTATTTGCAACATACTCTACTCAAACTCTCGCTGCCATTGCGCTTGCACCCCCAAGATTCTCCCTATTCTACCTTTCCTCAATCTCTCTCTCTCTCTCTCTCCCTCTCTCTCTCTCTCTCTCTCCTCTTTTTCACATGCAAATGCACACACACAAACACACACACACACACACACACACACACACACACACTTGGTCAAATACATTTTATTATGAATGCTTCATCTAGCTACACAACCAATACTTAGGCTAGTGTTTTTGCAGGTAGTTAGCTTGTATTATGTATAAATACCTTGAAATCCTTACCTTGCTTTAATCTACCTAGAGATACATCTATTGTTGCACCCGCAGTATGTAGCTAATAGCTATTTTTGTCTTATAAATTATTAATTGCAAAAGTCCATTCACTTGCTAGTATTGGTAATATTGAAATACCTTACTACATTCTTGTGCTTCAAAATATCCCATTTTCTTTGCCAATGCATGAAATTTTTAAATTCTAGTCAAAAACTAAAATATACATTAAAGCCCTACTCCAAAATTTTAAAAAAGGGTTTTAAAAAAAACACCCACCTCAAAATTAAACCACAACCCCCCTTCCCTCCTTCCTCTCACTTGGGAAACTGAACATGAGATGAGGCACTTACGATGACCACCCTATGGGCATCTACCCTACTACCTTGGTTAAAACTAAAGGATAACCTTTGGGCATAACCTTGTAATAGTACTATTGATTTTAAACCCCTTCCCTTGTCCCTATCGAGGTTTTAATTATCTGCAGTACGACGTACATGATCTCATGCCTCACATAGACTGTGTGTTGTCTTGGCATCGAGTCCTCTTTGCGCGCTCTGTAGTGCATTGGACCGAGTATACTAGCTTGGATGAAGGGATCTTTGAGCCCGCCTATAACCGAGGTGCTCTGCATAGTATGCACAATCGGCTACTTTCTAAAGGTATTACACATCCTATACATACTATCCTAATCCCCCACTTAGCTAACTCTATGAAGCCTGAGACCTTGGAAGCTGAGCCAATTTTGGAGGTTGAATTGGTGGGATACACTCTTCTCTGGATTCGCTGTAGAGGCCCTCAGATACTATAAGTAAACAAGTGAGAGATGTCTTTCCCCTCACTTAGCCTTGACAATACTTGAGTGTGTGAGTTTTGAAAGAAAGAGTGAGGGTTGTTGTTGCTGGGGTTGCTGCACTGGTGCTTGATTGACTTGGGCATGATGGAATTGGTCGAACAACAATCTGCTTCACAGGTTGGTGCCACACCCACTGCATAAAAAATGATGTCACCTTCAATTATTGTCGTCTGTTTTTTATATGATTTTATTTGAAAAAAATGGTGGGAGAATGGTTGAGCCAGGCAATTGCTGTCATCTTTTTTTTACTGCCATGCACAAATGTATCTTTTGAAGAAAATAATAAGGATTGATTCAACAAATGCAGCTCCATCCCCCATAGTTGATGACGAGTTGTGTGTTTTTTTAAATGGTGATATTTTTGTTTTCTTGTTAGTAGCTATTCTGCCTGTCAGAATAAGGATTAAAAAAAAACCCCGCCTTTCATTTAACATGATCTCAATGTTGCCTGGCACTTGTTAGGTCTCTACCGTAAAATGTTTTTTTTTTCTTTTTGGTAAAGTTATTTAGATGATCACTACACACAAAGCATAAGAGAATGAGCTTGGGAAATGGCATGTCAAAGGAAATTTCTACTATACCTGACAATTTTATGCCTTGGGCTTGACATTGCTTACTTACATTATATATGGTTAAGTTGTATCTTTAAAAAGCATTACCCATATTAGACATTGGTTTAGTACTTTCATAAAAGATGATTTAGTCCTCCTATGGAGCATTCGGAATTAGCTCAAGCTTTTATAAAAAAGAATGAAAGCTTGCCAGTTGATATGTATCGATGCATTTCTTAGGGCACTCATACTTTATTCTCTAAAACAAGTGTATACTCTCAAAATACATGATTGGTGTCAATATTTTCATAATAGTAGGGCACTTTATGTTCTTGCATTTAGATATGGAAAAGTATTAACTTGATTTCCTTTGCCTACTTACCCAAAGAACATCTTGTATACTAGGGAGAAGTTCTCCTAGTTTATGCCATACTTTCTTTACTTTAGGTGGTTTTTTCCTGTCCTTTTCATCTTTTAGGCAATACTCTCTACATAGATAGTGCAATAAAACATGTTTTTCTCTATGGATTCAAAAGAAATAATCATATAAGACAACGACTTTGGTTAGACATTGTTTTGATTGGAAGGGGTAGTGGCATTATATTAAAATTTTATCAAATAGAGATTTAAAATAAAATAAAATACTGTAGGTGTTGGAATTGGAGCTAATCTCTTTAGATAGCTGATTTCAGTGTTAGAAATTACAGCTACTGGTAAGTCGTCAGTTTATTCAATGAAGATGGACTAGAAGATAGGAGTTGAACTGGAATAATTGACTGAACTGAAATACTCTACTGGAACGAGAACAGATTGAATGACTGGAAAAGTATTTCAGATTCAGATTCAGTGTTTATAATGAATGAGTACATGGCATACTGACTGAAGCACAATTGACTACTGTAGTAATGATTTCAGAGTAGAATTACAAGTAAATGATTGTAGCTCAAGATCAGTTTGGGTAACTAGACCAAAAGACAAACAGCCCGATCACAATACAGATAAGCCTTCGATTACCCTCCCGACAAGTAACCTAATTACAATGTAATGGGTCCTG
This sequence comes from Adiantum capillus-veneris, assembly GCF_014529385.1. Classification (NCBI taxonomy): domain Eukaryota; kingdom Viridiplantae; phylum Streptophyta; class Polypodiopsida; order Polypodiales; family Pteridaceae; genus Adiantum; species Adiantum capillus-veneris. The sequence goes on along the minus strand of NC_140937.1, from coordinate 27,584,622 downwards.
TTTATAGCCTTTCGCAGTTATTGTGGTAACTACCATGGTAATTACTGACTTCAGCTTCAGGAGAGAGTTCCCGCCTGTTGAGAGTGTCTTCGCCTTCTACATCCTTCCCTTCTTTCTTGAATTTTGGTTTGAGTCCAAAATTTTGAAAAAAAATCCACCGTCTGATTCTTCCTAGATGTTGAGGAACTTCTTTGCCCGCTTCCTGAGTAGGCCGATGTTCCTTTTGGTATGGCTAGCTTTATGCCATATTTCATGCTTGTTGAGTGCTTGACACCCCTATAATTGTAATTCCAAGGGTGTCTAGCCTGGAAATTCCAGCTCCCTTCTGGAAAAATCCACCGTATGATTCTGAAATGGATTGGGAAAATCCACCGTCTGATTCTGAAATGGATTTCCCAACGTCCTTCCACTTCTGAAATGGATTACCCAATATCCTTCCACCAAACCCACTTCATCTTGCCCTTCGGTCGTGTTGGTGCGTCAGAAGTCCCAGTGTCAGCATTGTCCTTCTGAATGAGTCTGTAAATGGCCTCCTGCTCAAGCTGATCCCGCCTTTCTGTGGTCATCTCCAATTCATAAGGCGTGAGAGGATGATAGGTTTTGGTGTCAGGATCATAGAGCGTGCGTTTGCCTTTTGTCAGACGAGTTTTGGCCAGTTTGTACAGTGCGAAGTTGTGTGGATCTATCCTTCTGGAAGAGGCTGATTTGTTTCAATCCTAGCTTCAAAGAGAATTTCGGCCATTTCTTTCTGTGGTCCCAGGCCTGGTTTGGCCGTAATATTATTTTTAGGAACTTTAGAGGATTCCACACTAAGTTGCAGCACAACTGGTTTGTGATCTTGGTGAGACCTCTAAGCTGGATTTTCCATTGTGCCATACATAACTTAATCCTTTCCAGCTCACCCTTTAATGCCCCAAGATCATGTAATTGGAGAGCATCATTGAGTAGTGTTTGCTAGGTTTTCCATTCTACAGTGGATCGCTCATACCAATCTTGAAGAGCATCAGTGATATTATAATATGTGAGTCGATCCACTCGCTCTGGATGTTGAGGATACAGTGTCGAGAAAAACCTAGGTAGCTCTCAGCTTCTCTAGCTGGTAAAGCATACAGGAGGACTGGGGAATCAGGTACCAACTCCAGAAAGGTTAAGATAGCCTAGTTCTCCTGCTGCATCATCTTCCTAGTAACCTTAACCAACTGAAACAGTCTTCTGAGAGCCGTTGCTTGTTCCCCTACTATCATTTGAGTTTGAGGCCCTTTACTGCTGGTAGTCTGATCTTCAATAATAGCTTTGACCCGTTGATCTAGAACTCCTCTGGCAATTTGCATTTGCAGTAATACTTCCTTCAAATGACTTTTGACCTCCTTCATACATTGATATTTTGTCCTGTTCCCTAGCAGAAGCTCTAATTCAATAGCTAGAGAATGACAATTTGTAGTAGACTGTCACTGCAAATGTGGATTAACTAGTTTATCATCAGAGGTTAGTACCCACTCTTTCTAGCACTTGAATTTTGCTAGGATGTTCACGTAGTTGGCACACCGCAGGTGATTTCCAATGTTGAACCATTTCTTTGGCACCAACATATAGTCACTAAAATCGTTCAAGATCAGAAAGAAGAACATCATTCTCCAGATACCACCTAGTTATAGGAGCTTGTTGATGTCTTAATCTCTTGTTCAGTGTGATGAGCTACAATGAATGCCGCTCATCTCCTTTCAGATCCTTAGTCACAGCCTTTCCTTTCCCCTTCAAATCCACATTGTGGTGTGACTGGTGTGCTGGTGAAGTTCTAGTGTTGGTTTGATGATCTCCAGCCTGTTGATCACCCGATGACTGACCCGTATGCTGATCTGGCTCGTCTGTATTGGGCTGATCTCCCCCTGTGGCTCTTGCTCCACCAGCACCAGATCTTGGAGGTGGAGATGGAGGAAAGTCGTCATCATCATCCCTTGCTGCTGGTTCATCCTCCTTCTCTTCCTCTTCTACTGCTTCATCATCATCCTCCTGGAGGTTATTTTGCTACTCAATATAGTCCAAGATAGCCTGATTGGCCAAAGCATTATTGTATTCGGAAAGCTTATCCTGTAAATCATTGTGCATTGTTTCCATAAGTGCCCTTAGATTTTCTATATTGAAGACACCCGTCCCCTCTGGATTCAATCTATCAGCCAAATTATTGTAGATATGTCTTTCAGCTAAAGTGGATTTTAATGCAGTGTGAATGAACATGGTCTCTAACCGATCAGCAGCTCTGTCGGCCTCTGCCTTTTCTTCTCTTAGCGTCCTTATCTCAGACTCCATCTTTGACAGCTTATTTTCCAATATCTGAATAGTCCTGGTTGATTGATTTTCGAGGACATTGTGTCGTAGAGACTGTTCCCCTCTCTCCTTTTCTAGCTTTCCAACTTGCTTTTCAGTCTCCATCAGTTTAGCCTTTAACTGGGTCACTTCGGTATTAGGCACTGAAGCATCCAACATTTGTCCGGTAGCATTAACAATAGTGTTCCAGGAAGACCGAATAAGAACTGAACAACCATCCCGCACAGTTTGCTGGGTCATAAACCTCTGGCTCATAAATTGTGACAGGAGCCATATAGGGTAGTGTTGTATCATCAGCTTTATTCAGGAATAGCCGTCCCTTAAGAGGTTGAGTGTGCAGTTGTTGTAATCGATCCTTCCTGGTCAGATTCAAGGCCTGCTCACTATAAGAGATGGAAACCTTCCCACTGGGACTGGAAGCTGCTGGTCTTTTTCCCTTATCAACCTGAACCATCAGTTGCTCAACACTAGTTTGGCCTAACTGGGTATATCCTATACTTGTGGTCACTGATTTTTGCCCTTTTGGTTGGTTAGTTCCACCAATGGTCGGGATTTGAGACTGGGATGGCTGGTCAGCTGAAGTCTGTTCTACCGGAGTCGGTTCAGTAGCCACTGTTTTGGCCTGACTTTTGAGCTGTGTAAGAAAAGCATTGCTCTTGGACAGTGTAACATGTCGTCTTTTAGAATTGTCAGCTTCCTCTTGTGTGCCCTTCCTCTTTTGGCCAGTGAGAGTTAACTGAGTCTTTGGGGCTTCTTCATCTGATGACACTTCCAAATTGTTAGTGATTGGAAAAGGTTTCTGGCTCCAAGCCATCCTTACCTGATCATGAGCGTCTGGAGAAGTTGCCCACTAAAGAAACTGCCACACATATCATGCTTTGAAAACAGTTTGGGACTTCAACTTAGCAGTCTGCTGAAGCATATTATGTGATAAAATCTGACACACATTTATTGGAACTGTAGCGTCCAGTCTTTTTGCCAGTAGCATAGAAAACAACTTTTCTGACACAAAAGTTGGGTTGTTTTTGAGACTCACAGCTTCAGCCACAAAATGGTAAGCAGCGGGATTGTCCAAACCTGCTATTACTGGAACCCCTTGCCCACTGGCTTTGCGTTTCTTTTTGGCAGCATCATCTTCTTTTAGAGTTGCACTAATCTGTTCTGCAGTTGCCACAGATGGCTTTGGCTCATTCAACATCCTGAATGCAAAGGTAATACTTTCTGGTGTGACTAACACTTTCCTACCATAGACTATAGCACTTCCATCTTCACCATTGACGGATCAAGGACCTCTCTAATGATAGCTGTGTCAAACTCAATTCTGGTGGCTTGTACCACCACATGAAAATCCCATCGCCGAAGTAATGCCTTGGCTGGCTCAGTAAACACATACCGCTGTATCTTATTATGAGGAATAGGCGGAAAAGAAGCCTTTGCAACAGCAATCAGGCCTTGGGTTTCCTCAATAGTTTCTTGCATTTTCTCTGACATTTTCTTTCTACCCATGCACTGTGAAGAAGATGAAACAGTGTGAGAATGAGAAGAGGACTTGAATCTTCAACCCCGTATCCTGGTGTGGCTGGTAAAGATGGACAACAATCCATAGCTTTCTTAGACGAAGAGGTTTGTGGTTGTAGATGAAAAATTCTGAATTCAAATTCCATTAGGAACATCATCCATCTTATCAGTCTACCTTGAATAATGACTGTTGATTAGAAACAATAAGGCCTGATGATCCACATAAAAATGAAATAGCTTACCCAACAAATAGTGTCTGAACTTAGTAGCACTGAAAACCATTCCTAAAGCTTCTCTTTCAAGTAGTTAAATACCCTTGTTCAGCTTGACTGAACCTGCCGACTAGCAAAGTATACTGGATAGTCAGTTCTTCCTTCTGGTTGAGCCAGGATGGCTCCCATTGCCAATCCCGAAGCATCCACATGTACATGAAAAATGACATCCCAGTTTGGTTGTCGAAGAGCTGGTTTGCTGATAATAACATTCTTTAAATTCTAGAAACTCTCCTCACATTCAGTAGTCCAACTGAACTTGCTGGTCTTCTTTGTAAGTTCATTCAAAGGTAATGCCTAGGAAGCAAACTTATGCACAAATCTTCGATAAAAATTGATATATCCCAAGAGAGAACTTAACTTTAACACATGGCAAGGTGCCTTGGCTTGTTGGACACACTGGATCTTGTCACTGGCCATTTCTATACCATTTCTGGACACTACATGTCCCAGTAGCTGTCCTTTCCAGACTAAGAAAACGGATTTGAATGGATTTAAACAGACTCGCTTTTCCTGACAACACTGGAAAACCATCTCCAAAAAAAGTAAATGCTACTCTTTCGTTGAATATACAATGAAGTCATCCATAAATATGGCCAGAAATTGGTGAAGAAATTCTCTTAATATTTCCATCATGCATCTCTGAAAAGTGGCCGGTGCATTGCAAAGACCAAATGGCATCACCAGATATATAAATGCTCCCCACTCAGTAATGAAAGTGGTTTTACTCCGGTCCTTAGGAGCAATTTGTAATTGGTTGTATCCACTATAACCATCCATAAAGCTATACATCTCATGCCTTGCAATTTCATCAAGCAACATATCTGTGAATGGTAATGGAAAAGGATCTTTAATTTTTTGAGCATTCAGCTTCCTGTAATCCACACACACTCTAAGCTTTCCATTTTTCTTGGGTATCACCACAATTGGAAACAAGCAGTCACTACTGGTTACTTCAGTAATGAACCAAGCTTTTAGAAGATTATCAATCTCCTCCTTAACCTTCTTGGCATAATTTAGATTCATTCGGTATCGTTGCAGCCGTACTGGTCTGGCATCTGGTTTCAATGGTATTCGATATTGACATACCTCTCGATCTACTCCTTTAAGATCAATATGTTCCCATGCGAACACATCTTTATACTGTTGAAACATATGTCTTGCCTTCTCTTTCATCTTAGGATTCAGACGCTTATTGACCTTAATCAATCTAAGATTGTCATCAGAACCCAAGTTCCATTCCTCTATTTCCTGATCATTTGGAAGCAACCAGTTAGGCCCTCCACCTCTCCTTTTGGTTGACTCCTCAACATAATCCCAAGACGGTCCCTTAAGCTCTGAACTGCTATTCTGATTCCCAGTTACTTCATCAGAGTGTGCACTGGAATCTACTGGTTCTTCTGGTCTTCCGGTCAGCTGAACTGGCCGTTCTCCAGAGTTCTGTTCAGTGAACTGTTCTAGAAATTGCTTCCTTTTCTTTTCAGCCTGATCCTTGTCCAGTAACACTGCGTTGAGATTTATCTCGGTTAATGAAAAAATACCTATTGCTGCTAGCATCCTTTCATTTTTCTTCACTTTATACTTCTGGCAAAGCTCTTGAGGTCGCAACTCCTTTCTCCAGCTCCTAGTATTATTTGTCTGAATCTGAATTCTGCTATTGGCACCTTGTATTGTCAGCGTCTGATTAGCATAGTCGTGAAAAGCCTGTGTTGTTTGCAACCATGGGCGCCCCAGTAGCATCCCATACGCGCCCTGCACATCTAATACTAGGAAGCTGGTTTTGAACTTTTCTTTGCCCACCCTTATCTGCATACTCTCTATCATTCGAGTTGCTTGCATTACTCGATGGTCTGCCATTCTGACTTTGAAAGGTGCTGGTTTCAAATTTGTAGTTCCCATTCTTTGCTGAAGATGTGCTCCCAAAATGTTTACTCCCGCTCCTCCATCCAGTATAACTCCAGACAGTGCCTCCCACTGTTTCCTCACCTTATAATGTACCTGGATCACTGGTACTTCATCATCTCTGACCGTAGCCAAGTCAACTGTTCTGGCTTCTGCTTCAGCCTTCCTTTGATGTCTGATGAATATTGCTGCTGTAGGCAGAGTTTTTCTAATATCTTCCAACTCAACTGTGAGTTTCTGAATTCTGTCACAAATTTTGACATGAATTTCCTCCCTCTCTTCTTCAGAATTACTGTCAGAACTGGAAGAATCAATAGTATTTTCACAGCGCCATTCCTGTGCTTTTCCCTCCCCGAATTCTTTCCTCTGTGTCTGAACTGCAGCTAACATGGTCTCAAGATTCCCAGATCCCGACTGATCCGATGGTGCTTTCTTAGAAGACTAGGCTGGTATCCTTTGAATGACCCAAGCATCAGAACTTTCTGGATGTTCTGGCAATTTCTTGGCTAAATCTTCTATAATCTTAGCCGCCAATTCTCTCTGCTCCTGCCATTCGTCAACTACCTTTTCTTTACCCTTTGCCTTCCACACCTCTCTCTACTGAGCCCATTTGTTGCTTTCACGACTGACTGGTTTTGCTAGCTCCTATGGAATTTCTTCAATCACCACCCCTTTACTGCATGTTACCGCTCTTACTGGAATTGGTTCGTGGACCTTCACCTCAGTAGTCGTAGGAACAGGTGTTTCTGGACACTGAGCCGCGAAATGCCCATACTTACCACAAGTATAGCAATTCAAACTTTGTCCTTGGAAATTACCACGACCCGGCCCCGGCCAATATCCCCTTGGTACCCACCGCGCCCCGTACCAGTGGTACCACTAATACCTAATTTCTCTGTTTGGGGTACACTGGTAGTCTCCACTCTTACTAGTAAATTCCACCACAGACATATCTTTTCCTTTTTTGAAATGATGAATGCGTATACCACAGTTGTTCCAGAGATGGCCATAGGCTCTGCAGTAAGTACACTTTGGACATTCATTGGAAACATGATCTCTGGATTTACACTTTGAACACCAGGTTTCCATTCTTCTTACTGGTTGTCTGGTGTGGCTGATTTTAGCAATCTGTCGGGCCATCTCATCAATCTTCCTAGACCAGCTTCTATTCTTAGTCTTGTCTTTGCTCTTGTCTTTCGAGCTACTTTCAGAACTACTAGAAGTCTTACTGGAATTGGAATTCTCAATAGAAGTAGTGCTACTACTATTGGACCTCCTCTTCTTATGATTCCTTTCCTTCTTAGCCTGCTATTCCGGCTTTATGGCCCATTGTACCAAATCATTAAATTTCTTTGTTGGGGAAGGCATCTCCTGTTCCCGAAGATTCTTGCTACGGAAACCATTTAGAAACCATGCACGCAACCGCTTCTCTGATGGTGGTTCCTGAGCTGCCTAGTCAGCTCCTTGATTTTCTCAACATAACTTCTGACTGATAATTTCCTTTGTTTTATCTTATCCAGTTCACAGAGGATATCCTCATCTCCTCTGTTATCTGAATATTCCAGTCGGAATGCTTTGAGCAGTTTGTTATAGGATCTGAGTTGGCAGACTGGGTAATGGTAGTAGCACTTCCTGGCTGCTTCCTTTAATGTTTGAGGAAAGTATTCCCCCCAGTCATCTTCATCAATATTTTTCAACTCAGCATACTGTTCAAAGGCTTGGATATGAACATCTGGGTCATCTCTCTTTCCTCCTTTGAACATTGAAAAAGAAATTTTTAATGAAGAGGTGTAATCATGGCGATCAACATCGTTTCTGCTTCTTCTCTCCTTAGGAACCTGACTTCTTCTTGAAGATTTCTTGTAATGGTATGTATCTGCATCCCAATCAATTTCTTTCTCCGTCTCCTTTTTGGCCCTTCGACTGGAACTATGGCAACTACCTTTACTGCCTCTTGCGCCTTCATCTCCCTGTGTGGTCCGAGAACTCTTGGCCTTGTGTTCTGCCCGCTGAGCCCTTCTTCTTCTGGGCTGACTGGAGTGCTGAGAGTCGTGAGCCTCCTCAGCAGGACTGTACTCCTCTTGAGCCTCGGTCTCAGTCACCGGTTCATTCTTAGGATCATAATCTCTTTCTGACTCCTCAGGAATAGGGTCAACGCGGTAGGATGTTTTACGACCACGACTGGATTTGGGTGCCATAACTTTAGCTGAAAATTCAAACTGGGAGAAGAGTATTCTGGTCAACGAGCAACAGCTCTAGCCACTGTGATCACCAAAATGGAATTGGAGCTGATCTCTTTAGATAGCTGATTCCAGTGTTAGAATTTACAGCTACTGGTAAGTCATCAGTTTATTCAGTGAAGATGGACTAGAAGATAGGAGCTGAACTGGAATAATTGACTGAACTGAAGTAGTCTACTGGAACGAGAACAGATTGAATGATTGGAAAAGTATTTCAGATTCAGATTTAGTGTTTATAATGAACGAGTACATGGCGTACTGACTGAAGCACAATTGACTAATGTAGTAATGATTTCAGAGTAGAATTACAAGTAAATGATTGTAGCTCAAGATCAGTTTGGGTAACTAGACCAAAAGACAAACAGCTCGATTACAATACAGATAAGCCTTCGATTACCCTCTCGACAAGCAGCCTAATTACAATGTTATGGGTCCTATTTATAGCCTTTTGCAGTTACTGTGGTAACGGCCATGGTAATTACTGACTTCAACTTCAGGAGTCAGTTCCCGCTTGTTGAGACTGTCTTCGCCTTCTACAGATGTCGAGAAACCCGGTTATCAAAAATACATTTTGATCAGAAGGGGTGGTGGCCTTCTTATCAAAATTTTACTTTATTTAAATAAATATAAACTCTTTTCTAAAAAAATGGGGCCACTTACTATCCTTACTTATAACCTATGACTTAAGAAAGGAAACTAAAGGAGTGATGACCTTTGGTGCTTAAAAAGAGTAAAAAATGATGATTCCCTCAAAGGTAGGTTTAAGGTAAAAAGATTCTAGGTAGGACATGGATAACAACTGATAAGTTTGTTGACATCTGTAATACATATGCAAGGCTAATGAATCTATTAACTTGTTTACATGGATGCAGGTGAGGACTCTATCTTCACTTTGGATCTTTTTTGCTTAAAGCTGATGTGTGCCATTGGTATATCTTAGCCCTTTCTACTATAGACATCACTACTCATAACTATCAGTGTACAAATACATTGGAATAATAATTCATTCTCATTGTAAAGTGCAAGGATGAATCAAAGACTGAGTCATTTTTGTGCTTCTCTAGTTTTTCCTTTTTCTAGAGCCGACCGTCTTTTGAAATAATATGTTCTATTGTGTATAAGTATTAGTTTAAAACAACAATACACACGTCCTAAACACAAGGTTCTCCCAGTTATCGAGAAGACCAGGACGGTGGCTTTAGAAAAAAATTGAACTATATGTCTTAGATGGACCCACTATCCGTAATTCTTGTTTAGGTTGACTAGTGTTAGATGGCCCCTCTTTGACTATAGTTCAGGATTCTTGCTCACAGCTATCGTAGTCTTTAGACTTTGCCGGTTTTAAGGTTGCAAGTTAATCCATAATTACTTACCCTGACTTTTGATATTTTAGGTACACAAAATCACATGAATATGACTGATGATATGATAGTCATCCATGACCCACTAAAACATGCCATGATTATGGAACAAATTACACAATACTTAAAGGATCATCCCCCTAAAAAGTCCCTGTCATCTAGAACTAGGTATTTTATTCCTAGAAAAGCTAAAAGCAACATGAAATCTTATCCCAAATAACCCTATCTAATGTGTCAAATGTGTTTTACAGGCCTTTTCCCTATCCCAAGGACTTGAGCTGCCCTCTAATCCCCTTTCTATGGCTAGTTCTCTTGTTCTTTGATGTATTAGCAATCTGGATGCTTCACAACTTATCTATGGATCAGCTCTAATAGCTGACAAAAAGTCGTCTATTTTACATATGCTGTCTTTCAATGAATGGGTCAAGATTTTAGCTTCCTTGGATAAAGGATGGAGTTGTTGTGGTTTCTCATATGTAGCCCAACTCCCTATTTTGGCTATACAATACAATCAAGAGCTTGCTCAATTATCTTCCTCTAGTGCTGAACTTGCTAACTTTCTTAAAAAGTTGTGTGGACTCAACCTAGCTTTTATTAGGACAGTCAGGTACCAATGTTGTTCCACAAACATGTGGCTTGTTCTGCAGAGACAATGCTACTCTAGAAGCTATTAAATAATTCCAAAGCAATCTTTGTACCCTCAGTGATTTCACCCTCCTAGAAATGGTTCCTCAAGTCTCTAAAGTTTTTCCCTTCTTACCAGTTAGATAGATTGAAATTTTGGTGTAGAACATGAGTTATGGATTCTCCCCGACAAAGTCTTTTCAACACCTACACTAAGTGAAACTTGGGTTTATCTGGCTAATCTTCTTGCATCTACTGTGGAGGATTGAAAATTCAAGGTACTAAAAGGAGGAAAATTTTTAGTGGATAATGGGGAACTCGTCAAAGCTCCTTTTAACCTCAACTTTATTGATAATACTAAATGTACCTCTAATGCTGGCTTATACATCCGCACTAAAGGGAATATGGAGTTTGCCAAAAGCAACCTTGACTTCTACATTGAGTTAATCTAGAATGTCTTTTGACCCTACATAAAGTGTGCTTGCAAATTCCTTGACCCTAAGGCTTCATGTGAATCCAACATTATGTGGTTTGATCATACAATTTGGTACATTCTCAACAATTTGGAACATTTTTTTTCCAAAAAACCGATAGATTTCCATTTTTCCTTAATCTGCTCCTAGCTTGGTGGGCAATCTAAGTCCCTTGCTATTGCCCAAATTACTTTCAATGCCTTTAGAAACTCGATGCTAGACATTCTCAAAAAGAGCTTAAATCTGATGAGCCTGACACTTATCTCACCACATATGCTAACTATAAAGGAGTTAAGATTGCCACTGGGGTGCTCAAACCTTATATTGAAGATGATGACTCTCCGTCTCTCAAAAGGCCCCAGCTGTGTGACCACCCCTAATAACTGTCTTCCCACCCCTAATAACTGGCTGACCACCCGTAATAACTCTTTTACATCATTTTTAACACCCAGCAGTTCAATTAGCTGTAGTAGGGGTAAATCTCGTAGTTTTACAAGAGTTAGAGGGAGAAACACCCCTGTTCGACATCTCCTTGACTTGTAGCTTATTTTCATGTGCATGCGATTTTAGGCCCTTGCAGGAGAAAAACCATTGCCAGCCATACTTCTGCAGGAAATTATATTTTTGTACATTGTTTATATAAGAATGAACTCTTCAATTGGTTTTCCCCTAAGTCTATTTTTCGTGAGTGTTTTAAACTTCTTTTTGGTAATCATAACATGTTGTATTCTACCCCACACACACACACACACACACACACACACACACACACACACACACACACACACACACACACACACACACATATTAAAACAAGCCAAGATAGAGAAAGTGCACATATCTTGTCCATTTTCTCATATGATTAAATTAGAATTAGGGTTTATGGTATTTTCTTGTAGGTTGTTTGGGTAGAGTAGATTAATCTTCCTACAATTGTTGTAGACTTTGAAAACGACGTTTTGTTTGTAAATGGATATGCTTGTAGATTAAGTTTGTTTGAGATTGTGTAAAATAGTTAAAGATTAAAAAAGAAAAAAAAGAAAAATTAGAGTAGAAAGAAGAATAGAGTAAAAAGAAAGAGTAGAATGGAGAGCGAGAAATAAGCAAGGGAGATTAGAGAGAGAAAGAGGAATTATAAAAAGAGAAGAAAATATAGGATAAATAGATATAGCGGATAGGGAATATAAAGAAGAGAGAGGTAAAAATAAGAAGATAGAGAAAGAGTATAGAGATAGAGAGGGAAAGAGAGAGAGAGAGGAGAGAGATAGAGAGGGGGAGAGTAGATAAAGATAAAAATAAAAAGACAGAGAGGGAAAGAGAGAGAGGAGAGAGATAGAGAGGGAGAGAAAGAGAAAGTAGACATAGAAACAAAGAGAGGGATAGAGAGGGAGATAGAAAAGGACAGAGAGAGAGTAGATAGATAAAGAGGGAAAGAAAGAGAGATAGAATTTTAGAGGTAAAGAGAAAGAGTAGAAAGGGAGAGAAAGAGAGAGTACAAATACAGAGAGGGAGAGATAGAGTTGGAGAGAGAGAGCGAGAGGGAGATAAATAGAGAATAGGGAGGGAAAGAAAGAGAGGGAGAGAGTAGAGATAGTGAGAGAGAGAGAGAGAGAGAGGGGGGGGGAGAGAGAGAGAGAAAGGGAAAGGGAGAGAAATGCATAGATGGAGAGATAGAGAGGGAGAAAAATAGCAATAGGAGTAGATAAATCTCCTATATCCTCTCTACACCCTCTCTACCTATACGTTAGATAGATCAATAGAGGACAATAGGAGTAGAGAGAGAGGGGAGAGAGAGAAAGGGAAAGGGAGAGAAATGCATAGAGGGAGAGAAGGAGAGATAGAGAGGGAGAGAAAGAGAAATAGGAGTAGAAAAATCTCCTATATCCTCTCTACACCCTCTCTACCTATACATTAGATAGATCGATAGAGGACAATAGGAGTAGAGAGAGAGCAATAGGAGTAGATAAATCTCCTATTGCTGTCTCTCTACTCTATTGCCCTCATCCTACCCCTCTCTATGTCTCTACAAAGAGAGTGTAGAGATAGATAGTTGGTGATTAGAGATTAGGTTTCTTTCTTCTCTCCCTTAGAAGAGATGCACTCCTCTAATCTATGAAAGGTTGGACTTTTCATTGCAATAGGGTAAGTGGGACTGGGATTTATTATTTCAGTTGGCATGCCTTTTCGAAAGACAGCATCGAGAACTATGTTCTTAATAACAGAGTCTTTTTGGACTTGCCTACAACATAACCATTATTGAGCTATTAGCAAGCTCGATAGAAATTGGTGTCAACTTAGCACTGTTAAACCCATCCCATTGCTCTTTGCAATAAACAATATTATAAACCAAGGTTAGTTACTTGAGTGCATTTTTTCAAAGGCTAAGAGAATTAGTAACCGAAGCTTTAATCTCTATCTATCTCTACCCTCTCCATACATTAGAGAGAGAGAGAGAGAGAGAGAGAGAGAGAGAGAGAGAGAGAGAGGAAAGGGGTAGATATAGAGAGAGAGATAAAAAGGGGTAGATGAATACATATGTTTAGGTTTAGGTGTACATATGTTTAGGTGTAGAGAGAGGATTGGATGTAGACATGTAGAGATATGCATATTGAATATAGCGCTAGGTCTTGATACTTATCAACCTTTAATGTAGATCTTAGACAAGAAACCATATGGTGGGGAGCAGCCATCGCATTCTTCTTTTGGTTGGTTCACATCCGAGATGGGTGAATGTGGCCTCTAGTGGACCCGAGTCTTGAGGTGGTAAGTCCAAGCAATTAAATTAAGCTTATCTGTAGCTAGTTTTTTGTGAGCATGAGTGTAGGTTTCTCTTTGTTATTCGTAGGCATGGCCCTCCTACACCTACAGAGGTGCTGGTCTATCTACCCAAGTTCCTCCGCCGATGGTAGATCCAAAACTCTAGCACACATTCTCTTTGCAAGACGAGTACCTCCGTTCGACGGAGGGATTGTTTGGACGCTATACTCAAAAATAGCTTGTGCACTATTGTCTTTCTCAATAGACCACGCCATGGGGGAGCTAGGGAGGGACTCCCTACATCTTGAGCCTTGCACCAACGACATGTCCTTCTATGCTCTCTTCTTACTGATCTACTCCCCTTCCATCGCAGGCCCCCACACCACTCCATTCCACTCTTGCTTCACTTGAGCATCGTCAACGATTCACAGTTGCTCTCGATGCACTTCTTTTGGTAGTGTGCACCAATGTTCGTCTCAGGATAGTGAGCACTAACATTCATCTAAGGGTAGCGAGCGCTGTGTGGCTTCACTTGTTTTGGTTGGGGGGGGGGGGAGTCTCCTATTTCAAAGCGTGTTGCCCTAGATGTAGAGAACAAGGATACCGATGCACCCATGCCAAACACGCACGGATACTATTACAGACTAAAGTATGGAGGGAAAGTGGACTTTGGTACAACACAGGGTAGGGCATTTTGATGCCATCTTCAGATTCTTATAGATTCGACGTATAATAATTTTTTTGTAAAGTTCAGAGACCAGTAGCCTGATCATGCAATGGTTCGGATTAGTCATTTCTAGTTATATACTAGTGATCTTTAATTAAGATGGAACATTGTCTACAATGAAAAAAAATGAAACCATTGGCCATGGCATACAAAAGTGTGTTTGGACGAAGCATGTTTTGAAAGAATAGAATTTAAGTTTTATAAGAGCATCCCTTGTAATTTACCTACAAAAGTGATGGGAATGTATAACATCAAAACCTACCTTTGGATGATAAGTCTTTATAGTTTATTGTTGTATTTATTGATAATAAAAACTTATCTTGTTTAATTAGAATTTATTAAGTCCTCTAATTGGCTTGGTAAAAAAGGCATTCAAGAACAAGGGATTAGGGTGTGCATTCATAGGAGTTTGATCCAATGAGGTGAAGTATTTACCCAATGAAAATTCCCTTAAAATTTATAATTTATGATTTGTGAAAGAACCTTCGATTTAAGGACTTCACCATGGTCCATTTCATTATATTTTTTAATTATTTCATATGTTTATTAGATCTATCTTTTCCTATGAAAGAATTGATTTTTTTTCTCAATGAGTCACTTTATTATATTGTTTTTATTTGACTTCCTTTTCATGTTATTTTATTTTAAAATTTTGATGCATGCCTTTCATCTTGTTGTTTAAGCGGGGCCCTTCATAACATATAGAACATTTTTGATTCTGTGTGTATAATGGACAATACAATCTTATATTAGAAACACAACAAAAATGGCATGTGATTGTAGGCACCCATTTAGACCTACTTGCCATAGCTCTCATCCCCCCTTATCTTAAATGGGCCTTTGGGACTCCCCACCTTGTTTTTCTTCCATATTAACAAGGTGAAGGTTCACTATGGACTACATAATGCTATTGAGAGGAATGTAATAACATGAGGGTTCTTTTTGAGAGTAAAAATGAGAAAGTGACACTAGCTTTTTTTTTTTTGGCTTTCTAAAAGAAGTCTTAGAGAAGAGTTGTGTTCTGCATACTTTCAATGTTTTCAATGATGATTGAGATTTATTTTAAATGTTTTTTTGGTCTTAAAATATGAAATGGATTTGTTTATGTCACCTTTCATTTCACATCCTCTCATGGCTTGACTTCTCTTGCATTCTATTCTTTTAGAATACTAAAGTGAAGCTTCACCTTGCATAATTCTAGTAAATTTTATACATACATATACACATACATATATAAATGAGCTCCTTATATATGTGTGTGTGTATATATATATATATATATATATATATATATATGAGCAAACCATGGTAAAGGGAATAAAAATTGGTGAAATATGTGAGAACTTAGTTTAAAAACCTTGCAAATTTAAAAATATCTACTAGTGTTTTTGGTTTTCTTCTTTGCCAGGAAGAAACTCCATTACTTAATAAACAAGTGAAAGGGTCACGGAGGCTTTCAAAAACAATAAGAAAGTGAAAAAATTGTTAGGTTGAATTAAACTGGTATCAGTGTTTGGGAAAGGATTGCCTCAGCTTACTCTTGAGCTAATTGAAAATCGAGACTAGCTAACTGCAAACCATGGTAAACGGAAGAAAAATCGATGAAATATGTGAGAAAGTCGTCCAAAAATTTTGCAAATCTCAAAATTTTTGCTAGTATTTTTGAATTTCTTCTTTGTGAGAAAGAAACAAAGTTCAGCAGCCGCTTAATAAAAGAGACTTTTTCGAACGTTAACACTGACTGGAATCGAGCTATAAAATGCAAGAAATGTAAAGCCATGTGAAGTTGTGAAATGAAAGGTAAAATAAAAAGAACTAATTAATATATATGTGTGTGCATAGAATTTATTAGAATTATGCAAAGTGAAGCTTCACTTTAGCATTCTAAAACAATAGAATGAAAAAAAAACCGTGTGTGTATGTGTAAAATTTACTAAAATTTATGCAAGGTAAAGCTTCACTTTAGCATTACAAAATAATAGAATTCAAGAAAAGTAAAGACATGTCGAGATGTGAAATGAATGGTAAGTCTATGAAAGGTAAGTGTGAAGCTTTAGCATTACAAAATAATAGAATTCAAGAAAAGTAAAGTCATGTCAAGATGTGAAATATGTTACCATATACATGTGGTAGTGATGTGTGTGAACACACTAGGACCGCTAGGGCATTTTTTCCTTCTTTAGGAGGTTTTTTCCCCGTGCATTGTATATACGCCCATCACTCTAGGGCTATCTATCTTTCCATTGCACACTAAGAAACACTCTCTCTATTGTGTGCCTTGAGCTTCCTTCGTCTTCTCCAAGCTGTGTGTGTTTCTCTGCAACCCTAATTCCAACAATTGGTATCAGAGCTGGTCACGTCCTCCCGGGCTTAGTCGCCAGCTGCTCCAGCACACGCCTGCTCACTTTCTCCGATTTCAGTGAGCTTTGGCGAGCGTTCGGAGGTCGGCAAATATTTTGGGCTGAGCTCGAAGAGCTCGGTCTGCTCAGAATTTTGATTTGGGCTCATTTCGGCCTCCGTTTCCACTACAGGCAGTACTGCACAGGCTATTTCGTCATTTTGTGCAGATTTTCTATCAGTGCCGTTTTCTGCATAACAGGTGCTTTATAGTCTTCTACGGTTTGTACTATATAGCACAAGTTGTTCCCGCTCCATTTCTCCTATTTTCGCGCAGTTTTCACATCAGGTGCAGCATTTACCATGGCTGACAACAACAACACAGATGTGTTCAAGATGTTTGCTGCTGAGGACAGGTTGGATGGGGACAACTACCCTATGTGGGCTTATATGATGCAACATGTTCTTGTGTCAAAAGGTGTCTGGAACATTGTGCAGGGCATTGATGTACGTCCTGGTTCTGAAGATGTAGGCGATGTTGAGGATGTTGCAGGTCTTGCTGCAAGGATTGCAGCTGTTAGAGTTGTTTTGCCTACGGCAGAACAAGCTCGTTGGGATGTTAAGGATGCGCAGGCTCATGCATTGATTGCGTTGTCTGTGAAGCGCACCATTATTCCTCACATCCGTTCAGCAAAATCTGCAAAACAGGCTTGGGATATTCTAGCAGGTCTTTATGCAAGTCGCAATGAGGCTAAAATTGCTTTGCTGCGTAAAGAGCTAGAGTCGAAGATTATGCATGAGGAAGATGATATGGACACTTTCCTTGCTAGTGTCAAGGATATCAATGAGCAACTCATTTCTGCAGGTGAAGTCATTTCGAACAGTTCCCTTGTGCAGACTGTTCTTGATGCCTTACCAGATTCCTACCAGACTTTTGCTAGTACTTGGAGACTCATGACCCAAGGAAATCCTGAAGTTGTCAAGTTTGATGCATTATGCACATTGCCGTTGCAAGAGTCACTTTCTAGAAAAAACAGGACTAGGCAGCGTGCAGTTGAACAGGCTTTTATTGCTTCTCAAAGAAAGGGTGGTAACAGTAATGCAGCCACTTCTTATGGTTCTGCTGCGAGTGGCAAAAATTCTGTTCCTAATGCTTCTGGTGGCAGCACTTCGTCTGGCAATTCTGGTGATAAGGGCAAAAAGAAGATGCGTTGCCATTATTGTAAAGCCAATGATCACTTGATCAAGTCGTGTCCTAAGTTGAAGGCCAAAGAGGCTAAGAAGAAAGAGGGTGGTTCCACTGCAAATGCTGGTTCCACTACAAATGCAGCCATTGTTGAGTCTTCTGTGAAAGGAGATTGTGATGCTGATGTTGATGTAGAATGGGCTTTTAGCGCAGAGTGCACTTACAATCCTGCTGTCCATGATGCATGCTTGTCAGTTGTTGCAGATTCACATGTGTGGTATTTCGACAGTGGTGCTACAAAGCACATTACCTCACATCGTGAATTGTTTACCTCTCTTGAGTCTGTCCCTCATGGGAATTCAGTCACTTGTGCCAACAACGCCTCTTATCCAGTTCAGGGAGTTGGAAAGATTGTGCTCACTGCTGCTAATGGCAGTTCCTTCACACTTGTTGATGCACTTTATGTACCTGGGATCAAGAAGAATCTCTTGTCTGTATCCGCACTTGTTAGACTTGGACTTGTAGTCAAATTTGTGGATGACAGATGTACAGTTCATGATCTCAGTTTTGGTGATGAAATTGTTGCATCTGGGCTCTTGTGCCGTGGGCTGTATAATCTCACTTTGTATGACAAGTGTGGACAAAATTTTGCAAATGCTGTTGTAGATTCAAGGGCTATTTCAGATGCAAAACTTTGGCATGCACGTTTTGGTCATCTGAATTTTGCCAGTTTGCTGCGTTTGCAGAAATCTGATATGGTTGCTTCTTTGCCGCCTCTTGAAGCACCTGTCAAACATGTTTGTGAAGGCTGTATTCTGGGTAAAATGCAGCGTTCTAAGTTTCCAAAGGATGGTTCAGTTAGGGCCACATGCAGGTTGCAGCTTGTGCATAGTGATGTTTGTGGGCCCATGCAAACTCCGTCTTTGGGCAATTACCTGTACTTCGTGACTTTCATTGATGATTACTCCAGGCATGCATGGGTATTTCCGCTTAAAGCGAAGTCTGAAGTTTTTATGTGCTTCAAACAATTTTTGGCTATGGCTGAAAATGTCTCAAAATGTACTATGGGCACCCTCCGTTCCAATCGAGGGGGGGAGTATATGTCTCATGAACTTAATGCATTTCTGGCTAGTCGTGGGATAAAACACCAATGTACAGTGCCTTATACACCTCAGCAAAATGGTGTTGCTGAGAGGAAAAACAGGTCACTCACGGAAATGGCACGATGTATGGTCAAAAGTCAAGCTTTGCCGCATTCTTTTTGGCTTGAGGCCATCATGTGTGCCACTTATGTACTTAACAGGTGTCCTACGAAAGCTTTGCATTCTATTACTCCATATGAAGCATGGCATGATAGAAAACCTTCTATTGAGCACATGCGTGTTTTTGGCTGTTTGGCATATGCTTTGGTGCCACAAGTGCAGCGCAAAAAATTGGATGATAAGGCTGTCAAATGTATTTTTGTTGGTTATAGTGCTGAAAGCAAAGGTTACAGGTTGTATCATCCGCAAACAAAACGTATTCTGGTTTCACGGGATGTAGTGTTTGTGGAAGACTCTGTTCAGCCCTTGCTGTCATGTACTAGAGACAGTAATGTAAGCTCACAGGACATTTATGACACTTTGTTGCCTCTTTTCAGTGGTGGAAATACGAATGTAAGTTCCAATGAGGCAAATGTACAGCCTATGGGGGTTTCTGAAAATGTTTTAGAACAGCCTATTACTGATGCAGATGTACATGATGTACTTGATGAGGAAAGGGCTGAAAATGAGCAGGCTAGAGGTATGCCAAAATGGCTGGTGCACACTTTGCGTGACAGTAAATTGGATGCACCTTTATCTAGTCGTACTCGTTCAGGCTCTCGCCATGCATCTTATGCATCAGATTGTTATGCCTTGGCTGTGTCTAGTTTACATGATGTTGAGGAGCCTCTGTCTTTTGATGAAGCACAGAATTCAGAAAATTGGATAGCTGCCATGAAATCAGAATATGATGCACTTATAGAGAATGACACATGGACTTTATGTGATTTGCCTCCTGGCAAAAAGGCCATTGGTACGAAGTGGGTTTACAAGTTGAAACACAAGCCGGATGGTGAGATCGATCGCCATAAGGCTCGACTTGTTGCAAAGGGTTATGCACAACAAAAAGGCATAGATTATGAAGAGACTTTTGCTCCCACTTGTCGTATGACTACTGTGCGTTTTCTATGTGCATTGGCAGCTCATTTTGGTTGGGATGTACATCAATCAGACATTGTTACTTCTTTCTTGAATGGTGACATATTTGAGGAAGTTTATGTAACGCAGCCTCGCGGTTTTGTCATAAAAGGACAAGAGGACAAAGTGTGCAAATGTAAGAAGGCTTTGTATGGGTTGAAGCAATCTCCTCGTGCTTGGTATGAGAAAGCTGACACTCATTTGGTTAAACAAGGCTTTCGTAACAGTCCAACAGAAAGCACATTGTATGTAAAGCATGAGGATGATGTATTTCTCATTGTGGTTCTTTATGCTCATGATTTGCTGATCACTGGACCAAATGAGAGACATATTGCTGAATTTAAGGCTGATTTGAATGCTACTTTCAAGATGAAAGATTTGGGGCTGTTGCATCATTACTTGGGTATACAGTTTAAGCAGTGTGATGGTGGTATTGCCTTGTGTCAGAAAAGTTACATAGAGACATTGCTATGTAAGTTTGGACTTGAGGATTGCAAACCTATTGCCACTCCCATGGAAACAGGTTTGAAGTTGAGTCTACATGATGCTGGCGATCCTGCTGATGTCACTCTTTACCAAACTGCTGTTGGCTGCCTCATTTATGTATGCAACACGAGGCCAGATATTCAGTTTGCAGTCTCGCAGGTCAGCAGATTTATGCATAGCCCAGGGTCTAAGCATTGGCAGGCTGTCAAGAGGATTTTCCGCTACCTTAGTGGCACTTTACATCTTGGCTTGTTTTATCCCAAGGGGGGATCATTGCCGCCAGACTTACATGCTTTTTCGGACTCAGATTGGGCTGGTTGTTTTGACACGCGAGTGTCCACAAGTGGTTTTTGTTTCATGCTTGGCAGTTCATGTATATCATGGTTGAGCAAGAAGCAACCTACTGTGGCCACTTCGAGTTGTGAGGCTGAGTACAGGGCAGTCTTCACAGCTACGGTTGAGTGTGTATGGCTCAGACGCCTTATGGCTGACTTGGGTGTTGGACAGGACACTGCCAACACTATCTACACTGACAGTCAGAGCGCATTGGCAGTTGCGAGGAACCCAGTTTTTCATGCTCGCACAAAGCACATTGAGGTGCATTACCACTATGTCAGGGAGAGGCTCTCAGCAGGAGAGATCAGCTTGGCTTATGTGCCAACACAGGACAACCTTGCAGATCTTTTCACAAAGGCATTGTCTCGTGAGAAGCTTGAAGCTTTCCGCAAAGCTTTGGGCTTACTCCCCTTTGTGGACTCATCCTGTCCTCAAGGCATGGCACTTCCCTTTACTCATGTGCCAGCTCTCGTTCACCGCATCACTCCAGGGGGGATTTGTTACCATATACATGTGGTAGTGATGTGTGTGAACACACTAGGACCGCCGGGGCATTTTTTCCCTCTTTAGGAGGTTTTTTCCCCTGTGCATTGTATATACGCCCATCACTCTAGGGCTATCTATCTTTCCATTGCACACTAAGTGAAACACTCTCTATTGTGTGCCTTGAGCTTCCTTCGTCTTCTTCAAGCTGTGTGTGTTTCTCTGCAACCCTAATTCCAACAAAATAAAAGGTAAGTCTCCATCATGTCAGGATGTGAAATGAAAGGAGTCTCGCTAACCCAACACAACACTAAGGGTTTCTTTTAGAAAGCCAAAAAGACATTCCCGAATAATGCTTCACCTTATATAATTCTAGTTAAACTCAACCTAATGATTTTATCACTTGTTTTTGTCACAATGGAATATTACACTTTTTGGAAACAAGTGTAACAATGACTTATTTAGATTACAATATATTTCAAAAGCATAAAACATAATGATTAAAGTAATATTCAATGGCCGTCTTTAAAGAGAGAGGTACACAATTGTCAACACCTCTCACAAAGACCTAGAAGATAAATAAATAAATATATATATTTTTGCCATGTGGCATTAATGTAAAAGCTTTATCCAATGGTCCACAATTGCACCAAAAATCCAATGCTTTACTAAGGACTCCTTATGTATTCCAATAACATTTTGTTATTTAGCAAAAAGGTATACTAGACTTTACTATTAGAAAATATAAAATTAAAGCTAAAGTTCAAGTTAGAAGAATTTTAAAACACTAGCAAAATTTTTCTTTATCTTGCCAAGTCAACAACGCATTGTAATGATATAGTGGAATAATCTTTAAAATGCAAGGCAAAAAATTAAACTTTGAAAAACGACAGAAAAACATAGACTAAATTGTACTGGTATAAATAATAATCTAGGTTCTACTTATTTTTGTACAAGAAAACTGTATAAATTCCACATTCAAAACATACATAGCTATAAAGACGGACAAATGTAGACTTTTATGTAAGAGAAAAATGTATTAAATTGAGAAGATGTATTTGAGTGAATGATATTTTCTCTATAAAAGTGCATACCTTATACTTATCCGTAAAAAATTCCATATTCTTTATGTAAGAAAAAATGTATTAAATTGAGAAGATATATTTAAGTGAATGATGTTTTCTCTATAAAAGTACATATCTTTTTGGCATGCTAAAGGACTTAGTATCCATATGGGTGAAGGTCCTTCAATTATAAGTGTTTGACTTGTGTCCCTAAAAAGAGCCGTAAAGTCTTGAACGGAAAGAAAGAAAGAAGTCATGTCCTTTCAAACACTATTTCTCAAAGGTGCATTCATTTTTTTAGCATGTTGAAAAAGGCTTTGGAGAATAAAGGAGAAAAGATTGCATTCATAGAAGTTTGATCCATGATGTAAAGTATAATTGGTTCAATAAATTTTTTTTAATATTTCGCTTCATGTAGAGTCTTTTTATTTAACAAAAGATTCATTTTATTAAATTGTTTCATTATAATCTATGCTTATTAAATCTGTGACACTCTCCTCCGTCTTCCCCCCAAGGTGACATCATGTGGGGGATCGGAATGGATCAAGCTTTGGAGTGAGCTTTCTGAGCGAGCTTTTTTTAAACTCTCCCTCTCTCACTCTTTTTCTATCTCCCCCTCTCTCTCTCACTTTCTCTCTCTCTCTCTCTCTCTCTCTCTCTCTCTCTCTCTCTCTCTCTCTCTCTCTCTCTCTTTGTAAATGTTTGGTTGAAGTTCATGCAACTGCTTTGCAAGCTTCTTATCCCAATGAGCTTGTATGGACAATGCTTTTGACACCAATAAAACCTGATTAAATACAATAGTGTTGCTTGGGTGATGAATTTTCTTCCAGATGAAAGATGTGATACAATGAAAAAGACCTTGTATGTGCAAAGAGGCATTAATGTAAGCCTCAAGGATGCATAGACCTTGATGTATACACAAAATCTGTTTTGTATACAACATCGCTTCTCACAATTATACATATTCATAGCTATTGCATGAGTCGAATCCTCCATAGTATCAATATGCATCTCAATTATTCACACCGATGCATATTGATGTGCCCAATGTCGCAACAGATTATGGTTTCACATTAAAAAAACTAACAAACTCGATCCACAACTATAAGGGTTGGCCAACAGTTCTCATGGCAAAGCATGTAAAATGCAAATGAATTGCTCTTTGTAAACCTTTCTCTCCTAATACATGTGGGTTCTTGACAAGCCAATCTTTGAGCAACATGATGTCACGGTAATGCATTTCATCAAGTGCATCCTCACAATCCTTGTTGGCATCATCAAGAAATGAAACATTAGATAGGGTGCGCACATGAATGACATTTGCCCCTCCGATTGATCAAGATCCCTTAATGGCCCACCAACTTTTTGGAAGCTTGTGAAATGCTTGTAAGGGATACAATGTAACAAAAAGCTCGCGAGACTACAGTTTGAAGTTGAACATATACATAGTGTTTCTTAAGCTAGACCTCTTCACCAAATTGGGTGGGCTATTAATCTTTTGCTCCAATGTTAGCCCGATCTCTATGTGAAGGTCGCCTGCATGTGCACTTGAGGACTACCTCCGATGGGTGGAGATTTTGTGACTGTGAATGGCTGTTAGGCCTGCATGTGCACAAGCTAAGAGTTGAAAAGAAATTAAAAATAAATTAAACATCGCCATCATGTAATATCACTATTAATTCTCTACCTGTCATCACAATGCTACTAAAATGGCGGCCTCAAAGCATTGCCATATCCCTTATCTATGCCTAAAAATCCAACTCTGTAAACAATGTCTTCACCCACCTCCTACACCATGCTTTTGTTTTGCGATATGGAGTTCAATCTACCTTGTTAATTGTATGCTACTCTCAGAATTTCTTTAATCTCATCACTTAAACAAGGCCTTCTTTCCTAGATGTTTGCATTGAGATCTTCTAGTTTTCTAGCCTACAAGGTACTTCATCACAAGGCAACATTTTGGTGAGTACACATGCGTTGGAATTTCTCCATCAAATATATCATGTGATTGCAGAGTGCCATACAAGTGGCCTCTTCCCTTCTCTCTCTCTCTCTCTCTCTATGTTCCCCTTTCTCTCTCTCCATCTCTCTCTTCTTTTTAGCGACTTCTTTTCTTCTCTCTCTCTCTCTCTTCTCTCACTCTCTCTCTCTCTATGTTCCCACTTCTCTCTCTTCTCTCTCTCTCTCTCTCTCTCTCTCTCTCTCTCTCTCTCTCTCTCTCTCTCAAGCTCAAGTAGAGGGGGGCACTTATCTCTCTCTCAAGCTCAAGTAGAGGTGGTCACTAAAGAGAAGAGAGAGACCGAGAGAGAGGAAGAGAGAGAAGGGGGGACAAAGAGAGAGAGAGAGAGAGAGAGAGAGAGAGAGAGAGAGAGAGAGAGAGAGAGAGAGAGAGAGAGAGAGAGAGAGAGAGAGAGAGAGAGAGAGATTAGGGAGGTTGTCATGATCCATAGAAGGCAAAAGGAAGAACTTGGAGTGTGGATCAGTAGAAGAAGAGAATGTCTGCAATGGGCACTCTTGAAGTTCATCTGCATGGTGGCAAAGACATGCCAAATATGGAATTATATGGAAAGAACGATCCATATGCATTGCTCTCTTACAAAACACAAGATCAAAAAATAAAAACTTTGGAAGGTGGAGGCTATGACCCAGTCTAGGACCAATCTCAATTGGAGGATGGTGATGATGCTACCAATGGTCCATATGGTGATAGCAATGAGGGTGGTTGGCAGTAGGTTGCACCAGCCTTGGCAGCATCTTTCTTTATACCATGAGGCATCAATTTGTAGAAATTGAGCTGAGGCTAGACATTTATTTTCCCAAATTTCACAATGGTGAGTAAATTATATTGACAACCACAAGAAATTTAAAATTCTTGTCATGCTCGTGCTGAGCCATGACATCCCTAAAAGGTCAAGGATACATTGGTTGAAAGGGGATCCACCCCCCGAAAAATGTAACGCCTTTATCAATGAGAGTCAGTTCCTACGATGCCAATTAACCTGTTCCATTCATCAGAGTTCTTACATTTCCCAAAGGTTACGATTGCTGGGTTTCAAGCCCTCTACCCATGGGAGCAGGCTCTATAGAATGCAAGCATACTCAATTTAGTGGATTTTTGTGCATGGAAAGTTTACCCTACATATGTAAAAATGATTTTAGTCAATACATAGGATTGTTCTATTTTTATTGCTTGGTGTTGATCTGCTCTCTCTCTCTCTCTCTCTCTCCCTCTCTCTCTCTCTCTCTCTCTCTCTCTCTCTCTCTCTCTCTCTCTCTCTCTCTCTCTCTCTCTCTCTCTCTCTCTCTCTCTCTTCTTCCGCACTTTCTGCTCCTCCACGCCATGGCTCCTCATAGGCCCACACCTGCCATAGCCTTGCTTCCTTTCAAGGATGGCCTTCCTACTTTCTTGTATTATCTCTGTGAAGTTGGTTTTTTACATGGTGTTGTCAAATACATGACCATCCCTAGCCTTCTAGACCTTTTTGAAATAGCAGAATCTAACAATTTGTGTTGCAATAAGCATCTCTTGGATTTTGAAAACCGTCCCTCCCAAAAACAAATTGTTCTTATGGAAGCCTGTCTTCCATGTCCTTTGCACCCACTTGCATATTTTTCATGCCAAGCCATTGATAACAGGGCGTTCCTTGAAAAGGTGGGAGAGGTTTTCACTAGCCGTTCGGCTGGAACTTTCACCCCAATTTGTAAGGTTTTCCTCATTACCTTCTAGAGAAAGACCTTCATATTGAGTGGTCACTCTCGGTACCAGATGTTCTTAGTGACTACCTCCCATCTTGACTCTGGCCAATTCAGGCCCCACTATTGGTTCAATGGGAAGAAACAATCCATTAAATCCATAAGTGTGTAGTATACTTCTTTGGTTTGGGGCTTAACACTAGGTTGGTAACCTAACAGGACATAAAAGTGTCTTTTCAGGGTTTTGAAAAAAACGTCCAAAACCATAGTAGATCCACTCATTTTGTAAAATCCTTTCATGAGGTTATAGTTCAAGGCCTACTACACATGGAAAAAATAAGAAACTTGTAAAATTTCTCATCTTTTGGTCACACCAAGCCTCCAAAGTTGATGGACCAGTACATTTTCATCAAAACAGTCATTTTTTACGTTTTGTGGCATAAAAATAAGATTAGGGATTTTTGTAGGACTTGAGATAAATTCCCTAGTTAACTTCAATGGGTTGGTGATCTGAACATATGATTGCTTCTCACTCAGTATTTTTTGTTTTGCCAAAAGAAATAGGTACAAAAAAGTTGAATTTTTACCATTCTGCAAACCTATCATCAAAGTTTTTATAGCCACGCTCAATACAAATAATATATGCATGTTTTCTTAGTTCCCTATTGTCTTTTAGGTTCATAAGGAGCCATGGAGCATGTCAAAAGAATAATACATCTCTTACCAAGGGGAATCTTGGGGACAAAGATGAAGTGCTAAATACAGCAAACATGAAAAAACTGGGTTCAACATTATGAGTTGTAGAATCCCATAGAAACTATTCAATATCTAGCCAAATTTGATCCTTATGACTAGATATGGTTACTACCTACAAAATGCATGTAGTTGTCACAAGAAACTAACACTATTGAAAAAGATATACTTGATATACTAGAATGTTTTGTTTTCTTCAATAATTGAAAAAATCAACCATCGTTGTCTACTATGCAAAGTAGAGTATTAGGTGCCCCAAAACTTAAGGAATATTAGCTTTATGTTACAATATGCGACATAGAAAATAAAAAATGCATTTGGATATCATGAAAGCCACCAAAAAAATCATAGAAGAGCTAAAATTGGCTAAAAAACAGGATTTGACAATTTTTGTAATTTGGTCATAACTTACAACTTTAACATTTACTTCTCCGTAGAAGCATCAGGACATGTTGAGGACTACTAAAGATAGTTCTCTAGCATTATAGACCTCACAAACATGAAATCTAGAGTGGTATAGTTGCAAAAAGTTGAAAAAAACCAAAAACAGGACCCGTTTTTTCACACAGTTTAGGTTGTGAAATGTTGTGCAAGGACAAGGTTAAAGATGGAATTGATATTCCAAAAAAATGTCAAGTTTTTTTCAGCTCATGAGACAACTTTCTAGACAGATAGCACCTCAAAATCCATTTTGAAACTCTTGACATAATTCAAGGAAAATTGTCACTTAACAAGACATAAAAGTGTCCCAGGACATAAAAATGTCCCATTACCAACCTAGTGTTAAGGAAGTGTCTAATCTTAGGCCATTACCATGCTTTCCACTCAAACTCAGACTCACAACTAATGGTAGGCACCAACTGTCCATCTATTCTAGGGCCCTTCAGTAGTCTTTCAATCCCATCGAGGTTGTATTGGAGACCCATTTGGTATGTTCTTTTCCATTGGTTGTTGTTGTAGTCCCATAGTTGGCCCATACATTGGATACCTTTGTTATTGACTTTTGTACAACCGAGGTTAGACATTCTTATGTATATTGTATATATGGGAGTCGTGTTGTCTCTTAATTCAGCAAAGCGAACAACAATGGGTCTTTCTAGCTTCTTTGTGATGAGTAACTTGAGTTAGCTCACCTTTTGGCTTTATCTATCTATCTATCGATCTATATATATATATATATATATATATATATATATATATATATATATAGAGAGAGAGAGAGAGAGAGAGAGAGAGAGAGAGAGAGAGAGAGAGAGAGAGATAGTGTCAGGCCTTGGGTAAGACTAGCCAGGCCAAGGGCCAAGACGGACATGCAGTATAGAGGGTCCCTATTATTAGCAAGTCAAAGCCTATATAGGACATGATTGGGTGGAAAGTGGCATACTCAAGTCCCTAGTTCTTAGATTGGTATCAGAGCTCAAGGGGGCTGTGAGCTATGGAGGAGGGGGAAGTAGGCATGGAGGATGGAGACTCTCTCTCTCTCTCTCTCTCTCTCTCTCTCTCTCTCTCTCTCTCTCTCTCTCTCTCTCTCTCACTCGTGAAGATTTCCATGACGGAGGAGTTTTGCATCGATGCATGAAGCATGCACCCGTGCATGGCGATCGAGGAGAAAGAGTGGAGCTCGGAGTCGTGGCAGCCGTGAGAACAACCGCTTGCACAAAAGATGTTGTCACGATTGACCTGCAGCAGCAAACGACGCTCAGAAGGGTTGAATGGGAGCGTAAGGGCGAGAAAAGTGTAGTCCGTCTCTGGATAAGGGCACCGAGCAGAGCAACACAATGTCAACTTTTTCTCACTCGCCATCAACGTTTTGCTGCAAACGACCGCCATTCCCCAACCTCTAGTGAGTTTACATTGCAAGGGCATTAAGAGGCCAAAGTGGGCATTCCCTCCCACGGATTCCCATTGTGGAGCTAGATGCCGGGAATGAATTTTTGAGCTACGAGCCCTTAAGATGGCCAAAGAGTCTGGCATGCATCACATTTCATAGAGTCTTGATAAAAATATCTCCATAAGGAGATTATGTCAAGACCTTCAATAAGAAGAGTTGATTTCAATAGTGATGATTGTGATGGTCTTGTTTTGGCAATTTTAGCATTACGCTTTCACATCTCCTCTAATTTCCTTGTCCAAGATTCTTTCTTATTCTCCTTGCTCTTATCATTTGACTCACTTCCAGATGAACACGAGATGGAAGTGGAGCTAGAACTCTCTTCAATGGTAGATCCACTACCACTGGACTGTCTTTTGGGTGAAAGCACAGAAAGGTGGTCAGGTTTTGGGGCAAAATTGGTGGATCACGTTGGTACTTTCATATTGGGTGAGGGTCTAGTCTAAGTCAATTAAGAGGGTACCAAGATTTGAAAACATCACTTCAAGATTTCATCATTTTTTGAAAGGCAAGCATGCAAAAGGTAATCTGCTCAGTGCTAGCATGCACCAAGGTTGCTTTGCATAGATTGCTCATCTTTCAAAGCTTACTCTCTGATGTGCTATGCTGTGCCACTAGTGCCATGAGATTGCTGCAAGACATTTCTTCCTCAAGCTCTCTCTCTCTCTCTCTTTTCTCTCTCTCTCTCTCTCTCTCTCTCTCTCTCTCTCTCTCTCTCTCTCTCTCTCTCTCTCTCTCTCTCCTGGTGATGCTTGCTCATCTCTATTGGGTCAAATTTCCTTGCATAGACTATTGAAATGTTGGATTTTCTTCTTCTTCTTCTTCTTCTCTCTCTCTCTCTCTTTCTCTCTCTCTCTCTATACGTTGAGGGTGTTGCACTCATTGTTGGATAAGAATTGATGGATTTTTTATTGGGACACCAAAAATGATGACACCACTGCAAAAGTGCACCTTACCAAACAAATCAGTGTTGAGGTGTTATCCACCAGCTTGCATTCCAGCAGTAGCAAACCCAAGAGTGGTCGTCAAAGGACACCTTTCTTGCCTCTGATAAGAGCAATGGTAATCACCCATTTCCTTCTCACGAATGGATGAATCTATTAAATTAATACTTTTTGGTTAAAAAAATAGTTTTCCAATGTTTTTCCCATGTTCACATTTCATAAGTTTTATTGTTGAATGCATTGTTTTACATGGCGATGGAAGTGTTTTTACTAATCCCCTTCCCTCTAAATTTTGGTGCTCAACAATAGCATCTCAAAAGACTCAGTATCCCAAGCAGACCAGATTATGCCTTACATGACATGACCTACATGAGGATTATAGTCTGAGTATGGAAGGCAAGCCGTACCAACATTTGTCTGATGAGGATGTGACAAAAGTGGATTGGCTGGCAATCTTCACAAAGAAAAGGGAGAAGGGTGCGAGTATCTTCTTGCATATGTGCGGCTTGAATATGCAGAAGAATGTAGGTTATTGCTTCACAAAGTATATCAAGCCATACCAACCAACAAAGAAATCATGCACAAGTTTTCAACCTTGTTTGTATATGAGAGATACCCAGCTTCCATGCAAAGTCCAACAGGTTAGTGGAAGGTTGCATGGGCTGTTTTTAGTGAACAGGTCCTAGATCACTACAAGAAGCTCCCGAGCGGGATGGAAAAAAAGCTCAAGAATTGGACTGACTTAAATGAGAATGGTCAACATGTGACTCAAACCACACAATCCACTCCGAAGGCTCTCATTGACCATGGAGCGATAACTTCTATTCTTGCAAGTTGGACCCTCACTCATTTTTGAATTGAGCTCTATTAACCTCCAAATTGTGGCAAAAGTGGAGCAAATGTTGGCTGCAAGAAAGAGTACATTGAAGAGTGTGAAAAGCACACTAAATGCAGCCCAGGTGCAGCTAGAAGAGAAAGTTCAGAGCATGTGGAAGATAGAGGGAACATCTTCAGCTGCAACAGTGCTTCAAGGGAAATTTGATTGAGCTTCAAACACTGAAAGACAGTAGGGAGGGAGGAGCATGTGGTGCATCTGATTCTTAGGTGATGGTAAGTGATGCAAAGATCATTGCTCTCTCAAGTGAATTGATAGCTCTAGAGGACTGATGCAAACAACTCAAAGATTAGAGACGATGTTGACCATATAGAGGTATGCATCAAGATCGATACATTGTGTATTAAAACTAAACCTTGCATTTAGGTTTTTAAGTGCAATGTAAGTACCATGTGAACTTTCTAAGTGGTTTATAGAGTTTTGGGATATTACCTAACAAGTACAACTCTCAAGATTCAACACTTGACTCTGATTATGTTTTACATGGTACTTTCCACAAGTCCCAATGAAGTTTTTTTTGGTACTTAAGAAGGCACATGTAGATAAAACTACACAAACTTTGCCATTTAACAAGGATTAAATATGTCATGGTACTTTATATAAGTACCAATGGAGCTGTATGTGCGCTTCACAAAGACTAGGGATGGTAGAAACATGGCAGAACTCTCAAATTCCACCATGTGATTGTGATTATATACACCATGGTACTTTTTGTAGTTACCAATCAGGCATTGTTGGAGCTTCATAGAGCTTATAAATGAAAGCAAATAGGTAGAACTATCAAAATCCATCATTTGACTATGATTGAGTAGATCATGGTAATTTTTGTAAGTACCAATGCAAGTTTATCGACCAGTGGTTCAAAAATCTTAGTAATGGGGGTGGACATCCCAAAGTCTACCATTACACTAGAATTAAAGGTACTTTGTGAAGTTAAGTAATATGGTAGCTTTTTATATGTTAGTTCAAATTCAAGGTACAACCAAGAGTACCCACGTAGGCACTTTGCACATATTGTTGTATCACTTGGTTGATTTTATAGTACCTATCATAGGTACATTGACAAAATATATGCCTTTATCTTTCAAAGTACCTTTCATAGGTCGATACTTGAAAGTACATATGCCTTGTTTCCAAAGTACCATGCATGTGTTTGTACCATGGGAAAGTACATATGCCTTTGTTGCAAAGTGCCTTTCATATGTGCTTGGTAAGTTCTTGTGATTGGTACTCTGAACTTGTCCTTGGTATGCTCATATGTACTTAGAGTGTATCCTTGGTACTTTTTTGACATGGACTAATATTTACTTGTCAAGTGTGGTGTAGAAAGAACTAATTGACCTGGAAACATTGCAAGCTACATGTGTTAAGTCACATTTTGTGAGATCTTGGTGGATCAAGTGAAGAGAGGTAACTCAATGTTGCTACGTCCCATAACTGGCGAGCATGGGAGTCACTGACACGCCAAAGTGACTATTCCAAGAGCATGTGCTGCATGTAGTTTAGGATTTGTGGCTTTCAAAGTAGTGTGTGTGTGTGTGTGTGTATATATATACACTAGCATGTGGTGATGCATACCATGCTTTGTGTTTTGCTTGATGGGCTCTATCAGAGAAAGAATATGGCAACCCCTCTTGTAAGCAGAGTATTCCAGAATTGGCAAAGATGATGCATGTGCATAATGGTTGGTTTTCTATTCTCCATGTCTATTGAGATTAATAGAGTTTTTAAGAATGCAAGAAATGTTTTTTGATTACACAAGCTACAACTTTTGTGGTGTAGTTGCAGGTTCTAATCATAGGCCATATGTGGCAACATTACCAGCTAAGGTGCCAAAGCTGAATGTTGATGCAACTATGGACGCCCACATCATAGACACAGACATAAAAATTGATGATCAGTCAGCTCCAAGTGGCGAGGCAGGATCATCCTTGGAAAGTGACAAAACTCTGGCTTGCAAGGAAGGCTCGCATGTGGCAATTGACAAAACCCCACCTAATGAGGTGGAGCCCTCTGTAGAGACAATAGGTGAATGAGAACCAAAGGAAATTGAACCAATGGGAGATGTTGGTGTTAAGATGACAGATTTTGTATGCAAGAGGGGGTGGAAGTGGTGCAACGCATGGTTCATGGTGATGCAGATTCAAATTCCCTTGTCTTCCTTAGTGATATGGTGAAGAAGTCAAGGAAGCAAAAGAAACATCCTCCTAAGTGTTTTGGCTATAGGACTTGGCTCCCTACAAGAATTGAATGATTTTTATTGATGTGTCTGTTTATGGTGCAGCAAGACAATCCAAAAAGATGCGAGTATCAAAGATGAACTGCTCAAAGTAGAAGTCTAACAAGGCTTAGGAAGAGAATGATGGTATGATCCTTCATATTCACTTGAATGATCACTTTCTTCATCAGTGATGTCCAAGGGTTCGATGGTGATATACTGCCACTTTTTGACATGTGTGTTGTTAAGGCACCGCCTCCAATGTTGTGACATACAAAACTAACAAAAACATGAGAGAGATTTGCGAAGTGCACACTTGTCATCCTAGAGTGTACAATCACACAATGCAAAGAGAGTGACCCTGCACTCGCTTGCAATTCCATTTCCTCTCCCTCATCACATTAGCCTCTTCGACGTCCCAAAAATTTGAGTCACCTCTGACCTAGTGTTTTCATCATGAAATTCATGTTTCAAGAAACTAACCACGTCCTTGGCACACTTAATGTGCCATGCATCAGGTTTCAATTTCTCATGTGTCAGATCCTTTTTGATAATTGCATCGTCCCCATCATGCTCTCCTTTGCCATGGCCTAATGCAAAGAAGCTCCATAGCATCTTAATGCCAGTCGAAGAGTCCCTAGATCAATGACAAGTCTCAAAGGCTAGGAAAAAACAAGAAACTTGAAATCATGTTCAAGAGATCAGAGAAGCTAGAATACCTTGACACAAAGAAAAATTTCATGGATGCCTTGAAGTGAGCAACACATCCGTTTGACCAGACCCAATTACGCTTCAAGAGGTTGAATCCTTGCTCCTGTAGCCACACACTCTGAAATTGCATGCAATGCTGCACAAACAATGTGTCATGCTCTTTGTCATTAGAGATGAAAAAATGTATATGCTATAACACCCTGTTAGCCTTGTCCCAAACATAGGTGATGTGCACCAAGATTGTGACTTGTGAAGAGTACCAATGCATTGATTGGATTTCATTTTTTCCTTGAAAGAGTAATACTCAGCAAATTCTATAACAGAGACTACCACGTCTCTAGGAAACCTTTGAATGCAGTCTTTGAATTGCTGGGATTTCGACCTAGCAATAAAATTGTGTTTGATGTAGGTGGTTAGATTCTTATTAAGGAAGGATGTAAAATTTTCACATCCCATTTCCTTGACCAGTAGATCCTTGCACTTCTTGCCCTCTTGATGGGCTGATGCAATGTTTTCAAACACCTTTATTGAAATCTGGAATGCATTTTTAGATCCTTCTTTTGGATAGAGCACTAACCGCTGTGATCCACATTGATCATCACATTATCCCTTCAAGCAAGAGAGCTTATGAAACCTAGAATCATCTGGATTTGGACATAATGCCATCTCAGCCAATTTGTTGATGCTATTGTGTGTGTACGTAGTAGCTCCACACTTTCCTAGATCCTCTTTTGTGAAGCATACTTGACACTTGTAGCCACACCCTTCACTGTGCACTCCTACCTTGCTTTGTCCCATCTAGTTGAATGCATCCTTGACGTATCATCTGCATATGAGCAATGCAACAACAAGTTGTTAGCTGCTCAGCTAACAAGAACAAAAGAAGAGCATCAAGCAGGACTCCACACATTTTTTCAAGCGTAATCATTGTAATCAAACCCATTTTATTAGTAGACAATCATTTTGCTGTTCTTCATACATCTAGGGCATTCTTATATTCAGGTGATCATATGGATGGCCACAAAGCAATGAAGATGAGATCGCATGAAAGCATGTTTTGTGCGGTATGTTCTAGTGAAAGAAAGAGGTTGTTGCGTGAAGGAAAGCAAGTGGGGGAAGCTAAACCAACACAAACAATTCATGGCTTTCCAAAGTGCAAGAAGTTCTTATGTGTTGATCCATGTTTTTATAAGTATCATGTGATGGCAAGTGATGATCGTCTTGGGGTGAGTTTCATGTGTATTGTTAGGTCATACAATCGCCCTGTGGAGCTTTGAAGTCTATTTTGCACCTATTCTTATATTTGTATCCATTTCACCCTATGGAATAGATTCTTTTCCTTT
Source organism: Adiantum capillus-veneris (assembly GCF_014529385.1). Lineage (NCBI taxonomy): Eukaryota > Viridiplantae > Streptophyta > Polypodiopsida > Polypodiales > Pteridaceae > Adiantum > Adiantum capillus-veneris. Next base: position 27,549,864 of record NC_140937.1, on the reverse strand, counting down.
GAGGTATTCTATTCATGTAATTCATGTGTATTCATAATGTGTAATGCATCCTCCGTATAAGTAATGGAAAATCTAGCTATGTGTGTTTTTCTTGGCTACAAAGAAGATCCGAGAGTTTACTTCTTATATCGTTGATTTTTTTCCAAGAAGAAAACGACATGTGTGTACAATTGAGCTTGCTATTTTCTACCATTGCATGTTTGGAAGGGCTCATGCAAAGGTTAACAATAAGTTTTTCCATCTCATATAATTTACCTAAACCCTCATATATCATATAAATATCATTTCAAAAGGTTTGACATAATTCTCTATATACTAGGTGTAGGATTTTTTCTTTGAAAACCCAAAAAGGACACTTAAGTGTCCTATTTTGGTACCAAACTAGTGAAGAGACAAAAACAACAAAAAGAGATCGAAGAGAAGATACGAAAGGAAACAATAGAAAAATTTCAGACTCCTTCAACAAAATTCAAGGAACCAAAATCAACATCCGCTAGATCAGTACTGGTCGACTGAATCTAAAAACCAATCAATGCAGTTCTGGAGGCTTTCCAAGCTAGGTTGAAAACGGGTCAAACCTTGGAAAATCAATGGAAAAGGAAAACGAGAAACTACCGCATGGAGTGAAAAAAGTAGTCTTTTTCCGGTCTTCAAGAGCAAGGATAAGTTGGAAATAACCTGAATAACCATCACAGACATTGTACCTTTCAAAGCCAGCCACTACATCCAAAAGTTGATCAATAAAAGCTAAAGAATAATGGTATTTCTTGGTCATTGCATTTAATGGCTTATAATCAATGCAAAATCTCCAATGCCCATCTTTATTTGGAGTGACCACTACAGGGCTCACCCATTCAACATTATCAACTGGCACAATGAACCCTGTATCCAAAAGTTTATCCACTTCTTCCTTTACCGCATTCATTTGCTCCTTACCCATCCTTCTTAATTTTTGTCTTATTGGCTTTGCCCCTTCAACTAGTTCAATCTTTACAAGATCTCCAACAAAACCCCTTATTTTTTTATATGAAGTGATGAAAAGATTTGGAAACCTGTTCAACATTGTTAAGTACTTCTTTCTCCTTGTGTCAAATCAGTACTCACCATATTTTGAATCAACCCCTTCTTCACTGGAAATTCCTCTTTAGGCTACATCAACTCCTTAAGTTGTTCTAAACGGCTCGAAGAATTTATATCCCATGACACTTGCAATACTTCATCAGTTCTCTCTTCTCTTTGTCCAACGGTAAGAATGACACTTCACCCTCATCACTGGAACTAGAAGTAATGCTACTTTCTGAATCTTCAAAACTATCTTCACTGGTAACTTCAGATTCATCATTTTCACTCACATCTTCTAGTGCCAAAGGTTGCTTTTGGTAGTCATATCAAACACCCTCTTTTCACCCTTCTTGCCATACACACAGATTGTGCCCTTTCCCCAATCCTGCACAGCACCAACAACTCTCAACCAAGGTCGTCCCAAAATGAGAGGAAAAGCTCCCATGCCAGCTGACATAACATGAAAGCTCACTATAAACTTCACGTTAAAGGCTTCAACTTCCAAATTCTTAATCATCCCCAAATACTTTACTTTGGCATGGTTTTCTAGTCAAAAGCTAAACCCAGAGCTGTCACATGTGATGAGACCCAGTCTCTCGACACATGACTGTGTGATCACACATTCATGGTTTGCTCGTCAAATTTTAAACCCAGAGCTTCCGCATGTAATGAGACCCAGTCTCTCAACACATGACTATGTGATCACACAAACTTGAGCACCTCCATCAATGTAGGCCTCCCCCATGGACCTTTGTGCCAAGCGTTCACCACAGGACAGATGTTGGGTAACTCTCCCACAACCAACACTCTGACTTGTCCATGCTTCGGCTCTTTCTCTGGATTCACTAATGACTTCCACTGCCTCTTAAGTTTGGGCACCATATTAATCAACTGTCCAAAAGTACAATCTACTTTCCTCCCAATCAGGTCTTCCTTTAAACTGTAAGCTATTTGGCCTTCTCCCAAAGGTAAATCTGCTACTTCAAACCGTCTACAAGGTCTTCTCTTTCTCTTAAATTTCGCATGTTCACCCTCTTTCTCTTTCCCTTTCTTCTCACTGGGACCTGGAGCAGCATAGCCTTCCCTCTCTCTCTTTTTCCTACGGGCATCATATCTGCTTCTTTCCTTTCAACCCGCACAATACCCACATGACCACCAGAGGTTGAGGCCTGATTTTCCTGTTTAATACTCTGATCTCCCCGTATATCCAATGCATAATCATTAGCCTTGTTAGGAATCTGCTGAGAAAGTGGAATCATATCACCTTCCATCCTTATTGGCCTTGGACAATGAGTGATGATATGACCAAGTTCACCACAATTATAACAGGCAAGGATGAACCTCTCTTTGGGCTCAAAGACATCCTGTCCATGACCCACATTAGAATTAAGTTGAGCTTCATATGGATGGGCCATTCCTCTACCACGACCATGACCACGACCACCTCCAAGAACACTGAGCATAAATTCTTGCATCATGGTCATCATGTCTTGCATATTTTGCCCTATGACTGTTTACTGTTCGCAACCCTTCGAGCAGGTTGGCCTTCAGCCTTTGCCTGCGTTCCTTCATTTTGGCCACCATTACCTTGCACATGGACCACTCTCCTATACTCATTGAGTCTTTGAGCCTTCCACTCTTTCTCACTGGTGATGGTGACTACTTCCTCAAAAGTAGCGGGCCTTTTCAGCTCAACTTTGAACTTCAGACTTTCCTTTAAGTTTGTCACAAAATGATCCTTCTTTAACATGGATGGAGGGATTTCATTTCCTAAAGCTCGGGCCCATTTATCCCATAAACGGGTAAACTGCATGACAAATTCAACACTTTGATTAGCCTTCTGAGTGTACCTCAAAATTTCATACCAAACTTCATCAGGTGCTTCAATGGATCTGTATTGTGCCAGAAAAGCTTGCTCCATAAGACTGTAGTCCAAAACCACCCCTGGACTTTGTGCCTATACCACCTCTCCATAATTTTGTAGCCAAATGTTTGCCTCATCCTGTAAACTGTATTGCAGTAACCGCAATAATATAGCTTGATCTAGTATATGTTGGGGTATAAAGCCCGATGTGGTCGCCCAGGTAAGTGGGCGGGCCGCCAGGTATGTACACATATTCTTTTGTAAAAACCTAATAAGAACTCACTATGCTCTACACATTACAGTAGAGCGAGTTCACCATATCGTCATGCTCTTCTTCTTGCACTCTCTCTCGCGTCGCACTTCCGCTCGTACTCCTTCAACTGGTATCAGAGCTCAGGTCGAGGCTCGGGGCAGCACTGCAGGAGGCTAGAGTCACCAACTCAGATTGCAGTGAAATTCGACAGGCAAAGACACGGCCCCAAATCTCGTGGGCGAGCCCGAAGGACTCGGTGTTGTCAGGATTTCATTCTGAGGTCATCTCGGCCACCGTTTGGCTTCGACAAAGGTCTGCGCATGCCATTTTCGACTATGTGGTCTCGACGAGTGCAGATCCGACTCTGCAAATTTGGGGCTTTTTTGGCCTACGACTGCAGGTGCTGAGGATATCGACACTCCCAGAGTGTTGATTTGTGGCTGTCTACACATCGAAGGACGGCTCACAGTTCTTGGAGGTGTGTCACATACGACACGGGCGCATCTACACACAGACTGTAGGCGACATCCACTAGTTCATCGGGTAGCTTGTGTTTGCTGCTTGATATTCCAGATTTCATCCTGACATTGCAGGTACTTCCACATGGGATGTATTGTCAGAGATGATGTATGTTTGTTGAGGGTTTGCTGGCTGTGAGTCGCGCAGCAAACAACCGTCGCAGCGGTTACAACATATAGTGGGAAATTTGTGGATGTATGACTTTGTGGAAAGTCTATGTACTGTTAGATTTACTGCAGCCTTTGTTGAGGGTCGAGTGAGGTTTTATTGAGCTGGGGGATTCTCGAATGTTGAGATCCTTTCGGTGATACAGGTCTTGGAGCGATCCCTCGAGCACCCTTAGATAGGCAGCTAGGATGTATTGATTGTGAGTTAGACAGTTGGGATTGCATCTTTGCTTTACTTCCGTTGAGGCATTGTCACAGTCTATGCGTACAGGACAGTGACAGGACAGTCAAAGACAATACAGGTGCAGGACAGGTTTACCCACAGCTTACAGTGTTAGAGAGATAGTGGTTTTTGGAGCTGTTTTTTGGTTTGTTTTTAGTACACTAGAGCCATTTTACAAAGGAGACTCTGCCAAAATTTCTACAAAATCTGAAGCTTTCTTGGTTCATTTGACAGGTTGATATTGGTTCAGAGGTTAGTTTACAGGGGAAACTCTGCCGACTTTTTCCCAAGAAAGTAAACTACTGTGAAGCGTAGCTATGGGTGGATCACAGGACACTGCTCTTTACAATATCAAGAAGCTGGATGGAACCAATTTCCCATTGTGGAAGAAGTAGATTTGGCACGTGTTGGTACAAAAGAAGCAGATAAAACCTATAAAGCTCAAGGGGATAAAACCAGAAGATATGGATGAATGGAGCGAAATGGATGAATTGGCACTTTCTACCATTATGCTGACTTTGGCAGAAAGGGTTTACTTCAATGTAGCAGACGAGATGTCGGCTTATCAAGCATGGTTAAAGCCAAGTGATCTTTATGAGAAGCAGAGTGCAGCTTCACAGGTATACTGGCTTAAGAAGCTTGTTGACTTGAAGATGAAAGAAGGGACACCTATGTCCAATCATCTGAATGAATTCAACACAATCTATAGTCAATTGTCAGCTCAAGGTGTCAAGTTTGATGAACCTGTTAGAGCTATGTTCCTGTTGATCACATTGCCGGAAAGTTGGGACACTTTTCGCACAGCTTTGAGTAATTCTGCACCTCCAGATGGTTTGAACATAGCAGGTGTAGAAGGAAGTCTGCTTACTGAAGAAACCAATAGAAAGACAATGGACAAAGGCAAAGGAGCAGCCTTAGTTGCGAGGGGAAGGACCAAAGAAAAGTACAAAGGTGGAAAGAGGAATCAGTCTCGTAGCAAGTCCCGCAGTGCTAAAGGCAAGAGTGACATAGAATGCTACCATTGTGGCAAGAAGGGTCACAAGAAAAGAGACTGCAGAGAATAAAAAGCAGAAAAAGGCAAAGAGAAAGCTGAAGACCATGGTGAGAAGAACAAGTCCTCAGTGAAGATTCAAGAAATAAATGTGACAAACACTGTTGCAGAGGATGACAGTCTAGTGTCAGGAGACATCTACTTCTTGAAGAATACAATGGACTCAGCTCTTCTTACAGCATCTGATGGAAATGCACTGAGTGACTGGATTATAGACTCAGGGGCATCACTTCATGTGTCTCCAAACAAGGAGTGGTTTACCTCTTATGTGACCACTAAAGATCATGTTCGGCTAGGAAATGGGCAGACATGTGAGATCTTAGGTGTTGGAGATGTTCAATTGAAGTTTCAGAATGGCTCTTCTTTCACGCTGAAGAATGTGAGACATGTTCCCGCAATTACCAAGAGCTTGATCAACACAGGTTTACTTGATGATGCTGGGTACGTCACCACTTTTGGACAGAACATGTGGAAGATATCCAAGGGTTCTATGACAGTAGCACATGGAGTAAAGTCTGGAGGACTTTACATGATTTATGTATCAAATGTCTCTAAAAATGTAATCAATGTAACCGAGCAGCCAAACGTTTCTTTGTGGCATAGCCGGTTAGGACATATGTCCAAGAAGGGAATGGAAATCTTGTCTCGTTTTGGTTATTTGCCTGGCTTTTCATTTAATGATTTTGAATTCTGTGAACATTGTTTGTATTGTAAGCAAACACAGCAGCCACATAAGCATAGAAGCAGTAGAAGAGATACACAGTTGGCACTTGTTCATAGTGATTTGTGTGGACCTATGCCTAACCTATCTCTAGGGGGAGCTTCTTACTTTATGACATTTATAGATGATTACTCGAGGAAAGTATGGGTTTACTTTCTCAAGCACAAGGATGAAGCGTTTAGTGTTTTCAAAACGTTTGTGACACTTGTGGAGAATCAGAGTGGCAAGAAGCTTAAATTCTTACGCACTGACAATGGTGGAGAGTATGTTTCAAAGGCCTTTCAGGACTTTTGTGAGTCAAAAGGTATAAAACGTGAACTTACTGCTCCTTACAATCCTCCTCAAAATGGTGTTGCTGAGAGGATGAATAGGACCATACAAGAGAAGGTCAGAAGAATGTTGTCTAATGCACAGCTGCCAAATGGGTTTTGGGCTGAAGCTGTATCAACAGCTGTTCATCTTGTAAATAGATCTCCTAGCAAGGTTTTACAGAAGGATTCTGTGCCAGAGATGGTATGGTCAAGCAAAATGCCCTCATACAAGCATCTCAGAGTCTTTGGCTGTGAGGCATATACTCACGTTCCAAAGGAATTTAGGAACAAACTTGAGCCAAAGAGTAGAAAGTGCATCTTTCTAGGCTATGGTAATTCTGGTGAGATGGGGTACAGACTTTGGGATCCCGAATCCAGAAAGGTTGTCCGCAGCAATGATGTTCACTTTAATGAATCCAACTATCATTCTAAACCAGAGAGGGTTGAGGAGATTAGAAGAGTTGTCTTCCAAGAAGATGGACCTGCACGTGCAAGAAAAAATGTCAGGGCTCAAGAGGAGCAAGGACAGGATAGAGTGGAACCACAGGTTGTGGCTGAGCCTGAGCCACCTATTGTGCGTAGATCTGGACGTGTCACGCGACCTCCTGATAGGTTTGTTCCATCTATGAACTATGTCATGTTGACTGATTGCAATGAGCCTTCATGTTACAAGGAAGCAGTGCAAATGAAGGACTCCGGGAATTGGCAATTGTCCATGGAGTCAGAAATGACAGCTCTGCATAAAAACAAGACATGGAAGCTAGTTAAATTACAACAGGGCAAAAAGGCTCTACCTTGTAAATGGGTTTATAGGTATAAGATCACCGCTCATGATAGTCAACCAAAGTACAAAGCAAGGCTTGTTGCTAAGGGCTTTAAGCAAGAATAAGGCATTGACTTTGATGAAGTCTTGTCTCCGGTGGTCAAGATGACTACATTGAGTTGCTTTCTTGCATTGGTTGCCATATTAGATTTGGTGTTGCACCAAATGGATGTCAAGACAGCGTTCTTGCATGGTGATTTAGATGTGGAAATTTACATGCAGCAGCCAGAAGGGTTTGTTGAGAAAGGCAAGGAAGATTGGGTATTCCAGTTGTTAAAGAGTCTTTATGGCTTAAAACAATCACCGAGGGCATGGTACCATAAATTCCACAAGTTTATGCTTTCTCAAGGCTACAAACGTAGTGAGTTCGATCACTGTCTATATACAAAGAAGGCTAAGGATGGTAGTTGGCTGATCCTTATTTTGTATGTGGATGACATGTTGATTGCTGGCAAGCACTTGGAAGAAATTTCAGCTTTGAAGTCAAAGATGGCAAAATCGTTTGACATGAAAGACATGGGTGATGCAAGTCATATACTTGGTATGCGCATTGAGAGAGACAGATCAAAGAAGTTGATTTGGTTATCTCAAACAGAGTATATTGACAAGGTTTTGCAACGTTTTAATATGGAGAAGGGAAAGGCACTGAGTGTTCCATTGCCACCATATGTGAAACTTAGCAAACAAGATTGTCCTGTGTCTGAGGAAGAACAGGCTGAAATGGATAAGATTCCATATGCGTCTGCAGTGGGTAGTTTGATGTATGCAATGATTGCTACTCGCCCAGACATTGCATTTGCAGTGGGAGTAGTAAGTCCATACATGTCAAACCCAGGCAAGAAACATTGGGAGGCAGTGAAAGGAATATTGAGATACCTGAAAGCTACAAAGAGTATGCGCATATGCTATGGGAGTCAGGAGCTAAGTGTAAAGGATTTTACAGACTCAGATTATGCAGGTGACTTAGACAACCGAAGGTCTACGTCAGGGTATGTTTTTACATTGGCTGGTGGAGCAATATCATGGCGTTCTAGATTACAAGATTGTGTTACTCAGTCTACTACAGAGGCTGAATATGTTGCAGCATCAGAGGCATGCAAAGAATCAATTTGGCTTAATCTACTAGTAACAGATTTGGGAATCAAAGAAGAGAGGCCTGTGTTATATTGTGATAGTCAAAGTGCTATACAATTGGCTCGCAATCCAGTTTATCACTCAAAGACAAAGAATGTGGATGTGAAGTATCATTTCATCAGGGAAATGCTTGAGGATAAGCAACTTCAGCTTGTCGAAGTTCACACCACAGAAAATCCTACTGATCTACTTACAAAAGGACTTCCCTCAGAGAGCTTTGCGCATTTTCGCAAGCAGTTAGGTGTAGGGTAGTACATCACTTCTCTACATCTCTTGTATATTAGCTTGTATAGTAGCTTCTCTCACACTTAAAGTACCACATTGGACTTTAAGTGGGAGGTTGTTGGGGTATAAAGCCCAATTTGGTCGCCCAGGTAAGTGGGCGGGCCGCCAGGTATGTACACATATTCTTTTGTAAAAACCTAATAAGAACTCACTATGCTCTACACATTACAGTAGAGCGAGTTCACCATATCGTCGTGCTCTTCTTCTCGCACTCTCTCTCGCGTCGCACTTCCGCTCGTACTCCTTCAGTATATTTTGTAGTAAGCAATTAACTTTCAGTTTCTCAATAAAAGCCTGTGCATTTTCATTAGACAATCCATGAAACCGTGGAAACTCATTCGCCATGTTCGATTGCCACAAAAAACACTTACATGTGACGTCGTACATTCAAGGGATGTCGATGGATCGCTCCAGTACCTAATCCACCTCACATTGGATAACCCGACCCCTAGTGCTTGGCTTCACAAAACCTCACGACCCTCTAAAGGTTGCAATCCAATTACACAACCGCTTCAAGTGCTGTCCACAATTTGCACATACATAGGCGGTTGTCCATAAGGACCCACATCCCCTTTACATTCTTTGCATGTAGAATAAACATATTTCACAAGAATTCGAGCACACTTGCTCCTCGGGTGTGGGAACCAAAACAATGTTAATGTGCAAACAAAAAGTAAAACAAGTGCGTCTATAGCCTTGCATGAGTCGCATAATCTGAAAGAAGAACTATTGCACCATCGAAAACACCTGTGATAAGTACCTGTAAAGATTTATGAAGAACCCTTTTAGCATGGAGCACACTTGGAATTAGGAGAAACTAAGGACATAAAGACATAGATCATCTTGAGTAGATGTTCGTAGAGAATCCATAGGCTAAAAAAAAATAAAAGATGAGAGAGATATGGCCATTCGAAGTTGGGGGTGTTCTCTCTCATGCTAAAAAATGAGCTCTCTGGAAAGTTTGCAGGTGTTGCAGAGAATTGCAGCTATAAAATGGGGCCTCTTTTTATCTTTTATCCCAAGAGATATTTTCTCTCTCCTTAGGCGACAAGGTTCTCTTTGAAGGTTCCATTTAATTGGTCCATTTTTGGCCTCATTTGGGTTGGAAATGGGATGGCGGTGACTTTTGGCCCAAGGGAAGGGGTGGGGCATGTGTCCAGGGGACCAAAAAAAGAGCCAAGCACCTGGGCAGGCAGGTGGGAACTCAAAAAGGTGCCATATTCTCCCCCATGAAGCCCATGAGCCCCCATAGCCAAGGCTTGAGAGAGCTCCTCTCTCCTTTGATACACCCCAAATGGGTACCCACTCGCCCTCTTATACCCCTTGCTTTGTGCCCAATCCCCCTTATGTGGGATTATCCCATTGCCACATGGCACATTCTCCACCGTCTTCTCAACTTCCTCCTTTCCCCACTAAAAATTCCCAGCTCAACCTTCTTTCCAGACCAATTTCCCAGGAGCATGGTGCACCGTTCTGGCCACCAAATGCGATGCCATAAAGCACGACTCGGAGACCATTGCTTCGGCTACTTACAAAAATTTAAAATCTCAGAATTTCTAATTTAAATCATCAAGCTGGCCCAGTTTCCTTTGTCTCATGCATCTGCAACCACTTTCTAAGTCAAGACCGCCCACTTTAGACGCACATATCTCATGATATACAAGTCCGATTCACAAGATATAAAGCATGACTAAAAATACTTATTGAAAACCATATTTTGGGGACTCAACCAGCCCAAAGCTCCAATAAATAAGCCCAAAAAAATCAAACCTTTGTACATGAATTTCTACATGGTCACTCCCAAGACTTGAAGCACTATGTACACGTATATACCGAGGCTAGCTAGCAAGATTTTTGGCATGATCTAATGGCTTTATGCTCATCCAAAAAATGCATGACAATGTCAGCAGAGATACCGCAGAAAGCGAGAAAAAACCTCAAGGAACAAAATCAAAAAACAACCGTTGGATACGAAAATTCAATTCTTAATGAAAGTAAACGCCATGGATTGCATAAAAGACAAGGTAACTGGAAGGTATCCTGAATCGGCACTTAAAGAGTGACAAGCCCAAAAGAAAACAAAAATTTACAAGCTTGAAACAACCAAGAGGAAAGAGCCTCCTATGACAAAAACAGAGTGTAAAGCTAAATACAAAGAGTTGAAAAGGACCTTGAAAGAGATTTGGACAATGGAAATGGAATCAAATAGTGATAAACATGAAGAAATTAATGTTCCATATCACTACAAAAATACAGTTTGCAAGATCGAAGGATTGTTGTTGAGAAACCATTACAACAATCAACAAAATCGGGGAAATCCTATGAATGTCCAGAAAATGCAAAAAGAGTCAACCTAGCAGAGCCTGGAGAAGAGCCGAGACCTGCATACATAGCTATGGATCTGTTGCAAGAAGAAGAAGAGATTCTTATAAGGACGTTGAAGGAATACAAAGATGTTTTTGCATGGTCATATAGGAATTTGAAAGGAGTGGATCCTACAACATGCCAACATACCATCCCTATGAGAGATGATGCCAAACCAAGTCGACAAAGACCGTATACATATAATGAGACCTTTTCCAAAAAAATCAAAGTAGAGATAGAAAAACTCAAGGAAGCATAGTTTATCCATGAGATAGAACACACAGATTTGGTATCACCAATTGTTGTGGTGCCTTAAAAAAATGGCAAACTCAGAGTGTGTAAATCTTAAAAAAATAAACTCTGCCACTATACAAGATAGCTATCCTCTTCCCATCACAGATTACGTGCTAGAATGAGTAGATGACAAGGAATGCTGAGATGGCCAGACCAACAATAGCTAGAGGGGTTCAGGCATTTATGGGACATTGTGGCTACTATTGTAAATTTATATTCATGTATCCTTTGATTGCTAAGCCCATTTATTTATACCCTTATCACTCATTTTGAATGTACCAACGAATGTGAAGAGTCATTTTGAAAGCTTAAGCAAGCTTTGACCTCAACACCGATACTGAAAGCTCCTGACTGGGACAAGGTATTTCATGTATGTGTTGATGCTTCAAGTTTTTCTATAGGCTGTATCTTAGCTCAGCTAGGAGAGGGGACCATGGAATTTTATATCTCCTATGCTAGCCAACAATTAAACCTGACAGAAAAGAATTATACAACCACAGAAAGAGAAGGCCTTGGTATGGTGTATTCGATCAAGAAATTCCGACACTTGATAGCCAACAAGTTTGTCTTTTTTGTAGACAATCAAGCCTTACTCTATTTGGTAAACAAACCCTGCAATACTGGAAGGATAATAAGATGTTTTATCATCCTACTTGAATTTGACTTCACAGTGGTGGTTAAAAAAGGCACTATGCACCAAAGAGCGAATCATCTGTCAAGACTCACAACAGGGGAAGCACCTAAGGGGGTAGACGATGATTTTCTAGATGCATATTTGTTCTCTGTGGAAATGCTTCCCAGATAATCAGAAGACCTTGTGACCCTAATGAACATGGCGCAAGTAGATTCTCAAATACCGATTCCCATTACACCATGGCTCATTGAGCAATCTACATTGTATCAGTTGCTGGCTGCACATTTGTATCAGAAAAACAAAGATGGAATCGTGCTCTTGTGCATCAATATTGAGGAACAAGAATCCTACTTGAGTCAAGTACATACCACAATAGTAGGCCTACACTTAGCACAAGACCAAACCTTACAACGATTAACTTGGTTGGGGGTTTATTGGCCCACTATGAAGAAGGACGTTCATCAATATGTGAATGAGTGCTCTTAGCGTAAAGTAAAAGCCCCCATACCCCATGCCACATTATTCCACATTGCAGCAACACCACAATGGAGTGGTTACCTGGTAGAATATCTAACCAACAAAATATTTTCGGAAAACTTGAGTAAAAGACAAAGGAGGGCAATAGAAACCAAAGCCGCCAACTATATCTTGATTGGAAACCAGCTCTATCGACGAGGGAAAGACCAACATCTTAGACTGTGCGCAAATGAGGAGGAATATCTTCCTATTTTATAACAAGCACATGCAAGTCTAGCAAGAGGTCACTTCTCTCATGAAACCATGGCCAAAGCTATATTGATGGTAGGTGGAATGGGAGCTGGTCTCTTTAGACAGCTTATTCCAATGTTAGAATTCAGAGCTACTGGTTATCTCGTCAGTTTAATTAGTGAGAACTGGAACAGAGTACTGGACTAAATAGAGTAATGAAATGGAATGTTATACTGAAATGAAAGACACAATTGAAAGATTGAAAATGGTATTTGGAGACTCAAATTAATAGCTCAAGGATAACCAGTACAATGTACAATGGATTAAGCTGAGATGATTACAGGAATAAATGATTACAGGGTGAATCTAGAAACTAAGAGCTAGTAAACCCAAATGTGCTTAGAAAGCCAAAAGCCAAAAATACAAGAAGCCCAATTACAGTGTAGCGGGTCCTATTTATAGCTCTTAGGAGTTACTGTAGTAACTACCTACGATAATTACTACCAGTGTGGCTGTTCCCGCTTCCCATTAGTCGGCCTTCTAAGGGGCAGTTCTCGCCTGTTGGGACTGTCCTCGCCTTCTACATCCTTCTCTCCTTTCTTGAATTTTGGTCTTACTCCAATTTTTTTTGAAAAAATCCACCGCCTTATTGAGATTTGGTGTTGAGAAAACCATATGGTTTTTTGGTTTGGTCGATGTTCCTCATGATAGTACTTTTTTTGGTATTGCCAGATTTATACCATACTTCATGGTTGTTGAATGCTTGACACCCCTATAGTTGTAATTTCAAGGGTGCCTAGCCAAGGAAATTCCAGTGCCTAACTGGGAAAATCCACCATCTGATTCTGAGATGGAACTACCCAGTATCCTTCCACTGAACCCACTTCCTCTTGCCCTTCTTCTGTGTTGGTACCACAGAAGTCCGAGTGCCAGCATTGTCCTTCTGGATAAGTGTGTAAATGGCCTCCTGCTCAAGCTGATCTCGCCTTTCAGTGGACATCTCAAATTCATAAGGCGTGAGGGCGTTGTAGGTTTTGGTGTCGGGATCCATACAAACTGCGTTTTCCCTTCCCTTTACTACTAAAAGAGTGATCTTCAATGATGGCCTGCACCCTCTGATCCAAAACTCCTCTGGCAATTTGCATCTAAAGAAATAATTCTTTCAATTGAGTCTTGACCTCCTTCATACATCTGTATGTAGGTCTATTTCCTAGCAGTAGATCCAGTTCAAGAGCTAGAGAGTGGCGATCTACAGTGGACTATCGTTGCCAGTGTGGATTAATTGTCATATCATTAGAAGTCAGCGTCCACTCAGGTACCCTTTCCAGTAGCTATATCCTGTTGGGATTCTTAGGTAATTGACACAGCTCCTGATCATGAAAGGCAACTGACTTCCAGTGTTGAATCATTTCTCCACCTTCTACATACAACCTTTGGAAGCATTCGAGATTAGAGATAAAAGTGTCATCCTCCAATTACTTTCTAGTAATAGGGGCTTGCTGATGTCTTAATCTCTTGTTCAATGTGATGCGCTATAAGGAGTGTTGCTCATCATTCTAAAGGATACAATAATAGATTTGGATTTTTCTTTACTGTCTCGAATGTGCTGTGACTGGTGTACTAGAGAATCTCCAGTGTTGCCCGTATTGTGATGTCCACTACCTTGCTACTGATCATCAAACTGTTGGTCTGGCTGGGTTTTGTGTTGGCCTGGCTAGTATTTGTTGGGTTCACTACCCCCTGTGGTAGCTGATCCACCAGCTCTAAAGCCTGAAGGTGCAGAAGGAGGAAAATTATCATAATCATCATGTTCATCTACCGGGTTGTCCTCCCCTTCCTCATCTTGCTCTTCTTCCCTCTCAGACTCCTCATCAGGATCATTTTGCTTACTTATGTAATCTACGATGGCCTGATTTGCTAAGGCCGTGTTGTAGTTAGAGAGTTTTTCTTGCAGATCACTCTGCATAGTCTCCATGAGTGCCTTCAAATTGTTAATATCCATAGGTACATTGCCTTGTGGATTCAGAATATCAGCAAGGTTATTATATATATATATCTCTCTCAGGGAAGCCTTTAATGCAGGTCAACTTCATTCATAGCAGAGTCTATGAATGTAGGTCAACTTCATTCATAACAAAGTCTAGAATCTATCAGCATCTCTTAAGGCTACCGCCTTGTCTTCATTTAACTACCAATTTTTTGTTTTGAGCTTGCACAACTTTACTTGTAGCTCCTTAATTGTTCTTGCTGACTCATTTTCAGCAATACCATGCCTGAGAGATAATGCTACCCCATCCTTCTGAAGTTTCTGAATCTACTACTGACTGCTTTCCAATTCTTCTTTCAACTTATACACTTCTTCATTGGAGCTGATGCATCCATCATCTGTCCTAAGGCATTGACAATGGTATTCCATGATGCTTCGATAAGTGTCAAGCAACCATCAAGTACTGTAGGTGAGTCAGATTGAACTGGCTCATAAACAATAACAGGAGCTATGTATGGCATGCTCGCAAATCTAGTTTTTGAAGAATTATTTTTCCTTTGAGAAGGTTATGTTGTAATTGCTGCAATTGATCCTTCTTGGCTACGGATAAAGCCATTTCGCTGAAAACAAATTTGGTGGCCAGGTTGGTAGGTACTGGGCCCTTTCCTTTGTCATTCTTGACTGCCACTTGTTCAGTGCTTGATGTTTCTTGCTGGCCTTTTCCAGTGCTGATGTTTGCTCTTTAGGTATTGCTGAAGTTTGTTATGGTGAGGATTTTTCAGTAGGCAAGGGCTTAACCTGACTCTCTAGTTGCTTCAATAGAGAAATACTCTTTGCCAACATAATCCTTGGTTTCTTTGAACCATCGGCCTCAACCTGTGTGGCCTTCCTCTTCTGTCTAGTTAGGGCCAATTGATTGCTTGGAGCCTCTTCGTCTGAAGATAGCTCTACATTGTTAGTGGTTGGAATGGGCTTCAGACTCCAAGCCATCTTTACCTGGAAAGAGGCTTCTGGAGCAGTTGCGTAGTATAGAAATTGCCAAGCATACCAAGCTTTGAATACATTTTGAGATTTCAGCTTGGCAGTCTGCTATAACACATTGTGAGACAAGATCTGGCACAAATTGATTTTAGCTTTAGCATTTAACCTTTTTGCGAGCAGCATGGCAAACACCTTCTCTGACACATATGTGGGATTATTCTTCAAATCGACAGCCTTAGCAACAAACTTGTAGGTTGAGGGGACGTCCAGTTCTACTACTGAACCCCTTGTGCGCTAGCCTTCCTTTTCTTTTTGGCTGCTTCATCCTCCTTCAGAGCCAGTCTTATCTGCTCTGTAGACATTGTGGTTGGCTTTGTCTCGTTGGGAATTTGGAAGGCATAGTCAATGTCGTCAGGTGTTGCTGTGATTTTCACTCCATTAACAATGGCTTTATCTTCCTCAACATTGAAATAATCAAGAACTTGCTTGATAATGGCTGTGTCAAAATCCAACCTTGGAGCATGTATGACCACATGAAAATCCCATAGATGCAGTAGCAATTCTACATGCCAGCAAACACATATCTTTGTATCTTGCTATGTGGGATAAGTGGTAGAGAGGCTTGAAGAGAGTTGATGATTGCTACATTTTCAGCCATTGTATCTTGCATCTTCTCTAACATTTTCCATCTACCCATACACTGCGAGGACGGTAAGTCTCTGGAGGAAGAAGACTTACGTGTATATTCAAAGCCATAACAAGGTGTGTCTGGTAAGGACGAACATGGATCAATAGATTCTTGTGGTGAGGAGGTTTTTGGTTGTAGTGAAGAGTCTTCAGAGCTTGGTGATGGTGAGTGTGTAACAACAGGTAGGCGTCGCGCAGGAGACTTGTGAGGAAGAATTCCCACCCGCCTTATTGTTATACGCATATGTGCCATAAAAGCTCCACTACTTATAGTTCCTAGAGTTTTGTGCACCGTCGGTGATGTGGCACACATGCATTGGATAATTTGTCCCATAATCCCTTTAATGATTATCACATGCATTCCCCTTGGCCCTTTTCCCCATAAGAACTGGTACTGGCTCTGAAAATCTACTGACTTTGTCGCTGGCACTGCTTTGTCACTCTGGGACTTTTTTGGAACTGTCACTGGTTATGGTACTGGTTGTACATGAAAGAGGTTTAGAATGGCTGGGTCTAAAAGTCCGTGGTCATCAGTACCCAGAAGACCGGTCTCTTCTCCTTTGGAGGTCTCTTTATAGCTTGATTTTGGCCCCATTATAAACACTTGGCAGCAGTAATCCAGATAAGTCCTTCAACCTTACTATGCCATTGGAAAATACCTAATCAACTTCATATGGACTAGCCCAAGGTATCTTTAAATTTGGTTTCTTAGAGCCCAATTTGGATTGATAAAGCAAAACTAACTCTCCCTTCTGGAACTCCCTAACCTTGATTCTTCTATCATGCCAGTGCTTTCTCCGTTGCTAAACAATCTCTTGTTCTAGCATGGCTCATTGTCGTAACTCATCCAATTGCACTAATTCTTCCAGTCTATGTTTAAGATTATGATTAAAATCTAATCCATATTCCACTGCCATTTTGAGATTGGGAATCACGAATTCAATAGGCACTACAACTTCAATACCATACACCATTTTGAAAGGTGTCATTCCAGTGGTGACTTTATAAGTTATTCTGTAGGCCCATAGAGCAGTCTAGAGCTTAAGATCCCACTGATGTGGTTCCTTCTGAAAATTTTTGATTAGAATATTCTTGATGGTTTTGTTACTGCTCTCTGCTTGACCATTGCATCAAAATTTCCATATTATCATTAATAAAATGTGTCCCTTGATCAGACACAATCTCAATGGGGCATCCATAGCGGCATATAATATTTTCCAATAGGAAAACAACATCCAATAGGAAAACAACAGTGGAATTTACAATACTATCTAGAAGAGCCTTGACCTCTACCCATTTAGTGACATAACAGGTAGCCATCAAGATATACCGATTCTTCCTTGGAGTGACCTTCTTGAATGGTCCCATGAAGTTCAGACCCCATTTCATGAATAGTCCCAGTGGTTGAACTGGAGTAAGTTGAGTCATATCAACTGTTGTTGGTCTGCCCATTCTTTGACATATATCACAAGTTTTACAAAAATTTCGAACATCCACTATTAGAGTTTGCCACCATAATCTAGCTTGCAAAATCTTCTTATAAGTAATATTAGTGGAGAAGTGTCCTCCATAATCTCCATCATGTGCTTTAGAGATGACTTGCATCCTTCCTTCCATTGGCACACACCTTCAAAGAACACCATCAACACCCAGTCTATAGAGAAATCCTCCTATGATAGTGAACTTCAGACTCTTAATAATCAGATCTTTCTTCTGATTCTGAGTCTAGTTTTCTAGGAATCCTCCTTTGGAAAAGAACTGATATACATCACACCATTCTGGATCTATATTTTCCGTAGCTGTCACTTGAAACAGCTCTGCATCTACTAGCTCATCTCTTAAGGATATTTTGGAGTATGCTTCAGTACTTCTTGATAGAAAATCAACACCACAATGAGATTTACCGAGCTTATGGAATATGCGAAATTCAAATTCCATCAGGAACATCATCCATCTGATCAATCTTCCTTGGATAATAACTTTGTTAATAAAAAATAATAATGCTTGATGATCCACATAGAAATAAAATAGTTTGCCCAATAAATAATGTTGAAACTTGGTGGCCCTGAAAACCATTCCTAAGGCTTCTCTCTCCGTGGTGGTATATCTTTGTTCAGCTTGACTAAATCTTCCACCGGAAAAATACACTGGATAATTAGTCCTCCCATCTGGTTGAGCCAGTATTGCTCCCATTGCGAGTCCCAAAGCATCGACATGCACATTGTTGGCAGATATGTCGCGACGGATGTCAGCACAACGAGAACTCACCTAACAAGATTTGTCAGCTAAGGACGAAGCTCGACCCGCAGGCGTGTGGAAGCAAGCATAGGGTGTTCGACTGACTCTCGACTAATTCCTACAGAGGTCTTTACCCAATGTCTAAGCTACAGCCTTCAAGAGTGCATAAGATGAGATTTCCTACAACGCTTTCAAGAGCCAAATACCCATTAAACGTTCTCGAAACGCCACAGAACTTGAAGGAGACCCTACTAACACCAATAGGTCGCTCTCCCCAAGGTCCATAAACCAAAATCCCAACCCTAAACACCTGGTGCAAAATCACGTAGGATGTCTGGTGGAAATTTGTAGGTCATCGCTTTCGAAAACTAAAGTGCCTAATGTGTAGCTCTACTCAATGCGAACGTGTGGATATGCTGGAATGCAAAAACAGACAACGCATGTGTAGCTCTACTCAATGCTAATGTGTGGATATGCTGGAATGCGAAAACAGACAACGCATGCTCAACAAATCACCAGATGTAGCTCGTGGGTCAAGTTCGCAAAACCAGACCGTATAGCCGCAATGTAGGTATTGGCGCGTAGCTCTCGTCGGGGGCAACACGTTGCACTTCTCCACACTCAATTCCGACCACCGGTGCGTGCGTAGCGTCAAGATGAAACTCTCACTCTCTCTCGTACACAGTACGCTCACTCACAGATAGAACTTTTTAAAAATGACAGGTTTTTTTCATTAAGGTCAAAAGTGGTATAAATACCTTACAATCTCAAACCCTAATGTTCCAATTTAACCATCTACTTAATCTAAATGTCAAAAATGGGATACAATCTGGAAGCTTCTGCAAGCCCCACTATTTACAAAGGTGAAATGACGGGTTTTCTCAATTAAAGAATAATTACAAAAAATAATATTCTATGGAGTAGTCATTCTCCGTAGGGTGTGTCCAACTGCTAACACTCCCCCCCTCCTAGTTCATGTCGTCCCCGACATGGCAGTTGAGTTGCTTATTTAGTGGAGGCTTTGTCGCATCTGTAGAAGGGACTCATAGCGCGCATGCTGGGCGAGTAACATCGGGCCGAATATATCTGTGTTGATGGTGAAGAAGCCGGTGTAGAAGGCTTCTTCAAAGGCTTGGAGGTGATAAGAAGGCAAAAACATAATCCTCTAATATAGCGCATGTATCACCTCGTGAGAAGGCTGAGTAGACAGACCTTAGGCACATCTGTATGTATCTTGGAAGAAAAAGATACTGTCTATCGCCTGGCCTGGTTTGAAGGTTTTGGAGGATTGCCAGAAGGGTTTTACATATTTTTCTCATCATGATGCAAGATAGGTCAGGCGAGCCAATGAACAATTTGATGGCTCCCATTAGGGTTTTCACCATGTATTGCTCACTCATTATCTCGCCTGCCTTCAAGCCTGGTAGCTTCGGGTAATTGAGCCAAGTGGGTTGGCTTCTCTGCAACAGCTCTTGGGCTTTCCATGTCCTCATCCTTGGTAGAGGGCAGAAACTGAGGTTGTCTCTGATCGCTTTAGGTGCCTCTACCAGATGGATTAAATATTGCGGATATTTTGTGAGCCATGCCTTTCTCCACCTGGGTTGAGAATCCACTATCAGCTTGACTCCTTCAAGTTTGGAGATATCAGCTTTGTACAATGGCACTATTGGCTCCTCTTTTATCAGTTTGTTGATAGTAGCAGCTTCATACTTTAGCAGAGGATATGGGAGAGAAGGCTGTAGCCATTCACGCCGAAGGTTACTGGCATCTATCTTCTGAATAGTCATTGATTTAAACACCCTCTGCTCCAACTCCAATGCTTCTCTGGCCGTGTCTTTTACTGCCGCTTCTATAGCCTTTTGCAACATTTCTTCTTCTTCTTGTGTCAGATCCTGGGGTTCTTGTGAGGGTCCCGCAAGGATTTCCTTTTGCATGATGGTGTCCATTGGATCTGACACATTCTCTATGTCGATTCCTTCCGTTTCCGCTAGCCCGATGCTAAACTGTTGCTCTTCAGTTTGCTGGCCTTTCAGCTCATCTATCTGCTGTTGAAATGCCCTTTTTGCTTCTTCTGCTTGATCTCCCATGTTCACTAGGAGGTCGTTCAGATCGGCATTGATTTTCTCCGCCTCCTCGAGCTTTCTCTTGATGTTTACGTTTTCTGCTTGCCATCTCTAAAACTCTTTGTCCATCTTCTTCTTCATGGCTTCTAGCTCATTTTTCATGGCTTTGTTCTCTTCTTCGAGGCGGTTTTGCATTACCATAGAACCCTCAGCCAGCCTCAGCCTTTGCCTCTTCTCCAGTGTTAACTCCTTTTGGAGTTCCTTCATTTGTTCTTCATACAATTCATTCTCTGAAGTCGTGTTAGTCGAGCTAGCAGCTCGGACTCTGGCCGGAGATGCTCTCAACCTTTGGATGGTCTGATCTTTTACTTTAATCTGATCTTTCAACTCAATCACTTCATCCTGGCTTGCCTCATGCTTTATCTCGGCATTTTCCTTGGCATTTCTCAAGGTTTCCACCTCTTTGGACTCTTCAGCAAGTTGTAGAGTTAGGTTGTCCCTTTATCTCTCTACATCTGTCAATGACTTGCTGATTTTCTTCTATTCTTCCTCTGCTCTTTGAAGTGTGTTTTCTGCTGCCTGATTCTGTCGTTCCATTTCCTGGCATCTTTGTAATGCCGCGTCGAGACTAGCTTGCAGCTCTGTTTGTTTCTCTATATGCTCTTGGCCTTGTTTTTGTAGTGAGTCGACTTCAGCCTTGATCTGAACTTCATTGGTTTTGAGATTATCAATCTCACTCTCCGTGGCCATTGATCTTGCTTTGAGCCCGGTTAGCTTTTGCATCACCACATCCCAATCATTGGTTGGTGGCTGTAGGTCCACTGTATCGGTGGCCATCTCTTTCAATTCTACTAACCAAAGGCTCTGCATCTGTTCCTTGGGCCTTGTGCTTGGCAACTCAAAGGCTACCGTAACTGCCTCTTCTCGAGAGTAACCCGCAACTAGTAGATCAAGAAATGTGCTAAAATTTCTTTCCTCTGGCTCTGGCTGCTCATCTTTGGGCTTAGCTTCTTCTTTTTGCTCTTCCTCTTTGGTCTTCTCTTGCTTGGAATATTCTTGTTCCTCACATTTATCCAGCTCCTCCTTTAGTTGGGTTTGTGGAGGGCTAAGAGGAGGTGGTGATGGGGGTGGGTTGGATTCCCGGCTGGACGGTACAGTTGCTGGCTTCTTCTTGAAATCTCTGTCTGCCTTGGTTTTTCTCTCTCTTTCTTGGCCTTCCTACTCTTCTAATAGCTGTCGTCTTACTTCATCCACTTCTTCTTCTGTAAAAGGGACATTTGAGATATTTTTCGTCGTAGCATCTAAAATCTCAAATTTTTTGATGTAGTCTTCAAACCGATCTCGTTGCACCCTTCGAGATGATCCCAACATGGCTTCTAGGGATGGCTTCCACAACTCGCTTAGATCTCCCTTGAGTGTTCTTTCAACTCTGAAGATTTCCATCAATCTTTCGAGCCGCGCCGCTTTCTGTGACTTGGTTTCTTTGATTGGCACTTGTAGACTTTCTTTCTTTCCCTTTTTCGACTCTGGCAGCTCTTCTAGCACGGTCTCTAACCGACGCTTCAAACGTGTGGCTACTGTGGGTGCCCTGGGAGGTTCTTCTTCTTTATCTTCTTTGAGCTTTAGCCAATCATTCTGTGAAGGAGGTTCATGCCAGTTTCCCTTGGCATGCAATGCTCCATAGACCACTTTTGTTATCAGCTCACCAGGTACAATGTAGGTGGGATTTCTGTTCGCCATGTTCACCAGGTTGTCATGGATGTAAGCAGCATAATTGATCACTTTTGTCTTGCTCTTGTGCATTGCCCAGGTGAAGGTGGTAGCAATGGCTCCAGGTGGCATCCTGTACTTTTGTGGCCACTTCGTACACATGTGGAAGTATTGGTTGTAGAGTTGCCTCATGATAGCCACTTTTGGATTTGCGATATCTTCAAATGTGTAGTTGTTCTTCTTTTCCGAGTAGACTTTGACTTCGTCTCGTCTCTTTGTCACACTATCTCCTTTGTTTGAGAAGTCAAGTGCGGCTGCCACCACCCTCTCTGTGATGACAATCATGGTATCTGGCTTGCCTTGTAGGTCGGTGACTCGGGTCACTTTGATAGTGGTTACAAATTCCCATACTCTTTTGATGTCAATCCCCGCTAGCAAATCTTCAAAGTAGTTATGTAGATCCAGCTTCTCCAGGTAATCCCCCATCTTGCTTCTCACAAATTCATTGAGCTCCCAATGTAGCATGGGTAGCTCCACTACATTTTCTTCAGGATCTTTGAATACTCCTTGGTAGATTCTCAAAACATTGGACTCTAGCAAATCATCCTGAATCCATGTGCTTGTGGGCTTCAGAGTTCCTTCTGGGATCACAAACGGCTCCACTTCTTCTAAGTAGTCTTTTATTGTCATCCTCTTCTTCTTTGCAGGTGATTTTGTGGCTGCCATAGATCCTGTTGCACTCAGTAGTCCAAAGTTAGCGTGTTTTCCATATCAGCTGATAAACTGAGTTCTAACTATCCAAATGACTTGAAAATTGAAAATAAAGCTCAAAAGGAACTAGGGAAACTCTGCATGTGCTCATAGTAGCTTCCTGGCTAAAAATGATCATTTAGACATCCTACGCGTAGGATGTCTAACTTGTCTGTTTTTGGTGAAACTTGGTAGGCTGGTGGCCCTTGACCTGTGCAACATGGCTATGTGATTGGAATTGGGTTTCGACATTAAAAAGTGCATTTTTGGGTAGATTTAAGCTTTAGGCTCACAAATTGGGTAGGATGTCCTCAGCAGGTGGCAAATGATATTCAAATGGGTTGAAAGTTGATATACAGGCTTCTTGCACCATGTTGCACAATAGGTCAAAATCACACTGGAGATATCCTACACGTAGGATGTCTTTTTCATCAAAAGGACTTGAAGTTGGTTATGGGGCTAGCTCTTGGCATGTGGAACATTGCCCTACTCTTGGATTTTGATTTGGACAAGAATTGGTGTTGGTAAGAGCATGTGTAGTGTTTTTAGGCTCAAAAAGTGCATCTTGGAGGTGTGGGGACCAAATGTGATGGGAATGGCTTGAAACTTGATATATGAGCTTAGGAAGGTGTTATAAAGAGATCTGGAACTCAAAAATGCCAGCTGGGGGCCAAATTGATCATTTAGAAATCCTATGCGTAGGATGTCTATTTCATCATTTTTCACATAGGACCCCACAGATAGCTTGGCAATGAGCTCATGAGTATATTGTGCAAGTTTCATGTGATTTGGACTAGTTTTGGTAGGTCTATGGCCCATTATTTCCTCTATGCTCTGACTTTGCGTTTTTTGGTGCATATGAGGTCAACTTTTGTCCAAATGTGATGAAACTTGGTGGCTAGCATGTACAGGCTATTCAGAAGCTGTGTGTGATAAGAGATGTTGAGTTTGGTGCCCAGATTTGGCCTTGAGACATCTTACGCATAGGATGTCTCCTGATGAAATTTATATGGTGAGTGCTACTGGTACCTGCCCTGAGCCTCCCTGAGTCCCTTTTAAGCCCTATTTCAACAAAAAAGTCAAATAGATAGAAAGAAACTCCCTGTGTGGATTTCAGAGCCTCCAAGCCGTTTCCTGACTTTTGGAATGCTTTTCGGCGATGAAATTTCTTGATGTTGGTCTCCATAGCTTCACGGTCCCATGGGGATCCTTGCCATATGGTTTTTTGTTGACTTTGACTTCACCGGGGATTCTTTTGGCAATTTGTTGCTCTAGAAGCGCCCTCTATTGCGTTTACATGTCGTCGATGACTTGTGGTGGTCTACCACCATAGGACCTGGTTGTTGATGGTCTAGGAAATCCGCTCTTTAAGTTTGGTGGCAAACGGACATGCGGTTTGGCCGTGAGAGCCAAGTGACGCTTTGTGTGTCTAATGCCGTTTCTGAAGCTTAGTGCTGCTTCGGGTCACCTTATGGGCATGTTGGCTATATAGACTTGTCGAGCATGTCGAGATGCTCCTACCCATGAGTTTTGGTAGCATTTGGGCTCCTTTCCGCCGATTTACCATTTGCTGGCCTCTAGCAGGGCTCTAGAAGTTAGCATTTTTTCCGATGGTTTTCTACCTCCTTTGGGAATTCAAAATTGGTCTCCTATGCTAGGGTATGCCGTCGATGAAGCCTCATTGCTTTTGGGTTAGCCGTTAGGTGGTCACTTCTAGCTGTAGGTCTCTACTGCCCTCTTCCTGTGTGAACCCTACGCTAGTTTTCGCGACAAAACAACAAACATGCGCGAAAAGCTCAAGGTGGTGAGCCTACCTCTCATGTCTGGAGCCTGTCGGGTGGTTGTGCGCGTCGTAGAAGCTGCTGGAAGTCCCCTTCGCTCTAGCTGGCAAGAGCTCTCTCTCAAAAGGCAATAGTATAAATGAGCTTAAAATGAAGTGAAAAAATCTTATAGTGGGGATCCCCGAACCACTTTCCATGAAATTTGACATGTGCTCCCAACTTCTTGCGAGATGCGGTTTAGGCTCAAAATTTTCTTGATTTGGATTCCATTTGCTCAGTTTCCGAGAAATTTGACGTTTCGGTCAAAATCCGGCCAAAACACGCTTTCTACTCCATTCACATAATTGCACCCCCATTGTACCATAGGTTGTCCTATAGTCACTGATTATTCCCATATTTTTTGTTTTTCATTACGACCGTATTTCACATGCTTTTTGTATTTTTGAAGTTTTTCTGCCGATAATTAGTAAAATTAAAAGAAAAATAGCAAATCAAACCTAGAAAATCCCCAAAAATCATCATGACTCAAAAACATCACCTCAAAACATTATATACACTCACATGCAATTTTTATGGCAAGATTTTTCCGTTTTACTAATATTTTGTCCGAAAAATGGCTATTTTTACCTATATACACACACCTAGGGGCTTGATTTGGCGTTTGGCCCCATATACTTGCAGATTCATGCTGTATAAGGGCATATGTACTTAGGTTAGTCCAAAAAAACTCGCAATCAACTGAAAACTCTTTAAAATAGTCGAAAAACATGCCCTTTTTTGCTCTTTTTACCATTGGGTCCGCATTTGAGAATGCCTCCTCCCCTCCTAGCCGGAGTCCTCCCAGACAACAAGGTATGGCCTCGGTGTATATGCCGTGCATGGAGTAAAAAGTTGTGCTAATTCTTGGCCGTGTAATGTGGCCCTATATGATGCATACTCGGTCAATGCATGGAAAAATTAATATTGTGCAAGAGGAGGGTATAAGCAAGATGCTTATTGGCATTCGCCGTCGAGGTTTCCTTTTTGTTGTTGATTTGGTTGGCAAATTTTCTTTGCAAGTAAAAGTTGTAACTCTACCGCTCTCTGTTTGATCGTCTTTCTTGCAAAAGTCGCTTGGTTTGCCGCTACAGTCGATATGGCCATGGTTGTCTCCGTGGAGAGAATTGTTGTGGCGGAGTTGGCCATAGTCTTTTTCTGTTTTGCTTTCCATTTGTAGCTTTGTTTTGCAGGTTTTTGTAGGTTTATTGCTACTTCCGCGGTTGTCATTGTTTTGCTGCTGATTGGCACCCACATAGATCGGTTTGCCGGTTTCATATGTAGTGTGTGTCTGCATGCCGATGTTGTTTGTACTGAAGGGAGTTCCTGTTGCTTTGGTTTTGAGATCCAAATGTGAGTTGCATTGAAGTTGTTACGGAGCATTTTCTTTGGGATCCATATCTTTTTTATTCCCTTGGTTTTTGGTTAAACTCTTTTCTCCTTTTGACTCCTGCTGTTGTAATGTGGTTTGTCTGCCATGTCACCTCTATCCTTCCGCACCCATACTTTTTTGCCACGTGTTGCTAACCTTGATCTTGGCACTGCGGTCTGTGTTGTTTTATGTTTGTAGTGAACATGGTTGGTAGTTCCCCATTTGTTCGCCATGGGTATCGTCTTGTTCTTTAGTGGCACCCATCCTTTTGGTTCTTTATCCAGTGATTGTGTTGCTGCCATCTGGTTCTTCCGGGGTTGCTGAGAAAAGGCTATCACCTGTTGTTCTTGTGCATGCTGAATTTTGACTGCATCCGCATTCCAATCTATCTGCACATTATACTCTTTTTGCCAAGGTTGTCTCAACAACATGGAGTGTTGTGTGCTTTCATCCTCAACCACATAAAACTTGTGTGGGTAAATATATTGATGTACTTGTACATGCAATATAATCCAGCCCACTGTTTTTAGCGAATGTGATGTACTACTTTCCAGCACCGGTGGAGTAGGATGTAGTTGATCTTTGGGCTTGAGCTGTTTGTATAATCTGTAAGAGATTAGATTTGCTTGAGCTCCAGAATCAAGCAATGCCATCGATTCTAATTGATTGCTACCCACTTTGACTGCAATTATTGGCTCCACTGTGTCTTCATCAAAATTTGTTAGTCAAATAGCATTTATTCGCAACATTGATCCACATTGTTGTTGTTGTCGTAGAAGCCGTCTTTTTGCAATGCGTTCTTTTGCTTCTGCTTGGGCCTCTTCTCGTATCCTTTGTTTCTCCTTCATCTGTTGTTTTTCTTGATGGATTTGTTGAAGCATATCCTGTGTTAGTGGTAAATGATAATTTTTTAATCGACACCCACTAATCCAATTTGGCATTTCTTCACCTGCTAATATAGCAAGCTTGACAGCTCCACTTTGTGATAAGTCACTAATCACAAAGGGTCCCATCCCTCGCTTTTTAAGTTTCTTGGCATGTTGCTTCAAGGTATAAACAAGTACATAATCACCTGTTTTGAACTCTTTTGTGCGCACATGCTTGCCAAAACTCTTTTTGTCTTCTCTTTTTAGCATAGATCGAAGCTACAGCTCTCAATCGAAGTTCATCTAGCTTTTCAAGATCATCTATTCTTGAAGAGAGCTCATGCCCTGTCCATTCTAAGCTTTTCGCTACTCGTAGAGTTGGAATTAAAAACTCTATGGGTAATATAGCGTTTAGACCAAAAACCATGTTGTACGGTGTTGTTCCTATTGATGTTCTGTAAGCTACCTTGTATGCCCATAATGTTGAGTGTAACTGCTGATCCCAGTCTGCTGTCCTTGACTCTTATACAATTTTAGTCAGAACACTGCACAGTGTTTTATTTGTGGCTTCAACTTGTCCATTTTTCTGTGGATGATATGGAGCAGATTTTCTATGTATGACCATGAATTCCTCTAGTAGATATTCAATGACTTCATTAAGAAAATGTGTTCCTCGATCACTGATAATTTCTATTGGTAATCCGTATCGTACAAAGACATTCTCATACAAAAATTGTGCAGTGTTTCTTGCATCTGCTTTTTGTGTTGCCTTGGCTTCCACCCATTTTGTGAGATAGTCCGTAGCTACAATGATATATTGGGTATGGGTGCGATATGCAGGGGATGAAATAGGCCCCACAAAATCAATGCCCCATTTTGCAAATGTCCTTGCTCCCATCATTGGTCGTAGTGGCATCTCATCTCTCTTTATCGGCACCTTGGTGCGCTGATATGCATCACAACGCTTTACAAACTCCTCGGCATCCATATGCAATGTAGGCCACCATATTCCTGCGGTCAAGACAATTTTTGCCGTCTTATCGCCTGAAAAATGGCCTCCACCTATACCTCCATGTGCGTGTTCTAGAATCAGCAGGTATTCACTTTCATTTGCACTAATTCTAAGCTGATTGTCCTTTCCTCGCTTGTAGAGTTGGTTCCCAATTAAATTAAAGTCGCGAGCCTCCAGCTCTATAGCCCTTTTTTGTGCTTTTGTTATGTTTTCAGGAAATGTCCTTGTGGTTAAGAAATCAATGATATATTGACTCCATGCAGGTGCAATGTTTACCTGAAACAATGTCGCGCAATCCACTGGTCGTTTGGCACTACATATAGTACAATTGTTAACATAAGCATGTGTGTCAGCATACATAGTTGGCCAATAAATCCCTAATTATTTTAGTCTTCGGTGTGTTTTCATTGTTGAACAATGAAATGCACAATCCTGGACATGTGCGTCTTCAAGATAACACTCGAATTCCTCCGGATTTATACATAATCGTAGAATTTGGTCCGATCCTAGATGATATAGTCGTCCTGCAATCAACTGGAAGTTTTTTGTTTGTCGAATTGTTTGTTGTTTGGATCTGTCTTCCTTGTTATTAAATCTACCTCCAAAGGAAAGAATGCTAACAATTTCCTGAGACCATTTGGGTATCATTTCAATATCGAAAAGATAAGCATCAGGTATGTCATCATCTACTCCTTCAGGAGCTTCCCCGTTTTGCAGCATTGAAAGATGATCCGCCCGTAGATGAGTTTTACCCTTTTTGACCACCACTGTGAAGTCAAATTCTAGCAATATAATAAACCAACGTACAATTCTCCCAGTATTGCATGGTTTATTTACCAGATATAAGAGAGCTTGATGATTTGTGAAGAACACAAATCTGTTTGCGAGCAAATAATGCCAAAATTTCTTTACAGCATAAATCATTCCTAACCCCTCTCTTTCAATGGTTGTGTAGTTCTTTTCTACACTATTTAACTGTCGGCTCGCATAACAAACTGGGAAATCCATTGTTCTGTCTCCAGGTTGAGCCAGAATACTCCCGATTGTATATGCAGATGCATCAATGTGCACATGGAATATCTTTTCCCAATCTGGTGCTTTAAGTACAGGTGCTGATACAAGGTTTTCCTTAAGCTTTTGGAATGAAGTTTCACACTCCTCAGTCCAGTCGAAACTGACTAATAAGCGATACAGAGGTTGTGCAATGACTGCATACATATATATGAATCTTTGATAATATCCGCAGTGTCCCATGAAGGATTGCACTTGTTTAGCATTAGTAGGCCTGGATAAGTCTGCTACGACTTTGATTTTGTCTAGGTCAGTGGTTATGCCATTTCTTGAGACGATATGTCCTAAGATGCGGCCTTGCCTAACCATAAAAATGCACTTTTCCAGGTTAAGACATATTCGATATGTTCTGCATTTCTCAAATACCATTTGTAAATGGTCAATATGTTCTTCTCGTAGAAGAGAGTGTACACAAAGATCATCCATATATATTTCTAAGAATATTCTCAGGTATTCTTTGAACGCATGGGTCATTAAACTTTGAAAGGTAGCTGGGACATTGGTTAAGCCAAAAGGCATAACTCGATACGCATATATTCCCCATTCTGTGGAAAACGCTATTTTGTGTTGATCCTCTATTGCAATTTCCAGTTGGTTATACCCCTAAAACCCATCTAGAAAGGAATAAGACCTTTTCCCAGCCACCCTCTCAAGTACACGTTCTGTGATCGGCAAGGGATAATTATCCCTTATGGTGGCTGCATTTACCTTTTTGAGGTTCACACACACTCACAACTTTTCGTTCTTTTTGGGGACAACCACAATGGGTGACACCCAATCTGTATGTTCGATTTCATAGATGAATTTAACATCCATAAGCTTGTCAATTTCCTCTTTGATTCGTTTAGCAAATGAGTCATTATATGTGTAAGGACGCTGTTTGCTAGGTTTGGCATCTGATTTCAATGGAATTGTATGTTGGCATATCGATGGATCAACTCCTTTGAGGTATTTGTAGGACCATGCAATCACATCTTTATACTTCTTGAGAAGTTGTGTTAGCAGTTCTTCTTCTTCAGGCTCCAAATCAGTTGCGATATAGACCGGCTGAGGCTTTTCGCCTGGCTCAGTGAGGTCTATCCGTTTTGCATTTTTCGGCCCATCGTAAGATTCTTGGTTTATTCTTTCCCTGACTGGTGGTGTCATTATGATTTTTCTGTCCTGGATGGTGAATTTTCGATAGTGGGATGGTACATTCATGTTTCCTTTTTTGGACTCCTCCTTACCATCACTTTCTTCCTCAATAGTCCATACCTCTCGTAACGATCGTTTTACTTCTTGGTATTTCTTTTTGTGCTCCAATTTGGTCCACTCTGAGTCTTTTGTTTTTTCCTGTTTTGATTGTTGAGATTTTTTTGTTTTTGTTTCTGTTTTAGCTTTCCACACTTATTTTATTTCCTCTTGCATTCCTTGCCTTCGAACTTTTGAGAATCTTCCTGATATTTGGCCTTTTACACAATCCTCTGCTTTGACAAGCATTAGATAGTGAGTTTTATCTTTTATCTTGGGCATAGGGTTCTCTCTCATTTTTGTTTTCTGGTCGTTTTTTCCTATAGCGTTCCTGGCGTACAGGGTGCTGATTGGCAAAATCATAAAACTTGATATTCGTTGTTTTCTCCCCATGCTCGCTTGAGATGTCTGAACACTCACTATTAGCATCGTTATTTACCTCCAGACGCTCAGAGGAGTTATAAAACTCATCTTGTTCTGGTGGTTCTACAATCTCATCTTCTCCTGGTATAAGGCTTACCATGTAATAGGGTAGCACATCATAGCCATCCTTATCGCAAAATTTTGCCGTTGGGCTATCTGTAATGGTACAGACATCCAATGTTGCTAGTATGTGTTCCCATTCCAGAGGTTCTAAGGCATCTTTAGGAAAAGGTTCCGGAATATAATCCTTGTCCTCAATAGCTCTTTCTAAGACGCATTCCTCTCTTTTTAAGCTCCCACAATGTGAAGCTCGGCACATCCATAGCTCTTTTTTTTGCCCTAACCATGCTGGGAGTTCAGACCCTGCCAATGTAGCTGAATCAAACTCTTCCACCGGTGTTTGGTTCACATATTTGTAACTATGGTCTTTTAGGTGTATTTTGGTTGTTGTCTTGCCATGTCTGAGGTATATGTGGTCGTAACCCCAATCGTGAACCATCTTTAATTGTCTCATGAATGGTCTTCCCAAGATGATCTCGTAATTGTTCTTTTTGTTGAAATCGACTATTGCAAATGTATGCTCATACTCAATTCCACACGAGGTGACAATTACTTTTTCTAAAAGTCCTAGAGGCTTTTCCATGAACCCATCTGCCAGTTGCAATTTAATTCTGGTAGTTCTTAAAGCCTGTTTTTTCCATTTTTTCCAGATTTCCTTGGTGGCAATAGCAACTCCTGCTCCACTGTCAAGAATAGCTTTGGAAAATACTCCTTGGAATTCTACTAGTAGCGTGGTGTTTCCATCTTCTCCCTTGCAATATTCTCCAACCTTGTTTAAAGGTACTAACCTAGTGTTTAGTTGAGGCTTGTTCAATTATCTGATCCCTTCTTGAAGCTTCAAGGTGGGGTCGTTTACTTCAAATTTTTCTAAGCATTTGCCTACTGTGGTCCACATGTTTGGTCGTAGCCTTAGGAGTTCGGCTAATGTGATTGTGCATGCCACAGGGGTGGACAATAACTCAATCAACCCTTGTGAATCCATCACTCTGTTAGAAGATAGTCTTTGAGATGGGATTTCTCTCACCTCAGACTTAGCTTCATACTCCCCTAGGTAAGAGGGTAGAGTTTTTAGCGAGTCTGGTTGGCTGTGCCCCAACCTAATTGATCCCTGGTCTCCCCCTTGTGAATGCATATCAAAGTTCATTTGTGATCTTGCCTCAAATTCTTCCATAGGAGGTAAGATCTCATTTTTCTATTTTCTCGTGCTATTCATTTGGTAACTCACCCAGTTAGCTTCGTTGGCATCACAGATTTGCTTCCACAGGTCATCTAAACCGTTACAATCCTTACCTATTTCTACCAATGTTTTAGGCTGAAAACCATCAATTGTCTCATCTATTGTATTTGGCACTATGATAGGTTCTCTCCTAGACTCAGAAGCATTCGTGAGTCTCTCCTTCGTGTCTACTTGTTCTTCTAATGTTGGTTTGATAGGGGTTGGAGCTAGTACTTCATGCCAACTTGCAGGTTTACCAAGCGGGATTTCTATCAAGGATTGAGCTGTTTCAATCATCTTTCGACACATTTCCAACCTCTTTTTTTCTATTTCGGCATATGCATAGGTCATCCATATTTGCTCTTGGGTTTGGTTGTTTTTGAGTCTGGCTTCGTAAGCTTTTAAAAGTGCATCTAACTGCTCATTTACCTTTTCTGCCAACACTGATCCTCCTGATCTTGCACTTTTGGGTTCTGCTATTTCCTTAGGTGCTATGGTTGCCGCAGTGTGTGAGCTTAAACTAGCTAGATCCTATAACCGCTCTAATCTATCCTTTGTGTGTTTTAACTTGGTCTCGTTCTCTCCTGGCTTTCATACACACCTTTCTAGCTTTCCAAGTGCTTCTCTGATTTTTCATTTCTGAACTTGGGGCATCGTTTTTTGGCTCTTCAATTATGGATTCATTCGTCATTCTTTGAGCTTGGGCCCGTGTCACTACCTGAATAGGTATTACTGTCTCGTTTTCTGACCCTCCATTGGAAGGCATTGCTTCCAGCATGTTCAGGGTAGTTTTTGCTCCTTTGCTCAGGTTCTTAGGGCCATGAGGAATCAAATGAGTAATTCCACACTCGGTGCAATATGCGTTGACTCTAATGATTTCATCATGAGGACAGTCTCTTAGCCAATGGTTTCCACCACACTTGTAGCAGGGTCCCTTAGGTTGTTGAGGTGCTCCTTGAGCTCCTCTTTGTTGGTATGCATGTCTCTGTCCGCCCATGCCTCCGTTGGCTATGAACAACAATGTTCGTTCATCCAAGCTATATCTTCCTTCTCCTGCTGTCTGTGCAGCTGTTGGTGGTCCTGCACTTCCTATCATGCTCCATGGTTCTGGCGTTGGGGGTTCTTTCAGTGGATAATAGATAGGCAGCATATCCATTGGGATATTCGTAATATGCATGCATAGGCACCAAAGACTTCTCCTTTGGTTTGGTTACTGTTGGTGTGTATCTTATGCCAATTGGTCGTAATCCTGGTAGGGGTGGTTGTTGCCCCAACACTGGTTGCGGTCTTTCTACACCTACAGGTCCTGGTAGGTTTCCTGCTTGATACCTAGGCATCGGTGGAGATTGAGGAGATGCTACCTAATCCTGGGGAGCATAAGGACGTTCTCTCACATGTCCCTTGTTATAATAACATTCCTCCGTCACATGGTTTGTCCATTTTTGTTCAATCACACACCATTTTTGTTGTTTAGCCTGAGGTTTGGCATATAGGTTAATCTTTTTTAGCACTTCCTCTGCAAGCTGCTTCTGGCTTACAACTACTTCTCCTTTCGTTGCTGTCTTAGCGGACTTGCTTCCACTTTGTTGTGAGGATGAATCGTCATCAAGATCCTTGAATTCACCCTCTTTGTAGACCGCACAATTGTCTACAAGGTAAAGAGCCTCCTTAGTTAACTCATTTAACGTCGTGCTCCTCTTCATATGTAAGTCCTTCCGGAGATCTGCATTCCTTAGTCCTTGAATAAATATAAGCATAAGTCTAGATTGAGTTGGCACTTCTTCCACAGGGCACAAAATGCTTTTTTTCAGTAAAAAATGCTAAACTCTGCTTAAAACCCAATTTTCTCACCCAATTGAGATGAAACCTTTCTCAGGCACTCAATAAAATCATGCAGATCATGCTCATGTAGCCATCCTATGGTTTTGGTCTTAAAATAATGCATTGGCACAATTTGGGTAGGATGTCTGGAAATTTCTGTCTATTTGGCCTTATCCTGCCAAGATATGGTCAACTTCCCCTTTCCAGGTGAAAACAGGGTAAAACCTACCTTCTGAACACACTGGTCAACTCAAAATTGCAAAATTTCCACCAGATCACCCTGTAGACATCCTACGCGTAGGATGTCTCCTGGCTTGAAATTTGATTTTTTCCTGACAGAAATACTCCTGATGCTCTGAAGCTCTCTCAGAAACACTCAGAGCAACTTTTGAACTTCACTTCAGCTTTCAAACACTCTTTTGCGTCTTTTACAACCTTGTGATGAACCTAATAGCAAGTATAACATGCATGAAGTGCTCGAGATCATGAATCATGATGTCCTACTTACCCTACGCCTACTCATCATGTGAGATGGTGATATTGGTGTCTCGGTTGCTTCCTGGCCTCGCTTCCTGGCCTCTCCGGACTCTCAAGCTCTCCTTTCACCATCTCTACCACTCCAACTCCTACTCTCTACACCACAATTCAACTAATACCTAAAACTACCTAAGTCTACCTGAGTCGAAGGATCTAGGCTATGAAGGAGTACGAGCGGAAGTGCGATGCGAGAGAGAGTGCGAGAAGAAGAGCACGACGATATGGTGAACTCGCTCTACTGTAATGTGTAGAGCATAGTGAGTTCTTATTAGGTTTTACAAAAGAATATGTGTACATACCTGGCGGCCCGCCCACTTACCTGGGCGACCAAATTGGGCTTTATACCCCAACAACCTCCCACTTAAAGTCCAATGTGGTACTTTAAGTGTGAGAGAAGCTACTATACAAGCTAATATACAAGAGATGTAGAGAAGTGATGTACTACCCTACACCTAACTGCTTGCGAAAATGCGCAAAGCTCTCTGAGGGAAGTCCTTTTGTAAGTAGATCAGTAGGATTTTCTGTGGTGTGAACTTCGACAAGCTGAAGTTGCTTATCCTCGAGCATTTCCCTGATGAAATGATACTTCACATCCACATTCTTTGTCTTTGAGTGATAAACTGGATTGCGAGCCAATTGTATAGCACTTTGACTATCACAATATAACACATGCCTCTCTTCTTTGATTCCCAAATCTGTTACTAGTAGATTAAGCCAAATTGATTCTTTGCATGCCTCTGATGCTGCAACATATTCAGCCTCTGTAGTAGACTGAGTAACACAATCTTGTAATCTAGAACGCCATGATATTGCTCCACCAGCCAATGTAAAAACATACCCTGACGTAGACCTTCGGTTGTCTAAGTCACCTGCATAATCTGAGTCTGTAAAATCCTTTACACTTAGCTCCTGACTCCCATAGCATATGCGCATACGCTTTGTAGCTTTCAGGTATCTCAATATTCCTTTCACTGCCTCCCAATGTTTCTTGCCTGGGTTTGACATGTATGGACTTACTACTCCCACTGCAAATGCAATGTCTGGGCGAGTAGCAATCATTGCATACATCAAACTACCCACTGCAGACGCATATGGAATCTTATCCATTTCAGCCTTTTCTTCCTCAGACACAGGACAATCTTGTTTGCTAAGTTTCACATATGGTGGCAATGGAACACTCAGTGCCTTTCCCTTCTCCATATTAAAACGTTGCAAAACCTTGTCAATATACTCTGTTTGAGATAACCAAATCAACTTCTTTGATCTGTCTCTCTCAATGCGCATACCAAGTATATGACTTGCCTCACCCATGTCTTTCATGTCAAACGATTTTGCCATCTTTGACTTCAAAGCTGAAACTTCTTCCAAGTGCTTGCCAACAATCAACATGTCATCCACATACAAAATAAGGATCAGCCAACTACCATCCTTAGCCTTCTTTGTATATAGACAGTGATCGAACTCACTACGTTTGTAGCCTTGAGAAAGCATAAACTTGTGGAATTTATGGTACCATGCCCTCGGTGATTGTTTTAAGCCATAAAGACTCTTTAACAACTGGCATACCCAATCTTCCTTACCTTTCTCAACAAACCCTTCTGGCTGCTGCATGTAAATTTCCACATCTAAATCACCATGCAAGAACGCTTTCTTGACATCCATTTGGTGCAACACCAAATCTAATATGGCAACCAATGCAAGAAAGCATCTCAATGTAGGCATCTTGACCACCGGAGAGAAGACTTCATCAAAGTCAATGCCTTGTTCTTGCTTAAACCCCTTGGCAACAAGCCTTGCTTTGTACTTTGGCTGACTATCATGAGCGGTGATCTTATACCTGTAAACCCATTTACAAGGTAGAGCCTTTTTGCCTTGTGGTAATTTAACTAGCTTCCATGTCTTGTTTTTATGCAGAGCTGTCATCTCTGACTGCATGGCCAATTGCCAATTCCCGGAGTCCTTCATTCGCACTGCTTCCTTGTAACATGAAGGCTCATTGCAATCAGTCAACATGACATAGTTCATAGATGGAACAAACCTATCAGGAGGTCGCGTGACACGTCCAGATCTATGCACAATAGGTGGCTCAGGCTCAGCCACAACCTGTGGTTCCACTCTATCCTGTCCTTGCTCCTCTTGAGCCCTGACATTTTGTCTTGCACGTGCAGGTCCATCTTCTTGGAAGACAACTCTTCTAATCTCCTCAACCCTCTCTGGTTTAGAATGATATTTGGATTCATTAAAGTGAACATCATTGCTGCGGACAACCTTTCTGGATTCGGGATCCCAAAGTCTGTACCCCATCTCACCAGAATTACCATAGCCTAGAAAGATGCACTTTCTACTCTTTGGCTCAAGTTTGTTCCTAAATTCCTTTGGAACGTGAGTATATGCCTCACAGCCAAAGACTCTGAGATGCTTGTATGAGGGCATTTTGCCTGACCATACCATCTCTGGCACTGAATCCTTCTGCAAAACCTTGCTAGGAGATCTATTTACAAGATGAACATCTGTTGATACAGCTTCAGCCCAAAACCCATTTGGCAGCTGTGCATTAGACAACATACTTCTGACCTTCTCTTGTATGGTCCTATTCATCCTCTCAGCAACACCATTTTGAGGAGGACTGTAAGGAGCAGTAAGTTCACGTTTTATACCTTTTGACTCACAAAAGTCCTGAAAGGCCTTTGCATACTGTCCACCATTGTCAGTGCGTAAGCATTTAAGCTTCTTGCCACTTTGATTCTCCACAAGTGTCACAAACGTTTTGAAAACACTAAACGCTTCATCCTTGTGCTTGAGAAAGTAAACCCATACTTTCCTCGAGTAATCATCTATAAATGTCATAAAGTAAGAAGCTCCCCCTAGAGATAGGTTAGGCATAGGTCCACACAAATCACTATGAACAAGTGCCAAATGTGTATCTCTTCTACTGCTTCTATGCTTATGTGGCTGCTGTGTTTGCTTACCATACAGACAATGTTCACAGAATTCAAAATCATTAAATGAAAAGCCAGGCAAATAACGAGAACGATACAAGATTTCCATTCCCTTCTTGGACATATGTCCTAACCGGCTATGCCACAAAGAAACGCTCGGCTGCTCGGTTACATTGATTACATTTTTAGAGACATTTGATACATAAATCATGTAAAGTCCTCCAGACTTTACTCCATGTGCTACTGTCATAGAACCCTTGGATATCTTCCACATGTTCTGTCCAAAAGTGGTGACGTAGCCAGCATCATCAAGTAAACCTGTGCTGATCAAGCTCTTTGTAATTGCGGGAACATGTCTCACATTCTTCAACGTGAAAGAAGAGCCATTCTGAAACTTCAATTGAGCATCTCCAACACCTAAGATCTCACATGTCTGCCCATTGCCTAGCCGAACATGATCTTTAGTGGGCACATAAGAGGTAAACCACTCCTTGTTTGGAGACACATGAAGTGATGCCCCTGAGTCTATAATCCAGTCACTCAGTGCATTTCCATCAGATGCTGTAAGAAGAGCTGAGTCCATTGTATTCTTCAAGAAGTAGATGTCTCCTGACACTAGACTGTCATCCTCTGCAACAGTGTTTGTCACATTTATTTCTTGAATCTTCACTAAGGACTTGTTATTCTCACCATGGTCTTCAGATTTCTCTTTGCCTTTTTCTGCTTTCCATTCTCTGCAGTCTCTTTTCATGTGACCCTTCTTGCCACAATGGTAGCATTCTATGTCACCCTTGCCTTTAGCACTGCGGGACTTGCTACGAGACTGATTCCTCTTTCCACCTTTGTACTTTTCTTTGGTCCTTCCCCTGACAACTAAGGCTGTTCCTTTGCCTTTGTCCATTGTCTTTCTATTGGTTTCTTCAGTAAGCAGACTTCCTTCTACACCTGCTATGTTCAAACCATCAGGAGGTGCAGAATTACTCAAAGCTGTGCAAAAAGTGTCCCAACTTTCCGGCAATGTGATCAACAGGAACATAGCTCTAACAGGTTCATCAAACTTGACACCTTGAGCTGACAACTGACTGTGAATTCATTCAGATGATTGGACATAGGTGTCCCTTCTTTCATCTTCAAGTCAACAAGCTTCTTAAGCCAGTATACTTGTGAAGCTGCACTATGCTTCTCATAAAGATCACTCAGCTTTAAGCATGCTTGATAAGCCGACATCTCGTCTGCTACATTGAAGTAAATGCTTTCTGCCAAAGTCAGCATAATGGTAGAAAGTGCCAATTCATCCATTTCGCTCCATTCATCTTCGTCCATATCTTCTGGTTTTATTCCCTTGAGCTTTATAGGTTTTATCTGCTTCTTTTGTACCAACACGTGCCAAATCTGCTGCTTCCACAATGGGAAATTGGTTCCATCTAGCTTCTTGATATTGTAAAGAGCAGTGTCCTGTGATGCAGCCATAGCTACGCTTTACAGTAGTTTACTTTTCTGGGAAAAATTCGGCAGAGTTTCCCCTGTAAACTGACCTCTGAACCAATATCAACCTGTCAAATGAACCAAGAAAGCTTCAGATTCTGTAGAAATTTCGGCAGAGTCTCCTTTGTAAAATGGCTCTGGTGTACTCAAAAAACAGACCAAAAACAGCTCAAAAAACACAGTCTCTGTGACACTGTAAGCTGTGGGTAAACCTGTCCTGCACCTATACTGTCTCTGACTGTCCTGTCACTGTCCTGTAAGCATAGACTGCGACAATGCCTCAATGGTAGTAAAGCAAAGATGCAATCCCAACTGTCTAACTCACAGTCAATACATATGTCCTAGCTGCCTATCTAAGGGTGCTCGAGGGATCGCTCCAAGACCTGTATCACCGAAAGGATCTCAACATTCGAGAATCCCCCAGCTCAATAAAACCTCACTCGACCCTCAACAAAGGCTGCAATAAATCTGATAGTACATAGACTTCCCACAAAGTCATACATCCACAAATTTTCCATTGTATGCTGTAACCCCTGCAACGGTTGTTTGCTGCGTGACTCACAACCAGCAAACCCTCAACAAACATACATCATCTCTGACAATACATCCCATGTGGAAGTACCTGTAATGTCAGGATGAAATCTGGAATATCAAGCAGCAAACACAAGCTACCTGATGAACTAGTGGATGTCGCCTACAGTCTGTGTGTAGATGCGCCCGTGTCGTATGTGACACGCCTCCAAGAACTGTGAGCCGTCCTTCGATGTGTAGACAACCACAAATCAACACTCTGGGAGTGTCGATATCCTCAGCACCTGCAGTCGTAGGCCGAAAACCCCAAATTTGTAGAGTCGGATCTGCACCCGCCGAGACCACGTAGTCGAAAATGGCCTGCGCAGACCTTTGTCGAAGCCGAACGGTGGCCGAGATGACCTCAGAATGAAATTCTGAGCACACCAAGGCCTTCGGGCATGCCCACAAGATTTGGAGCCGTGTCTTCGCCTGTCGAATGTCACTCCAATCTGAGCTGGTGACTCTAGCCTCCTGCAGTGCTGCCCCGAGCCTCGATCTGAGCTCTGATATCAGTTGAAGGAGTATGAGCGGAAGTGCGACGCGAGAGAGAGTGCGAGAAGAAGAGCACGATGATATGGTGAACTCGCTCTACTGTAATGTGTAGAGCATAGTGAGTTCTTATTAGGTTTTACAAAAGAATATGTGTACATACCTGGCGGCCCGCCCACTTACCTGGGCGACCACATTGGGCTTTATACCCCAACAAGCTAGACACTCGCTCCCTAGACTCCTTCTAAGACCTAGAGAGTCCTTCACCCTCTGATCCTATCTCATTGTAAAACAAGACTTTGGCAAGCCAGAGAATCCCTATCCTCAAGGACTAGTCTCGGTCACCTACCTAGGGTTTTTGTCCCTAGTAGCGGCGCCAATGTTGGCGGATACGCCGCGACGGACGTCAGCACAGTGAGAACTCACCTAACAAGATTTGTCAGCTAAGGACAAATCTCAACCCGCAGGAGCGTGGAAGAAAGGAAAGGGTGTCAATCTACACTCGACCGACTCTCGACTAATTCTTACAGAGGTCTCTACCCAATGTCTAAGCTACATCCTTCAGGAGTGCATAAGGTGAGATTTCCTACAATGCTTTCAAGAGACAAATACCCATCAAACATTCTCAAAACGCCACAGAACTTGAAGGAGACCCTACTAACACCAATAGGTCGCTCTCCCCAAGGTCCATGAACCAAAATACCAACCCTAAACACCTGGTGCAAAATCACGTAGGATGTCTGGTCAAAATTTGTAGGTTGTCATTTTCAAAAACTAAAGTGCCTAATGTGTAGCTCTACTCAATGCAAATGCGTGGATATGCTGAAATGCAAAAATAGACAATGTATGCTCACCGAATTACCAGATGTAGCTCGTGGGTCGAGTTCGCAAAACCAGACCGTACACCCCCAATGTAGGTATTGGCGCGTACCTCTCGTCGGGGGCAGCATGCTGCACTACTCCACACTCAATTCCGACCACCGGTGCACGCGTAGCATCAAGATGAAACTCTCACTCTCTCTCGTACACAGTACGCTCACTCACAGACAGAACTTTTTAAAAATGACAAAGGTTTTTTTCATTAAGGTCAAAAGTGGGATAAATACCTTACAATCTCAAACCCTAATGTTCCAATTTAACCATCTACTCAATCTAAATGTCAAAAATGGGATACAATCTGGAAGTGTCTCCAAGCCCCACTATTTACAAAGGTGAAATGACGGGTTTTCTCAATTAAAGAATAATTACAAAAAATAATATTTCGTCGAGCAGTCATTCTTCGTAGGGTGTGTCCAGCTGTTAACACACATGGAATATAGAATCCCAGCCAGTTGTCGGAGTATTGGCTTATTGATAATGGCATTTTTAAGACATTGGAAGCTCTCCTCACATTCAGCAGTCCAGATGAACTTATTGGTTTTCTTGGTGAGCTCATATAAAGATAATGCCTTAGAAGCAAACATATGAACAAATCTTCTATAAAAATTTATGTATCCCAAGAATGAACTTAATTCAGATGCTGTGCGAGGTGCCTTGGCCTGCTGGACACACTAGATTTTATCATTGGCCATCTCTATGCCATTTATGGACACTATATGCCCCACTAATTGTCCCTTCCAGACCAAGAAAATAGATTTGAATGGATTCAAACAGATTCTCTTCTCCTTACACCGCTGGAAAACCATTTCTAAAAATAGTAGATGCTTCTCCTCGGTTGAAAATACAGTGAATTCATCCATAAATATGGCTAAAAATTGGTACAAGAATTCACTGAATATCTCCATCATACAACGTTGGAATGTTGCAACAGAATTGCAAAGACCAAATGGCACAACTAAATACATGAATACACCCCATTTAGTAATAAAAGTGGTTTTACTCTGATCTTCAGGAGCAATCTTCAATTGATTATAACCACTGTAGACATCCATAAAACTATACATATCATGGCCTGCAATCTCATCAAGAAGCATATCCGTAAAAGGTAATGGAAAAGGCACTTTGATGATTTGAGCATTCAACTTTCGATAATATACATAGACTCTGAGCTTTCCATTCTTCTTTGGTACTACCACAATAGGGAATAGCCAGTCACTAATGGCAACTTCTGTGATGAATCCATCCTTCAAAAGGTTGTCAATTTCCTCTTTGAACTTCTTAGCATAGTTTGGATTCGTTCTGTACCTTTGCAAACGCACTGGTTTGGCATCTGGCTTCAGAGGTATTCTGTGTTGGCAAACCTCTAGATCTACACTTTTAAATCAGTATGTTCCTATGCGAATACGTCTTTTGCATTTCTGGAACATAAGTTGGGCTTTTTCTTTCATTCCTAGGTTCAAATGCTTATTCACTTTGATCACTCGAGGACTTTCTTCAGAACCCAGATTCCATTCTTTGATTTCTTGATCATGTGGAAGCAACCAATTTGGTTCACCTCCCTTCCTTTTGGTTGACTCCTCAACATAATCCTAGGACCAATATGTTAGTTATGAACTGTCATTCTGAACTCCAGTAACTTCTTCAAAGTGCACCTCTTCAGTGGGCACTGGTGTACTGGAATCTAAGCATTCTTATTTGGAGTTGGCTGGTTTCTCTGGCCGTCCAGTTAACTAAATTGGTCATTCTCCAGGATTTAGTTCAGTGAACTGATCTGGAAATTTCTTCCTTTGCTTTTCAGCTTGATTCTTGTTGAATAATACAACATTTAAGTCTATCTCAGCCAATGAAAAAATATTCATTGCTGCTAGCATCCTCTCAATCTTATTTACCCCACACTTCTGGAAAATCTCTTCTGGTCGCAATGCCTTCTTCCAGCTTCTGGTGTTATTTGTCTGGATCTGAATTTTCTTACTAATGCCCTATATTGTTAGAGTCTAATTGACATAATCATGAACAACCTGTGCCGTCCGTAGCTATGGGAGTCCTAGTAACATCCCATATTATCCTTGGACACCCCATATGCTCTTTTTCCACCCTTATTTTCATACTCTCAATCATACCAGTTGCCTGAACAACTCTATGATCGGCCATTCGAACCTTAAAAGGTGCTGGTTTCAAATCTGTGATGCCGCCTTTGCTGAAAATGTGCCCCCAGGATATTCACACCTACTCCTCCACCCAGTATGACACCGGATAGCGGCTCCCATTATTTCCTAACCTTGTAGTCTACCTGGATTATCGGCACTTCATCATATCTGGCAGCTACCAGGTCAACTGCTCTCGCATCGGCTTCAACCTTTCTTCGTTGTGTCTGATGAATTTTGCTACTTAAGGCAAAGTCTTTTTGATTTCTGCTAATTCAAATGTCAGTTTTGAATTCTTTCACAGATTTTGACATGAATTTCTTCTCTCTCTCTCTCTCTCGATCAGATTTATTATCAGAACTCGAGGAATCAGGACTATCTTTATAGTGCCAATCCTCTGTTTTGGTGTCTGCTTTGCCTACTTCATTGTTTTTCATTACAGCTAGATCTGATTTGACGTTCCCTAGATCTTCCACCAGTCCTTGCACTGTAGCAAGCATAGTCTTAGAGATGCCAACTCCTGACTGATCTAGCAGCCTTCCTTAGAAGAATGGGCTGGTATCTTCTGAATGACTTGAGCATCATAACTTTCTGGCTTCTTTGGTAGCTTCTTAGCTATATATTTTGTGATCGTAGCCGCCAGTTCTCTCTGCTCTTGCCTTTCGTCGACTACCTTCTCCTTGCCATTTGCCTTCCATACCTATCTCTGTTGAATCCATTTGCTAGTTTCAGGACTGACTAGTTTTACCGGCTCATCTGTGATTTCTTCAATGACTACCCCTCTACTACGTGTAACTGACCGTACTAGAACTGGTTCTCGGGCTTTCGCCCTAGTAACCATAGTACTAGGTGCTTATGGACACTGAGGTGCAAAGTACCCATATTTTCCAAAAGTATAGCAGTTAAGGCTTCGGTTTTGAAAATTATCCCAATCTCGGCCTCTGCTAGTACCCCCTTGGTATCTGCCGCACCCAATACTTTTGCCACTGGTACCTGCTTTCTCCTCTTGAGGTACATTGGTCGTCTCTACCTTAGTTGGTTCATCATTGGTAAATGCCACTAGAGACAGATCCTTTCCCTTCTTGAAGTGATGAATTCGAATGTCCATAGTTGTTCCATAAATGGCCATATGCTTTGTAGTAGGTACACCGTGGGCATTCATTGGAAACATGATCTTTAGCTTTGTAGTAGGTACACTGTGGGAATTCATTGGAGCACCAGGTTTTCATTCTACTAATTGGTTGTTTGGTTTGGCTAATTTCAAAAATCTGCCTAGCCATTTCATCAAGCTTCCGGGACCAAGACCCTTTCTTAGCCT
Organism: Adiantum capillus-veneris; assembly: GCF_014529385.1. NCBI lineage: Eukaryota > Viridiplantae > Streptophyta > Polypodiopsida > Polypodiales > Pteridaceae > Adiantum > Adiantum capillus-veneris. Next base: position 27,505,783 of record NC_140937.1, on the reverse strand, counting down.
TGTCCTTGCTCTTTTCATCCGAGTTGCTGTCAGAGCTACTGGAGGTCTCAGTAGAATGAGAATTCTGAGTGGAAGAACTTCTATTGCTGGACCTCTGCTTCTTGTGGCTTCTCTCCTTCTTAGCTTGTTGCTCAAGCTTCAGAGCCCTCTGCACCAAATCATTAAATTTCTTTGTTGGTGCAGGTACCTCTTGCTCTCTCAGCTTCTTACTGCAGAACCCATTCAAAAACCATGCGTGTAGCCTTTTTTTATGAAGGTGGCTCCTACAATTTCCTGGTTAACTCCTTGATCTTTTCAACATAACTTCTCACATACAATTTCCCTTGTTTGATCTTGTCCAGCTCGCAGAGGTTGTCTTCATCACCTTTTTTGTCTGAATACTCAAGTCTGAGAGCCTTGAGTAGCTTGTTGTATGACCTGAGATGGCAAGCTCGATAATGGTAATACCATTTCCTTGCCACATCCTTCAGTGTCTGAGGAAAATATTCTTCCGAGTCATCTTCATCGATATTATTCAACTTAGTATACTGCTCAAAAACTTGAATATGAACATCAGGTTCATCTTTCTATCCGCCTTTGAACACAAGAAAAGAGATCTTTAATGAAGAAGTATAATCATGACGGTGAGCATTGTCTCTACTTCTTCTGACCTTGGGAGCCTGAGTGCGTCTTGAAGACTTCCTGTAGTGATCTATGTCAACATCCCAATCAACTCCTCTTCAGTTTCAGTCTCTCTCTCTCTCTTCCTTCTTTGGCTTTGCTGCTGGAACTGTGATGACTGCCCTTGCTGCTCTTGGCCTCAACTTCCTTGTGTGTGGACCGAGAACTCTTGGCCCTTGCGCTCCTCACGCTCAACCCTTCTCCTCCTTGAGTGTCTAGAATGATGAGAGTCTCTGGCCTCTTCAGCATGACTGTGCTCCTCCTGAGCCTCAGTCTCACTCTAAAGATCCTTCTTAGTATCAGACTCTCTTTCTGACACTTCAAGTGTCACAAAGTGATGACGTGGCGGACAACAGAAACCCTAATTTCTGCCAGAAACCCTAAAATTCCTGCAAACCCTAATTTTTGCCAAAAACCCTAAATTCCGGAAATCGCGGAGGCGGATTATTAATTTTTTTTTTTTTTTTTTTGGAAAATGATGAGCGACGCGAATTTTGCTTTTGCTTTTTTAAAAAAAAAAAAAAGAGAAAAGACTCTCTAAGAGAGAGAGAGAACTGATGCTTTTGATTTTAAAAGCTTTTGGGGCTATGCTTTTGGGCATCCCTTGTAACCTTTAAATTAGTGGTGAGGGCCTCACTTCTCAGAGCATCTGGACGCAGAGTCTGAGAGTGAAACCCTAACCGCTCTCTTGTACTTTGATGATTGATTAATACAAAAAGAAATACCGAAAGGGGCGCCAGTCTTTGGGGCCAATATCTCTAGGCACGGAACTCCGCCGGGCCAGTGCAAATCTATTGTGATCTGTGAATTGTTTTGAAGTGGTTATTTGGTGCTGTCGCGGTTGATTCTTGACTTGGAGTGTCCAAGTTTGTTACAGTGGTATCAGAGCACGGCCGATTTCTCTTCTACGGGAAATCCGATCCCCGAATTTTTTTTTTAGCGGCACCTATGGCTTCAGGCAATGATCAGTCGACTCCCTCTGCATCTGGAGATGCGGGCTGGGATCACAACGAAGATTCAGACAGAGAGTATGGCCCGCCTCGGCCTACTCAGGCGGAGCAAACAGAGATGGAGCGTCGTCAATTGATTGGCGATGCAACAAAGATGATGCTCAATTTTGCCAAGGACCCGAAGATGGTAAAATATATGAACCAGACCTCTTTGAAAGAGGTACAGATGGAGTGGCAGAGAACCACAACACCACTCCCGAAACCCGCTCTCAAGAAACCTTCTACCTCCAAGAAATATACGGAGAAGGAACTGGAGAACGTGGTTGATGCACGGATTGCTCAGCTTTTCGACATGCAAAAGAAAGGCAAAAAGCACGGCAAAAAGCACGGCAAAAAGCAGAACAAAGGTACTGACTTCCTGGGATATTTGGGTCGTCAGTCGACATTCGACAAAGCAAAGAAACGGAAGAAGCGTGTTCGATTTGAAGGAGTACCCAGTTCTTCTTCTTCTTCTTCTGACAGTTCTTCTAGCTCCTCGGATTAGAGCGAAGAAGACAGAAAAAAAGCAAAAAGCGAAGCAAGACACAAAGCTTCGGAACGGGCAAGAAAAAGGCAAAGAAGGCTACATCTCGCCCAGAGACTGACAGTTCTACTGAGGACTCGTCTACAGACAGCTCAGATTCCGATGACGGAAAGTTTTATGCGAACAAGAAGAATTTTTACAAAGCCAACCAGTATGACTTTCTCGAAGATAATAGCAAGAAAGTCCGAGAGTTTAAGGAAGGTGGCCACTCGATCAAGTTTGATACTTTTCAGGATACTCAGATGCTTCGAAGGCTTTGTCTCTTATACAGCAGTTTGACATCGCTTTCGCGGGAGGACGCTATTCAGAGCACTCCAAGATTCGGAGAGCTGCCTCTTACTCTGAGGGGAATGCTCGTACTTGGTGGTCCACGCTTCTATTAAGCAAGACTGTGCCAGTTACATGGCTGAAATTCAAGAGGCTTTTTATTTCTTCTTGGTTGACTCAAGAGTTTGAGCGAGATATACGAGCTGCTTGGAATCATCTCCGGATGACCAAGAGCGATACAGTGAATTCTTGATTATGATACTGATTTGTTCTTGACTTCTTGTGAGTGCAGGAACTGATAGACGAAATGACTGCAGCATTTTGGTCTGATTGATCTCGAATAGACATGGTTGCAATAGGGGTTAGTCAATCGGACATCGAAGAGGTCCCGATTGGACCTAGAAGTGATTGCTAGCTACATTGCCGATAAATCATGGTCTAAGATCCGAATGAATGTTGAATGTCATGTGATGTCCTGTGATGTCTGGTGATGTCCTGTGATGTCATGTGATGTGACTGTCGATTTTGTACATGTGCTAGATGTGTGTTCCTGGTACGTAGGTACTAACAGTCAGTGTCTGCTAAGACGGTTTATGGCTTTTGTCGGTTTTGCAGGCGTAATCGCGGTCGATTACAATGCTTTCAAGAGGGGGGTATGTCACAAAGTGATGACGTGGCGGACAACAGAAACCCTAAAATTCCTACAAACCCTAATTTTTGCCAAAAACCCTAAATTCCGGAAATCGCGGAGGCGGATTATTTAAATTTTTTTTTTTTTTTCTTTTTGGAAAATGATGAGCGACGCGAATTTTGCTTTTGCTTTTTTTTTAATAAAAAAAAAAGAGAAAAGACTCTCTAAGAGAGAGAGAGAACTGATGCTTTTGATTTTAAAAGCTTTTGGGGCTATGCTTTTGGGCATCCCTTGTAACCTTTAAATTAGTGGTGAGGGCCTCACTTCTCAGAGCATCTGGACGCAGAGTCTGAGAGTGAAACCCTAACCGCTCTCTTGTACTTTGATGATTGATTAATACAAAAAGAAATACCGAAAGGGGCGCCAGTCTTTGGGGCCAATATCTCTAGGCACGGAACTCCGCCGGGCCAGTGCAAATCTATTGTGATCTGTGAATTGTTTTGAAGTGGTTATTTGGTGCTGTCGCGGTTGATTCTTGACTTGGAGTGTCCAAGTTTGTTACATCAAGAATAGGGTCAATGCGAGTGGAATCAGTGCCCAACCGGGTTGACGGTTTGCGACCACGACTGACTTTGGGCACCATGTGTGTAGCTAAAAATTCTAAGTAGAAGATAGAGTTCTCTGTGCGAAGAGCGATCAGCTCTAACCACCGTGATTGCCAAAATGAAATGGGAGCTGGCCTCTTTAGACAACTTTTTCCAGTGTTAGAATTTAGAGCTATTGGTTATCTCGTCAGTTTAGTTAGTGAGAACTGAAACAGAGTACTGGACTGAAATAAAGAACTCAACTGGAATGTTATACTGAAATGAAAGACACAATTGAAAGACTAAAAATTTGTAGACTCAGATTAATAGCTCAAGGAAAAACAATATAGTGTACAATTGGTTAAGCTCAGATGATTACAGGAATAAATGTGAATCTAGAAACTAAGAGCTCGTAAATCCAAATGTGTTTAGAAAGCCAAAAGCCAAAAAGACAAGAAGCCCGGTTATAGTGTAGCGGGTCCTATTTATAGCTCTCAGGAGTTTCTACAGTAATTGCCTATGGTAATTTTACTGCCAGTGTGGCTGTTCCTACTTCCTGCTGGTTGGGCTTCTAAGGGGAAGTTCCCTCCTACTGGGACTGTCCTCGCCTTCTACAACAGGCATCTAGTGGCCAACTTTATTTGTGGATAGAAAATAATTTGCTCGATGATGCGATGCATGTCAAAGAGCAAAAATTCCGACAAGGGTTGATAATATGCCATTTCAGCCTATGATGGGAGTGTCTTTGCTCCATGGGATATAGACTTTGTGGGACCAATCCAGCCACCAAATTACCAAAATTAGGCACAATATATTATTGTGGCCGCAGATTACTTAACCAAGTGGCCTGAGGCACGAACCACCAGGAAGAATGATGCTAGAACCACTGCTGCATTCTTGTATGAATGTGTTTCACTAGGTATGGACTTCCTATTGAGCTTGTGAGTGATTGCAGATTGCATTTCCTTAATGAGGTGATAGAATATCTGTTAGATGAGTTCATGGTAATCCATAACAAATTTGCTCCCTATCATCCTTAAGCGAATGGTCAAGTAGAACATACAAACAAAATTCTGAGCTCTGTACAAACTAAAATTGTTAGTTCAGGTAGAAAAGTCTGTGAAATGCACCTTCATTATGCCTGAACTGGGCTTATCAAGTTTCCTACAAAACAGCTTTGAATACAACTCCTTCTAATTTGGTATGTGGCTTGGATGCAATCTTGCCAATGGAATTGTTATTACCCACTCTCAAAGTAACTACTGAGATAGAATGGAAGGGACACAAATTGTCCAGAACGACTTGAAGATTTGGAACGATTGGATGAGCAACAATTAGCATCCATTGCTCACATCTACACACAAAAACATAAACAGAAACAATTCTTTGATTCACAATTGCTGACTAAAATCTTCAAACCAGGAGACTTAGTCTTACTATATTCGTTGAAGCAACATGTACCTAAATTCAAGAAAAAAGGACATGGTCCTTTTGTCATTGAAGATATTTCACCAAGCAGTGCAATCAAGTTGGCTACATTAAACGGAGAAATTATGGAAAATTGGATTAGTGGATGTCGGCTCCGTAAATAATGTCTTCCCTTGACTAATGAGCTTTTTCAAGAATGCACACAGCAAAGGAAAGAAAGCTTAAATGACAACAGGTGATAGACGAGGCTCACATTTAGATTTTAAAACAAAAAGCTGCGAGGAAACCCATTCTACAAGCTGTACCACTCAATACTCTCCAAGTTTAGCCCATCGATGAGGATGAGGTAGAAATTGATGATGAGTGTATAGATGGTCTTGATATGTGGAAAAATGTGATTTTGAAGGAGGGATACAAAGTGAAAGCTTTAGTATGTTGAGATGTCGAGCTCTACACCTTGAGCTGGCATCCACTACGGGTCTTAGCCGCTTACGGCATTTACTCACTGGCGCGTTAGGTGACCGACACGGAGGATCTCTGCCAGTGATTCTACAGCTGGACTACACTTATAGTGCCAGCCTAGTACGCTTCTAGCGAGTTCACACTTAGTGACCGCATGTACATATGTGCTACTTTTCAGCTTTAGCACTTAGTCATTTTGTACTCTCTTTTCTGTGAAGAAGAAGAAGAAGCTTTCCATCTCTGTGTGCTTTGTGCTTGTCTTGTGTAGCTCTCTTGCATCCTCATTCTTTACATGGTATCAGAGCCTGGTGCAGGCAAGAGAGGCTAAGAGAGCAAGAGCATCACAATCCCTTCGTTCGCAATCCACGACCAGATGCCACAAGAAAGCGTTACAAGAACCACGATAGCAGGTTCAGCAGATTTGCAGGTTTTTGCAGATTGCAGCTATTTTGTCTTAGTGCTTCAAGATGTCTGACGGTTTCAGTCAGATTGTTACTGAGAAGCTTGAGAAAAATAACTACCCTGCATGGAAGTTCAGAATAACAAATTTCCTAAAAGGAAAAGGTTATTGGGACTATGTAGAAGGAGACAATGAAAAGGAACCAGAGATTCCCGAGGCAAATGCTACAGCAGAACAAAGGAAAGCTTTGAGGGACTGGCAACAAGGCCAGAGCAAAGTGATGTATTGGCTTTCTATGAGCATCACAGATGGCATGATGGGCTATCTACAGGATGCTGAAACCCCCGCCATTGCATGGAAAAACTTAGGCAGAGTGTTCGAGGTGAACACCAAGGCCAGGAAGCTTCAACTAAAGTCAGAGCTAAATCAGGTTAAGAGGAACAACCTCTCCATCAATGATTATGCTTTGAAGATCAAGAGTATCATTGAGGCTCTTGGATCTATTAAAGTCTCAGTGGAAGACGATGACATTGTCCGTGCATGCTTGGATGGTCTAGGAGATGAGTATGTACATTTTAGGTCTTCCATGAATACAAGAGACGACATCCCCGTGTTCCAAGATTTGATTTCTATGCTTATTCTTGAGGAGAAGAACCTTGACACATCTTCTTCTCATGGCAGAAATAATTCTGAACAGGCCTTCTATTCTAACTCCAACAGAGGTAGAGGTAGAGGTCGTGGTCGAGGCCCACGGGGTTGCAGGGGCCAATTTCTGGAAGGTCAATCAAATCAAAACAATACAGGTGGCAGGGGAAACCAGTCTCAAGGCAGGGGGAGTCAAAGAGGTCGTGGTGCAGGATCAAGCAGGCAGCAATATACTCCAGATAGTAGAGAATGTTGGACTTGTGGTGAAAGAGGTCACATGTCACGTGACTGTCCAAAGGGAAAAGCAAGTAGAAAGAGAGAACAGGGCAACTATGCATCTACTAGCAGAGATGCAGATGACAGCAAAAATGAACGCATGTTTGTTATGCAACATGTAATGAATACAATGACTGCAGAGAATTCCACCCAAGATGATGTTTGGTATGTGGATTCAGGTGCCTCTAATCACATGACGTCTCGTGGAGAGTGGTTTAGAGATATGCGCAAACCAGATGTGTCAGGCTATGTGCAGACAGGAGATGACACAGCTCACCCCATTGCTCATGTAGGGGACATACCTCTAAATACGAAGAGTGGGAAATCAAAGTACTTAGCAGATGTACTTCATGTCCCAAACATTACAAAGAATCTTGTTTCTGTTGGACAAATGGTTGAGCAGGGTTTGCAGGTTCGCTTCAATCCAAATGGCTGTTATGTAGAAGATTTCCAAAATGGCTGTAAGCTGATCACAGAGGGCAAATGTGTGGGCAGAATGTTTACGCTGAATGTAGACATGCCTGAGGTAAAAGCTGCATTATTTGCACAGGGCACAGGTGTTGTGGCTGATGTTGACATTTGGCACAAACGCATTGGCCATGTCAATGAGCAGAGATTGCGTAGCATGCAATCAAAACAGATTGTAAAAGGTTTGCCCAAATTCAAGGTGGATGGTATGCATAAAGTGTGTGCATCATGCCAGTTTGGAAAACAGTCAAAGGGCTCATTTCCACATGAGCGCAATGTATGTAAAAAGCCACTTGAGGTGGTGCACACAGATGTTTGGGGTCCAACCGATACTGCAAGTATACATGGTTGCAGGTATTATGTCTCTTTCATTGATGACCATACAAGGAAAGTATGGGTCTACTTTATGCGTAACAAAAGTGAAGTGTTTGGTCACTTTCAAGACTTCAAAGTCATGATTGAGAAGGAGACAGATATGCAAATCAAGACATTGAGGTCAGATGGAGGGGGAGAGTACTTCTCCAATGATTTTTCAGATTTTCTGCGAATGCATGGTATACACAGGCAGTTTACATGCAGATATACTCCACAGCAGAATGGGGTCGCAGAAAGGAAAAACAGGCACATTGCAGAGGTTGCACATGCATTGATGAATGAGAAGAACATGCCTCATCATTTCTGGGCTGAAGCTGTAAATACAGCTGTGTACATTATGAACAGGACACCTACAGCTGCGGTGCATGATGTAACACCTGAGGAAAAGTTTACAGGTACAAAGCCTGATTTGGCACACTTGAAAGTGTTTGGCTGCATAGCTTACGTGCATGTACCAGATGAGTTGCGTAGGAAATTGGATCCTAAAGCAGAGAAATGTATTCTTGTGGGATATTCCCTTGAACAAAAGGGGTACAGGTGCTACAATCCTACTACACGAGAATTACGAGTGAGCAGAGATGTAGTCTTTGATGAGATGAGCAGCTGGTACAGTAATGCACATGGCACTATTGGGGCTGATGTAAAAGATGATGTGGTTGTACAAAATGTGAGGCCACAGTCACAGGTTTTGAGTGGACCACAAGAGTCCTCTTCTCGTGGCTCTGTTGAGAAACCATGGAATGGTAGACTACGTACGCAGGTTACTCCACCAACAGGTACAAGGAATGTATCACGAAAAGGAAAGGAAAAGGTTGATGAACCTCCCTTTATGGTTGATGCATCATCAGGTTTTTCACATGTAGACATGGATTCAGATGGTTCTGAACAAAGTCTTGATGAGGAATTTGGAATTTCGGCTGTCAGGACACCTGGTGTAAGGAAAGTACAAGAAGATGCTAGAGGGCAAAGGAGTGACCCAAGACCGCGCAGATCTAATAGAGTCAGAAATCCAGTTCAGAAATTGACTTATGATGGGTATCTAGCGCATCACCAAGCCTACATGGCTAAGGTGATATAGGATGTGGAGCCCACATGTTTTGAGGATGCAGTTGGAAATGTGCATTGGGATGATGCAATGAATGAAGAGATGGTTGCATTGGAAGCAAATGACACATGGGAGTTGGTGCCATTGCCAAGTGGCAAGAAAGCTATTGGCTGTAAATGGGTGTATAAAACCAAGCATAAGGCTGATGGTAACATTGAGCGTCACAAGGCAAGGCTGGTCGCAAAGGGTTATGCACAGACGTATGGCATAGACTATGAGGAGACCTTTGCTCCAGTGGCAAAGATGACGACAGTGAGAGCTGTCATAGCAGTGGCTGCATCTAGAGGATGGATTATGCATCAAATGGATGTAAAGAATGCCTTCTTGAATGGTGAGTTGCAAGAGGAAGTGTATATGGATCAGCCACCTGGTTATGTCGATCCAGGTTACCCAGATTATGTATGCAGACGTCTCAAAGCTTTGTATGGTTTGAAGCAGGGCTCTAGAGCATGGTATGACAGGATTGCCAAGTATCTTGTCAGTATTGGTTTTAGGAGAGCTCATGCTGATCATTCACTCTATGTACGTGAGAGTGATGTGGGGATTGTGGTCATTACCATATATGTAGATGACCTTATTATTGTTGGTGACAATGCTATGGAGATTGACCATGTGAAGGGTCTTCTCAAACAGGAGTTTGAAATGAAAGATTTAGGCGAGTTGCGCTACTTTCTTGGCATTGAAGTGATCAGGACTCCAGAGGGTGTATGGCTATCACAGAGACAATATGCTTTGGACATGTTGTCAAAGTATGGTATGGCTGATTGTAAGCCAATTTCTATTCCCTTGGATGTGAATGCAAAGCTGAGTGCAGAGAAGGGTGATGTTGTTGAGGATGTCAACATGTACAGGAAGATTGTGGGTAGTCTAATCTACTTGACTATCACGAGGCCAGACTTGAGCTACACAGTAGGCTTGGAGAGTCAGTTTATGCAACTTCCGAGGAAGCCACATTTGGATGGAGTACGACGCACACTTAGGTATGTGCAAGGTACTCTTGACTACGCATTGTTCTATGAAGCAGATGCACCATTAGCATTGTATGGGTATACAGATGCAGATTGGGCAGGTAGCATTGTTGATAGGAGATCTACGAGTGGCTTCATGTTCTCTTTTGGGAGTGCTGCTGTTACTTGGAGCAGCAAAAAGCAGCCTACGATTGCTTTATCGAGCACAGAGGCCGAGTACAGAGGTGCAGCAGTTGCGGCGTGCGAGGTAGCTTGGCTACGCACATTACTTGAGGACTTGGGAGTGCAGGTGGACCAACAGATTTTCATCCATTGTGACAACCTCAGCAGCATGCAGTTGGCTAGGAACCCAGTGTTCCATGCCAGGACCAAACACATAGAGGTCCATTACCACTACGTTCGAGAGCGAGTGTTGGCGGGCGACATCGACTTGGTCTACGTCAGCACAGAGGAGCAGATAGCGGATATCTTTACCAAGGCCCTCGGAGCTGAGAAGCTTCGACGTTTCCGGACTATGCTTGGACTCTGCGACATGCAGAGCTCGAGGGGGAGTGTTGAGATGTCGAGCTCTACACCTTGAGCTGGCATCCACTACGGGTCTTGGCCGCTTACGGCATTTACTCACTGGCGCGTTAGGTGACCGACACGGAGGATCTCTGCCAGTGATTCTACAGCTGGACTACACTTATAGTGCCAGCCTAGTACGCTTCTAGCGAGTTCACACTTAGTGACCGCATGTACATATGTGCTACTTTTCAGCTTTAGCACTTAGTCATTTTGTACTCTCTTTTCTGTGAAGAAGAAGAAGAAGCTTTCCATCTCTGTGTGCTTTGTGCTTGTCTTGTGTAGCTCTCTTGCATCCTCATTCTTTACATAGTAGACACAAGAGCTCAAGCCAATGCTGTCAATTACTCAACTTATCTGAAGGCAATAACTCAACCACTTGAGTACTGTCGAGCCACTGTCAAAGGCTGTAACAAACGAATCACTCCAACACTAGGAAAAATTAACTTGAATGTTATGGTTCATGGATTTTCCTGCCCGCATACTTTCATATGTATTGCAGATGAACACATGAATGAAGACCTAATACTAGGGGTTCCATGGATGTGAATCTACAAAGCAGTACAAGATTGGGATGCCCGAATGTTGGAACTCACACTTAAAGGCAGACAACTAAGAATACCGTTTGCATGTAGTAAGGAAGAATGGAAAGGATCTCTCGGTATATTCCCATTTAGAAAACATAAGTCATCAGTCATAAATACGACCACTACTCCATTAAAGAATGCTTCTAGCCAACCTATGAAAGGATTCAAGAAAATTTGGGTACCCAAGAGAAAGATCAAGAACCAACGTCAATAAGTATGGGTGCCAAAAAGACTGCTACAAATCGCCGACAATTTTAAAGAAAAAACAATACATCCACCTGCTCAATAGAATTCACCGCTACTCAAGATGACATGGATATGGAAACCAAAGAAGCAAAGTATAACCACAAAAAAATCAAATATCCATGGCAAACAAGTTCGACAATGGGTACCAAAGACCCCACAACAAGTCAAGCCGGCTACACTCAGGTATAAGTGGGTACCTAAAGTCAAGGCACTCACAATTACAGAGACCATTGTATCCAAGCAACACACAACCGACAATGCATAGTACACTATCAAAGAGCGAGCTCAATTGCTTCAAAATTTTCTCTTCAAAAGATTCAAGAAATAGGATGCCTCGACATCGGAAACCCTTGAGTGCCATACTCAAGACCCACTTCTTGCACATCATAATGTGTTTATTTGCATTGACCTCCATAGCATAAAAGGCCCATTCAGGTCCATGCATAGACACAACTTTCTACCCTCTACACTGCACAACCCATGATGAATTGAAGCTAGGAGGGGGGAGACAAGGAGACGATTTGAAAAGAACAGTACCATAGGCATAATGAGAATTTCATTAGAATAGATTCCTAATGATCATATCAAGAGTGCTTGGATGGAGAGACTAAAAAAAAGCATAACACCTAGTTAGATAGGCATGAACAATACTTCAAAAGAGAGAGAAATTAAGCTATTGACAATAGTTGAGGACCGGATTTACATGGAGCTAGTCCCCCCTCCAAAAGTCTTTGTATTATAGGTTTCCCCCATCAAGGGAGACATTTTACAATACAACTCTTTGTGTTACTTCAATAACTGGCTAGTGCAATGAAGATGTTTGCTTCAAGCACTAAGCAAACACTTATAAAGCACAACATCAATTCCCTCACGGTATCAGACCCAAGACCTCACACACCTTCGAAGATGGTGAGAGCTAGCGGGGTATGAGAGTAGATTGAGAGGAAGGAGTAGTCTTACGAGAAAGAAGTTTATCTTGTAAGGTCCCCAATCCCGCCGCCAACACCAAAGATGGGATGGTACCATTAAAAGGTCTCTAAGCCTACTAAAGTCACAGTCCTTAAACAAGGAAAATTCCAGGGAATTCACCCTTACCATTGACAATGGTTTAGGTTTATAGCCATAGAAGAGACCTAGTCCTGTCTCGCAGTGGAAACGGGACCATAAAAAAAAAATTGCAGCCCTATATCTTCCTCCTTTAGATTAAGGTTTCCTTAGCCAACACTTTTTTCCCCCTAGCATATGTGAGGGCACAGCCATTGGTGGATTCCTCTTCCAAGTGAAGAAGTTTCTAGATGTTTTAGTGCGCGGGAATGGATAGTTACCTGACTAACCTTAGTCAATCCCCACTTACCACCCTGCACTCACACATGACTTCTGTGTTGTTTAATTACTAGCACATTCTTTTCACAATTAAAACAATGATTCTTTTTTTTTAACTTTCACACTGCATTTCATTCAGACAACCTTTGAAAACAGTATTGAAGACATTCTTTCAGAAAGCAAACATCTTTAGACTCAAGACAAGGTACTATCATTCTGAAGTATCTCTGACCAGTACTAACTTGTCTCAAGATCACCTATACAAGGGTGAAAAACGGAACCCATTCCTCATTTATAAAAACCGAGGTGGAAAAAGCCTTCACCCAAAGTCCGGGCGCCCATACACCAAAACTAGTTGCCTATACAACCGGGAGGTTCCTCTAGGATAAACTTGAAAGTACTATCCATAAACATAAACAAGCACGGGGTAAAGACTCCACACGTGCCGAGGTAACCGACTCTTTCATGATGGTATCTCCATCATTACTCATTACCTGGAGTAAAATATTTCCAAGGAATCAGAGGTGTCTTGAGACAAGCTGTCTTAGGATGGTCAAACATTTCTTTCCTAGGTCAATTAGTCATAACCCAATCATTTCTTTCCTAGTTACAATCATTGCTCATGGGTTTCATGGAAGTTACCTTCCATTTACAGCCAGTTTACCCTTCCTAACCTTACGTATGCAATGCTTAACTTAAAATGAACTTTTAAAAGCTATTAGTGAACATAATAGAAATCCACCTGGGACTACTCGTCCATGTGCTGTGGGGCAGGTGCCCGTAGACTCTCCTCCATTGGCCTATGGCTAGGCCCTGCTTCATGGTCATTAGTTGCTTTGTTTCGCTTGTCACTAACATCCTCTTCTTCAGTCAGAGGATTTCCCCTGGTTCTCTTGGGAGCTATGTCGACAGCTTTATAAAAAGACTTAATCCATTAGAAGCTTAATTGAATAGTCTTCTTTTTCCTTGTTTACCCAAAAATAAGGATTTTTGGAATAAATAGGTATCTTTAATAGTCGATTTGATGAGATATTCCTTCTATGACTTATTTATGCTTTAAGTAATTTTTCCCGTGCTTCAATAATGATTTTGGACCTCAGGTATTTATTTGGAAACTAGATAAATTCATTTCTTAATTTCCCTTCTCCATTTTATACAAAAATCGGTCATTTTTATTGAAGATACATACCTAAATTATTTATCTAAGGTTAAGATATTTATCATGGATTCCTCAAGGTGTATTCTTCCTCTAATATTTATATCAAAGGTTCTTAGGTTAATTTACTATATTCTCCCTTTTAGTTTCCCCCAAAAATAGTGTAATTTTACTGGTATATTTAGTTAAACTAATTTTCTGATGGTAACATAATTATCATGGGTTCCCCAAGGTCTAATTAACCTCTGAAAAGTAGGTCAATTCAATTTGGGTCTATTTGCTAATTGTCCCTATTTAAATTGTCCAAAAAATAGAGTATTTCTTCTAAAGTAATTAGCTAAATTAATTATTTGAGCTTTTCCTAATTATCACGGGCTCCCTAACATCTAATTAACTTATGACAAATAGATTAGTTCAATTTAGATCTACTTGCTAATTTCCCCTATTTAAATTGTCCAAAAAACATAGTATTTTTGCCTAAAGTAATTAGCTAGATTACTCATTTGAGCTTGTCCTAATTATCACAGGTTTCCTAACATGTAATTAACCCGCTGATAAATAGCTCAATTTAATTTGTATCTATTTTATAATTTCCTCTATTTAAATTGTCCAAAAATAGAGTATTTCTGCTAAAGTAATTAGCTAAATTAATTACATGAGCTTCTACTAATTATTATGGTTTCCTTATCACCTAACTAAGGATTGATAAATAACTCAATTCAATTTAAATCTATTTGCTAATTTCTCATATTTAAATTGTCCAAAAAATAGAGTATTTCTTCTAAAGTAATTAGCTAGATTATTTATCTGAGCTTCTCTTAATTATCATGGATTATTTAACATCTATTTAACTATTGATAAATATCTCAATTCAATTTGAAGCTATTTGCTAATTTCTCGTATTTAATTTATCCTAAAAATAGAGTATTTCTACTAAAGTAATTAAATAAACCACTGATAAATAACTTAGAGTATTTGAAGTCAATTATCATGGGTTTTTTAACACCTAATTAACCACTTATAAATAACTCAAAGTATTTGAAGTCAATTTACTAATTTCCCCTATTTAATTTGTCCTAAAAATAGAGTATTTATTGTAATGTAATTAGATAAATTAGTTTTCTGAGCTTCTCCTAATTATCACGGATTCCTTAACACCTAATTAACCACTGATAAATAACTCAAAGCATTTCAAGTCAATTTACTAGTTTCCCCTATGTAATTTGTCCTAAAAACAGAATATTTCTGCTAAAGTAATTAGATAAATTAATTATCTGAGCTTCTCCTAGTTATCACGCGTTCCTCAATACCTAATTAACCACTGATAAATAACTCAAAGCATTTGAAGTCAATTTACTAATTCTCCCTATTTACCTAAAAACATAGTATTTCTAAAGTAATTAGATAAATTAATTACCTGAGCTTCTCCTTATTATCACGAGTTCCTTAACACCTAATTAACCACTGATAACTAACTCAAAGCATTTGAAGTCAATTTACTAATTTCCCCTATTTAATTTGTTCTAAAAATAGAGTATTTCTGCTAAAGTAATTAGATAAATTAATTATCTAAGCTTCTCCTAATTATCATGGGTTTTTTAACACCTATTTAACCACTGATAAGTAACAAAAAGCATTTGGGATCAATTTGATTATTTTCCCCTTTAATTTTATCTAAAAAACAGTGTAATTTTGCCTAATTAATTAGGAAAATTACTCAAAAATTATAGGATAATTTCCTAGCGTAATGACTATCTAATGCAGATCTGATAATTACCTCAACTTAATCTAAGCTTAATTAATATATTTCCCATCAATTCATGGTTAAGTTGGCTAATTTCAGCCCTAATATGATAGGATAATTAATTAGCTTAACATTACCAAGCTTAATTACAACAATCAGCAGGGAAAAATTAATTAAGAGAGGGTTTTATGAGGATACATAGGCCTAATCTTTGATTTATTAGCAAAATAGCTTAATATAACCTTGTTAATTAAGAAAGATTAGACTAATTACCATTTAGGTTAATCAACTAGAGATTAATCTCTAATGATATCTGTGTAGTGTTCTCTCTAGATGAGAGAGAGTATATCAAGGCTCCGAATCTAAGAAATTATGAAGAGAAGGGGGTCCTTTTATAGCTTTTCTGGGCACCGGTCAGCTTCTGGCAGGTTTCTACACTCTAACCAGTCCCCTAGCTTGCAATTTGCGCCATCTGCTGCTATCTCTGTCCTTGGCAGGTTTCCCCAACTTCCACACACCCCCCATACCTTCCACAATTTACTTTGGTTGATTTTTTTTCAGATTCTAATGATGAAAATTGGAATTTCCAGTTAATTCTAGAACCTTAGTGTAAAAAGTCCTTGTTAATGATTATTACTGAAACGATCCAATTTTCATTACTTATTGAATTCCTATTGTAATCTTCCAGGGTCTGTAGCTTTTCCAGTTTTTATCGGATTCAGATTCTGAAAATTACTAAACATAGTAAAGCTCTGCTTATGATTCCAAACATACCAAGATTAGCCGTGTTTGAATCCTTCAACAGTGGTTTCCCATTTAATTTTACAAGCTTTGTACAATTTTTAATGTTTCGGAAACTGGAAACCTTACAATCACCCCAACTTAAGGAATGGAGATGTCCTCATCTCAACCGAAATTGGTAAAATCTTTACGAAGTGATACTTCATCCTCCCAGGTGGCATCTTCAGTGGGGTAGTCCTTCCATTTGACCAAATATTCTTTGATGACCCTGTTTCTCAGACTCCTTTCCCTAGTGTCGAGAATACAATCTGGTTGTAGTTCAAGAATTCCTTGCTATTGCATCACAATCTGTACACACATGGTACTATTGCCTATGGTACACGCATGGTACTATTGCCTATAGTACCTTTTCTTTGACCCCCCAAAGTCTTTTCATAGTGATTCAATTTTGATGTGTGTGCTTATTTTGTATGCCTTGGGTTTTTTTCTTTTCAAGGAAAAGCGCCCACATTGGAAACCTCTAGGAATGATATGGAATACATTATGGACCTTGAGATGCTCATGCAATTTTAGTTTATAAGATTGATCACTGATTACTTTAATCACTTCATAAGGTCCACAATATCTGGGGCTTAGTTTTTTGTATTTTCCCAAGGATAGAGTGCTTCTTTTTGGCCGAACCCTTAGGAATACTTTATCTCCTTGTTTGAAACCCCGATTAGACCGTTTTTGATAAGCATACTGTTTCTGGCGGTCCTTGGCTGCCTGAATGTCTTGTCTTATGGCTTTGGTTTAGGCATCCATCTCCTCCAACATTTCTTTTGAAGCTTCTACTCTTGTAGTAGGGTCAGAAAAGTTTAGGGGTGATATACATTCATGCCCATAAAGAGCATTAAATAGTGACATCCCAATGCTTTGATGAAAGGAAGAGTTATAGGCGAATTCCACTAGAGGAAGAAATTGGATCCATTTCCGGGGTTCCCTACCACAATAGGCTCTAAGGATGTCTTCAATAACTTGGTTCACTCTTTCTGTCTGGCCGTCTGTTTGAGGGTGATAGGATGTACTGAAATATAGTTGAGTTCCTAAGGATTCAAATAAAGCTTTCCAGAAATTTGAAGTGAATTTTGCATCTCTGTCATTGACTATTCTCTTAGGAAGCCTGTGTAATATGAAGATCTCTTTGATAAAGAGACGGCTTATGTCTGATGCAGTGTAATTTGTTTTTACAGGCATCCAGTGGGAGACTTTAGTCAGCATATCCACTACCACCATAATGAAGTCGTAACCCCCTTGAACAGTGGGAAGGCCTATTACAAAGTCCATGCTAATGAGTTCCCACTTCATTTGAGGAATGTCCAAAGGTTGAAGTTTCCCTGGCATCATCACTCGTTCAGCCTTAATCCTTTGACAGGATAGGCATTGTCTAATGTAGCGAAGTATATCTCCTTTCATTCCTGGCCAAAAATAACTTTTCCTTATGGCATTAAGGGTCTTTGCATAACCAAAATGGCCGGCAACTGGGGCGTTGTGTCCTTCATAAAGGATTAAGGACACAATTGGGACATTGTGTCCTTCATAAAGGATTAACTCCTTTAATTTAGGAATGTAAAGCCGATACTTATAATAAAGAAGCCCATCCTCAAGTGAATAATCCTTGATTCCTTCTTTCTCTTTCTCCTTTAGGTTCTGTTGTTTGATAACATGTAGAAGTTCTTGATAATCCTTATCTTCTAGTGAAGCTTCCTTAACCTTGTTTAGGATTGGATTGTCGACTGTGGAAATAGCCCCAAGAAAAACCTTACGGCTAAGAGCGTCAGCAACCACATTCTCTTTCCCTGGTTTATATTTTATTTCAAAGTCATATTCCTGTAGGAGTTCTATCCATCTTCTCTGCCTCATGTTGAGTGTCGCTTGTGAGAAAATCCATTTTAAAATCTGACGATCGGTGATTAACTGGAACTTCCCTCCTAGAAGATAGTGCCTCCAGAGTTTTAGGGCATGGATGATAGGTAGGAGTTCCAGATCATGAGTTGGATAATTTAGCTCGTGGATTCTTAATTTTCGCGAAGTAAAGGCGACTAGTCTGCCTTCTTGGTTTAAGACTCCTCCTATAGCAAGACCGCTGACATCTGTTACTACTATAAACTCTTGAGTGAAGTCATGAAGTTTGAGTACAGGAGCTGATGTGAGATTTTGTTTTAATTTGAAGAAACAATCCTCCTGTTCCTTTCCCCATGTAAGTTTGGCTGTCTTTTTAAGTAACTGCGTCAGGGGTGTGGCGATAACTGCATAATCTTTGACGAAGATTCTATACCATCCTGTAATGCCCAAAAATCCTCAAATCTCAGTGACTGTTTTGGGTTGTGGCCAGTCTACTATATCTTTAATCTTTGCGGGGTCTACTGAAATTCCTTCAGGGTTTATTATAAAACCAAGATAACTAACTTTTGGCGTGGAAAACGCACATTTACTCATCTTGGCATATAGCTGATGTTGGCGTAGAAGATGAAGTAGTTTACGTACATGGTCTTCATGCTCTTTTTCATCCTTGAAATATACCAGGATGTCATCAAAAAACACCAACACAAAATCATCCATATATTCTCTGAATATATCCTGCATGAGACAGTTAAAAGTAGCTCGAGCATTCGTAAGACCAAAAGGCATCACTATGAACTCATAATGCCCATACCGGGTGTTGAAAGTAGTTTTGTAAATATCTGCCTCCTTAATCCGGATTTGATGGTAACCTGATCTGAGATCAATTTTTATGAATACCTTGGCTCCATGTAACCTATCAAGCAATTCATCGATGCGAGGAATGGGGTACTTATTCTTTACTAATACCTGGTTAAGCCCCCTATAATCAATGCAGAGACGTAAAGATCCGTCCTTCTTCTTTTGGAATAGAACATGCGCTCCCCAAGGTGAAATGCTTGGTCTTATGAATCCCTGTTCAATAAGCTGACGAAGCTGTTCTTTTAATTCAATAGCTTCAGGGAGGGACATTTTGTAGGGTCTTTTTGAAATTGGTTCACTACCTAGGAAGGTTTCGATTTTGTGGTCTATATCCCTGGGAGGAGGTAAATTCGAAAGATCTTCTGGAAATATATCCGAAAATTATTTAAGCCATTCTGGAGTTGTGTTGTCCCTTGAATCATCTACCTTATTAAGTTTTACTACAAAGATCTGTTGCCCTTTACGTAACCCCTTCAGAAGTCGACTAGCCTTTACTAAATGAGCCTTAGGTTTCCCATTTAATCCTTGTACTAATGTTTCTTCACTTAAGTGATTTTTGAAGGTTTAGTTCCCTTGAGCACAATTAATTTGGGCTTGATTTTTGATTAACCAATCCATTCCTAAAATACCATCATAGATTCCTACTGGCAGAGTTTGAAAATAAGATGAAGTCAGGGTTCCCCCTAGTTCAAACTCAACTTCCCCAACTGTAAATTGAGATAGAACCTCTTTCCCATTTGCTAGTTCTACTACTAATTTCTTGGTGGGATATTGGTTCAATTTAAGTTTCCTTAAACATTTAGGGGAGAGAAAAGAGTGTGTGCTGCCACAATCTATAAGTAGTTCAATTTTTTCACCCTCTCTGTTTGCAGTGGTTTGGATGACATCATACTGTTGCTGAGCTCCAGGGTTATCAATGGCGGCAAAAGAGTAGCTCTTACATCTTCCTCATCTAGCAAGGTAGGCTCTCCTACTGCAGCATAAGCTCTGGCTCCTCTACCTCTTCCTCTTCCTCGTCCTCTATTGCCTGTACCTCTTTGATTATTTCCTTGTCCTATCTGAGTCTGAGGAGTGGTTCCGGTAGCAACTTGAGGATTTTTCCCCTCAGGACATTGACTCTCATAGTGTCCCATTCTATTGCATCCATAGCATCTGATGTTCGAAAAGGTCTGCTCTATAGTGGCTGCAGCTGACACTACCCTCCATTGACGTCCTTGATTATAATTCCCCCTTGCTCTTCATCTAAAGTTATTTTAGTTGTAATAACTCCTGGCCGGGGGGTTTCCTTCAACTGCAAGTGGTTTAGCTCTTAGAAGAGCATCTTGAATAGAGGTGGGATTCATAGCTTCCAAGCGGTTACTCAAAGGTTTGTTTAGACCCTGACAGAAATGAGCAATCTATTGTTCCATAGTCATTGGTGGTGCGTAACGTCGTAAAGAGACATATTTGGTGTTATACTCTTCCAACGTAAGCCCTAACTGTTTGAGGGCAAAGAACTTATTCATTTTGATAGCTTGGTGAGTTGGAGGAAGATATCTTTCTTTCACTGCCTGCTTCATTCTTTCGCAAGAGGGACTAATGGAGGGATTATCTCTACAGTATTGTTTCCACCAGAGTTTGGCATCTCCAGTGAGTCGAAACATTCCTAACATTGCCCGATTTTTTGAAGCAGTTCCCGCTGCCAAGAAATAATCATCCATGGCGTCGAGCCATACTTCAGCATCACGTTCTAAGTTTGTTCCTTCTCCCTTGAAAGTTGGGAGTTGAACTTGTTTTGACAGTAGTTTTTTTTCGTGGGTGGGAGTATAGAGACTTTTTGCATTTCCCTGAGTTTGTAATTAATGAAATACTTTAGTGATTACACTAATTTTGTTTTGTCATGCAAGTTATCTATTCTATATACTTTTAAAAAATTGAAAACAAAAATCTGACAATCATCATCACCATCTCAATTAAACTACACAAGCATGTCATAAAACCATGGTATATACAAAGGTTGATACAACGATGACTCACTATGTACAAGATGGACTCATACTATATACAAGATGGACTCATGCTATATACAATGTGTGATTCCCTAAATCAACATCCTCTTTACCACTGGTGGGTCTGCCAGGGGATCAAAAAAGATACGTCATTTGGTCTCCTAAACTTTGGGCCTACCCTCATGGGCCTGATCCTACCTGGGTATATTACTGTGGCTACCTAATCATAGACCCACTAATTCTGTGACACTTCTAACCCATCTACAACAATGGTCTGATCTGGATCTTCAGTCCCACAGAAGAAGAAAACTTGGATGGTCCGAAGGGTTTCTGCTCACTTGAGTCTTTTTAAATTGAGTGTCAACCCTTCTAAATGTCCTGCATCAATCAGGAAAATTCCACCAAACTGGGACCACCTGATTCCCCATGTAGGAGGAGGGGAAAACATTAAATATAACAACTGCATGATGCTCTTGCGAAGTACAAAGTTGTTGGAGCTACAAGCAGCCTCGAACATGATGTTGAAAATCACAAACTTTTGGTAAGCTTGGCGGATATTTTTCTGTATTGATAAGGAAATTCTCATTTCACAATATACCATAATTAAAAATGCAATACAACTTGTGCCTATTTCTCAACTTTTACCCCCCTAAGGTCAGGACCTTATTAAACCATGCTCTGATACCACTTGTAAGGTCCCCAATCCCGCCGACACCAAAGATGGGATGGTACCATTGACAAGTCTCTAGGCCTACTAAAGTCAGAGTCCTTAAACAAGGAAAATTCAAGGGAATTCACCCTTACCATTGAAAATGGTTTAGGTTTATAGCCCTAGAAGAGACCTAGTCCTGTCTCGCAGTGGAAACGGAACCATAAAATTTATTTTGCGGCCCTATATCTTCCTCCTTCAGATTAGGGTTTCCTTAGCCAACGCTTTTTCCCCCCTAGCATATGTGAGGGCACAGCCGTTGGTGGGTTCCTCTTCCAAGTGAAGAAGTTTCTAGATGTTTTAGTGCGCGAGAATGGATAGTTACCTGACCAATCAGGTCCACCCATCCATGATTGACAACCTTAGTCAATCCCTACTTACCACCCCGCACTCACACATGAATTCTGTGTTGTTTAATTACTACCACATTCTTTTCACAATTAAAACAATGATTCTTTTTTAAAAAACTTTCACACTGCATTTCATTCAGACAACCTTTGAAAACAGTATTGAAGACATTCTTTCAGAAAGCAAACATCTTTAGACTCAAGACAAGGTACTGTCATTCTGAAGTATCTCTGACCAGTACTAACTTGTCTCAAGACCACCTATACAGGGGTGAAAAATGACACCCATTCCTTATTTATAAAAACTGGAGTGGAAAAAGCCTTCACCCAAAGTCCGGGCGCCCATACGCCAAAACCAGTTGCCCGTACAACCGGGCGGTTCCTCTAGGATAAACTTGAAAGTACTATCCATAAACATAAACAAGCACGGGGTAAAGACTCCACACGTGCCGAGGTAACCGACTCTTCCATGATGGTATCTCCATCATTACTCATTACCTGGAATAAAATATTTCCAAGGAATCAGAGGTGTCTTGAGACAAGCTATCTTAAGGATGGTCAAACATTTCTTTCCTAGGTCAATCAGTCATAACCCAATCATTTCTTTCCTAGTTACAATCATTGCTCGTGGGTTTCATGGAAGTTACCTTCCATTTACAGCCAGTTTACCCTTCCTAACCTTACGTATGCAATGCTTAACTTAAAATGAACTTACCTTCCATTTACAGCCAGTTTACCCTTCCTAACCTTACGTATGCAATGCTTAACTTAAAATGATCTTTTAAAAGCTATTAGTGAACATAATAGAAATCCACCTGGGACTGCTCATCCATGTGCTGTGGGGCAGGTGCCCGTAGACTCTCCTCTGTTGGCCAATGGCTAGGCCTTGCTTCATGGTCATTATTTGCTTTGTTTCGTTTGTTACTAACATCCTCTTCTTCAGTCAGAGGATTTCCCCTGGTTCTCTTGGGAGCCATGTCAGCAGCCTTATAAAAAGACTTAATTCATTAAAAGCCTAATTGAATAGTCTTCTTTTTCCTTGTTTACCCAAAAATAAGGATTTTTGGAATAAATAGGTATCTTTAATAGTTGATCTGATGAGATATTCCTTCTATAACTTATGTCTGCTTTAAGAAATTTTCTCCACTCTTCCTTAATGATTTTGGACCTTGGGCCATTATTTGGCAACTAGATAACTTCATTTCCTAATTTCCCTTGTTCATTTTATACAAAAATCGGTCATTTTTATTGAAGATGCATAACTAAATTATTTATCTAAGGTTAAGATATTTATCATAGATTTATCAAGGTGTATTCTTCCTCTAATATTTATATCAAAGGTTCTTAGGTTAATTTACTATATTCCCCCAAAAATAGTGTCATTTTACTGGTATATTTAGTTAAACTAATTATCTGATGGTAACATAATTATCAGGTGTTCCCCAAGGTGTAATTAACTTCTGATAAATAGCTCAATTCAATTTGAGTCTATTTGCTAATTATCCCTATTTAAATTGTTCAAAAAATAGAGTATTTATGCTAAAGTAATTAGCTAAATTAATTATTTAATCTTTTTCTAATTATGATGGGTTCCCTAACATCTAATTAACTTTTGACAAATAGCTTAATTCAATTTGAATCTACTTGCTAATTTCCCCTATTTAAATTGTCCAAAAAATAGAGTATTTCTGCCTAAAGTAATTAGCTAGATTACTCATTTGAGCTTGTACTAATTATCACAGGTTTCCTAACATGTAATTAACCCGTTGATAAATAACTCAATTTAATTTGAATCTATTTTCTAATTTTCTTTATTAAAATTATCCCAGAAATAGAGTATTTCTGGTAAAGTAATTAGCTAAATTAATTTATGAGCTTCTACTAATTATTATGGTTTCCATAACACCTAACTAATGATTGATAAATAACTCAATTTAATTTAAATCTATTTGCTAATTTCCCCTATTTAAATTGTCCTAAATACATAGTATTTCCTCTAAAGTAATTAGCTAGATTATTTATCTGAGCTTTTCCTAATTATCATGGTTTTTTTAACATGTAATTAACCATTGATAAATATCTCAATTCAATTTTAATCTATTTGCTAATTTCCCGTATTTAATTTGTCCTAAAAATAGAGTATTTCTACTAAAGTAATTAGATAAATTAATTATCTAAGCTTCTCCTAATTATCATGGGTTTTTGAACACCTTGTTAACTATTGATAAATAACTCAAAGCATTTGAAGTCAATTTACTAATTTCTCCTATTTAATTTGTCCTAAAAACAGAGTATTTCTGCTAATGTAATTAGATAAATTAATTTTTTGAGCTTCTCCTAATTATCACGGGTTCCTCAACACCTACTTAACTGCTGATAAATAACTTAAAGCATTTGAAGTCAATTTACTAATTTCCCCTATTTACCTAGAAACATAGTATTTCTGCTAAAGTAATTATATAAATTAATTATATGAACTTATCCTAATTATTATGGGTTTCTTAATACCTAATTAACCACTGATAAATAACTCAAAGCATTTGAAGTCAATTTACTAATTTCGCCTATTTAATTTGTCCTAAAAATAGAGTATTTCTACTAAAGTAATTAGATAAATTAATTATTTAACCATTGAAAAATAAGTCAAAGCATTTGGGATGAGTTTGATTATTTTCCCCTTTAATTGTCTCTAAAAAATAGTGTAATTCTGCCTAATTAATTAGAAAAATTACTCAAAAATTTATAGGATAATTTTCCTAGCTTAATGACTATCTAATTCCGCTCTGATAATTACCTCAACTTAATCTAAGCTTAATTAATATATTTCCCATTAATTCATGGTTAATTTGGCCAATTTCAGTCCTAATATGATAGGATAATTAATTAGCTTAACATTACCAAGCTTAATTACAACAATCAGTAGAGAAAAATTAATTAAGAGAGGGTTTATGAGTATACATAGGCCTAATCTTTGATTTATTAGCAAAATAGCTTAATCTAACCTTGCTAATTAAGAAGGATTAGACTAATTACCATTTAGGTTAATCAACTAGAGATTAATCTCTAATGATTTCTGTGTAGTGTTCTCTCTAGATGAGAGACAGTATATCAAGGCTCTGAGTCTAAGAAATTATGAAGAGAAGGGGGTCCTTTTATAGCTTTTCTGGGCACCGATCAGCTTCTGGCAGGTTTCTACACTCCAAGCAGCCCCCCAGCTTGTAATTTGTGCCATCTGCTACTATCTCTGTCCTTGGCAGGTTCCCCCAGCTTCCACACACCCCCCATACCTTCCAGAATTTACTTTGGTTGATTTTTTTCAGATTCTAATGATGAAAATTGGAATTTCCAGTTAATTCTAGAACCTTAGTGTAAAAAGTCCTTGTTAATGATTATTACTGAAACGATCCAATTTTCATTACTTATTGAATTCCTATTGTAATCTTCCAGGGTCTGTAGCTTTTCCAGTTTTTGTCGGATTCAGATTCTGAAAATTACTAAACTTAGTAAAGCTCTACTTATGATTCCAAACATACCAAGATTAGCCGTGTTTGAATCCTTCAACAGTGGTTTCCCATTTAATTTTACAAGCTTTGTACAATTTTTAAGGTTTCGAAAACTGGAAACCTTACATATCTCCTCACATAATCACTCATAATAGCTTAGCATAGCGTAGTAATTATCATGGTAGAGGAGATGAGCATGCATTGAAGCTTGGCTCTTGGTTGGATTTGCATCACAAAGCCAAGAGTTGTTGGTGTAGGCCTCCCTTCTCACAAGCTTGGAGTAGATGATGAGCTTTCCATTAAAGCTTGAGAAGGAGAGAGAGAGAGAGTCTTCTTGCTTCACACACGAGATTGTGTGAGTGTGTGTGTGATAATGCCTTTGAAGAATCAGCCCCCTCTCTCTCTTGGTCGACCCCTCTAGCTAAATCCTCTTGCTGGCTTGGCTTCCCATTGGACCTCTCCAACCTTAGCCAATAGGGTTTAAGAAGCATAAGTGATAGTCTTGTGACATGTGTCCCTCTTTTCCCTTTTATGAGAGCTTTAGGTAATTAGATAATGCAACTAAACTCTCATTCGACCCCTTTGTCTTCTGGCCAATTGGAATCAAGCAAGACATTGGGCTGCTGAATGCTCTCATTGGACCCCTTGGGAGACTGTCCAATAGTCTTCTAGAGAGCTTAATTCTTATTGGTTCTTTTATCAAGTGTTTTTAAATGAATTAAACTAGATTTAATGTAGCCTAATTCTCATTGGTCCACCTATGGCCATCCAATAGGATTTGAGTGCACCTTGTGGGCAATTGGCCTAGGGAGCTAATATGTGTCCACTATGTCCTTTGTGTAAAGGGGCTTGCATGTGTGTGTGTGTGTGTGTGTTTCTCTCATATCCCATACTAAAAGGGCTTGCCCCCTCCTATGTAGGAGCTTGCAAAGACTTTTGTGTACACTCAAAGCATCCAATTTTCCCTAGGGTTGGTGGACCATTGGACATAACCTTTGAATTTTGGAACCTTATCATGTTGGAAGTCTTAACGGGCTGAACCTTAGGGTCTTTGAAGCCCATTGTTGCACATTCCTCTTTTGCAGATGGCTCCCCTTTTGGATCCCTATTTTCCCTCGTTTGGATCCCTACTTTGGCCGGCGGTCTGCCAGCTTAACCAATATTCTATCTTTTTCTCCCCTGGTACTTCCCCATATTAAATGATCAGTTTAACATGAGAAAATCATTTAGGAGAATTAGATATTAGTTATTATGACATTACCTCTCTCTTGAAATCATAGTCATCCTCGACTATGGGATAGAGAAGATGAAGCCTATTCATTAGTCCTTTTTCTAGCGGGTAGAGGATCCCTATCTTACCCTACGACATCGTTCCAGAATGGATGACTAACCCATTTGGTGCTTGAGAGTCTAAGCTGGAGCAATCATGTCTGCGCATTAGTCCTATCAATCTTTTATAGTAGAGTGACAAGCTCTACTTGGTGTTTGGAAGACGTCATCTCCACAAACTTGATTCTAAGTATGCATACTACTTAACATTTGTGCACAAATAACAAAAAGAGAGTCTTATAAGAAAAACTTTGTTCATTTTAAACATTTGTACATTTTCTTACTCTAGGGAAGCATTGTAAGCATTGACAAGGTTTAGGTTATCCTTTAATTGTATGCCTTGCATCCATCTAGTATCTTCAAAAGGATAATTCTTAAACTTAATAAGATACCATTGGATAATCTTACCGCCTCTTAATACATTGTCTTCATGTCGGAGAATGGACTCGAGCAGCAACACCTCTTCTTGGTCCTCAATCTCCGGTAGGTCTTCAATAGTTGGTTCTTGAGGTGGCTCTCCTTTGTAAGGCTTACATGGAAGACATTGTGTATGAGCCAATGGCTGGGCAACTTGAGTTGATAGGCCATCTCATTGATTGGTCTAAGAATCTGGAAGGGACCATAGTACCTTTTTGCTAACTTAGCATAGTACTTTTGGTGTCCCGTAGGATTCTTGCCCGTCGTGTGCCTTAATCGAGCCTTGGGAAATTTAAGTAAAACCCAATCATTTTCTTTAAAGGCTTGGGCTCTTCTGTGCTTATCAGCAGTAGCCTTTTGCCTTTGCTATGAGATAGAGATAGCATCCTTAATCTTTTTGAAAGATTCTTGTAGGTCTCGGCTATACTCATCTGCAACGAAGATCTTCCCGTGTAACTTAAGTAGCAGGGGATTTTTTCATCTTCCCTCAATTACCTCGAAAGGTGGTTTTCCCATGGAAGTATGTACAATGTTATTGTAGGCATACTCCACTAAGGGTAAGTACTTCTCCCATTGGGACCTTTGATCTACTTCCGTTACGTAGGCTTTTAGTAGATCAAGAATTGTTACGTTAGCTATTTCACTTTGGCCATCCATTTGCGGGTGATAGGCCGAAGAGAAGTTTAGCCTTGTCCCTAAATTCTCAAAGAGACCCTTCTAGAAATTATTGGTCATTCTAGGATCTCTATCCGACACTATGGACATTGTCAAGCCATGGTACTTGAAGATTTGTGATATAAAGAGGGTTGCCATTTGATGGGCTTTGATAGTCCTTTTGATAGGTATAAAATGAACTTGTTTGCTGAACGTGTCTCTACTATCATCCATATTTTCATATTCCCATGGATAGACTTAGGCAATCCAAAGATAAAATCCATGGATATGCTCTCCCATGGTGAATTAGGGATTGAAAAAGTTTGAAGCAATCCAGGTTGCTTCCCTCTATCAAACTTCGTCTTTTGGAATACCACACATTTAGAGACATACTCTTGTATGTTCGCTTTCATGGTAGGCCAATAGAAATATGTTTCAATCCATTTTATAGTAGACTGAATCCCTCTATGCCCCACATAAGAAGGAGCATGAGATTCATACATTACTTTCTCACGGAGTGAGTTAGTAACGCATAATATATTGCCATAGAGAAGATAACCATCGTGTAAAGTAAATGGTTCCTATTTCTTCCCCAGTGCAAGGGCTGAAATCACACCTCTAAAATTGGGATCAATAGCATACTCATCTATCATAGAAGATAGATCATTGTGAGTTGCTATGGAAACCGCATTCACTATCGGCCGTCTTGAGAGTGCGTCGGCTACTTGATTATGCTTGCCAGCAATGTGAGCAATATGAAAATGAAATTTTGAAAGGAAATTTGCGCACCTCATTTGTTTGTTAGAGAGCTTGGTCTGCGTCATGAATTACTTAAGGCTTTG
Source organism: Adiantum capillus-veneris (assembly GCF_014529385.1). NCBI lineage: Eukaryota > Viridiplantae > Streptophyta > Polypodiopsida > Polypodiales > Pteridaceae > Adiantum > Adiantum capillus-veneris. The sequence goes on along the minus strand of NC_140937.1, from coordinate 27,477,089 downwards.
GTGATCCGTCCGTAGAATGAAAGGAGTCCCCAATAGATAGTTCTTCCATGAGTCTAAGACATGTAGTAGTGCAAGGAGTTCCTTTTCATATATGCCTAGAAGTTGCTCAACAGGGTCAAGCCTTCGACTTTCATAGGCTATGGCGTGCCCTTCTTGGAGCAAAACAGCTCCAAGGAAATCACCACAAGCATCACATTGGACCTCAAATGGCTTTGAGAGATCTGGCAGTGTAAGCACATGTTGAGAGATAAGCTTTTATTTAAGCTTTTTGAAAGCATTGTTCTCCTTGGCAGACCATGTATACCTAACATTTTTCTTTGTTGGGTCATGTAATGGTTCTGCTATTAGTGAGAACTTTTCTATGAATCATCTATAGTATGCACACATACTTATAAAGCTTCTTAGTTCATGAAGATTCCTTGGATTAGGCAATCCTTTTATTACCTCTAGCTTTGATCGATCCATTTGGATGCCATCTTGAGGGATAATGTGAACTAAATACTGAATCTCTTGTAAGATTAACTCACTTTTCTTTCAATTAATATAAAGTTTATTCTCTCTTAAGACTTGAAATATTACCTGGAGGTGTTGCTTGTGTTCATCTAGTGAATTAGTGTAGATGATAATATCATCAAAGAACACTCCAATAAACGTTTGGTGAGGCCTGAATAGCTTCTCCATCAAGTGGTTGAATGTGGTTGGTGCATTGGTCAAGCCAAAAGGCATGAAAATGTATTCATAAAGACCAAACGCAGTGCAAAATGCGGTCTTTACAATGTCTTGATCAATTATCCCTATTTGATGGTAGCCACTTTTTAGTTCAATCCTATTGAAGTAGGTCGACCCTTGCAGCTGATCAAATAGGCCTTCTACCCATGGAATGGGAAACCTATTTTTGATAGTGATCCTATTTAGTGCTCTATAGTTGACACACATACAATATGTGCCGTCTTTCATTTGCACTAATAACACGGGTGAGCAAAATGGAGATGAGCTAGGCCTAACCATGCCCTTCTCAACTAACTCATGCACTTGCCGCATAATCTCCTCTTTTTGAGCTTGAGAAACTCTATAATGAGGTTTATTAGGCGGTGAACTTCCTAGAAGAAGTTCAACTGCATGGTCATCATTGCCTCGTTTAGGAGGTAGTTCACAAGCGATGTCGTCAATAAAAACATCTTGAAATCCCTTGAGAAAATTGGATAACTCTAATTCCTTGTGATTATTTATATTTTCTTTTGCTAAAGCATTAGGTTCAGTTTGAGAATCTTTAACAAAAATCATATACATGAAAATAGAGCTCTTTATTGACTTATTGAAAGCTTGCATATGTACAATGGGTATGGTGTTACCCATATCTTTGGCATCTATGTACATATCTTTTTCCCTGAACCTAAAGTAGGTTCTCCTCTCAGGGAATTTAACATTGGCAGCCATGCAATCAACCCATGGTGCCCCTAGGATTACATCCTCGTGCTGGAGAGGAGAGATAAAGTAGTCCTCTTTGTCCATATAGCTTTGGACGTGGAGCCTCAATTTCCCAATTAAGAGAGTGATTGAAGATTCTTGCCCCTTGAAAGCACCATCTGCGGGTAGGACATCTCCCATCTCATAGGCTTGGATGCCTAGCTTGGTGGCCAACTCTGTGGATATGAAATTGTGAGTAGAACCAGGGTCAAAAAGAATAAAAACATCATGTTCTCTTACCTTTCCCCAAGCATGGCATAGAGGAGATCCTTTGTGGTGAGCTTCCCCTTCTTGGATTTTGACCAATGTAGCTCTAGGAGGCTCATGGTGGTTGTTCTTTTGGGGCCAAGCACGGTACGCATGCCCTTGCTCTCGCTGTATTCAAAACAACAATTATCCTTGCAATAACGCTCAAGATCTTCAGGAGAGAGTTTTTTTTTTGCCTTTGTAAACTCCCTTCTCCTTAGCTTTGTTGTTATTGGAATTGCCCTTTGGAGAATTTTGGAAATTTTCCCCTTAGGCTCATTGGAACCCTTGTTTTCTATGGGCTTAAGATTTCTCTTAGCCCCTGTTTGGAAATTGATTTGAGAAGCCACCATAGTATGGTGTATGACCACAGATATGGTGCATGGCCTTTGGGAGTTGATGTACTCCACCATATCTTCAGTTATAAGCCCGCACAAAATTGTTGGTTTTGCTCTCCAAAATCCATCTTTTTGAAGACATTGGCTTTGAGATGTAAGTCCCAAAACATGTCTACATATTTGTGAATGGATTTGTATGGAGAGAACTTCAAGCTTCACCATTCGGTGAGTACTTTGTCTTTGGCATCGGTGGCCAGAAAATGCTTCATAATGGAAGCTTTTAAAGCTTTCCATGTTCATGAAGCTTCATCGTTTTCCCATAGGCAAGACCACCATTGCCTAGCAAACTTTTGAAAATGCATAGCTACATGGTGTAGCTTAGAGGACTTTGTGAATCCCTCATCTCCAAACGCCGCATTGAATTGTTGGATGAAAGCCAAGACTTTGTCCGTGGCACCAAAAGTGCCATCATAGGTAAGGAAAGAGATGCTCTTTCTTCCCTCTTTGAACTTCTTGAGCTTGGATGACCTCTTCTATGTGGCATAGGATTTCCTATGGCCTCTTCTTTTTGATGGTTAAAAAGTTGCACCATCGCTTTCTTTGGAAAGATGAAGAATTTGAGGAAGATGGAGAAGAGGGTGACCTCTTTCTTGCCTTGGTCCTCCTTGTCTGCACCATCAATTTCTTCATAAGAGGAAGAGGATGAAGAAGATGGATAAGAGGGTGACCTCTTTCTCACCTTTTTCTTCTCTTGTTTTTTATCATCCCTCTTTGAATTATGGTGTGGAGAGGTGAGATGGTCTTATCCGTTTAGGAGGTGATGGAGAGTGTTTTGCCCGTGGTCTTCGTGGAGCCATCTCCGCCGAAGTGGTAGGAGACTCACTTCTTTCTTGTTCCTTTGGTGGGGGCTCCTGAGTTCTCTTTTGGGAAGGAGATGCGTCATCAAGAGGAAAATTTTTGAGCCCTTGGTATATTTCCTCTTCTTCTTCCCGAATCAGAGAGAGGCCTCTTTTGGAAGTCTCACAAGGAGGCTTACTAGGTACTCTCTCGTCATGGTGGAGAGTTTTGAGAATCCCATGAGCATGAAGCTGCCGTTGCACTTCACTTTGGAGGGATGGATTGCCCATGGCTTGTTGAAGCCTAGAAATAAGGTAGTTAACAAGCATAGGGGCATCATTAGTAGCCTGGTCATTAGCAAAATCAAAGCTATCAACATTAATTTCGCACTCTTTACTATTGTCATCCATTCTAATAATTTTTAGGTGTACTTTGGCACTTCAATCCCTAGTTGCTGCTCCTCTTTACCCCTTGGGGAATGTTTGGGCGATGTTTAGTTTTTCTCTACGATGTATTTTGTGTACCTTGGTTTAAGTACCAGGCACTACACTTTGCTTCATATGAAGATACTAGCATTGAGTTTTTCATAGTACTGTATGGTGTATTTGTATATCTTGGATTAGGTTGCAAGAACTATACTTTATGCTATATAGTAACTAGGGATTTTTAGGAGAATAGGATAAGGCATTTGACTTTGATCAAGGGATGTGTGGATCCGAGTTGGATTTCTACAAAATCCACCACCGGGACGTTGTGTTGACTGGATATTATATGTTGAGTTAAATATTGATGGGTATGAAATTGGAATGGTGCTCTGAATATTGCTGACTCTGAATACTACTGAGTTTGATATTTGGTAAGTAAGATATTTGCTAAGTCTGATTATTTGCTGACTCTGATTATTGTGATGAGTCTGATGTTCGCTGAGTCCGAATATTTGCTGGGTTGGAATATTGCTAGGTCGGATTTTGATGAGTTTGATATTTTATACCAAGAACATTTTTGGGTCGGACAGTTATAACCATCAGTTTAGCACTTGTATTTGGATGAGTTCTAAGTAGGCAAATGCGAGAGAAGCTTTAGCCATAGTGTTCTTTTCTCTATCTAATTTTTCTCTATGTTCTGTTTGCTAACTCTGAAGTTATCCCTGCTGAGTCTGATCATGGAGTGAGTATCTATTCTTTGTTTGAGAGCATGTGGGTGAGAGAGATCATTGTGTTGATGAACCCCAACAAAAGGCTCAGTTTCTGCGTACATGAGTTTTGTCAAAGAGTCCCTAAAAGGTCCTAATGTTTTATCAAATGTAAATGGTAGGAATCAAGAAGAGCTAGACTTGTCTAGTTTTCTAAATGGATTCCAAGATGTGTTCATCATCGATGATATCCCTAGAGACTTACCTCCAAAACGAGGGGATGAAGACCATTGAATTGAGATCCTACCAGGAAGCTCACTGCCCAATAAGCTCACTGCCTAACAAGCCACCTTATTGAGTTTCCCAAGCTCAACAAGAGGAGATCATGAGACAAGTACAAGAACTGGTAGACAAAGGGATGGTGAGGCCTAGATCCTCTCCATTTTTCTCTCCACTCCTTTTAGTGAAAAAGAAAGATGGTACATACCGCATGTGTGTGGGCTATCAAGCACTCAACCATATCACTATTAAAAACATATTTCCCGTACCGTGGGTAGAAAATCTGTTTGATAAGCTACAAGGATCAACTTACTTCAATAGGATTGACATTAAAAGTGGCTACCATCAAATAAGGATAATGAATGAAGACATCCTAAAGACCGCGTTCCGTATAATCTTTGGTCTTTATGAATATCTAGTCATGCCTTTTGGCTTGACTAATGCATTAGCCATGTTCAATCGTTTAATGGAGAAAATATTTAGACGCTACCACAAATTCACTGGAGTGGTATGATATTATTATCTGCTCCAAGTCCTTGGAGGAACACAAGCAACATCTCCAGATGATTTTTCAAGCTTTAAGGGAGAATAAGCTTCTTATCAATCAATTCAAGAGATTCAATACTTAGCTCATATTATCTCTCAAGATGGTATCCATATGGATCCATCAAAGTTGGAGGTAATACAAGCATGGCCTAATCCAAGGAATCTACATGAGCTAAGAAGATTTATTGGTATTGACGAGCGCAAAGTGCGACACGGACCCCAATGGCCTTGAAAACTCCAGGAGCCGATGCACGCCGCAAGCCGGCCATGGTGAAGCAAACAGGGGGGGCACCATGGTCAATTGCTTCTCATTTTCTTCACTCCATGAGAAGACATTTCTCTGGGTGACTTGTTGTAAAGGGAGAACCACTTGAGATAGTAAGTGAATGAATCTGCTTAAGTATCTTACCTTCTGAAGGAAAGATACCAACTGCTTAGCTGTGGGCCAAGGAGAGTGACTTTGCTTTCACCAGTGTGACACTTATCCACATTGAGCTAGCCACCCAAGGTTTTCAGCCTGGTCAAGCCATCATAGACTTTGCTCAACTGGAGGGAGCGTGAACTATAGATGCAAAAATCATCTATGAAGACCCGTATTGATGTTCAAAAGTATGGTTGGAAGACAAAAGTCACATAGCACTAGAATATGGCCGGGGCATTGGTGAGGCCAAAAGGCATCACTCTGTAAGCAAAGCATCCCGAGGGTGTTATGAAAGTTATTTTTTAATGGTCTTCTTCTACAATGCTAATTTGAAAATAGCCAGAGTAGCCATCACATACTGTGTAGCGCTCATGACCTGCCACTTCATTGAGAATTTCATCCTGGAATGGGAGGGGAAAGTGATCTTTCTTTGTGGCTGCATTGAGAGGTTTATAGTCCACACAGACTCTCCACTTGCCATTCTTCTTTGGTGTGACTACTACTGGAGAGACCCATTCTGAGTCTTTGACGAGGTAAATGAAACCTGCCTGTAGCAAATTCCTCACCTCTTTGAGCAATACCTCTTGTTGGATTACCCCAATCCTTCTAAGATTTTGCACTACAGGCTTACTTCCTTCCTTGAGTCTTATGCGGTGTTGTACTACTGTGATTCCTGTGATCTGATCATAACCATCAATGAACAATGTGGTGAAGTTACCTAGCATGGAGACATATTCCTTCCTCTCTTCACTGTTTAACTCATTGGAGAGCATCCGCTGTAACTTACTTATATCCTCTAAGGATTGCGTACCTGATGGTCCCTCTTGGTTTGTCAGTGGTGATTTAGATTGTGTCAATCTTTTTGGGTCTTTAAGGATGACCCCCATCACTTCGATGCTACTGTCACTTTCTTCAGTTGTTGTTGTCTCTTCTCCTGAGGTGGACGAATAGTCACTGGTGGACTCATCTTCCGAAGCCTCCAAGATCATGTTGTGCTGCTTCCCAGTCCTCATGTCGTAGAATATAGACTTCCCTTTAGCGTCCTTCATCTAAATCATTCCGGTACTCCAGTCTTGCTTAGCCTCCATAGCCATGAGCTAGGGTCTTCCAAGAATGATAAGGTATCCCTCCCCTTTGTGTGGCATGACAAAAATTTCTACCTCTAATTCGGTGTTGAATGCCTTTACTTTGATCGCATTCACAATGCCTACACATTTCACTCTTACGTTATTTTCCATTTTGGCTCGTTGGGGGTGCGGTGCATCATTTTCTCACTCAAGACACATATCTGTGTGCCACCATCTATGTAGACATTTGAGATACGTTGCCCCTTGATGTGGGCATCCATGGTTGGTAGGATGTCGTCAAGGTCCCTCCCAGAAATAGCCCCAGCTATCCTTGGTCTTGATCTTCTTGTACTTAACATCTTTGTCCATTGCCTCCTCATCCTTGGTGCAAGATGAAGTAATTGGGGCCAAGTTATCTTTGGAACCTGCATCAACATATCCTGAACTAAGTCATATGGTTTAGCATACTCACCCAGTGAAAAATCCACGATGTCGATCTTTCGTTGAGGCTTAGATGCCTGCTTGCTAGACTCACCTTTTCCTTTCATTTTCTCTTCCTTTTGAGAGGCTTATTCATGCCTAGCACGCTTCACTCCCATGGCATCCACTTCTTCTACTTTTGAATTCCTTTTGTGCTTCTCTCGGACTGGTTCTTCTATCTTTGCCTTCCCTTTAGCTTCCAAGCTAATAACACTCACCGCTTGGTTTACAACAGGTGGTGGGGGTAGCGGTGGAAGAAGAGGTTGTGGTGGTGGTTGTTGTACAGGTGGTCGAAGGATTTTTGGACCGGTGGAATCGGCCCTTGTTGCTTGGGTGGTGGTGGTCTTGCCCTTGGTGGAGAGATCTGATTTTGTCTTCCTCCTCTATTGAAATTCTGTCTTCTTGGATGTGGGCAGTAGTACATGCCATGGACGTCTTCCCCGCAATTATAGCAGTGGTACTCTTGGTTTTTCCTTCGTTGTCCTCTCTCTTGCTCTGGATTTTTGACAGGTGCATGCCCTTGCTGCACCAGATGCACGGATAAACTCTCGAGCTGAGTAGTGATGCAACTCAGCAGGTCTTGCTGCTCTTCTGATGCCTCTTGTGGTTGGGCTCTATGAACGGCTGTTGTAGTCACTGGGGTTGGTCGAACTAAGCTCGATTCCTCTGGCTCGTTGACTCTTTCTTGCATGCGCACCTTCTTGTCTTTAAGGCGGGCTACTTCCACTGCCAACTCATATGTTGCAGGGAACCTCCCATTCACCTTCTCCTTAAGCGACAACCACACGCCATCAATGAAATGGTCCTTCTTCAGGAAATTAGGCGCTCCTTCACCTTCCTCTAGTGAGGCAACCCATCGCTCCCACAAATCCGCAAACTTGGATTTGTAAGTGGCATACTCTAGCAGACCTCCCTGCCTTAATTCTGTCAGTAGCTATCATAACTTTTTTTGAGGTTGTGCCTCCACCAAACCGCTTCACAAAAGCAGCACATAGTATATCCCATGCATTTTTGGTAGCTTGGGCCAAAGCATTGTACCAAGACTTGGCCTCTACTTTCATCAGTAGAGGAAAAATTTGTAGTCGTGAGGCGTCCTCATCCTTGCTGGAAACCACACAAGAAATGTCGAAGTCATCGAGAAAGTCAGTGGTGATGTCTTCTCCCTTCTTTCCACTGAATGTGGGAAAAGAGACACTTGCCATTATAGTAACTCAGGAAATTACAAACTTTTTATTATTTAATAACATTAATGACATTAGCGTCTCTGGAAATGGAGCTGATCTCTTGAGACAGCTAATTCCAGTGTTAGAAGATTTCAGTTACTAGTGTAGGAAGATTTCAGACAGTAGACTGGACAAGAATCAGAAACTAGACTGGAATTTGGATACTGAAATAAGAATCAGACTTATGTACTGGAAATAAGGTTCAGATTCAGATTCAGAAGACTGGACGAGAAGTAAGTATAACTCGAATTGTGCGCTCCTTGCCGCACTGTCGAAGCAAGGGACTTGCCGATACACCGTGTGCGAGCCACAGACGCGGCTCCAAGCACACAACTAGTTTAACTAGTAAGCTCAAAGAGGGAAATGGTGTGTCACTCACCACCTTATGCTCCTGCCGTAGAGGATTCCTCGCTGCGAAGAAGAGGGAGACACCGCTACGCCGCGCTCAACCGCCTCGCCGCCGTCGTGCCGCCGCAACGCTCGATCGCACACACACTCTCACACTCTCTCTCTCTCTCTCTCTCACACGCACACACACAAGGAGATGGTGAAGGAGAAGGTGGAGATGGAGCAAGAGCAGCTTCTATTGCACAATGAGAGAATGACTCAATTTTAGGTTTAATTGGCTTTTATGTGAGCTCACCCCATTCACACTTGGGCGCCCATGCTTAGCCAACTAACCCTAGCATGTTCGTGTTAGAGTGCGCCTCTCATCGGCGATCACTCTACCTTTCCCTATTGGACCGACAAGCCCGGTGCCTGACTCTACTTAAATAAATAATACGATTACAGTGTCCGTCGTAGGCGATAGGGTGTCCGTGAGCCACGAGGGTTAACATCGCCCCCCTTCCTGATGTAGATTCCGTCCTCGGAAGCTATTGAGTTGAAGCTTGGTATGTCCATGGTGTAGAGCATTTAGATTTGAATCTGCAAGGCAAAGTCACTGTTTTAGCAAGCGGAATTATATTGCCATAAATCATTGAGGGGAATGTAAAGTACATGTGGAAATGAGTAAATGCAAGATTTATGAAATGTTAGACTTCCATTAAGGACAAATAAATTGCACTTTGAGTAAATTAATTAATCAAGAGTTTTGAGCTTATGGGTGAGTCTATCAATTAGTTAGCTATGACTAAGGTTAAAACAACTACTCTAGTACTAGCTAAGCTAAGAAGATTATCTAAATGCAAGATTCCCTAATTATGCTTTTCAGCTTTGATTAGCCAACTCGCTCTCACAACTGCAAACAAAAGCTTGAAATGTTAACTGTAAGCTCAATGGAAGTCTTTTAATTTTTTTTTTTTTAATACTTTTTTACTTTGGGTCACAATTATGTGACGTGTGTGCTTATTTTGTATGTCCGGGGTTTTTTGCTTCTCAAGGAAAAGCGCCCACACTGGGAACCTCTAGGGCTCTAGTACCATAGACAATACATGTGAGTGAAGTACCAATTCAAGCCAGGATTTCTCTTCCAGCGTAAGATTTTTCATTTGTGGCACTTATGTTTTTTTTTTTTTTTTTTTGCTTCCATTTCCTTGGTATTTGCACTAGTGTTTTTTGTTGTTTGAGTGAGCAAGCCTTTCTCTGCCTAAAACATTCCTAAGGTCTCAAATACTCGGATAATTTTATTAGCTAGGCCTAGTGGTCAAGTAAATGAGTTAACCTAAAGTCACGGTCTCCTAATCTCCAGGCTCATCCATAAGATTAAACTGGAGTTCAATCAACTTAAGCAAAGACAAATTTATACATCTATAATGGCAGATAACAATCATAACTATTGCACTCAAACAAAGAATGAAAAATCATTATTAGCAATTACACATATCCACCAACATGAATCATGGAAAGTAGTACACCTGGAGGTATGGAGTGGCTCATTTCGTTGAAGCAGATGTCCTCAGCCATGTGGATGGAGATCCATATAAGTCCTACCTAACACATCCAAAAACAGGCACTATACCTCTAGGAGGCATGTCAGTGTGAAAAATTAAAACTCCTAAAAAACAAACTCAAAACACAATCTAGACTCCTAACCTACCTATCTGTCACCCCTTTTAGAATCAAGGAAAGAGGATATTATATAACCCGGGTGGCCACCCTAAGGCTAGGCCTCTATCCTCATCATCTAGGTAAATAAAATCGTTGTCCGTGAGGCCATAGTCTTCCTCGGTCTCTATTAGTTCCTCTTCATCATCCTCTTGTGCAAGCATGCTAATCAAGAACCTCGCGATGCGTGGATACTCATCTTGTGCAAAAGAATAAGCATGTGCCATTGGAGACACATTCGCTACTGGGTAGGGATCACTAGTTAGCCATAGACGTATCAGCCATTCTAACTCCTCAAAATTTCTCTCACATGCAAGGCTCTCTATCAAATCCCATTCGCAAGAAAGTATAGGGTAGCATACGTAGAACACTTGAGGAAAAGACAAAGGGTACCTTTCATAAAAAATAGAAGTGCATGCCTCTGGTGAAGTAGCCATTTCTGACAAGACAGATAGATTTGGTTAGGCCTTTAAAACATAAGAGTTGTTTTTGTGTGTTGCTTGAATTGACACGGTGAATTTGGACTTATATGTAAGATCTGATAGGGTGCTCTCTCGTTGCTAGTCGCTCTTGCTCTTTACTATTTTTGTTTTTTGTGAGTATAAGGCTATATATAAACATTCCCTAAGATTGGAATTGAGAGGTCAGGGAGGAAGGTTGAGAGTGGAGCGAGTGAATGATTGATGTTAGCAAACACTCCCCCCTTCCTTGGGTAGATCATACCTTTTGGAATGAGTTCAAAACCAATTGTTCCAAGTTGTTATGGGTGAAGATTTTAACCAATAGTTTTCGACCGCCCTATGCGTTTCATCTAGTTGCAAGGGTGGTAAGGTACTCTCCCATGATTTTATTTGCAACGTTGTTGTAGGTGGTGAACTTACCCCGGGAGGTGCAAACTCTTTCGTGCTTGTATGGATATGTACAGTGGTAGGTGGAGGTTGTGTCGAAGCTTCTATTTGCGTATAGGAACTACATGAAGAGCAAGAAGCTTCATTTGATTTCCCTGTTCCTGAGCTAGGTGGAACAAATCGTTCTTTCTTTGGTACCCAAACTAGCTCTAGATCGGGTGTGTAACATTCCATGATTTTTTCCTTTCCGCGATTTTCAATTTGTTTTGGAGCCACAGGATTGGGTTTACATGGGCCAGGTGACAAGTAAGAGTACACTTTACGTTTGGGCACCCAAATTTGATCATTTCCTTCATAGTATCCTTGGGCTTCCAATAGTCGTTTAGGAATCCAACGCAACGTTTCTTTACATTTCTTGGAGTGAGTGGGACGGTTCTTACTAGGTTTCCGTTTTTTTGCATCAACCATGCTCACTACAAAGGCTTTAGGGACCCACTTGTATGTTTTCTCTGTTATATTAGGATGGTTCTTGTGTGTCTCAAGCTTTCTTTCAACTACATCAATTGAAGCTCTAGAGAGTTGGGCTATGGGGACGTATGGTTCAACCTCCTGGACATGCAATGTCTTGGGTTTTATTTCCTTAGGCAATATCTCAGGGACTATGGCTTGAGTGGTAGGGCTAAGAGTTGGTTTTTGCGTTCTAACACCCCAGTCCCCCAATCAATAGTGCATTTGGTGGCTATCATCCACGTGCGGCCTAGGTTTATATTACCCTCCATAGTTCCAGTAGGCATGACCAAAAAGTCTTGAGCTACAATTCCATTGTCATAACTGACAGAAGTGTGCCAGATTCCAAAAACCGTAGTTTTTTTCTTGTTGACACCCTTGACTTGGATAATACTCTCAGATAGAGGTGGCTTCCCTAACTGACACCACACCCCATAGGATAGCAGATTATATTTAGCACCCGTGTCCAATAAGGCATTATATAGCACTTTTCCATAGGCACTATTTAACTTAATAGGGTATCGTAGAGGTGTGTCAGAGTCCAACCCATCCTCTTCGATTTCCACGTGGAATGCATTTGTGACTCCAAGGTTAGCCTCTCGTTTTTGTCTTATACGTTGTTGTCGGTCCTTAGCCTCAGCTTGAGCTTGTATCTTGTTTAACTCGGTTTGTGCTTTGGCGGCCTTCTTTTGATGAATGGCTCGTAGTTCTTCTTGGCTTAAAGGATCATAATATCTTTTGAATTTACTCCCATTGAGGAATCCAATGGTTTCAACTCCATCAAGAGTTTCCACACGAAGGGTACCTTGTGGGGTAATTTCACATACTCTATATGGTCCTTTACCAGCATATTTCAACTTTTTCTTCTCTTTACATACTCCATACATAAGGACTTTATCACCAACTTTGATGTCCTTGTCCTTCACATGGCGATCAAACCACTTCTTTCTCCTATCCTTTTCCACAAGAGCATTTTGCACAGCCAACTGTCCCTCTTCGTCTAGTTTTTCTAAGATATACAAACGCTCGGTTAAGGGGTTACCATTCCATCCTTCTTGCGAAGCTACCCTAAGACTAGGAATGACAAACTCCCAAGGCATAACCGCTTCTTGGCCGTATACCATTTTGAATGGAGTACAATTAATAACCACTTTATAAGCAGTACGATAAGCCCATAGAGCAGATGTCAACTTCAAATCCCAATCAGTGCGATGAGCTTCTACCGTCTTGGTTAAAATAGAGATTAGAGTCTTGTTGGTGCTCTTGGCTTGTCCATTAGCTTGCGGGTAATAAGGTGTAGACTTATGGTGGGATATCATAAAGGTCGTGGTAAGCTCTCTTATTACCTCATTTATAAAATGGGTACCATTATCACTAACAATTTCAAAAGGGCAACCAAATCTTGTGATAATGTTCTCAAAAAGAAACTTAGCTGTTGTCCTCGCGTCAGATTTTTGTGAAGCCTTAGCTTCAACCCACTTTGTTACATAGTCCGTAGCAACTAGAATATATTGAGATTGAGTGTTGCGAGCTGCGGGACTAATTGGACCTACAAAGTCTAAGCCCCATTTTTCAAATGGTTGGGTTACTTTAATAGGATGTAAGGGCATTCTGTCTTTGCGTTGTGTGGTCTTGTAACGTTGGCACTCATCACACCCTTTTGTAAAAAGTGATGCATCCTTAAATAAATTTGGCCACCAATAGCCTGATTGCAGCACCTTTCTAGCAGTCAGGTCTCCTGAAAAATGTCCTCCTGCTATGCCCATATGTGCTTCTTGCAAGATATACAAATATTCATCCTCGCGGGCACAACGCCTAAGAATATCATCCTTGCCTAATCTATACAGAGTTCCGGCAATCAAACAATAGGGTTCACATTCTTTTACTAGCCTTCGAGTGATATCCTTACGAAGTTCCTTGGGTTGAAAACCATTAACTAAAAAGTTAACAATGTTCTCACTCCATTCAGGCATAGTCTCAACTATGAATAGGGAAGTATCGGGTAATTCATCATCAACTCCTGTAGGGGCTTCACCATTGGGTATGCGAGACAAATGATCAGCCATGACGTGCCTTTTACCGGGTCTCACTACAATCGTGAAATCAAACTCCAGAAGAATTAACAACCATCGTGTGATTCTTCCTGTGGAGCATGGCTTGTTTACCAGATACAGCAACGCTTGATGGTCCACATAAAATACAAACTTGTTTGCCAGAAGGTAGTAGCGAAATTTCTTTACTGCATAAACCATTGCCAAACCTTCTCGCTCTGTAGTGGTGTAGTTCCTTTCAGCATCGTTCAATTGACGGCTTGCAAAGCTAATGGGATAGTCCAATTTATGTTCTCCTGGTTGAGTGAGAACACACCCAATAGCAAAGTTTGATGCATCAATATGCACATGGAAAATGACATCCCGGTTAGGTGTCCTTAAAATCGGAGCACTTGCTAGTGTTTTCTTCAATTGTTCATAGGCCTCGTCACACTCTTCAGTCCATTTAAATTCAATGAGAAGCTTGTACAAAGGACGTGCTATCTCAGCTAAAAATAAAATAAACCGTCGATAATAACCCACGTGTCCCATGAACCTTTGAACTCCCTTGTAATTGGTTGGTGGTGGTAACTCTAGAATCACTTTAATTTTGCTCTCATCGGTTGAGATACCATTCTTGGATACTATATGCCCTAAAATAACTCCATGCTTGACCCAAAATTGGCATTTGAATGGGTTCAATGAGATACGATATAACCTACACTTTTCAAACACCTTCCGCAAACATGATAGATGTTTTTTCCAAGAAGAGTAAACACAAAGGTCGTCTAAGAAAGCTTCACAAAACTCTCTCAAATATTCTTTAAAAGCAGTGTTTATTAATCGTTGGAATGTAGCAGGGGCATTTGTTAAGCCAAAAGCCATCACACGAAATGCAAACACGCCAAATTCTGTGATGAAGGCAGTTTTAGCTTGGTCCTCTAGCGCTATCGTGATTTGGTTGTAGCTTGAGTACCCATCTAGAAATCTATAAGCTTCCTTGCCTGCAACTCTTTCGAGTACATGTTCAGAATATGGTAGGGGGTAATGGTCTCTTCTAGTAGCTGCATTAACTTTTTTGAGGTCCACGCACACCCTGAGTTTCCCATTCTTTTTTGGCACGATAAATATTGGAGACACCCATTCAGAGTGTTCAATAGGATATATGAACCCACATTTGATAAGCTTTTCTAGTTCTTCTTGAATGATCTTTGCGTACTTAGGATTCATCGGGTAGGGTCTTTGTTGTACGGGCTTCGCAGTGCTAATCATAGGGATTGTATGTTGGACCACAGAAGGTGGAACACCTTTCATATCATGGTATGTCCAAGCGAATACGTCCTTGAATTCCTTGAGAAGCTCTTTGAGGACCACCTCTTCAACTTCTATGCGGTCTTGGGCAATAAAAACAGGTTTTGATTCTTCACCGGGGTCAGCTAATTCTATTTCTTTAACTATTGCTGGACCATCATAGATTCCATTATTCCCATCGATAGGTATTCTTTGGGCTTTTGTGTACACAACCCTTGCTTCCCCTGTGGTGTAAGATTTGAAATGTTCTGGTGCAGGATGCAAGTTTGTGGATTCTGGTGGTTCTTTGGTTTGTGCTTCCATTTCTGCTTTCTTGTGTTGTCGAGATAACTCTTGGTTTTGACGCCTCCTTGCAGTGCGGCTCAACTTTGGCTTGTCTATGATCTCTAATTGGGCTATGTCATGGGGTCGTGGTCTACACCACATAACATTTTGGAGATATTCACCCCAATTGTCTACCAATTTTCGATGAGCATCACATGCTCCTATATAGCTGAGCCATTCTGCTGAGGATCTCTTCTTTTTTATCCTAGCACGTACATTGGCTCGATATCGACGCCTCTTAAGGTTTTTCTTTTTCTTATTTGAGACCTGCTTTTGATTTGCATTTAGATCTGGCTCACTAAAGGAGTCCTCGTTGGTGTCCTCTTCACTCTCGGGGGAGCTATCATCGGTTGATGTGCTCGGTCCTTCCGAATGTTTTGACTCTGAACTTGCTCCACTCTCTAATTCATGAGATTCAGAATCCGCTTCACTCTGGGAGTCAGTGTCCATGTCGTGTTGGTCAAAGTCTTCTATTGAGCTATCGGTGTCACTGTCAGATTGGTCCACAATTGCCTTGCCCTTAGAAGATGCATGTATGGCACTTATCATGTTCAGAGGTGCAATTTGTGGTACCTCTTCCCCCTCTGGTGTGACCCAAGTGGTTCCTCTATTTCCCCAGGTATCTGTGGTTGCAGCTAGGTGTACCTAGTCTACGTTGTCTGATTCTGTCATACCCGATAACACATCCATGTAAGGAGAATCTTGGCCAATGTCTGTATCCTTCTTACAAGTGTAACAATATTGTAGTGGGGCCGAGTGAACTGTGGTGTCAGAGCGATGATCAATAATGGTTTTACTCCCTAAGGGGTGTACCTTACCAGTCACCAAATCCACTCTAAGGACAGAGTCTTGGAATTGCAAATAGACATGATTTTTAGACCAATCATGAACCATTTGTGCTTTCCTCATGAATGGTCGTCCTAAAATCATTTCATATGACATAAGGTGTTTAGAGAAATCCATTACAATGAACGTATGTCGTACCTTGTGTCCTAGAGCTTTGATCTTAAGATCCTTGAGCATCCCCATAGGTTTGGCTATGGTACCATTTTCCATCTTTACCACAATGTTAGTAACACTGAGGCGGGGTTTCCCATGGATTCCCAACAATCTTTTGTAATGATGCTAACTCCCGCACCACCATCAAGAATTCCCTTTATAGTTAATCCCTTGGTAGTGATGGGTAGGGTCGCATTAGACTCGTTGCCTTCAAAATACTGCCCTAATTCGTTAATGGGTACCTCGATCACAGACTCGTGTCCATCTAAGTCAAGTGATTGCACATGATTTTCCTCATCAATCATAATCGAGTCAGGCCTATTTGGTTGCGCAAACTGCGGTAATCCCGTTCGTAGCTCTCCGTTAAGGAATGCTCGAAGTGCAAGGAATAACTCAGGATCTCCATACAGCTTTGCTATGATCGTGGTTCGGACCTCAGAAGACATGAAGTCCACTAGTTTGGCAACATTCATTGGCATTTTGCAGGGTGTAGGTCCTTGACTAGGAATTGGTGAGGATGGAATCTCATATTCCTCAATGGGATCAGGTATTCCTTCGTTAAACATCCTTTCCAACAAGAAAGGTGTATGCTCACTTTCTGATGCCCCGTCCTCACTCCCTTCTTGGATGATACTAGATATGGCTAACGGTCTATGGTTCATGTGGGGTGGATGAACTTGCGTGGGAAACAGTGTGTCATGAATTTTGACATGCATGGGTTCTGGTTCTAGCTTCCTTTGAGTCTCCTCCACTAAACCTCTTAGATGTTTCACCTGCTCAATCTCGTCTACTGGGTTTGGGTACGTCCCAATCTTCTTTTTACGATTCTTCCCTTTTTGCCCCTGCGGTTTATCTTGGGGGTCTTGGATTGGATTTGGAAACACTTGTGGTGTTTTCAGAGGCTCTTTATGGTTTTCTCTTATTCGGTTTTCATTTGGTTCCATGTTACGGTTTTCTTTGTCGGTCTTTCCCTTTGTGGTATTGGTTCTAGTCTCCATTGTCTCGATTGAATCTGAATCATCCTCGAGGTCATTCATATACACGGGGTCATCTCCTGTTCCTATGTTTGTTTTGGAACTTGGCTTTGAATTTCCCGTATTCTGCGACCTCTTCCTTCGTGTCTTCTTTTTCTTTGCTTGGATAACTGACGCGGTATCTCTCTCTTCGAGGATATGGCCTGGCCCTTGAAGCATGGACCGTGTAATCGTATAAGCGGGTGCGACGGGTGGTATTGGCGATGTCACACTAGCAATTTCGACCAAATTTAGGGGTGTGATCTATGCCACAACGATTACATGTGAGTATTGGCATTGCAGACGTGCTCCCTTGATTCATTTGCATCTGTGAAGCATTCTTTTGCAGCCTAATAGGGCACTCCGCTGCCCGATGTGGTCCACCACACTCGTAGCATTGAAGAGGTGGCCTCCTAGCCTGGGTGTTGATATTTTGACCTCTGGAGGCGAGAGCAGCAGCTTGATAAACCGGCTTGACTTGCCCCCAACAATCTTCCATGTAGTATATAGGACACTCTTCCAATGTATCAAGTCCGTAGGCAATACTAGTGTCTATTTCCTCCTCACCGCCATCTGCATAAGCATTTGATGGCTCGCAACCCACTTGGTTCATAGGGGCGACTCTTGGATGCGGGGGCTGCGGTCCTAGCACAGGAGGTGGTAGCGGTGTAGCTTGTACAACATTTTGAGATCTAGGGACAATGTGTTGCGGTAGTTGCTCAACAGGTGGAGCAGGCATCAATACAGGAGCTCGAGGTGCATCCGTCCAGGCTACAGGTGGTCTATTTGCCATCATACGTTTGATCATTAAACAATCCTTAGCTTGGTGACCATACCTACCACATGCGTTGCAAGTTCCATTAAATTTTACTCTAAACATAGGGCACTCACTAGTGCTATGTGGACCTAAGCAAATGGAACACTATTGTTGCTCCCTTTTTGGATACATGTGACTATTTTGAGGGGGTCGATTATCCTTAAGAGACTCTTGGATTGCCTTGGTGAGGTCTGTCAAGAATGTCTCAAATACCTTTGGCTCATTGGCAATGGGCTTTGCAGTCATGGGTTAATACTCAATGGCTTGTGAGCTAGTGGATCTCGTGTCAGTAGACACCCTCATGCCTGCTATCATCAAGTTGTCCTCTAATTGGATTGCATTGGCAGTGACATCTTCCCAGGTTGTGATACCTCTAATCACTAGTCCATTATAGATTCCTTCATTCCTCAACCCTCGAATGAATTGATCAAGCAGTTGGTTATTGTTGAAGCGCTCATTTACAGGGCAGCGAGAGTTTAAGTGCTTTAGACGACTAATGAAGTCCCTTACTGACTCCCCTTCCTTACGTTCGGCCTTCTGTAGCTGAGATGCTACACCCCAAAGCACACCTTCTCGTATGTACTCCTTTAGAAACAACCTTCGAAGGGTAGGGTAGATTGTTTCCTCGTCCACCCTTAGGGTCCTATACCAATCTCCAGCCTTCCCACTTAATGTCAAGCTTAAGGCATTGCACTTATGTAGTTCGTTGCGTTCCCCTAAGGAATCACATACTTGTTCAAACACTTCAATGTGTTTCCTAGCATCTTCGTCCCCATTGAATTTTTGTGTGAGTTTGGCAATTTGTACTGCCTTACTTCTAGGCTCTCTATCAGATGCATGACGCATATTTTCCGCGATAGATCGACCTATGGTTTGAGCAAACGCTGCCAAATCACCTATGTGAGGAGGTAGGGCCGGTGGAGGTACTCTTGGAATCATATGTGGGAGAGGACGGGTACCGGTCTTGGCATATGTGTGGATGATGCAGGATATGGAACATAACCGGGCATAGGTCCACTTGGATAAGGGCTAGGGAGCGGCACTCGAGGAGCATAAACAAGTGGTACAATTGGAGGTGTGGGGGCCATGTGTGCATAAGGGGCTAGAGGCACATACGGTCGAGGCCCCATATTAGGTACTACGACACTAGGTAGTGGCACTGCGCTAATCGTAGATGTCATCGGTACATTCTCTGTCAGGCTTATCCCTGGAGTGAGCACTGTGTTTTCCTTAATAGAGGGTTGAGCCAAGTTAGGGAAGCTAAAGTTGTCGCTCGGAGGCTCAGATTGCATAGAGACCCCAGGTGAAATGACGTAAGATGGGTCCATGGGGCTCATTAGAGGAGTCTCCATTTGTGATAGAGTAGGCTGTTGAGCCTTGCTCGTATCCAGAAATCTCATGGGGCCAGTTGAGAGTATATTTACCCCTCGGTTTTGCCTTTCTGATTGAATAATGCCATGGATAACATTACAGATCATTTTCTGTTGATCTTCGATGCTCGTGGCACTAGAGGTGGATTGTACAATCTCTATCCATCCTACATGGTAGGCGTGGCCAGAGTGTAGATCCGTCAACACCTCAGTGTGGAGGTCGTATGTCCAATGATCATTAATGAACAATCCTTCTAGAGTCGACGTGTTAACGATTTCTTGTGAGGTAGAAGCAATGTTGCTCCCCGTGGTTTTACTTGTCACCAACGGTACTCTAGAGGGAACTTCTGAAGGAGGCAGCTCAACAGGGCCTTCTTGGTAAGAAGTTGGCAGGATATCCACATGGACACTCTTTGGGGGTGTGGGGTCCACGTGCGATGTGAAAGGAGAGTCCACTTCCCCACCCCCTTCGTGTGCTTCATTTGCATCAGGTTCCGAGCGAGTAGCTCTACCTAATGTTTCCATGAAACGGCTAAACATACTAGTACTAGGCTGTGGAGCTTCGGGAGGTGCATGGACTTCTCTCTCAGTGTTTTGGGTAGGGTATGCTTCCATGATTTCTGAGTCAGAGGAGGAATCACTAGCGGCTGTTTTAGGGTCTTGGGTGGTGCTACCTTGTGTCCCCGCTGAGGGTCTAGAGCCTATCGTGGATGGGTAATGGCTGTCCATATGAACAGAGGCACCCTCAATATGCTCGTGTTCTAGCACCCGCCCAGAGCGTAAGTGCATGTGCTTTTGATACCCTAAGGTGTCAAAAAGTTGCTCTAGGAGGCCTTGTGACTAACGTTTAGCGTGTTTTTTGCTTGTTTTTTTGCTAGATTTTTTAGAGCGTGTCGTGGAATGGGTCGTGTGATAGCTCGAAACGAGCGTATCGCTAAGAGGGACGCGCTGTGCTTTACAGCCCACCGTTTGGTTCTATTTTGCTCCAGAAAAGCCCGAAACATTCTTTTCCTAGCTGGGGAACTAGGCTCCAAATAGCAAGTCTAAGGGTGCAAGTGGGAAGAGAAGGGAGGAGAGTGGAGGACTTGTCCCACATGTTCTCATTCCCTCTTGAGGAGGTAGGGTATATATATAAGAGTGAGTCTAGTATATATCATAAGACTGAGGCCTGAGGCCTGGGCCTGGGCTTGGGCTTGGGGAAATGATCCCGATCTAACTTTTATACAAACCAACCCGTCCGTTTTTATAACTCACGTTTTTTATTTTCGAAAATCTAACCTCCCCCTCGCTCACGTTTTTATTTTTCGATTTTTTTTTTGAAAACTTTTTTTTTCCATTTTTTTTTGAGATATTATTTGGTACGTGTTTTGGTGCGCGTTGACCTCACCTAACTATTTACTGTCCCACCTACCTACTGACCTGCTAATGAGTGGTTCACCTAATTACTAACCTACTTAATTAACTAACTGTGCGCCTAACTGTGCACAAACCAGAAAACACAGAAAACACAGAAAACACAGAAAATGCAGAAATTGAAACTTGACAGAACTGTGCAGTGAAAACACAGAAAATGCAAAAAAAAACGCAAGAAATGCTAACTGTGTGACTAATGCTAACTGTGTGTAAACAGAAAAATAGAATTTTGCTAACTGTCTAACTAATACTAAATGTACGCAGCAGAAAAACAGAAAATGCAAACTGTGCGCAACAGAAAAACAGAATTAACAACTTGCAGAAAAAATACGCCTTCCTCTCCCTCTTCTTTCCTACTGCAAACCACTCATACAAGAAGCACAAAGTGCCTCTTGGGCTTAGTGCAGGGCTATTCACCGGCAGCGGCGCCAAAAATGTGCGCTCCTTTCCGCACTGTCGAAGCAAGGGACTTGCCGATACACCGTGTGCGAGCCGCAGACGGCTCCAAGCACACAACTAGTTTAACTAGTAATCTCAAAGAGGGCAATGGTGTGTCACTCACCGCCTTATGCTCCTGCCGTAGAGGATTCCTCGCCGCGAAGAAGAGGGAGACACCGCTACACCGCACTCAACCGCCTCGCCGCTGTCGGGCCGCCGCAACGCTCGATCGCACACACACTCTCATTCTCTCTCTCTCTCTCTCTCACACGCACACGCACAAGGAGATGGTGAAGGAGAAGGTGGAGATGGATCAAGAGCAGCTTCTATTGCACAATGAGAGAATGACTCAATTTTAGGTTTAATTGGCTTTTATGTGAGCTCACCCCATTCACACTTGGGCGCCCATGCTTAGCCAACTAACCCTAGCATGTTCGTGTTAGAGTGCGCCTCTCATCGGCGATCACTCTACCTTTCCCTATTGGACCGACAAGCCTGGTGCCTCACTCTACTTAAATAAATAATACGGTTACAGTGTCCGTCGTAGGCGATAGGGTGTCCGTGAGCCACGAGGGTTAATAGGAATATATGCCATGATTGGAATTACAGATCAAGATTACAGCAAATATGATTTACAAAGAGAGAGTAAAGTCGACAATACTGCCAATGATTCTCAAGTACAAGTATAGCCAAGGCGCTAACCCAAATGATAACAATTGCCAACCTGATTACAATGTAATGGGTCCTATTTATACACTTCCGGTTTACTGTAGTAATTACCATAGTAACTACTAAGTAATTCGCTGCCCATCTCCTGAGAAGACGTTCCCACATAGTGAACTATCCAGCAGTCTATATCCTTCCCTTCTTTCTTGAATTTTGGCAAGATTCCAAAATTTCTGAAAAATTCCCCTGTCTGATTTTGATGCGAGACTGAAAAATCCATCGTCTGGTTCTGATGTTGGGAATCTGGCTTGACCACTGATAGAGTGGCCGTACAAAGATTGCGAGAGGCAGCTGAAAAGGCCAAGGGACTGCAAGCGATAGCTGAAAAGGCCAAGGTAGAGCTCTCACCAGGCCAAGGTGGAGCTCTCATTAGGCCAAGGTAGAGCTCTCATCTCCACCTACCTGCTAAGGAGAAAAGTCGCCACTAAATTCTGAGATGGAACTACCCAGTATCCTTCCATTGGACTGTCTTCCATTTTCCCTTTGACCTGGAGGGTGCCTGAGAAGTCCCAGTACCAAAATTCTCCTTCTGAATCAGTTGGTAAATGGCCTCCTGCTCAAGCTGATCCTGCCTGTCGGTGGTCATCTCTACTTCATAAGGCGTGAGGGAATGATAGGTTTTGGTGTCAGGATCATAGAGTGTACGCCTGCCCTTGCTAATTCTGGTTTTGGCCAGCTTATGACAATGCAAAGTAGTATGGATCCATCCTTCTGGAAGAGGCTGATTAGTTTTGACTCGAGCTTCAAAAATAATCTCAGCCATCTTCCTGTACTGTGGTGCCAGACCCGGCTTTTCTGCAATATCTTTTTCAAGCAGTTTAGAAGATTCGATCGTAAGTTGTAGCAACTAATTAGTAATCCTGGTCAGTCCTTTGACTTGAATCTTCCACTGGCCCATACACATCTGGATCCTATGCATCTCCTCTTTCAATGCCTGAATATCATTGATTTGGAGAGCATCATTGAACAGCGTTTGCCAAGTCTTCCATTCCACAGTCAATCGCTCATACCAATCCTGAAGCTCATCAGTGATTTTGAAGTATGTAAGGCGATCAAATGGTTCTGGATGTTGAGGATACAATGCTGGAAAGAATCTTGGCATCTATGCTTCTCTTGCTGGAATGACATACAAGAGAACTGGAGAATCAGGCACGAATTCTAAAAAATTGAGAACAGCCTGGTTCTCTATCTTTTCGGGGATTCTCACTAGCTGGAAAAATGTTTGGAGAGCAGTTGCCTCTGCTCCGACTGACATTCTAGTCTGAGGTCCTTTGCTAGTGGCTGTCTGGTCCTCAAGAGTGGCTTTGACTCTTTGATCCAAAACTCCTATGGCAGTTTCCATTTGCACCAAAACTTCCTTGAGTTGTTCCCTAACATCCTTCATACATCGGTAAGTTGGTCTATTACCCAGCAGAAGTTCTAGTTCCAGGGAAAGGGAGCGACAATATGCAGTAGATTACCTTTGCAAGTGTGGGTTTGTCACTCTCTCGTCAGCAGTGAGTATCCATTCAGGAACTCGTTCTAGCAACAATTGGACTGTACTGGGATGCGCAGGTAAACGACAAGCTTCTTTATCATAGAAAGCTGTTGATTTCCAATGTTCCACCATTTCCCTGGCTCCAACATATAGCCTTTGAAATCTTCCCAAATCAAACAAGAGATCATCATCCTCCAGATACTGTCTGGTTATGGAGGCCTGTTGATGTCTCAATTGCCTATTCAGGGTAATAAGCTGCAGTGAATGTTGATGATCAACAACTGGTCCCTCATCCTGTACTTTCATTTTCCCTTTAATATCCTTGTTGATCAGCTGGCTGATTCCCAGTATGACTAGGCTGCTGCTCTTCAGTCTGCTGGTTACCCGACTGATGCCCTTCATTTTGTCCTTCCTGCTGGCCCTCATTCTGGCATGGCTGGTCTGGTTGTGTGACTGGCCTCCTTCAGTTGGCCCTGTACCACCAGTACCAGGTCCTGGAGGTGGAGATGGTGGTGGGGCATTATCATCATCATTTGTATGCCCTGCTTCTTGATCCTCCTCCTCCTTATTAGCTTCATCTTCCTTGTCTTGTTCTACCTCATTCGGAGAAGTCTGCTGCTCAACATAATCTAATATAGATTGATTCATCAGAGCAGTATTATATTCAATCACTATACGTTGGGTTGTTTTTAAGGTTTTCTGCTTCGGCTACAAACCTATAAGGAGTGGAAGCTTCTAGTCCCGCTACTGGAACTCCTTGACCACTTGCCTTGCGCTTACGTTTAGCCACTTCATCCTCCTTCAGAGCTATACTTATCTGCTGTGGAGTTGCCACAGATGGTTTGGGCTTGTTGGGCATTCTGAATGCAAAAGCTATGGTCTCTGATGTCACCGACACCTTTTTACCATTTACCATGGCACTGCCATCTTCAACGTCGAAAGAGTCAAGAACTTGCTTGATGATGTCTGCGTCAAAATCAATTCTTGTAGCTTGCAACACCACTCGGAGATCCCATAGTTGTAGCTGAGTCATTGCTTGGTCAGTGAATACATAACGCTGGATTTTACTGTACAGTATGATGGGAAGTCTTGCCTTTGCAGCAACAACTATGGCCTGGGTTTCCTCAAGAGACTCCTGCATCTTCTCTAAGTGTTTCCTTCTACCCATGCACTGTGAAGATAATGACGATGAAACAGGCGAAGGAGAAGAAGACTTACTTGTCGTGTCAAAGCCGTACCCTGGTGTCGATGGCAAGGCTAGCTGACAGTTAACTGTCTCTTCAGAGGTCGAGGTTTGCGGCTGTAGCAAAGAAACCTTGGAGCTTGGCGATGGCTAATGGTTAACAGGAGGAAAGCGTCACGCAAGGGATTTATGAGGAAAAATTCCAACTCTCCTGACTGTTATACGTGTTCGCACCATAAAAGCTCCACCACTCGCCGTTCCTAGACTTGTGTGCGTCGCTGCTATCGTGGCAGACATGCATTGGACAAGACTGCGACCCAAGACTGCGACCCATCCTTGAAATAATTACTACTGGCGTGCCATTTGATCGTTGGGCACTTAAAAATTGAAAAGTGTGCCTCCACTGATACTGGACTGATTTCCAGTCTGGCTCGACCATACTTGTACTGATTCTAAGGTCAGCCTGATTTGGTTCTTCTGGTACTAGTTTTGAAATTGGAACTGGTTGCACATGAAAAAGTAAAAAATGTCTGATTCTGGTATCTCTTGATCAGCAAGTTCCAGTTCCTTAGTACCTTGTTCTTGCCCAGTTTCTCTATCCTCTGAATAATAAAGCTTGATCTTTGCCCCATTATATACTCCTGGCAACAATAATCCAGATAAATATTTCAGTCTGACTATGCCATTGGAGAAGACCCAGTCTACCTCAAATGGTTCTGCCCATGCAATCTTTAGGTTTGGCTTCTTTGGACCCAGTCTAGACTGATATAGAAGCACCAAATCTCCTTTCTCAAATTCCCAAACTTTAATTCAGCGATCATGCCAGTGCTTCCTTCATTGTTGAACAATTTCTTGTTCCAACATAGCCCGTTGCTTGAGTTCATCTAATTGCATCAGTTCATCTAGACGTTTTTTAAGATTATGGTTGAAGTCTAAGCCATACTTCACATACATTCTCAGACTTGGGATTACAAACTCTATAGGAACCACAGTTTCAGTGCCATACACCATTCTGAATGGTATCATTCCAGTAGTTACCTTATAAGCTATCCTATAAGCCCATAGAGCAGTCTGAAGTTTCAAATCCCACTGGTCTGGTTTCTTTTGCACCACCTTAGTGAGAATAGTCTTTATTGTCTTGTTGCTACTTTCAGCCTGTCCATTGCATCTGGGATAGTAAGGAGTAGATTTCCGATGCTTGATTGAAAGCATATCCAATAGGATTTCCATAGTGTCATTGATAAAATGTGTTCCTTGATCGGTCGCAATCTCTACTAGACATCCATATCGGCAGACAATATTCTCAAATAGAAACCTTGCAGTTGACTTGGCTGTATTTTCAGGAAGAGCCTTAGCTTCAACCCACTTGGTTACATAACAAGTAGCCATTATTATGTACTTGTTCTTCCTGGGGGTAACCTTCTTAAAAGGTCCCATAAAATCTAGTCCCCATTTCATGAATACTCCCAATGGTTGTACTGGCATCAAGGGAGTCATATCTGTAGCTATTGGTCGACCCATTCTTTGGCATATGTCACAAGTTTTACAAAAATTTTTGACATCAGCAATCAGTGTTTGCCACCACAGACCAGCTTGCAGAATCTTCTTGTAGGTTACTTCATTGGAAAAGTGTCCACGAGATTCACCATTATGCGCCTCTGAAATTACTTGCATTCTTCCTTCCATAGGGACACATCGTCGAAGTATACCATCAACACCCAGTTGATAAAGTAATCCTCCTATGATAGTAAATTTCAGGCTTTTTATGATCAGAACTTTCTTTTGATTCTGCTTCCAATCCTCTGGAAAGGCACCTTGGGAAAGAAATTGATAAATATCATACCATTCAGGATCAACTGATTCTTCTGCCTCTAGCTTAAATAAATCAGCATCCACTAGTTCATCTCTCAAGGGTGATTCTGAATATCCTTCCATACTTCTTGAGAGAAAATCAGCTCCACAATGGTTTCTGCTAGGCTTATGGAAAATTATGAATTCAAACTCCATTAGGAACACCATCCATCTTATCAGCCTGCCTTGAATAATGACTTTATTAATCAGGAACAGAAGAGCCTGATGGTCCACATAAAAATGGAATAACTTTCCCAATAGGTAATGCCTGAACTTTGTAGCACTGAAAACCATTCCAAGGGCTTCTCTCTTAGTAGTTGTATAGCCTTGTTCAGCCTGACTGAATCTGCGACTGGCAAAATAAATCGGATAATCAGTTCTTTCGTCTGGCTGAGCTAATATTGCCCCCATTGCCAATCCCAAAGCATCTAATGGCTTTTTTCAAATTCTGGAAGCTCTCCTCGCATTCAGCAGTCCAGTTGAACTTAGTGGTCTTCTTTGTAAGCTCATATAGTGGTACTGCTTGAGAAGCAAACTTATGTACAAATCTTCTATAGAAATTCACATAACCCAAGAAAGATCTCAACTCTGAAGCAGTTCTGGGTGCTTTAGCTTGCTGAACACACTGAATTTTGTCATTGGCCATCTCTATTCCATTGCGGGAAACCACATGTCCCAGTAGCTGTCCCTTCTAGACTAGAAAAATAGATTTGAATGGATTCAAGCAAATGCGCTTCTCCTGATAGCGTTTGAAAACCATTTCTAGGAATAGGAGGTGTTGTTCCTCATCTGAATAGACAGTAAAGTCATCCATGAAAATGGCGAGGAACTGATGAAGGAATTCATTAAACATCTCCTGATAGAGTTTGAAAACCATTTCTAGGAATAGGAGGTGCTGTTCCTCATCTGAATAGACAGTAAAGTCATCCATGAAAATGGCGAGGAACTGATGAAGGAACTCATTAAATATCTCCATCATACACCACTGAAAGGTAGCTGGTGAATTGCACAGGTCAAAAGGCATCACCAGATACATGAAAGCTCCCCACTCAATGATGAAAGTGGTCTTGGCTCTATCTTCAGGAGCGATCTATAGCTGGTTATAGCCGCTATAACTATCCATGAAGCTATACATCTCATATCCTGCGATCTCATCAAGCAACATGTCAGTAAAAGGTAAGGAAAATGGATCCTTAATAGTTTGGGTGTTTAGTTTCCTATAGTCGACACAAACTCTCAATTTTCCATTCTTCTTAGGAACGACGACTATGGGGAATAGCCAATCGCTGCTTGCCACTTCTGTGATGAACCCATCCTTGAGAAGATTATCAATCTCCTCCTTGACCTTCTTTGCATAGTTGGGGTTCATCTAGTATCTTTGCAATCGTACTAGCCTAGCATCTGGTTTCAGCGGTATTCGGTGCTGACATACTTTAGGATCTACTCCCTTCAGATCTGTATGTTCCCAGGAAAACACATCTTTATAGTTCTGGAACATTTTCTGTGCCTTTTCCTTCATTGCCGAGTTGAGGTGCTTGTTAACCTTGATCATCCTAGGATTATCCTCCGATCCTAGGTTCCACTCTTCCACTTCTTGGTCGTCTGGAAGCAACCAGTTTGGCCCGCCTCCTTTTCGTTTGGTCGATTCTTCAACGTAATCCCAGGATGGTCCATTCATTCCTGAATCAGTATTCTGATCCACTGGGTACTCTTCAGAACATACTGGTTCCTCTACTATACCAGTATCAGCTGGTTCCACCATCCTTCCAGTTAGTTGAACTGTTGTTTCCCCTGTATTGACTTTAGTGAACTGATCAGGGAATTGTCTCTTCTGCTTGTCAGCCTGCTCTTTATTCAGCAAGACTGCATTCAATTCAATCTCTGCCAAAGGGAATATGTTCATGGCCGCTAGCATTCGCTCGATCTTCTTGGCCCTATACTTCTGACATAACTCCTTCGGCCTCAGTTCCTTTTTCCAGCTCCTGGTATTGTTTGTCTGGATTTTGGATTTTTCCACTGGCCCCTTCTATGCTTAATGTTTGGTTTGCATAGTCATGAACAGCATGTGCTGTTCTCAACCATGGGCGCCCTAGTAGCATCCCATATGCCCCTTGCACATCCAGGACTAGGAAACTGGTTTTGAATTTCTCCCTCCCAACTCTTATCTGCATATTTTCAATCATACCCGTCGCCTGTATGACTCTATGATTTGCCATTCGTACTTTGAATGGTGCTGGTTTCATATTAGTGATACCCATTCTTTGCTAAAGATGGGCTCCCATTATGTTGACTCCTGCTCCTCCATCCAGGATAACACTTGAGAGAGGTTCCCACTGCTTCCTAACCTTGTAGTGCACCTGAATAAGTGGAACTTCATACTCCCGGACGACCGTCAGGTTCATTGTTCTGGCCTCTGCGTCAGCTTTCCTGCGCTTTCTGATAAAGTTGGCCACCTCAGGCAAGGTTTTTCTTATATCCTCTAGCTCTACAGTTAGCTTCTGAATTCTATCACAAATTTTCACATGAATTTCTTCTCTCTCTTGGTCAGACTGATTGTCAAAGCTTGAAGAAGTTGTTGTGAGGAGAGGGGAAGATCGACCGCTTAAATTATTGTGAAGAACTTGTTGTGAGAAGAGGGGGAGATGGACTGCTTAAATTATTCAACACAAGCTCCCAATCCTCACCACCATCAACGTGTCCACCTCTTCTTCCAATTTCCAAGCACACACACACACACCTAGACTATGACACACACACACACACACACACACACAATAAACATAAAATTGTCATAGACATGCTTGTAAGAGAGTATAAGAGATGTGTAAGAGATGGAGACTAGATTAGAGAATACATAGCAAATAACCATAGCTTAAGAGAGTAGAGAAGAGAATTTGCAAGAGAAAGGCCTAAATCTAGCCCCAAACTCCACGGCACCTCTCTTGTGGAGTTGGTATTTAATATATTATTTTTGAGTTTAAGGTGCCAAAAATTGAGGCCCCTCTTTTTACAACCACTTTAATACTTTTGCAAATGAGTGAAGATCCATAAGGGGAGTTCCCACTACAACTATTTACAGAGCCATAGTGGCTTATTGAAATGATGTTCTAAGATACTATGCAAATATAAAATGGCCAAGAGTAATTGCAGTCGCCTCTTCATCAACTCCCCGCATTCCACTCTACAAAATCATCATCAACTCAATTAGTAAAATAAATAGACAACACATAATTAACCATTACGCCCAGCTATCCCAATTGCAGCTAACCACTACAACAGGAGGGTGCCCAGTCTCGTAACATCCCTCCCACCACGGATAGCAACTGTCCTCAGTTGCTCAATAGAGAAATCAACTGGACCGTGAGTGATGGAAAGTGTGGAGAAGGTCGGGAAAGTTGCGAAAAAACTTTTCAGGAATCCATTTGGCATCCTCTCTAGGGTGGCCCTTGAAAGTCAAAAGGTAACGGTTATAAACCATTCAAGTGAGTGTAGTGGTGGTCTCATGGTCAACTATTTTATCAAGGATGAGTTGCTCTTCTTGGTCTACAAGTGAACGTGGGTCTTCATAAATGTGGTGTGTAGGTAGGGGTCCTCGGAATGGGCGTAAAAGACTAATGTGAAAGGCATTGTGAATGTGCCAATGTGCAGGTAGTTCTAAACGAAAAGAAACATCATTAATGACATTTGAAATTTTGAAAGGTCCATAAAAACGAGGAGCAAGCTTAACAAAGACATTAGTATCAACGCTTTTGATCTTGCATTTTTTGATGCGAAGTAAAACATGATCACCTTCTTTGAATTGGTGTGCCTTGCGATGCTTGTTAGCATGCTTGGTGTAAAGTTCTTGTGAGTGTTTAATGGCAGAATGCACACTTGCATAAATATCATGAAAGTTAATAGTGAAATCATTAGCGGCAACGGTAGGCACAACATTAGAAAGACGTGAAGCAGGAGTAGGAAGTAAGTGACCATAGACAATTTCAAATGGAGACTTACCCGTGGCAGTGTGAGTGGTATTGTTGTAGGCAAATTGCAAAAAATGAAGGTAATCATCCCATTTATTAGGTTGAGAAGAAACATAAGCCTTTAACAAGTCAATAATAGTGTGGTTGGTGACTTCTGTTTGACCATTAGATTCAGGATGAAATGCAGAAGTGAAGTCAAGTGTAGTGCCAAGATTTTCAAACACTATAGTCCAAAAAGCAGTACAAAATTTTGAATCTCGATCAGAAATAATCACTTTAGGTAAACCATGATGTGGGAAAACAGTCTTAAGAAACAAAAGTGCAGCTTGATGTGCTGTGAGTGTTTTCTTACACGGAACAAAGTACGCTTGTTTAGAGAAACGATCAATAATAGTCCATATCATGTCATGTTTGTGCGTTGTGAGTGGGAAACCAGTAACAAAATCCATTGAAATATGTTCCCAAGGTCTTTCAGGAATGGGGAGAGGGTGTAAAAGTCCCAATTTCTTACCTGTACTGCTTTGATTTTTTGACAAATCAAACAAGTTGACACATAGTGTTTAACATCCGTTCTCATAGTAGGCCAATAGAAATCACGACATAAATTTTGAAAAGTTGCAGCAAATCCTCTATGTCCAACATAGGGTGGTTTGTGCAATTCTTCAATAATCAATGTACGAAAAGGCTTAGTCACACACAATTTTTGTTTGAAATAAAGGAAGTTTTCTTGAATAGTGTATTCGAGAAACGTGTGTACATAATTATCAAGCATGTGCAACCGTGTCGTTTTGAAGTCATCATCATGTGCATAAGTGTCAGGCATAGTGTCAAATGAAGTTCCCGTAATGGTTGATAGATGATTAAGTGAGGGTCTTCTACTCAAAGCATTAGCAACAACGTTTTCTTTACCAGGTTGGTATTGAATGTTGGGCTGAAAACTTTGAATAAAAGCGGCCCACTTAATATGTCTATCATCTATTAAGGGCTGAGAAAGTAAATATTTGATACTTTGTTGATCAGTTTTAATGATCAAGTCAGTACCCATTATATAGTGTTTCCAAATTTTCAATGCATGTACCACAGCAGTTAACTATTTATCATAAGTACTGAAGTTTGTTTCCGATGGTTTGAATTTACGACTTTCGAAAGCAATTGGATGGTTATCTTGCATAAGGATTGCACCAATACCTTTTCCACTAGCATCAGTGACTACCACAAAGAATGGTCTTTCAAAATTAGGCAATTGCAATACAGGTGCATTAGTCAAAGCATGTTTAAGTATATTCAATGAGCTTTCTTGCAAATCAGTCCATTCATAAGGCGTGTTTTTATTCAACAAGAGAGTCAAATAATGTGATTTGTAAGCAAAATTACAAACAAATTTTTTGTAATAGCTACAAAGACCAATAAAAGATCGTAGCTCATGCAAGTTTTTGGGTCTAGGCCATGATTGAATGGCTTCAATTTTCTTTGGATCGACATGTATTCCCTTATCCGATACGATGTGTCCCAAATATTCAATGTCAGATTGAAAAAATGAACTCTTTTTAGGATTCAAATACAAGTGATTTTGTGCAAGTAGATCAAATATACGTGTTAAATGTTGCTTATGCTCTTCTTCAGATTTACTGAATACCAAAATGTCATCAAAAAATACAATCACAAAATCTTTATGGTCAATGAAAATTGGATTCATCATACGTGTGAATGTAGCTGGTGCATTTGTCAAACCAAATGGCATGACAAGAAATTCATAGTGTCCAGTTTGTGTTTTGAAAGCAGTTTTGTAGACATCATGTTTAAACATTTTGACTTGGTGATATCCTGATTTAAGGTCAATTTTGCTAAAGATGTGTGCCCCTTTCAGTTTGTCTAGTAGATCATCCACTCTAGGAATAGGAAACCTATTCTTAATGGTGATCTTGTTTAAAGCCCTGTAGTCGATACACATACGAAAGGTTCCATTTTTCTTCTTGACAAGAAGTACTGGAGCTCCGTATGGTGAACTACTAGGTCGGATTAGGCCTCGGTCAAGTAAATCATGGATTTGAGTTTGTATTTCCCTGTGTGCGATAGGATTTACACGATAAGGTGCTCTACAAGGAGGTTCACTACCCGATATGATGTCAATTTTGTAGTCTTTTGGGTGTGATGGTGGAATTCCAGGTGGTAGATCATGCATGAAACAATATTTAAATTGAGAGAGGAACTCATCATGGGTGGAGTTATGTGAAGTTTCCGTTTCAGCAGAAATTTGATTTACCAAGACTAGATATGTTTTCCCTAGTTTTCGAATTGCTCGTTTGGCTTGAGTGTGAGAGAGGAGTGGAAATTTTTGATGTGCCAGTGTTGCTTGGATGAGAAATTTTTATTATTATGAGTGAGAGACATTGTACCTGTTTTATAATTAATCAACGGGTCAAATTTATGACGAAATGGCATTCCCAAAATCATGTCAAGACCATGCAATGGTGCTACCAAAAATGTACGTGCTTGTGTGAATTCACCAATGCAAACTTCAACAGTGACTTGAGTTTTACAATTAAAATGTTGATTATTAAAAACAGTTTTGACCTTGTAGGGTGATGAAATTTCAGAGAGTGATAGTTGCTGTGCCAATCGTGTGGAAATGAAATCATGGCTACTACCATCATCTAGTAGAATGGTGACATTTTCTCCCTTAACAGTG
Organism: Adiantum capillus-veneris; assembly: GCF_014529385.1. Lineage (NCBI taxonomy): Eukaryota > Viridiplantae > Streptophyta > Polypodiopsida > Polypodiales > Pteridaceae > Adiantum > Adiantum capillus-veneris. Next base: position 27,444,046 of record NC_140937.1, on the reverse strand, counting down.
CCTTGCCCTTTAAGCAAAGTGTGAGGAGATATAGGAGTACCTAAGGATGGGTTGTCATCGTTATCATAATCAGGATCATATCCCTCACCGTGGTTAACTTCCACTTCATTGTTGTCGGGTATAGCATCTTCGATGAGGTTAAGAGTAGCTCCGTTGGGGCGGTTGTTGTTGAAGGGTTTCTGATTTGAATTCCTGTTGACTCCATTTGAATGGCCACTGGATTGACAATTGACCTTAGCATGACCATTTGGGCACTTATCTGCATAGTGACCATACTGAAAGCATTTAAAACACTTCACCTTTTTGTTACCATTAGAATTTGGAGGAGAACGCTGGTTGGAAGGATGTTGGTTGCCTCGTTGCTGAGTGTTGTTGTTGTTGTTGCTCGTATGAGGTTGAGGAGTTGTAGGAGGATTGTCAAATCTTTGTCTTTTGAAAAAAGTACGGCTTTGGTGTTTGCTTCTGTCAAAGATAGGAGAGAAAGGAGGTCTCTTGTTGCGGTTAGTGTTAGCACATTGATCAGTGTGAGAGGAATGTCCACCTTTCTTCTTTTCTACGTTGAGAGCCAAATTAATGGCCTTTGATAGAGAATCTGGTTCGAACATATCTACCTCAGCACTAATTTGTAGTGCCAAGCATGATATGTACTTTCGCTTCAATTTCTTGCGACTAACATGTTCAATAGCTTGCAATTGAATTAGACAATTCCAAAAATGGTCAGTGTCACCCTGTACATCTTCATTTCTACCTTGTCGAATTAAATCCCACTGATGTCGTGCTTTAGCTTTGTACTGTGTGGAAAAAAATTGGGGTAAAAACACTTTTTTAAATGCATTCGAGGTGCGTGGTCTTCTTCCATGTTGTTTGGTGGCGTTCCACCACAATGCAGCGCTGCTAGTGATATGATTTGATGCACACTTTACCATTTCACGCTCAGGAAATTCTTCATCATGAAAATAGTCATCTAGTTGACTAATCCATGCTAGAACCGTGCTAGCATCTTTAGTGCCATCAAAATCCTTGAAAGTGAAGGCTTTTTTGCTAATTTTGTTTTTCTTTGGGTGCCAGTGCAGATTCGGTGCGTACAGAATGCAATAATTTATCTTCAAGTTCTTGCCTTCACATGCGTTCATATGTGAGTGATTGTTGCAGATTTTGAAGTTGTTCCGCAATCGTGGGTGCCTGAGGACGGTGTGCCATGATTGCGTGCTTTTTATTTATTTATATTATTTATTATTTTTGTATTTTTTAAAAAAATACTTTTTAAGAATAATGCTTAAAAAGAGCTACTTATTGATATTTACAGGTACAATATGTGGAATAAACGAGTAAAATAAATAACAGAAATGTAATGTACTTAGCTGAGAAAGAGCGGTGGCGTCTAGTCTGAAATGGCGATGTGCTAGGAAATTTCCAGAGAAGTGGACGGTTTGACGGTGTGTCATCGAGCCAGTTGAATTTTGTACGTCTAGTCTCCCTTACCCCAAAATATTTTTGTTGCAAAAATATTTGGCAACTGTGGAAATCTCCCGTGCCAATACCAACCCGTTCACTTGCAAGAGGGGAAAGTCGAGCTTCTTAGACTTACCTCGGTGGTTGTCCTTCCATTTCTTGATGGCACTGTACGAGTTCGATACCTCTTGGGAAACAGTGACCGAACGGGGAAGAGCCAATTGAGTTGGAAGACTGATTAAGTGGAGGCAGGGGGTGTAGCTCACTTGGTAGTGAACTTGAGCGGAATGGGGTGAATGGGAGTTAAGCAAGGTTTTTGTTTGGTTTTTTTTTTAAATTTCGGCCGGTCACTGTCTTTTAACTTGAGCCTCACCTTTTAACAAAAGGTGTGAAGGCATGCACAATAGCGTGGCCGACAGCGAGCAGGCAGCCGAAAGTGACGTGACGAGATGAAGACGGAGATGTAGCGCCCTATGTGGTTATGCTCAGCAGCCCAGGGCGACCTCGTACGGATGCGGTTGCGGCCGATTTGGTGCAGTACAGAGCTTTCTTTTCTCTGCTCAGGAGGTTGTTCCCACTGTGAACTTTCTGACAACTCAACCTTGAGTCGCTTGATTGGGTGCAAACTTTTCTCCCAAACTCCGCTCCTAGATTTTATCAAGGTCTTCTTGGCCTCTTCAACCCCTTCTCTCTTTTCTTCGACCTTTGAATCTTCAAGGGAAGATTTTAAAAGCTTTGCCAATTTCAAAGTCTTATCGATTTTTGAATTGTGGTTGATATAGATTTCCTTGATCCTTGCTCGAATTCTACAATTCCTTAATGAAAATTTGCATCAAAATTTCTAAGTGTACCTCGGTTTTTTTTTTTTTTTTGCAACCATAGCTTCTTGATTGATGAAATCGAGTCTTCTTGTCGCATAATTACTCCAAGTGAACGGAACCTTGGCTTTGACACCGCTGTTGTGGGAAGAGGGGGAGATCGACCGCTTAAATTATTCAACACAAGCTCCCAATCCTCACCATCAACCTGTCCACCTCTTCTTCCAATTTCCAAGCACACACACACACACACCTAGACTATGACACACACACACACACACACACACACACACACACACACACACACACACACACACACACACACAATAAACATAAAATTGACATAGACATGCTTGTAAGAGAGTGTAAGAGATGTGTAAGAGATGGAGACTAGATTAGAGAATACACATCAAATAACCATAGCTTAAGAGAGTAGAGAAGAGAATCTGCAAGAGAAAGGCCTAAATCTAGCCCGAAACTCCACGACACCTCTCTTGTGGAGTTGGTATTCAATATATTATTTTTGAGTTTAAGGTGCCAAAAATTGAGGCCCCTCTTTTTACAACCACTTTAATTTTGCAAATGAGTGAAGCTCATTAGTTCTTGCATGACCCATAAGGGGAGTTCCCACTACAACTATTTACATAGCCATAGTGGCTTATTGAAATGATGTTCTAAGATACTGTGTAAATATAAAATGGCCAAGAGTAATTGCCATCGCTTCTTCATCAACTCCCCGCATTCCACTCTACAAAATCATCATCAACTCAATTAGTAAAATAAATAGATAGCACATAATTAACCATTACGCCCAGCTATCCCAATTGTAGCTAACCACTACAACAGGAGGGTGCCCAGTCTCATAACAGAACTGGTATCTTCACACTGCCATTCTTCTTTTGCAGTGCTTCCACTCTTTCCATCCACTCCCAGTTCATCAGCTAGTCCATGTACCACAGCCAGCATGGTCTCAGTTATGGCCGGTACTGACTGATCTTTATCAGTCGATTGGGCTGGTATCCTCTGAATGACTCTAGCTTTGGAACTTTCTGGTGGCTGCTCTGGCAGCTTCTTGGCTAAATCCTCCGTGATCTTAGCCGCTAGTTCCCTCTGCTCTTGCCACTCATCTACCACCTTTTCTTTACCTTTGGACTTCCAAACTTCTCTTTGTTGAGCCCACTTGTTGCTGTTAGGATTGACTGGTGCTTCTGAAGTGTCTGGGATTTCTTCAATGACTACACCCTTGCTTCTAGTAACTACCCTAACTAGGACTGGCTCTGGTGCCTTAGCCTCAGTAGTATTCATTGCAGTTGCATCTGGACATTGGGCTACAAAATGGCCATACTTCCCACAAGTATAGCAATTCATGCTCCTGTTCTGGAAGTTGCCTCGTCCTCTGCCTTTGCCGATACCTAGTTGGAATCAGCCACGTCCCTGACCAGTACCACTGGTACTTGGTCTCTCCTCTTGAGCTACTTTGACTGGTTCTACCTTCACTGGTTTAGTGTAGTCAACCACTGACAGATCTTTGCCTTTCTTAAAGTGGTGGATTCTGATGCCACAATTGTTCCATAGATGACCAAAAGCCTTACAGTACATACATTGCGGACATTCATTGGAGATATGGTCCTTGGATTTGCATTTCGAACACCAAGTCTCCATCTTTCGAACTGGCTGTCTTGTGTGGCTAATTTCGGCAATTTGTCTAGCCACTTCTTCAATTTTCTTGGTCCAGGATCCCTTCTTTGATTTCTCCTTTGCTCGTCCATTAGAGCTGCTCTTGGAGCTACTGGACATTTCACTGGAATCAAAACTTTCACTGGTCCTTCGCTTCTTGTGGCTCTTTTCCTTCTTGGCATGCTGTTCCAGCTTTAATGCTTTTTGGACCAGATCATTGTATTTCTTGGTAGGGACTGGTACCTCTTGTTCCCTAAGCTTTTTGCTTCTGAACCCATTCAGGAACCATGCCCTCAACCTCTTCTCAGATGGCGGTTCCTGTAATTGCTTGGTTAGCTCCTTGATCTTTTCCACATAACTGCCGACTGATAAATTTCTCTGTTTGATCTTATCTAATTCATAGAGAATATCTTCGTCCCCTCTATTGTCAGAATATTCCAACCTGAAGGTTTTAAGAAATTTGTTGTATGATCTAAGCTGGCAGGCAGGGTAATGGTAATACCATTTCCTCCCTGTCTCCTTCAAGGTTTGTGGAAAATATTCCCCCCAATCATCTTCATCAATATTTTTCAGTTCAGCATATTGCTCGAAAGCTTGTATGTGAACGTCTGGATCATCCTTCTTCCCTCCCTTGAATATTGGAAAAGAAATCTTCAGGAAAGCTGTGTAATCATTCCGATTACTACCGATCCTACCACTTCTCTTCTTGGATTCAGAATGACCCTTGGGAGTCTTCTTGCAATTGTCAGTGTGAGCATCCCAATCAATCTCTGTCTCTGTCTCAGTGTCAATTTCTTCTTTGGTTTGTCTGCTAGAAGTACGGTGACTACTTTTACTTCCCTTGGTATACTCATCTCTCTGCCGGGACCGAGAACTCTTGGAACTCTTGGAACTCTTGGCTTTTTGTGCTTCTCGTTCTGCCCGCGGACGTCGAGAATGACTGGAGTGCTGTGAGTCCTACGCCTTATCAGCCTGACTATGCTCCTCCTGAGCCTCAATGTCAGTCATCTTCTCTTGCTTGGGGTTAGACTCTCTTCCTGACTCCTCAAGAATGGGGTCAACACGAATGGTGGATTTTTGGCCACGACTGGATTTTGGTGCCATTGTTGAAAACTTCCAACTCGGAGAAGAGTCTTTCAGTCAACGAGCTTCAGCTCAAGCCACCGTGATCGCCAAAATGGAATTGGAGCCGATCTCTTGAGACAGCTAATTCCACTGTTAGAAGATTTCAGCTACTAGTGTAGGAAGATTTCAGACAGTAGACTGGACAAGAATCAAAAACTAGACTGGAATTTGGATACTGAAATAAGAATCAGACTTATGTACTGGAAATAAGGTTCAGATTCAGATTTAGAAGACTGGACGAGAAGTAAGTATAACTGGAATATATGCCATGATTGGAATTACAGATCAACATTACAGCGAATATGATTTACAAAGAGAGAGTACGGTCGACAATACTGCCAATGATTCTCAAGTACAAGTATAGCCAAGGCGCTAACCCAAATGATAACAATTGCCAACCCGATTACAATGTAATGGGCTGTTAACCCTCACGGCACACGGACACCCCATCACCTACGACGGACGCGTATTATGTATTTGGTAGAGTCAGGTACCGGGCTTGTCGGACCAATAGGGAAAGGTAGAGTGATCGCCGATGAGAGGCGCACTTTAACTTGGACATTCAAGGGATTAGTTGGTTAAGCATGGGCGCCCAAGTGTGAATGGGGTGAGCTCCTATAAAAGCCAACTAAACCTAATTTTTACTCATTCTCTCATTTGTGCAATTGAAGAGTGCTCTTGCTCCATCTCCTGCAATTTCTGTCAATTATCTGCAATTTCCGCGTTTTTCTGTAGCAATTTAAAAAAAAAAAAATTTCGGAAGAAAAAACGCGAGCGAGTGGGTGGCGATATTTTTCGAAAATAAAAAACGTGACTCTTAAAACGTACGGGGTGGTTTGTATAAAAGATAGATCGGGATCGGGATCATTTTCCCAAGCCCAAGCCCAAGCCCAAGCCCAAGCCCAAGCCCAAGCCCAAGCCCAAGCCCAAGCCCAAGCCCAAGCCCAAGCCCAGGCCTCAGTCCTCAGTCTTATGATATATACTAGACTCACTCTTATATCAACATTACAGCGAATATGATTTACAAAGAGAGAGTACGGTCGACAATACTGCCAATGATTCTCAAGTACAAGTATAGCCAAGGCGCTAACCCAAATGATAACAATTGCCAACCCGATTACAATGTAATGGGCTGTTAACCCTCACGGCACACGGACACCCCATCACCTACGACGGACGCGTATTATGTATTTGGTAGAGTCAGGTACCGGGCTTGTCGGACCAATAGGGAAAGGTAGAGTGATCGCCGATGAGAGGCGCACTTTAACTTGGACATTCAAGGGATTAGTTGGTTAAGCATGGGCGCCCAAGTGTGAATGGGGTGAGCTCCTATAAAAGCCAACTAAACCTAATTTTTACTCATTCTCTCATTTGTGCAATTGAAGAGTGCTCTTGCTCCATCTCCTGCAATTTCTGTCAATTATCTGCAATTTCCGCGTTTTTCTGTAGCAATTTAAAAAAAAAAAAATTTCGGAAGAAAAAACGCGAGCGAGTGGGTGGCGATATTTTTCGAAAATAAAAAACGTGACTCTTAAAACGTACGGGGTGGTTTGTATAAAAAACGTGACTCTTAAAACGTACGGGGTGGTTTGTATAAAAGATAGATCGGGATCGGGATCATTTTCCCAAGCCCAAGCCCAAGCCCAAGCCCAAGCCCAAGCCCAAGCCCAAGCCCAAGCCCAGGCCTCAGTCCTATGATATATACTAGACTCACTCTTATATATATACCCTACTCCCTCAAGAGAGAATGAGAGCATGTGGGACAAGTCCTCCACTCTCCTCCTTTCTCTTCCCACTTGCACCCTTAGACTTTCTAGTTTGGGCCTAGTTCCCTACTGGAAATTGACAGTTTTAGGGATTCCGAGGGCATAGAGTGACCAAACGGAGGGCTGTAAAGCACGGCACGACCCTCTGACCGATACGCTCGTTTTGAGCTATCACACGGCCCATTCCACGACACGCTCTAAATAATCTAGCAAAAAAACAAACAAAAAACACGCTAAAAACTAGTCACAAGGCCTCCTAAAGCAGCTTTTTGACACCTTAGGGTATCAAAAGCACATGCACTTACGCTCTGGGCGGGTGCTAGAACACGAGCATATTGAGGGTGCCTCTGTTCATACGGACACCCATTACCCATCCACGATAAGCTCTAGACCCTCAGCGGGGACACAAGGTAGCACCACCCAAGACCCTAAAATAGCCGCTAGTGATTCCTCCTCCGACTCAGAAATCATGGAAGCATTCCCTACCCAAAACACTGAGAGAGAAGGCCATGCACCTCCCGAAGCTCCACAGCCTAGTACTAGTATGTTTAGCCGTTTCATGGAAACATTAGGTAGAGCTACTCGCTCGGAACCTGATGCAGATGAAGCACGCGAAGGGGGTGGGGAAGTGGAATCTCCTTTCACATCGCACGTGGACCCCACACCCCCAAAGAGTGTCCATGTGGATATCCTACCAACTTCTTACCAAGAAGGCCCTGTTGAGCTGCCTCCTTCAGAAGTTCCCTCTAGAGTACCGTTGGTGGCAAGTAAAACCACGGGGAGCAACATTGCTTCTACCTCACAAGAAACCGTTAACACGTCGACTCTAGAAGGATTGTTCATTAATGATCATTGGACATACGACCTCCACACTGAGGTGTTGACGGATCTACACTCTGGCCACGCCTACCATGTAGGATGGATAGAGATTGTACAATCCACCTCTAGTGCCACGAGCATCGAAGATCAACAAAAAATGATCTGTAATGTTATCCATGGCATTATTCAATCAGAAAGGCAAAACCGAGGGGTAAATATACTCTCAACTGGCCCCATGGAGATTTCTGGATACGAGCAAGGCTCAACAGCCTACTCTATCTCAAATGGAGACTCCTCTAATGAGCCCCATGGACCCATCTTACGTCATTTCACCTGGGGTCTCTATGCAATCTGAGCCTCCGAGCGACAACTTTAGCTTCCCTAACTTGGCTCAACCCTCTATTAAGGAAAACACAGTGCTCACTCCAGGGATAAGCCTGACAGAGAATGTACCGATGACATCTACGGTTAGCGCAGTGCCACTACCTAGTGTCGTAGTACCTAATATGGGGCCTCGACCATATGTGCCTCTAGCCCCTTATGCACACATGGCCCCCACACCTCCAATTGTACCACTTGCTTATGCTCCTCGAGTGCCGCTCCCTAGCCCTTATCCGAGTGGACCTATGCCCGGTTATGTTCCATATCCTGCATCATCCACACATATGCCAAGACCGGTACCCGTTCCTCTCCCACATATGATTCCAAGAGTACCTCCACCGGCCCTGCCTCCTCACATAGGTGACTTGGCAGCGTTTGCTCAAACCATAGGTCGATCTATCGCGGAAAATATGCGTCATGCATCTGATAGAGAGCCTAGAAGTAAGGCAGTACAAATTGCCAAACTCACGCAAAAATTCAATGGGGACGAAGATGCTAGGAAACACATTGAAGTGTTTGAACAAGTATGTGATTCCTTAGGGGAACGCAACGAACTACATAAGTGCAATGCCTTAAGCTTGACATTAAGTGGGAAGGCTGGAGATTGGTATAGGACCCTAAGGGTGGACGAGAAAACAATCTACCCTACCCTTCGAAGGTTGTTTCTAAAGGAGTACATACGAGAAGGTGTGCTTTGGGGTGTAGCATCTCAGCTACAGAAGGCCGAACGTAAGGAAGGAGAGTCAGTAAGGGACTTCATTAGTCGTCTAAAGCACTTAAACTCTCGCTGCCCTGTAAATGAGCGCTTCAACAATAACCAACTGCTTGATCGATTCATTCAAGGGTTGAGGAATGAAGGAATCTATAATGGACTAGTGATTAGAGGTATCACAACCTGGGAAGATGTCACTGCCAATGCAATCCAATTAGAGGACAACTTGATGATAGCAGGCATGAGGGTGTCTACTGACACGAGATCCACTAGCTCACAAGCCATTGAGTATGAACCCATGACTGCAAAGCCCATTTCCAATGAGCCAAAGGTATTTGAGACATTCTTGACAGACCTCACCAAGGCAATCCAAGAGTCTCTTAAGGATAATCGACCCCCTCAAAATAGTCACATGTATCCAAGAAGGGAGCAACAATGGTGTTCCATTTGCTTAGGTCCACATAGCACTAGTGAGTGCCCTACGTTTAGAGTAAAATTTAATGGAACTTGCAACGCATGTGGTAGGTATGGTCACCAAGCTAAGGATTGTTTAATGATCAAACGTATGATGGCAAATAGACCACCTGTAGCCTGGACGGATGCGCCTCGAGCTCCTGTATTGATGCCTACTCCACCTGTTGAGCAACTACCGCAACACATGGTCCCTAGATCTCAAAATGTTGTACAAGCTACACCGCTACCACCTCCTGTGCTAGGACCGCAGCCCCCGCATCCAAGAGTCGCCCCTATGAACCAAGTGGGTTGCGAGCCATCAAACGCTTATGCAGATGGTTGTGAGGAGGAAATAGACACTAGTATTGCCTACGGACTTGATACATTGGAAGAATGTCCTATATACTACATGGAAGATTGTTGGGGACAAGTCAAGCCGGTTTATCAAGCTGCTGCTCTCGCATCCAGAGGTCAAAATATCAACACCCAGGCTAGGAGGCCACCTCTTCAATGCTACGAGTGTGGTGGACCACATCGAGTAGCGGAGTGCCCTATTAGGCTGCAAAAGAATGCTGCACAGATGCAAATGAATCAAGGGAGCACGTCTGCAATGCCAATCCTCACATGTAATCGTTGTGGCATAGATCACTTGATTGCCCAATGCCACTATAACCCAAATGCACCTAAAATCACACCCCTGAATTTGGTCGAAATTGCTAGTGTGACATCGCCAATGCCACCCGTCGCACCCGCTTATGCGATTACACGGTCCATGCTTCAAGGGCCAGGACATATCCTCGAAGAGAGAGATACCGCGTCAATTATCCAAGCAAAGAAAAAGAAGACACGAAGGAAGAAGTCGCAGAATACGGAAAATTCAAAGCCAAGTTCCAAAACAAACATAGGAACAGGAGATGACCCCGTGTATATGAATGACCTCGAGGATGATTCAGATTCAGTCGAGACAATGGAGACTAGAACCAATACCACAAAGGGAAAGACCGACAAAGAAAACCGTAACATGGAACCAAATGAAAACCGAATGAGAGAAAACCATAAAGAGCCTCTGAAAACACCACAAGTGTTTCCAAATCCAATCCAAGACCCCCAAGATAAACCGCAGGGGAAAAAAGGAAAAAATCGTAAAAAGAAGATTGGGACGTACCCAAACCCAGTAGACGAGATCAAGCAGGTGAAACATCTAAGAGGTTTAGTGGAGGAGACTCAAAGGAAACTAGAACCAGAACCCATGCAGGTCAAAATTCATGACACAGTGTTTCCCACGCGAGTTCATCCACCCCACATGAACCATAGACCGTTAGCCATATCTAGTATCATCCAAGAAGGGAGTGAGGACAGGACATCAGAAAGTGAGCATACACCCTTCTTGTTGGAAAGGATGTTTAACGAAGGAATACCTGATCCCATTGAGGAATATGAGATTCCATCCTCACCAGTTCCTAGTCAAGGACCTACACCCTGCAAAACGCCAATGAATGTTGCCAAACTAGTGGACTTCATGTCTTCTGAGGTCCGAACCACGATCATAGCAAAGCTGTATGGAGATCCTGAGTTATTCCTTGCACTTCGAGCATTCCTTAACGGAGAGCTACGAACGGGATTACCGCAGTTTGCGCAACCAAATAGGCGTGACTCGATTATGATTGATGAGGAAAATCATGTGCAATCACTTGACTTAGATGGACACGAGTCTGTGATCGAGGTACCCATTAACGAATTAGGGCAGTATTTTGAAGGCGACGAGTCTAATGCGACCCTACCCATCACTACCAAGGGATTAACTATAAAGGGAATTCTTGATGGTGGTGCGGGAGTTAGCATCGTTACAAAAGATTGTTGGGAATCCATGGGAAAACCCCGCCTCAGTGTTACTAACATTGTGGTAAAGATGGCAAATGGTACCATAGCCAAACCTATGGGGATGCTCAAGGATCTTAAGATCAAAGTTCTAGGATACAAGGTGCGACATACGTTCATTGTAATGGATTTCTCTAAACACCTTATGTCATATGAAATGATTTTAGGACGACCATTCATGAGGGAAGCACAAATGGTTCACGATTGGTCTAAAAATCATGTCTATTTGCAATTCCAAGACTCTGTCCTTAGAGTGGATTTGGTGACTGGTAAGGTACACCCCTTAGGGAGTAAAACCATTATTGATCATCGCTCTGACACCACAGTTCACTCGGCCCCACTACAATATTGTTACACTTGTAAGAAGGATACAGACATTGGCCAAGATTCTCCTTATATGGATATCCTACCTGGGATGACTGAGTCGGACAATGTGGATTGGGTACACCTAGCTGCAACCATAGATACCTGGGGAAATAGAGGAGCCACTTGGGTCACACCAGAGGGGGAAGAGGTACCACAAATTGCACCTCTGAACATGATAAGTGCCATACATGCATCTTCTAAGGGCAAGGCAATTGTGGACCAATCTGACAGTGACACTGATAGCTCAATAGAAGACTTTGACCAACACGACTTGGACACTGACTCCCAGAGTGAAACGGATTCTGAATCTCATGAATTAGAGAGTGGAGCAAGTTCACAGTCAAAACATTCGGAAGGATCAAGCACATCAACCGATGATAGCTCCTCCGCGAGTGAAGAGGACACCAACGAGGACTCCTTTAGTGAGCCAGATCTAAATCAAAAGCAGGTCTCAAATAAGAAAAAGAAAAACCTTAAGAGGCGTCGATATCGAGCCAATGTACGTGCTAGGATAAACAAGAAGAGATCCTCAGCAGAATGGCTCAGTTATATAGGAGCATGTGATGCTCATCGAAAATTGGTAGACAATTGGGGTGAATATCTCCAAAATGTTATGTGGTGTAGACCACGACCCCATGACATAGCCCAATTAGAGATCATAGACAAGCCAAAGTTGAGCCGCACTGCAAGGAGGCGTCAAAACCAAGAGTTAGCTCGACAACACAAGAAAGCAGAAATGGAAGCACAAACCAACGCACAACCAGAATCCACAGACTTGCATCCTGCACCAGAACATTTCAAATCTTACACCACAGGGGAAGCAAAGGTTGTGTACACAAAAGCCCAAAGAATACCTATCGATGGGAATAATGGAATCTATGATGGTCCGGCAATAGTTAAAGAAATAGAATTAGCTGACCCCGGTGAAGAATCAAAACCTGTTTTTATTGCCCAAGACCTCACAGAAGTTGAAGAGGCGGTCCTCAAAGAGCTTCTCAAGGAATTCAAGGACGTATTCGCTTGGACATACCATGATATGAAAGGTGTTCCGCCTTCTGTGGTCCAACATACAATCCCTATGATTAGCACTGCGAAGCCCGTACAACAAAGACCCTACCCGATGAATCCTAAGTACGCAAAGATCATTCAAGAAGAACTAGAAAAGCTTATCAAATGTGGGTTCATATATCCTATTGAACACTCTGAATGGGTGTCGCCAATAGTTATCGTGCCAAAAAAGAATGGGAAACTCAGGGTGTGCGTGGACCTCAAAAAAGTTAATGCAGCTACTAGAAGAGACCATTACCCCCTACCATATTCCGAACATGTACTCGAAAGAGTTGCAGGCAAGGAAGCTTATAGCTTTCTAGATGGGTACTCAGGCTACAACCAAATCACGATAGCGCTAGAAGACCAAGCTAAAACTGCCTTCATCACAGAATTTGGCGTGTTTGCATTTCGTGTGATGGCTTTTGGCTTAACAAATGCCCCTGCTACATTCCAACGATTAATAAACACTGCTTTTAAAGAATATTTGAGAGAGTTTTGTGAAGCTTTCTTAGACGACCTTTGTGTTTACTCTTCTTGGAAAGAACATCTATCATGTTTGCGGAAGGTGTTTGAAAAATGTAGGTTATATCGTATCTCATTGAACCCGTTCAAATGCCAATTTTGGGTCAAGCATGGAGTTATTTTAGGGCATATAGTATCCAAGAATGGTATCTCAACCGATGAGAGCAAAATTAAAGTGATTCTAGAGTTACCACCACCAACCAATTACAAGGGAGTTCAAAGGTTCATGGGACACGTGGGTTATTATCGACGGTTTATTTTATTTTTCGCTGAGATAGCACGTCCTTTGTACAAGCTTCTCATTGAATTTAAATGGACTGAAGAGTGTGACCAGGCCTATGAACAATTGAAGAAAAAACTAGCAAGTGCTCCGATTTTAAGGACACCTAACTGGGATGTCATTTTCCATGTGCATATTGATGCATCAAACTTTGCTATTGGGTGTGTTCTCACTCAACCAGGAGAACATAAATTGGACTATCCCATTAGCTTTGCAAGCCGTCAATTGAACGATGCTGAAAGGAACTACACCACTACAGAGCGAGAAGGTTTGGCAATGGTTTATGCAGTAAAGAAATTTCGCTACTACCTTCTGGCAAACAAGTTTGTATTTTATGTGGATCATCAAGCGTTGCTGTATCTGGTAAACAAGCCATGCTCCACAGGAAGAATCACACGATGGTTGTTAATTCTTCTGGAGTTTGATTTCACGATTGTAGTGAGACCCGATAAAAGGCACGTCATGGCTGATCATTTGTCTCGCATACCCAATGGTGAAGCCCCTACAGGAGTTGATGATGAATTACCCGATACTTCCCTATTCATAGTTGAGACTATGCCTGAATGGAGTGAGAACATTGTTAACTTTTTAGTTAATGGTTTTCCACCCAAGGAACTTCGTAAGGATATCGCTCGAAGGCTAGTAAAAGAATGTGAACCCTATTGTTTGATTGCTGGAACCCTGTATAGATTAGGCAAGGACAATATTCTTAGGCGTTGTGCCCGCGAGGATGAATATTTGTATATCTTGCAAGAAGCACATATGGGCATAGCAGGAGGACATTTTTCAGGGGACCTGACTGCTAGAAAGGTGCTGCAATCAGGCTATTGGTGGCCAACTTTATTTAAGGATGCATCACTTTTTACAAAAGGGTGTGATGAGTGCCAACGTTACAAGACCACACAACGCAAGGACAGAATGCCCTTACATCCTATTAAAGTAACCCAACCATTTGAAAAATGGGGCTTAGACTTTGTAGGTCCAATTAGTCCCGCAGCTCGCAACACTCAATCTCGATATATTCTAGTTGCTACGGACTATGTAACAAAGTGGGCTGAAGCTAAGGCTTCACAAAAAGCTGACGCGAGGACAACAGCTAAGTTTCTTTTTGAGAACATTATCACAAGATTTGGTTGCCCTTTTGAAATTGTTAGTGATAATGGTACCCATTTTATAAATGAGGTAATAAGAGAGCTTACCACGACCTTTATGATATCCCACCATAAGTCTACACCTTATTACCCGCAAGCTAATGGACAAGCCGAGAGCACCAACAAGACTCTAATCTCTATTTTAACCAAGACGGTAGAAGCTCATCGCACTGATTGGGATTTGAAGTTGACATCTGCTCTATGGGCTTATCGTACTGCTTATAAAGTGGCTATTAATTGTACGCCATTCAAAATGGTATACGGCCAAGAAGCGGTTATGCCTTGGGAGTTTGTCATTCCTAGTCTTAGGGTAGCTTCGCAAGAAGGATGGAATGGTAACCCCTTAACCGAGCGTTTGTTTATCTTAGAAAAACTAGACGAAGAGAGACAGTTGGCTGTGCAAAATGCTCTTGTGGAAAAGGATAGGAGAAAGAAGTGGTTTGATCGCCATGTGAAGGACAAGGATATCAAAGTTGGTGATAAAGTCCTTATGTATGGAGTACGTAAAGAGAAGAAAAAGTTGAAATATGCTGGTAAAGGACCATATAGAGTATGTGAAATTACCCCACAAGGTACCCTTCGTGTGGAAACTCTTGATGGAGTTGAAACCATTGGATTCCTCAATGGGAGTAAATTCAAAAGATATTATGATCCTTTAAGCCAAGAAGAACTACGGGCCATTCATCAAAAGAAGGCCGCCAAAGCACAAACCGAGTTAAACAAGATACAAGCTCAAGCTGAGGCTAAGGAGCGACAACAACGTATAAGACAAAAACGAGAGGCTAACCTTGGGGTCACAAATGCATTCCACGTGGAAATCGAAGAGGATGGGTTGGACTCTGACACACCTCTACGATACCCCATTGAGTTAAATAGTGCCTATGGAAAAGTGCTATATAACGCCTTATTGGACACGGGTGCTAAATACAATCTGCTATCCTATGGGGTGTGGTGTCAGTTAGGGAAGCCACCTCTATCTGAGAGTATTATCCAAGTCAAGGGTGTCAACAAGAAAAAAACTGCGGTTTTTGGAATCTGGCACACTTCTGTCAGTTATGACAATGGGGTGGTAGCTCAAGACTTTTTGGTCATGCCTACTGGAACTATGGAGGGTAATATAAACCTAGGCCGCACGTGGATGATAGCCACCAAATGCACTATTGATTGGGGGACTGGGGGTGTTACAACGCAAAAACCAACTCTTAGCCCTACCACTCAAACCATAGTCCCTGAGATATTGCCCAAGGAAATAAAACCCAAGACATTGCATGTCCAGGAGGTTGAACCATATGTTCCCATAGCCCAACTCTCTAGAGCTTCAACTAATGTAGTTGAAAGAAAGCTTGAGACACACAAGAACCATCCTAATATAACAGAGAAAACATACAAGTGGGTCCCTAAAACCTCTGTAGTGAGCATGGTTGATGCAAAAAAACGGAAACCTAGTAAGAACCGTACCACTCACTCCAAGAAATGTAAAGAAACGCTGCGTTGGATTCCTAAACGACTATTGGAAGCCCAAGGATACTATGAAGGAAATGATCAAATCTGGGTGCCCAAACGTAAAGTGTACTCTTACCTGTCACCTGGCCCATGTAAACCCAATCCTGTGGCTCCAAAACAAATTGAAAATCGCGGAAAGGAAAAAATCATGGAATGTTACACACCCGTTCTAGAGCTAGTTTGGGTACCAAAGAAAGAACGATTTGTTCCACCTAGCTCAGGAACAGGGAAATCAAATGAAGCTTCTTGCTCTTCATGTAGTTCCTATATGCAAATAGAAGCTTCGACACAACCTCCACCTACCACTGTACATATCCATCCAAGCACGAAAGAGTTTGCACCTTCCGGGGTAAGTTCACCACCTACAACAACGTTGCAAATAAAATCCTGGGAGAGTACCTTACCACCCTTACAACTTGACGAGGCACCTAGGGTAATAGAAAACTACTGGCAAAAATCCTCACCTATTACCAACTGGAACAATTGGTTTCAAAGGGTGACAAGCTCATTTCAAACGGTATGATCTACCCAAGGAAGGGGGGACTGTTTGTGGACATCCATCATTCACTTGCTTCCCTCTCAACCTTTTTCCCTGACCTCTTAATCTCCGATCTTAGGGAATGTATATATATAGCCTTATACTCACAAAAAAAAACAAAAATAGTAAAGAGCAAGAGCGCCTAGCAATGAGAGAGCACCCTATCAGATCTTACATATAAGTCCAAATTCACCGTGTCAAGTCAAGCAACACACAAAAACAACTCTTATGTTTTAAAGGCCTAACCAAATCTATCTGTCTTGTCAGAAATGGCTACTTCACCAGAGGCATGCACTTCTATTTTTGATGAAAGGTACCCCTTGTCTTTTCAACAAGTGTTCTACGTATGCTACCCTATACTTTCTTGCGAATGGGATTTGATAGAGAGCCTTGCATGTGAGAGAAATTTCGAGGAGTTAGAATGGCTGATACGTCTATGGCTAACTAGTGATCCCTACCCAGTGGCGAATGTGTCTCCAATGGCACATGCTTATTCTTTTGCACAAGATGAGTATCCACGCATCACGAGGTTCTTGATTAGCATGCTTGCACAAGAGGATGATGAAGAGGAACTAATAGAGACCGAGGAAGACTATGGCCTCACGGACAACGATTTTATTTATCTAGATGATGAGGATAGAGGCCTAGCCTTAGGGTGGCCACCCGGTTTATATAATATCCTCTTTCTTTGATTCTAAAAGGGGTGACAGATAGGTAGGTTAGGGGTCTAGATTGTGTTTTGAGTTTGTTTTTTAGGAGTTTTAATTTTTCCCACTGATGTGCCTCCTGGAGGTATTCCTTTTGTTTCCTAGTGTGTACAGGAGCGTGTTGCTATTGATAGGATTTGGACCTTCATGGAACCTTTCTCTCGTTCACACTTCAAATCAAGCGCGACCATCAACACAAACAGGTGTTTCTTGTCCATTAGCATTGCCCTTATCTTTTTTGCATCCATGTTTGTCTGCTTTGATTGTGATTGGTAGCATAATATTCAGTGCATTTGCTTGGTATCAAACATTTAATTCAATGTAATCTTTTGTCATAGTCACTTGTCTAGGTTTAAAAATCAAGCAGTCCGACTAAGCTAGTTTGACCAAGCTAGGTATTAGAAATCTTCTCTTAATACCATGGGGAATGCCTTCCTAATAAGCAATGGTTACTTAGGTTCTTAATCCGATTTAGGCAGCATTGTATGAAATGTACTAGGGCTTTCTAGTGGGCTTAACCCTATTGACCTTTAGCTTAAGTATTATAAAGGGAGTTTACTAATGTGATGAGCCTGGGGAGTGTAATAGTGTTATATGACCCCCCAAAGTTAGAAAATTAAAATGATGAAAATGAACAAACAAAAAATCAAAGTGCCACAATGTAAAATTTTAAGCTGGAAGAGAAATCTCAGCTTGATTTGGTACTTCACTCACATGTATTGCCTATGGTACTAGAGCCCTAGAGGTTCCCAGTGTGGGCGCTTTTCCTTGAAAAGCAAAAAACCCAAGGCATACAAAATAAGCACACACATCATAATTGAATCACTGTGAAAAGACCTTGGGGGGTCAAAGAAAAAGTAATCAGTCAGGCGATGATTTCATGAGAAATTCCTTTTATGGTAGCTTAACTACAAGGTTTTCTAGATATAGCCTCTAGTCAGCCCTCGAACATGAATACTTGGCTCTCGCGATTAAACAACTTAATTGACCACTGAAAATTAAGAAGCTTACCCATGGTATTAATATTCGATCTCTAGTGCTTTTCGACCGTCAAATTAGTGACCCCAGACTTGTTTAATTTTTTACCTTTACATCTGTTTATGCATTTGATTACATTGAAATTTAATGTTCATTGCTAACAAATTGTTTGAAATTCTTTTTCCAATCAATGTGTCTACCTAAAACTGCATATGCTTTTTAAGAGAATGCCATTACTGTGCCAATGTTGTTTGATTTTGCAGTGACTGAAGAAGGCTAAGGACATTCATCTCAAATGCTCTTCCACCTCGACGACCCAGCTTCAACTCAATAGCTTCCGAGGACGGAATCTACATCAGGAAGGGGGGCATGTTAACCCTCACGGCACACGGACACCCCATCACCTACGACAGACGCGTATTATGTATTTGGTAGAGTCAGGTACCGGGCTTGTCGGACCAATAGGGAAAGGTAGAGTGATCGCCGATGAGAGGCGCACTTTAACTTGGACATTCAAGGGATTAGTTGGTTAAGCATGGGCGCCCAAGTGTGAATGGGGTGAGCTCCTATAAAAGCCAACTAAACCTAATTTTTACTCATTCTCTCATTTGTGCAATTGAAGAGTGCTCTTGCTCCATCTCCATCTTCTTCTTCTTCTTCACCTCCTTGTGTGTGTGTGTGTGTGTGAGAGAGAGAGGGAGAGTGTGTGTGCGATCGAGCATTGCGAAGGCACGACGGCGGCGAAGCGGTTGAGCGCGGCACGACTGCAGCTTCTTCTTCATCGCGGCGAGGAATCCACCACGAAGGCGAGCGTAGAGCGGTGAGTGACACACCCTTTGTTTTCTTGAGCTTGCTAGTTTAGGCTTGTTGTGTGCTTGGAGCCGTTTGTGGCTCGCGTACGGTGTATTGGCAAGTCCCTTGCTTCGACAGTGCGGCAAGGAGCGCACATGGGCCCTATTTATACACTTCAGGTTTATTGTAGTAATTACCATAGTAACTACTAAGTAATTTGCTGCCCATCTCCGAAGAAGACGTTCCCACATAGTGAACTATCCAGCCGTCTAGGCTCATAACGGCTTTTTATAGAGTTGGGTGGATAGATTAAAACATGATAAAAATGGAAACATTGAAGGAGTGGTGGTAATCCAATATGGGAAGAATGATAGGGTTTGGGGAGCTAAGGATTGCTCCTAGCACCGCAGCACCAAACAGATACACAATCTTCTGTTGGTAGAAGATTTTCCTATCTACATAAATATTCACATGCATGTCCTGCAAAAATCTAAATGGGAACGCTGTTGGCCCGTTTTCCATCATGCACAGGGGGTGGAGCACTTACTTATACTCTTACTGTTCCGGTGTTGATGAGTCGGCACATCCACAAGAGGTCGTCGCCTTTCATAGGCTCCACTTTTCCTTTGTCGCTCAGCACGTACGGGGTGATGGCAACGCGTTTGACTACTTCTAGACTTTTAGCTAGCAGCACCTGCAGGTAATTACCATAGTCCGCGCGTTGCATGAACTCCACTTCATTTAGTTGTAACTCGTCTCGAGTCCATTGGGTTTCACCCGTGATGGAGAGCTTCGTCAGGATGAGCTGCATGGGGAGAGGAGGAAGACCCTCTACCGTCATCCTCCAAAACAGCGAGAGTAGTAGCCGAACCATTCCTCCTTAGGGCATGGAAACCTTCTTACCACTTTTGCTTCAAGATTGTCAAAATGGACTGGCAGTACTCGCATGCGCCGTGAAAATCGATAGGCGACCTTCCGTCGCTTAGTCTCGGATGACCTTCTTTTTGGAAAACTGGGTACGATCCGGCTTTCCAAACTTGAAGCACTCGCGTGGCCAGATGCTTCTTCCTTTGGGGTGATGTGTTTCCAGACTCACTTAGCCTTTCCTTACCTTTGGCTCGAGAAGCCCCCTTTTGGCCACTTTGGAGTAGATGTTATACTTTTGCTTGCACTTTCCTTAGGAAAGAGAGGCCTTACCGTTTTCTTTCCTCCCTTGATATGGACGACCTCCTCGCGGTGAATGTCAATATAGATGATTTCAACCCCTTCGTTACCTTCATTTTGCTGGAACTCATTGACAGTGTGCTTTGGTTGACAACAGTGATAGCACTTCATAGACTTCCCACCTGATGCTCTCAATTTGCGATTAGAACAAGAAACACGAGATGGGGAGCTTACTTCTTGAATACTGACAACACTACAACTTGGCAGTAGTACTTCAATGAAGGCGGTTAGTGCCTCTTTAGTCTCCTCCTCCTCCGTTCTCCAGTTGGAGAATTCTTTCAGCCATTTGTCCATGATTGATGGTATGCATTGTTTTTAGCATTGTAAACTAGAGGTTTTCGAGAAGCCCTCCTAAGTGGGGGCACCAAATGACGAGCGCAAAGGTGACATGGACCCCGACGGCCTCGAAAACACCAGGAGCCGATGCATGCAGTAAGCCGGCCACGATGAAGCGAAGAGGGGGGGAACCACCTAGCTTTGAGTGGCTAGGATGCGGACAACAGTGATCGGAGATATCACAAACTCTACACACCGAGAGAAAGAGAGAGAGAGAGGGAGAGAGAATGACGCAGGTGATGAAAAAAAACCCCTCAGGGTGTGAGGAAAAACTATTTTCTTGTAATATTTACAACAACCTTATTTCCGGCGAGGTGGCAATCATGGTGATAGAGAGATAGAGGGAGAGATAGTGATCCTAATAGTGCGTTCTCTAGAGTTGACTCACAGACTCGAAGACTTTGCTAATATGAGTGTGTGTGTGTCGACCACTGGAGTCGAGATGTAGACATAGCTTCTTTACATGGTGCAAGTTCCCAACAAAAATTGCTACACTAAGTCCCCTCTCTCGTGATGCAAATGTTGCCAATCCGTCCACCAAAATACTACCAAGTGCTGACCTCTGATGAAATTGCTACCCCCCCTGATAGTGACCTCTCAGTGTCTTTTTATAGGTGCTGGCTGCTTTAGGTTAGGGTAATCTGATTAGATTAAGGGTTCTAATCAGGGGAGACAAAGCAAGGTGGTGGGTCCTGGATGGTTGACCCTTGCTTTGTCTTGGGAAATTTTTATAGGTGCTGGCTGCTTTAGGTTAGGGTAATCTGATTAGATTAAGGGTTCTAATCAGGGGAGACAAAGCAAGGTGGTGGGTCCTGGATGGTTGACCCTTGCTTTGTCTTGGGAAATATTATAAAGGAAAACTCTGAGGTGGGCCTTTGTGGCCATCACCTAGAGAGAGGTGATATTTTACAAATTGGGATTTTTTACAAGATTTGGTTTTAAAACTGGGAAAAATGATGACAACCTACAGATTTTATTGAAGAGGGCATTGTGGATGCGATGCCGGTGAACGGCGGCCTAGCTGGTGCGTTGATGTAGTGCATTCGTCATTTTCGGGGTCGACCGGGACATTCCTTCTACGTATTTTCTTGTTTCGGTGTCGATGACGCGCGACTTGGCCGTCTTCTTTTTGTTGATGACGTCGATGTCGTCGAGTTCTTTGTGTTTTTTCCTATTTTCTTTGATGGGTGCGTATGGTGTGCGCGTGTATGTGAGTGCACGTATGCATGTGGGTGTGTGTATGTAATTGTGTTTATAGGGGTGTGTGTGTGTATAAGTGTGTGGGTGTATACGACAAGGGTGTGCGAGGGAACGGGGGTATAAGTTATTTATATATATATATATATATATATATATATATTAAATGTCTTTTTTTTCGGTGCCTACTACGCAGAGAGAGGGAGGACAAGAATGGGAGAGAGAGAGAGAGGGAAAGCGGGTGCTAGATGAGGGGAGGGGAGTGTGTGTGTGTGTATAGTTAGAGAGAGAGAGAGAGAGCGGCCCTGTATGTTGGTTGCGCCTGGCGGCTACACAGAAAGCGAGAGGGAGAGAGGTAGGTGGCTCTGTATCCGACAGAGAGCGAGGGAAGGCATGAGGGGTATGGGGGGGTAGTGTGTGTGGATATGGTGAGTGGGGTGGGGGGGGGGAGAGAGAGAGAGAGAGAGAGAGAGAGAGAGAGAGAGAGAGAGAGAGAGAGAGAGAGAGAGAGAGAGAGAGGAAGCGGCTTCGTATCTGTGACTGCACAGGCCTGCGAGAGAGATAGAGGGATGGAGGGAAAACCCGTCGACTGGGAGTGTGTGAGGGTGTGTATGTGTATGTGGATAAGAAAGAGAGAGAGAGAGAGAGAGAGAGAGAGAGAGAGAGAGAGAGAGAGAGAGAGAGAGAGAGAGAGAGAGAGAGAGAGAGAGAGAGAGAGAGAGAGAGAGAGAGAGAGAGAGAGAGAGAGAGAGAGAGAGCACTGTACGCGGCTGCCTTCCGGTTTGAACAAGAGTGCCAGAGAGAGAGTGTGAGAGCGGCAGCCCCGGGCCATGGCCCCGGGCCATCTCCTGGCTAACAACGAGCGAGGAAAGGGGGGGGGGGGGGTATTGAGGGTGGGGAGAGTAGGGGTGTTGGGTTATGAGAGAGAGAGAGGGAATTTTATGCTGCATGGTGGGTTCCTTCACCGAGGGGAAGAGAGAGAGAGTGTGTGAGTGAGAGGGGGGGAAAGAGAGAGAGGGTATGTGGGGGTGACTTGAGAGAGAGAGAGAGAGAGAGAGAGAGAGAGAGAGAGAGAGAGAGAGAGAGATTTTTATTCTATTCCATGCATGGCAAGGCCGCTTACTCAGAGAGAGAGAGAGAGAGGCTTTTGTCTTCTGGTGATAATGGAGAGAGGTGTGGCCCAATTGGTGGCGGCCCGCTAGTGGTTAAGCCTAGAGGGGTGGTGAATGTTTAAAAAAACTA
Source organism: Adiantum capillus-veneris (assembly GCF_014529385.1). Lineage (NCBI taxonomy): Eukaryota > Viridiplantae > Streptophyta > Polypodiopsida > Polypodiales > Pteridaceae > Adiantum > Adiantum capillus-veneris. Next base: position 27,421,079 of record NC_140937.1, on the reverse strand, counting down.
CTTTTTAATCATTTTTTCTTGGTAATGTGCTCTCCCCTTCTTGGGGTCGTTTCTTGTGACCGCGGCTTCGAAAACTGGCTGTCATTAGCCCTCCCATCTGGCTAGAGGCATTCATGCTTCTAGCCCTACCTCTGATTCTTTAGTCGTGGAGTTGGAGGGTTTTCCCTCTTCTGGAATATCTAGCATGAACTCTGGATTAAACCTTAGGAAATACCTCTTTAGCCTCCATCCATTGACTCTAGTTTTGTGAATTCTCCCATCTGCTTCCATCAACTTATAACTACCGTTGTCGTAGCACCTTTTGACAATGAATGGTCCTTCCCATCAGGATTGAAATTTCTTGTCCTTCCTGTGTCAAATTTGTTGTCGTATCTCAATACTAACATGCCTTTTTCTAGGCCCTTTTCCTTAAGCCCTTGATTGAAGGTGAGCCGGTGTCGCTCTGCTTGCGTTGCATAGTGATTGATTGCATCTTCCCTATCTAGTTGGAGCCTTTCTAGATCCAGGATGTGGTTGCGGAGATTGAAAATTGGGCGCTGTAATTGGCTAGCCATGACTTGCAAGCTGGCTATTTGTACCTCAATGGGTAGAATGGCCTCCTTTCCATAAACTAGATGGAAAGGGGTGAAACCTACCGATGTTCGGAATGTCGTTCGGTAGGCCCATAGAGCGGCCATGAGATGTTTATCCCAATCATCAGTGTGGTTATTCAGATGCTTTGTGATGATTTTATAGATCATTCCGTTTACCTTTTCCACTAGGCCATTTCATTGTGGATAGTATGGTGTGGAATGTCGATGTGTAATGCCTAACTTTTTCATGAGTTCTCCCACCAGATCGTCTCTGAAACCTGGTCCCTTATCAGATATTATATCAAGAGGAGTGCCAAAACGGCAACATATGTGCTCAAATATGAAGTTTCCTACCTTTTGGGATGTAATGCGGGTGGTGGCTGCTGCTTCCGCCCATCGGGTCATGTAGTCTACACCAACTAGAATGTATAGTTTACCTGATTGGGCCCTTGGTAGGGGACCGATTGCATCTATTCCCCATTTTGCAAACGGACCATATGAGATGATATGAGTTTGTGGCTCATAGGTTAGTGTGCGATCACTGGCCACTTGACAAGCCTTGCATGTTTTACACCAATGATGCACATTTGTGTTCAGACTAGGCCAAGATTATCTTGTCTGTAGAATCTTCCTACTGGTGATATCTAAAGCAAAATGACCACCGCAGACACCATCATGGCAACTTGAGATTACCATCTATATGGTAAGGCTTGGCAGTCGATCGACACAAGTGTACCTATCCTTCAACTTGCGAATAAACCAAGGCTTCAATCCCTCAAACATTCGAGAGAGATCTTGACGTGTGAATATTGCATTTTGAATCTCCTATAAAATTCCACCTGTTCAATGAAAAGAAAACCTCATCAAAGCTTAGAGGTTGTGAAAGACAAGGTTAAAGTCATAGCAGCTTGAACATGCTACCTAACATGCTACTTTTTTAAACCTTTTGTTAGGTACTAAAGTACCTAAGCAATTGTGAATGGTACTTTATGAAGTACCAGTTTTTGTAAAGTACGTAAGTCCTTGAAATTGATACTTTAATAAATACCTCAGAGAGTACATCTAAAGTACCTATATACCTAGAGTTTGTATTCCAAAAGTATATGCTGGTGGTCGCATGCTAGCTTCTCCCTAATCTCAAGGTACTTTTCAAGCTTCCAAGTAGCCCAATAGAGCCTATTGGTATGTACTGTCATGGTTGGAAAGGACCTATGAGTTTACAAAGGTGGTTTTAAACTACCATTAAATGTACATTTATTGTCCAGGAGGACCCTTGTAGAACCTATGAGTTTACATTGGTGCTTTTAAGCACTAACCCCTGTGACATGGTAGGGTAATCTTCAATGTAATATATTTCTACAAGGTACATGTAGAAAAATTGGTAGTACTGAAGTACCTAGTCTATGCACTTTGGCCCAATGCACATTTTTTTGCTTTTATGTATACTTGAAGTACTTGTTTGACCTCATGCTAGCTTCTACCCAGGGTGAAGGTATTCTTCATGGTTCCAAGTATTTTAGGAGATCCATGAGTATATATTGGTGGTTGAAGAGTTTGTATATACGATACATATGGTGCTTGCAATGGTGATAGTAAAATATATTTGAGCTTATATTGGTGCTCTAAGAGTACAAAAAGATTTCCTTTTGGAGAATACACACCTCTGGCGCTTCACAGACAACACTATACATGATGTAATACTACCTATATGCAATTACTACCTATACTAAAGCATGCAAGAGAAAAAAATAACTCAAGCACTTTTAAAGCATACCTGTGACTTGTCAAGAAAATGTATTGGATGCTTTATGTAGGATTTTTCCCCCAGATGCTTCCAACACACATCCTTTTTGTTTGGGGACACTCACTCTTTGTTTTCCAAAAAGCAAACACAATGTCCCTTATCTCCTGTGTGATGTAATGACTTTGAGACTGTTGACGTTGTTGGCATAATTGCAATGGAAATGCTCCCACCTTAGCCTATTTTAATCGTGAATTAGCTACTGCAAAATTTCATCGATGCAACCCTTTGAACCTCGCCATCTCTGAATTGCTTATAGACCTTGATGGATCCCCTTCGCTATTCAACAACATCATTCATAAAGATATTTTTAGCTCCAGTTCCTCCTCATGCAATGATGCTTTGACTTTGGTGATTGTGCCTTTTATGTTGGAGAGTATAGACTTCTCTGATCCACAATGAAACCGTTGAAAAGATCGCTTCTCTAGAAGCAATCAAAAGGTGGATTTCTTAGCTTTGCAATTCATGCCTTTTGTAACTTCTTGCTAGCAAAGCACCATTGCTTTGCAAACTATACTCATATCTTTAGGCATTGACAAGCATGGTGCATCAAATTCTCTTTTTCTTTGACGACTCTCTCGTTTCATCATGGCCCAATACCGTCACATCCTATGTGTGGCTTCTTGGAAATCATGGTTGAGTAATTAGTGCGGCCATGAGGGACATCCCATCATTTCTTGGATTGTCCTTGACATGATCTTCAGATGTGGCTTCCTGGAAATCATGGTTGAGTAATTAGTGCGGCCATGACGGACATCCCATCATTTCTTGGATTGTCCTTGACATGATCTTTAGATGAGTGAGACCACTCCATTGGATTTGAAGCTTGTTGATGGCACCCAAAACCATTGTCTGCAATTATTGGCTGCCATCCAATGTGAAGGATCTGCCAATGCTCCTGGTGCAACACAACACCATCTTCCGAGGTGATCTCACCCACACAAAAATTTTATTGTTGAATTTCCTCTCCCAACCTACTGATGCTTTCATCCATGGATAGCCATCGGCTGTTGTTGTTGAATGTCCTGCTGCCACACCAATGTGGGGCAGAATAGACAAGAGCCTTGCCCTTTTGAAGGTTGGAGCACGCTGCTTGCAATTTTTGAGTGCATTTTCATCAAGCTAGGTAGACATTGAGGAAAATGGATGTGCAAGCCATGCTTGCTTGCTTCAAGAGAAGGAGAGATGAGGGTAGATTACTGAACATCATGCAAGTAGAGAGAGAGAGAGAGAGAGAGAGAGAGAGAGAGAGAGGGGGGGGGGGGGGGCGTTCCTACCTTTTTCCTTTTTATAATATTTTACTTCCTTTTTCCTTTTGTATAAGTAAAATTATATAGTTATCCTTCAAACAATCACATATACTCCTCCAGGCATATCCCTATCCTTGTCCTAGGACTTAGGTATCCTATCTTCTCCACCACGTGTGGATGTGGCTCCTTGACACAATTTCCAATTCTTATTTTTCTTTATCTTGTGTGGAAAAGGCTTACAAAAATAATCTACTCTAGATTCTTTTTAAATTAATAATCTGAGAAGTAGAGCAAAGGTCCGATTGATGAGGACAATTGCAGAATATCCCACTTAGGTTCCTAGCCTTTCCAAGGTTCTTTTTTACTAAATAATTAGAAGAGTTCCTTAATTAATAGACCACTTAGGTTCCTAGCCTTTCCAAGGTTCCTTTACCAAACAATTAGAAGAGTTTCTTAATTAATTCACATTCTCCTCCTTTATCCCGATCCCTTCATGAATCCAATTTCCTTCCTTCTTTTCCCGTCGGCATCAGGCCTACATGGACTAGGCCGATTTTCAGACACATCTGTAGGTCTCTATCACCCGACCAAGACACACTCCCATTCAATCCCATTTATAGGAGAATGAATGAACCCGAGCTCAAAACATAGATCAATGGTTATCAATCCTAGCCGAAAAGGACCATCCCTCGTTGTATCACACTTAAATATTCTATGTTATGTTAGGGATATCCACATCAAATCTTCTTGGTAAAGTTTTAATCCTAGTTTAAATTTAGATTAAGTTCCTTGAGTTATAATCTCTTGGTTCCTAGTTCATTTTAATCTTTAATCAAACAAGATCTTAAGAAATACAACGAGTCTCTTGGGAGTTTAAGGTTTTGTCTCGACTTAAGTTTCAAGTTAACCCCGCCTTTGATGAATCCCATTTTGGTTCCTTTGCATCATTTGCCATCCATGGGGCATCTTCATTGGAAGCGATGGGAGTTTTATGTTCAAGCAACACAGTCCCCTTGCTCCCCCCTTTGAATTTGTGAAACAAACTTGAAATGAACAATGCATATGATTTCTATAATAAGTTTTTGCTTTGGTGTGATCCATGCGTGGTAAACACAAAACTTTGGAATGCACCAACTTGCAATCTTGAGACAAAAAATCACGGAACTTCCTTTGAGTGCTTATGCAAGAGTGAAACCCTTCCATGCATGGTAGTGTAAGCGTTAAAAAAAAAGCAAAGTTCCTAGGAGTGAAAAATGCTCATGCAATAGTGTATGAATGATTAAAAAATACTTCTTTAAAAAGGGTTTTATGCATACCTTTGCTACCGTGGAGAGGATTATTTCTGTATCTAGAAGAGGCTTATGGTTTTGGGACATTTCAATTGATATGAGGGGGGAGGGGGTTAACCTTAATTGGAAGGAAATCCAAGGAAAAACTCCTTTGATTAAGACATAACTAACTTATAAAACTTAACTCTCCTTGAGAGAATTAGTATTAACTTTTTTGGTATCACCAAAAAAAGCTTACACACATACTCTTTTTCTCTTTGAAAGAAGAAAAATCCTATCTCTTAAATTTAAAGAAAAACTTGTGAACCTTTCATAAGAGCATTCTTTTTAGAGTAAATTACAATGCCACTTTGAATAGAATGGTTAATTCTAAAAATTTCCAATACTTAATTGCCCGTGATTATGTGGAAATTATCTCGTGCATCTTAAAATTAGAAAAATATATTTTTGGCAAGTTTTAAGGATACACATAGATATTGATCATCATCCAACATGCATGCTATTTTTAGTACAATCTCCAATCACCTATGGTTAAAGAGAGTTCTTTCTACTCTCTCTAGTCCATATTAGTATGGTAATCTAGAGAATAGAACTTGAAATGTAAGTATGATCTTCAGTCACCTATGGTTAAAGAGAGTGCTTTCTACTCTTTCTATGCCATATTAGTTTGGTAATCTAGAGAACAAAACTTGAAAGATAAGTATGATCTCCAATTACTTATGGTTAAAGAGAGTGCTTTCTACTGTCTCTATGCCATATTAGTCTGGTAATCTTAGAGAACTTGAAACAACATAACTTGAAATAACATTGGGTTAATTGTTAGAAACATGATTAGTTATAATTAGTAATGAACCATAATTAGAGCGAAGCAATAAAATTAAGTATTTATTTCTTCTTCCCAAGCAAAAGTCTTTCTTATGAAAAATGAGAGCTTAAGCATAAATTTATGTAAGCAAGAAAGTAAATCACTTTCAAACAAGTGCAAGAGCATAAAAGGAACAAGAAAACATTACCTTAGTGTACCTTAGGTCAAGTCTTCTCCTTGCTCTGGATGTAGTCGGCTCTTCACTTCGCTTGAAGACCACCAATTTGGCTACCTGGAATGAGAGAATGGTAAGAGGCAAACACGATTCAAGGTATGGAAATCTTGAGAATTAGGAGAGAGGAGGATACTCAGACAGTTAGAGAGATAAGAATACACACACTTATAAAAAGTGGACTTAATACACAAAAAGCTAATAATACTTTTAGCATAGGGTATGCACAACATAGGCTTGGGATTTATTTATACATAAAGCTGGAGTGGCTATCCGGCTGATAACTCTCCATTTAGCCCTTCTTAGAAGTTTACAACTCATAGGACAAATGCCAATAGCAAAGAAAATGCACATGTAGAGGTGTTTCCCATAGTCCGACTAAAGAAGGACATGCCGATCTCAACAATCCTCCCCTTAGGCATGGACTATACTGAAGCAAGCTGGGTCAAGACTCAATGCCACACAGGCAAGCATTCACACAGACTAGGGTAGTCACACAGACTATGGCAGTCAGACAGACATGGTGTCACACAGACTTTAAGGAGTCCTCCCCTTAAACACAAAAGGTAAAGGATAAAAATATCTATAACTGTTAGCGTCTATTCTTAGTAGCACCTCCCCTTGCTCCTAGTCATCTTCATCATCTAATATGGTTTGTTGCTACCACCGCTATAACTTGTGCATATTTTGTCGACGATAGCTTCACCTTTGGTTCTCTTCTTAACAAAGACATTTAGCATACATAACAACGTGCGAATAATGTCAACATGAGGGGTTCTTTTTAGGAAGGTCTTACCTCTAGATATAACTGGGGCAGTGTCTAGTCCTCTCACATCTCTTGTAGATAGTTTCGATAGACATAATGAAAAGCAAGGATTTGTTATCATGCCTTGAGTGCAAGAGAAAATAAATCGCATAATGAAACGAGAAGTATGCAATGATTTTGTACAAATGCAAAATAGGTTGGTGCAATGATTTGATAGATTTTGAAACAATTGAAGTTGATTGTGCGAGCTGGCAGGGAGAAGCATCAAATTGGATGGAGAAAATGGGAATTCAAAAGGCACACATAAAGCTAACTCGCAATTTTCTCCTCTTCACCAATGGTGAAGCACCTCTTCACAAAATTTCAAGCTTACCTACCGTGAGGAGTTACACTTGGTGTCCTACAGGTAGTCAGAACAACCTTGAGGCTTTGAATTTCAAGACACAAAGATCTTGTTTAGCTTTGAAGCTTGAAGCTTTTTTATGCTTGAATATTGAAGTTAATTTCGTTATGCTTGCAGGATTATCCATCAAGACATTGAGCTTGGGTAGTTATTGCCTCAGTGTAGTAGGATGGGATTGCCTGCTTTGAAAGTTTTGTATGGCGAGTTGACTGTGGGAAACTCCTCTTGTGGCTTGAAGGCTTTGTAGCTCCAGTTTTGCAAGAAGGAGCACTTTACAAGCCAAGCAAGACAGTAGCACACCCGGCACAGGAAAGGGGTCTTATTTATCATAAAAGGTTACAAACCATTAAAAAAATGAAAGCTTGCGAAATATGTCTATTGCCAAAACAAGCAGAAGCCGTCCAAGGGGCAATGAGAGTAGCTTGGAGCTATTAAATGAGAAAAGACTGCAAGAGGGGGCGCCTTCATGCCATGATTGCATTCGTGAGGTTGTCGTCGATCAACAGCTTGTGTGTGTGTGTGTGTATGCAAATAATGCTGCGGCGGCAGAGCTTCAAATTGCATTGAGTGAGGCCAACTCTGCAACTTGTGTGTGTAAAGCAATCATCTGTTGCTCAATTCGGTCTGCCCCAATGAAGTAGTGCTATCCAATCTGCTCCAATCTCCAAGCTTTAATTAAATTTGTGTGCTCTCTCAGCTCGGTCTTGCTGCCCACTGTCTACTGTAGTTGAGTGTGTGTGTGTGTGTGTGTGTGTGTAACCACCACACAAGCGACTCCCTCCTTCGTTCTGCCACTCTATGCCTGGCCAAGTGTTACATTCTAATCGCTACCCGACCTTGCTCTCAAGCTCTCAAAGATTTTGAGCTTTTCTTAGCGTTTGATTGTGTGTGTGTGTAACCACCACACAAGCGACTCCCTCCTTCGTTCTGCAAGTGTTACATTCTACTCGCTACTCGACCTTGCTCTCAAGCTCTCAAAGATTTTGTTCTTTGCTTAGCTTTTGATTTGATACTTCCTTGAAGCTCCTTAGTTGGTTCTGTATTACCCGACTTCGGTGCCAATTTTTTACAGAATGCCTTCAAGCTCACATACCCGACTCTCTGCAGATCCACCCCAAGATCTAAAGATTCCTACGAATGTAGTCAAGAATGCCAAAAAACAAGCATAGCCTATAATTGAATGAGTGGCAAACTACTGCAATTAGCCAAATAGAATATTGTATCTGCAGTCGGAGCTGTATGCATCGGTGGATGCTCGTTGATTAGGGGATGTAGGGAGGGGTGTTTTTTTTTGATGTGATTATATGTGGGATTGCTAAGCTAATGGCGGTGCTAACTGGCTCTGACACCAGTTGGTGGGTTTGGAAGGCAATGGGCTCAAGGTGGCTTGAAGGTGAAGGCAGCTATAGCTCAGACAGTTAGAGAGAGAAGAATACATACACTTATAAAAAGTGGACTCAATACAAAAAAAGCTAATAATACTTTTAGCATAGGGTATGTACAACATAGGCTTGGGCTTTATTTATACATGAAGCTGGAGTGGCTATCTGGCTGATAACTCTCCATGTAGCCCTTCTTAGAAGCTTACAACTCATAGGACAAATGCCAATAGCAAAGAATATGCACATGTAGAGGTGTTTCCGATAGTCGCTGAAGAAGAAGGACATGCCTATCTCAATGCCTATAGGGATCATTGTGTGTTTCAAAACTACTCCTAGGAGATTCTAGGAGATGCTGAGTCGAGTGTAGTATGGGGAGATGGTAAGAGATTTACAATATGTTTATTTTCTATATGGTACATACCACTATGATACATACTAGGGCCACTATGCTTGTTAACACTAGCTGACATGGTAGATTATAATTATAGTATCATATCTAGCAGTTTCATATGCTTATTCTAGATATAGGTACAAGCATGCTAGCTAGCTGTGTCATATCCTTATTATGCTAGATATCTATGACACCATGCTAGTTACCGATGCCATATGCTTTTGATAGATATAGGCGCCTCCATGATAGTTGGAAATTTTATATGCTAGTTAGCAGTGCCATATATTTCTTATGCCAAATATAGGTGCCACCATGCTAGCTAGTAGTGTTTTCATGATATCTAGCATAGGCTTGTACGATGCTAGATAAGAGTGCCACCATTACAACTAGTAGTTCATATCCTTCTTATGCTAGTAGATATCAATGCCACCATTCTAGTTACCATTGTCATATGCATATGCTAGATATAGGTGCCACTGTAATAGTTAGCAGTGTCATACGCTTGTTAGCACTGCCATTATGCTAGATATTGATGTGACTATGCTGGTTAGCATTTGCCCCTATGCTTGTCACCACTAGCACGATGCTACCTAATAGTTGCACCATGGTAGTTAGCATTGCCATATGCTAGTTCAACTAATGGTCTTACTTTATAGTCTCAATATGCTAACAATGGTCAGCATGCTATTGTGCTAGTTAAAAGTGTTTTCATGCTACCTAGGCTAACAATACATATGACATGCTTCACTTTCGCTGTAGCATATGTGACATGTAGCTCATTCGGGAGGAGCCATATATTCTCGTTTGGGAAGACAGAGGGACTCACAAGTGAAAGGCTACAATAGGAAGAGAAGGTGAAGATATTGGTGGTGAGGACCATGGATCAACTGTAGATATAGACAATCAAAATCTTGCAACGATGAGCATGGATGTGACTACCTTTGCAATAGAGATTGTGAATATTATCGGGGTTAAGAAACTACAGAAGATAGTGCAAGGATTGAATGTTGCAAATGTAGAGAAAGACAATGAAGAGGAGTAACCAATGGGGTACAATACAGTAGATGAAGCAAAATGTTAGTAGCGGCTAACACGTGCTACACTGATTATGCATCAAGTGGGAGATATGCTATGGATGTGCATAATATTTCCTACTCACTTTGTATAAGGTTTTGGGTTCATTGGGAGTTCAAAAGTTGTATATGCTAGCTAGAGGGCTCAAATTTAAACCCATAGGAGAAGGGATTGTGGTGGAAGCCTTTATGCAAGGAGGCTTCATTCTTGAGTATCCACTCTTGAGGATCCACTCTTGAGATCTCTCTCTCTCTCTCTCTCTCTCTCTCTCTCTCTCTCTCTCTCGCGTGTTCACTCTATGGATGGCCTAGCCTTGAGCTTAATGCCCATGAGAGGCTAGTGCTAATCCATTGTAATTAGAGAAGCATTCTTAATCTAATCTCTACTTTCTTCACTAGTCTCAATTCTTATATTCCATTATGTCATGAAGTAATTTCACATTCTCATTATTCTAGATTTGATTGTGTGTGATAACTTCTTGCTTATTGACCACTCCTATCCTTCTATGAGCACTTCATTTGCGATATTTAGCATCTGTAATTAGATTGATTAAGTTGGTTCTTAATCTTGTAATTAGTGTATGTGCCCTATTGTTTTCTTATGTGTGGATGGGTTTTATGAAACTCTAGCACCATTCACCTTGTGTGTGTAGTTTTTGATGAAGTGCCTTGATTGGCATGTGGTGATTGGAGAGGCCAACACCAATGCAACTAGTGTGTGCTTGTCATGAGTGTGCTTTGAGATTCTAGTCTATGGCAAGTCGGACTTTGGTGGATGTAATGTGTGTAGGTGATGCTTGATTGATGATGTGATTAGAGTTAGTGATTCATGGCTAATCTCTATTGCATTGGATGAGTATTCTCTTGAATCCTCTCATTCGATACATCCGATGCTTGTGCTTCCATGCCCAGCCGGGTTGCCAATCCTAGGATTGATAATTTTGTTGGTCTTGGGTTGATTAGGCTATGCTACGATTGCCCCCAAAATTTGGCACCGTTAACCAGGGATTGATAACCTAAGCTAGTGAGTATAGGATGTTTAGAATAGAGTAGTTTCATTGGTTTTTGAGAGTGTGTAACTCAATTTTGGTTTGATTTGATGATGTTGTGCAAGTAATTGAAGCTAATTTTTGAGTTATGAATACCCCAAACCCCCAATTCCACCCCCAATTTCACTAATTTCATACTAACCCTTACTAATTTTGCTTCATTTCCATGCTAATTGTACTAATTTCATGTTAATTTTTACTAATTTTTGACTAACTTTGCTAACCTAACCGCTAACATTTGATGTGTAATGTATGATTAATCCCAGTACAAGAGGTGGAATCATCACTCTAATCAAGTTAATTGTGCTAATTTATGCCTAATTTGATGATTTGAGTGTTTGAATTTTGGCCTACAATGGTCAATTTTGGAGCCGATTTGATGGTGCACACACTTGTGTGTGCAATGATGCATCTTCGTGTGGAGCAAAGGAATAGCTTGGAGTGTGGTTACAAGTAAGTGCACTCACTTGCTCATGTCAATTCTTGATTGATTAATGTGGTTCAATGTGTGCTAATTATTCACTAAAATTAGGTGTGTGTTGAGCCAGCAGAGGATCACACCCAACACCCACATTTTTGCTCACACTCATCATTTTGTAACTATTGATTGTAATAAATGTCTTTCCGACATTAATTTTGATTTGAGCCATTCATTAAGTAACGGGACTCAATTGAGTTTCCAGCTTGTAATCCCGAAGTAATTTCACTTGCTGATGTAATTAGTTAGAGATGTTCTCACCTCCAAGGCTGAGGTATATAAGCCAAAGTTTTTGTAACCTAAAGGATTCAGATTATTAATCAAATTGAGTTTTTGAGCGCCGTGACTGTGTCTGAGAGAGAGAGAGAGAGAGAGAGAGAGAGAGAGAGAGAGAGAGAGAGAGAGAGTCTTATCTACTTGCTACGCGAGCTACGGAGCCGCCATTGGAGAAGCGACACCGCCATTGTGTTAGCAACGGCGAGAGCTACGCACAGATACCAAGAGTGCGCGCTATCGGCTTCTATGTGTGGTAAGTTCCTACGAGCTTCGGTGTGAGTTTTCTTTCAACTCGTGTGTCGGAATTGAGCGTGTAGCATATCTATATAACCACAACAAGTAGAGCTACACATTAGTACCATCGGGGTCAAGTTTCGATCGCCTGTATTTTTCGGCCTGTCTTCATACGCGTTTACCACACGGAGTGGTTATAGGTTGATTTTGCAGTTCAAGTCTTTAGGGTGTTGTTCTTACCTAGTGTATAGACTTCCCCTTGAGTTTGAGATCGATTCAATGATTCTAGATCCTGTTTCGTATAGCATTCGTTCGTAGTACGGATTTCAGTCACTTGCGTATTTTAGAATTTAGATTTGATTTCCTTAGTAGTGATTGTCATTAGAAGGTCGAGTAGGTGATTTGACACCCACCTAGTTGTTTCCATGCGCCTACGGGTCAAGCTCCGTCTTCGTCTGACAAATTCTTTTGTATGTTGAGTTCTCGCTATTTAGCTTCCGCTAGCGGCGTAACCGCCTTAACATTTGGCGCCGCTGCCGGGGACGAGAGCCCTAAGTAGGTGACCTTAGACTAATCCTACGAGGTGAGTCGTATAAACTACTTTGTATACTTTAGTTAGAAAAGATCTAGGAGTGGTGGACTCCGAAGATCTCGAGAGATACTAGGAAGTGGGGTATTCCTGGGTCTTCCGTGTTGACAGTTTTTTTAGTTTAGCTTAGATTTGTTTGTTGTTTTGTTGGTGTTGAGTAGTTGTTGATAGAAGAAGAATTTGCTAGTCCGTGAGTGGCAGTGGATCTCTTTAAAATCACAATTACCAAACCCATTTTATGATTAGGAATAGCTTAGGTAGGACTTCATTTGATCCTGATCTAGAGCTAGTAATCATTGGAGTATTTGCTTGATATGGTTGATTGCATGTTAGATCACTAAACCGTCGAGTTAGTAGTGAAACTTGCAATAAACAAAAGTCAGAGAAATTTTCTGTGTATCTGGGAGTTGCTGAGCACTTGAGAAAGCTTTAGGAAGGATTCTGGGCCAAAAAATTGGAAATCTGCAACTTTAGACATCATACGCGTATGATGTCTAAATGACCAAACAGAGACCAAAACAAAAATTTTGACTTTACCAGAGTGTTTAAAAGGGGGGTTATACCCTAATTTCAACTTAAAACAAGAGCATTAACACTCAAAGAAACCCAAAAAGACAAGTCGGAGTCCAAGAAACGCAAAGAATAGGAAATTTTGGATTCAGATCTTGTTTTTACAATTAAACCTGACAAAAACACTTGAAACTCAATTATAAACATTGGAGAAGGCTTAAAACCAAGAATAGTCAAAATCTAAGGCAAAAGACATCATACGCGTATAATGTCTTTGAGCACATCCACTGCTTATTTTTGATATCTGACCTGACAAGATTGTTACAAACACTGTAGAAAGCAAAAATATCAAGTCTTGACCCAAATTGATGAAAAAGACATCATACGCGTATAATGTCTTTGACCTAATTTTGGACATATTTTGATACTTTGCCAACACAGATCCATTGTAATAGCTGTCTAGAGGTTATATTTCAAGTTTCATCCCATTTGGATCACAACTGACCCAAAACAAGTCAAAAGCGGAAAATTGCCAAGAAAAGCCTAAATTATCCATAACTTGCTCAAACAGAGTTCAAACTGAATTTTGTGAGTGGACAGAGCATAAGGGAGCTACTGAGAGTGAGCATAACCAAAATAGTCCAAATCTGTGAAAAAAGACATCATACGCGTATAATGTCTTTTTCAGCATAATTGCAACAAAATTCTCACTTGATGAAACAGAAGTTGTCCAACTGACAAGATTAAACAATTGACCAAGTATCAATCAGTTTGGATCAATTCTGACCACAAAAACTTGGGAAAACAAATTGCCGAGACGGAAAAGTTAAAGTCCTTTAGGGGAATTGATGAATTTGAGATCGGGCAGGAATCTCTAGAATAACCAACCAAAACAAGGGGAACAAGCAAGTGTCATATCAACCGAGGGAAGTGTAAACCAAAGTTGGGTGCAATCATTAGAGCCGATCTTTGAAGGAAGTGTTTCTGATACTTCTTCGGAGAGATCTTACGAGATTTTCACCGAACACTTGGAACACTTGAACCTGAACAACAGAGAAAATATGGCAGCAGGATCATCAAACCCTTACGCCACAATGAAGCTATTGTTCATAAAATACCAGTACGACAATGAGCAAGGTGCCAAGATCTACAAAGATGGAATGGACCGCTATTGTGTAAAGATAGAAGATAGACCTAGTGAGTTCAAGGACTTAGTGCCTGTGAGCTATAGCGGAGATAGATATCTAGATGACGAGGGTACCATGTATTTGGTAGTCCTAAACCCTAACATTGTGGACAAGTGGGAATTGATGGGCACCAAAGCCAAAGTAGATGAAGAACTTGAGGAGAAAGCACCAATAATGAACTTCCCTGATGCGAGGTTAAGAAGAGAGAATGAAACTACAAGGATCAACACTGATAACATCTATGTGGGGCTATACAAATATAATAATGGGGAGCAAGATCTCTATTATAGATGTGAAGAACCCTACACCGGAGAGTTGACAGACCAAAAAAGACTTTATGTCTTTACCTACACAGAGGGATCGGAAGTGAAAATTGCCGCTTACGACAAGTATGGGAGGCAATACTCAACAATGGGCAAGAAAGAATTAGAAGGATATACATACTTTGGGGGACCACTACATCAGTATTATGTTACTTCTAGCTCACAAAGACCAGCACCAACAAATGGAGTGCAAAACCCAATGACAACAGGAGGACAAAGAACTCAGGCTGCTGACTCTTTCAGTCAACCTCAGTACTCGAAGCCTGGACCAATGGGATCATTACATTCCAGAGAGTCAATGGATATGAATCGAGGTAGTGCAATTCCAATCCCCACGTATACCACTCCAGGTCCAAGGTTCGAAGCGGAACCATCACATTTACCTCCTAGTAGTAGATTCAGGGCAGGGGAACCGACAAGGGTAACCCATGAAGTCCATGATGCTAGAGAAAGCTTTAGCCGGGACACAGGAGCAATGAGATTGGTAGCAGACCATCTCAAGTAGCCAAGTGTATGACAAAGAAGTATGGTGGTTCAGGAGATCCGTATGCACATGTGTCACTCTTTAAGCAAGTCTTAAGAGCTGAGCAGATAATCGATTTCCATACACAATACGAGGGATTTGGTCTTACTCTAGAAGGTACGGCATTGACATGGTTTCAACCACTGAACAGAGGGGGATTCCATGAGATTGACCATTTGCTAAGAGAGTTTGCTGAGGAATTCTCAAAACGAGGGATTAAGCACAATACGGTCTCACAAATATATGCTTTTAAACAGAGAGAACACGAAAAAGTGAAGGAAGCTTCACTTCGCTTCAAACAATACATTGAGAGATGTCCAGTACGTGAACGACCACAAGATGACAGACTATCTGTTCTCTTTATTGAAGGATTGAGAAACGACACTCTCAAGAAGGACTTGCACTTGAAAGCTTGTACAAGTTTCGAGCAAGTATCGAGAGAAGCATTGTACTTAGTGGATAACTGTACGGTTTATGGAGAGGTGTCAGCGGATACAGATTTTGCATCCAGTAGCTCTTCCTCCGTAGCGAGCGAGACTACCACTAAAAAGAATGTTCAAACAACAACAATGCCAAATGTAGAGCAAATGATAGAAGATGCTCTAAAAAGGATGGCACCATACCAAAAACCATTGCCAAAACCACTGAAATGGTGTGCTATTGAACAAAAATGGACAAACCATCCAACAGAGGAGTGCTATTACAACAAAGGGTATGTAAGGGAGCGTCAGTATGCACCTTCTGCTCAATTAGCACCACCTCAGGTACATCCAGTACCTCGATACCCAACGGGAAATGTACCAGGACCTATGGGGATAGAAAGACCGCAACTGGTATTGGGACAACAACCACCTTTACCAGGAGCAAGACCAGTGGGTATTAGATATGCACCAACCTTAGAGAATCAGGAAGAACAAGCCTTAGTGCCTATTCAAGCCTATTATGAAGAATCTGGTGCACACATGTCTCCAACTGTGTATTACCCACCAGAAGAACCCAAACAACCAGAACCATGGGGCATGATTGGGAATGTTGGAACACCAACAGTTACAAGTGCTTCTGATGAAGAGAGATACAATTTGGACGCAAGAACATTGATGTTCATAGCTCATGGAGGGTTAACAGGACAAAGACCATCCTATCCACAAAGGACGAATCAAGTGGGACCAAGACTAGCACTAGGACCCTGTTACAAGTGTGGAGGTGACCATCTGATGAATGTTTGTCCACATACGGAAATCATTAGAATTAACGCTTATTGCACTGAGTGTGGGGTTACTCACTTCATTGAGGATTGTTCAAAGAATCCAAACAAAGTGCAAAAGACGACATTGAATATGCTAGAAACTATTCCTACCAGCAGTGGGTCCGAAAATGAAACTCTGATACCAACGCAAGTTGTTACTAGAGCTCAAGCTAAGAAAACCACTAGAGAACCTGAGAATGGAAAGTTAGCGACTGAAGTGGTTAGTCAAGGACCGCGGAGTCAGAGAAACACATGGAAAGCTAGAAAAGCACGCATGAAGTTGAGAAAAGAACGTGAAGACGCTATTCTAGCTGAGGAACTAAAGCAAACTAAAGATAGATTAGAAAAACTTGAGAGTCAAAACGGGAAACGAGAGATGAGCCCGGAAAGAACGAAACAAAAGAGTATCAAAGAGACAACGAGCTTAAGCTCAGGGGGATCAGTGCTAGTCGACAAAGTACACGAACCATTGGACGCACTGATGAGAGCTTACGAAGCTAGGTTAAAGAACAACCAAACACAAGAGCAGAGGTGGATGACATACCCAAATGCGGAATTGGAAAAGCAAAGACTTGAAATGTGCCAGAGAATGATTGAGACTGCACAAGCCTTATTAGAGCCACCAAGAGAAACAATGAATTGTGGAACGGAAAACCCAATTCAGCAAGAGACTATCATTTCACGGGTAGCTGAAAAGACTCCCAGTGCACAAAAGCCTGAAAATACACACAAGGATGACCGCATAGTATTGAACACAACCGATCAGGAGATAGAGAGTTTTCATCCAGTCATACAGAGGATTTACGGAAAAGATGAGGATTACAATGAATTTTGGAAACAAGTGAGAGAGGCAAACTTTGCAAACGAGCTAAGTTGCCAAGCTAATCAGACAAATTGGGAAAAGGACATCAGGAATCCTCCCATAGTGGAAGTTGAGGCAGGATCTCAAGTGGACTTGGATCTGCAATCTTACTGGGGAGATGGGGGACTATATTAGAACAATGGAGAGCAAACCTCATTCACTGAATACCTTACCTTTATACTTAGGAGAGTATGAAGCAAAATCCGAGATTAGAGCACTTCCCTCACGAAGAATCTCATCAGAAAAAGTCATGGACTTGCAAGGATTGATAGAGATCTTGTCAACACCAGTGACATGCACTATCACTCTAGCTGAGCTTTTGAGGCTAAGACCACATATGTGGACCACTGTAGGAAAATGCTTGGAGAAATTTGGGATAAAAGACCCAACATCGAGACTGCAAGAGGGTATACAAGAGCTGAGCAAACCACAAAAGAACGCTAAGCCTGTACCCTTAAACAAGGTCGGAGAGTATTGCGAAGGTGAAGAGGGGAATACAACCTTACCAGTTGAATTCCAAGGAGTGAACACGATGGCAATACTAGACAGCGGAGCTGGGGTAGCCATTGCTACAAAAGAAATCTGGAAAAAATGGGGGAAACCAGCAATAAGGAAGACTAGGTTGAAACTCCAATTAGCAGATGGACACACGGAGAAACCTATGGGGTTATTAGAGAAAGTCTTAGTAACTTATTGCGGCATTGAATACGAACATACTTTTGCTATTGTCGATTTTGGCAAGGAGAATAACTATGATATCATACTAGGAAGACCATTCATGAGACAATTGAAAATGGTCCAGGATTGGGGCTACGATCACATATACCTGAGAAATATGGAAACCACTACACGTGTGAACCTGAGAGACCATAGCTACAAAGATGTGAACCGAACACCGGTAGAGGAGTTTGATTCAACTACTTTGGCGGGATCCGAATTTCCAGCTTGGTTAGGTAAGCCCAAGGAGTTATGGATGTGTGGAGCCTCGAAATGTGGAAGTCTGAGGCGAGAAGAATATGTTTTAGAAAGGGCTATCGAAGACGAAACTTATATAGGAGAACCCTTCCCAGAGGACACACTTGAACCATTAGAATGGACACACATTCTAGCAACCCTAGATGTTTGTGCAATTCCGGATGGTCCCACAACGAAATTTTGCGACAAGGACGGGTATGATGTGGTTCCGTACTTCATGCTGAGAACTATACTCGAAAAAGAAACTGAAAAGAACGATACACTAGAAAAGGAAGATGAAGAAGAGGTGTTTCACGACATTCCCGATCATCGAGAGTGGGGAAATGAAGCAGACAACGAGTCAACGGACAATTCAAGCGGAAACGAAGAAACTATAACAGATGTCCGATTTTATGATTTTCCGAACCAAACTAAACAACGCCAGAAACTCTATAGAGCAAAGAGAAAAACAAAGGGGGTTAGAACCAATCCGATGCCTAGAATAAGAGAAAAAAATCAATTCCTAATGCTAGTAAAGGCGGAAGATTGTGTTAAGGACAAGATTTCTGGAAGAATGAGAGGCAATGAGCAAAAGAGCTTACGAAAAGACAAAAGAAGCTCAAGAAATCAAGCTCAAAGGAATGAAACGAAAACTGAAACAGAAAAATCAGAAAAGAACAAGCGCAACAGAGAACACACGGAGTCCAAGTTAGAACGTAGAAACAAGTACAGAGAGCTCAAGAAAACTCTGAAAGAAGTTTGGACGACAGAAATTGAGAGTGGAGAGGACAAAAACGCCAAAATCAAGGAAAACATGGATGTTCCCTCTCACTACAAGAAATTCACAATAGAGGATAGGAAGGTTGTATTAACCCAACCTATTCGAGAGAGAAGGGATAACGAATCTTATGAAGAACCGGAGGATGCAAAAAAAGTTGATTTAGCAGCTCCAAGTGAGACACCTAGACCGGTGTACATAGCCACAGATTAAAGATCTATCACCAAGTGGAGCCGTCAAGCTTGCTACATTAGACGGAGAAGAAATGCCCAATTGGATTAGTGGATGCAGAGTGAAAAAGTATCTTTTGCCGCTAACCCAAGACATGCTTCTCAAAATACATCAAGAAAAGCTGCGTGTCCAGAAAAAGAAAAAGATTGTGGAGGAAGCGCAAGCCGAGGCGAAGGAAAGAATGGAGAAAAGAAGACTACTATGTCAGAAACAGCGCAATGAAGGAGCAATACGAATAAACGCAGTCAGTATAACAGAAATGGATAATGACAAAGAAGAACCCATCATTGAATGCAAAGTAGGAACCAACCAAATCAAAGCCAGAGCACTATTGGATTCAGGAGCTCAAACTAACCTACTTTCACTCAGTTTGTATAGACAATTGACAAATGACACTAAATTACAAACTGCCAAGCAAGAGTTAAAAAGTTACTCTGAGAATTCAATCAAAATTGTCGGATGCACAGTTTTACATATACAGATTAACCAGTATGTGTATCCTCATATGTTTTACGTGGTTGAAGACCAAGCTACACAACATCCATTATTGCTAGGACAACCATGGCAGAAGCAATACAATGCAATGATTGACTGGAGTTCTAAATTAGTGCTTATCAAATACGAAGGTGAAAGTCAATCAGTTAAGTTCACCAAAGGAGCAGAGCCAACTCCAAAGGAAGAATCCAAGAACAAAGGTAAACAACAACCAGAGAAAGAGAAGAAGCAATGGCAACCAACGGTTTTTAGTTTAGCGAGAAAATATGTTGGCCTTTCACTACAACATAACATCAAGATATCAACGCAGTATATATCGATGGCCGTACCTTTCCACGTGGATATCGACGTACTTTCATCCCGTTGATATATCCGTCAGAATATCCGTTGATATGTGCATGGAAATAAGCGTGGAAAAGTATGCCTTGTCGCGCTTATATCGGCGGATATTACCACGAGTATATCGACGCAAAAAAATTGGGAGGAAAAAAAGGGAAACCCGTGCGGCCATTTTTGCCTGCGACATGCGCGCTCAGATCTTGGCCAAAACCTGCTGCGCAGGTATTATGAAACTCCCCCCCCCCCTTCTCTCTCTCTCTACATCGTGTGTGTGTGTGTGTGTGGAAAAGAGATAGAGAGAGAGAGAGAGAGAGAGAGAGAGAGAGAGAGAGAGAGAGAGAGAGAGAGAGAGAGAGAGAGAGAGAGAGAGAGAGAGAGCGGTGTGTATGTGTGTGTAGGAAAGAGAGAGAGAGCGGTGTGTGTGTGTGTAGGAAAGAGAGAGAGAGAGAGAAATGTGTGTGTGTGTGTGTAGAAAATCAAAGAGAGAAAGAGAGAGAAATGTGTGTGTGTGTAAATAAGAAATTAAAAAGCTAGAGAGAGAGAGAGAGAGAGAGAGAGAGAGAGAGAGAGAGAGAGAGAGAGAGAGAGAGAGAGAGAGAGAGAGAGAATTAATGTATGTGTAGGAAATTTAAATTAAAGAAAGAGAAATTAAAGAGAGAAATGAAATGAAATGTTATATTAACGCCTTCAAAAGGCCAAAGTGACCTATGAGACCAGAAAGTTACAATGTGGTGGATCTGATACAAAGTCAAAATAACAAGATGACAAAATGACAAAATAAAATATTATGGAATCCTAAACTGCTGGGTGTGGACTAAGCAGCTAAAACAGCTAGCTGGGATAGGTAGATCATAGGAGATCTAGCATCGATCGCTGGCGGATCTCATCAATCTCCTCCATGGTCAGTAGTCTGACTAGGCGTTGTGCATGTCGAGCCAAAGTGACTTGTATCCTCTGATGCACCCTCTGTCAATGTTGTGTAGTCCTCCACAGTCGTGGGCGTATTGATCTCCCTAGCTGAGTCGCTCGTTCGATCAGTAGAGAGATAGAGAAGTAGAGAGAGAGAGAGAGAGAGAGAGAGAGAGAGAGAGAGAGAGAGAGAGAGAGAGAGAGAGAGAGAGAGAGAGAGAGAGAGAGAGAGAGAGAGAGAGAGAGAGAGAGAGAGGTAGGAAAATAGAGACAGAGAAAGAGATAGGGAATAGAGAGAGAGAGAGAGAGAGAGAGAGAGAGAGAGAGAGAGAGAGAGAGAGAGAGAGAGAGAGAGAGAGAGAGAGAGAGAGAGAGAGATAGGGAAATAGGGAAATAGAGAGAGAAAGAGAGATAGCGAGAGCGAGATCGATAGAGAGAGAGAAAGAGAGATAGCGAGAGCGAGATTGAGAGAGAAAGAATGAGAGATAGGGTATGTAGACAGAGAGAGAGAAATAGAGAAATAGAGAGTGATATATATATATATATATATATATATATATATATATATATATATATATATATATATATATATATATATATATAGAGAGAGAGAGAGAGAGAGAGAGAGAGAGAGAGAGATAGATAGATAGTAGATAGAGAAAGAGAGAGAGAAAGAGTTAGGTTGGCTAACCAATTGTGTGAAAAGGACAGAAACTCTCTCTATCTCTCTCTCTCTCTCCCTCTAGAAGAAACTATGGAACTAAAAGAGGCAAAGGGGTTTTGCCCGCTATATGCATTGCCATGTACACCTGGGAGTGCACGTATGTGTCTACCCATATAGGATTTGACCAATAAAGACGAGATTTTGACCCGGTGGTCCTGATCTCCGTACACCTCTGGACCAAGGTGTACGAAGATTGGGCAAGACTAGAGAATGCGAGGTAGTTTACATTGTGAGAAGTATATATATTAGAACAACATTCATAATCATTGTAGATGGCAACGTCATCAACTAACATGGAGGAAAAGATTACATGCTCGTGCATGCTCTGCAAGTATCAAATCTTGTGCAAGCGTAGGATATGTAATGAGCATGTGCACAAGTACGGAGAATGTTTGCGGGTCACCGCGACGGACGTCCATAGCATAGCTCTCAAGAATCAACATATTTATCAATACAAGGGAAGCGACCAGGATGAGGCATGGAAACTCACTAGGGTGTTTGCATCCTAATGAAGTGAACTCGATGAGATGCATCTACTAACTCTACAAACAAATCAAACGCACTATCGCCAAGTAATCTGACTATGTCCTTCTACACAGCTCTACAGTCGTCACGCCCGTTTACCATGCAAATCTATTTAGAATCGCACGAAACTTGAAGGGAAACTATAGGGGACTATCAGGAACATATCCTATCACTGTTACAGCATTCTAGAGAGGTACAAAGATCGCAATCGTTCATCCCAAAGTCAACAAAAACAGTGAACAGGTGATACTAAAGGGTCGTTTTAAGGTCCCTAAAGCCTCTCCTAAGGTCAAAACAACATAAAATACGCATATAGACACTCAAAACAGTGATTTAAGGTCTCAAACTCGTAGTTAAAAACCTACACCGAATCTTGAATGATTACACTTGAATGGAAGAGCAAAGTAAGAGGAACACAATGCAATAAACAAATCTGAATTTGGATTAACGTAGCCACAATAGCAAAGATTACAAGTTGGAGCAAGAAGGAGCTCTCAAACGTACGGTGTTTTGTCAGTTTCTCATCAAAAAGATGATGTTCAAACTTACAAAAAATGACCTTTATAGTTTAGGTCTTTACAAATGGCTTGTCCGGCCAAAAGCTCCTAAACTTCTAACTGGCTCTCTAATATACAAATGCTCCCAGAAGAATAATCATAAATCCTTTGACAAGTTCTTGGCTTAGAGATACTCTCTTACAAAATAATTTTACAAAGGTTTCTCATAAAAATATGACCCTTCTCTGGAAATGGCCGCTTGTTGCTTCCTCCGCCAAACACTCCCCCCTTCCTTATCCTTGCACGCCCTCGTGCATGTTCAATGCTTTGGCCGTTGATGTGGCTCCAATGACGCAAGTGTTGTTGAAAAGCTTCTTGTTTGAAGGATAGCTTCCAGGGCTTCTTGATGCTGTCTGAAAGGATTTTCACTTAATGTGTGTTGGTAGGCTACGTACTGTGCCTTGAGGTCCTTCGCCATAGAATGGAAGATCCTTGAGTCGATTTTGAAGAACCCTGTGATGAAGGCCTCTTCAAATGTCTGCAAGTAGTGTGAAGGCAGGCACATTAGCCAGGAGTACATCGCCATCAAAATGTGTCGTGGCGGCAAATCTTGGAGATTCCAACAGATCCCTCTGTGCCCTTCCAAGAACAGATTCCACGGATGATCCTCGCCTTCAGTGTCTTTAAACACCAGGATGCAGATGATGATCATTCGTGCTATCTTTACTAGCATTTGACAAGCCACGTCGAGGACATCCCGCAGCAAGGTGACTGTGGAATTGAATGTGTTGCCACGTAGGCTACTGTAGGAGGCTGCTGCACTGTCAAGACTGGGTAGTTCAGATTTTGCTGCCTTGAGCCTTTCCATGTGGCAAAATCCCTCCACGTGCGTCTTCTAGGGATTGGGCAGAAAGTAGGATCTATTTGTATATGCTGAGGAGCGTTGTGGTAGTTAGTTAGATCCTGTGGCTGTTTGTCCAACCACTTCTCCCTCCACTTTGGGTGGTCGTCGACAAGTATTTGGGCTTCTTCCGCTGTCAGTGCAATGCCTTCGTAACCCCCATCCTTGTTTCATGGCAGGGCTGGCTGCATCTTTTCCTTCCATAGAATTGCTTCATAGCATATCAGAGGAAGTGGTAGGTACTCATGGCCAAACCCTTCCACTTGCTCTTATGGCTGTAAGTAGCCAGGGCCGCTGATTCCATTATCTTCTTTTCATAGAGCATGTAATCCTCTGCTGGTCCCTCTGGCATGTCCTTAATGCTCTCAGTGAGCTCATCTCTAATGTCCAGATTTGGCTCTACAAATTCGTGCTCTTGTTCCCCTTGGTGTGATGTTTTAGGCAAATCAGGCACTTGTTGTCTGGACAGTAGTTGCGGTTGACTCTGGGCTTTGTCTGCTCTGATTTGTTGTTGAAAAATCAGATCTTCCTTTTCCTTCAGTAGTGTGTCACCAATCTGCTTTTGAGTCTCTAATTCGGTGCTTGCTTGTGCGAGTTGTTGCTCCAGTTCTTTTATCTTTTGCTCATTTGCCGCCATCTGGGCCATCATTCCTAATAAGAGCAGTTGTCTTTGAAGCTTTTCTTGCTCTAGCTCCGATTTCAGTACCGCTATGGTGTTCACTGTTGTGGCATTGTCCGATGTGGAGACCAATGCTCTAGCAGGTTCCTGGTTTGCCATCAAGGTTGTAAGAGTACTTTTGACAGTTTTGTACGAACTGTTAACTCTCTGAAACCTTGTGCTTTTGTAAGCAAGCTGCTCCGTTTCTTTCTGTACTCTTGCCATCAATTCTTGTCATTATTTTTCTTTGGCGGTCAAATATGTCCTGACGTCCACCAAATCTCTCATCAGAGACTGAGCCTACTATCGCTCAGTGTCTCTTTCCCTCGTTGTGAGCTCCAGTCGTGCCCTCAGGCTCTCTAACTCCTCTTGCCTAGATGCTTGCTTTTGTTGGGCCTCCTGTACTTGCTTTTCCTTTTCTCTCATCACCACGTGATAGCATTGTAATTGGCTTTCTAATTCCTTTAAAGTTTGCCTGTAATCAAAACCAACAACAGCCTGGCAGGCTTTGTGGTATTCGATTGCTTCCGTAGGAGGTATAAAGTCCTTTTGCGAGGTGGAAGGGGGGCGGGGGGGGGGGGGGGGGGGGGGGGGGGGGGGTTGTTTGATGGAGAAGGAGGAGGAGGAGGAGATTTCGGTAAGGGAGGAGGTGGTGATTTAGGCGAGGGAGAAGGTGAGCTTTCTTCTTCTCGTACATGCCTCTTTTTGGAAGCATCTTCCCCTGACTGTGAATCAGACGCTTCCGCTTTTCTTTTCTTTAAAATCTTGATGATTCTTTGGCGGGTCGAATCCGCAGCCAGTCGCACTTCCACATTCCTCTCTCTTTGAGTTTTCTTTAGCTGCTCTGCTTGGTTTGTATCATCAGCTGCATCTTTTTCCTTCGTTCCTTCAGTGGACTGCGAAGAAATGTCCACTTCTGTAGCCTTTTGTTCTGCTTCTAGCCTTTGCTTTTTAGCCCGTATGCGAGCTGCATTTTCTATTCTTTCTTGTATTTCCTTCTCAAATCTTCGTTTTTGTGTTTATTGTGTTGCAGTAGCTCTTGCCTGTCTGTCAGTCCGTAACTTGGTCCTTCTTTCCTCGACTCTTTGTTGGGCTTCTGCATATGCTTTTTGAAGGTCAAACTGCGGTACTGCACTTCTTTCCCTCCTTTTTCTCTCGAGCGGCTTTGTGGAGTCTTCCTCCTTGCTTTCTGCAAACTCCGATGGCCCTTTGTCTTTTGACCCTTGAGAGTTTCCTTCCTCGTCAGTCTCCGTCTTTTCTTCACTCATCACTCGAGCTTTTGTTGGATGCCTTGGGTGAGCGCGATGATGTTGCGCCAGTGATCGTCCTTACTAAATGAGCAACCAGCTTTGCTTTTTGAATCAGGGCCGTTTGAGAACTGGAAACTGGCAGATCTTCAATCATTCCCAAAGCTTGGTATGCTATTCTTGTTAGCATTGGCCCTGCGTTCATGTAGCTTTTGTTTTTTGCCTAGCTTTTCAAATTTTCTTCGACCAAGTTTTCCAAGATGTAAGAACCATAGTCGCAGCGAATGGTTCTATTTTCGGCTGTTGCTAGAGCCATGACCACAGCAATGTGCAGGATTGGCTCGGTGTAGCGAGGAGGCTTTTGTACTCTAAAATGCTGAGAGATCAATCTCATCGGTAATTCCAGCTCTCCGTAAATCATGTCACTGTATTTGTATTTGTTTCCTTTTGCTTTGATGAATGCCTTCTCGTTATCCAATGACTTGGTCTTTGCCAACAAGGCGTGTTGCCCTGGAAGGAAATGCAAAGCTTCGTTGATGATTTCTTTCATGATCTTTACTTTTACCTTGGATCCATCCTTGTCCATGAGCATTGCCTGCCCATCATATTGTATCGAGGTCATGAGCTCGTGGGACCTCATGTAGTCTGTTCCCCATGGCTGTAATATGAAAAACTGCTCCAAATGCACAGCCCGCACTGCCTCTATTACCTCTGGCCTTCAATGGAGATTCCATATTTCCTGTGGTATGATAGTCGTCTTTACCATGTCACCATCAACATCCCTAAACTTCGAGATGAAAATGTGAGCAGGGATCTGAGCTAGTATTTCATCCGAGATGTGAGCTTTTTCATTTGTAGCGAGCTCATCCACTTCATATGGTGCTACTATCCACTGCCTTTTTTTCTTTTGGCGAGGCATTCTGTGTCAGTAGAATCACAAGCTGTCAAGATTTTCCTTTCGCAATCAGTCGCATTTAGACTTTTAGTAAAAAACAGTTCAAAAGTTAAAACTGATCATAACTTGAACAAATTTCATCCATTCTTGTCCATATTTCACCAGTGGGAGTAGGAAGACTAGAGCTATGAATGATTAAAATCTGAGCCAATTCTGGGCCTGAGGTACACTGATCGCGATCGTAGTACAGAGGCCAAAATTAGATTTGATCACATGAGTGGTTTGCTGATAGTTGGAGGGTCATTTTGGTCCACTCTGTGTTTCATTTGAACCACTTTTGAGTTTATAGGTCCCAATTTTGGGTTACAAGGGAGTTTTGGACTAGACTTTGACTTTTCATGAGTTTTTGATGTCCAATTGGCTTCAAAATTGATGGGTGACTTGAATAAGATGTGTACAAGGGATCTGTTAGGTTTTGGTCAAAATATGATGCTGAGCTACACCGATCGCGATCGTAGTACATGGGCTTTTTTGGGTGAAAACTGGATGGTCATGGACCCATATGCCTGCCTAGCTCACTGATGATTTATTTCCAAGTTTGGACTTAAAATGAACAAATTAGAGCAATTTTTCACTGTTTGACCTTATTTTACTAAGTCTAACCATATTGGGTTTTCCTGATGAATTTTGGTTGGAGCCTGGAGTTAGTTGAAGTTAGTTTTAAAGCTTTCACTGCTTTCATGATGTGTTGCTATCATCAGCCTACTCCACGGTCGATTTTGACTTGATCAGGCACTTTATACCCCATCTTGGGAGATTTTCCAGACTTGTGCATTTTTCAGGTATTCTTTGGATACCAGTGTGATATTTGAGCATCCCTAAGTCACCTTTTGGTCTTTGGCATTGGTTTGGCCAAAATTCTCCCTTTGTGTGATCATTCGAGACTGAAATGATCATATTTGTACTTGTAGGAGATTCTGAGATCCATTCGAGGTTTTCTACAACTATACTGACTCCTAGTCGGACAGGTATGCCCTTCAAACTATCCATCATTATTTTAACTGGATTTTGGTAGTTGTAGATCAAATTTTTCCATTTCGGTTGTGTTTGACAAATTAGGCCCATTCTATGAGCAAAATTTGTGCATTTTCCTTGAAAATTCAAGAGAGTGTATCTTTAATTGAGTTCCAAGCCTGGGCCAAATCAAAAGTTGCAAAACCTGCATCTGGGGGCACCGATCACGATCGTACCACAAAGACCAAAATGATTTTTGACACC
This sequence comes from Adiantum capillus-veneris, assembly GCF_014529385.1. Classification (NCBI taxonomy): domain Eukaryota; kingdom Viridiplantae; phylum Streptophyta; class Polypodiopsida; order Polypodiales; family Pteridaceae; genus Adiantum; species Adiantum capillus-veneris. The sequence goes on along the minus strand of NC_140937.1, from coordinate 27,393,407 downwards.
TGTAGATTGTAGGCGAGGCTGAGGGGAGGTTTTTTGCAGATTTTGTCCCAAGTTTTGTCAATGAGGTACAACGATCGCGATCGTTGTACCACCACCAAACTGAAATTTGATCACATAGCTTTGTTCTTGACCTTGTGGGGAGCACATTGATGTGTTCTGTGCTTGAAAAAAGTTTTGTTTGGATGCCTCTAAGGGCCCTTGACCTATTTGACCCGATCCAACTTTGATTTGATCCCTTCGCCCGTTTGTGCAATGATTCATGCTTGCATGCGTAATAGACTTGACCTTTACTTGATAAGGAACATACCTGTGAAATCTGGTATGAAATGCTGGCTCCGACCGTCCGTACGGGGTAGAAATGTGGTAGCTCGCTCTAGGTAAGGAAGCTCTCTTCTTATCTCTCAAAATGTGAAAATGAACAATGAGCTAGAATTTGGCCTACCTGACCTATATCTTCCCGAGGTTTTCATGACATAGGGCTGATTTTCCTTAACTTTTATCCCGATATAATTTGCATACCACCTGTGGGTCGAACCGCTTGTCATTCCGGCGTCGTATGACCATTTGATGCGATTTTGGCGAAATGTAGTCATGATCATTAAGGCTGAAATTCGGCATCTTCAGATTAGCTTCATATCTTCCATGCTTGATAACCTTATCATGATACTTCGGTGTTTGCTTCCAGAACTTGATTCCAACACTTGTGAGCGATATTTTTTAATTTTTGATGTTTTATTAACGAAAATCAAACAAAATATATTGAAAATACTTATAAACTGGCAAAAATTAGCCAAAAATTATTATACTCACCCCTAAGAATATATTTTCACTAGAAGCATCCCAATGCTCTGGATTTTGTCATTATAGCTCATTATTATGCTGGTCGGATAATAAAAACGCTAAAAAATGCCAGATTTTGATCAAATATATTCGAAATTGAACTCTAAATAATGAAAAACACACACATTATGTATATATATACACGTTGGACCCCTTAATGGTCCTGACTACTGCTAGATTCATCAGTTACTCCCCCCTTCCTAGACTGAGTCGTCCTGGACGAAGGTTGGGTGCATGTGCATGGTTTTGAAATTTGTGTCTATGCATGGCCGTGTAATGTAGCCCTATTCTCATATTTGAGACAATGCGTTGGGTAACAAGGTGTTGTGCAAGATGCGGGGACTGAATGTAATTTTCAATGGCTTTTGATGGCGAGGCTAGCTCTGTATGGAACAGAAGAGCTTGCAGTCGAATTGCTCTTTCCCTGATTGTTTGTGTTGTGATGGCAACTATTTTTGGAACCCATTTATATGCGGTTTGTTGCACCTTTACAGATTCTAATTTAATTTCTTGAATTTTCATAGGTTTCCAGTGCCATTTTGGTAATTCAGGCTTCCTGTTTTGACTTTTGGGTTTCCCTTCGAGCTTTGTCGCCGAATCTTTGGTTTTCTCCAGTTTTGGATGCCATTTCCACTCTCGACTAACTCCTGAAGGTCTTTGGTATGGTGTTGCTTTCGTCGGGAGTTTTTCCTTGGGTAACCATATCTGGCTCTGTTTGTTCTGCATGATTTTTTTTCTTTATCGATACTTTCCGAACAATCGTTTTTGGTGTTTTTGGCTGATGAGATGGTTGCTTTTTGTCGATGGGGATACTCGGCCACGAGTGATCTGTTTTGGTGAATGGAGTCATGTATTTGTTAGAGTTGTGTGTGTACATCAACGCATGTTCTGACCATTCAGTAACTGCATTGTACGTTCTCATCCATGGAACTCCCAAACATAGTGATTCTCTGATTTCTCCGTCTTTCATTATGAAAAATTGATGAGGACAACTATTTCCATCAATATTGATTGGTAAGTTTACTATCCCCAATGTTGGTATTCTTGCCCCGTTTGCGGCTTGTAAATCACGTGTGGATTGCACTAGGGGTTCATCTGTAAGCATCTTGTAAGTGGAGAAGTTGACAACATTGACTCTTGCTCCTGTGTCAATCAATGCTCATTGATATTTGCCATGCGGAAGTTTGACATTGATGCGAACATAGATTCCTGTTTCCCATTGCTCATCAGTGTGAATTATAGAAAGAGGAATTTGAGCCGTATCTGCTGGTTGAGGAAGTCTTTGTTGTTGTAAGTTCTGTTTTCGTTTTAAAATCCCGATTCTAACCTCCTGCTGCGCTTGAGCTTTTGTCGCATTTGCTTTGTTCTTGCGCTCCTTCACAGCGTGTATTTTGGTAAGCATCTCTGAGGTTAGTGGTAGGTTGTACTTCTTTAGTCTGCAACCACTAATCCAGTTAGGCATCTCCTCTCCCTCTAATGACACAAGTTTAATGGCACCGCTAGATGATATGTCATGAATCACATAGGGTCCATTGCCTCACTTTTTGAGTTTCCGGGAATGTTGTTTCAGGGTATACATTAAGACGTGATCCCCCGTAGCAAATTCCTTGCTGGTAACATGTTGATCAAAGAATGATTTCATGTTTTGTTTTTGCGCATAGATTGATGCAACTGCTCTCAATATAGTTTCATCCAGTTTTTCTAGGATATCTACCTGATTGGGTAATTCATGGCCCGTCCATTCTAATTCTTTAGTGACCCGAAGCGTGGGGATAAGAAATTCAAGTGGCAAAATCGCTTGAATTCCATAAACCATGTTGAACGGAGTCGTTCCGATTGATGTTTTGTAAGCTACTCTATATGCCCATAAAGCTGAATGCAGCTTTTGATCCCAGTCAGCTCTCGATTCGCTAACAATTTTGGTGAGAATTGTCACCAAAATCTTGTTCATACTTTCTGCTTGGCCGTTAGCTTGTGGGTGATAGGGAGCTGACTTCCTGTGAATTACCATGAATTCATCCAATAGGAATTTGATCACTTCATTGATGAAGTGAGTCCCTCTATCGCTCACTATCTCTATTGGTAAGCCATATCTGGTGAAAATGTTCTCATACAAAAATTGTGATGTCGTTTTTGCATCATTTTTGGTTGTTGCTTTTGCTTCCACCCACTTTGTTAGATAATCTGTTGCCAAAATAATGTATTGAGCGTGCGTTTTATATCCAGGAGGCGTAATCGGTCCTACAAAATCTATTCCCCATTTTGCAAACGCTCTTGTCCCCATCATTGGCCTCAAGGGCATATCATCTCATGCTCTAGGAATCTTTGTCCTCTGACAATTGTCACATCGTTTCACAAACTCTTCAACGTCCATGAATAGTGTAGGCCACCATATGCCTGCAATAAGAATTTCTTTGGTCGTTTTTTTTGCTGAGAAATGTCCTCCAGCTTGTCCGCCATGTGCTTGCTCTAAGATAGGAATGTATTCCTCTTGAGTCGCGCACATTCTCAACTGATTGTCGTTTCCCCTCTTGTAAAGATTGTCCTCAATCAGTATATAGTTTTCTACCTCTTTCGTGATCGTTTTGATACGTGATCTACTCATCCCTTCAGGTAGTATCCCGATGGTGAGGCATTCAAGAATGTAGTTACTCCATCGGGGGGCTATAGATAATTTGAATAGAGTCACGTGTTCTATCATATTTTGAAATGTGCAGCTAACGCATGATTTGATATGCATATGAAGACTTTGTTGCATCTTCGGCCAATACACACCCATTCTTATCAGTCTTTGATACGTCTGTGCATGCCCATTGTGAATCCCCGTTGTTTGTACATGAGCTTGGTTTATTAGATACATTTCCCGTTCACTCGATTCAACACAAATCCTAAGGATTTGATCCGATCCCTGTTTGTATAGCCTTCCCGCCAACATTACCAATGATCTAGATGCTGCAATGGTAGATGGTTGTCTTGTCACATTCAATGACCCAATAGTCAACAAAGGAATTACATCCTCGCTCCATCTTGGAACCATTGCTATGTTGGAAAGATATGCATCTGGCAAATCATCATCAACTCCTACAGGGTTTTCTCCATGCATCATTCTAGATAAATGATCCGCTCTTTGGTGTGTAGTTCCTTTTTTGACTACTACCGTGAAGTCAAAATCAAGCAGTATGATGAACCATCATACAATCCTCCCCGTACTGCAAGGTTTGTTTACTAAGTACAACAATGCTTGGTGATCAACGAAGAATACAAATTTATTGGAAAGTAAGTAGTGTTTAAACGTTTTCACCGCATAGATCATACCCAAACCCTCCCTCTAAGTTGTTGTGTAATTCTTCTCTACATTGTTCAGTTGTCTACGGGAGTAACTGATTGGAAAATCCATGTTGTTCTCTCCAGGTTGTGCAAGTATGCATCCTATAGCATATGCTGATGCATCTACGTGGATGTGGAATATCTTTTCCCAATCCGGAGCCTTCAAAATTGGAGCGGAAATCAACCTTTGCTTCAAAGTTTGAAAAGCTTTCTCGCACTCATCTGTCCACTCTTATTAGCGCATAAAGTGGTTTTGCAATTATAGCCTATGAGTAGATAAATCTACGATAATATCCACAATGGCCCATAAATGCCTGTACCTCCTTTACCTTTACTGGTCGTGGTAGATCAACAATGATGCTGATCTTCTCCATGTTTGTCAAAATATCATTTTTGGACACTATATGTCCCAATATTTTGCCTTGTCTTACCATGAAGACACATTTCTTTGGATTCAGGAAAATCCAATACAGTCTGCATTTTTCGAACACTTTGGTCAAGTGCTCTATGTGCTCCAATCTTACGAGAGAGTGAACGCACAAGTCATCCATGTAAATTTCTAGGAACTATCTCATATATTCTTTAAAAGCATGACCCATCAGCCTCTAAAATGTGGCTGGTGCATTAGTTAAGCCAAAATCCATTACCCTGAATGCAAAAATGCCCCATTCAGTTGCAAAAGACTCCTTTGTTGATCCTCTGACTTTATTGCGAGTTGGTTGTAGCACGAAAAGCCATCTAAGAAACTATAAGTTTCTTTACCTACCACTCTTTCTATTACATGATCAGTAATGGGTAAGGGATAGTTGTCCCGAATTGTAGCAGTGTTTACTTTCTTGAGATTGACGCACACTCTTAACTTTCCATTTTTCTTCGGGACCACCACAATCGGTGTGCTCAATTTTGTAAATAAACTCTGCCTCTTTAAGCTTATCTATCTCCTCCTTGATATTTTTTGCAAACGTCTCATTGTAAGTATAGGGACGTTGTCTGCTGGGTTTGGTGTCATTCTTAAGGGGTATTGTGTGTTGACAGTTACTTGGATCCACCCCCTTAAGATATTTGTATGACCATGAAAACACATCTCTAAACTATTTAAGAGTAGCTACCAAAAGCTTTTCCTCATCTTCAGTAAGATCCGTGGCAATATATGCATGTTTTGGATATTCTCCCGGCTCAGCTAGATCTATTCATATGGATTTTTCAGGACCATCGTACGATGTACCAGGTTCCTTCAATTCCCTCATCAGTTGTTGCACTATGATTTTCCTATCTTGTATGGTATACTTCTTATAATGGGATGGCACATCCTTCCTGTCAGAATTCGTGTCCTCATTTGTTTTCAATTCAGTCGTCCATATGTCTCTGAGGGTTTGTTTGAGCTTATTGTACTCCGTTTTCCTCTCTATTTTGGTAATTCCAGACCCTGTTTCCCCCCCTTATGTGTCTTAGTCGTTCGCTTTTCACGCCTGTTCTTCTTGTTGTTTTTCCATGGTTTAGTTTTGATAAACCAACTAGTGACCTTGTCTTTGACACAATCGTCAGCTTTGACAAGCTTTAGATATCCCGTTCTGTCATTGACAAGAGGCATCGTATTATGCTTATTCGCTCTTGATTTTATTATTCTCTTGGATTTATACCGCTCTTGTCGACTAGGTTTTTGGTTAGGAAACTCATAAAACCTGTCTTGTCTTGACGTGTATTTCCTATTAGTCTCTGATCCACTTGATCTTTCGTCATCATCATCTATCATTTGGATTTCATTACCCAGTGATGGAAGGTCACCGCTTAGTGAATTTGTGAATTCCTCCTCTGTTCGATTCCTATCGTTCACTACAGGTATCTCATCAATTATTCTTTTACACTCAGTCTCACGTGGTGGTTCTTTTTGTTCCTCGCTCTCTGATCCTGACTCAAGGATGACGCTAGCCATTTGCAACGTTACTAGGTCGTATCCTTCATCGTCACAAAATTTTGTAGGCGTGCATTCGTTAACACATACATCCAAGGTTGACAATATTTGAGTCCACCCAAACGGCTCAAATAAATGTTCACGGAAAGGTTCTGGGAGATAAGCTTCGTCTTCTATGGATCTTTCCAATATGCATTCCTCTTTGATTATGTCTCCATAATCAGATGCTCCACACATCCAGACATGTGCTTTCGTTTGTATCCATGCAGGTATTCTTTTTCATTTACTGTGGTTGAATTAAATTCTTACAATGGTGTTTTTGCAATGTCTCTATAGCTGTGATCCTTCATGTTGATTTTTGTTATTAGCTCTTCGTGCCTTAGGTAAATTTGGTCGTACCCCCAATCTTGTATCATTTTGAGTTGACGCATAAAAGGTCGCCCCAAAAAAATGTCGAAGTTGTTCGTTTTCCCGAAATTCACCACAACAAAGGTGTGCTCATAGTTAATTCCACACGAAGTTACAACTATTTGGTCCAGGATTCCCAATGGTCTCTCTACATACCCATCTACGAGTTGCAGTTTCATTCTCGTTAACACATACATCCAAGGTTGACAATATTTGAGTCCACCCAAATGGTTCAAATAAATGTTCAGGGAAAGGTTCTGAGAGATAAGCCTCGTCTTCTACTGACCTTTCTAACACACATTCCTCTTTGATTAAGTCTCCACAATCAGATGCTCCACACATCCAGAGATGTGCTTTCGTTTGTAACCACGCAGGTATTTCTTTTCCATTCACGGTGGTTGAATCAAATTCTTGCACTAGAGCTTTTGCAACGTCTCTATAGCTGTGATCCTTCATGTTAATTTTCGTTATTAGCTCCTCATGCCTTAGGTAAATTTGGTCATACCCCCAATCTTGTATCATTTTGAGTTGACGCATAAAAGGTCGCCCCAAAATAATGTCAAAGTTGTTCGTTTTTCCGAAATCTACCACGGCAAAGGTGTGCTCATAGTTAATTCCATACGAAGTTACAACTATTTGGTTTAGGACTCCCAATGGTCTCTCTATAGATCCATCTGTGAGTTGCAGTTTCATTCTCGTTTTCCTGAGAGCTGGACGGCCCCATTTCTCCCAGATTTGCTTTGTAGCAATCGCAACTCCCACTCCACTGTCTAGGATAGCTATCATTTTTTTATCCTCACTTTTTTATCGTGATATTCAACAGGTAAGGTTGTATTACCTTCTTCACCTTCACAGTAATCTCCGACCTTGTTTATGGGCACTGGTTGGGCTTTGGGTTGACCTTCCCGTTTGTTTTCTTCTCCGATAGGGTTTGTATGAAGAGGAATCTTTACTCTTTTGTTCTCCAAATAATTTCCCATGTCTTCCCATAAGTATGGTATGACTCTCAAGAGTTCTGACAGTGTGATTGTGCATGTTATAGGTGTCGACAACATTTCTTGAAGACTTTTTGAGTCAATCATTTGTGGAATAGTTCTCATATGGGATGGAACTAACCTTATCTCTGATCGTGCCTCGTGTTCACCTATAAATGAAGGCAAGGTTTTCAAGGATTGAGCTTTGATTTCCATCGAAACCTCTGTTCCCGCATCTCTATACAACGATTGTATATCTCCTGGATAAAATCCGTTGTCCAAGTTAATCTCAGGAATTAGAGCAGACTGTAACGTCGCGCTTCTGTTCTTTCTATTTCTAATGGTTTCCCATAAGTGTTGTGGCCATGGTTCTTCAACTTCTGGAATTGGCATTATAGTCATTGACTTAGCGTCATCAGTGGTGTTCGGCACCACTCGGTGATCCAATGACAATATCATTTCAGGCTTGGGTCCGTTTACTTGTTCTGGTTCATCGATTTTTAGTTTTTCTCGCTCTTTGTGAATTAGCACTTTTTGTTATGGGATTCTAACCGCCTGAGGTTCCATCAATGCTTGGGCTGTTTCAATGAGGTGTTTACACATTTCCAAACGCTTCGTTTCCACTTCTGGTTGAGGATAAGTCAACCATCTCTGCTCTAAGGTTTGGTTTGTTTTTAGCCTTGCTTCGTACGTTTGTCATAGAGCATCTAAAGGCTCTAGCAGTTTCTCAACCAAGACTGATGACGCTTTCCTCGGCTTGTTGTTATTCTCAGCAGTTTTACTATCTCTCTCTTGTTTCAGTTTCTCTTTCGTTTCATGTAATTCGTTTTGCATGGCAATTTGGGTTTTCAACCTTCTTGTTTTCATTCTGTCTCGTTTTTCCTTCTAGGATTTTTGCTAGGTTCTCACATATAAACTCTCATTTTCTGTGGGTATTGGAAACTCGACCTTTTCTTCCAATGGCTTGTTTTTCTCTAAGTCCTTGGCTTGGGCTCTGGTTATCGCATTGATTTGGATCGTGGGATCAGTTTTTGATCCATTGCTTGTGTTAAGTATGGAGCCTGATTTACCCTTGTAATTTTTTGTGGTAAAAACGCACATTTGTAAGGCCCCCATTATGAGGAGAAGCCATTGTGCGTGAAGGAAAATCACTCACCGGAAACCAAAATTTTCACGGACAAGAATCAGGGGCAACTTTAAAGGCCTCGGGGGCGGAGGCCCCCGAGACTTTTTTTTCGCCGGAATATTCTTTTTCGCCGGAATATTATGGCCGGTAGTCAATGGCCGGTGGCCGGTGGTCGGAAGTCAATGGCCGGTGGCCGGTGGCCGAATTCAATGGCCGGTGGCCGAATTCAAAAGCAGACTTGTCTTCTCAAGGGCGGCCGCACATGGGCGGATTGGAGGGTCCGATTTGGACTTATTTGCACAAGGGCGGCTACACATGGCTGTCTCTCATAAGAGAGGGCAGCCCTTTTGGCCTATAAAAGGAGGCCATTTCTACACACATTTCATAGTGTGAATTTGATGCAACAAGGTGAGTGTGAGGTGGTGAGAGTGAAGCAAGGCGGGAGCTCCATTAAGGGTATAATCCCTTTGTAAATTACTTCTTGTTTTGAAGTACTAAAGCCATTGAGTGGCTGCTTTCCCGTGGACGTAGCCCACATTGGGTGAACCACGTATATCGTGTGTACTCTCTCTCTCTCTCTCTACTCTATAATCTCGTGTATGTAAATCTGTCTCTCTCCATTAATTAATCTACTCAATTATCTATTTAGCTACGCCTTATTTCCTAACAACTGGTATCAGAGCAAGGTTTGCTCGTAGCTAAATTATCTCAAGGAAAGGATTCCTTGAATTGAGTGGGAGTTATGGCGGAGGAAGGGAAGCTCAAGATTGAGAAGTTCAACGGCAAAAACTACCAACATTGGAAGATGCAGATTGAAGACTATCTCTACCAAAAGGACCTCTATTTGCCACTAGGCGGTCTTGCGAAGAAGCCCGCAACAATGGCAGATGAAGCATGGATTGTCCTTGATCGAAAGGCACTGGGAACAATCCAGTTAAGCTTGGCGTCAACGGTGGCCTTCAATGTTTCGGAGATGAAGACCACGGAGTACTTGATGAAGTCACTTGACGACTTCTACGAGAAACCATCGGCATCCAATAAGGTATTTCTTATGAAGCGCTTGTTCAATCTAAAGATGGCAGAGAATGGTTCAGTTGCAGAACACCTAAATGACTTTAACACAAACATAAGTCAACTTCGATCAGTGAAAATCAATTTCGATGACGAAGTGCGAGCTCTCCTTATACTATCATCTCTACCGGATAGTTGGGACAGCCTTGTGATGGCTGTAAGTAATTCTATCTCTGGCACAAATACTCTTAAGTTTGATGATGTTGTGGGTGTTCTCCTAAGCAAGGAAATGCGAAGGAGAAGCACAGGAGAATCATCAAGTGCTGCACTATCAGTGGAAACAAGAGGAAGGCCTAAGGAGAGGTTCAAAAACCAAAAGGGTCGTGATCGCTCAAGGCGGAGCAAGTCACGCACAAAGTCAGTTCTTGAATGCTGGAATTGCGGTAAGAAAGGCCACGTCAAGAAGGATTGCTGGTCCAAGAAGAAGAAGGAGATAGAGTCTCAAGACAACAAGCCAACATCGGAGGCCAATGTGGCAGGTAAAGTAGAGCAAGATGCTCTAATTCTCTCATTAGACAACGTGTCTAATTCCTGGATAGTAGATTCCGGGGCTTCATTCCATGCGACACCACACAAGCAACATTTCCAAGACTACACCAAAGGTAATTTTGGGTATGTATACTTGGGAGATGATGAAGCTTGTGAGATTGTCGGCAAAGGTACAGTTTCTATCAAAACTGCTAACGGAAATGAATGGAAGCTTAAAGATGTTAGGCATGTTCCTTCTCTTCGCAAAAATTTGATCTCTACAGGACAATTGGACGATGAAGGTCACAACATTGCATTCGGAAACAAACAGTGGAAGATTTCAAAGGGATCTTTGGTGGTTGCCAAGGGTGAAAAAGTCGGTACACTTTACTTGTGTACTGTTAGCACGCAACCTTCAGCTTGTGCAGCAACTACAGAAGTTGACAGTGCGGTGTGGCACTATCGACTTGGACATATGAGTGCCAAAGGAATGCAAATCCTTCAAACAAAGAAGCTTCTACCAGGTTTGAAAGAAGTGGACTTAGAGTTCTGTGAAGATTGTGTTTATGGTAAACAAAAGAGGGTAAAATTTCAAAAATTAGGAAATGAAAGAAAAAATAAAAAACTTGAGTTGGTTCATTCTGATGTTTGGGGTCCTGCAAGTACACCATCACTTGGTGGCTCATTGTACTATGTAACATTCATAGAAGATGCGACTAGAAAAACATGGGTTTATGTCATGAAGAATAAATCCGATGTATTTTCCATATTTCAAAGGTGGAAAGCCTTTGTGGAGAATGAAACAGGTACCAAGGTTAAATGCCTCAGATCTGACAATGGAGGCGAATATTGCAGCCAAGCTTTTGAAAGCTTTTGTGCTAGCAATGGCATTCGGAGGCAAAGGACAACCCCAAGGACACCTCAACAAAATGGGATTTCGGAAAGGATGAACAGGACAATCATGGAACGAGCACGAAGCATGCGGCTACATGCAGGCCTACCGCTTGAACTTTGGGCGGAAGCTGTAAGTACGTCTGTGTACTTAATCAATCGGTCACCCTCAACGACATTGGATGGGGGAGTTCCAGAAGAGGCATGGACAGGTAAACCGGTGAATTATGCATTTCTCAAAGTGTTTGGGTGTGAGGCTTTCATGCACATAGATAGAAGCCTAAGATCAAAGTTAGATGCAAAGTCCAAAAAGTGTTTCTTCATTGGCTATGGAGAAGGAGACTTTGGGTATCGCCTATGGAATCCTGAAGATGGTAAAATCTTAAGGAGTAGGGATGTAATTTTTAACGAACAAAATATGTACAAAGATTACTTGGAAAGAAAACAAACAAAAGAAACAGGTGATGAGTACATGGAGCTTGAGGACGGTGAAGACTCAAGGACTGCAAACGGTGACAATGTGCAACAACATCAACCAAATGAGGAGCCTCAACCTATTCCCCGAAGATCTACAAGAGCAAGTAGACCTCCAGAAAGGTTTGTTCCTTTCTTCAACCATCTCTTGATCTCAGATTCTGGAGAGCCGGAATCATATGAAGAAGCTATGCAACATGAATCCAAAGAAGAATGGACGAAGAGCATGCAAGTGGAGATGGACTCACTACATCAGAACCAAACATGGGAGTTGGTTGAGTTGCCTAAAGGTAAGCGGGCACTTCAAAACAAATGGGTGTACAAGCTAAAGGAAGAAGAAGGTGGGAAGAAAAGGTACAAATCTAGGCTTGTGGTAAAAGGTTTTTCTCAAAAGAAAGGTATTGACTTCAATGAAATATTTTCTCCTGTTGTAAAAATGAACTCAATTAGGCTTGTCTTAAGCCTTGTGGCTGCTCATGATCTAAATCTCGAGCAAATGGATGTAAATACGGCATTCCCTCACGGTGACTTAGAGGAGGAAATCTACATGCTTCAACCAAAGGGGTATGAAGTAAAAGGTAAGGAGAAAATGGTTTGCAGATTAAAGAAGAGCTTGTATGGTTTAAAGCAAGCATCAAGACAATGGTACTTGAAGTTTGATTGATGGATGTTGGATCATGGATTCACAAGATGCAACTCGGATCACTGCGTCTACACGAAGAATTTGGGAGATGGGAAATTCATCATCCTAATGTTGTATGTTGATGACATGTTGATTGCAAGTGCTAACATGCAGGACATCAAAGACCTAAAAGAGGAGCTGTCCAAATCTTTTTCAATGAAAGATTTAGGTGCTGCAAAGAGGATACTTGGTATGAAAATATCAAGGGACAGGACGAAGAAGACAATAAAGCTATCTCAAGAAGATTACATCAAGAAGGTACTAGAAAGGTTTGCAATGCAAAATGCAAAACCAGTTTCTACACCTTTGGCTGGTCATTTTAAACTAACGAAGGATATGTGTCCAAAGACACAAGAGGAGATAGCCTATATGTCTAAAGTTCCATATGCTGCAGCGGTAGGCTCTCTAATGTATGCTATGGTCTGGACAAGGCCAGACATTGCACATGCAGTGGGAGTTGTAAGTAGGTTCATGGACAACGCAGGTAAAGAGCATTGGCAAGCTGTGAAGTGGATACTTAGGTATCTAAAAGGGACAACAACAAATGCTTTGTATTTTGGAGGAAATGATATTTTTCTTGAAGGGTATACTGATGCAGATATGGCAGGTGACAAAGATACTCGAAGGAGCACTACTGGCTATGTGTTCACGGTTGGAGGCACAGCAGTAAGCTGGGCTTCAAAGCTGCAGAAAGTGGTTTCACTTTCTACCACGGAAGCAGAGTATGTAGCAATGACGGAGGCAAGCAAAGAAATTCTGTGGCTTCACAGATTCTTAGAAGAGCTTGGATTCAAACAAGATACTTGTGTCTTGTACAGTGATAGCCAAAGCGCTATCCATCTTGCGAAGAACTCAGCCTTTCATTCAAGGACAAAGCACATTGAGGTGAGATATCACTTCATACGCACTCTTTTGGAAGAGGGACAACTAAAGCTAGGAAAGGTGCATACAAGTGAAAATCCTGCAGACATGTTTACAAAGGTGGTCAACAAGGAGAAGTTGAGCTTTTGCTCATCTTCAATCGGCATTCAAGGATAAGAAGCCATAATGGAAAGCAGTCACAGGTTTGGTTTGGAGATCAGTCTCCAAGTGGGAGATTGTTAAGTATGGAGCCTGATTTACCCTTGTAATTTTTTGTGGTAAAAACGCACATTTGTAAGGCCCCCATTATGAGGAGAAGCCATCGTGCGTGAAGGAAAATCACTCACCGGAAACCAAAATTTTCACGGACAAGAATCAGGGGCAACTTTAAAGGCCTCGGGGGCGGAGGCCCCCGAGACTTTTTTTTCGCCGGAATATTATGGCCGGTAGTCAATGGCCGGTGGCCGGTGGTCGGAAGTCAATGGCCGGTGGCCGGTGGCCGAATTCAATGGCCGGTGGCCGAATTCAAAAGCAGACTTGTCTTCTCAAGGGCGGCCGCACATGGGCGGATTGGAGGGTCCGATTTGGACTTATTCGCACAAGGGCGGCTACACATGGCTGTCTCTCATAAGAGAGGGCAGCCCTTTTGGCCTATAAAAGGAGGCCATTTCTACACACATTTCATAGTGTAAATTTGATGCAACAAGGTGAGTGTGAGGTGGTGAGAGTGAAGCAAGGCGGGAGCTCCATTAAGGGTATAATCCCTTTGTAAATTACTTCTTGTTTTGAAGTACTAAAGCCATTGAGTGGCTGCTTTCCCGTGGACGTAGCCCACATTGGGTGAACCACGTATATCGTGTGTACTCTCTCTCTCTCTCTCTACTCTATAATCTCGTGTATGTAAATCTGTCTCTCTCCATTAATTAATCTACTCAATTATCTATTTAGCTACGCCTTATTTCCTAACAGCTTGCACTTGGTAACACCCCCACAATATTTATAGTTGCTTTTCCCTTATTGTCCGGATTCCTTGGGCAATCTGGCAATATGTGATTCACACCACATCCGTCACAAAACCCCCAAAAATTTTCCCTCTTTTGCCTTTGAAAGGGCAGCTACGCTCCCAATGATCTGTACTTCCACAGTTATAGCACTGTCCAATTGGTGGTTGATTTTGAGGAGGTGGTCCCATAGGTTGTCCTGCCTTATTAGGATATCCTCTTGGTTTGTAGTTCTGGTTCGCAATGAACATTAGCGTTCTTTCGTCCACCATATATTGATCCCTCGAAGGTTGTGCTACATACGTTGGTGGTGCCATACCCTCGCTATTTCCCCACGGTTGATAGGCTTCGTCTGCGTACATTTGTGATTCAGGTTCTGTTACGTAAGGCTCATTCGGTTCCTCATAATAAGAAACTTGAAGTGTACTATTTGTTCGTGATGATGCTTCACAAGGTTGAGCATACCTAATCATGGCTCTATTTTCTTGTGGTAATGGAGGTTGTTGCCCCAACACAGGTTGAGGTCTATCTGCTCTTGCTACCATATTCATATTTGGTCCTACTTGATATCTTGGAGGAGGTGGCTGGGGTGGTCTTGCTGGAGGTCCATACGGCCTTTCCCTCACATAGTTTTTGTTGTAAAAACACTCTTCCGTGCCATGATTTGTCCATTTTTGCTCTAAGGCACACCATTTCAGTACTCGTCCATTCGAAACTGGTGCTTTCGGCTGTTGTGTGCACCACAGCGTCGGGTGATCCCCCCCACATATGTCACATTTCCTTCTCTGTGACTGTCTCATCACCGGATTTGATCTCATATGTTGCTGCATTCTCTTCGTTACCTCCTCTATCATTTGGTCAGCTTTCGGCATCAAGGAAGCCTGAGCATCTTTCTTGGTAGAGGGTTCACTCTTAATAGATGAAGAGCCATTGGTTACTGAATCAGTATCCTCTGACACTTCCCCATATGCTTTGAAGTTATCAACAGGATATAACGCTTCCCTTGTAACCTGTTCAAATGTGCTACAGGCCTTCAAGTGAAGGTCCTTTTTCAAGGTTTCGTTCCTAAGTCCTTCAATGAAGAGCACATACAATCTCTCGTCCTGCGGTAATTCTCTCCTCGGGAACCTCTCAATGTATTGCTTGAATCTCAAGGATGATTCCTTCACTTTTTCGTTCTCCCTTTGTTTAAAACCATATATTTGTGATATAGTATTATGCTATATACCCCGTTTTGAGAATTCTTCCGCGAACTCTCGCAATACATGTTCAATATTCGGACAAGTTTTAGGGTTCAAAGGTTGAAACCATGTTAAGTCTGTCCCTTCCAAGGTCAGCCTGAATCCCTTGTATTGAGTATGGAAATCAGTGATCTGCTCTGTTCTTAAGACTTGCTTGAAGAGCGATACATGGGCATATGGATCCCTTGATCCGCTATACATCTTCGGCATGCACTTCGCTACTTGGGATGGACTAATCCGTCTATGGTCTACGACCAGTCTCATTGGTCCCGTGTCTCGACTTAATCGTTCTCGTGCATCATGGATGTCCTAGGTTGCTCTCGTTGGCTCCCCTGCCTGGAATCTACTACGAGGGAAATGTGATGGTGTGGCTGCAAATGTCGGACCTACTGTAGTATGTGTAGAGATAGGAACCACACTACCTTGGTTCGTAGCCATTGATTCTCTGGAATGTAACGTTCCCATGGGGCTTGGCATAGAATACTGAGGTCGACTGAAAGAATCGGCTACATGAGTCCTCTCTCCACCTGTTGCCATCGGGTCTGGCACGACAGTTGTAGGTGTTGGTCTTAGTGGGCTTGGAGTGACATAATACTGGTGGAGTGGTCCCCCAAAGTACGTGCGATTTTTGTTTCTGCTCCCTCTTTGTAGGTGAAGACATAAAGTCTTTTCCGCTCAGTCATCTCTCCGACGTAGGGTTCCTCGCATCTATAATAGAGATCTTGCTCTCCATTATTATACTTGTATAACCCCAAGTAGACATTATCCATGTTGACTCTCAAAGTTTCGTTTTCTCGCCTTAACCTCGCATTAGGGAAGCTTATTGTTGGTCCCTTCTCCTCATGTTCCTCATCTATTTTGGCTTTCGTACCCATCAATCCCCACTTGTCTACAATGTTAGGATTCAGAACTACCAAGTATAGGATACCCTCGTCATTTAGGTACCTATCGCAGCTATAGCTTACAGGCACTAAGTCCTTGAACTCACTTGGTCTATCTTCTATTTGCACACAGTAGCGGTCCATACCATCTTTGTATATCTTGGCACCTTGCTTGTTGTCATATTGATACTTGATGAACAATAGCTTCATTGTGGCCGAAGGGTCTGATGGTCTTGCTGCCATGTTTTCTCTTCCGTTTAGTTTAAATGTCCCAAGTGTTCCGTGAAATACTCGTAAGATCTCTCTCAAGAAGTATCGGAGATGCCTTCTTCAAGGATCGGCTCTAATGGTCGTACTACACCTTGGTTTACACTCTCCTCCGTTGATAAAACACTTGCTTGATCCGCTAAATTTTGGTGTTGGATGTTGATTTGTTTTTCCGATCTCAAAAACATGAAGAAAGTGGGATTTACTGACTGAATCCAAACCTCTTACCTGGAGATAGAGTGATCTTCCAACTCCCGCATGGATTGTTACTTGATCGGTCTCTGCAAATGAATACACTTGATGGCTATGAGATCACTGTATCATTCCAACTGTCAGCAGATTCAACACTTTCACAATGAATTCAACACAATTTTGCTTGCAGATTGTTGCCAGTATGTCCAATTTGGGTTTTGACAACTCCTGATATGTTAAATAGTCTAGGTCTATGAACATGTAAAAAAATGAGTCAAACCTGGCATAGAGTTACACCAATCGTGATGGTAGTTCTGAGCCCAAATTAGATGAAACTTCACCAACTTGTTCACTAGGCTATTTTAAGACTACCTCTCTGATACTTTTGTATTCAGACTCTAAAAAGTCAAGCTTCTACCAGTTCTTGGTTGGAAGTGTCTGTTTTCTAGAATCTGTCAGTTTGATCTGATTTTGGTGCCTGATTTGGGATTTGGAAGCTATCTGAGGTTGTCCTATGTACAGGCTATCCCTCTGTATGGTTTCTTCCCGGTTTTGATGTGTTTTGGTCTACTGAAAGTCAATTTCTATGCTAGTTTAGCAGTTTTTGACTTGGATATGTATTTAGATGGTTTGACAGGTATTTTGAGGTTTCTGGCTCTAGGTCGTTTAGACTTTTATGTTTGTATACACCTAAGGATCCCACATATGAAATCTGGTCAAAATATGGCACTTAGGTACACCGATCGCGATCGTAGTTCTGAGCCCAAATTAGACCAAATTTGGCATGCTTGTAGACACTGATGTTATAGAGCTATCCCCCAAGTCTTTTTGCATTTGGATCATCAAAAGCCAAGATTTTTCACTTTCTAGGCTGTCAGGATAGTTTTACCCAAGTGGCCTGATTTCCTTGATTTTTGATGTTTTGGGGAGTTGTTTCTTTAGACAAACTTGTTTAGAATCTTATCAGGAAGGCACACAACAAATCTGGTCAAAATACGGCACATAGGTACACCGATTGCGATCGTAGTACCTGGGCCAAATCTGATGAAATTTGGTATGCTCCCTCTGGCAAGTATCTCCCAGTGTTTGGTGCTACCACTTTGTGATTTGAATAAATTTCAGCTCTGTTTGGTCAGATTTTCAAAATTTCAGAGTCTTATGGCCTTTTTGCCAAAGTTGTGGTTTTCTGGTTTCTCGACTCTAACTTTTGCCCCAAATCTGATTGGAATGTTATTTGCTTATCCTACTCCTAAGTACAGAAATGAAAGAACATAAGGAAATGAATCAAACAAAACAAACACGACGGATTTTTGGTGACATTTCAGTACTCAATTGAATTAAAGAAATTGAAGAGCAAAAATGCTTTGAACACTCTCACTCACAGCTCCCTAAATCTCCTAAGAGAGGATCTAGCCGGTTCACTGACGCTAGACTCCACTAAGCTCTAACCCCTGTCTAGCAGCCTAACTGAGGTGTAAAATGGGTTTGTGGATTGATCTTCTTATTAAAGAATCTAACTGCACACTTGGTCACTCATCACCTAAGCTGCATTCCCCGGCATCGGCGCCAATGTTTGCGGGTCGCTGCGACGGACGTCCATGGCATAGCTCTCAAGAATAAACATATTTATCAATACAAGGGAAGCGATCAGGATGAGACATGGAAACTCACTAGGGTGTCAATCCTAATGAAGTAAACTCGATGAGATGCATCTACTAACTCTACAAACAAATCAAACGCACTATCGCCAAGTAATCTGACTATGTCCTTCTACACATCTCTATAGTCGTCACGCCTGTTTTGTAAGGTCTCTGACCCCGACCAAAAAGAGCACCATTGTACCATAGACTAAACATAATAGAAAAAGTTACTATTTTTAGCAGTTTTCCAAAATCTGTTGATGCCATGATGTTTAGAATGTTTTAAAGCTTCGAAATGTGAATTAAAATAATTTGATAGTAATCTGACTATGTACTTCTACACATCTCTACAGTCGTCACGCCTGTTTTGTAAGGTCTCTGACCCCGACCAAAAAGAGCACCGTTGTACCATAGACTAAACATAATAGAAAAAGTTACTATTTTTAGCAGTTTTCCAAAATCTGTTGATGCCATGATGTTTAGAATGTTTTAAAGCTTCGAAATGTGAATTAAAATAATTTTTCTAAAAAAGTTCCAAAAATAGTAAGCTTTTGGCCACCCGACCCGTTCAGCTTTGATCGTCTCGAAAAACTGCACCCGTACCGCGAATTTGAAAAAAATGCATTTTCGGACGCCAGGGGCTGCTAAATATGGTAGGTACTCGGGATTATGCACCTTAGTTCTAGCTTAGCATAGCAAGTTTCGGCATCAAAATCTGGTTAGGATTGCTCGTCTAGGATTAAAAACAATTTTTTCCTAAGGTTGTGCAGGCAGGCACCGGGGCTCGGGTATTGTGCGGGAACTGACTCCATGGAACTGCAGACCCAATCTCAAAGCTAGAGGGCGCCCTCTCTCACAATTACAGCTCGTGGGGGATTATCCATGCAAGGGAGAGAGAGAGTGAGTGAGTTCTGGAGCAGGTTGGACACTTGTTAAGTGTATAACTAAAGTTGCCTTGCATGAAATGAGTGCTCTCCAGAAGCATATAGCAGCACAATTTGAATTTCAGCTTGAAGGAGCCTAATTAAAGGTGTGCTCACACACACACACACACACACACACACACATGCTCACACACACACCCAGTACACACACACACACACCTACACACACTTTGGGGAGGTGCTGCTGGCACACACACAGTTTTTGAAGGAGAAGCAAGGAGGGAGGTGCTGCCGAAATTCTCATCTTGAGAACTCATTTGGATCAGAAAAATCAAGAGGATTCTCAGCCCCTAATCACGGTAATCATGATTTAATTTATGCTCTTCTGTAATTCTCTTCATTATTCTCTTAATTCCTCGTCTACTATGCTTAATCCTAGCTATAATTCCGACTAGCTGCTCTCTAAATCTCCATAGCTATACTCCATTACATAATCATCATCCAAATAGCCAATTATGGAGCCATTCATCACTCTTAATCAATGATTAGTACATGATTAGGAGAGATTTTAGCCGGTAATAATGTAGATTTGCTGAAATTCACCCTTTTACCATTCAATAGTATTATAATTAATTATATTCAAAAACTTCTCTCACATTAAGATGTGATTAAGGCTAAAATTAAACCGTCATTAGGCCAATAAGAGGAGAATTTTCTATCACATATGCATGCGGTAATACTGCATCTTTCTAATTGCACTAGGAAAGTGATTGAGCTTGCTTACTTCATCTCTCTTGTAAATCAATTAGTAAAATTCTGAATTTCTTAATCATCTAAGCCAAGTGATTAACTTTAGAGCTGGTTCCCATAGGACAAGTAAAGTATTACCCATAAAATTACTAGGTCTCGAAGGAAAAATCTAACCCTCTCGCATAAGGAGGATTGTTCAATGATTCTAATCTGCCATTTGGATTGTTATGATGCTCCCGGACTTTAACTCTTTTCTTCAAGTTTATCATTTAATGTAGTGAGTATAAAATGGCCCCGGTTAAGAGAACTCACTTCGGTGGTGCCCACGACCGCGAGGCGGAAATGAGCAATGTGAATGGAAAAGGAAAAGCTCCCATGGACGAACAAGCACCGGCCATCTCACCGGCCATTGACTAAGAAATGGAAGAGGTAGGTCACAATTTCATTCAAGTTGTTAATTTAACATTGCATACCTTTAGCTAGGAAAGAACATATCCCCAAACATGTTGGAGAAATCTGACGGAAACCTCGGCATTTGAATTCATTTGTACATTAAAGTCTAAAGTAGGAAAGAAATGATTGATGGATATACTGTTTGAAATAGGAAAGAATGTCTGCTAGGGAAAATTTAGCTCGGCATGTTCATTCTATTTCCAATGTTGATACTAGTCCGAACCCCCTCCTGATCATAGGGGGCAGACTTCCTGGTTAAGGGCTCTTGAATCCACGTCTGCTGGTTAAGTAGTGGATACCCATGACTTGCTTTCTATGCGGTGGACATACCTAGTTGTATGGGCAGCTAGGCGACAACGGGAGGATTAAACTCTCGCTGGAGGGGGGATGTTGTACCTCCAGAACATTGGAATTTTAATGAATAAGTTTGAGTAGAATTTTTACTATAACTCTGTATTGGTGCCGCTTTGCAATACTGACTGAAGGGCTGTCTTAACGAACATTGTGATTCGGAATCTAATCAAAGAATGTTTATGTTGAACAATCATTGTGGTAGTAATTAGGACATACAAAGAAGTGTGAGTGTGGGGGTGGAAAGTGGGGGCTTGGGTCAGGTTGCCAATGCCTATGAGAAGGGTGGTCCCGATTGGTCGGGAACTCTCTCTCCCCATAGTGTTTAAATCGACATTAGTATTACTCATTTCCCCTAGAGTGGCAAAGTTTCAAGTGTACGTGCCTTTAAAACATGGGAAAAAAGGCACTCTGGATTTCTCTCCTCTTGGAAGGTGGGTCTTAGGATCGCTAGATAGGTTAGGTACACTTCCCCTGCGAGGTGGAGCTAGATCTCATTGCTAGTAGGCTCGAACTCGACTCACTTTGTGATGAGAGATCGTCCGCTAGTTGAACCCTGAACCACTTTATTTGCTTTCGCTATAGATCTAGTGGCCACCGGGTTCACCATCAGATCCGCCGTTGGATAATGCGGGGTGGGAACCTCACACGTTTACTATGAAAATCTATTCAGAATCGCACAAAACTTGAAGGGAAGCTACATGGGACTATCAAGAACATATCCTATCACTATCACAGCATTCTGGAGAGGTACAAAGATCGGGATCGTTCGTCCCAAAGTCAACAAAAACATCGAGAACAGGTGATCCTAATGGGTCGTTTTAGGGTCCCTAAAGCCTCTCCTAGGGTCAAAAACAACATAAATACACATATAGACACTCAAAATAGTGATTTAAGGTCTCAAACTTGTAGTTAAAAACCTACACCGAATCTTGAATGATTACACTTGAATGGAATAGCAAAGTAAGAGGAACACAATGCAATAAATGAATCTGAATTTGGATTACCGTAGCCACAATAGCGAAGATTACAAGTTGGAGCAAGAAGGAGCTCTCAAACTCTCAGTTTCTCATAAAAAAGATAATGTTTAAACTTACAAAAAATGACCTTTATAGTTTAGGTCTTTACAAATGGATTGTCCGGCCAAAAGCTCCTAAACTTCTAACTGGCTCTCTAATATACAAATGCTCCCAGAAGAATAATCATAAATCCTTTGACAAGTTCTTGGCTTAGAGATGCTCTCTTACAAAAGAATTTTACAAAGGTTTCTCAAAAAAATATGACCCTTCTCTGAAAACGGCCGCTTGTCGCTTTGTCCGCCAAACAGAGAGTTTGCTAGAGAAACCGTACAGAATCTGTGATACGACTCCTACGGAACGGGCATTGATTTTCGCGACATAGCACCTACATCTGAGAGAGAGATAAAAAGGATTATGTGTGAAGGTCCAACCAATATAGAGCCAAGGATGGAAGCAGAAAAGGGATTACAGACAGAAGACGACGGCATGGAGGAGATGCTCGATGCCTTCTTCTAGAAAAGTGAGGAGAACGCTAACGAAGCAGCACCAGAAGCCGTGCGCCTATCTCCTGAAGACATGTTGAGGAAGTTGGCATGTCAACCAATCTATGAAGGCACCAAAATATCTGTGCTTCGTACTTGTCTGGCATTTTTGAATCTTCATTCAGTGTACGAGTGGTCAGATGCAAGCGTCACTGCTTTGTTTAGGTACGTAATTTACAAAAGAGATTTTTCGATTGCAACGGTGACGTGCTTGGAGAGCCTTTTAATTTAATGTGTCTTAAACAGGTTGTTTCGGGAGCAACTTCTCTTGGCTGGCAATGGAATGTCCCCTCCAGGCCAGACGCAAAGTAACTATTGACCTCAGTTGGCTTGGACTACAACAAGATTCATGCATGTCCAAATGATTGCATTCTTTTTTGCAATGAATTTGCAGATCTCGACACACCCAGACACACCTCTCGACACACCTCTTGGCACACCTCGGACACCTTAGGGGGAACACGATCCTAGTGCCTCTAAGATCTATATTGTATGGGCAGATGGTTCTGTTGACATGTATAGAGTCGGGACTGAGATGAGACAACGGATTCACCAGCTCGCGGAGCTGTAGTTTTCAACCAGCATTCTGACGCCTTGGCCTGATCAGGATGAGGACAAAATCAGTTATATAGTGGAGACCATCATGAGAGAGTACCAGCCTGCTCTTGGTTCAAAGTCTCTTCCGAGGAGGTGGATCAAGGGTGTTGCACGGGACACCGTGAAACATCGACGAGATGCAGCTCGGCAAGCTTTTAGGACAGGCTCGCCGAAGCCTTCGGGAATCCCACACGAGACGTGGCAGCAGATCAGGGAGGATGAGCGGATAGCAGACACGCGGTTTAGACAGCAGTGTCAGGCAGCGCAGATACAACAGATAACCAGGGGGACATTTCA
Source organism: Adiantum capillus-veneris (assembly GCF_014529385.1). Taxonomy (NCBI): domain Eukaryota; kingdom Viridiplantae; phylum Streptophyta; class Polypodiopsida; order Polypodiales; family Pteridaceae; genus Adiantum; species Adiantum capillus-veneris. Next base: position 27,370,258 of record NC_140937.1, on the reverse strand, counting down.
TCTTGGCAGCGGAGGCTTCGACACCTTTCGTTATGAGTTTGTGAGTTTCCAATCGAATCCTAGCTATGGATTTTTTTTAAACATGATGAATCATGTATTCTTATTACTTTGATTTTTATATAAACGCAGAATCTTGCGATGCATCAAGCCCCGACACGCCAGGAGGAGACAGATGGATATCGCAGAGGTATCTATGAAGTATTGAATGATCATGATGCTTCAAGAGAGCCTGTAGACTGGGAGACCTTAGAGTCTCGCTGATCGATTGAGGTGAGATGTTAATATGTGTGAGTTGATTTAATTAAATAAGTATATGTGAAGTAATATCAATACTAATTTTGTGACTTGTCCTATGTGTAGCTTATGATGCCTAGTCATCAGTGGATTTCATATATATGCTTTGTGAGACACATACATGCTTCTGTGTGTCTTTTTTGTATAGACATATATGGTTATGGTTATTGTTCAGACATGGTTATGGTTATTGTTTTCCTTATGGTTATGGTTATTGTCATTCTATAGACATGGTTATTTCTCCTATTCTTGTATAGACATGGTTATGGTTATTGTTTTGTTTATGGTTATGTTTAACTTTCTGGTTCTGCTTATGGTTATTGTTTTGTTTATGGTTATGGTTATCTGCATTATGGTTTTGATCAATATGGTTATGGACGGTTATGGTTTTAATTTGGTTATGGTTTTGCACAAATTAAGTTTGTTATGGTTATGGTTTTAAGTTGGTTATGGTTTTGCACAAAGTTCATTTCATTTCTTTCATTGGCCTTAAATCTCATGTGAGATCTTACATGGATAGCATGTAGGAGGCGTATACATGATATGGTTTTTTTTGAAAAGTTTATGTAAAAACGAAGGGAACTGTGCCGAAATTTATGCGGGAGCACGGTCGATTTTGGTGCTACTCGCTTTCTTGGGCAGAGGACAGGCAGTCTGGCTGTGGCTGTGTCCATCTTTTCACTGGGAACAGGCCAGGCTGCCTGTCCTCTGCCCAAGAATTTTTTTTCCTGTTATGGTCGTCGCAATCTGCGTCGCTAAGCCCGTCGAAATATGCGTTGATAACAATACCTTTCAATGCGTATATCGACGCATATAGCGACGTTTTTGTAGGGACACATATATCGACGGTTTTTTTGATGGGGTGCGTCAAAACCTACGTCGAAGGCCCCCTTTTTTGTTGTAGTGTTTGCCAGTAGGAAATATATAATTGAAGCTAAAGTTCAAGCTAGAATAATTTAAAGACACTAGTAAAATTTTCCTTTATCTTGCCAAGTTAATTCATAGATTAAATTATACTCATCTTGACAAGTTAATTTATAAGACCAAGTCTATAAAATTTTATCGAATAGAAATGGGAGCAAATTCCACGAGAGGGGGTTGCATTGCCGTGTGTCAATATGAAGGCGACCAGAGACAAATGATTTTTTTCATGTAGTGGAGGTCCCAATGCTGTCAGCATTGAAGGGGGGCTTGATGATGCTACTTTGTGGAGGGGGACACAAAGAGCTGTGGTTGCTATGAGGACGTGATGAAAGAGAGAGATTAACAATAGACGTCCTTCTGTGGAGAGAATGCAAGAGAGAGATGGTTTGGGCCCACTAATGCTTTGGAAGGTGAATGCTGAAAGGTGATAAGGGAGAGAGGGAGAGAGAGAGAGAGAGAGAGAGAGAGAGAGAGAGAGAGAGAGAGAGAGAGAGAGAGAGAGAGAGAGAGAGAGAGAATCCATTGGAGTATGCCATATTGTGGGAGCAACACATCTGGACAAGGTATAAGAGCGATCGAGACGAGCTAGGCTGCGAGGTCCAAGTGAACACAGAGGGAGTGATGCTACATATAGAGAGAGAGGGAGACACCATGGCTAGTGTGAGGGAAACTCTCTGCATAGGTAGCATGGCAAGGGCTGTGAGGGATGATGTGGACATTTTTTCTTTTTCTTTGGAGTCGGAAGATTCCCAAGAATCCCATGGAGAAATTAATGGGTTTGTAAATTAATGGGAAGTATTGATTCAATAATTTTTTTTAAAATAAAGAGTCCTTTTATTTAAAGACTTCACAAAGATTCATTTTATTAAAATATTAAATTGATTATTATTTTTTGGGATTATTAAATCTATCTTTTTAATGAAAATATTAATATATTTTTTTGTTTTAATTTTTAATATGCTTTTTTATTTTATTTCTTTTTTACTTTATTTTGTTTTCAAGTACTAATATGTAATATGCACCTTTTATCTTAGTATTTAAGTGGAGACTTTTCTAATATATAAACCAGTCAAGATTATGGTTGGGTTCACAAGAGCTGATGAAAAACATTCAAAAAGAAATGTGCCTTCACCATGGAGGTTGTCCATTGACACAAAAGGAAATTACACTTCACTCGACCCACAAAAAAATTTAGTGAGCCTTCCCTCCCTCGGAAGAGCAGTTCTACCGTCCATTTTTCACCACAAAACGTGGATCGGTGTGATTGGATTGAATCCAAAAGCTACGTACTCAACAACACTGCCACTACACACCAACTCACTCGATGTCAAAATCGTACATAATAAATTTTATAGAGGTACCTCCGTCCCTTGGGAAAGAAGAGAGAGGTGGAAGAAAGAGTACGGGGCTTTTTGGCCGGCTTTTGTAAATCTAACTTGTGTATGCATAATGTACGTATAGTGAATAATATAATGTATACATATAATTTTTTTTTCACTGTATTTTATTTTCAAATGATAATGTGCAATGTGCATCTTTCACTTTATTGTTCAACTAGGGCCTTTTCTAATATAACAAGTGAAAGGGTCACGATGGCTTTCAAAAACAATAAGAAAGTGATAAAGTAATTAGGTTGAATTTAACTAGAATTATATAAGGTAAAGCAGTGATTAGGAATGTCTCTTTTATTAGGCGATCGAGTGTCCTCCTCGCAAAGAATCAAACCCAAAATACTGGCAATTTTTTTGAAATTTGTAAGATTTTTGAACTAAGTTTTGACATCATTGAACTAGTTTTTCTTATCTTTACATGGTATTTTCATTAATATATATATGTGTGTGTGTGTATATAAATAGATAAGTAAATAAATAAATTTATATATATAATAAAAAGAACTCATTAACATATATTATATATTACTTATCTATATATATTGTGTGTGTATATATACATAAATATATACATTTATATATATATATATATATATATAACGTACTAGAATTATGCAAGGTGAAGCTTCACTTTATCATTCTAAAAGAATAGAATGCACGAGAAGTTAAGCCATGTGAGGAAGTAAAACAAAAGGTAAAATAAAAATATCCATTTAATATTTTAAAACCAAAATAACATTTAAGGCAAGTCTCAATCATCGTTGAAAACATTGAAAGTATGCCTAGCCCAACACTTCTCTAAGGCTTCTTTTCAAAAGCCAAAAACCATTCCTGATTATATATGTATAATGGATAAAATAATCTTATATTAAAACACAAGAAAAATTTCATGCAATTGTAAGCACTTATTTAAACTTACTTTTTATAAATCTCATTCCCCTCTTAGCTTAGCACATGTTCATGCCTCTTCACCTTGTTTATACTTGTCCATACAAAAACATGCGCATTCGTCACAATGGCTACATATGCATGAAATTGCAATAATCATTTAGCAATATAGTCTTTTGTGATTTGACGTGGTAGGGCTAGCAATGTAGCTTAGAGACACGTAATGCATTGAAAGTAATAGGAAGAGTATTGTGCTAGATGATTGGAAATTGTTACCTCAAGGGCAAAAACACATGATTTAGATTGTACTCACAAACACTAACTTAGGTTTTGATAAAACTTGTAAAATTTCACAATCAAACCTTGCAAAGGAAAAAGAAGAAAAAAATTAGACTTTGATGAAAGAAAAAAAAAGGATTAAATTGAGAAGATGTAGCGAGAAAAATTGAGAAAACTAGAAGGAGAAACAAATGAGGAAAAGGGAACCCCTAAGGTAGTACCAGAGCCAAGCATAGTTGAAAAAGCACAAAGTGCTAATTCAGGAGGATTGATATTGGTAGAAAAGGTCAAAAAACCATTAGAATCCCTTCTTAAAGCCTATGACGCGCGGCTCAAAAACAAAGGTGAATGACATATCCATATGGAGAGCTAGATAAGCAAAGGCTAGATTGTGCCAAAAAATGATTCAAATAGCCCAAGCTCTACTAGAACCTCTAGTTGCAGGAAAACCTAAGGATGTGATTCGTGTCCCAACAACACCAATGATCCCACCAAATCAAGAGAGATTAGAGCCAGATTCTAGTCACAAACATCGATCGGGACTCAAACACCCAGCACCAGAACCAAAGATAATGTTAAATACCATGGACAACACTTCCGAGGGATTCCACCTAGGTATACCAGAGGAGTGTAGAGAATTAGACAGTTTTGATGAGCTATTGAAACAAGTCAGAGAGGCCAATGAAGTTAGTGAGCTAAGCAAACACGTAAATTAGACCAGTGATGGGAGAGGAGTGTTTTTTCCATCGATAGAGGAATTTGAGGCTGGACCTCAAATAAATCTAGAAGTGCAATCGTATTGGGGAGACCAAGGATCTATTCAATCTATAGACAACCAACCCCATTTGCTAAGAGCACTATTGTCTTATATGGGAGAACATGAGGCGAGGTCATATGTCATTGCATTCCCATCCTAGACTCTCTTTCATCAACTCTAAAGGACTAATAGAAATTTTTTCAACACATGTGACATGCATAATAATCCTAGTTGATCTACTACAAATACGCCCAAACATGTGGATCATGGTAGAGAGATATCTGGAAAAGTTTGGAGTGAATGAACCATCGACAAAAGTCAAGAGGGAATCGGAGAACTTGAAAAGCCTCACCTTACTACCATGCTAGTACCTTTAAACAAAGATGGAGAATATTGTGAAGGGAAAGATGGAAACACAACTCTTACTATGGAAACTCAAGGTGTCACCACCATGGCAATTCTTGACAATGGGGCTGAAGTAGCCATAGCTACAAAAGAAACATAAAAAATGGGGAAAACCTACTTTAAGAGAAATAAGAATGAAATTACAACTCGCAGATGGGTATATGGAGAAACCCCTGGGGCTTCTAGAGAAAGTAATTGTCACCTCTTGTAGAATTAAGTATACGCATACATTTGCTATTGTGTATTTTGGCAAGAATCACAATTATGACTTTCCAAAACCCTATGTGGCAACAATGCTACACAAAGAGCCTTAAACATGGCTAGAGAAAATTGGATACCAAGAGTAAAAGGTAAAACACAATTCTTGATGCTTGTAAAGGTAAAAAATTGTGTAAAAAACAAAATCTCAAGCTAGTTCACAAAAACACAAGACACATAAAAAACAGAGGGTATTAGGAGCTCAAAAGATTGAAAAGATTGAAAAAGAAACAAAACCAAAGAAACAAAAATAATTGGGGATGGATGAGTTTGGAGAATCAAAATTGACCAAGGTTGAGTGTCAAAAGAAATACCAAGAACTAAAGAGAACTTTGAAGGATGTATAGACAACGGACATAGAGAGTGAGGAAGGAGAGAGCTCCCAAAAGGAAAATATGGATGTCCCATCCCACTATCAAAATTTCACAATCCAAGACAAGAAAATATTGATGACTCAACTGATAAGGGAGAAAAAAGGAAATGAATCTTATGATGACCCAAAAAATACAAAATGAATAGACCTAGCAAGACCTGGAGAGGCTGCAAGAGTGGTCTACATAGCAACATATCGGAACACAGAAGAAGAGGAGTTGCTCTTCCAACTCCTCAAAGAGTACATAGATGTTTTTACATGCTCATATAAATACCTTAAGGGGGTGGATCCATCGATATGCCAACACACGATTCCCTTGAAGCCTGATGCCAACCCCTGCAGACAACGTCCCTATACCTATAGTGACACATTTACAAAGCAAATTAAAGAGGAGATTCATAAGCTTAAGGAGGTGGAATTTATTTACGATATTGAACACACTAATTGGGTTCACCCATTTTGGTTGTCCCCACGAAAAATGGGAAATTATGTGTATGTGTGCATCTCAAAAAAGTGAATGTTGCAGCAATAAGGGATAACTATCCCTTACCAATCATGGAACATGTGCTTGAACGAGTGACTGGTAGACAAGCCTACTCATTTTTAGCCAAATCCTTGGGATACAACCAATTGACCATCGTAGTAGAAGGCCAATACAAAATGGCATTTGCCTGGAATGGGGAATCTATGCTTATAGGGTAATGCCTTTTGGCTTAACCAATGCATCTACCACATTTGAAAGGCTAAAGTTGCACACCTTTAAATAATACTTGCGGATATTCTTGGAAATATACATGGAAAACCTTTGTGTTCACTCTATTCTCGGTACATAACACATTGAACATCTCATAAAAGTATTTGATAAGTGTGGGACTTATAGGATCTGCCTAAATCTTGAAAAATATGTCTTCATGGTAAGACAGGGTAGAATCTTGGGACATATTTTCTCTGAGAATGGTATCTCTATGGATCTTGACAAGATCAAGGTAATTTTGGAAATGCCAAGTCTAACTAATTACAAGCAGGTACAATCCTCCATGGGACACTGTGGATACTACAGAGGGTTCATAAACATGTATGCAGTCATTGAACAGCCCTTGTATAGGTTGATAGTTGTCTTTGGTTGGACAAAAGAGTGTGAGGAGCCATTCACAAAACTTAAGGATGCGCTTATATAAGCATCATTACTCAAAGCACCGGATTGGGATAAAGTATTATATTTTCACATTGATGCATCAACATTTGCAATAGGATGTATCTTGGCTCAACCAGGAGAAGGAACAACGGATTTCCCAATCTGCTATGCTAGTCAATAGCTGAACAATGCGGAAAAGAATTACACAACCACGGAACAAGAAGGGTTAGGAATGATATATGTCATAAATAAATTTAGGCGTTATCTTTTGGCTAACAAATTTTTCTTCATCACAGATCACCAAGCCCTCTTGTCTCTAGTAAAACAACCTTGAAATATAAGAAGAATCGTTCAATGGCTCATCATATTGCTTGATTTTGATTTTACAATTGTTGTAAGGAAAAGCAAAACACCTCAGAGCAGATCATCTCTCTAGGTTACCCAATTGGGAAGCACCCAAAGGAGTGGATGATGATACACCTGACGCTTACCTATTCAATATCGATATGGTTCCTAAGTGGTCTCAAGAGGTAGTCAATCTTTTGACTTATGGTGGGGAGTTTGATAAGACTAAACAAACCCATAAGTGACAAACAATCAGGCAAGCTAAAAACTTTTAGCTTGTAGGAGGACACTTGTACCATCTAGGATCCGAAGAAATATTGTGACTATGCATTGGTATAGAAGAATATGAGTGCTATCTCATGGAACCCAATGACGGCACATAGGTGTCCATTGCTCCCAAAAGAAGACACACTAGCGCCTAAATAAACGAGGAGTATATTGGCCTGATATGTATGCAGATGTACATAGATATTTTCTAAAGTGTGCTATGTGTAGGAAAAATCCATCGGTGGAATATGCCACATTGTTTCAAATAACAGTTGAGCCTCAATGGAGTCAATATATGGTTGATTACCTGACAACGTAGACATTCCCTGAAATGTAACGTGAGCCAGACAAAGAGCCATGGATCTAGAAGCTCAACACTTCACATTAATTGAAAATCAACTCTACAAGAGAGGGAAGGATAACCAGCTCAGAATATGTGCAACTAAAAACAAATATTTTCCTATCTTAGCGCAAGCACATGGAGGAATTAGCAAAGGACATTTCTCAGGAGATAAGAAAAATAAAATTTTCTTAACTACGGGAATATGGTGGCCTACATTGCACATGGATGCAAATGAATATGTGATGATTTCTAGCACACCAAGGTACCTATAAAGAGAGATAAGATTCCACTAATACCGATGATGGGAGCAAGGGAATTGGCTAAGTGGGATCTAGATTTTGTGGGACCAATCTCACCACCGCTTACAAATCCCATGCCCATTATATCATAATCTCCACATATTATCTCACAAAATGGATTGAAGCAAAAGCCACACAAAAAGAAGATGCCAGAACCACTACACAGTTTCTATAAGAAGACATCTTTGTAAGATTGGATTTCCCTTAGAGATTGTCAGTAATAGAGGCACCCATTTCATAAATGAACTTATTGAAAATCTTCTTGATGAATTTATGATTATTCATTAAATGTTTTCCCCATACCACCCACAAGACAATGGACAAGGAAAAGCTACTAATAAAACACTCTACTCAGTGTTGACAAGAAATCACAAGTAGACTGGGACCAAAAGTTACATTCTTCTTTACGGGCATATACACTGGCCTATAAGACATCAATTGGAACAAAACCCTACAATATGGAGTTTGGTCTTAATGTCCTTGTACCAATTGAATTCTTAATCCCAAATTTGCGAGTATCTAAACAATTAGAGTGGTCAAGTCATGAATTGTCATCAAGATTAGATGATCAAGAAAATCTAGATGAGTTATGCCTTCAAGGTGTAGCCTCAAACTATGCTCAGAAAAGATGCCAAAAAGAGTTATTTGACAAGCACATGTGGTCAAAAGAATTTTAAATAGGGGACTATGTCTTGGTGTATACCCTGAAACAACATGCTAAAAAACTCGGGGATGGACCTCTTTGTGATAAAAAATTTGTCACCAAGTGGGGCTGTCAATCTTACAACATTAGAAGGAGAAGAAATGTCTAACTGGATTAGTGGATGCAGGCTCAAGAAGTATCATCTACCACTAACCTTGGAGATGCTAAAGTAGATTCATAGTGAAAAACAATGAACAAAAGAAAAGCAACGGATTGTTGAGGAAGCACAAATAGAAGCTAAAGAATGAATGGCTAAATGAATGTTTCTATGGCAATAACAACAACAGAGGAGACCATTGCATGGCTAAATGAATGCTTCTACGGAAACAACAACAACAAAGTAGACCATTGCGGATCAACGATATTTCCATAGATGAGTTCGAACAAGATAAAGTGTATCCAATGATCAAAGTCAAGATTGGCAACAATCAAGTGGAAACTACCGCTCTACTCAATACAAGAGCCCAATAAAATGTCATTTCCTTGAGTTTATAAACACATTTTGGTCAAGACGTAGATCTTCAAACGACATCACACAAGATGCAGAGCTATACTGACCATCATATCAAAGCATCAGTGTTGTAAACCTTATTTGTTCAAATCCATTATTATGTTTATCCACATATATTTTATGTGATGGAATATCATCAAAACCAATACAAATTATTGCTAGGATAGTGGCAAAGAATGTATAATGTATAGATAGATTGGAAGTCGGATCTGGTTTTAATATTGAAATAGGAAATCAAACAATTCCATTCACTAAAGCAACAGAATAATAACTAGCAATGGAAAAGACTATTGACAAAGGCAAAAAACCCTTACCTAAAAGAATCATGCAATGGATTCCTAAAGAGTCTCCACAAAAACCAACAGTCAAATTTCCGATTACAGCAGCTTGATCCACATAAAAAATGACCAAAAAATCGATGAGACAAATGCCAAACAAAAGAGAAAGATGGATACCCAAGCAATATCTCAAAACAAAGCAGTTTTGGGTTAGAAAAGCTGAGATATATGCAAAAGAAACACTCAAAAACCATAAACAGACACATACTTTAGTACCGTCTCATGTGCCCATACAGACCACCCCGGCATCTATCACAAAAATTTGGGCACCAAAGAAGTTGATTCAAGCTTAAAAAACACAGGAGTTTATTTGGATTCCTAAGCGCAATATGTTGAAACCCTCTAAGTGGACAAACAAACCAACCAAGCACCATTTGGAAAATAAATGACCCACCAAGTCAATAAAGCAAGTCTGGGTAGCCAAAGAGTTATGACAAGCATAAAAAAATCAGCTTTGGATCTGGATCCCAATGGCACCAAAAACACAAGGTAAACATCAAATCCATAGGCAAGATAAGGAACTACAAAAAAACCAAGTATGATAGCCAAAACAGCCCAAGCAAGTTATCAACATGGCCGGTCCTGTCACATTTTCTCACATGCCTATGAAAGTTCATGTTGCACTACTCCAACAGAAGCTATATGGGCCCAAAAATATTTCTCCACCCACCTTGTACCCATAATTTCCAATTTGTGTAGGAGAACTGAGACACAGGAGGGGGGAGACATGACGAAACTCATGGCAAGAGATTTTTTACATATTACCAGCAGGCACTATCTTAGAATGGTTTAAACCTTGTTGTGCTTTATGGCATTTTGATTTCTCTAAAAATACTAAGTAATGCCTGAAAAGTAAGTAAAGGGGAATCACGTCATGTCAGGGCCAAAAATAACCCCATACTCTTGTATATACTCCACACACAAAAGCTTTTTGTATTTTGTTTTAATGATATGATCAACATTGGTCAAAAATTAAGAAAAAAGCACAAAAATAGACCAATGGTGGATTAAACATTTTGTACATAGCAGAAAAGCTTATTTTCTAAGCCAAGAATAATTTACCTAATTTTTGGGTAAATTTTTTGATAATGTTTGGCTTGATTTTGCAAAAAATTGGGATTTATGCGCAATAGTTTATCTTTTATAGGATTTTGTTTCTAAAAATAAAAAAATATCCAAAAAAGCAATGGAGAATTTGAAGCCAAACAACATAATACCATAATTGAAGGGACTTGCAAAAAAAGTTTGGAAGCAAATGGAAGACGTCAAATTTCGACCTAAATACAACAATGACCTGAAAGGTAAACCTGTCGTATCTGAGACATACAAAGTCCAAACGCAAAAATTCAAGATCCGTAAAAAAAATCTAAGGTATGCATAGGGAATGATGGCACCAAAAAGGAAAACGGGTTTTCGAAAGCACTAGGCACATATACTAACTTAGAGGGATTCCCTACCTGCGGGAGTGAGTTGTTAAGTATGTAGCCTAATTTACCCCTTGTAATTTTCTGTATTAAAAACACACATTTGTAAGGCCCCCATTATGAGGAGAATCCATCGTGCGTGAAGAAAAATCACTCGCAAAAAACCGAAGTTTTCACGGCCAGTCTCGAGAAAAGCTCGAGACTCGCTTCACCGGAATATTATGACTGGATTGAAGTCGGAAAACGGCCGGTTGAAGTTCAATGGCAAAAACTATCAACATTGGAAGATGCAGATTGAACACTATCTCTACTAGAAGGACCTTTATTTTACACAAGGTGGTCTTGCAAAGAAGCCCACAACGATGGCAGATGAAGCATGGATCGTCCTTGACCGAAAGGCACTGGGAACAATCCGGTTAATCTTGGCGTCAACTGTTTTTGGAGATGAACTTGATGAAGTTACTTGACGACCTCTACAAGAAACCACGGCATCCAATAAGGTATATCTCATGAAGCGCTTGTTCAATCTAAAGATGGTAGACAATGGTTCAATTGCAGAACACCTAAATGTCAATTTTGATCGATGAAAATAAATTTTGATGTGATGAAGTGCGAGCTCTCCTTATACTATCATCTCTACTAGATATTTGGGATAGCCTTGTGATGGTTGTAAGTAATTCTATTTGTGGCACAAATACTCTTAAGTTTGATGATGTTGTGGGTGTTCTCCTAAGCAATGAAATGCGAAGGAGAAGCACACAAGAATCATCAAGTGTTGCATTGTTAGTGGAAACAAGAGGAAGGCCTAAGGAGAGGTTCCAAATCCAAGAGGGTCGTGATCACTCAAGGCAGAGCAAGCCACACACAAAGTCAGTTCCTGAATGTTGGAACTGTGGCAAGAAGGGCCACATCAAGAAGGATTGCTGGTCCAAGAAGAAGAAGGAGTTGGAGTCTCAAGAAAACACGCCAACATCAGAGGCCAATGTGGCAAGTAAAGTAGAGCAAGATGCTCTAATTCTCTCATTAGACAATGTGTCTAATTCTTGGATAGTAGATTCCGGGGCTTCATTCCATGCAACACGCCACAAACAATATTTCCAAGGTTACACCAAAGGTAATTTTGAGCATGTATACTTGGGAGATGATGAAGCTTGTGAAATTGTCGGCAAAGGTACAATTTGTGTCAAAACTTAATGAAAACGAATGGAAGTTTAAAGATGCTAGGCATATTCCTTCTCTTCGCAAGAAGTTGATCTCGATGGGACAATTGGACAATGAAGGTCACACCATTGCATTCAAAAACAAATGGTGGAAGATCTCAAAGGGATCTTTGGTGGTTTCCAAGGGAGAAAATGTTGGTACACTCTACTTGTGTATTGTCAGCTTGCAATCTCCATCTTGTGCAACAACTACGAAAGTCGATAGTGCGGTGTGGCACTATCGGCTTGGGCATATGAGTGCAAAACAAAGAAGCTTCTACCAGGTTTTAAAGAAGTGAACTTAGAGTTCTTTGAAGATTGTTTTTATGGTAAACAAAAGAGGGTAAAATTTCAAAAATCAAGAAATGAAAAAAAAAACTTGAGCTGGTTCATTCTGATGTTTAGGGTCCTGCAAGTACACCATCACTTGGTGGCTCATTGTACTATGTAAAATTCATAGACGATGCGACTAGGAAAACATGGGTTTATGTAATGAAGAATAAATCCGATGTGTTTTCCATCTTTCAAAGGTGGAAAAACTTTGTGGAGAATGAAACAAGTACAAAGGTTAAATGCCTCAGATCCGACAATGGAGGCGAATATTGCAGCCATGCTTTTGAAAATTTTTGTGCTAACAATGCCCTTTGGAGGCCAAAGACAACCCCAAGGACACCTCAACAAAATGGGATTTTGGAAAGGATGAACATGACAATCATGGAGCAATCATGAAGCATGCGGCTACATGCAGGCCCATTGCTTGAGCTTTGGGCAGAAGCAGTAAGTACTTCTGTGTACTTAATCAACCAAGCACCCTCAACCGCATTGGATGGGGGAGTTCCAAAGGAGGTGTGGATAGGTAAACCGCTAAACTATTAATTTCTCAAAGGGTCTGGGTGTGAGTCTTTCATGCACATAGATAGAAGCCTAAGGTCAAAGCTAGATGTAAAGTCCAAAAAGTGTTTCTTCATCGGCTATGGAGAAGGTGACTTTGGGTATCGCCTATGGAATCTTACAGATGGTAAAATCTTTATGAGTAGGGATATAATTTTTAGCAAAAAAAATATATACCAAGACTACTTGGAAATAAAACAAAAAAAAGCCTAACAGGTGACAAGTTCATGGAGCTTGAGGACGGTGAATACTCAAGGAGCGCAAACGGTGACAATGTACAACAACGTCAACCAAATGAGGAGCCTCAACCTATTCCCCAAAGATCTACAAGAGCAAGTAGACCTCCATAAAGTTTTATTCCTTCCTTCAACCATCTCATAATCTCAAATTCTGGAGAGTCAGAATCATACGAGGAAGCCATGCAGCACAAATCCAATGAATAATGGATAAAGAGCATGCAAGTGGAGATGGACTCATTACATCGCAACCAAACATGGGAGATTGTTGAGTTGCCTAAAGGTAAGCGGGCAGTTCAGAACAAATAGGTGTACAAGCTAAAGGAAGAAGAAGGTTAGAAGAAAAGGTACAATTATAGGCTTGTGGTAAAAGGGTTTTCTCAAAAGAAAGGTATTGGATTCAATGAAATATTTTCTCTTGTTGTAAAAATAAACTCAATTAGGCTTGTCTTAAGCCTTGTGGATGCTCATGATTTAAATCTTGAGAAAATGGATGTAAATACGGCATTCCCTCATGGTGACTTAGAGGAGGAAATTTACATGCTTCAACCAAAGGGGTATGAAGTAAAAGGTAAGGAGAAAATGTTGTAGATTAAAGGAAAAACTTGTATGCTTTAAAGCAAGCATCAAGAAAGTGGTACTTGAAGTTTGATTGATGGATGTTGGATCATGGATTCACAAGATGCAACTCAGATCACTACATCTACACAAAGAATTTGGGAGATGGGAAGCTCATCATCCTAATGTTGTATGTTGATGACATGTTGATTGCAAGTGCTACCATGTAGGACATCAAAGACCTAAAAGAGGAGTTATCTAAATATTTTTCAATGAAAGATTTAGGTGTTGCAAAGAGGATACCTGGTATGAAGATATCAAGGGACATGACGAAGAAGACAATATTTCTATCTCAAGAGGATTACATCAAGAAGGTACTAGAAAGGTTTGCAATGCAAAATGCAAAACCGGTTTCTACAGTTTTGGTTGGTAACTTTAAACTAACCAAGGATATGTGTCATTAGAAAATTTCGGAGGTCATTTGGAGGGCCTTGTAAGAAATTGTATTTCTCTCTCTAGAAACTTTTTTTAAAATGCACTTGCACCTTGTGAGTACGTCCAAAGGACAACCAGACACTTTAAAAAGTAGATTTATATTCCCAATCGTCCTTGAAAACGGTCACTTTTTTATTTAATGTGAGCGTCTTTTTCAGGAGACAGGTGCGGCACATTCAAGGCAGCTTACGTCATCACTGAAAGTTGAAAAGTCACAAACTGTCAAATAGTGATAGATTTTGAGGCTTTTGACACCACCAATGCGTCCAGAACGCCAAAATATCCTAAAAACTAATGTCTACTTGTCTCATTCCGACATCCGGAGAGGCAAAAAATGTCAAAAAACCCCAAAAAATGGGCTTTTTACTTAAGGCGCGCGAGGAGGCATTCTAAAATGCTAAAATGCCCCTCTGCGCGCCGTTAGTACAAAGCTCCTTTTAGTGATTTTTGGACAATTATCTTTCAAGAAAGCCTACCCATGTTTCTCTATTGCACTTTTGCACCATGCTCTCTCTCTCTCTCTCTCTCTCTCTCTCTCTCTCTCTCTCTCTCTCTCTCTCTTAAATATGCTAAGAGAGGGAGAGAGAGAGAGAGAGACTCTCATTACTAACGGCGCGCGTGGAGCATGTTTTGACCTCAAAAAACACCTCCTCGCGCCGTTAGTATAAGGTAACAGAAAGACTCTCTCTCTCTCTCTCTCTTTCCCCCGCCTTACTTCCTCTCTCTATAACACTCACACATACACACATAAACACATACACTGGTGGATGCACAGTACTAAAGGCACGCATAGAGACATGCACACCGGTTGTGCCTCTCTACGCGCGCCTATAGTAGAGAGAGAGAGAGAGAGAGAGAGAGAGAGAGAGAGGGCTCTTTGTGTTTGTGTGTGTGTGTGTGTGGGTGTGTGTGTGTATGTTATATTTGTGTGTCTGTGTGTTTGTGAGTGTGTGTGTCTCTGTGTGTGTCTGTCTGTGTGTGTGTATGTTATATTTGTGTCTCTGTGTGTTTGTGTGTATGTTATATTTGTCTGTGTGTGTGTGTGTGTGTGTGTGTGATCAAAATGCACTTTGTAGAATTCTAACAATGGGTGTGCGTGCTCACTCTTATAGACCCGAAATTATGATCTCTAAGGCCAAGAAGATGAAGAAAAAACCTATGTGATAGATGGAGGCCTTTTTAGAGATTTTTTGACATTTTCCTCTCAAAAATCTCTCTAAAAGAGGAAAAAAGGGGCTTTTTACTAATGGCGCGCGATGAGGCATTCCAAAATTTTGGAATGCCCCCTCGCGCGCCATTAGTAAAATGTTTTTTTAGGGGTTTTTGACATTCTTTGCCTCTTTGGATGTCGGAGCTAGGCAATTGGACATTCATTTCTAGGATATTTGGGCGTTGCGGACGCATTGACAGTATCAAAAGTTTCAAAATCTTCCACCACTTGATAGTTTTGTAACTTTTTGAATTCTAGTGATGACGTAAGCCGTATCAAATGCACCGCATCTACCTTCTGAAAAAGGTGCTCTCATTAAATGAAAGAGAGTGATCGTCTTCAAGGACCACTAGATTATTAAATGAGGAGAGGGACACCTTTTATATTTTTGTTAATACCAATCTATTTTTCTACGTAATGTAGGCTCTTCTCTCATTGGAGGAACTTATTTTCCTCTCTGTTCCAAAAGGCCCTCCAAAAGACCTCCGAAATCTCCTAATGCCACAGACACAAGAGAAGATAGCGTATATGTCTAAAGCTCCATATGCTACAACAGTAGGTTCTCTTATGTATGCTATGGTCTAGACAAGTCCAGACATTGCACATATAATGGGAGTTGTAAATAGGTTCATGGAAAACCCAGGTAAAGAGCATTGTCAAGCTATGAAATGGATGCTTATGTATCTAAAAGGGACAACAACAAATGCTTTGTATTTTGGAGGAACTCATATTTTTCTTCAAGGGTATGCTGATGTAGATATGGCAGGTGACAAAGATACTTGAAGGAGCACTACTACGAGACACAACAGTAAGTTGGGCTTTAAATCTGCAGAAAGTGGTATGACTTTCTACCACGAAAGTAGACTATGTAGCAATGACAGAGGCAAGCAAAGAAATTATATGGCTTTTCTAGATTCTTAGAAGAGCTTGGATTCAAACAAGATAATTGTGTATTGTATAATGATCTCCAAAGCGCTATCCATCTTGCAAAGAACTTAGCCTTTCATTCAAGGACAAAGCACATTGAGGTGAGATATCACTTCATACGAACTCTTTTGGAAGAGGGCCAACTAAAGCTAGCAAAGGCGCATACAAGTGAAAATCTGGCAGACATGTTTAGAAAAGTAGTCAACAAGGAGAAGTTAAGCTTTTTATCATCTTCAATCGGAATTCAAAGATAGTCTCCAAGTAGGAGATTGTTAAGTATGTAGCATGAGTTACCCCTTGTAATTGTCTGTATTAAAAACGCACATTTGCAAGGCCCCCATTATGAGGAGAAGCCATCCTACGTGAAGAAAAATCACTTGCTGAAAACCAAAATGTTCATAGTCAGTTTTTGTCAGCTATGTAACCACAATAGCCTACATACAAGAGGGTTCACCTTGCCACATTAGCATACATCCACAATCCTTGCATATTTTGTGAGAACCTATAGAACACCCTGTGAGTAGGACTTGCCCGCAAATTCTAGAACTATCTTGTAAAACACCTATGTACCAGTCTCGAGTTTTTTTTTGAGATCCAAATTCAGGAAGAGTAAAATTTTTCCTCATGCTAGAGGGCCAAGATGGAGAGGCTAGATAGGGTGAGAGTGGAGAGGGTAGGGGCAAGGAGGTTGATGGGTAGGGGCGATGCTAGGTAGAGAGGGGCAAGGGGCTATTGGGTAGGGGTGAGGTAGGTAGAGAGGGTGAGGGGATTATGTGGGTAGGGGCAAGGTCACAAAGGGGTGAGGGGACTCGTTGGGTAGGGGTGAGAATAGGAAGAGAGCGGCAAGGGGGTGGGTAGGGGGGAGTGGATTAAGTGGTTAGGGGAAAGTTCAAGGTAGAGAGGGGCAATGAGATTAAGTGGATAGGGGTGATGATAGGTAGATAGGGACGAGGGGAAAATGTGTGGAGGTCAAGGTCAGGGTAGAGATAGGTGAGGGGACTAGGTGGGTAGGGGAAAGGATAGGTAGAGAGGGGAAAGGGGGTGGGTAGGGACAAGGTCACGGTAGACATGGGCAAGGGGACTAGGTGGATAGGGGCAAGGACACATAGAGATGGGCGACGGGGTGGGTAGGAGCGAGGGGAGGTAAAAAAAGGGGCAAGGAGGTTAGGTGGGTAGGGGTGAGTTACGGGTGGAGAGTGGTGAGGGGCTAGGAAATCAAAGTGAATGGTTGAGACTTCAACAACAATATTGTCTTCTACAAGAGAGATGCATTCTCTAGGTATAGGCTAGTGGATAGAAAATGCAAAACATTGTTGTACCATATTGCGAAGTCGTATCCACCTTAAAGAGACTTCTATCTAGAAAGTTGTCTGCAATCCCTAAAGCTTCCTCACTTGTTTGAATGCGAGAGAGATGGTCATCCATAACGTGATGCTTTCTTGGTCCTTTACCTCAAAATCAAACTCTTGAAATAGAAGTAACCACTACCACACTCAACCTGCAACTTGTGGCTTTTTAAGTAGTAGTGCAGAGCATGGTGATCAATAAAAAATGTGAAGTGAACCCCTAATAAGTAGTGAAAAAAATGTGTAGGGCATACACAATAGCCAAACCTTCCCTTTCTGTTGTGCTATAGTTGCACTCTACTTTAGTGAGCAGTCAACTTGCATAGTGAATGATCCAGGCTGAACTCCTTCCTACGCTCAGTCAACACAACATCCACAACTGTTTGACTTGCATCCACATGCACATGAAAAAAGAGAGATCAATCCGGGGCAACTAGAATATGTGCTTTAGTTAGGCATTTTTTGAGGTATGAAAATGCTTCAGCATTGAGCTTTGACCATTGGAAGGGTACAATAGCACTAGTCAAGTGTGTCAATTGTTGAGCCACCTATGCATACATACAAATGAGCCTGCGATGATAGCATGTGTGTCCTACAAATCTATGATCACCTTTGGGATTGATGGGAGGAGGCAGCCTCAAGATGACAATTATCTTCTCTAGGTCAGGTGCTGAATATTTAGCAGACACCACATGGCCTAAAAGCATACCTTCTGTGACCAAAAAATGGAATTTGTTTAGATTGAGATTTAGTTGTGCCTCCCTGCATGTGAGGAAGTTATTCTAGCAGACACCACATGACCTAAAAGCATACCTTCTGTGACCAAAAAATGGAATTTGTTTAGATTGAGATTTAGTTGTGCCTCCCTACACGTGAGGAAGCTATTCTAGATTCTCCACTGGGGTGGAGCATTGAGCACTGCATTAGGAAAAAAATGGACTCTCCATGGGCCTTGTAAGAATCCCTAATTTAAAGGAAGCCTGCCAAGATTAAGGGGGACAAAGGCTTTGAATGGGGCTATTTTGGCAGGGTCTCCTCCACCTTTGACCCCTAAAAAGGTAGGGGGAAGGGGGGGGGGGGGGGGGGGGGTAACCATTTACAAAGTAGGGAAGGGGGGGGTAAACCATTTGAAAAGTAGGGGGGTAGGGGGTCTTCTCTCTCTACCTTTTTGGCCAACTTGTAAGTGGCCTCTTAACTCTCCTATGCCACCTAAGCAAATTCGTGGGTCAAAAAGGTCAAAAAAATGACTTTTTTCAAAAACTTTCAAAAAAACTCTATTCCCCCCTAAAAAGTACCCCCAACATATACACACAATAAAAAAAAAGTTTTTTAAGTTAAATTACTCAAAATTCAACATTTTTTGACTCCCTCCAAACTTTTAGAAAATTCCCCCCAAAATTGAAAACACTCTCTCCTAATCTAAGCTCCTCTCCTACACCCATCCCCCTTGCACCTGCACCTGCTGCTGCACCTACGCACCCATCTCTCCATCCTTCAAGCTCCATCTCTCCATCCTACAAGCTCTATCTCTCCATCCTTGAAGCTCCATCTCTCCATCCTTCAAGATCCATCTCTCCATCCTACAAGGTCTATCTCTCCATCCTTCAAGCTCCATCTCTCCATCCTTCAAGCTCCATCTCTCCATCCTACAAGCTCTATCTCTCCATCCTTCAAGCTCCATCTCTCCATCCTACAATGCCTCTTGACGATGTGACCAATGTCCCAATAAGCTCTTCACGCGGTAGGTCTCCAGGGCTTTTCCTACGCCTACTTCAAGAGTATGTTCCGACAAAGAAAACATGCTTGGGTACATTACCTTCAGCCAACGAACGCCGCGCTCAAGGGGAGAAGAATGTGGATCTCTGGACAGACGGATGCTTGTATCCAAAGGATCCTTCTCTCAATGTTCATCCGTCTTTTACAAACATTCCATCACTGTTGCAATACGTTGGAAATGGAGAGCAAGGTTTGTTGGGCTACTGCAAGAGACTCAACAAACACGAGATTGCGCGGTCCGAGATCTACTTGCGTCATTGGCAGTAGCTCAATGGGAGTTTCCACAATCTTCAAGCTCAGATGCAAACAGCTACTAGTGCGCTTGAGGAGGCAAAGAGCACCATCACAACCAAGGAAAATTTAATTAAAAAGCTTGAGGATACTCTTTCACACATGAAGAGTACTGCCATGGGAGGTAGGGTGAGGAAACGAGAGTTGTCCGAAATTCAGACTCTTGCACCACGTGGAGGTGCAAGAAAAAGAAGGGTGACAACTATGAGGTAACATGTTCTGTCCCTCATGTTGTTTAAGTTTAATACGGCTCATCATTGTTGTTTTGGGCAATAGGAACTTCGTCCAAGAAACGTGCAGCGGCGAGAATGCGTCAGCTAGGGCTACTTTACTTCGTTCTTGTTTCAACAAAGAGGATTTTATTGGGATGCTTGATGCTCCAGAGGCAAAATACTTGAAAGACGCAATCACTAAGAGAGTTCTTAGAGATTTTTCTAATATTGTCACTGATCTAGATGTTCAGGATATTTGTGATGTTGTTGGGATTAGTACCAAGGGCTATCAAGCAATACATCAAGTGTTAAAAGATGCATTAAGAAGTCGAGGAGTCACGGAAAACCTATTCCCACTTCCTCACAGAGTGCAGATTGCCAAGAAGGTGTCAAATGAAGATGTTGTTTACCGATTAGGGGACTACTTGTATATTGAAGACACGATCCCTCTTCAGCCACTCCGTAGAAAATCACAAGGAAGGAAGGGCCGCGGGAAGGGAAGCGGTGCTGTTTCTAACAGTGTGTTGCGGACCGAAGGGTTTGTTTACACCAAATTCAACAATATCTTTGTGGACTTGATACGATTGCAGTAGTCCATGGCTGTTTTCTACAATTTGAGTGATGCAGGTTAGTTTAGAGTTGCCTACATGATCTATGATGTGTCATAACATGCCTTCTGAGGCTTTATGTTGTTGGCAGTTCTTGAAGGCAAGCTTGTGTTCGTGCTGAAGTTGGATGAGTGTGTAATTGTTAAAGGGAGAAAGTTGGAGAGAATGAGCATCACACTTATGAATGAAGCCCTAGCTGATGCCAAGAAATCTTGCAGTTCGAGTGAAGCGACAAAGCCCTCTTTTAGTGTGCAATCAAAGAAGGATATATGGTGTCTTGGTGCAATTGAAGTTCCGAAAGAGACACATGAAGTCCTTGCATGGATTTTCAGTACAATCCCATGGGTCACAAAGGTCATTAAAGCTCAAATAAACGGTGAGAAGCTCATGGTTCCAGGACATGGGGAGTTTGATGTTGAATGGCATGTAGGTGGTGATCTAAAGACCATAAAGTGCATGCTTGGATGCAAACAAGCATGTCCATTCTTTACATCCCTGTCCATTCTGTACGAAAGGGCACAAGACAAGTCAAGCAACTCAAGTGGAAGGTCAGGACGATGATAATGATGACCATATAAATAGCGAGTGGCAAAGTTCGGTTCTTTCATGTGATATGCTGTAGGTGCCCAATAGGGATAGCAAAGATCCTGGGTGGAACCCCATAATTCCCTTCTCCCTCAACAATGTTCACTTTTGCACATTGCATGCGTTTATGCGAATATTTGATACGATCTTAAAGCATCACATTGATTATGCTTTCACAATGAAGCCCCTTTAACGGTCAAAAGACTCCTTGCAGGGGGTGGAGACGCTCCTTAATGAGATTGGATGTCACCGATCAAGGGTGAACATTGTAGCAGAGACTTGTAGGGAGAAGACATATGAGGTGGCACAGAAGGTTTCCATGAATGGAGCCAAAGCACGTCGATTTTTCAAGAAGATGTCAAAGTCTCCAATGCAGGTATCCAAGGCAAGTGTTGATCTAGCAAGTGAGAATCGGTGGGAGTTGTGGAAAGATTTGTGTTCATGCATGACGGACAAAGATCCCAATGTGGAGGTTGCTAACCAACGCAAGCTAGTATGGTCATCCTTTCAAAAGGTTGTGCAATTGATGAATCTTTCAAGCACCACCGTTGAGCAGCGAGAGGAGTTCAAGAAGGTGCTTTATGAATTCACAAAGGCCGCTAAGGACGGATGGTCTGAAAGCCAGATTACACACTACATGGTTTGTTTCAACGGACTTAATACATATGCAATGTTTGAAAATGTAACTTTTCTATTCGCTTATCTCCTTTTTGGTTGTTTTAGCACATTCTTTTTGCGCATGGTGCATACTTCATGGACCGCTATGGTTCGCTTGATATATGGAGTAAACAAGGCATGGAGAAGTCCCACTATCGAGCAACAGGAGTCTACTTCAAGAATACTCGGCATGGTGGTGGAAGTTCACACTCCAACTACCTCCAAGAGATGTTTAATTGGTTTTTTAGGCACACCTTTGGGAGAACTCGTACTATTGAGAAAGCAAGAGAATCGATGTTAGCAAAGCAGTTACGCAACGCTTCCCATACTGCAGCATCCAAGAGGTGGAAACGCTCGCGAGCGTCTCTCGGCCACGAAGCTTGGCGTGCAACTAAATATCGAAAAGGCAGCGTTTGGGCGTCGCGTCAGCCGTCCGCATGATCCTGGTTTAGTTGTTCAATTCAATTGCTTTATTTGAGTTTCACTCAATTGGCCGCATAGTGTGAAAGGGCCCAAATCTCAAAAAAACCTATTTAAAGGTTGAAGGGCCTCATTTTGTCATCTTCCCTACTAGGTGCAACCATGGCACGAACAAAACAAACGGCTAGGATTGCATATCCAGAGGGGCCGGATGGCCAACGACTCAAAGGTACAGCAACAGAAGCTGGAACTTCACAAGCTCAAGGTGAAGTCCACACAGAAGAAGCTGGAGCTTCAAATCAGCATGGCCAGTCCTCTACAACAACAAAAGAGAGACGGAAGCATCGTCTTGTTGTCTATTCATCGGACTCCAACGATTCTGATGGCAACAGGGAGGATGAGAGCGACCAGGGCAAAGAAACAAACAGCCAAAAGCAGCAGTCAAAAGGCTCCGAAGAGACACAAATGGATGAAGATGCCCCATGGGTTGGCGTCCAAATACAAACTTATCAGGCTCACATGTCTATTGGGGGTAAGACACTTCCTAAAGGGAGTGGACCTACACCATCACATCCGGTCGATAGTGAAGAGCACAAATCAGATGGAGAGTGGGTGGAATCCGATTATGAGGTGTTGGAAGTGCGTGTGCAGAAAAAAAAGAGAAAGAGCATTGTCTACAAGAAGAGGAAGCAAGCTGCCCCGACTCGTGCCAAAAATGCACCTCCACGTCGACCTCAGAAGGTACGAAAGTGCAGCCGTGCTTTTGCGGAGATTTGACACTATCAAAAGAGCACCGAGCTCTTGATTCGGAGGGCCCCTTTTTCAAGGCTATGCAGAGAGGTTTTGCAATTGTACAACACTCAGTTTCGGATGGGCGCCGTGGCCATAGAGGCAGTCCAAGAGGCAGCAGAGCAATATTTAACTGGCATATTTGAGGATTCTAACCTTTGTGCCATCCATGCAAAGTGTGTAACCATTATGCCCAAGGATATGCAGCTTGCTCGCCGTTTGCGCCATGAGGAGTAGCTTGTAATTAGGCATCAACCTTTTTGTATTTACGGAACTCCAAGATTGGGAAGAATTTGAATACAAGCATCTTTTGATTCTATATCCCACTCTGTGCATTGTATTGGGAAGAATTTGAATATAAGCGTGTTTTATTGTATACCCCAGTGCGCATTGTATTGTTTTAATTCTGCACCATGCAATGTAGCAGTGGTTCAAGTTTTGTCTACCTTCTATTGTATGTATGTAGCCATTAGCTTGTTATTGTGAAAAATTGCCTACGTTTAGCACCTTGGCTAAGTGGGGCATGCACTTCCTGATGTATCCATGCTATGTGACTCACTATTGCATGGCAAAAACATCTACAAAGTGTTCAAAATGTCTTGGAATGCCCCCAAGTTAGCTGCCACAAGGGCGCGCATTTGGGGCTTCCAGAGGCCTATGGATGGACATAATGCGCGCCCTTGTGGCAGCCTCTCCTAGTGCTTTGCTGACACTCTCCAGTGGTTTCCAGACAATTTTAACAAGCAATAAGTATGTTTTGTTTGCTTCAATTAGAATAGATGCTGCTGGAATTCATCCCCCCTTAGTCCATGTCAGTCCAAAAGTCCAGAAAGGGCTTAGATATTTCCACAAAGTTTACTCTTGTGGTTTTTTAATACAACTTTAGGTATATGGGGCAAGATGGGCTTAAGATTACTTGGGTATCCATGTCTTCCTGTTTTACAGCTGGGTATTATTGTCTTCTCACTCTGTTTTGTAAGTGGATACACTCCTATTCTCCAAGAAGGGTTTAGATATTGCCACAGTCTTGTGGTTTTTTAATACATCTTTAGGTATCTGGGGCAAGATGGGCTTAAGGTTACCTGGGTATCCATGTGTTTCTCTTTTGCTACTGGGCATTAATGCCTTGAAACTCTGTTTTGTACTTGGGTATGCTCTTAGATGTGTCCAATTTCATCTACCACAAGGGCGCGCATTTGCACACTTCATCTGCTGATGGAAAGCCCTAATGCACGCCCTTGTGGAAGCATTGTTTAGGGACTTCCAAGCCCTTTACTAGGCACATACATAACTTTGGAAGCCTAGAAATAACAAAGTATACATTTTGTAAATTTTAATGCCTGCCAAACCCTTTAGTAGTCATAGCAAAAATTATGGTGCTTCTCATACACAATGGAAGCCCAACATATAAGAAATTCAAAACCTTGCAAGAAAGAGAGTCATAGACAGCAAAAAGTAGTTTCATTAAAGAAATCAATGCTTTACATGATATCCGGCTTTTGCTTTAGGATCTTTCTAATTACAATTTTTTGGCGCTTGGCCTTTTGGGGTGGCTCCCTGTTAAGTAAAGTGGTTGTGATTTCTTGGGTGTCATTAACTCCTACAGCTTGGTTCATGCCGACATGGGCAATAAGGCGCCCGCGAAAGTTTACACCGAAAGTGGATATTGCAAAATCTTTCTTTACAAGCACTACAAGGTTGGCCGTTTGGGCAAGTGTTGTTAAACACAACGCCTTGGAGATTGAACGGAGAGCAAAAATGTTGTAGCGACCATTGGGAGAGTAGTCGGCATGGAAAAACACCACGACACCAGTGGGAAGTGTGCCGAGGTAGTGAGCAAGTGCCGCTTGAGGTCCGAACGGCGTCCTCCTCCCCCCTGACCGTTGCGCCTAGGCGTCAACCTCCAGAACATCCTGCAGAACATAGGTTTTCTGAGATATGGCACAGAATTATCATATAACATTAACAAAATCATTTGTAACAATCAAATGTAAGTGAGCATCTATACCTCTTGTGTACGATCCTCCTCATCGGCATCCGGGTGCAAGTAAAGATCCACGCTTGACTTCCCCTTTGGATCAAGCAAAACAGGTGTTGCAGCAGGTGGTAGTGAATCCACTCTTGCACGTTTAGCCAAACACATGGCTTGCACGGCCACAAACTCCTCCTCAGAGACCTTGGCCTGCTCGGCCGCTGCCACCTCGGCTTGTGCAATCGCCACTGTGTCCGCCAAAGTATTCCCCATGGGCAGTAGGAGATCATTGTCATGGGAGGTGGTGGTATCAAGCTCAAACTTTCCATGGGCATCGAGGATGGCGAAACACTCATCCATGCGAAGCTCAAAGGATTTCTCTAGATCGTGCATAAACACAAACTCCTCCCCACCCACCACAATGGAGGAGAAGCGGGTAATCTCTACCTCAGGGATGGCATCCCGAGTGGTGGTTCCTTCTGGCGGTCCCGAGGATGAACCGACTGATGGAGAGGCCTCCAAGAGGCCTTGAATCCCTATAGGGTAGGTCAAGGCAAGCGTCCTCTCCTCTGCGGATGAGTCAATGGCCGCGGGCTTGGGGTCCTTCACATCAGCCAATACCCCGCCGATCTGCAAGTGAGGTAGCACTACGTCAGGGCCTGCTGGGCACTCGTGAAGGAGGAAGATCATTATGGCCTGAACAGAGAAAAAAGTGTTTCCGATCCTTCCCTTACGCATTGCTCGCACATCATCAGCTTCAAGCCGCACATATTGTCCGACGGGTTGTGCTATGGTGGCAAAGCGTGCAAGCCGCTGATGAAATGGTCTGTCCCCTTGGTAGATGTGGTGGAGAAGGCCTTCAGGGACCCATTGCCCTGGTTGGTTTGGTAACTCAACAATGAATCTCCCCATGCACGTGGAAATGTATGAAGTAATGTGCTCAAGAGATTGAGAGTGGAGGGTCAAGGTGGTTTCCAAATCGGGTTGGGTTGTGAAAAATGCTTGAAGCTCAGGGCGATTTGCATGCCCAGCCTCAGTAAGGAATGCATCTAAAGCACTAGTAGCAGCCATGTCTTCTCTTTGCGTGATTGGGTATGCTAGGTCTCTTTGCAATGCTGGGATGAAAATGGTGAAATGAGTAGCTGGTCCTCTTTATATAGACATATTCTATCTCGAAAAAAATAAAAAATATGGATTTAAAAAATAAATTTACACCACCTTCTGTAGCCCAATCTTTGTAAACAAGCATAGTGGCCTCCATCCGCCTTCCAATCTATACAACCAAAAATGGGCAATCAAAATACAAAAACCCACAGAAAATAAGAAAAGGTAGCTAAGGAAGCACAAAGCAGACCTTGCGTTGTTCTAGTTTGAAACTTGCATTACCGACATCCTCGAATCCCATTATGACAAAGTGTTCCCGAAGATTGGCAAGAGTCCAATGCGGATTCACTGCAACCACCTCCACCTCGTTATTGGGCATGCGGACATGAATTTCAAAGGATTGAATCTCTTCGGCTGTCAGCTTCAAGGGTATCCATTTGCCACGTTTGTGCATCCACCTCTCATAGCTAAACCGTGCATACAAGGTGCACCTTGCTTTCAAATACCGAAGGCAAAGCTGTGTGGGGGACACATTGCACTTATAACGGTCACCATCATGGAAACCGTCAACATAGCCCCAATTGACACCTAGAATGGTGTCCATTGCATCTATGTCAACTTCTTTGCAAACAAACATTGTTGGTGTTTCTACAATCGGTAGAGAGCGGAATGCATGCACAAACAAATGAATGGGACAATGCCAACTGAGACCCACCGATCTGGTTGCCTTACCAAACTTTAGGGACCCTTGGAAATCTTGCAGCACCTTGCGCTTGAAAGAAAGCAAAGCCCAATGGTCTGGAGTTGGCCATTCTGCACTCTGCAATGAGGGTGTCTCCACGGCTTCTAACCTACCATAGCTTTGGCTTGACTTCGGCACCACGTACTTGTGGGAGTACATGAATATTCGTTGCTCGGTAAGTTTTTTTGATGAAACATTAGGAAACATAAGCTCCCCAATGTGAGCATGCACAACCATGAACGTGCCTGAGAGGCACTCAAGCGGCTGCTCCTCAACTAAGCTGGATGGAAAAACATCTTTGCAAATGTCCTTAGTTAAACATAATGATCACATAAACGTAAACATGACATATGCATGGGATAGCTAAACCATGAAAACTTACAATGAGGTGCAAATTGAGTAGAAGCTCTCTTGAGGTGGAGCTTAGCTGCATTGTAGACGTGTTGCATGATGGCCACCATTCCGGACTTTGTTTCTTTGAATGTTAATAACCGGCCCTTACAATGACGTTCCAATACGCCTCGACACCGTACGCGATGAGGTCCAGCACGTGACGGTTGCATGTAGATCCATGCACCCTTCTTGAACACTTGTGGGATCCATACCCCCTCTGAGTCTTTTGTGTTGTGCAACACAATCTCCTCTATCTCTGGTTTGGGCCGTCTATGCCTGGACATGCTTGGGAAGTTGGGCTTAGGAAGGGATTTGAAAGAGTTGAGTACTGTGGAGAGAGAATGAGGAGCTGAGGGGAGGGTGAGGTGAGCTGCCTATGGTGGCTATGGTGGCTTTGACAGTGGAGATAGAGAAAGAGAGGAGTGAGAGGTAGAGAGGTAGAGAGGATAGTGGAGCTGTGGGCTATGGAGTGTGGGACTGTAGAGGGTTGATGGAGGTGTGAGAGAAGGGGGAGCTATGGAGAGAGAGGAAGAGAGTGGTGGAAATCTTTTGGCTATGGCTGCCTTGACTGTAGAGAGAGAATGGGAGGAGGGAGAAGAGGGAGAGTGTGGGAGAGAAAAGTAATGAGGGAGAGAGAGAAAAGTGGATTTTGGGGGGAAAATTTGACTTTTTTAAGTTAGTTTATGTTTTGGGGCAGTTTTGGAGGCAAATGGGTCAACTTTGGAACTTTTAAAAAGTTTTCAATTTTTTGGGTTTTTAAGCATGCGCGTTTTTTTTGGGGGGTCCCTCCCTCTTTTATGACACCTCTCTCCTCCTATTTACCCCCCCGCCCCCCCTAGCCTACCTCCCACCTCTCTCTAAGAGCCAAGCATTGAAGAGGGAGACAATTAGGCTGCACCCCTACCATTCCTCCCCCTCTAGGTGATATCCCAAGAGCCTTCTCATTGGTTCTCCCTTAAGCCTTCACTAATCAAAAAGGCCCAAGGAGAGTCCATATTTTTCCTAATGGGAGAAGGTTGAAAATTTTTCCATGAAGATGCGAAGATGATCCGTGAGAAAAGGATAAAAGATGAGATATATGTGGAGCATTTGTCAGTCCAAAAGATATTCTGGTGTAAATGAAAATACCCCATGGAGTCACAAAAGAATTTTTTATCTTATTAGTGGGATGCATGCCCAACTAATTGTGGCCATTGAACCCATCCATGAAATTGTAAAGTATGTGCCCGGCCACATCTTCAAGCATGCTTTTAGTGAAGGGTGTGGGAAAACCATATGGGATTGCTACCTTGTTCAGGACGTGGTAGTCAACACATACACATATTTTATTGGATTGTTTCTTGCATTCTTTCTAGCTCTAGTTTGACATCTTTTCCATACTATGCCCCTTCAACCAGAGGCATAGTATGGATGCCAAATTCTAGTGGGATTACTTTCATATCTTTATAAGACCAGTCAAAACCATCTTTAAAACAATGCATAAAAGAGACTACCTGATCGAGAAGGTCGTGGTGATCCCATAACCAAACGGCTAAGAGGATGGTACATCATGGGCTGGTGTTTTATCGATGGGAAAATCAACATACTCTTATTGCAACCATCCTTCTGGAAGCTCCTTGAAAAGTTTATTTCCTCAGACAAATAAGAGATATTTTGCATGGTGGGGGAGTCAGACACAGAGGAGGCTAAGGGGAGAGATGAGATGTTGGTGAAATTTTTCAAAGCATATTTCTTTTTCATTTTGTGGTGTGTTATAGTTTCATCAAGGCTGATGGCTTCCATCAAGGGGCCCACTGAAGTATGATCCTCAATGACCGCCACACTTACATTGGGATGATGTGGATCGCTGGTCTTATTGGAGGAAAAGTGGAAGAGGGTGATCCTTAGGAAAGGATTGAATAGAGACCACAGAGCATGGCATAGATGTTGTAGCCTTCAACCATTGCAGTTTATCTTTGTCGGACCCTTCAGGTGGGGTAGGTTGTTCTAGGTTGAGGCTGGACTCCAATGACAACAAAATATGATGAACTACTAGATCCGTTCATCCTTCAACACGAATGGGTTGCATTGGGGTGCCTAAAGTCTATATCCACATAGCGTCATTTTCTCATTCATGAAGTGCTTTAGTGTGTTGCAACCATGGTCTTCCAATGAGAAAAGAAAGTCTCCCTGAACCTGGGAAAGTCAAACCACCACAAAATCCAAATTAAATGTGAATCCATGCACCTGCAATGGTACCTTGTAACTTATGCCCAGGGGCTCAACAGTTCTCTGGTTGGCCAAAGTCACTGTGAATGGGACGGGCCTAGTAGGCTAGAGACCTAATTCCAGTGGAGAGAGGGAATGGAAAACACTCCTAGAGCACACACAAATGCCCCTATATAGCTCAAGGTATCCACATCACCCATGTGCACTCACAAAACATCTTAAAAGAACACATTCTGGCTAGCAGACTACCGCGTGCACACCTCACATCTTGACACACCCTCTACATGATCATTACTCAACACACATGCACCACACGACAAATTCAACATATTCCCACACACTCAAGGATCCCTCTCTTTCTTTGCAACAAAACATCGCCGGTTTGATGGGGGCACACCTGCTGGCTACACACACATGACATCACGAACACAAGCACAAGAGCAATAGAAAAGAGGGGGAAAGGGGAAAATGACACCAGAATGTGGGAAATCCTTGGTTTACTTTACTTAAGATAGTCAAGCACAACCAGATTTGTCGGCACAACCTCAACGGGCACAAGAATCTAGCCTTAACCCTTGTTGGTTCCATTCTTGCGATGGAGCCTCCCTCCTCTCGCCTCGTTTCAAAAGCATACATGCACACGAGCTCTCTTCCCTTCTCTGGGCTCTCGTTGGCCAAAAGAAAAAAAAAACCCTCCTTGGGCTCACCTATTCCTCAATAGAGCAAGAACAAGAAGAAGATGAAGAGGCTCTCGCTTTTTGCAGAAACAAAAGCCTCCTCTCCCTTTCAAAAAAAAAAATCCCCTTCCCTTATAAAGAGATTTTTTCCCCACTTGGAAGTTGGAATCTAATTAGTTCCCCTTGGCACTTCAATTTAGAAATTTTGGACTTCTTCCTTTTTTCCTCCCAAGGGGCAATGACGGCGTCGTTGTTTCTCCCTTTGAGCTCTTTTGTATTCAAAAAAACATTGGGGAGGGGCCCATGCCCCCTAGTGTGAATGTGCCCTCACGGGCCTTTTGCCACATCATCACCTTGTCCACCAAAGTAGCACCACCCAAAAGCGACTCATGGCCGCCCAGTTTTGCCACCGAATTCTAGTGTCGCTCCGACACTCATGCACATAGAGCCCGCATTGATTCTCCATAGATAAGGGAGCTCGAGTAGCTCACCCTTCCCACGTGATACTCAAGTGGGCATGTGGTCCTGCATAAATACACTTGCCGTGTGCTCTACATAAATACCCCTTCTTGGAAGCTCTTTCCTCATGAGAAACTCACATGCCACACGAGAAACTCTCCTCCAAGAGCTTCCAAGCAGGGGAGAAACGCCCCTCCAAGAGCTTCAAAGACTACAAGTTTTTTCTCATAAAACTAAAAAAAAAACTCTTTCCTCCCTTCTTTCCAAATCCATGCCATTTGGTGCCCGATGTGTCAATTCAAACCGTTTATTCGATTTTCCAACTATAAAACTTTCAAACCTTTCCACACTTGGACATTGTTGGGCCCTCTAGCCAAGACCATCAAAATGGCAAAAAACATTTTGCACTTCACTCCGAGACGATTCCGCAAACTTCAAGCTGGCATAACTTATTGTCCGAGACTCTGATTGGGGAAGCGTGTACTCTTGCTAACTCCATATGATATGCACTACTCTTGGGAATCTCCATGGGGTCCAAAAATCTCGAGATGGCACGTTATCCAATATGACCAGATGGGCACACATCTGGCCCCTCATAAACTTTCCACTTCCCATAACTTGCACTGTAGAGCTCCGATTGATGCTTTGAAAGGATTGGCATGCTCCACAAGTCAAGATCTACACATCTCTCTACTGACATTAGCTTTGCTCTGCCATCAACCATCATCTACCCTGCTCGACGGGGATTTGCAAAGCCTTCTAACTCTGGATTGGCATAACCTTCACACCATGGCTCTATTTGACAAGACCTGTGGACTAGCTTCTAGAGAATCTCAATTGCTACATTCTAGGATACATTCCTTGAATTTTGGACACTTTGACTTTCCATCCCAATTAGCCCACTTTGGAGCCCCCTTGGCCTAAAAACCACTTTAAGTATACATTTCTGTTGCCACTGGCCTGCCTAGGGCCTTCACAACTTCCTTAAAACCTTACCATGCACCTATCAGCATACACAACATTTTATTGCACTCACCACATACCAACTTTGTCTACACCATCATTTCCCACCCCATTGTTGAACATTTATGTTCAACCACATGCATACATACAGAGGTCAAAAGCTGCCACACCAAACAAGCACATTGTGCAAGCCAAAACATGCTACCATATGTACAAAATTTGGCTTCTTCTATTGACATATTTTGTTCAAGCGGGTTGTCTAACACCCTGAATTACAACATGGGTACCACCTCAGTCGAACACTTAGCTTTGGTATCATCCATCCACATGCACTACCCACTCATAGTTTTGCATCCCATTGCATAGCCAATCATCCACATAACCTGCCCTTGGCACACTCCTATCACTCCAAGCAAACACACGAAAACTACCCACTTCCAAAAAAACACCAACTAGTGCATCACCACTCCCATCACACATACCATCACTCAGATTGAACATACCATGCCCTCGCTCCGAGTCATATAAAGCAAGTTACTTCTCAAGAAAATATTGTACCTGCTTGACATCCTACTGCACAACTGCACCTATCAGCATCCACTTCAACCACCACGCACAAACTTCCCTTTCTAAATCTTGGACACCACTTGGAAATCCGCACCACATGTCATAGAGCATACCTTTTGCACTAGAAGCCCTTGCATCTTTGGCTCTATGCTTGCTTTCTCACTTGCAAAGAACTTACTTTCAGCATATTCGAGCCCTCTTGCTTCAATAGGACCTCCAATCTACCAGGACCACCTGTTCATAGGAATCTACCACCACTTCTTGTAGATCAACCACATGTACCTTCCCTTCAAGCTTCTCCTTATCTAGTGGTGGACAAAGCACAAAGCCACATTTAACCTATATCATGGCTAAATCCTTTTCAACAAGCACTTGTGATTCTTTATCCACCTCACCGAGTGAGTCATCAAACCCCCAATCATACTTATCATCCAAGCATACCTGCTCAAAAGAACCTAAATCCAAGGCACTACCCATGCAATCCATAGGAAATGGCAGCTGCTCTTCCCTTTGGTCAGCACCCAACAACACTTGCACATCATCTCCTTTAACCTGCTCCTCTTTCTTAGCCACAACAGCTCTCTCCTCCTTGGGAAACCTCTTTACCTATTGTACAGCCAAAGCACACTCCACAACTACCTTGACAAGCATAGTCATTGACATGGTACCACATAGCACCCTCACAATTTGTCTTCATTCCTAAGCTCCCGCACTCTTACTTGCTCTTCATTTATAGTTGAAACCACTACATCTTCATTCATATAACAAGGTAACTTTACCGTTACACTTTACTCTTTAGGTTCTATCTCCTAGCTTGTATCTCTATCCTCCTTGCTTGTTTCCCAGAAACTCGAGCTTGTAGCCTCTTCAACTTTACCATAGGCCAATTTGGTATCAGCATCATCATCCTCTAGGTGATCCACAAAGGTTGGACCATCATTCTACCCACTTTCTTCATCCAACCGATCTTGCATATTTGTAGCTTCCATACCATCAAACCAAGCCTTCACTCTACCTCACAACACAAATTGCACTATCTGTGGCTTTTCTTCATCATGCCACATTCTTAGTGAGAGCATAAACAACTCAAAATCTGCTGACCATTCGACTGCATCTTCATCACCATTAAAAATCAGACCCAAACTCTTCCACATCTTTGATCATGTGCACATGCCCATGGAGCAATCAGCGTGCTCCTCATTGCAGGCACCAAAAGATGGAGAGGGGGAATGGGCAACATGCCCAACACACACACAAATGCCCCTATGTAGCTCAGGGTATCCACAACACCTTGTCCTCTCAGAAAACATCTTCAAAGAACACATTTTGACTAGCAAACCACCACCTTCAAACCTCTCATCTCAACACACCCTCTACACGATCATAACTCAACACAAATGCACTCCACAACGCCAAGAGTTGTTGGTGTAGGCCTCTACTTCTCAATGCTTGGAGAAGGAGATGGATTTCTTCTTACACACATGAGTTGTGTGTGTGTGTGTGTGTGTGTGTGTAGCATTGTGTTAGAGTAAAATGCATCCCTCTCTCTCATCCTGGTCAACCCCTCTTGCTATTTGCTCATGAAAGTCTCCCATTGGCTCCTGTAAAGCTTATCCAATAACAAATTAGAAGCATAATTGATAGCCTTTTTAAAGTGTCCCCCTTTCCCCTTTTGTAAGAGCTTTAGGTAATTCAATAATTCAATTAGACTCTCATTGGACCTCTTAGTCCTCTAGCAAATAAGAATCAGGCAAGCCATTGGGCTGTTGGATGCTCATTGGACCCCTTGGTAGACTGTCCAATTGTAACATTTAATGGCCTAGTAACTTGTGTGTAGCGGAAAATAGCATTAACATAGTGATCATTTCATTAGAGTAGCTTTATAATGAGAATAACAAGAGTGCTTGGGTGGAGAGAGCAACAAAAATCATAACACCTAGTTAGATAGCATGAACAATACTTCAAAAGAGAGAGAAATTATGCAATTCACAACAATTGAGGACCGGATTGACATGGAGACGGTCCCCCCCCCCCAAAAGGCTTTGTATTATGGTTTCTCCCATCAAGAGAGACATTTTACAATACAATTCTTTGTGTTCCTTCAATACTAGCTAGTGCAATGAATATGGAAACTTCGTGCACTAAGCAAAACACTTATCAAACACAACATCAATTCCCTCACGGTCTCAAACCCAAGACCTCACACATCTTCAAAGATGGCGAGAGCTAGCGGGGTATGAGAGTAGATTGAGAGGAAAAAGGAGTATTCTTACGAGAAAGATGTACATCTCCTCACATAATCACTCATATTAACATAGTTTAGCGTAGTAATTAGCATGGTAGAGGAGATGAGCATGCATTGAAGCTTGGCTCTTGGTTGGTGGATTTGCATCACAAAGCCAAGATTTGTTGGTGTAGGCCTCCCTTCTCACAAGCTTGGAGTAGCTGATAAGCTTTCCATTAAAGTTTGAGAAGAGAGAGTGAGAGTCTTCTTTGCTTCACACATGAGATTGTGTGAGTGTGTGTGTGATAATGTCTTGCAAAAATCAGCCCCCTCTCTCTCTTGGTCGACCCCCCTTGCTAATTACCTAGCATCCTATTGGACCTCCCCAGGCTTAGCCAATGACAATTAAGTAGCATAAGTGATAGCCTTATGAAATGTGTCCCCCTTTCCCCTTTTGTGAGAGCTTTAGGTAATTATTTAATCCAACTAAACTCTCATTGGACCCCGTTTCCTCCTTGCCAAAATCAGGCAAGCCATTGGGCTGCTAAATGCTCATTGGTCCCCTTGGGAGACTGTCCAATAGTCTTCTAGAGAGATTAATTCCCATTGGTTATTTTATTAAGTGTTTTTTTAAATTAATTAAACTAGATTTACTCTAGCCTAATTCTCATTGGTCCACCTCCAAGGCCATCCAATAGGATTTGAGTACACCTTGTGGGCATCTAGGCTAGGGAGTTGACATGTGTCACTCTTTCCCCTTGTGTACAAAGGGAGCTTGTGTGTGTGAGAGAGAGTTTCTCTCTCACCCCCTACTTCTTGGGATTGCCCCCTCCTATGTAGGGCTTGACAAAGACTTTTGGGACACACACAAAGCATCCAATTTCCCTAACGTTTGACCTTTGGACACAACCTTTGAATTTTGGAACCTTATCATTCTAGAAGTCTTAATGGGCTAAACCTTAGGGTCTTTTAAGACCATTGTTGCACATTGATCTTTTGCAGATGGCCCCCCTATTTGGATCCCTATTTTCCCTCCTTTGGGTCCCTACTCTATCCGGTCTGCTAGCTTAACCAACATTCTAGCTTTTTCTCCCCTGGCACATATTAAATGATTAGTTTAACATGAGAAAATCATTTAGGAGAATTAGATATTGATTATTATGACATTACCTCTCTCTTGAAATAATAGTCGTCCTCGACTAGGGGGTAGAGAAGATAAAGCATTTTCATTAGTCCTTTTCTTAGCGGGTAGAGGATCCCTATGTTACCCCACGACATCGTTCCAGAATGGATGACTAGTCCATTTGGCGCTTGAGAGCCTAAGCTGCCGCAAGCATGTCTGCACATTAGTCCTATCAGTCTTCCATAGTAGAGTGACAAGCTCTACTTGGTGTTCGGGAGACGTCGTCTCCACAAACTTGATCTAAGCATGCATACTACTTCATTTTTGTGCACAATAAATAAAAGGAGAGTCTTCTAAGACAAAAACTTTGCTCATTTTTTACATTTGTACATTTTCTTACTCTTGGGAAGCATTGTAAGCATTGAAAAGGTTTAGGTTATCCTTTAATTGTATGCCGTGCATCCATCTAGCATCTTCAAAAGGATAATTCTTAAACTTAATAAGATATCATCAGATAGTCTTACCACCTCTTAGTACCTTGTCTTCATGTTGAAGAATGGACTCGGGCTGCAACACCTCTTCTTGGTCCTCAATCTTCAGTGGGTCTTCAATAGTTGGTTCTTGAGGTGGCTCTTCTTTGTAAGTCTTTGATAGGATCACATGGAAAGCATTGTGTATGATCCAATGATTGGGCAACTTGAGTTGAGAGGCCATCTCATTGATTGGCCTAAGAATCTGGAAGGGACCATAGTACCTTTTTGCTATCTTGGCATAGTACTTTTGGTGCCCCGTAGGATTCTTGCCCGTTGTGTGCCTTAATCGAGACTTGGGAAATTTTAATAATACCCAATCATTTTCATTAAAGGCTTGGGCTCTTCTGTGCTTGTCAGCAGTAGCCTTTTGTCTTTGTTGTGAGATAGAGATAGCATCTTTAGTCTTTTGAAAAGATTCTTGTAGGTCTCCGCTATACTCATCTGCAGTGAAGATCTTCCCATGTATCTTAAGTAGCAAGGGACTTTTTGATCTTCCCTCAATTACCTCGAAAGGTGCTTTTCTCATGGAAGTCTGTACAATGGTATTGTAAGCATACTCCACTAAGGGTAAGTACTTCTCCCATTGGGATCTTTGATCTACTTCCGTTACATAGGCTTTTAGTAGATCGAGAATTATTAGGTTAGCTATTTCACTTTGGCCATCCGTTTGCGGGTGATAGGCTGAAGAGAAGTTTAGCCTTGTTCCTAAATTCTCAAAGAGACCCTTCCAGAAATTACTAGTCATTCTAGGATCTCTATCTGACACTATGGACATTGGCAAGCCATGGTACTTGAAAATTTGTGAAATGAAGAGGGTTGCCATTTGATGGGCTTTGATAGTCTTTTTGACAGGTATAAAATGAGCTTGTTTACTAAACATGTCTACTATCGTCCATATTCCCATCTTCCCATGGATAGACTTAGGCAATCCAAAGATAAAATCCAAGGATATGCTCTCCCATGGTGAATTAGGGATTGTCAAGGGTTGAAGCAATCCAGGTTGCTTACCTCTATCAAATTTTGTCTTTTGGAATACCAAAGATTTAGAAACATACTCTTGTATGTTTGCTTTCATGGTAGGCCAATAGAAATATGTTTCAATTCCCTTTAGGGTAGATTGAATCCCTCTATGCCCCGCATAAGGAGGACCATGAGATTCATACATTACTTTCTCAAGGAGGGAGTTAGTAACGCATAGTCTATTGCCATAGAGAAGATAACCATCTTGTAGAGTAAATGGTTCCTCTTTCTTCCCTAATGCAAGGGCTGAAATCACATCTCTAAAATCGGGATCAATAGCATACTCATCTACCATAGAATATAGATCATTATGAGTTGCTATGGAAACCGCATTCACTCTCGGCCATCTTGAGAGTGCATCAGCTACTTGATTATGCTTGCCAGCAATGTGAGCAATATGAAAATTAAATTGCAAAAGGAAATGTTCCCACCTCATTTATTTGTTGGAGAGCTTGGTCTGTGTCATGAAGTACTTAAGACTTCGGTGATCCGTTGGCAGAATGAAAGGTGTCCCCAATAAATAGTGCTTCCATGAGTCTAAGGCATGTAGAACTACAAGGATTTCCTTTTCATATATTCCTAGAGCTTGCTCTCAACAGGGTCGAACCTTTGACTTTCATAGCCTATAGCGTGCCCTTCTTGAAGCAAAACAGCTCCAAGGCAATCACCACAAGCGTCACATTGGACCTCAAATGGATTTGAGAGATCGGGTAGTGTAAGCACAGGTTGAGAGATAAGATTTTTTTAAAGATTTTCAAAAGCATTTTTCTCCTTGGGAGACCATGTGTACCTAACGTTTTTCTTTGTTAGGTCATGCAATGGTCCTGCTATTAGTGAGAACTTTTCTATGAAGCATCTATAGCATGCACACATACCTATAAAGCTTCTTAGTTCATGAAGATTCCTTGGTTTAGGCCATCCTTTTATTACCTATACCTTTGATGGATCCATTTGGATGCCATATTGAGAGATAATGTGACCTAAATACTGAATCTCTTGCAAGAAAATTTCACTTTTCTTTCGATTAACATAAAATCTAATCTCTCTTAAAACCTAAAATATTACCTGGAGGTGTTTCTTGTGTTCGTCTAATGAATTAGAGTAGATGATAATATCATCAAAGAACACTCCAGTGAAGGTTCGGTGAGGCCTAAATAGCTTCTCCATCAAGCGGTTGAATGTGGCTGGTGCATTGGTCAAGCCAAAAGGCATGACAATGTATTCATAAAGACCAAACATAGTGCAAAATACTGTCTTTACAATGTCTTGATCAACTATCCTTATTTGATGGTAGCCACTTTTTAGGTCAATCCTACTGAAGTAGGTTGATCCTTGTAGCTTATCAAATAGGTCTTTTACCCATGGAACGGGAAACCTATTCTTGATTGTGATCCTATTTAGTGCTCTATAGTCGACACACATACGATATGTGCCATCTTTCTTTTGCACTAATAGAACAGGAGAACAAAATGGAGATGAGCTAGGCCTAACCATGCCCTTCTCAACTAACTCATGCACTTGCCGCATAATATCCTCTTGTTGAGCTTGAAAAAATCTATAAGGAGGTTTGTTAGGCGGTGAACTTCCTGGAAGAAGTTCAATTGGATAGTCATCATTACCTCTTTTAGGAGGTAGCTCACAAGGGATGTCGTCAATAAAGACATCTTCAAACCCCTTGAGAAAATTGGATAGCTCTAATTCCTTTTGGTTGTGTATATTTTCTTTTGCTAAAACATTAGGTTCATTTTGAGAATCTTTAACAAAAATCATGTACATGGAAATAGAGCTCTTTATTGACTTGTTGAAAGCTTGTGTATGTACAATGGGTATAGTGTTACCCATTTCCTTAGCATCTATATACATATTTTTTTCCCTGAACTTAAAGGAGATTCTCCTTTCAAGGAATTTAACATTGGCAGCCATGCGATCAAAACATGGTGCCCCTAGGATTACATCCTCATGCTTGAGAGGAGAGATAAAGAAGTCCTCTTTGTCCACATAGCTTTGGACATGGAGCCTCAATTTCCCAATAAAGGGAGTGACTGAAGCTTCTTGCCCCTTGAAAGAACTATCTACAGGTAGGACATATCCCATCTCATAGGCTTGTATGCCTAGCTTGGTGGCCAACTCTATAGATATAAAATTGTGAGTAGAACCAGGGTCAAAGAAAATAAAAGCATCATGTTCTCCTACCTTTCCTCAAGCATGGCATAGAGGAGATTCTTTGTGGTGAGTTTCCTTCTCTTGGATTTCAACCAAGGTAGCTCTAGGAGGCTCATGGCGGGTGTTTTGGGGACAAGCGCGGTACGCATGCCCTTGTTTGCCTCACTTAAAACACCAGTTATCTTTTTGATAACGATCAAGCTCTTCAAGAGAGAGTTTGTTTTTGCCTTTGTAAACTACCTTCTCCTTAGCTTTGTTGGAATTGGCCTTAGGAGACTTTGGACATTGTCCTTCCCCTTAGGCTCATTGGAACCCTTGTTTTCCGGAGGCTTAGAATTCCTCTTAGCCCCTGTTTGGAAATTGATTCGAGAGGCCACCATAGTGTGGTGTATTACCGCCAATATGGTGCGTGGCCTTTGGGAGTTGACATACTCCACCATTTCTTCGGTTAAGCCGCACAAAATTGCTGCTTTTTCTCTCCAAAATCCAACTTTTTGAAGACAATGGCTTTGAGTTGTAGGTCCCAAAACATGTCTCCATATTTGTGAATGGATTCATAGGGAGAGAGAGCTTCAAGCTCCACCATTAGGTGAGTACTTTGTCTTTGGCATCGATGGCCAAAAACTGCTTCATAATGGAAGCTCTTAAAGCTTTCCATATTCGTGGAGCTTCATCGCTGGCCCGTAGGCTAGACCACCATTGCCTGGCAGACTTTTGAAAGTGCATAGCTACATGGTGTAGCTTAGAGGACTCTGTGAAGCCCTCATCTCCGAACGCCGCATCAAATTGGATAAAGGCCAAGACTTTGTCCGTAGCACCAAAGGTGCCATCGTATGTAAGTGAAGAGATGTTGTTCCCTCCCTCTTTGAACTTCTTGAGCTTGGACGACCTTTTCCACGCGGCATAGGATTTTCTATGGCCTCTTCTTTTTGATGGTTCAAAGGTTGCACCATCACTTTCTTCAGAGGGTGAAAAATTTGAGGAAGATGGAGAAGAGCGTGACCTCTTTCTCGCCTTTTTCTTTCCTTGATCTTCGTTGTCTTCACCATCACTTTCGTAAGAGGAGAAGGATGAAGAAGATGGAAAAGAGGGTGTCCTCTTTCTTGCATTTTTCTTCTCTTGCTTCTTGTCATCCCTCTTTGAATTATGGTGTGGAGAAGGGTGCAATGGTCTTCTCTGTTTTGGAGGTGGTGGAGAACGTTTAGCCCGCCGTCTTTGTGGAGCCATATGTGCCGAGGTGGCGGGAGACTCACTTCTTTCTTGTTCCTTCAGTGGAGGCTCTTGAGTTATCCTTTGGGAAGTAGATGCATCATCAAGAACTAAATTCTTAAGCCCTTCGTATGGATCCTCTTCTTCTTCCCGAATCGAAGAGAGGCCTCTTTTGGAAGTCTCGCAAGGAGGCTTCCTAGGTGCTCTTGTGTCACGGTGGGGAGCTCGGAGAATCCCATGAGCACGAATCTGCCATTGCACTTCACTTTGGAGGGATGGATTGCCCATGGATTGTTGAGGCCTAGAAACAAGATAGTTAACAAGCATCGGGGCATCATTAGTAGCTTGCTCGTTAGCAAAATAAAAGTTATTAACATTAATTTCACTCTCTTTACTATTGTCAGCCATTCTAACAACTTTTAGGTGTAAACTTTCTAGGTGTATTTTGGCACTTCAAGCCCTAGTTTCTACTCCTCTTTACCCCTTTATAAAAGGCACTCAAGCTACTATACCCGTGGCTCGAATACCATTAAGTGCAAGGAATAGAAGAGAGGGTCGTTCAACACCAAAACATCACCGGCTCCTATCAAGTTTCTAATCGCTCAATAGTGGTTAAAGCCCCATAGGACTCCACTATTAAGACTATAGCTCTCGATGGTAATGCCCCGTTAACTGCACGAAGGTAGGCACACTACAAGGATGAAAAATCCCTATTCTACTTACTCACATGCAATTAATAATACCAACTATTTATAGCTAGCTTGAGGACCTCCCTTCTTGAGCAAGAAAAGAGAAACCTTGTGCTCTGATACCAATGTAACATTTAATGTCCTAGTAACTTGTGTGTAGCAGAAAATAGCATGAACATAGTGAGCATTTCATTAGAATAGCTTTCTAATGACAATAACAAGAGTGCTTGGGTGGAGAGAGCAACAAAAAGCATAACACCTAGTTAGATAGCATGAACAATACTTCAAAAGAGAGAGAAATTAAGCAATTGAAAACAGTTGAGGACCGGATTTGCATGGATCCGTCCCCCCTCCAAAAGGCTTTGTATTATGGTTTCTCCCATCAAGAGAGACATTTTATGATACAATTCTTTGTGTTCCTTCAATACTAGCTAGTGCAATGAAGATGGAAATTTCATGCACTAAACAAAACACTTATCAAACACAACATCAATTACCTCACGGTATCAAACCCAAGACCTCACACACCTTCAAAGATGGTGAGAGCTAGCGGGGTATGAGAGTAGATTGAGAGGAAAAAGGAGTATTCTTACGAGAAAGATGTACATCTCCTCACATAATCACTCATATTAGCATAGCTTAGCTTATTAATTAGCATGGTAGAGGAGATGAGCATGCATTGAAGCTTGGCTCTTGGTTGGATTTTCATCACAAAGCCAAGAGTTGTTGGTGTAGGCCTCCCTTCTCACAAGCTTGGAGTAGGTGATAAGCTTTCCATTAAAGCTTGAGAAGAGAGAGAGAGAGAGAGAGAGAGAGAGAGAGAGAGAGAGAGAGAGAGAGAGAGAGAGAGTCTTCTTTGCTTCACACATGAAATTGTGTGAGTGTGTGTGTGATAATGCCTTGCAAAAATCAGCACTCTCTCTCTCTCTTGGTCGACCCCCCTTGCTAATTACTCATGCTGGCATCCTATTGGACCTCCCCAGGCTTAGCAAATGACAATTAAGTAGCATAAGTGATAGCCTTTTGACATGTGTCCCCCTTTCCCCTTTTGTGAGAGCTTTAGGTAGTTATTTAATCCAACTAAACTCTCATTGGACCCCTTTGCCTCCTGGCCAATAGAAATCAGGCAAGCCATTGGGCTGGTGAATGCTCATTGGTCCCCTTGGGAGACTGTCCAATAGTCTTCTAGAGAGCTTAATTCCCATTTGTTCTTTTATTAAGTGTTTTTTAAATTAATTAAACTTGATTTACTCTAGCCTAATCCTCATTGGTCCCCCTCCAAGGCGATCGAATAGGATTTGAGTACACCTTGTGGGCATCTGGGCTAGGGAACTGACATGTGTCCCTCTCTCCCCTTCTGTACAAAGGGAGCTTGTGTGTGTGTGTGATTTTATCTCTCATCCCCTACTTCTTGGGCTCGCCCCCTCCTATGTAGGGCTTGAGAAAGACTTTTGGGACACACACAAAGCATCCGATTCCCCTAATGTTTGACCTTTGGACACAACCTTTGAATTTTGGAACCTTAGCATTTCGGAAGTCTTAATGGGATGAACCTTAGGGTCTTTTAAGCCCATTGTTGCACATTGCTCTTTTGCATATGGCTCCCCCTTTGGATCCCTATTGTGGCCGGTGTCGTACTGTGGCACGTATATAGTGGGAATGGGCATTAAACGATTTATCTTGTGACTTTTTGACGCATAAGTATACTTCATATAATACTCATATGCAGAGATAAAATCTTTCTACCATACCTTAGTATTTACCTTTGAAGTAATATAAATGTACATTACTATTAGAAAGTACTGCAAGAGAAGTATCAATGATTGTGCCTCTTTTTGTCTGGGGGAAAAGCATTTGTATATTTCTTCTAATATCTCTGCTATACCCTACCATATATAAATTATATTCTTCTTTTCACATTTATTTAATAATATAACCCTTCAATAATGCATACCTTCTTGGATACATACAAGAGGGAAGGGCCTACTAGAAGACTTTATGAAAAGGAAGATCCAAAGCTTCTTGGACCATCCCAATTTGAAAATCCCGACCTAAGGGAGTGGAAAAAAGACCAAAACCAAGTCAAGATCTTTTAGTAGGCCAATTTTTCTTTTTGAAGCATGTCAATCCGAGTTACAGGTCAAAAGTTATACGGAAAACAGTGAAAAATCCTCTCACAAGGGTGCTATCACTTAATGAGCGGTGAAAAGCGAGCGAGGGACAAAAAGCGAGCAAAGAAAATAGAGGGATGGATTTTTTGATCCCATTTGAAGGGTTATTGAATTTCTTTCTTTCTTATGCATACATTTATTAAAAAGAAATTGCTACTTGTACATGGTCTCTATATACAAAATCTTCTCTCTTGTATACTATATCTACATGTATGCATTATATTAAATGGTTGTTTTTCCTTAGGGCTACATATTAAAGCAATTGAAGAGAAAAAAAAGGCACCTATTTTTAG
The DNA here is from genome assembly GCF_014529385.1 of Adiantum capillus-veneris. NCBI lineage: Eukaryota > Viridiplantae > Streptophyta > Polypodiopsida > Polypodiales > Pteridaceae > Adiantum > Adiantum capillus-veneris. Next base: position 27,326,614 of record NC_140937.1, on the reverse strand, counting down.
GGTGGCTACTAGCTTTTTCAAGCCTTGGTAGGCTCTTTCTTTGATGCTATTATAAAATGACGAATTAACATCTGTTTAGTAGAATAAGAAAGAATCTGTATTTTTCACCAAACTTTTACAATTAAACTAAAAACCCTTACTTCTAGAAGAAGCTACCAATGAAGGGTGCACTGTAGAGGTACACGATCACATCTAGTTTGACTTCATGTAAAAGACGACAAAAGCCATTTTCTCTTGGCTTGACTAAAAGAGAATCCCTAATATTTTTTGAAATGCTATCACTAATATAGTAGCACATTCACCATGTTCTTACCTTATTTAGTCTACTATTGAGCTTGTTAGTCACTGGCAAAAACTATTGTGTACCTTGTCTTGACCGCATCCATGCCCTAAGTGATTAAATGAACTCTTCAAACCATTGGCTTCATGCGACCGTCATTGTCCACATACCATCACGTTGAGCACCTACCGACGCAGTGAGAAAATATTCTAAGAGAATCGCATCTTACGCGTGGCTTGAATGTATATGGATTATAATCTATTTTCACCCGGTCATCGATCCCATGCATAGCATTTTTCGTGCGAGTGAAAATTCAAAACAATCTTGATTTTTGAAGGGTTTGATCTCACGGGCCCTTTCCAACTTGCGTTTGGAAACACAATCTGGTAGGGCCAGGTGAGAATAAATTCTCTTTTCTTTCTTTTCAATCCGGCTGCCGACACCGGCTGTGCTGACATATACCCTTCTTCTTCTCTATGCACCCAACACCACACCCTCACCTCTTAGATGATCCACCCTTTGTCAGGTTGAAGGGGGAGCTCAGGACCAAGTCTAGATGCAAGGACCTCTTATCCATCCATGTTGCTTTATTCAAGAAGGACTTCCTTTTTGGTAGCAAAAATGGGACATTTGTTGGCCACAACTCTTGGCTATGGACACACATGCCTCACAAAGTGGTATAATGTCTCATGATCATCAACATCACCAATTGTAACTTCAGTTGGCATGATTGTGGAAGCTAACAGTATATCCAACCTGCTTTTCTTGCACAAAATGGCAGGGTTCCTCTGAACTGACAATATTTTAAATTTGTTTAGAGACATATACCTGGACACAAGGTTTCCTTTCTCTTTTGTTACCACTTCAACATGAGGGTATGATTGAGAAAAAGGATAGGAGGCACACTCTCTTGACATGCCTATGGGAAGTTTCTCCTCTTCTTATTGGCAATCATTGAGCCCCCCTCAAGGGCCCCCTCGTGAGAACCCACTCCAACACACTAGCAAGCCATCGGCCCGCAACTAAATTCATGTAGTAAAGTGTTTCTTATGTTCGTCTTCATTCCTAGAAGCATCTTCTATCGTCGGCACGATGCCTGCTTCTGCTTCAGAGCTTTGCCAGCATCTTGCAAGCAGTCCACTCTCGCTAGCATCCACAAGTGGAACTCCTTCTCCTCAACTCCAAATTGTTGAAATGCATGCAAGCTAAGGGTGTGAATGTCTGTGTTCTTGTACTTGCGTGCTGCGACGTGCTTGCTGTGTTTCATATCAAAGCATTGATGCTTGTAAATCTTCTACAAGTCTGGATTGGTCTCGATAATTTTTGCATTCTTCTATGGCAAGACTTTGCTTGAAGTTGTTTTTAATCCTAGAATGAGAATGATTACAAAAATCTCACCTTCTTGCAAGCAGCTACAGCAAGCTATATTGGCTTCATCTAACCAAGAACTAGAGAGTGCATCCAAGGGATCAGTTACAACCGATAAACTACTGCAAGGCAAGGAAGGCAAAAAGTGCTTGCAGATCTTGCTGGTAACGACTCTCCTATTGTTGGCCTAATTTCGGCTTTTGGCTCAATTGTGATCATATTGTGCAATTAACAGTGGTGACGTTGCATCTGCAGGGTTGCAATGCTTTGCTTGGCTTGGCGTGCAAAGCTTTATCCGCAATAAGTCATTTGCAGATGTACAACTGAGTAGTCTGCAGGGAAGTGCACTATTGATTGAGTGCTTGCCTAAGCTCGACCATGCTCGCAATCTCCTGCTCTTTCCATCCACACCCTTCTGATTATGTTGCTTAGCTGCTCCCTCCACTTGCAAACTGGCAGCGTCTGGTTAGCGGGTAAAGGCTGGCTGTCGGCACCTGCTGCTAGAAAGTCCAAATCGATGCTCGTTTGCACCCCTCTCTTCTGTTGCAGGGATGCAGCAGATCAAGTAGCGGTGCACGGCGGCCATGGTCTCTCTCCGCATGTGGGTGACATTGTAGGTGCCAGAACGTGCTCTTTTTTAGCATGACCGGTGCCCGTCAAATCGGAGAAGAACTGGTCCTTCTCAAGCACGCTTGTTCAATCAAGCACTCATGGAGGGGAGTATGGGATACACAGGAAATCAGAAATTAGCGATAGTGCTTATTGAGCCTGATAATTAGTCATGCTTTCCAAAGGCTTATTACTCGCTAAATTTAGTGGAAAGGAGCATGCTGACAGAAATGGAGAGGGTTCTGCTGGAGAGGTGTCGAGGGTAAGTAGGCTGGAGGTAACGTGTCTTGGAGTGCGGGGGGGGGGGGGGGGGGGGTGGGTGTTAATTGCTGCAGAGCTAAGCTTGGCTTTGATTCCGTGTTTTGCACTCAGCGCCTCACCTTGCTGTTGTCGGTTCCAACACCATTTCATTGAGAAGACCCCCACCTTCACCAAGCCTTACCAGTTTGCGTTTCCAAACGCAAGTTTGGAAGGGCCCGTGAGACCAAACCTTTGATCGGCTCTGACATTATTTCTTTGGGCATTTCCTATCAAAAACATGCTTCCCACTTAGTACGGATATCTTCACCACGCCCTACCAACTTGCATTTCGAAACGCAAATTGGGAGGGGCCCGTGAGACCAAACCTATGGTACCCTTTGTAGCATTGTTGATAATGAAAGGCTAACCCACATCCGCCAATCTCTTTATTCTAGTGCTACTAGCATACAACCTACGCTTAGTGATTATCATAACTAAGACCACGAAAAGGCTAGATGTGGATGCTTTTGTGTTTCTCCTTGTCTACGATCTTGCTTTTAGCAAGAAGATCAATGCTCTTTGAGGCTCTCATACATGCTCACTCTTTTGGTCGAGGTCACTGATGAACTCTGCTAACACTTTGTCAGAATAATTGATGTTGGCTTCCAGCTCCGTGTAGACCTTTGAAACAAGTAATAAGTACTCTAAAGTTTTTTTGTGCGCTATTGTGTCATATCCTATAAGCCTACAGGCTTCTACTCTATTTTGTGTGTGTGTTTGTGCATGTGCACACTCACTACAAGCTTAGCCACTCATTAGGAAAAATATGGACTCTCCTTGGGCCTTTTTGATTAGTGAAGGCTTAAGGGAGAACCAATGAGAAGGCTCTTGGGATATCACCTAGAGGGGGAGGAATGGTAGGGGTGCAGCCTAATTGTCTCCCTCTTCAATGCTTGGTTCTTAGAGAGAGGTGGGAGGTAGGCTGGGGGGGGGGGGGGGGGGGGGGGGGGGGGGGGGGGGGGGGTGCTTAAAAACCCTAAAAATTGAAAATTTTTTAAAAGTTCCAAAGTTGACCCATTTGCCTCAAAAACTGCCCCAAAACATAAACTAACTTTAAAAAGTCCATTTTCCCCCCCAAAATCCACTTTTCTCTCTCTCCCTAATTACTTTTCTCTCCCACACTCTCCCTCTTCTCCCTCCTCCCATTCTCTCTCTACAATCAAGGCAGCCATAGCCAAAAGCTTTCCACCACTCTCTTCCTCTCTCTCCATATCTCCCCCTTATCTCACACCTCCATAAACCCTCTACAGTCCCACACTCCATAGCCCACATCTCCACTATCCTCTCTACCTCTCTACCTCTCACTCCTCCCCTCTTTCTCTATCTCCATTGTCAAAGCCACCATAGCCACCGTAGGCAGCTCACCTCACCCTCCCCTCAGTACTCAACTCTTTCAAATCCCTTCCTAAGCCCAACTTCCCAAGCATGTCCACGCATAGACGGCCCAAACCAGAGATAGAGGAGATTGTGTTGCACAACACAAAAGACTCAGAGGGGGTATGGATCCCACAAGTATTCAAGAAGGGTGCATGGATCTACATGCAACCGTCACGTACTGGACCTCATCGCGTACGGTGTCGAGACGTATTGGAACGTCATTGGAAGGGCTGTCTATTGGCATTCAAAGAAACAAATTCCGGAATGGTGGCCATCATGCAACACGTCTATAGTGCAGCTGAGCTCCGCCTCAAGAGAGCTTCAACTCAATTTGCACCTGATTGTAAGTTTTCATGGTTTAGCTATCCCATGCATATGTCATGTTTACGTTTATGTGATCATCATGTTTAACTAAGGGCATTTGTAAAGATGTTTTTCCATCCAGCTTAGTTGAGGAGCATCCGCTTGAGTGCCTCTCAGGCACGTTCATGGTTGTGCATGCTCACATTGGGGAGCTTATGTTTCCTAATGTTTCATCGAAAAAACTTACCGAGCAACGAATATTCATGTACTCCCACAAGTACGTGGTGCCGAAGTCAAGCCAAAGCTATGGTAGGTTAGAAGTCGTGGAGACACCCTCATTGCAGAGTGCGGAATGGCCAACTCCAGACCATTGGGCTTTGCTTTATTTCAAGCGCAAGGTGCTGCAAGATTTCCAAGGGTCCCTAAAGTTTGGTAAGGCAACCAGATCGGTGGGTCTCAGTTGGCATTGTCCCATTCATTTGTTTGTGCATGCATTCCGCTCTCTGCCGATTGTAGAAACACCAACAATGTTTGTTTGCAAAGAAGTTGACATAGATGCAATGGACACCATTCTAGGTGTCAATTGGGGCTATGTTGACAGTTTGCATGATGGTAACCGTTATAAGTGCAATGTGTCCCCCACACAGCTTTGCCTTTGGTATTTGAAAGCAAGGTGAACCTTGTATGCACGGTTTAGCTATGAGAGGTGGATGCACAAATGTGGCAAATGGATACCCTTGCACCTGACAGCCGAAGAGATTCAATCCTTTGAAATTCGTGTCCGCATGCCCAATAACGAGGTGGAGGTGGTTGCAGTGAATCCGCATTGGACTCTTGCCAATCTTCGGGAACACTTTGTCATAATGGGATTCGAGGATGTCGGTAATGCAAGTTTCAAACTAGAACAACGCAAGGTCTGCTTTGTGCTTGCCTAGCTACCTTTTCTTATTTTTTGTGGGTTTTTGTATTTTGATTGGCCATTTTTGGTTGTATAGATTGGAAGGCAGATGGAGGCCACTATGCTTGTTTACAAAGATTGGGCTACAGACGAAATCATCTTGTCTAAGTGAATTCGCTCGTAACTTTAATCGTTTATATATTGGATATTTTATTAAAGATTTTGAAAAGTTTTAAGGTGTTGTACTTGATTTTGTACTTGAGTTTTAAGGTGGTGTAAATTTATTTTTTAAATGCATATTTTTTATTTTTTTCGAGATGGAATATGTCTATATAAGGAGGACCACCTCCTCATTTCACCATTTTCATCCCAGCATTGCAGAGAGACCTAGCATACCCAATCACGCAAAGAGAAGAAATGGCTGCTACTAGTGCTTTAGATGCATTCCTTACTGAGGTTGGGCATGCAAATCGCCCTGAGCTTCAAGCATTTTTCACAACCCAACCCGATTTGGAAACCACCTTGACCCTCCACTCTCAATCTCTTGAGCACATTACTTCATACATTTCCACGTGCATGGGGAGATTCATTGTTGAGTTACCAAACCGGCCAGAGCAATGGGTCCCTGAAGGCCTTCTCCACCACATCTACCAAGGGGACAGGCCATTTCATCAGCGGCTTGCACGCTTTGCCACCATAGCACAACCCGTCAGACAATATGTGCGGCTTGAAGCTGATGATGTGCGAGCAATGCGTAAGGGAAGGATTGGAAACACTTTTTTCTCTGTTCAGGCCATAATGATCTTCCTCCTTCACGAGTGCCCAACAGGCCCTGACGTAGTGCTACCTCACTTGCAGATCGGCGGGGTATTGGCTGATGTGAAGGACCCCAAGCCCGCGGCCATTGACTCATCCGCAGAGGAGAGGACGCTTGCCTTGACCTACCCTGTAGGGATTCAAGGCCTCTTGGAGGCCTCTCCATCAGTCGGTTCATCCTCCGGATTGCCAAAAGGAACCACCACTCGGGATGCCATCCCTGAGGTAGAGATTACCCGCTTCTCCTCCATTGTGGTGGGTGGGGAGGAGTTTGTGTTTATGCATGATCTGGAGAAATCCTTTGAGCTTCGCATGGATGAGTGTTTCGCCATCCTCTATGCCCATGGCAAGTTTGATCTTGATACCACCACCTCCCATGACGATCATCTCCTACTGCCCATGGGGAATACTTTGGCGGACACAGTGGCAATCGCACAAGCAGAGGTGGTAGCGGCCGAGCAGGCCAAGGTCTCCGAGGAGGAGTTTGTGGCCGTGCATGCCATGTGTTTGGCTAAACGCGCAAGAGTGGATTCACCACCACCTGCTGCGACACCTGTTTTGCTTGATCCAAAGGGGAAGTCAAGCGTGGATCTTTACTTGCACCCGGATGCCGATGAGGAGGATCGTAGACAAGAGGTATAGATGCTCACTTACATTTGATTGTTACAAATGATTTTGTTAATGTTATATGATAATTATGTGCCATATCTCAGAAAACCTATGTTCTGCAGGATGTTCTGGAGGTTGACGCCTGGGCGCAACGGTCAGGGGGGAGGAGGACGCCGATCAGACCTCAAGCGGCACTTGCTCACTACCTCGGCACACTTCCCAGTGGTGTCGTGGTGTTTGTCCATGCCGACTACTCTCCCAATGGTCGCTACAACATTTTTGCTCTCCGTTCACTCTCCAAGACGTTGTGTTTAGCAACACTTGCCCAAACGGCCAACCTTGTAGTGCTTGTAAAGAAAGATTTTGCAATATCCACTTTCGGTGTAAACTTTCGCGGGCGCCTTATTGCCCATGTCGGCATGAACCAAGCTGTAGGGGTTAATGACACCCAAGAAATCACAACCACTTTACTTAACAGGGAGCCACCCCAAAAGGCCAAGCGCCAGAAAATTGTAATTAGAAAGATCCTAAAGCAAAAGCCGGATATCATGTAAAGCATTGATTTCTTTAATGAAACTACTTTTTGATGTCTATGACTCTCTTTCTTGCAAGGTTTTGAATTTCTTATATGTTGGGCTTCCATTGTGTATGAGAAGCACCATAATTTCTCCTATGACTACTAAAGGGTCTGGCAGGCATTAAAATTTTAAAAATGCATACTTTGTTATATCTAGGCTTCCAAAGTTATGTATGTGCCTAGTAAAGGGCTTGGAAGTCCCTAAAATATGCTGCCACAAGGGCGCGCATTGGGGCTTTCCATCAGCTGATGAACTGTGCAAATGCGCTCCCTTGTGGCAAATGAAATTGGACACATCTAAGAGCATACCCAGGTACAAAACAGAGTGACAAGACATTAATACCCAGTTGCAAAAGAGAAATACATGGATACCCAGGTAACCTTAAGCCCATCTTGCCCCAGATACCTAAAGTTGTATCAACAAACCACAAGAGTAAACTGTGGCAATATCTAAGCCCTTTTTGGAGTATAGGAGCACACCCAGTTGCAAAACAGAGTGACCAGGTAACCTTAAGCCCATCTTGCCCCAGATACCTAAAGTTGTATTAAAAAACCACAAGAGTAAACTTTGTGGCAATATCTAAGCCCTTTTTGGAGTATAGGACTGACATGGACTAAGGGGGGATGATTGCCAGCAGCATCTATGCTAATTGAAGCATTGAAGCAAACAAAAAATACTTATTGCTTGTCAAAATTGTCTGGAAACCACTGGAAAGTGTCTGGAAAACACTAGGAAAGGCTTCCACAAGGGCGCGCATTATGTCCATCCATAGGCCTCTGGAAGCCCCAAATGCGCGCCCTTGTGGCAGCCAATTTGGGGGCATTCCAAGCCATTTTCAACACTTTGTAGATGTTTTTGCCATGCAATAGTGAGTCACATAGCATGGATACATCGGGAAGTGCATGCCCCACTTAGCTAAGGTGCTAAACGTAGGAAATTTTTCACAATAACAAGCTAATGGCTACATACATACAATAAAAGGTAGACAAAACTTGAACCAGTGCTACATTGCATGGTATAGAATTAAAACAATACAATGCGCAGTGGGGTATACAATAAAAGACGCTTATATTCAAATTCTTCCCAATACAATGCACAGAGTGGGATATACAATCAAAAGACGCTTGTATTCAAATTGTTCCCAATCTTGGAGTTTCGTAAATACAAAAAGGTTGATGCCTAATTACAAGCTACTCCTCATGGCGCAAACGGCGAGCAAGCTGCATATCCTTGGGCATAATGGTTACACGCTTTGCATGGATGGCACAGAGGTTAGAATCCTCGAATATGCCAGTTAAATATTGCTCTGCTGCCTCTTGGACTGCCTCTATGGCCACGGCGCCCATCCGAAACTGAGTGTTGTACAATTGCAAAACCTCCCTGCATAGCTTTGCAAAAGGGGCCCTCCGAATCAAGAGCTCGGTGCTCTTGATTCGGTGACATCCAATCTCATTAAGGAGCGTCTCCGCCCCCTGCAACGAGTCTTTTGACCGTTGAAGGGGCTTCATTGTGAAAGCATAATCAATGTGATGCTTTAGGATCCTATCAAATATTCGCATAAACGCATGCAATGTACAAAAGTGAACATTGTTGAGGGAGAAAGGAATTATGGGGTTCCACCCAGGATCTTTGCTATCCCTATTGGGCACCTGCAGCATATCACATGAAAGAACCGAAGTTTGCCACTCCCTATTTATATGGTCATCATTATCTTCGTCCTGACCTTCCACTTGAGTTGCTCGACTTTTCTTGTGACCTTTCGTACAGAATGGACAGGGAAGTAAAGAATTTGCAGCTTGTTTGCATCCAAGCATTCACTTTATGGTCTTTAGATCACCACCTAAATTCCATTCAACATCAAACTCCCCACGTCCTGGAACCATGAGCTTCTCACCGTTTATTTGAGCTTTAATGACCTCTGTGACCCATGGGATTCTACTGAAAATCCATGCAAGGACTTCATGTGTCTCTTTCGGAACTTCAATTGCACCAAGCCACCATATATCCTTCTCTGATTGCACACTAAAAGAGGGCTTTGTCGCTTCACTCGAACTGCAAGATTGCTTGGCATAAGCTAGGGCTTCATTCATAAGCGTGATGCTCATTCTCTCGAACTTTCTCCCTTTAACAATTACACACTCATCCAACTTCAGCACGAACACAAGCTTGCCTTCAAGAACTGCCAACAACATAAAGCCTCAGAATGCTTGTTATGACACATCATAGAGCATGTAGGCAACTCTAAACTAACCTGCATCACTCAAATTGTAGAAAACAGCCACGGACTGCTGCAATCGTATCAAGTCCACAAAGATATTGTTGACTTTGGTGTAAACAAACCCTTCGGTCCGCAACACACTGTTAGAAACAGCACCGTTTCCCTTCCCGTGGCCCTTCCTTCCTTGTGATTTGCTATGGAGCGAATGAAGAGGCATCGTGTCTTCAATATACAAGTAGTCCCCTAATCAGTGAACAACATCTTCATTTGACACCTTCTTGGCAATCTGCACTCTGTGAGGAAGTGGGAATAGGTTTTCCGTGACTCCTTGACTTCTTAATGCATCTTTTAACACTTGATGTATTGCTTGATAGCCCTTGGTACTAACCCCAACAGCATCACAAATATCTTGAACATCTAGATCAGTGACAATATTAGGAAAATCACTAAGAACTCTCTTAGTGATTGCGTCTTTCAAGTGTTTTGCCTCTGGAGCATCAAGCATCCCAATAAAATCCTCTTTGTTGAAACAAGAACGAAGTAAAGTAGCCCTAGCTTCCGCATTCTCGCCGCCACACGTTTCTTGGACGAAGTTCCTATTGCCCAAAACAACAATGATGAGCCATATTAGACTTAAACAACATGAGGGACAGAACATGTTACCTCATAGCTGTCACCCTTCGTTTTCTTGCACCTCCACTTGGTGCAAGAGTCTGAATTTCGTGCAACTCTCGTTTCCTCACCGTACCTCCCATGGCAGTACTCTTCATGTGTGAAAGAGTATCCTTAAGCTTTTTAATTACATTTTCCTTGGTTTTGATGGTGCTATTTGCCTCCTCAAGCGCACTAGTAGCTCTTTGCATCTGATCTTGAAGATTGAGGAAGCTCCATTGAGAAAATGCCAATGACGCAAGTAGATCTCGGACTGCGCAATCTCGTGTTTGTTGAGTCTCTTGCAGTAGCCCAACAAACCTTGCTCTCCATTTCCAATGTATTGCAACAGTGATGGAATGTTTGTAAAAGACGGATGAACATTGAGAGAAGGATCCTTTGGATACAAGCATCCGTCTGTCCAGAGATCCACATTCTTCTCCCCTTGAGCGCGGCGTTCGTTGGCTGAAGGTAATGTACCCAAGCATGTTTTCTTTGTCGGAACATACTCTTGAGGTAGGCGTAGGAAAAGCCCTGGAGACCTACCGCGTGAAGAGCTTGCTGGGACATTGGTCACGTCGTCAAGAGGCATTGTAGGATGGAGAGATGGAGCTTGAAGGATGTAGAGTAGAGCTTGTAGGATGGAGAGATGGAGCTTGAAGGATCGAGAGATGGGTGTGTAGGTGCAGCAGCAGGTGCAGGTGCAAGGGGGATGGGTGTAGGAGAGGAGCTTAGATTAGGAGGGAAAGTTTTCAATTTTGGGGGGAATTTCCTAAAAGTTTGGAGGGAGTCAAAAAATGTTGAATTTTGAGTAATTTAACTTTAAAATCTTTTTTTTATTATGTGTATATGTTGGGGGTACTTTTTAGGGGGGAATAGAGTTTTTTTTTAAAGTTTTTGAACAAAGTCATTTTTTTAACCTCTCTGACCCACAGATTTGCTTAGGTGGCATGGGAGAGTTAAGAGGCCACTTACAAGTTGGCCAAAAAGTTAGAGAGAGAAGACCCCCTACCCCCCTACTTTTCAAATGGTTTACCCCCCCCTTCCCTACTTTTTAAATGGTTACCCCCCCCCCCCCTTCCCCCTACATTTTTAGGGGTCAAAGGTGGAGGAGACCCTACCAAAATAGCCCCATTCAAAGCCTTTGTCCCCCTTAATCTTGGCAGGCTTCCTTTAAATTAGTTATTCTTACAAGGCCCATGGAGAGTCCATTTTTTTCCTAATGTGCGTGTTATTTTTGGCACTTTCTCCCTCATTCAAATCAGCACGACTTGGTTTGTAACCTACATCATCATCCATCATCTTATGATCAATGATTGTGATTCTGCCAAGTGGCTTCATGCTCTACCTTTGTTTCAAAAAAATCTATTTGCCTAGGTAAGGCCAAAGTTTAGTGATATTCAATGGCTATAAGGATTCGTGTTGTTCAAATCCCTACCTTAGCTTTTCGTGAGTGACAATTTCACTGCCCCTTGGGAAGACAATTTTTGTTGATTGCAATTGCATGGCAAAGCCTCACCTTTAACACACATAGGCACTAACGGAGACGAGTTTTATGTCATAGGATCAATCCCTCTATACTCAAATATATACGCAAAGGCTCAAATTCAACATTTACTACTCAAGTGGAATTGGAGAGAGAGAGAGAGAGAGAGAGAGAGAGAGAGAGAGAGAGAGAGAGAGAGAGATTAAAAGTCCCCTAAAAAGAGACTCATGTGATTAAAGAATTTTCACTCCGCTTGAATAAATATTTCTATCATCTTTCTTGCTACTATAACTCATCTTGAAAGAAATTGATGAATGAAATGTACTCTTTTGGGAGCATCCATAAGTACTCCGCATGCCTAAATATTCCTACCATTTGTTATGGCTACTATAACTCATCTACGAAGACATTGATGAATGACATGTGTTCTTTCGACTCCCTTGGGAGCATCCATAAGTATGACTCCCTTGGGAGGGTCCATAAATATAAGTGAGAGTGGTCATCTTGTCAAAGCATACATTTTAAGCTTGCTAAAAACACGAAGTGTTGATTCACTCATACTTTATGCCATCCTTTTTATTGTCCCTCCACTCATGGAGAACGGAGGAAATAGAATAAACTAGGGCTCATTTACCTTAAGAATAGGTCAAATATGCCTAAAGCTAGACCAATCACTTAGTATTTTGTGATAATTTTCTTTAGTGTTGATGTGTACACACTGCAAGAAGCTCCTGTACATATGGTTGAAAGTATGAGTTGTTACAAAAATCTAGGTATTACTTTGGAGCTAACTATGTTGCTAGGAGCCAAATACAGAAGTCAATTTGTTCTCATTTTTGGATGCTTGTCATGACATTTCTTGTTCTTGTTTTTTCTTCTATAATGCTCTTGTAATCTTTTTTCCATGAGTTTTAAGTGATATATTTTTAAACCATTTGAAAGGAAATGCAATGGTTGACGATTGAGGAATACAAATAGCCACTCTAAAAATAGGTGCTTTTGTTTTTCTCTTCAATTGCTTTAATATGTATCCCTAAGGAAAAACAACCATTTAACATAATGCATACATGTAGATGTAGTGTACAAGAGAGAAAATTTGCATAGAACTTTTTTTGAATGAATGTATGTATAAGAAAAAAAAAATCAATAATAACCCTTCAAATGGGATTAAAAAATCCATCCCTCTATTTTCTTTGCTCACTTTTTGTCCCTCGCTCGCTTTCCACCGCTCGTTAAGTGATAGCACCCCTCTCACAACTACACTGCAAGAACAGATAGTAAACAGGTGAATCAAGTGAAAAGAGGTAATCTTGGTCTTTTTCCATAAAATAAGATATTTGGAGGATAAAAGACACAAGCATGTGAATGTGACACCTCAAAGATGCCTTGAAGGACAAGACACACAAGTTGGGACCCCCTGCTGGAGCCAATTAGAAGATGCCTAGGTGGGGCCCACATACATCATACACCCACATGGAGCCTCAATGACCCAAAATGCTGAATTTCATGATTTTTTCAGTCCTAATATTGCCCATTTTAAGAAATATCCAAAGAACATTTGATTTGGGCTAATTCTTTAGCCTAATCAAGTGATTATGTAAAACATGGCTCCGTCACCTATAAAAAGGGCAACCTTCTCTTCATTGGGGGGAAGTTATGAGTGAGTGAGAATAGCTCAATTCCATAGTGACGCACTCATATTGGTGCCATACTTTCCCTTGAAGAAAGGCTGAAGTCTTGCCTCATCTTCTCTCTCCATTAAGGTGGTGACGATTGCTCTCATGTAAGATATAGGTTGCTAGTTTTTCTTTCATTTGTATATCTAGTCCAATACTTGTCTCTAACTCTATCTCTATCTCTCATTATCTATGTTTAATACCACCACCACACTTAGATCTATCTCTAATTCTATCTTTACTCCTCCTTTCATCTCTCTTGTTGTGTCCTAATTGTTTCATTGGGAGGTATTCAAGCAGCAATCTTGTCAATGTAACGGGCACAACCTTCTTGTGGGAAAAAATTATGTGCACAAGGTTAGTAGCCATATCTTCATATTTCACAGGCATCTCTCTCTCTTAAGGTTCTCATTCTCCTCCACAAACTATAGAATCTCCTTGCTACTATAGGTACTTCTCTCCCCGCAGTATCCTTATTACCTAAGGGCAACAATAGGGCTTGGGAGAGAAACTCTCTTCTTCTTCTCCTTTCACTTATTTCACACCTTTATCTTTGAACATACTAAGTATATCATTGATGAATAACCATAATCCACATGGAGGCAATTTCTTTCAATTCCATTCTGTGCAATCTATTAGGGTCAACATTTGGATTAGTCAAAAGATTCACTTTCAGCAACGCATAGTGTTTCTTTTTGGTCCTGAAAGGATCAACAAAATACTTCTCTCACCAGATGCCATCATACTACCTATTATTGACTATGACTTCTCTTTTGATGTGAATGTGGTTATTTTATTATGAATCAAGAGGATTTGTACTCACAACTAATCCCAATCGCTAGACAAAACATATACATTATAGTAAGCACAAAGATACAGTTCCAAAGAGCAATCCGTAGCTTATTTGGACAACAAAGATTAAATATCATTAACTCATCCATTAACCCTTTTATCCTACCCATGATACGATATAATCGTAATCTCGATGTTTTCATTTTTGTTTTGTTTTGACTATCTTTCATGAGTTCTCTCCATCACATGTGTGTTTGTAAGGGAAAGTGAGCAGCTTCTTTGGCTACATTTCTTCTTTATCTCTAGAAGCTATGTTATCTACATCTTAGCTCCTTCTCATAACCCTTGAGCTTCCTCACAAACTCTCACAGCAAGAGGCCTGGTGCCTTCCTGGCAAGACCGCCAACTTCTTGACATATTTTTGGTGAACCCAACCCATGGCACCAAAGAGAACCTGGAAAAGCTCTCAATTTGATGAGGAGGTCAATGTTCCCAAAAGGGCTAGAGCATCAATAGGCCACAAGATCGGGCCTGGTAGTAGGCCTACAGATGAAAGCAATCAGGCCCTAGAACTGCATCAAATGCCCTACCAGTCCCATGTGGGTCTTCATTATAATTTAAGACAAATAATTCAAGTTCTTCTTTAAGTATTAACATTGCATGCGTAAAAGAGGGTGTAAGGAATTAGGAAAGTAAAATTGGCTAAAAATGGAAGGCATCTTCCAAGAAACCAATGAGAATTTGTTTGTGAACTAGGAAAGAATTGTTTGGGTTAAAGCTGGTTGACTTAGGAAAGAATGATTGGTCATCCTTAATACATCCTGTCTCAAGAAACCTCTGATTCCTTGGAATATTTTCACTTCAAGTGATGAGAAAGGATGTCTTGTCAGGCATGAATGAGCTAGTTGTCCCCATGTACGTGGATTCTTTACCTCCTACATGTGTATGTTTGTGGATACTGCTTAAGAAACCATTTTATCTTAGGGAAATCACTTGTTTGTATGGGCAAGTGGTTTGGTGTATGGGTGCCCCCCCGAACATTGGGTGATGGGTTTAGGGCAAGGCTTCAAAGACTAGAGTTGCATACCTTAAGTATTGAGGAGGTGACACCTTCACCACATGCCTCTACCTCTTGTTGAAGCCCATGTAATCCTCCATACTCCGTTCAAAATTGACTCAGCGAGAAGAGTCTACCTCAATCAGCTTTCCATTTTGCATGCGACAACAATGCTTGGGTGGTCACTTCACTTGAACTCTCTATGCCTGGAGAGAGTGTATGCCCACTTGCTTCCACTAAATGCTTCAGGCTTTGTGTCTTGGACTTTGTGGTTGATGTAGTTGATGACTCTTCTTTGACCGTTGGAGAGAAAACACTTGGTGCTACACAAAATTTGACTAGTGTGAGAGTGCTCATGCGGTTCTCAAAAGCAAAACTTATCGTTCTTTCTTCACCTTCTCTGTCAGCACTCATTGACAGAATGCTTTGGTTGACAACAGTGATAAAATTTTGTAGCCCCCCCTCTTAGTGCTCTTGATTTGTGATTAGCACAAGCAATGCAAGATGGGGAGCTTACCTTTTGGATATCGATGATGCTACAACCTGGCAGTAGCACTTTGATAAAGGGCCAAGGCCTTGAGTACTTGTACAATCT
This sequence comes from Adiantum capillus-veneris, assembly GCF_014529385.1. Classification (NCBI taxonomy): domain Eukaryota; kingdom Viridiplantae; phylum Streptophyta; class Polypodiopsida; order Polypodiales; family Pteridaceae; genus Adiantum; species Adiantum capillus-veneris. Next base: position 27,311,001 of record NC_140937.1, on the reverse strand, counting down.
CCTCTTCTTCAGTCTTCAAGTTAAAAAATTCTTGTAGCCACTCGTCCATGATTAATATCATGCATCGCTACTCTTTGCTGGCTGAAATTCTTTGCAAATACCTCCTTAGTGAGGGCACCAAATGAGAGGTAGAACAGACTCGATTGCCTCTACACCAAGACTATGCACAATGGCCTCATCATGTGAGTTACACAATAGGGGCACCACCTAGCTTGGAATGCAGCTAGAACTCATGGTAAGGGGTTGGCACATAACACAAGGATAAAGTGAGATAATGAGAGAGAGCGAGAGGAAGAGATCTTTAGAGCTTCATTAATGTAGGCTTCATAAACACCATACAAACATTCACAAGGAGAATTTCACATAATCAACATCTCACAAAATCATATGTGCATGGTAACTCAAACCTCTTGGCCATAGTAGAACTATGTGTGAGTAGAAGTGCATACACAAGGATGTACATATGAGAGCGTGAGTGCTAGAGCGTGTGTGTGTTTACAAAAGAGGAGACATCCTTTTATAGACCAAGAGAGTGATTAGGAGAGAGATTATGAGCAAGAGGGGTTATTACAAAGTAACCTCAATTAGGGGCATTCCCCCAATGAGAGAGCTCCATGTGCCCTTCTTATTGACCAATTTCCTCCTAATCGCCTCCATCATCATGGCAAGATTTGTTTCTATGCCACCTTCTACAGCTTGAGTCCAAGCGCTTCCTTATAATATTTGAGAGAATCTTGATAAAATAATAGAAAATCTAGCATTAATGGAGAGAAACCTATAAGAAATTATGTGTCTAGAGTTGGATAACCATGACTTCTTCCTGTGTGGATAAATAGTCCTTACCATTTTGACAATATTTGTCAAGCTGTAGCTCCAAAAATTATATAAAAGATAGGGGCAAAAAGATCAGTTCAACTTCTACAATGGTTTTTTTTAAATTTCAAATTAAGAATGGAAAAAATAGTGAAAAATCCTACAAAAATATGTGTCTGCCTTTTTCCTTCCAAGAGTCTTCTAGGTGGTCCCCTCTTGACTCCATGTGCAAGCCTTGTGTCCAAAAGTGAATTATGATTGAATTTGATAATATTTTGTTAGCTCCAACTCCATATTGCATAAAATTCTCCTCCCTTTTACTATTGACTCTTATTCTTCGCCTCTAGTGACCGTCAGGTAGTGATGTAGAATCAACATCTAGTGAGTTTTTTGTTTTCATATGGTTTGTTCATACCTCTCTTTATTTACAAGATCCAAATGTGTCAAAACCATAGCTATGTACAAAATATATATATAGATATTATTTTTATTGTTTTCATGCATCAGGTTCTTCCTCCTTTTCACTATGCCTTAAAAGCCTTGCCATCAAGGCTTGAAGCCTTGCCATCAAGTACATACCATGAGAGAGGTGGTCCAAAATTTGAAAGACAGCCCTCATTAGCCCTCCCCCTAGATCTAGAGGCATTTATGTCTCTAGCTCTACACTTGATTCTTCTTCAATTGAGGTGGAGGAGTCTCCTTACTTAGGAATATCCATCATAGGTTCTTGATCAAACCTCAAAAAGTACTGCTTCAGCCTCCAACCATTAGCACCTGTTTTATGGAGCCTACAATCTACATCTATCAATTGGTAACTACTATTATTGTAAAGCTTTCTAATGATGAATGATCCCTCCTGTCTCTAGGTGAAAACTTCTTATCCTTTTGGGTGTCAAACATGTTATCATACCTTAGGACCAACGTACCTTTCTTGAGACCTTTTACCTTAAATCCCTTGTTGAAGGTAAGTTGTCATTGCTCTGCCTATGATGCATAATAGTTGATAGCTTCTTCTCTGTCTAGTTGAAGCCTCTTTAGATCAAGAATGTGGTTGGGAAGATAAGCATTAGTTCCATCTGCTCGCTAGCACCCTACGACTAGCCTATTGTAGTTCAATGGGTAAAATGGCCTCCTTACCATACACCAAGTGATATGGTGTGAACCCAAGGGATGTACAAAATAAAGTGTGATAAGCCCAAAGTGTAGCTGATGCTTGTCCCAATCACTTTTGTGATTATTTACATGTTTAGTGATGATCTTGCAGATCATACCATTTACCTTTTCCACCAAACCACTGCATTGTGGGTAGTGTGGAGTTGAGTATCGTCATGAGATACCGATCTTCTCCATCAACTCTCCTACTAGATCTACTCTAAAACCTAGTCCCCTGTCAAAAATTATTTCAAGAGGAGTGCCAAAAAGGCAAAAAATATTTTCAAATACAAAATTAGCTAATTCCTTAGTTGTTATCCGGGTGGTAGCAACTACTTCATCCCACCTGGTCATGTAGTCCACACCCATGATTATATACAATTCACCTGATTGGCTCCTTGGAAAAGGACCAATGGCATCAATTATCCATTTCTCAAATGGTCCATAAGAGATTATAGGAGTCTGTGGCTCATATGTGAGCCTCCTACCCCTGCCTTCTGACATTTCCTGCATGTTTTACACCAGTGATGCACATCTCTCTGTAAACTAGGCCACACAAACCTAGCTTGTAGAACCTTCCTACTGGTGATTTCAAGTGCAAAGTGCCTTCCTCAAAAACTATCATGGAAACTTGAAATGATTTCAATGATCTCTCTAGAGAGAGGTACACGCCTAATAATTTGATCCTTACCCTTGCAGTAGAGGTTGTCATGGATAAGGTGGTATTTTGTTGCCTTGCATAGAAGCCACTCTTTTGGCCCTTAGTAAGATCTTTAGGACACTCTCTTGTGTCCAAGAAACTCATGACTCTAGACATAGCATTGCTACCTTGGAAGAGAGGCAACTTCAACTTGATAGCATCCACTAGAACATCTTGTAGTTTCTCTCTAGCTAGAGCATCCGCTTCTTGATTTTCTGCTCGAGAGACATGATGTAATTGTACAGCTTGAAACTTCCCTAAAAGTTTCTTAACTTGGTAAAAATGGTCCAGCAAGCTATGATTTTTACAAGACCAAATTCCCTATTTATGTTTTATTAAAAGCATGTCATCACCAAATACATTTAACCATTGAATACCTTGTGTCACACACCACTCTAACCCAAGAGTTAAGGTTGCATTTTCTACTTCATTTTTGGAGTGGGCATCCAAAAGATGCCCAATGGAGAATCGCATTTCCCCTTTCTCATTGAAGGCAACAATGGCCACTACAGCTTTGTCCAATGACCTCTTATAGGATCCATCAAATAAAAGAGAGTGAACCCTCTCTATCTTAGGGACTTCCAACACAGGTGTAACTTCCTTGTCCCTTGTCTTAATTTTCAGCTTCTTTTCATAGTGGCAATGAGTGAGAATGCCTCCTAGAATGTCTCTTGTGGAGCTCTCCACTTGCATTGTGTAGTCAAACTCTTGCAACCTTGAGAACCATTTGGAAATCCTAGAAGAAACATCCATGTGCTGCATTACATAAGGAAATACTTCTTCCGTGGTTAAAATTATGAATAGTCTAGATAGTAAATGTGCGGTCTCCAAACCCGCCCACACCAAAAAGCGGAATGGGTCCTTGACAAGTCTCTAGGCCTAATTAAATCAGAGTCTCTTAACAAGAAAATCCAAGGAATATACCTTTACAATTAACAATGGTTTGGGTTTATAGCCCTAGAAGGAGGCCTAGTCCTGTCTCGCAGTGAAAACAGGACAACTTTTTGGAATTTCTAAAACTATTTCGGCCCTATAACTTCCAACATTTGGATTAAGGTTCACTACAAGAGGTTGTGTGCTCTTGTGACGTTGTTAGCGACGGAAATACACTGGGTTTTTATAACCCCCGGCGTCGCTAACAGCGTCGCTACGAGAGCGTCGCTATATGCGTCGCTATATAGCGACGCTCATAGCGACGCCTATAGCGACGCTCTCATAGAAGAGTATAGCGACGCATATAGCGACGCTACAGAGCCATAAATAGCGACGCTTATAGCGACGCCTGAGAGAATATTTTTTTGGTGGCAGGGCATTGAATGCCCTGCCACCCATCAACCATATTGTACTTGATTCAGTTTTTAAAAAAAGTGCAAAAGTAGATAATAGACCCAAAATAGTCACCCACAAGACGCATTGTTTGCAAAATTGACAATTGTACACATCATAGGCAAACTGAATTGATTGGCAAATGTAATAATGACAATTGTACAACATCATAGGCATAAAGAATTGATTGGCAAAAGGAATTGCGGTGACAAATGTAATAATATACATGGTTCAAAAAGATGTATAAAATCCGTCTCATGATACATAAGCTACGAGAAACCCTAAACTAATGCTATCTAGCTACGGCTAAACTGACGTCGTCTAATCAGACGTCTCATCGCGTCCAAGCGGCGTATCTGTCGGATTCTGCAAAAAAAGACAATAAGACAGTTTTCAGTAAATATAAACATATAACGACATTTATAAAACAATACAAAAAATAAAAAAGAGTAAACCCTAATACTAACCATGCCGCCGCGAGAACTGAGAATGTCCATCAGGGCGTTTAAGCCCTTCCTGCCTGCGTACTCGCGCTCGTACGGTGTGGGATCACGTCCTGTCATCGACCACTGTCAAAACATACAAAGATTTCATTATGTTAGAACTAAAAAACTCATAAACCCTAAACTATCAAACATGCATAAAGAGCAATGTGAAAAGACTTACAAAATCGGCCTCAAATGATGCCCATCCACCGCTCCCCAAGTGGTGCGAGCTCCCTGCCTCTACTCGCGCTCTGGCTGCATCCTTTTGTTGCTTCCACTTGTCGGGATTCTCGCGCGCTGCTTTCTTCGCATTCTTCCAATCTTCTTTGGCCAGCCAATCTGGCCTATTCCACCCATTCTTGATTGCTTTTTGCACTTCGAAACGCTTGTGTTTGCAGTATTCGCGCATTCGAATCTTCATCAGGTCTTCATTGAAGCGCTGATCCCGTGTTGGAACGGGAAACTCATCATGAAGTATGCTGATGACTCTGTTTTTTAAATCACTTGGTACTTCACTCCATTTGTTTAGTATATAGTGTCTAAACAGCTGAGAGCAAAGACCACGCATGCGCGAGATCACCTTCTTGCCGTCATCATCCATGATGATGCCGCCGCTGATGTCGACGGAGTAAGGCAAGCCCTCTGGCCGGTGACGCGTGAACCTGGGTGTCCCGGCAGGGGTCTCTAGCGGCGTGTCGATGGGGGTACGGACGTCAGGTGTCTCCACCGGCGTCTGGGCGCCGAAGCGAGGAGTGTCGAGTGGGGTGGCTCCTGGCGGAGTAGGTAGAGGTGTGTAGCTTCTAGGAACAGTCAGCCGTGCAAAACCTGGCGTAGATGGCGATGCTGTGGCTGGTGTGGGGGCGGGCAAAGAAGGGGAGGGTAAAGAGCCTCGTCGAACACGAGGCGGTGTGGAGGCATCGGTGGCGGAATCCCCACAACAACCGCCACCGCCACCACTGGAGCGCCAGTGTCTAGACGAGTGTGACGCTCGTCTCGTCGACGCCGAAGCTTCGGAGCGCGCCGAATGCTCCGAAAGAGAGGGAGATGCGGATGGTGTAGGAACGCGCGATGATGCGCCAGAGCGATGACGCTCCACGTACCACTGTCTCTGCTGCGGTGACAAAGAAGAAAGAAACTCCTCATCATCCATACCTGCATTAAACACACGAATATTTAAACTTAATATTGAATGAATAGAGTAGACAATGATGCAAAGACCATTAAATACAATGACGTAATGACGCATATAAATACAATGACGCAATGAATCGAGTGATAAAAGAGGCAAGTCGAAAACTCAGAATTTTCAATCAAAAGATGTGAGCGCGAGTAGAAAAGAGCGTTATACACCATGGAAGCTACTTAGAGAGCCAGAGCTTTTACAGCACGGAGCAAAATTGTTCAAATACAATATTTGTGGCTTTAAGAGATCTCTCTCTCATCCTCGCATAACTCAGCATAACTTCCTATATCTATATAGAGCTCTCCGTTTAAACACATATCCTCTGTTTCATTTTGTAGCTCCTCTGCATGCACCCCATATAGAGTAGTAGCATCTTGATGCTCGTCTGGCACCACCGCAGCGGCTTCTGATTGAGCATCTTCTCTGATCTCCTCCATTGATGTCATTGTGATTGGTACATGGTAGCCTTCATACGTCCTTGCACTACGAGGGGCTACCTCTATGACGTACCACCAGTTTGATGTAGACTTTGTAGGATGAAATACTACCTGCCAGAGCCACATAACTTACATGAGAGCTTTCAAGCACATAACTTGTAAAAGGGGGATGTTAACTATTTATATACTTACTTGTTCACAATGCTCGGGTAGTACGAAAGTGTCTCTTAGGTCAGTCCATTTCTTAGTAGAATCCACCTCAAGAAAACCAGACTCTCCTCTACGCACAGTAGCGTTTCGACCCTCCATGATTATCTTGAACCATTGCACATCGAACAAGTCGACAAAAAATCCTCTGTAATCGATCCTCAAAATCTCTTGCAGCGTGCCGAAGTAAGTGAGTTCCGCCACCACGGGATCTGCATCAGAGGAACGTCGTCGACTAGACTGTTCAAATTTTGCCATGATTCCACAATCTTGAGTAAAACGCTTTTTGTCGATTCGTTCCACCCTAAAATGTCGACCTTTACACCATGCTGCTGTGTATGACTTATACTACAATGAAAAAAGATTATGAGTGGCCGTTCAAACGTTTATAAATAAAGTCACTTGCTAGTCGTACATTGCAAACTTACCTTGGTCGCGCAACCCCGAGAGTACTCCCACTCTTCTTCACTCACTTCGTCACCGCATTGTTGTGCACTTTTCAATTGGTTGTGCAACCATCTTAAGCTCATGAAGGTTGGTAGGCTCTCCAGAACCGCTGGATAGTGCATCGGTGGTCGTCTTCCCCGTCTCCACTCGATTCGTGCCCTTTGTCGCTCTTGCTTTGCATCCTCATATTGTGAAATCCACTTTTGCATCACTGGATTGTGAAGCATGCAAAATCGGTTGATTTTAGCCTCTAGATCTTCCGTCATCTTCTTCTCAACACCAAGATTGCACATGACAATCCCAGATATGCGCTCATCATCTATGGTTCGCCATAGCGTGTCCAGGGATTTATCAAATCCGTCTAGCCACTCTCCAATGTACACTAGGGACTCTGATACCAACCAACCTTCTGCCATGCTACCCTCCGGACGTGCCTTTTGACGCACATATCCCTTAAGCGTTTTCATGAAACGCTCTAAGAAGAACATCCATCTGGAATGAACTGTGCCAGCTATTTCCACCTCATCAACTATGTGAACAAGAAGATGCACCTGAATGGTTAGCATTGTAGTAGGAAAATGTTTCTCAAACATGCACACAAGCTCCGCAGCATTTAGTTTGGCGAATGGTATGGAGTCTACGTTGATCTCCTTTTGTGAGATCCATTGCACCAGCTTTGCAAGTTTGTAGATTGTGTTACGGATGTCGAGAGACAAACATCCCTCAATGGCAACCGGTAAAATAAACTGTAAAGTATGTGCAGCAATGATATTAAAGTCCACATTTTATGCAATGATATTAAAGTCCACTATGAACGTACCTGACACATTTTATGCCAATCGTGTGACTTCAAACCGGTAAGCTTTCCATCTTTAGTAAAACACGTTCGGAGCGAATGCATTACGCCAGTGGGGGTCCGCAAAGATCGAATGGCCTCTTTTACTTTGCGTTCTTGGGCTCCTGTGAAAATCCATGGTGCTTTAGGGAGTTTTATCGATCCATCAGACGCTGTTTGCGGCCAATATTGCTCCATACGATCCACATTTCTAAGGTCAACTCTGGCTCCCAAAGTATCTTTCTTGCCGGTCAAATGGTCCCATAGTAGATTACCCACATTCTTGAATATGTGCATTGGATCGAGCAAGTGATTGATCACGAGTCGGGGCCAGTATGGTAACTCGTACCATAGAGATAGTCTCTTCATCCCTGGAGGCAATCCGTCATCGCACATCTCCTTCTGCTCTAACCATGCTTGTGCAGACATCCTTGGTGGCTCTCTTCCCAAAAAGCCGTCGCGTAACACATGATTCTCCAGAAGATACGCTTGATGACCTTCGTAGATTTGCTTCTTCAGTGAGGGTGCCCTACGTGCATTCAGTCTAGGTCCACATGTGACACATGCTTTGTATCCGCTTGTTTGAAGCCCTGCATGTATACACATGATAATAGATCAACTATGGGGAAAAACAAGATTTACAGTGTCTGAGTGAGGAGTGTCAATAGATCACCTGAGCATTCTGTTAGCCCGGGATAGTCATGCATGGTCCACATTAGAATACCTCTGATCAAAGCATTCCGTCGTCCTGTGTGTCGGCTCATATCCACCACCTCTATGCCAATCCACAATTGTTGTAGCTCTTCCAATAGTGGACGAAGATACACATCCATATTCCCCACTTTATATCGCCCTGGCACAATCAAGCTTAGCCATAGGTGCCCCTTCTTCGTAGTCAACCACGGGGGAATGTTGTAGTTGACGATGACAACGGGCCATACACTGTAAGATGTTGATCTTTGACCAAATGGATTTACGCCATCCATAGCCAGGCCTAAGCGCAAATTTCGAGCTTCCCTGGCAAAATCCGACCATGTTCCATCTATATGTTTCCAGGCTGCGCAATGTGCAGGAATTCGTAGCACACCATCCGAAGATTTATTCTCCTCATGCCATGATGCTAGGGCGGCCATGGACTTACATTCGAAGAAATGCTTGATGCGAGGAAGCAAAGGAAAATGTCCCAAAACCTTTTGTGGAATTTTTGTCCCGTGGAGATCTACTCGATATCTTTCGGAATCACATTTCGGACACTTCTCCATGTCTGTGTATTCCCCTCTGAAAAGAATGCAGTCATTAGGACAAGCGTGGATAGAATTGTAATCCATCCCCAAGTTTCGCAAAATCTTTCTTGCTTCATCTCGGGAATCTGGCATCACATTGTCAGCTGGTAGAATGTGCTCTTTGAGCAATCTACACAACATAAAAATATGATACAGTCGTGTAAAAATCTATCAGATCATTATACATTTAGAGTTCTATTAAAGTAAACTAATTGTAATAGATCACCTGAAAAGCGCTGTGACGCTAGTGTCACTCCATCCAAACTTTGCTTGCATGTTGAGAAGAACCAGGAGTGCTTTCAATCTAGACATACGTGCTCCATTATACAATGACGTATCGGCTTCACTTTTCATATCATCATAGATAAGCCTTTCTGAATCCATGATCGTCTCGATCATTTCATCAATCTCGGGCTCAAACATTGCCTCGTTGGGAATGTGCTCTGCATGATCATCCCCCGAGATGTCAGAGGGTACATCTTGTGGCCTCACATATGCTGCTTGACCAAAGCGCCTGCGAATACGTCTATTGGGTTACAAGATTGCTGCTTGTTGGCCAGCGTCAGAGTCCGACGCGTTATAATTGGCAACAACTCGATCTATAATAGATGGATCGAACTCGCCAAATTCGCGAACGTGCTGCAAAGAAACACGTCTTGTCCGTCGCACATCATGCTTGCATTGATTACAAGGACATAAGACCCTCGTTGAGAGATAGGTGTTTCGGTTGGACGGTTCCACATCCTCGTCGCTACTCATAATGAGGATAAAAAACTTATAACCTGGACAACAAATTTAATATTCTATTGGCATTCTTCGTCTTATCTCTCTCTCTCTCTCTCTCTCTCTCTCTCTCTTTACCTCACATTCTCTAGTCATGTCCAATCCCCGCACACCTCGGTCTAGAGGTGCACGGAGATCAGAACCACCGGGTTATAATCTCGTCTTTATTGGTCAATACCTATATTTGTGGGTACAAGAAATCTACACACCCACGTCTACATGATACTGCATGTAGTGGACAAAATCCCTTTGCCTCTTCTCTAGCTGTAGCACTTCACTTCATCTTAACATCTTTTCACAGTAGATCTTTTCACTGTTCGTCTAACTCTAAACCCTAAACCGTAAGTAATTCTTGCGTGGACTCGATCTAACGTAAATAAGCGTAAATCTAAATAAACGTAAATCTAACTAAAAATAAAGCTAAATCTAATTTAACGTAAGTCTAATGACTAGAGGTTGTTTAGATGGTCATTGTGTCGGGGATGTAGTGACTCTTGTCGCCCTAAAGATCCACCTTCTTCCCTATCTTCTGAAGACATTTCACCAGTACTTTTGGATCGACGGAGCCCACCATGAGTGAAGGCAGCAATACCCTATATTCCATTGAGGGCTTTCTTCACCCGCTTCATGCAGGCATCGCAGTCTATGGAGACCCGCATCTAATCTAATATAACGTAAATCTAAATCTAGCTTAAATAAACGTAAATCTAGTTAAAAATAAACCTAAATCTAATTTAATGTAAGTCTACATATAACCTAATCTTTAACGTCTTTTAAGATAGTTTCCTACGACGTTAACTCTCTTCTTCCTGTGTGTGTGCGCGTGTGTGGATGTGTGTGCCAATAAAAAGAGATAAATGGTATAACCTTTCTATCACCCATGCCAAGTATGATAGATTGATTATGCCATTTCCCTCTTGAATAATAGGTCTTCAGTTCAACTCCTCGTCGGTTAGATCTTTAGGTCTTTTAATTTTAATTAGTTTCCTACGACGCTCCCTTAGTTTCTCTTTCTTTCTCTCTCAATGTGTGTGCGTTTTTTTGGATCGTATGCATGTTTTCTTTCTCTTTTCCTCTTTCAATGTGTGCGTTTTTTGTTTATGCATGTTCTCTCTCTCTTTTCCTCTCTCAATGCGTGCGTTTTTTGTTTATGCATGCTCTCTCTCTCTTTTTCTCTCTCAATGTGTGTGTGCATTCTTTGTTTATGTATGTGTGTGCGTTTTTATTTTTGTTTGTACTCTCTCTCTCTCTCTCTCTCTCTCTCTCTCTCTCTCTCTCTCAAAAACACTATGTGTGTGTGTATGTGTGTGTGTGAGAGAGAGAGAGAGGGAGAGAGAAAGAGGGGAAGGGAACATGAGAATGAGGAGAGGGAAGGAGCATACCTGGCTCTCCTTCCTCTCCTCGTGTGTGTGTGTGTGTGTGTGTGTGTGTGTGTGTGTGTGTGTGTGTGTGTGAGAAGAAAAGAGAGAGAGAGAGAGAGTGAGTGAGGGAGAGCGTTACCTGCTCTTTGCTTGAGGGCGCCGAAAAACTCAGATCTGAGATCTGAGTTTTTGGGCTCGCTCGGTTATTTTTTTTACCCCAGCTGGCGTCGCTATGAGCGTCGCTATAAGCGTCGCTATAAGCGTCGCTATAAGCATTGCAAATTTACAAATAAATTTGCGACGCTCATAGCGACGCTTATAGCGACGCTCATAGCGACGCCGGGAAATTTTTTTTTGAGCGTCGCTGTGTGAGCGTCGCTAATATGAAGAGCCTTTTGTAGTGGTTTACTTAACCAACACTTTTTTCCCCCTAGCATATGTGAGGGCACAGCCCACTGGTGGACTCCTCTTCCAAGTGGAGAAATTTTCTAGACGTTTTTAGTGCACGAGAATGGATAGTTATTTGACTAATCAGGTCCACCCGTCCATGATTGACAACCTTAGTCAATCCCCACTTACCACCCAACACTCGCACATGATACATTGTTATTTAATTACTACCACGTTCTTATCACAATTCAAATGATGATTCCTTTTATCCTTCATAATTGGCTTTCATTATGATAGCCCTTGAAAATAGTATTGAAAACATTCTTTTAGAAAACAAACATCTTTAGACTTAAGACAAGGTACTGTCAATCTGGAGTAACGCTGACCAGTACTGGCTTGTCTCAAGACCACCTATACAGGGGTGAAAAAAAATGACACCCATTTCTTATTTATAAAAATCGGGGTGGAAAAAGTCATCACCCAAAATCCGGGCGCCCATACGCCAACCGGTTGCCCATACAACCGGGCAGTTCCTTTAGGAGAAAAATGATATCCTAGGTAATATCCACAAGCACAAACAAGCACGGGGTAAAGACTCCACGTGCAGTGAGGAAATCGGCTCATACATGGCTGACTTGTCATCATTACTCATCACATGGAGTAAAATATTCTAAGGAATCAGAGGTGTCTTGAGACATGCTGTCTTAAGGATGATCAACCATTTCTTTCCTAAGTCAACCAGTCTTAAACCTAACATTTCTTTCCTATTTACAAATAATGCTTGTTGGTTTCTTGGAAGTTATCTTCCGTTTTTGGCTCGTTATTCATCCTATTCTTGCGTATGCAATGTTAACTTAGAAAAGAACTTTAAGCTATTTAAAGGCTTACGTGAATAAAGGGGAACTCCACATCAGACTGGTCAGCCATCTGCTGCTGAATCGGTGCCTGGAGACTCTCCTCCGTAGGCCTATGACAAGGCCCGGCCTCATGGTCATGGGATGCTCTGGTCCTTTTGTGGGTGGTACCTTCTTCATCGGACAGAAAATTTCCTCGGGTCCTTTTCGGAGCCATAGTGGTAGCCTTTATAAAAGGATACTCAATTGACTAGAGAATTATATGAATAATCTCTTTTATTCCTTTTATCCTTTTTTTTTTTGGAGTAAATAGGTATCTTTGATAAATATCTAGGTGAGATTTTTTTTCTTAGCTTCCTAGTAGTGTTATTATCCTCCCATAATTATCTCATAATTATCAGAGCTATTTTACTAAATTCCTTATTTAGTTTTTGTTCCAAGATACACTAATTTAGCTTTAGTAATTTATGTATTGCTTATCTATTTGTGGGATATTTACCCTAGGTGGATTTTGCTATATTGTACCCCTAGTAATTATCTTGCTAACTTTTAAATTGATTTGCTAATTTGCCTTTTTAGTTTATAGATAAAATTAAACAAATTTAGCTAAAATATTTTGCTAAATTAAGTTTTTGGGCATGACATATTTATTTTAGGTACCTAACAATAATTACTACCTTTGATAATTATTACATAATCATATAAGTAGTTTATCTAAGTTTCCCCTTAGATTTATCCTCAAAAACATGTTTTTTTGCCTAAGATAATTAGCTAAATTAATCTTCTATAGCTAAGCTAATTATCACAGCTTCATTAACATGTAAACTAACTGTTATAAATAGCACGTAATTATCTAACATGTTTTTCTAATTTTTCACTTTAATTTATCCTAAAAAATAGGATTTTCTACCTATTATAATTAGCTAGCTTAACTTTATGTAGCTAAGCTAATTATCACGACTTCATTAACATGTAAAATAACTCTGATAAATAGCTAATAATTATCTAGCATGTTTTTCTAATTTACCGTCAAAAATAGGTTTTTTTGTCTAATATAATTAGCTAAATTAGCTTTCTATAGCTAAGCTAATTATCATGGATTTATTTATATGTAAGCTAACTCTGATAAATAGCACATAATTATCTAACATGTTGTCCTAATTTTCCTCTTTAATTTATCCTTAAAAATATGTTTTTTTGCCTAAGATAACTAGCCAAACTAACTTTTTGTAGCTAAGCTAATTATCACGGCTTTATTTACATGTAAACTAGCTTTGATAAAAAACACATAATTATCTAACATGTTTTCCTAATTTCCCCCTTTAATTTACGGATAAAATAATTATTTTTAAGTTAATTAAATACTTAGGTTAAATATCTATTAATGAGTAGTTTAGCTTGTGTTCTTAAGAATATTTTCTAATTGAGATAATTAACTTAAGATTTTTTTAGATAATTAAATAGATTTCCCATCAGTTTGTTGATTAAAACAAGTAAATTATGCTTAATTAATTACAAAAACTAATCAAAAAATTAAGAGATAATTTCTCTAGCATCTTGATAGTCTAATACAGCTTTGATAATGATTCAATACAATTATAAATTTGATTAGTATAATTACCATTAATTTGTGACTAAAATGATTAATTTCAGTCCAAATATAGCTTATTAATTAATTAGATTATTGCCCTTTAATCTAAATAATTAGCAAAGAATTAAAAATTAGGAGAGTAATTTAGAGTGTAAGTAGGTTTAATCTTCTTTATTAATTGGATTAATTAAGAAAATATAAGTAAATTAGTATAATTTTACTAATTAAAAATGGTTAAATTAATTACCGTGGATTAACCAACTAGAGTTTTTGCTCTCTAGTGATTTTTTAGTAGAGATCTCTCTAGGTGAGAGAGAAATGGACAAGACTCCGAGTCTAAATTTGTTTTGGGAAGAGGGGGGGGCTATTTATAGGTTTTTAGGGGTCTTGGGCTGATTCTGGCAATTTCTTGGAGCTCAAGCCAGCCCCCAGCCTCTTCCTAGCACCACTTGCTGCTAAAGATGGCATGGACCATTTCATCACTACCTCACACAGCCCCCCAAATCCACATAATCAATTCTCTGCTAATTTTTTGACTTTTAATGATTATTTGTGGAATTATCGGCAATTACCTGTAAATATCTAGGATCTTTAGGATAAAAGTCTTTGCACTAATGATTACTAAAACCTTTTATTTAATTAACTTAATTCACAGTGTAACTTTCCAGGACTCGTAACTTTGCCAATTTTTATTGGAATTCAGTTCTGAAAATTTCTAACCATAGTAAAGTCATGATTACGGTTCCAAAAATACCAATATTTGTCACAGTTGGATAATTCTACATTGTTTTCTTAGCAATCTGATTAATTTGATCATGGTTTGTAAAAATTCTAAGGTTTTAGAAACTGAAAACCTTACAATCACCCCAACTTAAGGAATTGAGATGTCCTCATCTCAACCAAACTTGGGAAAATATTTGAGAAGCAATACTTCATCCTCCCATGTGGCGTTTTCAGTGGGATAGTCCTTCCATTTAGAACCTCTTTCCCATTTGCTAGTTCTACCACTAATTTCTTAGTGTGGTATTGGTGTAATTTGATCTTCCTTAAGCATTTGGGGGAGAGAAAAGCGTGTGTGCTACCACAATCTATAAGTAATTCAAGTTGTTGACCTTCTTTGTTTGCAGAGTTTTGGATGACTGCATAATGTTGCCAAGCTCCAGGGTTATCAATGGTAGCAAAAGAGTAGCTCTTTCATCTTCTTCATTCATCAAAGTTGGCTCTCCCACTGAAGCATAAGCTCTAGCTCCTCTACCTATTCCTCTGGTTCGTCCTCTATTTCTTCCTCTCCTTTGATTATTTCCTTGGCCTGTCTGAGACTGAGGCGTAGTTCCAGCAGTAGCTCTGGGATTTTGCTCCTCGGGGCATTTGCTCCTGCAGTACCCCATTTGATTGCATCCATAACATCTGATATTTGAAAAAGTCTGTTCTATATTAGCTGCATCTGTTATTGCCCTTCGTTGATTCCCTTGGTTAAAATTTTCCCTTGTCCTTCCTCTAAAGTTATTGTAGTTATGATAGCTCCTTGTAAAGGGGTTTCTTTAAGCGGTTTAGCTCTGAGAAGGGAATATTGAATTGATGTGGGTCTCATAGCTTATAAGAATTTACTTAAAGGTTTGTTAAGGCCCTGGCAGACTCAAGCAATCTTTTGTTCCGTGGTCATTGGTGGTGCATAATGTCGTAAGGACACATATTTGGTGTAGTATTCTTCTAAAGTAAGCCCTAACTGCCCGAGGGAGAAAAATTCATTCATTCTTATAGCTTGATGAGCCAGAGGAAGATATTTCTCTTTCATTGCCTGTTTCATTTTTCCCACGATGGACTAATGGAAGGATTATCCCTACAATAATGTTTCCACCAGAGTTTAGCATCTCCAGTGAGTCAAAACTTATTCCCGGCATTGCCTGATTTTATGAAGCAGTTCCTGCCAACAGGAAATAGTCATCCATGGCGTCAAGCCATGCTTCGGCATCTCAAGTTGGGTCCCTCTCCCTTGAAGGTCGGTAGTTGAACTTGTTTTAGTAGAAGTTTCTTCTCCTGGGTGGGAGTGTAAATACTTTTTGCATTACCCTGAGATTTTAATTAATGAAAATCTTCTATTGTTAAGGAGTAATTTGTTTTTTCATTAAAATTTCTAATCTATGTATATACTTTCAGACTTAAATGAAAACATAATTCCAAAAATTTTCCATAATCATTCCACTCAAAACATGTCATTATCATAAAACCATGGTATATATAAGAGTTAATACAATCAATGTTTTTGACTATGTACAAGATGCACTCATACTATGTACAGATGGTAACACTTTATACCAAAATCCTCTTAACTATTGGTGGGTCTGACCAAGGATCAAAAGATATAACATCTTTTGGTCCTCTAAACTTAGGACCTACCCTCATGGGCCTGATCCTACTTGGGAACATAACTTTAGCTACCTGATCAAATACCCAGTGATTCTAAGACACCTCTACCCCATTTATATTAATAGTTAGATCTTGATCTTCAGTCCCGCTGAAAAAGAAAACTTCGATGGTTCGAAGTGTTTTTGTCCACTTGAGTCTCTTCAAGTTTAGTGCCAATCTCTCTATCTGTCCTGCATCAATCAAGAAAATTCTGCCAAACTATGAACAACTGATTCCCCACGTAGGAGGAGGAGAAAACATCTCATCTAATAATTGCATTATGCTCTTGCAAAATAAGAATTTGCTGGGTTTGCAAGCAGCCTCGAACATGATATTGAAGATCATAATTTTTTGGTAAGCTTGGCGGACATTTTCTTGTATTGATAGGGAAATTCTCATTTCAAAATAATATACTATACTTAAAATTGCAAAAATAACTTAATGTACCTATTTTGTCAAGCTTTCCCTCCTAGTGTCAGGACCTTCTTAACACAGACTCTGATACCACTTTTGAGGTCTCCAAACCCGCCGACACCAAAAAGAGGAATGGATCCCTGACATGTCTCTAGGCCTAATTAAACCAGAATCTCTAAACAAGAAAATCCAGGGAATATACCTTTACCATTAACAATGATTTGGGTTTATAGCCCTAGAAGGAGGCCTAGTCATGTCTCGCAGTGGAAACGGGACAACTTTTTGGAATTTCTAAAACTATTTCGGCCCTATAACTTCCAACATTTGGATTAAGGTTTCCTTAACCAACATTTCCCCCCCCCAACATATGTGAGGGCAGAGCCGCTGGTGGACTCCTCTTCCAAGTGGAGAAGTTTTCTATACGTTTTTAGTGCACGGGAATGGATAGTTACCTGATTAATCAGGTCCACCCATCCATGATTGACAACCTTATTCAATCTCCACTTACCACCCCACACTCACACATGAAACTTTGTTATTTAATTACTACCACGTTCTTATCACAATTAAACAGATGATTCCTTTTATCCTTCATAATTGGATTTCATTAAGACATCCCTTGAAAACAGTATTGAAAACATTCTTTTAGAAAACAAACATCTTTAGACTTAAGACAAGGTACTGTCAATTTGGAGTAACGCTAACCAGTACTAGCTTGTCTCAAGACCACCTATACAGGGGTGAAAAAAAATGGCACCCATTCCTTATTTATAAAAATCGGTGTGGGAAAAGTCGTCACCCAAAATTCGGGTATGCATACGCCAACTGGTTGCCCATACAACCGGGTGGTTCCTCTAGCATAAAAACAATATCCTAGGTAATATCCACAAGCACAAACAAGAACGGGGTAAAGACTCCACGTGCACTGAGGAAACCGACTCATCCATGGCTGACTCGCCTGGAGTAAAATATTCCAAGGAATCAGAGGTGTCTTGAGACAAGCTATCTTAAGGATAATCAACCATTTCTTTCCTAAGTCAAACAGTCTTAGCCCAAACATTTATTTCTTATTTACAAGCAATGCTCGTTGGTTTCTTGGAAGTTACCTTCCGTTTTCGGCCCATTATTCATTCTTATTCTTGCTTATGCAATGCTAACTTTTAAAATAACTTTAAGCTATTTAAAGGCTTAAGTGAATAAATGGGAACTACACCTGAGACTGGTCAGCCATCTGTTGCTGCATCGGTTCGTGGAGACTCTCCTCCGTAGGCTTATGACTAGGTCCAGCCTCATGGTCATGGGATGCTCTAGTCCTTTTGTGGGTGATATCTTCTTCATTGGACAGAGGATTTTGAGTACTTTCCAGGGACATAGTGGTAGCCTTTATAAAAGGATACTCAATTGATTAGAGAATTATATGAATAATCTCTTTTATTCTTTTTATCCAGAAATAGATATTTTTGGAGTAAATAGGTATCTTTGATAAATATCTGGGTGAGATATTTTTTTTTTAGCTTCGTAGTAGTGTTATTATCCTCCCATAATTATCTCATAATTATGAGAGCTATTTTACTAAATTCCTTATTTAATTTCTATTCCAAGATACCCTAATTTGCTTTAGTAATTTATGGATTACTTGTTTGTTTGTGGGATATTCACCATAGGTGGATTTTGCTATATTATAACCCTAGTAATTATCTTGTTAACTTCTAAATTGATTTTCTAATTTCCCTTCTTAATTTATAGATAAAACTAAACAAATTTAGCTAAAATATTTTTCTAGATTAATTTTTTGGACATGACCTATTTATGTTAGGTACCTAACAATAATTCCTACCTTTGATAATTATGATATAAATATCTAAGTAGCTTATCTAATTTTCTTCTTAGATTTACACTCAAAAGCAGGGTTTTTTTCCTAAGATAATTATCTAAATTAATTTTTTGTAGCTAAGATAGTTATCATGGCTTTATTAACATATAAAATAACTCTAATAAAAAGCACAAAATTATCTAACATATTTTTCTAATCTCCCACTTTACATTATCCTAAAAAATAGGATTTTCTTTCTAATATAATTAGCTAAATTAACTTTCTATAGCTAAGCTAATTATCACGGCTTCATTAGTATGTAAAATAACTCTAATAAATAGACTATAATTATCTAACATGTTTTTCTAACTTCCATCTTTAATTTACCCTAAAAAATATGGTTTTCTACCTAAGATAATTAGCTAAATTAACTTTCTATAGCTAAGCTAAATATCACCCTAATTTCTATAGCTAATCACCCTAAATTATCTATTAACTTTCTATAGCTAAGCTAAATATCACATGTTTTCCTAATCTCTTACTTTAATTTACTCTTAACAACAGGGTTTTCTGCCAAAGATAATTAGCTAAATTAGCTTTCTATAGCTAAGCTAATTATTACGGCTTCATCAACATGTAAACAAACTTTGATAAATAGCACAGAAGTATCTAGCATGTTTTCTTAGTTTCCCCCTTTAATTTACCCTCAAAAAAGAATTTTCTATATAATATAATTAGCTAAATTAACTTTTTGTAGCTAAGCTAATTATCACGGCTTCATTAATATGTAAAATAACTCTGATAAATAGCAAATAGTTATCTAACATGTTTTCTTGATTTCTCCCTTTAATTTATTCTCAAAAATATGGTTTTTTGTCTAATATAATTAGCTAAATTAATTTTTTTGTAGCTAAGCTAATATCACTATTTCATTAACTTGTAAACTAACTCTAGTAAAAAGCACATAATTATCTAATATGTTTTCCTAATTTCCCCCTTTAATTTACCCTCAAAAATAGGGTTTTTTTCCTAAGATAATTAGCTAAATTAACTTTCTATAGATAAGCGCACCACCTACTGCTAAAGCTGGCCTGGACTAGTTCATCACTGTCCCACACAGCCTCCAGATCCACATAATTGATTTTTTGCTAATTTTTTGACTTTTAATGATTAATTTTGGAATTATCTGCAATTACCTATAAATATCTAGGATCTTTAGGATAAAAGTCTTTGCAGTAATGATTACTAAAACCTTACAATTTTATTTAATTAACTTAATTCACAGTGTAACTTTCCAGGTGTCGTAACTTTGCCAATTTTTATCGGAATTCAGTTCTGAAAATTTCTAACCATAGTAAAGTCATGATTACGATTCCAAAAATACCAATATTTGTCACAACTGGATAATTATGCATTGTTTTCTTAACAATCTGATTAATTTGATTATGGTTTGTACAAATTCTAAGGTTTCAGAAACTGGAAACCTTACAGTAAATAAGATTGAAATCTGGTAGTGGCAAACATTAATGCAAGCACCATGAGGTCAATTGCTGTTTATCCCTTTTTTGATGGAGTCGTCATGCGAATAGAGAAGTAGATAGGACGCATGCATTAGGAAGAGAATGGGGTCTAAGAGGGCCTCTTTATTTGACAGTTTAAGGAAATCAAACCTTTTGTATTAAGAAAGTAATCAAAGGACAACTTTTGAATTCTAACAAGCAAACGGCTAGTTTATTTGATTTGAAACTTTTCCCCCAAAATGAAATTTAAAATCTCGTGGGTAAAACCATATCATGTAGCATATCTATGGAAATAGCTCGACACGTGGATTGTAGATCTATGACCTCCACGCAAATCGAAGATCATATGTGGGAGTTATGGAAGGCCACAAATTATAAAAGTGTCCACCTCCTTTTTGGGGAGAAAAGTGCATCCTTTGACCACTCTTACACATCTCTTACACATCTCTTACACAACACCCACTCCATAAGCTCATGGAAAATAAAGAGGCCCTCCTACACCCATCCTTTTCCTAATGGAAAGAAGTTTGAGGATCCTTTTGCATCAATACCGCCCCAAGTGTGTTGTTGCCTACACTAGGGTTTACATAAAACGGCTCGTCCCACTTTGGAGGTGCAATGGTGGGAAGTGAGGCTAGAATTTGTTCATTTTCTTCACTCTAAGTGAAGATCTCTTAATGTCATAATAATTAATATCTAATTCTCCTAAATGATTTTCTCATGTTAAATTGATCATCTAATGTGGGAAAGTACCACGGGAGAAAAAGCTAGAATATTGGTAAGGCTGGCAGACTGGTCACAATAGGGATCCAAAGGAGGAAAAATAGGGATCCAAAGGGGGGCCATCTGCAAAAGAGAAATGTGCATGAATGGTACTTCAAAGACCTTAGGGTTTAGCGAAGACTTCCAAAATACTAAGGTTTCAAAATTCAAAGGTAAAGTCGAAATGGTCAAGCTTAACAGAATTGGATGCTTTTGTGAAGACCATAAAGTCTTCACATATCCCTAAATGGGAGGGGGCAAGATCTAAAGGTAGGGGAAGAGAGAGAAGAGGTGAGATAACACACACACACACACACACACACACTCAAGGCTTCCTTTTACACAAAGGGCATAGTGGACACATGTCAGATTCCTAGCCCTGTTGCATTCAAATCCTATTGGATGGCCAAAGAGGGGGAACAATGAGAATTAGGCTAGAGTAAATTTAGTTTAATTCATTTAAAAACTACTTTATAAAAGAACCAATAGAAATTAAGATCTCTAGAAGACTATTGGACAGTCTACCAAGGGGTCCAATGAGCATTCAGTAGCCCAATGGCTTGCTTGATTCCTATTGGCCAGAAGACTAAGATGTCCAATGAGAGTTTAATTGAATTATTTAAATACCTAAAGCTCTTACAAAAGGGGACACATGTCTCAAGGCTAGAAATTATGCTTCTAATTTCCTATTGGCTAAGGTTGGCATGAGCCAATGAGGGGCCATCAAGAGGAAATAGCAAGACAGATCAACCCAGAGGTAGAGGGGGACTGATTTTTGCAAGGATTATCACACACACACAGTCAAACAAGCTCATGTGTGAAGTAAATAAGACTATCTCCTTCTCAAGCTTTAATGGAAAGCTCATCATCTACTCCAAGCTTGTGAGAAGGGAGGCCTACACCAACAACTCTTGGCTTCGTGATGCAAATCCAACCAAGAGCCAAGCTCTAATGCATGCTCATCTCCTCTACCATGCTAATTATTAAGCTATGCTAAGCTATTATGAGTGATTATGTGAGCATACATACTTCCTTCTCGTAAGAATACTCCTTCTTCCTCTCGATCTACTCTCGTACCCCGCTAGCTCTCACCATTTTCGAAGGTGTGTGAGGTCTTGGATCTGAGACCGTGAGGGAATTGATGTTTTTTTTTCAAGTGTAAGCTTGGTGCTTGAAGCTTCCATCTTCATTGCACCAGCAAGTTATTGAAGGAACACAAATTATTGTATTGTAAAATGTCTCCCTTGATGGGGGAAACCTATAATACAAACCCTTTTGGAGGGGATACTGGCTCCATGTAAATCCTGTCCTCAACTGTTGTCAATAGCTTAATTTCTCTCTGCTTTTGAAGTATTGTTCATGCCTATCTAACTAGATGTTATGATTTTGTTTCTCTCTCCGTCCAATCACTCTTGCTATGCTCATTAGGAATCTATTCTAATGAAATGCTCACTATGTCTATGTTATTTTCCGCTACACACAAGTTACTAGACCATTAAATGTTACATTGGTATCAAAGCACAAGGTTTCTCTTTTCTTGCTCAAGAAGAGAGGTCCTCAAGCTGACTATAAATGGTTGGTATTATTAATTGAAATTGAGTAAGTAGAATAGGGATTGTTCAGCCTTGCAATGCACCTGCTTTGTGCAGATAATGGGGAATCATCGTCGAGAGATATGGTCTTAATAGTGGAGTCCTACGGGGCTTGCCTACGGCCTAACCACTATTGAGCTATTAGAAGCTTGACATGAGCCTGTACTATTTTGGTGGTGAAAGAACTTCTCTTCTATTCCTTGCAATTAATGATATTCGAGGCACGGGTATAGGAGCTTGAGTGCTTTTCTAAAGGGGTTAAGAGGAGTAGAAACTAGGGCTTGAATTGCCAAAGTACACCTAAAATTTGTTAGAATGGCCGACAATAGTAAAGAGAGTGAAAATGATGTCGATGACTTTGATTTTGCTAATGAATAGGCTACTAATTATGCCCCTATGCTTGCCAATTACCTTGTTTTTAGGCTTCACCAAGCCATGGACAGTCCATCCCTCAAAAGTGAAGTGCAACGGCAGCTACGTGCTCATGTGATTCTCCAAACTCCCCACCAAGAAGAGAGAGTACCTAGGAAGACTCCTTGTGATACTTTCAAAAGAGGCTTCTCTTTGATAAGGGAATAAGAAGAGGATTCGTATGAAGGGCTCAAAAATCTACTACTTGATGATGCATCTCCTTCCCAAAGGAGAACTCAAGTTTCAATGGTAGAACCCCCACCAAAAGAATGAGAAAGAAGTGAGTCTCCTGCCACCTTGGCAGAGATGGCTCCACAATGACGATAGGCAAAATGCTCTCCAACACCCCCTCATCAAAGAGGGACGACAAAAAACAAGAGAAGAAAAAGGCGAGAAAGAGGTCACCCTCTTCTCCATCTTCTTCATCCTCTTCCTCTTATGAAGAAAGTGATGGTGCAGACAAGGAGGAACAAGGGAAGAAAAAGGCAAGAAAGAGGTCACCCTCTTCTCCATCCTCCTCAAATTCTTCATTTTCTGAAGAAAGTGATGGTGTAGCTTTCAAACCACCAAAAATAAGAGGCCATAGAAAATCCTATGCCCGTCAAGAGGTCGTGCAAGATCAAAAAGTTCAAAGAGGGAGAAAAGAACATCTCTTTACTTACCTACGATGGAACCTTTGGTGCTACAGACAAAGTTTTGGCCTTCATCCAACAATTCGATGCGGCGTTTGGAGATAAGGGCTTCACGGAGTCCTCTAAGCTATGCCATGTAGCTATGCATTTTCAAAAGTCTGCCAGGCAATGGTGGTCTAGACTACGGGAAAACGTTGAAGCTCCAAGAACCGGGAACGCTTTAAGAGCTTCCATCATGAAGCAATTTTTGGCTACCGATGCCAAAGACAAAGTACTCACCAAATGGCAAAGCTTGAAGCTCTCTCCCTACGAATCTATTTACAAATATGTAGACAAGTTTTGAGACTTACATCTCAAAGACATTGTCTTCAAAAAGATGGATCTTGAGAGAAAAAACAACAACTTTGTGCAGGTTTAACTGAAGATATGGCGAAGTATGTCGACTCCCAAAGGCCACGCACCATATCTATGGTCATACACCATACCATGGTGGCTTCATGAATCAATTTCCAACAAGGGGCTAAGAGAAATATTAAGCTTACGAAGAACAAGGACCGTAATAACAAGCCTAAGGGGAAGGACACTGTCCAAAAGTCTCCTAAAGGCAACACCAACAACAACAAAGTTAAGGATAGGGGAGTTTATAAAGGCAAAAATAGAATCTTTCCTGAAGAGCTAAAGTGTTATCGTAAAGATAACCTTTATTTCAAGTGCGGGAAGCAAGGACATGCCTATCGTGATTCTCCCCACAAGAATACAGGAAATGAGCCTCCTAGAGCTACTTTGGTCAAAATACAACAAGAGGATGCTCACCACAAAGGATCTCCTCTATGTCATGCTTGGGGAAAGAGTTGGCCACCAAGCTAGGCATCCAAGTCTATGATATGGGAGATGTCCTACTTTCAAGGGGCAAGAAGCCTCAGTCAGTCCCTTAATTGGGAAATTGAGGCTCCATGTCCAAAGCTATGTGGACAAGGAGGACTTCTTTATCTCTCCTCTCAAGCATGAGGATGTAATCCTAGGGAAACCATGGTTTGATCGCATGACTGCCAATGTTAAATTCCCTGAAAAGAAAATCTACTTTAGGTTCAGGGAAAAATATATGTACATAATTGCTAAGGAGTTGGGTAACACCATACCCATTGTACATACACAAGCTATCAATAATTCAATAAAGAGCTCTATATCCATGTGCATGATTTTTGTTGAAGATTCTCAAAATGAACATAATGCTTAAGAAAAATAAAATATAAATAATCACAAGGAATTAGAGTTATCCAATTTTCTCAAGGGATTTCAAGAATTCTTTTTTACCGACATCCCTTGTGAACTACCTCCTAAACAAGGCAATGATGACCATGCAATTGAACTTCTTCCAAGAAGTTCACCGCCCAATAAACCTCCTTATAGAGTTTCTCAAGCTTAACAAGAGGAGACTATGCGACAAGTGCATGAGTTAGTTGAGAAGGGCATGGCTAGGCCTAGCTCATTTCCATTTTGTTTACCCATTTTATTAGTGCAAAAGAAAGACGGGAAATATCGTATATGTGTCAACTATAGAGCACTAAATAGGATCACTATCAAGAATAGGTTTAGAGTTCCACGGGTAGAATACGTATTTGATAAGCTACAAGGGTCGAACTACTTCATCTGTAGGATTGACCTAAAAAGTGGCTACCATCAAATAAGGATAGTCCATCAAGACATTGTAAAGACCGCATTTTGCACTACGTTTGATCTTTACGAATACATTGTCATGCCTTTTGGCTTGACCAATTCACCAACCACATTCAACCGCTTGATGAAGAGGCTATTTAGGTCTCACTGAACCTTTACTGGAGTGTTCTTTGATGATATAATCATCTACTCTAAATCACTAGAGGAACACAAGCAACACCTCTAGGTAATATTTTGAGTTTTACAAGAGAATAAACTTTATATTAATTGAAAGAAAAGTGTATTTTTCTTACAAGAGATTCAATATTTAGGTCACTTTATCTCTCAAGATGGCATCCAAAAGGGTCCATCAAAGCTAGAGGTAATAAAAGGATGGCCTAATCCAAGGAATCTACATGAACTAAGAAGCTTTGTAGGTATGTGTGCATACTATAAACGCTTAATAGAAAAGTTCTCGCAAAGCGTGGGACCATTTCATGACCTAACAAAGAAAAACATTAGGTAAACATGGTCTGCTAAGGAGAACAATGCTTTCAAAAAGCTTAAAGAAAATCTTATCTCTCAACCTGTGCTTACACTCCCGCATCTCTCAAAACCATTTGAGGTTTAATGTGATGCTTGTGGTGATTGCCTTGGAGCTGTTTTTCTCCAAGAAGGGGATGCCATAGCCTATAAAAGTCGAAGGCTTGACCCTGTTGAGCAAGCTCTAGGCATATATGAAAATTAACTCCTCGCAGTTCTACATGCATTAGACTCGTGGAAGAATTATTTATTGGGGACTCCTTTCATTCTGCGGATGGATCACCAAAGCCTTAAGTACTTCATGATGCAGACCAAGCTCTCCGACAAACAAATGAGGTGGGAAAATTTCATTTTGCAATTTCATTTTCATACTGCTCACATTGCTGGCAAGAATAATCACGTAGCCAATGCACTCTCAAGATGGCCGAGAGTAAATGTGGTTTCCATAGAAAATGACAATGATCTATCTTCTATGATAGATGAGTACGCTATTGGTCCCAATTTTAGAGATGTAATTTCAGCCCTTGCACTAGGGAAGAAAGAGGAACCATTTACCTTACAAGATGGTTATCTTCTCTATGGCAATAGACTATGCATTACTAACTCACTATGTGAGAAAGTAATGTATGAATCTCATGCTCCTCCTTATGCGGGGCATAAAGGGATTCATCCTACCTTAAAAGGAATAGAAACATATTTCTATTGGCTTGCCATGAAAGAAAACATACAAGAGTATGTTTCTAAATGTGTGGTAAGCCAAAAGACGAAGTTTGATAGAGGAAAGCAACGTGGATTACTTCAATCTTTGCAGTCCCTAATTCACCATGGGAGAGTATATCCATGGATTGCCTAAGTCTATCCATGGGAATACAAGAATATGGATGATAATAGACAGGTTCAGCAAAACAGCTCATTTTATACCTGTCAAAAAGACTATCAAAGCCCATCAGATGGCAACCCTCTTCATATCACAAATCTTCAAGTACCATGGCTTGCCAATGTCCATAGTGTCAAATAAAGATCCTAGAATGACCAGTAATTTCTAGAAGGGTCTCTTTGAGAATTTAGGGACAAGGCTAAACTTCTCTTTGACCTATCACCCTCAAACGGATGGCCAAAGTGAAATATCTAACCTAACAATCCTTGATCTACTAAAAGCCTATGTAACGGAAGTAGATCAAAGGACCCAATGGGAGAAGTACTTACTGTTAGTGGAGTATGTCTACAATAACACTATACATACCTCCACCAGAAGAGCACCTTTTGAGGTAGTTGAGGGAAGATCTAAAAGTCCCCTACTACTTAAGGTACATGGGACGATCTTCGTTGTGCAGATGAGTATAGCCGATACCTATAAGAATCTTTCCAAAAGATTAAAGATGCTATCTCTATCTCATAGCAAAGGCAAAAGGTTGTTGCTGACAAGCACAGAAGAGCTCAAGACTTTAAACAAAATTATTGGGTCTTACTTAAATTTCCCAAGGCTCGATTAAGGCACACAACGGGCAAGAATCCTACGGGACACCAAAAGTACTATGCTAAATTAGAAAAAAGGTACTATGGTCCCTTCCAGATTCTTAGACCAATCAATGAGATGGCCTATCAACTCAAGTTTCCCATTCATTGGCTCATACAAAATGATTTCCATGCGAACCTACTAAATCCTTACAAAGGAGATCCACCTCAAGAACCAACTATTGAAGTGCTTTCCTAGAGTAAGCAAATGTTTAAAATGAACAAAGTTTTTGTCTTATAAGACTCTTTTTTTCTTTATTGTGTACAAATGTTTAGAAGTATGCATGCTTAGGATCAAGTTTGCGAAGACAACGTTTCCAAACACCGCATAGAATGCATAGAATCCTTGGTGAAGCTCCACAATCATCAGATGGCACATCTCCCAAGACGGCCAACTCGACACAAACCTAGCCCCCGACAAAAATCATCTGGCAATAACTGTCTCATCTAGGCTTTGATCATTGATCTGAAAAGACCAACACGCTCCATTAATCAAGCACTACACACCCATAGCCCCAAGCTAGCTGAGACTCCCTGGCATCACTTGGAATATCTGTCTCGGATCTACAACCACTTCCAACCTCAAAGCCCCATATCTTGCACACTGTGGCTCCATTTGATGAGCCCTCTAGATCTTCTCGTTTATCACTTTAAGCCCTACATTTCCAAGCCAAAAACCATCAATTTGGAAATCCTTCACTTGACATCCTATTTGGATAGCCCATCTGGCCTAGAACACCATGGAAAGCATACATCTCTACTGCCACTTGCTTGCTCATGCTCTTCCCACCTGCTCTAGCTCCCTATCAACATAAATATCTTTTCTTATGCCCTCTACTAGGATCAACACACTTTGGTTGCACCAACATCTACCATGAACCATCTAGATCACTTCATAATGCAATCTGAAAACAATAAACCATAATCCAGTCACATCACATGAATGAGCACTCCACCCAATGTTGGTGAGGCATGACCAATCTTGTATAACCACTTTAGAACATAAAATGGATTTTGTCATAATAACTAATATCTAATTCTCCTAAATGATTTTCTCATGTTAAACTGTATTTTAATATGGGGAAGTACCAGGGGAGGAAAAGATAGAATATTGGTTAGGCTAGCAGATTGGTCACAATAGGTATCCAAAGGAGGGAAAATACGGATCCCAAGAGTGGTCCATCTTCAAAGGAGCAATGTGCATCAATGGGCTTCAAAGACCCTAAGGTTCATCCCATCAAGACTTCCAAATGCTAAGGTTCCAAACTTCAAAGGTAGTGTCCAATAGTCAAAACTTAGGGAATATTGGATGCTTGTGGGAAGTCTTCCCACATCCCTGTACTTGAGGGGGTGAGCCCTTTTAGTAGGGGATGAGCGAGAAACACAAATACACTCTTGCAAGCTCCCTTTACACAAAAGACATAGTGGACACATGTCAGCTCCCTAGCCCAGATGCCCGCAAGGTGCATTCAAATCCTATTGGATGGCCATAGAGGTGGACCAATGATAATTAGGCTAGAGTAAATTTAGTTTAATTCACTTAAAAACACTTGATAAAAGAAACAATAGAAATTAAGCTCTCTAGAAGACTATTGAACAGTCTCCCAAGGGATCCAATGAGCATTCAACAACCCAATGGATTGCCTGATTCCAATTGGCCAGAAGACTAAGAGGTCCAATGAGATTTTAATTGCATTATTTAAATACCTAAATCTCTCACAAAAGGGGACACATGTCACAAGGCTATCACTTATGCTTCTTAATTGTCATTGACTAAGCTTTGCAGGGGCCAATCAGATGCCATCATGAGCAATAAACAAGAGGGGTTGACCAAGAGAGAGATAGATAGATAGATAGATAGATAGATAGAGAGAGAGAGAGAGAGATGGTTTTTTCAATGCATTATCACACAGACACTCACACAATCTCATGTGTGGAGTAAAGAAGACTATCTCTTTCTCAAGCTCTAATGGGAAAGCTCATCATCTACTCCAAGCTTGTTAGAAGGGAGGCCTACACCAAAAACTCTTGGCTTTGTGATGCAAATCCAACCAAGAGCCAAGCTCCAATGCATGATTATCTCCTCTACCATAATAATTAATAATCTATGCTAAGCTATTATGAGTGATTATGTGAGGAGAAATACTTCTTTCTTGTAAGAATACTCCTTCTTCCTCTTGATCTACTCTCGTACCCCGCTAGCTCTCACCATCTTCGAAGGTGTGTGAGGTCTTGGGTCTGAGATCGTGAGGGAATTGATGTTGTATTTTCAAGTGTAATCTTGGTGCTTGAAGCTTCCATCTTCATTCTACCAGAAAGTTATTGAAGGAACACAAAGTATTGTATTGTAAAATCTCTCCCTTGATGGGGGAAACCTATAATACAAAGCCTTTTGGAGGGGGGACTGGCTCCATATAAATTCTGTCCTCAAATGTTGTCAATAGCTTAATTTCTCTCTCCTTTTGAAGTATTGTTCATGCCTATCTAACTAAGTGTTATGCTTTTGGTGCTCTCACCATCCATGCACTCTTGCTATGCTCATTAGGAATCTATTCTTAATGAAGTGCTCACTATGTCTATGTTATTTTCTGCTACACAAAAGTTACTAGACCATTAAATGTTACATCTCTTGATGGGTAACTTGTTGTAAATGGAGAACCACTTGAGAGAGAAAGTGAATGAATGTTTGGCGGACGAAGCAATGGTCTCCAGAGAAAGAGTCACATTTTTCAGGGAATCTACATTTTTGCGGAAATCTCATTATTTTTGTAAAAGAGCTTCTCTAAGCTGAGAACTTGTAAAGAAATTTTTGATTATTTTTCCGAGAGCATTTGTATAGTGGAGATCCAGTTAGAAGTTTAGGACTTTTTGGCCGGACAAGCCATTTGTAAAGACCTAAACTATAAAGGCCAATTTTGTAAGTTTGAACCTCATCATCTTTTATCACAAGTTTCGAAGAAGACAGCGTACGTTTGAGAGATTCCTCTTGCTCCTACTTGTAGTCTTCGCTACTGTGGCTAGGTAATCCGAATTCAGATTCGTTTATTGCATTGTGTTCCTCTTACTTTGCTCTTCCATTCAAGTGTAAGCATTCAAGATTCGGCGTAGGTGTTCAAATACGCGTTTGAGACCTTAAATCGTTGTTTTGAGTGTTTAAATGCGTATTTTATGTTGTTTTGACCCTAGGAGAGGCTTCAAGGATCCTAAAAAGACCCTTTAGGGTCATCTGTTCACTATTTTTCTGACTTTGGGACGAACGATCGCAATCCTTGTACCTCTCCAAAATGCTGTGATAGTGATAGGATAGATTCTAAATAGTCCCCTGTAGCTTCCCTTCAAGTTTCATGCGAATCTGATATGATTTGCATGGTAAACGGACGTGACAACTATAGAGCTGTATAGAAGGACATAGGCAGATTACTTGGCTTTAGTGCGCATGATTTGCTTGCAGAGTTAGTAGTTGCATCTCATCGAGTTCACTTCATTAGGAATGACACCCTAGTGAGTTTCCATGCCTCATCCTGGTCGCTTCCCTTGTATTGATATTTTATGTTGATGCGTGAGAGCTATGCTATAGACGTCCGTTGTGGCGACCCGCAAACATTGGCGCCGTTGCCGGGGAATGCACCTTAGGTGATGAGTGACCGAGTGCACAATTAGCTTCCTTAAAAGAAGATCAATCCACAAATCCATTTTACACCTCAGTTAGGCTGCTAGACAGGGGTTTAGAGCTTAGTGGAGTCTAGAGTCAGTGGACCGGCTAGATCCTCTCTTAGGAGATTTAGGGAGCTGTGAGTGAGAGTGTTCAAAGAATTTTTGCTCTTCAATTTCTCTAATTCGATTGAGTACTGAAATCTCACCCGAAATCTGTCTTGTTTATTTTGTTTGATTCATTTCTTTATGTTCTTTAATTTATGTACTTAGGAGTAGGATAAGTAATTCACATTCCAGTCAGATATGGGGCAAAAGTTAGAGTTGAGAAACAAGGAAACCATAACTTTGGCAAAAAGGCCACAAGACTCTGAAATTTAGAAAATTTGACCAAACAGGGTTGATATTGATTCAAATCACCAAGTGGTAGCACAAAACACTATAAAACACTTGTCAGAGGGAGCAGACTAAATTTCATCAGATTGGGCTCATGTACTACGATCGCGATCGGTGTACCTCTGTGCCAGAATTGGACAAGAATTGTTGTGTGCCTTCCTGATAAGAGTCTAAACAAGTTTGTCTAAAGCAACCACACCCAGAAACATCAAAAATCAAGAAAATCAGGCTACTTGGGCAAAACTAGCCTAACAAACCCAAAAAGTGCAAAATCTTGGCTTTTAGTGATCCAAATGCTAGGTGAATGGGGAAATAGCCTCATAATACCTTTGCCAACAAGCACACCAAAATTGGTCTAATTTGGTCTTTGTACTACGATCGCAATCGGTGTACCTAAGTGCCAAATTTCATATGTGGGATCCTCGGGTGTATATGAACATAAAAGTATACAGGAACAAGAGCCAGAAACCTCAAAATACCTGTCAAACCATCTAAGTATTGATCCAAGTCAAAAATTGATATACTGACATAGAAATTGACTTTCATCAGCATCATATACATCAAATTGGTTATAGACTATACAGAGGGAGAGCTTGTACACAGGACAACCCCAGATAGCTAATTTCATATCCCGAAACAAACACCAAAATCAAGTCAAACTGACAGATTCGGGAAAACAAACACTTCCAACCAAGAACTGGTAAAAGCTTGACTTTTTGGGTTTCGAATACAAAAGTATTTGGTGGGTAGCCTTAAAATATCCTAGTGAACAAGCTGGTGAAGTTTCATCAAATTTGGGCACTGGACTACAATCGCGATCGGTGTACCTCTGTGCCAGAATTGTCTCATTCTTGACCTGTTCATAGACCTAGACTATTTAAGATATCAGGAGTTGTCAAAACCCAAATTGGACATACTGTCAATAATCTGCAAGCAAAATTGTGTTGAAGTCGTTGTGAATTTGTTGAATCTTCTGACATTTGGAATGATACATTGATCTCATAGCCATCAAGTGTATTCATTTGCAGAGACCGATCAAGTAACAATCCATGCAGTCGTGCGAGTTGAAAGATCACTCCATCTCCAGGTAAGAGGTTTGGATTCAATCGGTAAATTCCACTTTCTTCATGTTTTTGAGATCGGGAAAACAAATCAACAACCAACACCAAAATTTAGCGGATCAAGCAAGTGTTTTATCAAGGGAGGAGAGTGTAAACCAAGGTGTAGTACGACCGTTAGAGCCGATCCTTGAAGGAAGTATTTCCGATACTTCTTCAGAGAGATCTTACGAGTATTTCACGGAACAGTTGGGACATTTAAACCTAAACGAAAGAGAAAACATGGCAGTAGGACCATCAAACCCTTCGGCCACAATGAAGCTATTGTTCATCAAGTATCGGTATGACAACAAGCAAGGTGCCAAGATCTACAAAGATGGTATGGACCGCTACTGTGTGAAAATAGAAGATAGACCAAGTGAGTTCAAGGACTTAGTGCCTATGAGCTATAGCGGAGATAGGTACCTAGATCACAAAGGTATCATGTACTTGGTAGATCTGAATCCTAACATTGTGGACAAGTGGGGATTGATGGGCACGAAGGCCAAAGTAGATGAGGAACCTGAGGAAAAAGCACCAACAATGAGCTTCCCCGATGCAAGGTTAAGGCAAGAAAACAAAACTTTGAGAGTCAACATAGACAACGTCTATGTGGGGTTATACAAGTATAATAATGGAGAGCAAGATCTCTATTATAGATGCAAGGAACCCTACATCGGAGAGTTGACAGAGTGGAAAAGACTTTATGTCTTCACCTACACAGAGGGATGAGAAACGAAAATCGTCGCATACGACAAATATGGAAGATGATACGCAACAATCGATAAAAAGGGGTTGGAAGAATATACGTACTTTGGGGAATCACTCCACCAGTATTGTGTCACTCCAAGCCCACAGAGACCAGCACCTACAAATGTCATGCCAGACCCGATGGCAACAAGTGGAGAGAGGACTCATGTAGCTGATTCTTTCAGCCAACCTCAATATTCTATGCCAAACCCCATGGGAACATTACATCCCAAAGAGTCAATGGCTACGAATCAAGGTAGTGCGGTTCCTATCTCTACACATACCGCAGTAGGTTTGACATTTGCAACCACACCATCACATTTGCCTCCTAGTAGTAGATTCGTGGCAGGGGAACCAACGAGAGCAACCCACGACATCCATGATGTACGAGAACAATTAAGTCAAGATACGGGATCATTGAGATTGGTCACAGACCATAGACGGATGAGGCCATCCCAGGTAGCGAAGTGTCAGCGAAGTGCATGCCAAAGAAGTATAGCGGATCAGGGGATCCATATGCCCATGTGTCGCTCTTCAAGCAAGTCTTAAGAGCAGAGCAGATCACTGATTTCCATACTCAATATGAGGGATTCGGGCTAACCTTGGAAGAGACGGCCTTAACATGCTTTCAACCTTTGAACCCTGAAACTTGTCTAAATATTGAACATGTATTGTGGGAGTTCGCGGAAGAATTCTCAAAACAGGGTATAAAGCATAATACTATATCACAGATGTATGCTTTTAAACAAAACGAGAACGAAAAAGTGAAGGAAACATCCTTGAGATTCAAGAATATGGGGAAGTGTTAGAGGATACTGATTCAGTGACCAGTGGCTCTTCATCTATTAAGAGTGAACCCTCTACCAAGAAAGATGCTCAGGCTTCTTTGATGCCGACGGCTAACTAAATGATAGAGGAAGTAACGAAGAGAATGCAGCAATATATGAGATCAAATCCGGTGATGAGACAGTCTCAGATGAGTAAATGTGACATATGTGGGGGGGATCACCCGATGCCGTGGTGCACAAAACACCCGAAAGCACCAGTTGCAAATGGATGAGTACTGAAATGGTGCGCCATAGAGAAAAAATGGATGAACCATGGCACGGATGTGTGTTTTTACAACAAAATATATGTGAGGGAAAGGCCGTATGGGCCTCCAGTAGGACCACCCCAGCCACCTCCTCTAAGATATCAAGTTGGGCCAAATGTGAATATGGTAGCAAGAGCAGACAGACCTCAACCTGTGTTGGGTCAACAACCTCCTTTACCACAAGAAAATAGGGCCATGATTAGGTATTCTCAACCTTACGAAGCATCACTAGGAACAAATAATACACCTCAAATTTCTTATTACGGCGAACCGAATGAGCCTTACGTAATTGAACCTGAACCACAGATGTACGCAGACGAAGCCTATCAACCATGGGGAAATGACGAGGGTATGGCACCACCAACGTATGTAGCACAACCTTCGAGGGATCAATATTTGGTGGATGAAAGAATGCTAATGTTCATTACGAACCAGAACTACAAACTAAGAGGATATCCTAATAGGGCGGGACAACGTATGGGACGACCTCCTCAAAATCAACCACCAATTGGACCGTGCTATAACTGTGTAAGTACAGATCATTGGGAGCATAGTTGTCCTTTCAAAGACGAAAGAGTGAAATTTTTTGGGTTTTGTGATGGGTGTGTTGTGAATCACATACTTCCAGATTGCCCAAGGAATCCGGACAACAAGGGAAAAGCAACTATGAATATTGTGGGGGTGTTACCAAGTGCAAGCAGTGGATCAGAAACCGAACCCATGATCCAAATCAATGCGGTAACCAGAGCCCAAGCAAAGGACTTAGATAAAAACAAGCCATTGGAAGAAAAGGTTGAGTTGCCAATACCCACAGAAAATGAGAGTTTATCTGTGAGAACACAACGGAAATCTTGGAAGGCGAAACGAGACAGAATGAAAGCAAGAAGGATAAAAACCCAAATTGCCATGCAAAATGAATTACATGAAATGAAAGAGCAACTAAAATAAGAGAGAGATAGTAAAACTGCTGAGGACAACAACAAGCCGAGGAAAGCATCCTCAGGGGGATCAATCTTGGTCGAGAAAGTGCTAGAGCCTTTAGATGCTCTATTAAAAGCATATGAAGCAAGGATAAAAACAAACCAAACCTTAGAGCAAAGATGGTTGACTTATCCTCAACCAGAAGTGGAAACGAAGAGTTTGGAAATGTGTAAACACCTTATTGAAACATCACAGGCATTGATGGAACCTAATGCGATTAGAACCCCAAAACAAGAAGTGTTGATTCACAAAGAGCGAGAAAAACTGAAGATCGATGAATCAAAACAAGTAAACGGACCCAGTCCTGAAACTATATTGTCATTGGATCACCGAGTGGTGCCAAACACCACTGATGATGCTAAGTCAATGACTATAATGCCAATTCCAGAAGTGGAAGAACCATGGCCACAACACTTATGGGAAACCATTAGAAATAGAAATAACGGAAGCGCGACATTACAGTCTGCACCAATTCCTAAGGTTAACATGGACAACGAATTTTATCCAGGAGATATACAATCGCTGTATGGAGATGTAGGAATGGAGGTTTCGATGTGGAAAGCAAAGCTCAATCCCTGAAAACCCTGCCTTCATTTATAGGTGAACACAAGGCACAATCGGAGATAAGATTAGTTCCATTCTAGATAAGATCTATTCCACAAATGATTGATTCAAAAAGTCTTTAAGAGATGTTGTCGACACCTGTAACATGCACAATCACACTGTTAGAACTCTTGAGAGTTAGACCACACTTATGGGAAGACATGGGGAAACATTTGGAGAACAAAGGAATAAAGATTCCTCTTCAAAAAAAACCTATGGTAGAAGAAAACAAACGAGAAGGTCAACCCAAAGCCCATTACAGTCTGCACCAATTCCTGAGGTTAACATGGACAACGAATTTTATCCAGGAGATATACAATCGCTGTATGGAGATGTAGGAATGGAGGTTTCGATGTGGAAAGCAAAGCTCAATCCCTGAAAACCCTGCCTTCATTTATAGGTGAACACAAGGCACAATCGGAGATAAGATTAGTTCCATTCTAGATGAGATCTATTCCACAAATGATTGATTCAAAAAGTCTTTAAGAGATGTTGTCGACACCTGTAACATGCACAATCACACTGTTAGAACTCTTGAGAGTTAGACCACACTTATGGGAAGACATGGGGAAACATTTGGAGAACAAAGGAATAAAGATTCCTCTTCAAAAAAAACCTACGGTAGAAGAAAACAAACGAGAAGGTCAACCCAAAGCCCAACCTGTGCCCATAAACAAGGTCGGAGATTACTGTGAAGGTGAGGAAGGTAATACAACCTTACCTGTCGAATATCAGGATATAAAGATGATAGCTATCCTATACAGTGGAGCGGGAGTTGTGATTGCTACAAAGCAAATTTGGGAGAAATGGGGCTGTCCAGCTCTCAAAAAGACAAGAATGAAAGTGCAACTTGCAGATGGGTATGTAGAGAGACCATTAGGAGTCCTGGACCAAAGAGTTGTAACTTCGTGTGGAATTAACTATGAGCACACCTTTGCCGTGGTAGATTTTGGAAAAACAAACAACTTTGATATTATTT
Organism: Adiantum capillus-veneris; assembly: GCF_014529385.1. Lineage (NCBI taxonomy): Eukaryota > Viridiplantae > Streptophyta > Polypodiopsida > Polypodiales > Pteridaceae > Adiantum > Adiantum capillus-veneris. Next base: position 27,274,340 of record NC_140937.1, on the reverse strand, counting down.
TGGGGCGACCTTTTATGCGTCAACTCAAAATGATACAAGATTGGGGGTATGACTAAATTTACCTAAGACATGAGGAGCTAATAACGAAAATCAACATGAAGGATCACAGCTATAGAGACGTTGCAAAAACACCAGTGCAAGAATTTGATTCAACCACAATGAATGGAAAAGAAATAATTTCGTGGTTACAAACGAAAGCACATGTCTGGATGTGTGGAGCATCTTATTGTGGAGACTTAATCAAAGAGGAATGTGTGTTGGAAAGGTCAGTAGAAGACGAGGCTTATCTCCCAAAACCTTTCCCTGAATATTTATTTGAGCCATTTGGGTGGACTCAAATATTGTCAACCTTGGATGTATGTGTTAACGAATGCACGCCTACAAAATTTTGTGACGATGAAGGATACGACCTAGTAACGTTGCAAATGGCTAGCGTCCTCCTTGAGTCAGGATCAGATAGCAAGGAACAAGAAGAACCACTTTGTGAGACTGAGTGTAAAAGAATAGTTAATGAGATATCTTTAATGGACGATAGGAATCGAACAGAGGAGAAATTCACAGACTCACTAAGCGATGACCTTCCATCACTGGGTGATGAAATCCAAATGATAGATGTTGATGAAGAAAGATCAAGTGGATCAGAGACGGATAGGAAGTATATGTCGAGACCGGATAGGTTTACGAGTTTCCTAACCAAAAACCTAGTCGACAAGAGCGGTATAGATCAAAGAGAACAAGGAAATCAAGAGCGAATAAGTATAAACCCATGCCTATTGTCAATGACAAAACGGGATAAGGCTTGTAAAAGCTAACGATTGTGTCAAAGACAAGGTCACTGGCCGGTTTATCAAAAATAAACCATGGAAAAACAACAAGAAGAACAAGCGCAAAAAGCAAACGACTGAGACACATAAGGAGGGGGAAACAGGGTGTAGAATGACCAAAACAGAGAGGAAAACAGAGTACAATAAGCTCAAACAGACCCTCGAAGACATATGGACAACTGAAATGGAAACATATGAGGACACGAATTCTGACAAGATGGATGTGCCGTCCCATTATAAGAAGTATACCATGTAAGATAGAAAAATCATAGTGCAACAACCGATGAGAGAATTGAAGGAACCTTGTACATCATACAACGGTCCTGAAAAAGCCAAATGAATAGATCTAGTGGAGCCAGGAGAAGATCCAAAACCTGCATATATTGCCACGGATCTTATTGAAGAAGAGGAAAACCTTTTGATAGCTACTCTAAAACAGTTGAGAGTATGCGTCAATCTCAAGAAAGTAAACACTGCTACAATTCGGGACAACTATCCCCTACCCATTACTGATCATGTAATAGAAAGAGTGGTAGGAAAAGAAGCTAACAGTTTCTTAGATGTCTTTTCAGGCTATAACCAACTCGCAATAAAGCCAAAGGATCAGCACAAGACGGCTTTTGCAACTGAATGGGGCATTTTTGCATTCAGGGTAATGGCTTTTAGCTTAACGAATGCACCAGCCACATTTCAGAGGCAGATGGGTCATGCTTTTAAAGAATATCTAAGACAGTTCTTATAAATTTACATGGATGACTTGTGCGTTCACTCTCTCGTAAGATTGGAGCACATAGAGCACTTGACCAAAGTGTTCAAAAAATGCAGACTATATCGGATTTGCCTGAATTCAGAGAAATGTGTCTTCATGGTAAGACAAGGCAAAATATTGGTACATATAGTGTCCAAAAATGGTATTTCGACAGACATGGAGAAGATCAACGTAATTGTTGATCTACCATGACCAGTAAAGGTAAAGGAGGTACAGACATTATGGGCCATTGTGGATATTATCGCAGATTTATCTACTCATATGCTATAATTATGAAACCACTTTAAGTGTTGATAACTAAATTTGAGTGGACAGATGAGTGCAATAAATATTTTCAAACTTTGAAGAAAATATTGATATCCGCTCCAATTTTGAAGGCTCCGGATTGGGAAAAGATATTCCACATCCACGTAGATGTTGGGATGTCGAGCCTACATCTTGAGCTGGCATCCACTACGGGTCTTGGCCGCTTACGACATTTACTCACTAGCGCATTAGGTTACCGACACGGAGGATCTCTGCCAGTGATTCTACAGCTGGACTACACTTATAGTGCCAGCCTAATACGCTTCTAGTGAGTTCACACTTAGTGACCGCATGTACATATGTGCTACTTTTCAGTTTTAGCACTTAGTCATTTTGTACTCTCTTTTCTGTGAGAAGAAGAAGAAGCTTTCCATCTCTGTGTGCTTTGTGCTTGTCTTGTGTAGCTCTCTTGCATCCTCTTTCTTTACATGGTATCAGAGCCTGGTGCAGGCAAGAGAGGCTAAGAGAGCAAGAGCATCACAATCCCTTCGTTCGCAATCCACGACCAGATGCCAAAGTACAAGTTTTTCGTACAAGTTTCTGAACAGGTCTCCAAAGTGCAGTACACAGAGATTTATTGTACAAGTACAGTGGTTGTATGTACGCTTGATTGTGGACACTCATTGAGTGTAAAAAGCGTTACAGGTACCACGATAGCAGGTTCAGCAGATTTGCAGGTTTTTGCAGATTGCAGCTATTTTGTCTTAGTGCTTCAAGATGTCTGACGGTTTCAGTCAGATTGTTACTGAGAAGCTTGAGAAAAATAACTACCCTGCATGGAAGTTCAGAATAACAAATTTCCTAAAAGAAAAAGGTTATTGGGACTATGTAGAAGGAGACAATGAAAAGGAACCAGAGATTCCCGAGGCAAATGCTACAGCAGAACAAAGCAAAGCTTTGAGGGACTGGCAACAAGGCCAGAGCAAAGTGATGTATTGGCTTTCTATGAGCATCACAGATGGCATGATGGGCTATCTACAGGATGCTGAAACCCCCGCCATTGCATGGAAAAACTTAGGTAGAGTGTTCGAGGTGAACACCAAGGCCAGGAAGCTTCAACTAAAGTCGGAGCTAAATCAGATTAAGAGGAACAACCTCTCAATCAATGATTATGCCTTGAAGATCAAGAGTATCATTGAGGCTCTTGGATCTATTAAAGTCTCAGTGGAAGACGATGACATTGTTCGTGCATGCTTGGATGGCCTAGGAGATGAGTATGTACATTTCAGGTCTTCCATGAATACAAGAGACGACATCCCCGTGTTCCAAGATTTGATTTCTATGCTTATTCTTGAGGAGAAGAACCTTGACACATCTTCTTCTCATGGCAGAAATAATTCTGAACAGGCCTTCTATTCTAACTCCAACAGAGGTAGAGGTAGAGGTCGTGGTCGAGGCCCAAGTGGTTGCAGGGGCCAATTTCAAGAAGGTCAATCAAATCAAAACAATACAGGTGGCAGGGGAAACCAGTCTCAAGGCAGGGGGAGTCAAAGAGGTGGTGGTGCAGGATCAAGCAGGCATCAACATACTGCAGATAGCAGAGAATGTTGGACTTGTGGTGAAAGAGGTCACATGTCACGTGACTATCCAAAGGGAAAATCAAGTGGAAAGAGAGAACAGGGAAACTATGCATCTACTAGCAGAGATGCAGATGAAAACAAAAATGAGCGCATGTTTGTTATGCAGCAAGTAATGAATACAATGACTGCAGAGAATTCCACCCAAGATGATGTTTGGTATGTGGATTCAGGTGCCTCTAATCACATGACGTCTCGTGGAGAGTGGTTTAGAGATATGCGCAAACCAGATGTGTCAGGCTATGTGCAGACAGGAGATGACACAGCTCACCCCATTGCTCACCACAAATGTGTCAGGCTATGTCAGGCTATGTGCAGACACGAGATGACACAGCTCACCCCATTGCTCATGTAGGAGACATACCTCTAAATACAAAGAGTGGCAAATCAAAGTACTTAGCAGATGTACTTCATGTCCCAAACATTACAAAGAATCTTGTTTCTGTTGGAAAATGGTTGAGCAGGGTTTGCAGGTTCGCTTCAATCCCAATGGCTGTTATGTAGAAGATTTCCAGAATGGCTGTAAGCTGATCACAGAGGGCAAATGTGTGGGCAGAATGTTTACGTTGAATGTAGACATGTCTGAGGTAAAAGCTGCATTATTTGCACAGGGCACAGGTGTTGTGGCTGATGTTGACATTTGGCACAAACGCATTGGCCATGTCAATGAGCAGAGATTGCGCAGCATGCAATCAAAACAGATTGTAAAAGGTTTGCCCAAATTCAAGGTGGATGGTATGCATAAAGTGTGTGCAACATGCCAGTTTGGAAAATAGTCAAAGGGCTCATTTCCACATGAGCGAAATGTATGTAAAAAGCCACTTGAGGTGGTGCACACAGATGTTTGGGGTCCAACCGATACTGCAAGTATACATGGTTGAAGGTATTATGTCTCTTTCATTGATGACCATACAAGGAAAGTATGGGTCTACTTCATGCGTAACAAAAGTGAAGTGTTTGGTCACTTTCAGGACTTCAAAGTCATGATTGAGAAGGAGACAGATATGCAAATCAAGACATTGAGGTCAGATGGAGGGAGAGAGTACTTCTCCAACGATTTTTTAGATTTTCTGCGAATGCATGGTATACGCAGACAGTTTACATGCAGATATACTCCACAACAGAATGGGGTCGCAGAAAGAAAAAACAGGCACATTGCAGAGGTTGCATGTGCATTGATGAATGAGAAGAACATGCCTCATCATTTCTGGGTTGAAGCTGTAAATACAGCTGTGTACATTATGAACAGGACACCTACAGCTGCGGTGCATGATGTAACACCTAAGGAAAAGTTTACAGGTACAAAGCCTGATTTGGCACACTTGAAAGTGTTTGGCTGCATAGCTTACGTGCATGTACTAGATGGGTTGCGTAGGAAATTGGATCCTAAAGCAGAGAAATGTATTCTTGTGGGATATTCCCTTGAACAAAAAGGGTACAGGTGCTACAATCCTACTACACGAGAATTACGAGTGAGCAGAGATGTAGTCTTTGATGAGATGAGCAGCTGGTACAATAATGCACATGGCACTATTGGGGCTGATGTAAAAGATGATGTGGTTGCACAAAATGTGAGGCCATAGTCATAGGTTTTGAGTGGACCACAAGAGTCCTCTTCTCGTGGCTTTGTTGAGAAGCCATGGAATGGTAGAATACGTACGCAGGTTACTCCACCAGCAGGTACAGGGAATGTATCACGAAAAGGAAAGGAAAAGGTAGATGAACCTCCCTTTATGGCTGATGCATCATCAGGGTTTTCACATGTAGACATGGATTCAGATGGTTCTAAACAAATTCTTGATGAGGAATTTGGAATTCCGACTGTCAGGACACCTGGTGTAAGGAAAGTACAAGAAGATGCTAGAGGGCAAAGGAGTGACCAAGGACCGCGCATATCTAACAGAGTCAGAAATCCGGTTGAGAAATTGACTTATGATGGGTATCTAGCGCATCACCAAGCCTACATGTCTAAGGTGATACAGGATGTGGAGCCCACATCTTTTGAGGATGCAGTTGGAAATGTGCACTGGGATGATGCAATGAATGAAGATATGGATGCATTGGAAGCAAACGACACATGGGAGTTGGTGCCATTACCAAGTGGTAAGAAAGCTATTGGCTGTAAATGGGTGTATAAAACCAAGCATAAGGCTGATGGTAACATTGAGCGTCACAAGGCAAGGTTGGTCACAAAGGGTTATGCACATACGTATGGCATAGACTATGAGGAGACCTTTGCTCTAGTGGCAAAGATGACGACTGTGAGAGCTGTCATAGCAGTGGCTGCATCTAGAGGATGGATTATGCATCAAATGGATGTAAAGAATGTCTTCTTGAATGGTGAGTTGCAAGAGGAAGTGTATATGGATCAGCCACCTGGTTATGTCGATCCAGGTTACTCAGATTATGTATGCAGACTTCTCAAAGCTTTGTATGGTTTGAAGTAGGGCTCTAGAGCATGGTATGACAGGATTGCCAAGTATCTTGTCAGTATTGGGTCTAGGAGAGCTCATGCTGATCATTCACTCTATGTACGTGAGAGTGATGTGGGGATTGTGGTCATTATCATATATGTAGATGACCTTATTATTGTGGGTGACAATGCTATGGAGATTGACCATGTGAAGGGTCTTCTCAAACAGGAGTTTGAAATGAAATATTTGGGCGAGTTGCGCTACTTTCTTTGCATTGAGGTGATCAGGACTCCAGAGGGTGTATGGCTGTCACAGAGACAATATGCTTTGGACATGTTGTCAAAGTATGGTATGGCTGATTGTAAGCCAATTTCTATTCCCTTGGATGTGAATGCAAAGCTGAGTGCAGAGAACGGTGATGTTGTTGAGGATGTCAATATGTACAGTAAGATTGTGGGTAGTCTAATCTACTTGACTATCATGAGGCCAGACTTGAGCTACACAGTAGGCTTGGAGAGTCAGTTCATGCAGCTTCCACGGAAGCCACATTTGGATGGAGTACGATGCACACTTCGGTATGTGCAAGGGACTCTTGACTATGCATTGTTCTATGCAGCAGATGTGCCATTAGCATTGTATGGGTATACAGATGCAGATTGGGCAGGTAGCATTGTTGATAGAAGATCTACGAGTGGCTTCATGTTCTCTTTTGGGAGTGCTGCTGTTACTTGGAGCAGCAAAAAGCAACCTACAGTTGCTTTATCGAGCACAGAGGCCGAGTACAGAGGTGCAGCAGTTGCGGCGTGCAAGTTAGCTTGGCTACGCACATTACTTGAGGACTTGGGAGTACAGGTGGACCAGCAGATTGTCATCCATTGTGACAACCTCAGCAACATGCAGTTGGCTAGGAACCCAGTGTTCCATGCTAGGACCAAGCATATAGAGGTCCATTACCACTACGTTCGAGAGCGAGTGTTTGCAGGCGACATCGACTTGGTCTACGTCAGCACAGAGGAGCAGATAGCGGATATCTTTACCAAGGCCCTTGGAGCTCAGAAGCTTTCACGTTTCCGGACTATGTTTGGACTCTGTGACAAGCAGAGCTCGAGGGGGAGTGTTGGGATGTCGAGCTCTACATCTTGAGCTGGCATCCACTACGGGTCTTGGCCGCTTACGACATTTACTCACTGGCACATTAGGTGACCGACACGGAGGATCTCTGCCTGTGGTTCTACAATTGGACTACACTTATAGTGCCAGCCTAGTACGCTTCTAGAGAGTTCACACTTAGTGACCTCATGTACATATGTGCTACTTTTCAGTTTTAGCACTTAGTCATTTTGTACTCTCTTTTCTGTGAGAAGAAGAAGAAGCTTTCCATATCTGTGTGCTTTGTGGTTGTCTTGTGTAGCTCTCTTGCATCCTCTTTCTTTACAGTAGATGCATCATCATATGCTATAGGATGCATACTTGCACAACCTGGAGAAAAGAACATGGATTTTCCAATCAGTTACTCCAGTAGACAACTAAACAATGCAGAGAAGAATTACACAACAACTGAAAGGGAGGGTTTGGGTATGATCTATGCTGTGAAAAAGTTTAGACATTACATACTTTCCAATAAATTTGTATTCTTCGTTGATTACCAAGCACTGCTATAATTGGTAAACAAACCTTGCAGTACGGGGCGGATTGTACGATGGTTCATCATACTCCTTGAGTTTGACTTCATGGTTGTAGTAAAAAAAGGAACTACACACCAAAGAGCGGATCATTTATCTAGAATGGTGCATGGAGAAAACCTTGTAGGAGCTGATGATGATTTGCCAGATGCATATCTCTTCAACATAGAAATGGTTCCAAGATGGAGCGAGGATGTAATTCCTTTGTTGACTATTGGGTGATTGAATTTGACAAGACAAGAATCTACCATTGCAACATCTAGATCATTGGTAATGCTAGCTGGAAGGATATACAAATAGGGATCGGATCAAATCCTTAGGCTTTGTGTTGAAATCAAGTGAACAACACTTGGATCTAAACCAGTCTCATGTACAAACAACGGGGATTCACAGTGGGCATGCACAGAATAGACGTATCAAAGATTGATGAGAATGGGTGTATATTGGCCAAAAATGCAACAAAGTGTTTATAAGCATATCAAATTATGTATTATCTGCACTTTTCAAAAGACGATAAAACACGCGACTCTATTCAAATTATCTGTAGCACTCAGATGGAGTAACTACATTGTAGAATACCTCACCACCGGAATACTGCCTGAAGGGATGAGTAGATCATGTATCAAAACGATCACGAAAGAGGCAGAAAACTATGTATTGATTGAGGACAATCTTTACAAGAGGGGAAAAGACAATCAATTGAGAATATGTGCGACAGAAGAGGAATACGTTCCTATCTTAGAGCAAGCACATGGCAGACAAGCTGGAGGATATTTCTCAGTTGACAAAACGGCCAAAGAAATTCTTATTGCCGGCATATGGTGGCCTACACTATTCATGGACGCCGAAGAGTTCATGAAACGATGTGATGATTGCCGGAGGACAAATATTCCTAGAGCACGAGATGACATGCCCTTGAGACCAATGATGGGGACAAGAGCATTTGCAAAATGGGAAATAGATTTTGTAGGACCAATTGCGCCTCCTGGATATAAAACGCACGCTCAATACAATATTGTGGCAGCAGATTATCTAACAAAGTGGATTGAAGCCAAAGCAACAACCAAAAATGATGCAAAAATGACAGCACAGTTTTTGTATGAGAACATTTTCACCAGGTATGGCTTACCAATAGAGATAGTGAGCGATAGAGGGAACCATTTCGTCAATGAAGTGATCGAATTCCTATTGGATGAATTCATGGTAATTGACAAGAAGTCAACTCCTTATCATCCACAAGCTAACGGCCAAGCAGAAAGTACGAACAAGATTTTGGTGACAATTCTCACAAAAATTGTTAGTGAATCGAGAGTCGACTGGGATTAAAAGCTGCATTCAGCTTTATGGGCATATAGAGTAGCGTACAAAACCTCAATCGGAACGACTCCATTCAATATGGTTTATGGAATTCAAACGATTTTGCCACTTGAATTTCTTATCCCCACACCCGCTAAAGAATTAGAATGGATGGGCCATGAATTATCCAATCAAATAGATATCCTGGAAAAACTGGATGAAACTAGATTGAGAGCAATTGCATCAATCTGCGTGCAAAAACGAAACATGAAATCATTCTTTGATCAACATGTTATCAACAAGGAATTTGCTACGGGGGATTACGTCTTAATGTATACCCTGAAACAACATTCTCGGAAACTCAAAAAGCGAGGCAATGGACCCTATGTGATTCATGAAATATCATCTAGCGGTGCCATTAAGCTTGCAACATTAGAGGGAGAGGAGATGCCTAATTGGATTAGTGGCTGCAGATTAAAGAAGTACAACCTACCACTAACCTCAGAGATGCTTGCCAAAATCCACGCTGCGAAGGAGTGCAAGAACAAAGCAAATGAGACAAAAGCTCAAGCACAAGAGGAGGCCAGAATCAGGATTTTAAAGCGAAAACAAAAATTACAACAACAAAGACTTCCTCAACCAGCAGATATGACTCAAATTCCTCTCTCTATAATTCACACTGACGAGCAATGGGAAATAGGAATCAATGTTCGCATCAATGTCATACTTCCAAATGGCAGATATCAAGGAGCATTGATTGACATAGGGGCAAGAGTCAATGTGGTCAACTTCTCCACTTACAAGATGCTTATCGATGAACCCCTAGTGCAATCCACACAAGATTTACAAGCCGCAAACGGGGCAAAAATGCCAACATTGAGAATAGTAAACTTACGAATCAATATTGATGGAAATAGTTTTCCTCATCAATTTCTCGTAATGAAAGAAGAAGGAATCAGAAAATCACTATGCTTGGGAGTTCCATAACGTACAATGCAGTTACATAATGGTCAGAACATGCGTTGATGTACACACACAACTCTAACACGTACACGACTCCATTCTCCAAAATAGATCACTCGTGGCCGATTATCCCCATCGATAAAAAGCAATCAGCTCATCAGCCAAAAACACCGAAAACGGCTATTCGGAAAGTATGGATAAAGAAAATCGTCGTGCAGAAAAAACAGAGACAGATATGGCTGCCCAAGTCACAACTCCCGACGATAGCAACACCATATGAAAGACCTTCAGGAGCTAATCCAGAGTGAAAATGGCAACCAAAGCTGGAGACAACCAAAAATTCAACGACAAAGATCGAATGGAGACCAAAAAGTCAACCCAAGAAGCTTGAACTAACAAAATGGCAATGGAAACCTAAGAAAATTCAGGAACCAACATTAAAATCTGCAAATATGAAAAAAACTGAATACAAATGGGTTCCAAAAATAGTTGCCATCAAAAAACAAACAATCAAGGAGAGAGCAATTAAACTGCAAGCTCTTATATTCCATAAACAGCTAGCCTCACCATCCAAAGCCACTGAAAATTACATTCAGTCCCCGCATCTTACGCAACACTTTGTTTCCCAATGCATTGTCTCAAACATGAGGATAGGGCCACATTACACGGCCGTGCATAGACACAAATTTCAAAACCCATGCACACGCACACAACCTTTGTCCGGGACGACTCAGTTTAGGAAGGGGGGAGTAACTCTGAATCTAGCAGCAGTCAGGACCATTAAGGGGTCCAACGTCTATATATGTACATAATGTGTGTGTATTTTTTCCTTTTTTTAGAGTTCACTTTTGAATAGATTTGAACAAAATCTGGCATTTCATCCAACCAGCATAATAATAAGCTGTAATGACAAAATCTGGAGCATTGGGATGCTTCTAGTGAAGATATATGCTTAGGGGTGAGTATAATAATTTTTGGCTAGTTTTCGCTAGTTAATAAGTATTTTCAATTTATTTCGCTTCATTTTTGTTAAAACTTCAAAAAGTAAAAATATATCACCCATAGTGTCGAAATCAAGTTCTGGAAGCAAACGTCGAAGTATCATGATAGGGTTATCAAGCATGGAAGATATGAAGCTAATCTGAAGATGTCTAATTTCAGCCTTAATGATCATGACCACATTTCCCCATAATCGCATCAAACGGTGATACAACGCCAGAATGACGAACGGTTCGACCCACAGGTGGTATACAAATTATCTGGAGATCAAAGGTAAGGAAAGTTATCCCTATGTCAAGAGAACCTCGGGAAGATATGGGTTAGGTAGGCCAAAAATCTAGTTCATTGTTCAATTTCCATTTTGAGAGAGAAGAGGAGAGCTTCTTGACCTAGAGTGAGCTGCCATATTTCTACTCCGTAAGGATGATCGGAGCCGGAATTTCACACTATATTTCAGAGGTATGTTCCTTGTCGAGTAAAGATCAAGTGTATTACACATGCAAGCGCGAAACATCGCACAAACGGGCACATTGACCAAATCAAAGTCGGATTGAGTCGAATAGGTCAAGGGCCCTTAGAGGCATCATGACAAAAAACTTTCAGGGACACAACACATCAATGTGCTCCCCACAATGTCAGGAACAAAGCCATGTGATCATATCTCAATTTGGTGGTGGTACACCGATCGTGATCGGTGTACTTCTCTGACCAAATTTGACACAGAAATTGCAAAAAGCCTTCTCTCAACTTCGCCAACAACCTGCAGGTGTCAAAAATCAATTGGAATCTATGATACGATCACGATTGGTTCCCCCAGTTTCAGATTTTAGAAATTTTGACATGGCCCAAGCTTAGAAATCATGGAGGAGTACACTCTCTTGAATTTTCATAAGAAATGCGCAAAATTAGCTCATTGAATGGGCCAAAATTGTCAAACACACCCGAATCGGGAAATTTGACCTACGACTACCAAAATTCGACTGAAAATTATGACGGATGGTTTGAAAGGCATACCCATCCGACTGGGAGTCAGCATGGTAGTAGAAAACTCTGAATGGAGCTCAAAATCTCCTACAAGGACGGAGATGACCATTTCAGTCTCGAGTGATCACACAAGGGAAGAATTTGGCCGAACTAATGTCAAAGACTAAAAGGCGACTTAGAGATGCCCAATTATCCCATTGGTATCCAGAGAATGCCTGAAAAAGACCCGTCTTGAAAATCTCCAAAGACAGGGTAAAAAGTGTCTGATCAAGTCAGAATCAGACGGTGGAGTAGGCTGATGATAGCAACACATCATGGAAGCAATAAAAGCTCAAAAACTAACATCAAGTAACTCGAGGCTCCAACCAGAATTCATCAGGAAAACCCAATATGGTTAGACTTAGTAAAATAAGGTCAAACAGTGAAAAAATTCTCTAATTTGTTCACTTTAAGTCCAAAATTTGAAAATAAATCATCTGTGGGCTAGGCAGGCATAGGAGACTAAAGCCATGTAGTTTTCACCCAAAAAATCCCAGGTACTACGATCGTTATCTATGTACCTTAGAATCAGATTTTGACCATAACCCAACAGATCTCTTGTACACATCTTGTTCAAGTCACACATCAAGCTTCAAGCCAATTAGACATCAAAAACCCATGAAAAATTCAAAGTCTAGTCCAAAACTCCCTTGTAACCCAAAATTGGGACTTATACACTCAAAAGTGGTTCAAATAAAAGACAGAGTGGACCAAAATGACCCTCTAGCTATCAACAAACCACTCATGTGATCAAATGTTATTTTGGTCATGATACTACGATCGCGATCGGTGTACCTTAGGCCCAAATTTGGCTCAGATTTCAATCAGTCATAGCTTTAGTATTCCTAGTCTCACTGGTGAAATATGGACAAGAATGGATGAGATTTGTTCAAGTTATGATCAGTTTTAACTGTTGAACTACTTTTTACTAAAAGTCTAAATGTTACTGGTTGTGAAAGGAAAATCCTGACAGCTTGTGATTCTAATGACACAGAATGCCTTGCCAAAAGCAAGCAAGGCAGTCGACGGCAACACCATATGAATTGGATGAGCTCTCTACAAACGAAAAATCTCACATCTTGGATGAAACACTAGCTCAGATCCCTGCTCACATTTTCATCGCGAAGTTTAGGAATGCTGAGGGTGACATGGTAAAGAAGACCATCATGCCACGAGAAATATGGAATCTCCACCGAAGACCAGAGGTCACCGAAGCCGTGCGGGCTATTCATTTGGAGCAATTTTTCAGATTGCATCCATGGGGAACAGACTACATGAGGGCCCACGAGCTCATGAGCTCGGTACAGTATGATGGGCAAGCGATGCTCACCGACAAGGATGGTTCAAAGGTGGAAGTAAAGATCACAAAAGACATCATCAATGAAGCTTTGCACTTCCTTCTAGGGCAACATGACTTGCTGGCAAAGACCAAGTCACTCGACAACGAGAAGGCATTTATCAAAGCAAAAGGAAACAAGTACAAGTACAATGACATGATATACGGTGAGCTGGAGTTACCAATGAGATTGATCTCTCAACATTTTAGGCTACAAAAGCCTCCTCGTTACGCCGAGCTGATCTTGCACATTGCAGTGGTCATGGCTCTAGCAACAGCTGAAAACAGAACCATCTGATGCGATTATGATTCTTACATCTTGGAAAGCTTGGTCGAAGCAAATTTGAAGGGCTCGGCAAAAAACAAAAGCTACATGAGTGCAGGGCCAATGCTAACAAGAATAGCATACCAAGCTTTGGGAATGATTGAAGACCTGCCGACGGCCAGTTCTCAAGTGGCCTTGATTCAAAACGCAAAGCTGATTGCTCACTCAGTAAGGACGACCACTAGTGCAACATCATCGCGCTCGGTCAAGGCATCCAACAAAAGCTCAAGTAATGAAGAAAACATGGATACTGAAGACGAGGGAAACCCTCAAGGGTCAAAAGTCAAAGGACCATCTGAATTTGAAGATAGCGAGGAGGAAGACACCACCACACTACTCGTCAGAAGAGGAATGGAAAGAAGTACAGTGCCGAGGTCCGAACTTCAAAACGTGTATGCAAAGGCCCAAGAAAGAATCGAGGAAAGAAGGACAAAGTTGCGGGCTGACAAAAAGGCAAGGGCTGCTGCAACACAACAAACAGAAACACGAAGGAAAGACAAGCAAGAATAGAAAAGGAAGCTCGAATACGGGCTGAAAAACAAAGGTTAGCACCCGCGGAACAAAAGGCTGCAGAAGTGGAGGTTTCTTCTCAGTCCATTGAAGTAACAAAGGAGAAAGAAGTGGCTGAAGACACGAACCAAGCAGAGCAACTAAAGAAAGCTCAAAGGGAGAAGAATGTGGAAGCACGACAGGTGGCAGAATTGACTCGCCAAACAATAACAAAGCTTTTAAAGAAAAGAAAAGCGGACGCGTCTGTTTCACAGCCAAGGGAAGATGCACCAAAAAAGAGGCACGTACAAGAAGTGGAGGAAGTTATAGAAGAAGTACAAATGGATCCTACTCCTCCCTCGTCGAAATCACCACCTCCTCCTCCTCCTTCTTCATCAACCCAAGAACCACCTCCTCCTCCTCCATCATCTGCACACAAAGAGTCTGTGCCCCCTCCTGAAGAAATAGGGTACCAAGAAGCCTGTCAGGCTATGACTGACTTTGACTACAGAAAAACCTTGCAAGATCTGGAAAAACAGTTCCGATGCCAGCACGTGGTGCTAGAAGAAAATGAAAGGCTGGTACAGGAGGCTCAACACATGCAAAAATCTGGGCAAGAGGAGTTAGAGAGTCTGCGGGCACAACTGGAACTCACAAAGAAGGAAAGAGACAGAATGCCTTGCAGACTCAGTCTTTGATCAAAGACCTGGTGGATGTCAGGATGGAGTTGACAACCAAGGAAACGGAATGCCAAGATTTGACAGTAAGGGTAAAGAAAGCGATGGAGCATCTTGATTACAAAAGTGCAAGGTTCTAGAGGGTTAATAGTTCATACCTCACTATCAAAAGTACTCTAACAACCTTGTTGGTGAACCAGGAACCTGCTGGAGCATTGGTCTCCACATCAGACAATGTTGCAGCAGTGAACACCCTAGTGGCGTTGAAAGAGGAGCTAGAGCAAGAAAAAATTCAAAGACAGTTGCTCTTCTCGGGAATGATGGCCCAGACGGCGGCCAACGAGCAAAAAGTAAAAGAGCTGGAGCAGCAATTGGCAGAAGCGAGAGCCGAATTAGAGACATAGAAGCAAATCAATGAGACACTACTGAAAGAAAAAGAAGCACCGATTTCTCAACAACAAATCAGAACAGACGAAGTCCATGTGCAACCGCAACTGCTGCCTAGTCAAGACATGCCTGACTTGCCTGAAACTTCACATGAAGGAGAACAAGGACAGGGATCAGCCGAGGCAAGCCTAGATATTAGAGATGAGCTCACCCAAAGCATTAAGGAGATGTCGGAAGGTCCAGCCAAATAATACATGCTCTATGAAGTAAATATAATGGAGTCAGCGGCACTGGCATTCTAACATCCAGAAGAGAAAGTACAAGGGTTTGGCCATGACTACCTACCTTTTCCTTTGATATGCGACGAAGCCAATTTATGGAAGGAAAAGATGCAGCCAACCCTGCCATGAAACAAAGAAGGAAATTACGAAGGTGTAGCAGTAACAACAGAAGAAGCTCAGGTTCTCATCAAAGATCACCCAAAATGGAGGCAGAAGTGGCTGGACAAGAGGCCGCAGGATCTAACACATTACCACAATGCTCCTCAACACATCCAAATAGATCCTACATTCTATCTAGTCCCTCGAAGAAGGCCATGGAAGGACTTTGCAGCATGGAGAGGCTCGAAGAGACAGAGACTGAACTACCCAGTCCTGACAGCGGAAAACCCTCCTTCGATAGCCTACGTAGTAAACACTCTCAATTCGACAATCACTTTGCTGCGAGATGTCCCCGACGTAGCCTGTCAGATGCTGGTAAAGATAGCCCGGATGATCGTCACCTGCATCCAGGTGTTCAAAGACACTGAAGGCGACGATCATCCGTGGAATCTGTTCTTAGAAGGGCATAGCGGAATTTGTTGGAATTTGCATGATTCATCACCACGACATATCCTGATGGCAATGTACTCCAGACTTATGTACCTGACGTCACATTACTTGCACACATTGGAGGAGGCCTTCGTCTCACAAGTTTTTTCGAAATCGACTCAAGAATCTTTCATCCTATGAAGAAGGACCTCAAGGCACGGTACATAGCATACCAGCACACAGTAAGTGAAAACCCTTTCAGACACCAACAAGAAGACCTGGAGGCTGTACTCCACACACGAAGATTTTCAACAAAACTTGCCTCCTTGGAGCCCCATTAACGACCAAAGCTCTGAACATGCACGAGGACGTGAAACAATAAGGAAGGGGGGAGTGTTTGGCGGACGAAGCAATGGTCTCCAAAGAAAGAGTCACATTTTTCAGGGAATCCACATTTTTGCGGAAATCTCATTCTTTTTGTAAAAGAGCTTCTCTAAGCCGAGAACTTGTAAAGACATTTTTTATTATTTTTTCGAGAGAATTTGTATAGTGGAGATCCAGTTAGAAGTTTCGGACTTTTTGACTGGACAAGCCATTTGTAAAGACCTAAACTATAAAGGTCAGTTTTGTAAGTTTGAACCTCATCATCTTTTATCACAAGTTTTGAAGAAGATAGCGTACATTTGAGAGCTTCCTCTTGCTCCAACTTGTAATCTTCGCTACTGTGGCTACGGTAATCCGAATTCAGATTCGTTTATTGCATTGTGTTCCTCTCAGTTTGCTCTTCCATTCAAGTGTAAGCATTCAAGATTCGGTGTAGGTGTTCGACTATACGTTTGAGACCTTAAATCGTTGTTTTGAGTGTTTAAATGCATATTTTATGTTTTTTTGACCCTAGCAGAGGCTTCAGGGACCCTAAAATGACCCTTTGGGCTCATCTGTTCACTGTTTTTGCTGACTTTAGGATGAACGATTTCAATCCATGTACCTGTCCAGAATGCTGTGATAGTGATAGGATAGATTCTAAATAGTCCCCTGTAGCTTCACTTCAAGTTTCATGCGAATCCGATATGATTTGCATGGTAAACGGGCGTGACG
Source organism: Adiantum capillus-veneris (assembly GCF_014529385.1). Classification (NCBI taxonomy): domain Eukaryota; kingdom Viridiplantae; phylum Streptophyta; class Polypodiopsida; order Polypodiales; family Pteridaceae; genus Adiantum; species Adiantum capillus-veneris. The sequence goes on along the minus strand of NC_140937.1, from coordinate 27,257,366 downwards.
ACTATAGAGATGTATAGAAGGACATAGGCAGATTACTTGGCTTTAGTGCGCATGATTTTCTTGCAGAGTTAGTAGTTGCATCTCATCGAGTTCACTTCATTAGGAATGACACCCTAGTGAGTTTCCATGCCTCATCCTGGTCTCTTCCCTTGTATTGATATTTTGTGTTGATGCGTGAGAGCTATGCTGTGGACGTCCGTCGCGGCGACCCGCAAACAATGAACCTACTCAAATACCTCACCTTTTGAAGAAATGAGGCCTTCTATTTTGTTGTGGTGGGAGAGGGCAAAGAAGCCAAGGCTTAAACCTCTCTTGGTTCAGCTTCAATGCCCTTGGCAGAGATCACATGGCCAAGAAGAGTAACCCTGCTTTCACCAATGTTCCATTTCTCCACATTGAGTTGGTCACCCAAAGCTTGGAGCCTAGCTAGACCTTCATAGACTTTCTCCAAATGAAGAGAGCATGAACTATAGATACAAAAGTCATCAAATAAAAACACGAATTGATTTTCCAAAGAATGGATGAAAAAAAAATGTCATATAGGGCTGAAAAGTGGATGGAGCATTGGTGAGACCAAAAGGCACAACTCTCTAAGCAAACATCCCCATGGTGTGATGAAGGTTGTCTTATTTTCATCTTCTTCAATGATTCTAATTTAGAAGGAGCCTAAGTAGCCATCACATATTGTGTAGTGTTCGTGTCTTGCTATCGCATTGATAATTTCATCTTGGAAAGGAAGAGGAAAATGGTCCCTCCTTGTGGCTGCATTAAGGGGTTTGTAATCAACACAAAGCCTCCACTTACCATTTTCCTTTGGTGTGATTACAACTAGAGAGACTCACTCAGAGTCTTCAATAGGATAGATAAAACCTACTTCTAGTAGGTTCCTCACCTCTTTGAGCAAGGCCTCTTGTTGAATTATTCCTAGCCGCCTGAGATTTTGCACTACAGGTTTACTTATCTCCTTGAGCTTAATGTGATGCTGAGCTATTTTGATGTCAGTGATTTTATCATATTCATCAATGAACAATGTGGTAAAACTACTTAGCATCAAAATATAATCTTCACGCTCCTTCCCACACAACTCACTAGACAGCATTCGATGTAGCTTACTTGCTTCTAACAAAGGTTGTATACTTGGTGTCTCCCCTTGGTTTGATGATGATGCATCAGGTTGCTCCATCTCCTTAGGGTCCTTGAGAATGAACCCCATCACCTCAATGCTACTGTCACTTTCTTCAGTCACTGTTGAATCCTCCTCTGAAGTGGTTGAAGAGTCACTACTAGAAAACTCATCCAAGATGTTTCTAGATCCATGTTATGTTGTCGACCTATCTTCATGTCATAAAGTATTGGCTTCCCTTTGGCATCCTTCATTTCAATTATGCAGGCTTCCCTGTCCTGATTAGCTCTCATAGCCATAATCCAAGGCCTCCCTAGAATGATAGGATATCCCTGCCCCTTGTGTGGCATGGAAAAGATTTCAACATCTACCTCGGTGTTGAACGCCTTTATCCTAACTGCATTTATAACACCAACACATTGAAAATTTACATTACTTGCCATTTGGCTTGGCATAGTGTTGACCTACTCACCTCTAAACCCAAACGATGCATCATTTTTCACTCATGATGAATATTTGTGTTCCACCATCGATGTAGATGTTGCAGATGTGCTGCCCTTTGATGTGAGCATCCATTACTAGTAGTATGTCATCTAGATTCCTCCCAGAGATAGCCCCAACTGTCTTTGGCTTTGGTCGTCTTGTGCTAACCATCTTTGTTCATTCTCTCCTCACCCTAGGTGCTAGGTGGAATAACTTGGGCTAGGTGAGTTTTGGGCCCTACACAAAAATATATGGAACCAAATCATATGGTTTAGAGCATTCACCCAAAGAGAAATCTAAAATGTCAATTTTACGTCATGACTTGGACAACTTTTTTCTACATTCCCCTTTAGTTTTCATCTTTTCTTCCTTTTAGGAAGATTCACCATGCATAGCACGCTTTACCCCCATGGCATCTACCCCTTTAACCTTGGTCTTACCTTTCGCCACTCCCTTGATATCCTCAACTTTCTCCTTTCCCTTACATTCAAGACTGATGAAACTAACTACCTAGTTTTTGACTGGTGGTGGGGGTAAGGGTGGAATGAGAGATTTTGGTGGTGATGGTGGATGTGTTAGAACAGGTAGTTGTAGGATTTTCATAGGTTGTGCTTGTTGTGGTGCCCTCGGTGGTGGTGGTCTTGCACTCGGTGGTAAAATCTAGATTTTTCTTGCTCCTCTGTTGAAATTCTATCTCCTTGGGTGTGGGCAGTAATACATGCCATGGCCATATTCCCCACAATTGTAGCAGTGGTATTATTGGTTTTGCCTTCGTTGTCCTCTCCCTTGATCTTGATTTCCATTGTGTGCATGTCCTTGTTGCACCAAATGCACATATAGATTCTCTAGTTGAGTAGTGATGCAGCTCAATAGGTCTTTCTTCTCTTCTAATGCCTCTTGTGGTTGGTTTCTTTGAGCGTCTTTTGCAATTACTAGGGTTAGGTGGACTGAGTTTGAGTCCTATGACTTATTTACTCTTGTGTGCATGCGCAACTTTTTGTGTTTAAGGCAGGCTACTTCCACTGCCAACTCATATGTTGCAAGAAATATCCCCTTAACCTTCTCTTTAAGAAGGCCAACAATGAAACGGTCCTTCTTCAAGAAATTAGGCACTCTTTCACCTTCCTCCAATTAAGAAAACCATCACTCCCACAAATCCACAAACTTGGATTCGTAAGTGGCATACTCTAATAGACCTCCCTGCTTTAACTTTGTCAGTAGCTGCCATAACTAATTTGAGGTTATGCCTCCACCAAACCTCTTTATAAATGCATCACGTAGTAAGTCCCATGCATCCTTGGTAGCTTGGGTCAAAGCATTGTACCAAGACTTGGCCTCTACTTTCATCAGTAGAGGAAAGATTTGTAGTCGTGAGGTGTCGTCATCCTTGTTGGAAACCACACAAGCAATGCCAAAGTTATCCAAAAAATAGGTGGTGATGTCTTCTCCCTTCTAGCCACTGAATGTGGGAAAAGAGACACTTTCCATGGTAGTAAATCAATGAGCACAGAATCAATAATTTTTTTGGGAATGACTTAGTGATTCATAAAGGCTATACACGGCTGGGAAATTGGAGTTGGAGCTAAGAAGAGCACAAGGCTAGAATAGAATAAATATGCTTATATCAAAAGAGTGGTAGTAATCAAGAATGGGCAAGATGATGGGACGTGGGGATCTAAGGATTTCATCAAGCATCTCTACTCCAAACAGGAAAACAATATTTTTCTGGTAGAATATCTTTCTATCAATGTACACATTTACATGCATGTGTTACAAGAAACGGAAAGGAAATACTTTTGGCCTATTTTTATTATCCATGTTGGGTGTAGGGAAAGGATTTGAAGACTAGAGTTGCATACCTTAAGTGTTGAAGAGGTGACATTTTCACCATGAGTCTCTACCTCTTGTTGAAGCCCACCTAATCCTCCATACTGGGTAAAAAATTGATTGGGTGAGAAGAGTCTACATCAATCGTCTTTCCATTTTGCATGCGGTGGAAACGCTTGGTGGTTGTACTTCACTTGAACTCTCTAGGTCTAGAGAGAGCGTAGGCCCATTTCCTTCCACCAAATGCTTTATACTGACTCTTCTTTGACCATTGGAGAGAAAATGCTTGGTGCTACACAAAATCTAACTGATGTGAGAGTGCTGATGTGGTTCTCAAAAGCAAAACTCATCGTCCTTTCTTCACCTCCTCTATTGGCACTCATTGATAGAATGATTTGGTTGACAGCAATGATGAAATTCTGTAGCCCTCCCTCTTAATTCTCTTGCTTTTTGATTAGCACGAGCAATGCAAGATAGGGAGCTTACCTCATCGATATCAATGATGCTACAATCTGGCAATAGCACTTCGATAAAGGCTTTGAGTACTTCTTACAATCTCCTCTTCTTTACTCTTCCAATTCAAAAACTTTTGTAGCCACTCATCCATGATTGATGGCATGCATCACTACTCTTTGTTTACTGAGGTCTTTGAAAATCCCTCCTTAGTGGGGGCACCAAATGAGAGGCGGAAGGGAAAAATAGACCCGATGGACTCTACACCAAGACTATGCACAATGGCTCATGGGAGGTACACAATAGGGGCACCACCTATCTTGGAATGAGACGAGGACACATGGTAAGGGGCCAGAACATAACACAAGGAGAAAGTGAGATAAGGAGAGAGAGTGAGAGGAAGAGATCATTAGAGCTTCATTAATATAGGCTTCATAAACACCATACAAACATTCACGAGGGGATTTGCACAAAATCAATATCTCACAAACTCATATGTGCATGGTAACTCAAACCTCTTGGCCATTACAAAACCAAAACAAATAACCATAGCTAATAATATGCCATAGAATAATTATGTGTGTGTAGAGGTGCATACACAAGGATGTACATATGAGAGCGTGAGTACTAGATCTTGATTTTGTGTGTGTGTTCACAAAAGAGGAGGCCTCATTTTATAGGCCAAGAGAGTGATTAGGAGTTATTACAAAGTAGCCTCAATTATGGGCATTCCCCCAATGAGAGAGCTCCATGTGCCCTTCTTATTGACCAATTTCCTTATAATTTCCTCCATCACGGTGAGCTTTGTCTTCATGCCACCTTCCATAGCTTGAGTCCAAGAGCTTCCTTATAATATTTGAGAGAATCTTGATAAAATAAGAGAAAATTTAGAAATAATGGAGAGAAATCTATAAGAAACTATGTCTCTGGAGTTGGATAACCATGACTTCTTCCCGTGTGGACAGATAGGCTCCACCATTTCAACCATATCTCCCAAACCATAGCTCCAAAACTTATATAAAAGCTAGGGGCAAAAAGATTAGCTTAATGCCTACAACATTTTAGTTGAAAACTCTTTCAAGCTAGGAATGAAAAAAAATAGAGAAAAATCCCACGAAAATATGTGTTTGTATTTTTCCTTCCAAAGCCTTCAAGGTGGTCCCCTCTTGACTCCATATGCAAGCCTTGTGTCCAAAAGTGAATTATTCTTGTATTTGATAATATTTTGTTGACTCCAACTCCATAATGCATAAGATTCTCCTCCTGTTCACTATTGACTCTTATTTTTCACCTATAGTGACCGTCAAGTAGAATTAGCATCAATTGATTTTTTTTGTTCTCATAGGGTTTATTTATACCTCTCCTTATTTTTGAGATCCAAATGTGTCAAAACCATAGCTATGTACAAAATATATACATAGATTATTTATTTTATTTTATTTTATTTTCATACATCAGGTCCTTCCTCCTTTTCACTATTCTTTGAAGCCTTGCCATCAAGTACATACCAATTGAGAGGTGGACCAAAATTTGAAAGATGGCCCTCAATGATATCTAGAAATATCATATGCTTATTGTGAGTGCATGAATGCGGTGCATGTGTGGAGAGAGAGAGAGAGAGAGAGAGGATGTGGGTGGATTAGCTTGACACAATGTGTGTGAGATAGACCCTTATTCTTCTGTGTAGTAAAGAATAAGGTGTTTACAAGTAATGGGCGGTCAGATGTCTCTCGCATGTCCGATCGAGGTAAGAGGCACACCGCCTTTACCCCATCAATCTCCGACTTAAAGGTGAATGTGAGAATAAGTGATACTACTATAGGACCTAGTAGTATGTACAATAGGTAAAGGAGGAAACTCATCTCAACCTATTTCCATTGACTCTCTTGAAGCCAATGCATGCCATTGTGTAGGCTCTAGCGGTGTGCGAAAGCATATATCCTTACTAGAATTAGCATGCATACCATGCAGGTATCCTATAATGACCTACACCACTCCAATATGCATCATACTAGTGTCAATCAATGTGAAACTCACACTCCAATTGAAAACACTCCCACTGCACCTGCTATTTGGGGTCTCGATATTAAGAGGTCGTACATGAGAGTCCAAAAAGCTGATGACAAATGTGTAATCTCTGCCGATATATCCATGCCAATTGTATCAATGCCATCTGAAGTGACCTTTTCCAATCTATTCACAATAAGTATCTCAACCCTCACTGTATCACCGCCAAAACTAGTCGCATATGGACATGTTAATCCTGACTCTAGGGTAGTTTTCACTCCCTCATCATCCATAGGGATTTTATTCTCATGTTCTGGCATCACCATATCATCCTCTAGCATGAGCATGCCAAAGAACTCCATATTGCTCATCTCCGTGGTAGGAGGCATCTCTATCCTAAGAGGATCAATCCAATGTGTCTTGTTATAGCATGGCCACTCTAACTCTACATCTATAGACATATATTGCATAGCACTCTAGATCTCATCCACAAAAGTACATGTCTGCAAAGTTGCCGTGACTGCACTATCTTGCATATGGGACTCACTACTCTGATCCCTAACTGGCAAATCATCAAATTTGTCACCACCAATGGTGACTACTCTAGTCATGTACTCAAAAAGAGCTAACTTGCTCCAGATGCCTGTTCTTAGACCTTGCATGCACAATGAGAGAAGTGTCATGCTGCTCATCAACAAAGTATACTCACCTAGATTAATAGAGTCTACATGGAAACAAACTCACAGAGACTATGACATCTCTGACACCAAGAACGTAGAGAAGAGTCAAACGAGCACCAAAATGTCCTCACGTTATCACAAGTGAACCTCTCCTCACATCAAGTATGACTCATCAAAGTCAACTCAACATGACACCCATGATCTCTAAGATACAAGATGGAACATCAGGCACATATTGAACATCATGGAGCACAAGCATACTCCCACTAGAAAAATGCAAATGAATGCCACCCACAATATGAACACCATCTTGTCTCAGATCAAAAAACATGCTAAGCCACTCCCTGTGTTAACTGAGTCAACGTTAGTTAACAGAAGCTTCTAAAGAAGGAAGACATACGGATGCACATCGATCATGAATACAAAGAAGCAGTAACGATTGGAATTACACATTTTTCACGTTTTCCCAAAATGGTCACGTATTGTAAATTCCTGAATTATTTCAAGGCATTGTAATATTTTAATGTGTTACGGGCTCAATGGGAGTTCCAAGTTGTAAAGAATAGGTCACTTACTATGCCTAGGTTGCAGATTCAGTAAGTGGTGAGCCCTTAAGGCCTTGGACGCCCGGATATTGCATATTTTTAACCTAGGTATATAAGGCAGTGTGTAAAAGATATTAGGGTTCTCAAGTCATTTGTTGAGAGCACTCTTTGGTGAGAGCTCTTGAGGTGTGTGGCTATGGAGTCCTTGAGCTTCTCCTTGTTCATGAGACTTGATTAATACTTTTCAATGATTCATTCTCTCTCACTATGCCTCTCTCTTACTTCTTATGATTGCCTATGATGCTTAGATTAACTAGATCTTAACTAATTAGTGGTTAATCCCTCTCTAATCTTGTGTGATTGCCCTCTTTTTCTTGTGTGTGCATGTAGGTTTTATTGAAGTGTGGTGCTCGATAGATCTATGTGCGTGTGCTTGCGATTAGTGTGTTGCATGATAGGATTAGTGTTGTGTGCATCTTGCAATTGGAGTGTGTGTGATTGGGTTGATTAGAGGTGAAGAGAAGTGGATATGGAGATTTCCCTTCATTGCGGCTTACCTCCTCCATAGCCCGAGAAGCTCACCTTGTAGAGTTAACCATTTGTGTTGCCACGATTAGCTCACTAACCGTGTGAGTGTTTCCATGCCCTAGCTGGGTAGCTCATCCCTCTGTATTGACAATTTTGTTGGTCATTGGAGCTATTCCATCGATGGGACCCCCAACATTTGGTGCCGTTGCCGGGGACGATGGGCTACGCTAGTGTAATTGTGGCATAAATGAATGCGCTCCCTTACTAATTTCACTTGTGTGTTTATGTTTTTGTGGATTTTGAATGTGTGTGCATTGTTACCATATACATGTGGTAGTGATGTGTGAACACACTAGGACCGCCGGGGCATTTTTTCCGTCTTTAGGAGGTTTTTCCCCCCGTGCATTGTATATACGCCCATCACTCTAGGGCTATCTATCTTTCCATTGCACACTAAGTAACACACTCTCTATTGTGTGCCTTGAGCTTCCTTCATCTTCTCCAAGCTGTGTGTGTTTCTCTGCAACCCTAATTCCAACAATTGGTATCAGAGCAGGTCACGTCCTCCCGGGCTTAGTCGCCAGCTGCTCCAGCACATGCCTCCTCACTTTCTCCGATTTTATTGAGCTTTGGCGAGCTTTGGCTTTGACAAAAATTTTGGGAAAGCTCAAAGAGCTTGGTCTGCTCAGAATTTTGATTTGGGCTCATTTCGGCCTCCGTTTCCACTACAGGTAGTACTGCACAGGCTATTTCGTCATTTTGTGCATAATTTCTGTCAGTGCCGTTTTTTGCATAACAGGTGCCTTATAGTCTTCTACGGTTTGTGCTATATAGCACAGGTTGTACCCACTCCATTTCTCCTATTTTCGGGCAGTTTTCACATCAGGTGCAGCATTTACCATGGCTGACAACAACAACACAGATGTGTTCAAGATGTTTGCTGTTGAGGACAGGTTGGATGGGGACAACTAGCCTATGTGGGCTTATATGATGCAACATGTTCTTGTGTCAAAGGGTGTCTGGAACATTGTGCAGGGCATTGATGTACGTCCTGGTTCTGAGGATGTAGGCGATGTTGAGGATGTTGCAGGTCTTGCTGCAAGGATTGCAGCTGTTAGAGTTGTTTTGCCTACAGCAGAACAAGCTCGTTGGGATGTTAAGGATGTGCAGGCTCATGCATTGATTGCGTTGTCTGTGAAGCGCACCATTGTTCCTCAAATCCGTTCAGCAAAATCTGCAAAATAGGCTTGGGATATTTTAGCAGGTCTTTATGCAAGCCGCAATGAGGCTCAAATTGCTTTGATGCGTAAAGAGCTGGAGTCGAAGATTATGCATGAGGAAGATGATATGGACACTTTCCTTGCTAGTGTCAAGGATATCAATGAGCAGCTTATTTTTGCAGGTGAAGTCATTTCTGACAGTTCCCTTGTGCAGACTGTTCTTGATGCCTTACCAGATTCCTACCAGACTTTTGCTAGTACTTGGAGACTGATGACCCAAGGAAATCCTGAAGTTGTCAAGTTTGATGCATTATGCACATTGCTATTGCAAGAGTCACTTTCTAGAAAAAACAGGACTAGGCAGCGTGCAGTTGAACAGGCTTTTATTGCTTCTCAAAGAAAGGGTGGTAACAGTAATGCAACCACTTCTTATGGTTCTGCTGCGAGTGGCAAAAATTCTGTTCCTTATGCTTCTACTGGCAGTACTTCGTTTGGTAATTCTGGTAATAAGGGCAAAAAGAAGATGCGTTGCCATTATTGTAAAGCCAATGATCACTTGATCAAGTCGTGTCCTAAGTTGAAGGCCAAAGAGGCTAAGAAGAAAGAGGGTGGTTCCACTGCAAATGCTGGTTCCACTACAAATGCAACCATTGTTGAGTCTTCTGTGAAAGGAGACTGTAATGCTGATGTTGATGTAGAATGGGCTTTTAGCGCAGAGTGCACTTACAATCTTGCTGTCTATGATGCATGCTTGTCAGTTGCTACAGATTCACATGTGTGGTATTTCGACAGTGGTGCTACAAAGCACATTACCTCACATCGTGAATTGTTTACCTCTCTCGAGTCTGTTCCTCATGGGAATTCAGTCACTTGTGCCAACAACGCCTCTTATCCAGTTCAGGGAGTTGGAAAGATTGTGCTCACTGCTGCTAATGGCAGTTCCTTCACACTTGTTGATGCACTTTATGTACCTGGGATCAAGAAGAATCTCTTGTCTGTATCCGCACTTGCTAGACTTGGACTTGTAGTCAAATTTGTGGATGACAGATGTACATTTCATGATCTCAGTTTTGGTGATGAAATTGTTGCATCTGGCCTTTTGTGCCGTGGGCTATATAAGCTCACTTTGTATGACAAGTGTGGACAAAATTCTGCAAATGTTGTTGCAGATTCAAGGGCTATTTCAGATGCAAAACTTTGGCATGCACGTTTTGGTCATCTGAATTTTGCCAGTTTGCTGCGTTTGCAGAAATCTGATATGGTTGCTTCTTTGCCACCTCTTGAAGCACTTGTCAAACATGTTTGTGAAGGCTGTATTTTGGGTAAGATGCAGCGTTCTAAGTTTCCAAAGGATGGTTTAGTTCGGGCCACATGCAGGTTGCAGCTTGTGCATAGTGATGTTTGTGGGTCCATGCAAACTCTGTCCTTGGGCAATTACCTGTACTTCTTGACTTTCATTGATGATTATTCCAGGCATGCATGGGTATTTCCGCTTAAAGCGAAGTCCGAAGTTTTTATGTGCTTCAAACAATTTTTGGCTATGGCTGAAAATGTCTCGAAATGTACTATGGGCACCCTCTGTTCCGATCGAGGGGGGGAGTATATGTCTCATGAATTTAATGCATTTCTGGCTGGTCATGGGATAAAACACCAATGTACAGTGCCTTATACACCTCAGCAAAATGGTGTTGCTGAGAGGAAAAACAGGTCACTTACGGGAATGGCATGATGTATGGTCAAAAGTCAAGCGTTGCCGCATTCTTTTTGGCTTGAGGCCATCATGTGTGCCACTTATGTACTTAACAGGTGTCCTACGAAAGCTTTGCAGTCTATTACTCCATATGAAGCATGGCATGATAGAAAGCCTTCTATTGAGCACATGCGTGTTTTTGGTTGTTTGGCATATGCTTTGGTACCACAAGTGCAGCGCAGAAAATTGGATGATCAGGCTATCAAATGTATTTTTGTTGGTTATAGTACTGAAAGCAAAGGTTACAGGTTGTATCATCCGCAAACAAAACATATTCTGGTTTCTCGGGATGTAGTGTTTGTGGAAGATTCTATTCAGTCCTTGCTGTCATGTACTAGAGACAGTAATGTAAGCTCACAAGACATTTATGACAATTTGTTGCCTCTTTTCAATGGTGGAAATACGAATGTAAGTTCCAATGAGGCAAATGTACAGCCTATGGGGGTTTTTGAAAATGTTTTAGATCAGCCTATTACTGATGCAGATGTATATGATGTACTTGATGAGGAAAGGGCTGAAAATGAGCAGGCTAGAGGTATGCCAAAATGGCTGGTGCACACTTTGCGTGACAGCAAATTGGATGCACCTTTGTCTAGTCGACCTCGTTCAAGCTCTCGCCATGCATCTTATGCATCAGATTGTTATTCTTTGGCTTTGTCTAGTTTACATGATGTTGAGGAGCCTCTGACTTTTGATGAAGCACAGAATTCTGAAAATTGGATGGTTGCCATGAAATCAGAATATGATGCACTTATAGAAAATGACACATGGACTTTATGTGATTTGCCTCTTGGAAAAAAGGCCATTGGTACGAAGTGGGTTTACAAGTTGAAACGCAAACCGGATGGTGAGATCGATCGCCATAAGGCTCGTTTTGTTGCAAAGGGTTATGCACAGCAAAAAGGCATAGATTATGAAGAGACTTTTGCTCCCACTTGTCGTATGACTACTGTACGTTTTCTATGTGCATTGGCAGCTCATTTTGGTTGGGATGTACATCAATCAGACATTGTTACTGCTTTCTTGAATGGTGACATATTTGAGGAAGTTTATGTAACGCAGCCTCGCGGTTTTGTCATAAAAGGACAAGAGGAAAAAGTGTGCAAATGTAGCAAGGCTTTGTATGGGTTGAAGCAATCTCCTCGTGCTTGGTATGAGAAAGCTGACACTCATTTGGTCAAACAAGGCTTTCGTAACAGTCCAACAGAAAGCACATTGTATGTAAAGAGTGAGGGTGATGTATTTCTCATTGTGGTTCTTTATGTTGATGATTTGTTGATCACTGGACCAAATGAGAGACATATTGCTGAATTTAAGGCTGATTTGAATGCTACTTTCAAGATGAAAGATTTGGGGCTATTGCATCATTACTTGGGTATACAGTTTAAGCAGTGTGATGGTGGTATTGCCTTGTGTCAGAAAAGTTACATAGAGACATTGCTATGTAAGTTTGGACTTGAGGATTGCAAACCTATTGCCACTCCCATGGAAACAGGTTTGAAGTTGAGTCTACATGATGCTGGGGATCCTGCTGATGTCACTCTTTACCAAACTGCTGTTGGCTGCCTCATTTATGTATGCAACACGAGGCCGGATATTCAGTTTGCAGTCTCACAGGTCAGCAGATTTATGCATAGCCCAGGGTCTAAGCATTGGAAGGCTGTCAAGAGGATTTTCCGCTACCTTAGTGGCACTTTACATCTTGGCTTGTTTTATCCCAAGGGGGGATCATTGCCGCCATACTTACATGCTTTTTCGGACTCAGATTGGGCTGGTTGTTTTGACACGCGAGTGTCCACATCAGGTTTTTGTTTCATGCTTGGAAGTTCATGTATATCATGGTTGAGCAAGAAGCAACCTACTATGGCCACTTCGAGTTGTGAGGCTGAGTACAGGGCACTCTTCACAGCTACGGTTGAGTGTGTATGGCTCAGACGCCTTATGGCTGATTTGGGTGTTGGATAGGACACTGCCAACACTATCTACACTGACAGTCAGAGCGCATTGGCAGTTGCGAGGAACCCAGTTTTTCATGCTCGCACAAAGCACATTGAGGTGCATTACCACTATGTCACGGAGAGGCTCTCAACAGGAGAGATCAGCTTGGCTTATGTGCCAACACAGGACAACCTTGCAGATCTTTTCACAAAGGCATTGTTTCATGAGAAGCTTGAAGCTTTCCGCAAAGCTTTGGGCTTACTCCCCTTTGTGGACTGATCCTGTCCTCAGGGCATGGCACTTCCCTTTACTCATGTGCCAGCTCTCGTTCACCGCATCACTCCAGGGGGGATTTGTTACCATATACATGTGGTAGTGATGTGTGTGAACACACTAGGACCGCCGAGGCATTTTTTCCCTCTTTAGGAGGTTTTTTCCCCCGTGCATTGTATATACGCCCATCACTCTAGGTCTATCTATCTTTCCATTGCACACTGAGTAACACACTCTCTATTGTGTGCCTTGAGCTTCCTTCGTCTTCTCCAAGCTGTGTGTGTTTCTCTGCAACCCTAATTCCAACATGCATGAAGCATTGTGTTCATAATTCCCTAATGTGTGACCATATCTTGCCAATTGTGTGTTTACACCCTCTGATTTGACACTAACCCATTGCTAATTTGACTAGTTGTTTGCTAACTTACTAATGCGCTATGAAGGATTGGAGCATTCGACCATTCAATTGATCTTCATAAAAGGTAATTAAGGTGGTATTCTCAACCTCCCTAGGATCTAAGGATGTGTAGAATTGTGTAGAAATCCCATCATGATGCAAGGTAATGTAATGCTATGTGATGCAATGCAATGTTGATGTAATGGATTGAAAATTTTGCGATTATTCATTTTCATGCCGTCGTAATGCCAAAAATTTTAAGAATTGGTGGCGCATGAATTTGATAAGTTCAATTGCTAATTGGTGATTGTTGATTGCTAATTGGATGCCTAATTGAGTTGATTGCATGCTTGGATGGTCAAATTTAGGTGTGTGTGCACTAAAATCAAGTGTGTGTGCATTCTAATTGAGTGTGTGTATGCACTATTTTGCCTATGTTTGAGCACCTAGAAATCAATGTGTGCGTTATGATTTTTTAATTGTGATGATTGATATGTGTTGTGCACATGCCCAACTAATGATTTGTGAAGTCACATTGCAAATCCGACAAATTTAACCCTTTTGTGTGCATACCTAAAGATTGGTAAAAACTGCCAATTTTTTAGTGTGTGTGTGCCTAAAAAAGTGTTTAATTTGCATGGTTAATTCAATGTTTTGATTGCATAAATGATGTGTGTAATGATTAAATGCTGCATTTTTGTGCTCAAAACAGGGATTTACACACTCTAATTGCGTCAATTTTTGACCTATTTTTGTCGGTAATTTTGCATGTTTAATTACCTAGTCTTGATTTATTTGATAAAATTGTTGGCAATTAAATTGATGTGATTTGTGCAATTTTATTTGGATGCACTATTTCCCAATGTATGGAGAATTTGTAGAAAAGTTTTGGGTATTTTTGGGATAATTTTTAAAAAATTTTGGTAAATTTTTGCATTAATGTTTGGATAATTCCATTAAAAATTGATTTTGCGATCTTTACGAGCTATTTTGTGTGTGCATATTTATGGCATCATTTTGTTCACATTCATGCCCTCCGTGGTCGAGTTTTGAGCGTTTTGCTATTTTCGGGGGCCGGTTTGATATTTATGTCATAAATCGCATTTTCGGTAAAATTGGCTATTTTTGGTGTGCTTTTGCGTATTGGAAATGGTCAATTGTGAATGACGATGATTTTCTAAAATTCCTAGAATTTTGTCGGGAATTTTTTGGAATTTTTTGACATATTTTGGGATTTTATGGCAAATTTTAGTGCTTTTGGCTAATTTCGGACTAAAATTGGCTTTTTCGGGCATTAAAAGAAAAAAATAAAAAATAAAAATAAATAAATAAATAAATATATATATATATATTGAAAAAAGTTTCTTCGACGACCACCGGTTGGTTGATTTCGAGCGTGCCTTGCATCGCCATAAGGAAAAAAAAATTAAAAAAATCTTCTTTTTCTTTTTCCGCTCCGTGTGAACCCTCTCGCCCACACTCCCATCCACTCACTCTCTCTCTCCCTTATTCTCTCTTGCTAGGTTACAATGTATTTTAACCGGCTGAAATCCTAAAAATCCCGGTTAGATTTCGAGCTTGCCTTGAAGAAAACCGAGAAATTTTCACGGCAAAAGCTTCAAATTTTGACCAAAAGAAACCGAGAGAATTTCAAGTGGACCCTTATTTTCTTCGGTTAGGGAAAGTGAGCGCGGGACCTCCCTCTCTATCTCTATCTCTCTCTCTCTCACACTACCCTCTCACTAATTCTCTCTCTTCCTCCTCCCTCTAACTCTCTCCGTCCGCGTGCACGCCTGCCAGGCCATACTCTCTCTCTCTCTCTCTCCTCTCTCTCCATTTTTCTCCCTTTAACTCTCACTCTCTCTTAGCTCTTCCCCACGAGCTGACAGGCGCCACTGCCGAAAGGTCCACTGACAGGTGCCCTGCTGCCCCCGCTTGCACGCGACTTCTCTCTCTTTTTACTTCCGCTATCCACGCTGCCCACCATGCGTTGAACCCGCTGTCTGCGGCTCTGCCCACACGCCCACTCTCCGGCTCTCATGGTGCTGCTAGGACTGCGCTACAGGTAAGCTGAGCTAGTTTTAGTATATGTTAATTAGTTAGTATAGGTTATCTTTTTTTAATTAAAAAAATAATAAAAAATAAAAATAAAAAAATCACACAAAAAAACATAAAAACTATTTAAATTTCAAAATTCAAAAAAAAACTAAAAAAGAGTTTAAAAAATCATAAAAAAATAAAAAACACATAGAAAATCATAAAAATCCAAAAAAATCACAAAAATAGTAAAAAAATCAAAAAGTTCACAATAAAAAAGAAAAGCATAAAAATTTCACTAAAAATATATATATAAATAAAAACATCTTAGAAAAATCTATAAAAATAAAAAACTGACAGAAAAAATCACAAAAAAAGAAAAAATCTTTTAAAAAATCCATTAAAAATCCTAAGATTCACTGAAAAAATTAGAAAAAAGTCACAAAAAATAAAAAGCACAAAGAAAAATCAATAAAAATCCAAAAAATCACAAATAAATCAAAAAATTCATTAAAAATCAAAACGTTCCCTAAAAAATCATTTTTTTTAAAAGTAAAAAAAAGTCAAAATTTCACAAATAACTAGGAGAAATAAAAAAGAACTCACCAGAAGTTCCTGAAAAAGACAAAAAAGCCAGAACGAGCCAGCAAAAGCTAGAAAGAGTGGGAACAAGCTCAAAAAAAGTGGGAAATAGCAAAAGCAAGGCCAGAAAAGAGTACCGCACACTGAGCAAAGACCGCAAGCCAAAAATCACACCGGGCAAACTGCTCAAAAGAACGGAACCCGAAGCCGTGAGGGGCAAACAAATTTTTAAATTTGTGAAAATTGAGCTGAAAATCGATCGATCACGGTGGATTGCAAATTAATCTGTTAAAGGCTCAGTTTTTCATCGTTTCAAAAGGTTGCAATTAAATTTTACACAGTCGAGCTAGCGTTAATCAACTCTTGTGAGTCTGAAGAGCAGTCAACTGCAAAAGTGCTTTGGTTAAAGTAGTTTAATCAAAATCAAGCTGCAGAAATTCTGTTCATCAACACCAAAATCTACCAATTCACAGTTTTTGTAGATTGAGCCAACATGGATTTAAATCGATCCGTGAGTTCAAGTACAACAGAGCAAGCTAGTAGCATTGGCAACACATGCGCAACTGCACAAGACCAAATTCTACAGCTTTATGGCTATAGTGGAGACAAAGTCTTGTATACAAATTCAGAAGGCCATAGATATCTAATGAGCAGTAAAAGCAACACAGAAGCCAAGATCTTATTTATCAAAATCAAGCCAGATTTAGAGAACTCCCAGATGTTCACCGACTTTAGTGGAGCTAGGTATTGCAAGCTTAAAGATGAGGTGAAGATAAAAGTTCAAACAATCAACCCAAGTGTTTATCCAGAAATCTGCACAAGCTAGCAAAACATCCATTTGGTGCATATGCAATCAGGATCATTGTACATGGATTACAGTGGTCAAATCTATAATCGAGAACCAAAAATAAAAGATCCAATAGATCAACCAATAGAAGCCAATCTAATTGGAGAACAAAGCCAAAGACGGTACAAAGGTCAAGACGAAGCAATCTACAGCTTGATGCTTAGTGTTCTAAAAGAAGATGCCAACAATTTGGCAAGCACAGAAACAGAAGCTCCTCTTCAAGAGCTTGACATGACAGAGCCAGTTGGAATACCACCAGTCATGGCATACTGCTCAGATTGAGGACGAAAAGGTGGGCATTTTCCTGAAGATTGTCCAAGGAATCCTGACAACAGGGATACATCAATCGCCAAGCAAAGTACAAAGCAAATTGGAAATGCGAATCTCGATGTAAGTGCATTTAACTTGTAACTTTTAATGCAATCGGATGATTTTGCATTACCATTAGAAGCACAAGTAAAAAAATTGCAAATTCAAAATGAGCATAAAGATGCACAGGCACTTGAAAAGATTAAAATTGATTCTTTGAACAAAAAATTCTTGCATGAATTTAGTAAAGGTGTCGAGATATCACCAAAGGTTGAAAAGACTGCTAGGTTTGCAAATGATTCTGCATCCACTACCACAAGTGTGCAATCATTCATGAGTCTAAGGGACACATCTAACAAAATGATGTTAGCATTGTATGGTACATGTAATTCATATGCACACTATGTAAACCAAAAAGGGAAACTATACAAAAAGGATCAACCAGTGTTTGAACAACCCACATACCAACTCATAGAAGTGCGTCCAGTGATAGATAAAAAAGGATGGTTCATTTCAGAGGAAATAATCTATTATAGCCCATCATCTCTAGAGCTGAAGGATATTACCAGAGTGAATCCAAAAATTTGTTTAGAGCCAAACCCTCCTCCATTAGAAATCAATCTTCGATGTTGTGATCAAACGAACATATACTTTCACCAAAACAGTCGTAGATATAGACGAGAGTCTATCATCTATGATACCTTGGGCCCTGAAACCACATAACTTCAGATCATAGGAGACCCGTGGGATAGACAATATCAAGGAAAAGATAATGCTATTTATAGCTTGACTTGGGAAAAAATTTGTCATGTTTCAAGGAGATACAAAGGAAACTATGCAGAAGGTTTACAAATGTCAAACATCAACAATGCTACCCAAAGTGTACCTTCACTGTCCCAAAAGGTGAGACTAAACCAGAGCCAAACAATTTTGAACTCTTACAATGAAGCAAGCTATAGTGATCACCCTAGGAAGGGGGGAGCTAGAAATCCATCAAGCTCAGCTTATGTACCAGGAAATGCTACACTAAGTAGAAGCCCTAGGGCTTCTATCCAATAGACCCCTTCAAAGAAAAAACCATTGAAAGATCATATGGTTGTTGGAAGTTTCCAATTGACCCAGATTCCATCAGAGTCTACAGACAAATGCCTCTATGAAGATCATCAAGGACATAAGTTTCAGATGATCTCCATAAGTCAAAGTCAAAAACCAACAAATCCAATAGTGTTCAAACAGCTACATGTGATCAAGCTCACATATACATACCAAGATGCACATGGTAACAAATATCAGCTAGGTCATGACCTTGTACAAACCTCTATGGATGGTAAGACTAAGTCAAAGACTATCTGAAGATGATGCAAAGCCTCAAACTGCTAGAACAGGTGATAGAAAAGTCAAAGTCAATGGGAGCTAAAGTCCAGAAAGCTACACAAAGGTCACCACCAAAATCTCCTCCAAAGAGACAGATTCTTCCAAAAAGTACAATGGATCTTTTAAGGTCAAAGGTTACTCAAATACAGGAGGATAATACTTAACAATTGCAAAAAAATGCATTATCACAGTCATACGAGTCTCATCAACGGAAGTAGGTGGTCAAAGCAAAGAAAATGCAGAAAAAGTTGAACCAAAGGACACTGCCACAACAAAAGCAGTCAATTTGGATAAAAATCATGAGAATATCAAGTGCAACATCATTGGTGAAAATGAAGAAAAGCTGTCAAGTGAAGTAAAGCTATATTTTCAGCTAGACAAGAACCTCATGTGCTTTCGCACTTGGAAGAGATGTGGCCTACCACAACTACGAGATGCTCCTAAATTTGTGAGCATATCAGGAAACAAACAAGTAGAATGCTGAGGAATCATCTCCACCACCATTGAAGTAAGTTCACAAATCATCATAGCTCAATTCCATGTGATCACAACAAAGGATATGCCAGACGACATCATAATGGGAATGCCAATGGCCCAGAAGATGTCAGAGATACATAATGCAAACATGACGGAGTCATCACAGACATCAAAGAATGAATACCAAGACTGGTCACCCATGGACGATAGCACAAGAACTTCATAAGAGCTAAAAGCAAATCAGGCAATAGCAAGTGCAGATCAAACAGAGCAAAGAGCAACCACGGAATCTATTGAGCAGAGAATGCCATCAAGGAAAGAAGTTAAGAAGAACGAGGTTGCAGCACTAAGAAACAATAGGAAGTCCAAAGATCAAGACATTGCCAACTAAATCAGCTGATGAAAGTCAGATTGGAAAACAGAGTCTCAAGCCACCCTCTATAGAGACACAATTAGATCCAGATGAGACCATGGAAAAAGAAAAACAAATACAAAGATCTTCAATAGAGCCATCAATGAGAATAGCTATAGCCCTCAGCAATACAAAAGGAGCAAGTGTTAGATGCAATGCTCTACTGGATAAAGAAGAAAATTGCAATATGGTTGCAGAAAACATCCAAAGCATTCTAGAGCTTACTCAGGGCAAGCTAGGTAACAGAGGAATCATGGGTAAGGCTACAAGTCAAAAAGAGATGGTTGCTACCCTTAGCATCTAAAATCATGAAGAGCAGGTAAAGTTTCAGGTGAAGCCTTCAAAGGAAATGCTTGCATATGTCATCCTTGGACATCAGTGGTTAGATCAACACAAGGCCTACAAAGAAGATAAAATGCTAATACTCTCTTTTCTAGAGGTAACAAGCAACATTTAAAGGTACCGATAATGCTAGATTCAGAGTTGCAGAAGTCACAAGAATCAAAGACAAATATCGTAGACTAAGGTAAAGCTAAAGTGGAACTTCCACCAATTAGCAAAGAAGGTGTGATAGCATATGCCTCTACATCAAAGAACGCTCATGGATCAGCTTCTTCAAGCAAGTCAGGCTTTCAAAACTTCAAGTCAATTTTTGACCCAACTGAAACCTCTAAGGAAACACCCAGAAAAGAAAAGATATATCAGCCCAAGTACTCAAGAAAGCAAAGGAAAGTCAAGCAAGTGTTTGTTCCGAGAAGTTAAGTCAAAGTCAATGATCCGGTTTGGATTAAAGACAAGAAATCAACACAGAAAGACAAACACATGGGATGGATAGCATCACAATGGAGCTTAAAAGAACAAGAGTACTATGGAGGTAACAGACAGATATGGGCACCAAAACCGCAGGCTAGTGCATATGAAGTAACTTCAAGACCCTCCCAAGAAAGAAGGCCCACAAGGTAGCAACCTCGACAATATTCTAGGATACCTAAGAAGTAGGTATACAACAAAACAACATCAAAAGATGCTGAAGTCTATCACAACTCTCAAGAAGATATCGAGCAGAGATGGATCTCAAAAAATCGTCCTCTTAGACAAGGATTTTACCAAGGATATTCAAAGATTTGGCTACTAATCAATAGCAAGCCAACTGTAGCTACACCAGACCTACATATAGATCTCAAGAACTTAACAAGACCTAAAGCGAAGCAAAGTCAACAATGGAGAAAAAAAGGTCATCAAGAGATTTGGATTCCTAGGTCTTCCAATGCTCCTATTCAAAATCCAAATACCGACACTCAAGAAAGTCCTACAGCAACATCAAAGACTCCTATCAATAGGCTCAATTGGAGAATCAAACAGATAACGGAGTCTTCAAAGTCAAATAAGGACAACCCAACCAACGAGAATGCAGATTCAAAGATGAGAAACAGGTATGGAAAAAGAAACCTTCAATGCCAACTTGGTCCTTCACTAATCCTCTTTTTGAGGATTCAAGCTTACTTTTACCTGAAGAAAAGTTTGTAGTAAGCACAAGAATGTGAAAATTCAAGTCGTAAGGGTGCAAAAAACACTCTTTGGCATAGATAGAGTCGGCGGGCTGTTGAGCCATAAAATGAGAAAAGCATTAGTCCCAAAGCTTCAAGTCATATTAAACTCTGTGCTAAGAGTCATAGTTATTAGGCTTACACTCAAGCTGGATGAGATGAGCATAAGAGTCGAAGTCTATTAACTTACAAGTGTTGGAGTGTCGTAGAGTCTAACACTCACGCATAGTGCACAGTAAGATGAGAGCACATATCCTCGTCAACAAAAACCATTCTTAAAGCGGTGCCAGCTTGAAAAGCCATGTCCTATGCTTTTATAGCTACACCATCTTTCTGAAGAACCCCTTAAAATCTTTCCCATGCTAATAAGTACTCCAATAATGCGCTTATCCCAAAGGCACTTTTTTCCCACTGGGTTTTTCCCTTTGGTCATCCAGGTATTAGACCCTAATTTAGAACCTCATCATTCTACTTCTCTTGTACATATATTTCATAAATAAACAGAAGCCTCCTCATTATGCAATTACAACAGACAAAATGCAACATCATCTCTAACATGAAACAACTTTGGACCAATGAAGATGTTGCAGCAAAGAGAATCTCATCAACAAATTCAATGACAAATGAAGACAATCAGCCCATCAACAACCAATCAAAAACCTTCCACAGCCTCCATGGACACTTTTCAACAGTGCCCGAGGATGGGCACTAAAATAGGAAGGGGGAATGTTAACTAAGTGAACATCAGTTAACAAAAGCTGCTAAAGACGGAAGACATATGGATGCACATCGAGCATGAATACGAAGAAGAAGTAACGATTGGAATTACACATTTTCCACGTTTTCCCAAAATGGTCACGTATTGTAAATTCCTGAATTATTTCAATCCATTGTAATATTTTAATGTGTTACGGGCTCAATGGGAGTTCTAAGTTGTAAAGAATAGGTCACTTACTATGCCTAGGTTGCAGATTCAGTAAGTGGTGAGCCCTTAAGGCCTTGGACGCCCGGATATTGCATATTTTTAACCTAGGTATATAAGGAATTGTGTAAAATAAATTAGGGTTCTCAAGTCATTTGTTGAGAGCACTCTTTGGTGAGAGCTCTTGAGGTGTGTGGCTATGGAGTCCTTGAGATTCTCCTTGCTCATGAGACTTGATTAACACTTTTCAATGATTCATTCTCTCTCACTATGCCTCTCTCTTACTTCTTATGATTGCCTATGATGCTTAGATTAACTAGATCTTAACTAATTAGTGGTTAATCCCTCTCTGCATGATGCACCAACCTTTGTATCCAGCAAAAACTTTTCCTTGCAAGATGCCATAATTGAGCGCAAGGCGAGTCTATAGATCAACCCACACAATAAGTGAATGCATTGTACACAAGAGAATAAACACTCAGCACAATGCAAAAGAAAACCAACTCATCAAACACGTGCCACCAAAAGTATGGCAAACATCACATAAAGCGCATAAGCTCTGCCAAAACCAGGGACCAATCATACATAAATAGTGACCATATGCAATGAGAGTGCAAGCAAAATGACCATATGCATAGGAACAAACCAAAACTTCACTAAAACAATTATCTAGCACCTGTCACAAAGCGCATAAAACCTGGTGAAAAACCGCCAAAGTCTCCTCTGTAATTGGTGTAAAATCTCAATGAAAATCTCAGCCATAAAACCATATTCAAGATGCCAAATTGGGAGAAGCTCTTGACCACTGCAAACTAGCCAAAATCTATCAACAAAAGTTATAGAAAAGTGGGAGTAACCCTCGACCGCTATAGTCTTTGAAAGAGGACTCTAAACCATGAACCATAACACTACTCAATGCCAATGCATAGAAATGCCAAGATGGCTCCACAATATCACATACAATGGAAATCCACACTCAATGTACATACACAGAGTGATCACGCACGAGAAAGCACCAGAAGAGTTACAATCTGGAAATCTGATCAATGTGAAAACAATTCTCTCAAGAGAGCTCACCAACACTCCAAAGTGCTCACCATGCACCACAACCATATGCAAATCTATTTGCAAAGATCATAAACCAAAGCACAAAATCACTGCCAAATTATCCTATGAAAATCTATGAAAGAAACTCCACCTTTGTGCGTGAAAAGCTGCGTCTCTCAAGAGACCACCTCGATGGTGTGTAAGCATCGCCATGCTTCGTTGCCCAAATATACCACAAAACCCACAAACCACAAGCTCTACACAAGTTGAAATTGCATCTTCAACTAAGAATTTATGCACCCACCTTTGAGCACTTTTTGTGCTTTCAAAAAGTGCATCAAACTTGCACATTATGCGAGAACAAAAAACCTAATTTTTTTGGATGTAGTCAATTTGAGCTGAACATCAGTAAGATGGTCAAGAATTTGTAGAAAGTTTCTTCTACAAAGTTGTAGACCACGTCGAAATGGAGTGGTTGAAGTGGGCAGAATATTAAGATTTGCATTCTACAACCAGAAAAGATAATTTGAAAATAGCACTGCTATGCACACAGTTTTTAGGATAGCACCTTCACTTACACATAGCCTTCACACTCTTTTCTGAGATTCCACAAGAGTACACATCACTCTTAGCTTAACTCACAAGCTCCCATTTCATTCTCACAAATCTTTCAATCTTTCTTGATCTCTCCACCACCGAGAGCAATTAAGCCATCATGACCTCAAATCTCTCAAAGATGTTGTGCTCCCCGCCGTCTTCAAGCCATAGCTCTGATATCAATTGCGAGTACGCAGGTTTAATGCATGTGTGTAGAGAGAGAGAGAGAGAGAGAGAGAGAGAGAGAGAGAGAGAGAGAGAGAGAGAGAGAGAGAGAGAGAAAACACAGGATGTGGGTGGAGCAACTCAACACAATGTGTGTGAAAGAGTCCCTTATTCTAATATCTTATTCAAGTAATTGGCGGTCCGATGTCTTTTGCATGTCCAACCGGGGTAAGAGGAACACCGCCTTTATCCCAAAACTTATGCTAGATATAGGTGCCACCATGCTAGTTAGCAGTGTCATATTCTTCTTATGCTAGATATCAATGCCACCATGCTAGCTACAAATTCCATATTCTTATGCTAGATATAGGTGTCACCATGATAGTTGAGAGTATCATGTGCTAGTTAGTAGTGTCATATGTTTCTTATTCTAGATATAGGTGCCACCTTGCTAGTTATAAATTTTTTCATGAAATCTAGAAAATACCTATACATTGCTAGATAAGAGGGCCACCATTCTAGGTAGTAGTTGCATATCCTTCTTGTGCTAGATATCAGTGCCACCATGCTAGTTACAAGTGTCATATGCATATGTTAGATATAGGTGTCACCATAATAGTTAGCAGTGTCATATGGTAGTTAGCAATGCCATTATGCTAGATATCAGTGTCACCATGCTAGCCCCTATGCTTGTGAGCACTATCACGATGATATGTAATAGTGGCACCATGGTAGTTACCATTGTCATATACTAGATCAACTAATGATCTTACTTTATAGTCTCTATAGGCCTCCTATATGATAAAAATGGTCAACATGCTATTGTGCTAGTTAAAAGTGTTGTCATGGTACTTAGGCTAGCAATCCATACAACGCTTGAATTTTCTTGTAGCACATGTGACATGTAGCTCGGAGAGTAGTCTAATGTTCTTGTATGGGAAGATGGAGGGACTCTCGAGTGAAAGTATATAATAGGTAGAGAAGGTGAATATATTGGTGGTGAGGACCATGAATCAACGAAAAATAGGGTGAATCAAAAGCCTGCAGCAATGAGTATGGATGCGACTACCTCTACAACATATATTGTGGATATTACTAGGGTTGAGGGGCTAGAGAAGATGGTGCAAGAACTCAATGTTGCAGATGCAAAGAAAGAAAATGAAGAGGAGTAACTAGTGGGCTACAATGTTGTTGATGAAGTAGATTAGCAAGAGAATGTGCTAGCTTAGACAAATGAGTTTATAGTCAAGGTCCTATAAGACCTCAGAAGCAAAGGCTTTGACATAGACACAATTGATGTTTGAGATAACTTACTACTAAGCCATGTGTTAGGCCAATTGGTAGGAAAGAAGAGTCATGGGAACTTGGGCAGTCAAGTTGCTCCTATAAAAACATGGAAATCCTCTACAAGTAGACATGGTTTTTTAATTCAATTTTGCAATGAAAATTTATGTCTGCAAGAAACTTTGAATTTCCCCGTCTAGTTGTTTTGTGCATCAAATTACTCTTTGGATGCTCTTGATTTGATAGAATTGAGAGATTTGTTATGTAGAAGCTACGTAACATGAATTTTTTTTATTGACATGGATGTGTAAGTAGGTGTATAAATGTCTTAAGTGTTACCTTACTATGTGCAATGTGTTGTGTGCTAGTCATGTGGGTGTCTATACATTTATACGTCATATGGTAAATCTTGCTCATATAGCCTTAAGGCCATGAAAAGTTTTATTCTAGGAAATTTCAAAGTCTTAAAGACACCTATAGAGAGTAATTTATGGCCCTTAAGACGTAGGATAAAATGAGGTTTTCTTCAAGAAACCTATGATCAACATTATGTTTCCCAAAAAACATAGGGCAACCCTATGGCCCTAGCACCATAGGATCTCTCATTACAATAGAGGGGAAACTATGGACATAGAGCCTCTACATTGGCACCATATGGCCCTAGGACCACATGATCTTTCATGAGAATAGAGGGCAGAGCCTATGGCCCTAGGGCCAAAGGGTGGACTAGATGTCAATGTAGAAGCTCTCAAAGAGAAGGTATTCCATTCAAGGGCACCTACATATGCACCATTCCACAACCATGTCCCTAGGCCCATATGATCTCCCATTGGAACAGAGGACAACCTATGGCCCTTGAGATTATACATTGGAACCCTATGGCCCTAGGATTAGATGGTGGCCTATGTGTCAATGTAAAATCTTTTAAATAGAATTTTTCCCATTCAAGAGCACCTACATGGGCACCATGGTATCCCTATGGCCCTAGGGACATAGGATTTCTCATTACAATAGCGGGCAACCTATGGTGCTTGAGCTTATACATTCTCACCCTATGACCTTTGGAACATATGATTTCTCATTAAAATAGTGGGAAATCTATGGCCCTAGGGCTAGAGGATGCCTAGGTGTCAATGTGAAATCTCTAAGAGGAAATTTAGGTTATTCAACGATACCTACATGGTTACCTTGGAAACCCTATGGCCTGTTAGCAGCAAGCTAACACGGACACCATTTTTCGGAGCTCCCTTTGGTAAAACACTTATTATTTTGATACATTGGGAATATTGTAACTCTTATTTTCTCGGATAAACTCTGTAATTAATGAGCCGAGGCTAGAAGCTTCCGGATCGTATCAACTTGTCATTACCCATCTTTGGTATAACTCCCAGATTATTAGTTTTGACCACCAAAAACCTTGGATAAGCTATAAAAGCCAATTTTTGTAAGTTATTATTAAGTTTTGGATAATAAAATACACAGCGTGAGCGGCACTCACTCCTCTCCTTCTAGAACTTTCTACTCCCTCCCCGGTTGTCACATTGTAGTCGCGTTTGTTGCATTGCAACCGCAAGTAAGAGCTCTACGCATTGACGTAAGCAGTTCACAATATTTTGTAGCTTTTGGCATCGTCGACCCGCGGCCCCGCGGCCTAATTTCATCATAACTAGGAGTTTACACTTTTAAATCAAAAACTAAGCATAGGTGGGATATTGGGGCATCATTGCTAAGTATTTAGATGCATTCTGGGTTGAAAACGACTAGGTCAAAAATCCACTGCTGTTAATAATCACGATTTTGAAACTTGACCTAAAGTGGGATTTGAGACCATAAGTATGTTTGCTTAGGTCTTATAAACATGTCCTAGAAGTTTCGTTATGTTTGGATGTCATTTGATGCTGTAAAACGGATGTGATTTGTTTGCCGACGATGAGCGATTGGCTTTTGGTGATTTCAGTCACTTGAGTGTAGCTTGAGTTAGATGTGAGTTGTTAGTTATTTTCTGGGAGATTGACACCCTCATGTAGCCTCTATGCACTAGTCGAGTCAACTTCGTTCCATGGATTGACAATTTAATCGTGGTTCTCGCTAATACTGCGATAAGATAGGATGGTGAGGTTAGACATGTGTCCCACATTTGGCACCGCTGCCGAGGATCGAAGAGATCTATACTAGGGAAAAACATGAACGTCTTGTGAAGTTATCCTTTAACTTCCTCTAGGTTTGCCTAGAGTTCAAAACTTTCTTTTAGAAACCACATAGCCTAAGATTGTCGTCTTTTGTTGTGTAGAGGTAGCTTGGAGGTAATCGTACTTGCTGAGTGCCTTTAGGATTGTAGGATTCTAGAATTAGATTAGGATTTTGAGAATGTTTGATAGACGAGACAAGTCTTAAGATCAATGCTCAAAAAACCATAAAAGACGAGAAAACGAGTGTTTGTGGACACTTTCCACAACTCCATTGCATGAGAATCTAGGAGTAGGGTAAGTAGGATCCGAGGTGGATTTCAAAACATTGCTCTCTCTAAAAGAATCATTGTAAGTTGTTATTGGAAGTTGCAAAATTTCAGGTCTACGGCTAGAAATAGCACAAAAAGACTCGAAACCAATCAATCTAACTGGAGAGTAAGCTAAAAAGTTGTCTGAACCAGTTGGTAAGCTCAAGGACACTTCGAGGTAAAAAATTCAAGAGTTGGCCAAAACTCAGATTATTTACTTTTTCTTGATATTTTAGGCCAAATTAAGTTTTGACTAGATTCATAGGCTTAAAATAGCTCATGTAAAGATTGTCTTTAAAAAAATTGCAAAAACGTGTTCATTTCAAGCCTGAAGTTAATAATCACAATTATTAACTTTTAGCTCAGATTTGATCAAGGTTCATACCATTGACTCATTGCATGTGTACAAACAACTTTGGTAAAGGCACAAAAGATTTGGATCACTAAACTGGCAAAAAACTGGATAAAAACTAAAGTTTGTACTAACTTTCTGAATCTTGAGTGTAAATTGGGAAATAATTTGACCAAACTTGATGAAAATTGATTCATAGGCTTATATTGAGGTGATAAACATGTGTACATGCTCAGTTGACCAAAAGGATGTCAAAAGTTGTCAGAAGTAAATAATCGCGATTATTTACATCTACCCCAATTTTCAACTTTTTTGACCAAGTCAGCATACCACTAGTTTTATCATGTTGTAATAAGCCCACAAACCAAATTTGGTAAGAATTGGATCATTGGATTGAAAATTGTGAACAAATTTGCAAAGTTAGTCTGCAGACAGAAAATTGATGAGCATTTGACCAAAAATTATCCAAACTTGATGAAACTTGGCTAGGGCCCATTACTTGAGGTGCTTAACAGATCTGTGTCAAAGTTGGCACAAAAATTTACAAAAATTTGACACAAAAATTTACAAAAATATAGCAAAAGTAAATAATCGTGATTATTTACTTTTGCTTCAAATTTTGAAAATGACTTTGCAAATTTGAGTATACCACAAGGTCAATCATATCAAGCAGACCCCACAAATCAATTTTGGTGAAATATGGATCACAAAAGTGAGACTTAAGTCAGATTCTTGAAATTCGAGTCTGTAGACACAAAACAGTTGATAAACTTGATTAGATTTTTTCCAAACTTATTAAAACTTGTCCAGGGACTTTAACAGGTTGTTTACTTGCCAAACCAATCCAAAAAGTACAAAAAACTAGCAAAAGTAAATAATCACGATAATTTACTACTGCTACACAAAGCCACCAATTTTGACTTTTGAACTTGTAAAGTGTTAGACCATCATAATACAAAGCCACCGGGCAATTTTGGGTTCAAATTGTTACATGTTCACTCAGTTTCCAGGTTGCAAATTAATCCTTTGATTTTTGCTAAAGTCGAATATGAAAATCCATTGTTGACTCCCATAGCTCGATTTGGAGTGATACACATAGACCAATCACGAGAGTTAGCAAAAACTCTACTGTCTTTATAGAAGAATAGCTAACTTGATCAAATTTGTACAGGAATCAGGTTTCAGAGGAGGAACCAGTAGCTTGACAGAAAGTTGCAATCCAGTCAAGTGGAAATTGACGAAAAGTCAATCCAAAGGTAAGTATTCTATCCAGGGCTTCACCACTTTTTATGAACCTTAGATCTGGTTGTGTACCAGGAAATCAAGGCATATTCGGAGAAACCTCTAGTAGAGTATCCACCGAAGAAAGCGTGAATCAAGGCTATTCCTTGCACACAATCCTTGAAGAAGTCTCAGGCACTTTCTCAGACTCAACTTCTGAAATGTCTTCTTACTCGACTCACTCATAGACCGCAACAACAATGCGCTATAAGCATATACTCACATTTTATAGGACTAATCGCCATGGAGCTCAGGTTTACCTGGATCCTATCGAAGAGTATGCTATTCGCATTGATGACCATGGTATTGAGTTCAAAGAAGAGATTAGGGCAAACAAACAAGGAAAAAGGTACATGGACAAAAACGGGACTCGATATTTACAAGTTGAAAACCCTAAAGTGATAGACAAATGGGGGTTAGAAGTAAACACCATAATCCCAGATATGTGAGTGAAAGAAGGACCACCGACCTTAGAATTTGAGGGATACGATCAAGTAAACTTGAAGCCTTTGAAACGGCTTAGTACTAATAATCCTAGGATTGGAATCTATCGTTGGAAAGATAGAAATGTAAAAGATCTTTTGTGGACTTCGCATGTCAAATCAGGAAAACTAATGGCCATGAAGATCATCTATATCTTCAAGATCAAATATAAGGAATCATCAGATCTACCAACCTACCTGTTTAGGGATTTTTATAACAACAACTTTGTTATGATGATTCCTAAGGAGGTAGAACAAACAAAATACCAAGGATATTCCATAAGGAATTGGATATTGGGACAAGGACCAGAAACAATTCCAAGAGAAGAACACCGTGAGACATCATCTGAGAGTAATGTTAAGAAACCCGAAACCACCTCATCGCGTAGAAAACCGGGTGACACTAAGGCCAGTCCAGAGCTACATGAGTCACTATTTCCAACAGGCTGGTTTGAAGGACTCAGAATAGAACCAACTGCTAGGAGACCGGGAGTCGAACCAAATAGACGTTTTAGACTAGCTGAATTTCAAAAATGGGTCAAAAAATGTAGTGAATCAAGGGATCCATACTGCCACTTAGCAAGCTTTAAGCAAGTGCTAAGAGCAGAACGTATATTTAATTTCCATACTCAGTTTGAGGGTTTGGAATGACATTAGAAGGGAAAACATTGACATGGTTTCAAAACATTCCACCAAGGTCAATCATGGACTTGAACACATTAGCTCAAGGATTTGTAGTTGCTTGTTCCAAAACAGGGATCAAACACAATACGGTAGCTCAAATCTACAGCTTTAAATAGAAACATGGTGAGTCTCTTAGGGATTTTGCAACTCAGATGAAACAATACATTGCCAAATGCCCAGGGCCATAGATACCTATAGAAGAACCACTCGTGTCATTGTTTCTAGAGGGATTGCTAAACAAAGAACTTCATGCTATACTATATAGCAATAAGCACACAACCCTAGAAGAGTGTGTGACAGATGCGATTGAATTAGGAGACAATTGTGATATTTTCAATGAAGAAGATATCCCTAAGGATAACCAAAGCAAGAAAACAACATCCACTAAACCAGCACAAGTGGGAATGGACGCTGCAGTACCACTTTTAGCCATAGAATACATGCTTAAAAGGATGAATGATATGATGAACAACATGCAAAAAGAACCTATGAGGGGACCAAGACAAGGGATACCTCAATAAGGACAACCTATTAGGCCACAAAAATGGTGTGCAATCGAGGGTAAATGGACCAACCATGAGACCAATGAGTGCTACTGCCGACTAAATTATGATGGGAATGTTCAGTACGTGCCTATGAGGCCACACGGACAACCCATGTACAGATATCAGCCTAATATGGCTCAAGCTCAAAGACCACCAATGGGTATGGAAAAACCTCAACCTGTGTTGGGTCAGCAACCTCCTTATCCAAGACATAATGCAGTGCCTATAAAGTATATGCATTCGAAGGGAGTTAAAGATGAACAAGCATTAGTGCCTGTTATACCCTATGGGGAGCCTAGCCCATCTACAGTAATGGTAGAAGGAGATTGGTATAATTCACATCCACCACCAATGGAAGAAACTGTGACTTATGCTCTACCAGAGCTCACTCCAATGTATTATGTAGCTAATCAAGGTGTCAAACCTCCTATGGTGAGACCCATGATTAAGCCAAGAACGGGAAACTGTCACAATTGTGGTGCAAATGATCATTGAAAAAATGAATGTCCAGAGCTTGACAAAAACCTCAAGCCAGTTGAAGCCTATTGCATACAATGTTGCAAAAAGGGAGGACACTTTCCATAAGATTGTCCTAAAAATCCTTTAAACAAAGGAAAAACAGTAGTAAACGTAGTCCAAGTGATACCTAGTAGCTCATCCGAGAGTGAACCAATTGTTCCAATCAAGGTAATTACTAGAGCCTAGGCCAAGAAAAAGAAACACAACTCCTCTAATGATTTGGAAAATACTAAAGTTTCCTCTCAGAGAATCAAAAGATATGAGATGAGAAAACAAAAACAACGGATTGAAATCGAGGAAAAAGAAAAAAAGCTATTTGAGAAAAAGGTGAAAGAAACTTGAAGTGAAATCAAGGAAACAACCGTGAAATCTGGAGGATCCAGCTTGGTTGATAATATTTTTGAGCCTATTAAAACGGAGCCTTGGAAGCCTACCAAGCAGGACTTAAAGCAGACCAAAATATGGAAAAACTATCCCTCTCCAGACATGGGAACAGCTAAGCTGGAAGCTTATCAAAATTTGGTAAGAATAGCGCAAGATATGCTGGAAAAACAAAAACCCAAGCTTGAAAGTATCGCAAAAATTGAAGAGCTTGTGTTAAGAGAGACTAAAGAAAAATCAGAAGTGGTGGCAGAACCCCACCTTGAAACAAAAGAACCGTACAACGAAGATGCCTTAGACGGAATTCCATTTGTAGCGGAAGACTAGCTAGGACACTTATGGAAAAAAGTTAGAGAGATCAGTGATGGGAGCCTCACTTTAAAGTCAGCTCCTATAGAGGAAGTTTGGTTAGACAACCTACCTCTTGATATGGACGTGGACGTACAATCCTTGTATGGGGATTGTGGATCTAAAACTTTAGAAATGTCAAAACCATTAACCTTGAAAACATTACCCTCTTACTTAAGAGATAACGAAGATGAATCCATAGTGTATAAGACCACTCAAGTAAAAAGAGTTGAACAGACCCTAGAAGTAAACAACACTCATTCAATCATGTCTACACCCATCCAATGCACTCTTACCTTGGGAGAACTATTAAAACCATTAGGCAAAATTTGAACTCACAAATGGGCCTTATAAGGAGTTTGACTTCCTCTCTCATGTCCAAAACGGGCGTGCGGTAAATGTTTTACAAATCGGGCGGAGATTTGACAATTAGAATATACTCTTCAAGCTCTTTCTATTGATATATAGCACGCCATGAGATTCCTCATATTTTGAAAGATTCTATTTTTTATTCTCTTGTGATGTGACAACTCCGTCTAGAATCTAGAGAATAAAAAATAGAATCTTTCAAAATATGAGAAATCTTGTGGTGTGCTATATATCAATAGAAAGAGCTTGAAGAGTAGATTCTAACTGTCAAATCTCCGCCAAATTTAGAGTTGATTTGAAAATTTTTTACAGCACGCCCGTTTTGCATGAGAGAGGAAGTCAAACTCCTTATAGGGCCCCTTTGTGAGTCCAAATTTTCCCTAATGTCAGACCATACTTATGGAATGATCTACATGAAACCCTAGAGAAAGTGGGAATAACGGGGCTAATCTCAAAAAAATTGGAAAATTTGAAAAACAAAATGGACAACAAAGAGATTCGATCTATTCCAATGAACAAAGTCGGAGAATCTTATGAAGGAGAAGAAGAAATACCACCCTTCCTATGAAATATAATGACATTGAAACCATGGCAATACTGGATAGTGGATCAGGCATAGCCATAGCCACAAAAGTAGTATGGGAATTCTAGGGACAACCAGCCATTAGACAAACTCGAATGAAATTGCAATTGGCTGACAGACATATTGAAAGACTCAAGGGACTGCTCGGAAAATTGATAGTCAATTCCTGTGGAATTGAATATCAACACACTTTTGCAATAGTAGACTTTGGGAAAAAACTCAAAGGTACATCTTATCCAAGATTGGGGAAACAATTATCTATACTTGAAGCAAGTGGGATCTATAACAAGGGTAAATCTAAAAGATCACACTTATAGAGATGTCTTGAAAACACCCATACAAGAGTTTGATTCAGTCTCTTTGGCTGAAACTAAGCTTCCATCCCGGTTAAACAAAGGCACTCCTATTTGGATGTGTGGAGCTTCAGAAAACGGAAGCTTAAGATGAGAAGAATGTATTCTAGAAAAGGATTGCACAGACGAAGCCTATGTACCTAAACACTTTCAAAAACATTTTTTTGAGCCATTCGAGTGGACTCAAATTTTAGCGACAATGGATGTATGTGTGAATACGTCTATGCCTACTCAATTTTTCAATGAGGATGGCTACGACATAATTCCCATCCAAATGATTTCAACCCTCAATATTAAAGATGAAGATGAGGAACCCAAGGACTTGATGAAAGGTCAACAAGTCTTTTCAAACCTCTACTACGGTGCAACATATGAGTTAGATGAACATTCAGCTACCTCAGAAGATTTGGGGTCAGAAAAAGAACATGTGAGAGTTGAGCTACTCATGAAAGGAGGGGAGGAAAGGTTTTTTGACTTTCCTAACTAGAAATCGAGAAGAAAAAAATGGTATAAACGAAAAAGGGACACCAGAAATGTGAAAACACGACCTATGCCATCAGTCTCCACATTCAAATGATTGTGTCAAGGACAAAATCATGGGTATATATCCTTTTTTTTTAAATCCAAAAATGTCTAAAACATCGAGAAAATCAAGGAAGGATACTCAAGCAAACCAATAGGATCAGAAGCCAATCATGACACGAGTTGAGTGGAAAAAGAAATATCCAGAGTTGAAAAAAGGTCTAAAGGAGATGTATACAACCGAAATGGAAACCACAGAAGAGGATGGTAGGGATGTAATGAGTGTTCCATCCCACTAAAAAAAGTATACTCTCCAAGATCGAAAAATCATAGTAGAACAACCTGTTAGGGAACTACAAAAACAGGGCGAGTTATACGAAGGGCCTGAAAACGCTAAAAAGATAGACTTGACTGAACCAGGAGAAGAGCCTAGACCTGCTTACATTGCGAACGACCTAACATAAGAAGAAGAAGATCTTTTGCTAATCTTGCTAAAAGAATACCGAGATATCTTCTCTTGGTCTTACAAGGATCTCAAGGGTGTTGATCCAAAAATCTGTCAACATACCATACCCATGAGAGATGATGCGAAAGCAAGTAGACAAAGGCCATACACGTATAATGAAACATTTTCCAGGAAGATAAAAGAAGAGATTGAAAAACTAAAGGAATCCGAATTCATTTAAGAAATTGAACACACAGATTGGGTGTCTCCAATTGCGATAGTACCCAATAAGAATGGAAAATTACGAGTGTGTGTTAATCTCAAAAAAGTGAACGCAACTACCATTAGAGACAACTTTCCTCTTCCAGTCACTTAGCATGTTTTAGAACGATTTGTAGGAAAATAAGCTTACGATTTCTTAGATGGATTTTTGGGATACAATCAACTGTTGGATGACCCAAAAGATCAACATAAAACCGCTTTTGCAACAGAATGGGGTATTTTTTCCTATCAGGTCATGCCGTTTGGGTTAACTAATGCTCCAACCACATTTCAAAGGTTAATGTGCCATGCTTTTAAAGAATATCTTAGGAAATTCTTAGAAGTTTATATGGATGATCTATGCGTACATTCATCAATCCGAGTTGATCATTTTGAACACCTCAAAAAGGTATTCGAAAAATGTAGACTTTATAGATAGGATTTTCTTAACTCCTGAAAAGTGCACATTCATGGGTAGACAAGGAAACATTCTTGGACATATAATGTCTAGAAATGGCACAGCTGCTGATATTGAAAAAATTCATGTCATTTATGATTTCCCTAGACCAACAACAGTCAAGGGGGTACAAGCCTTTATGAGGCATTGTGGATATTACCAACGGTTCATCTACATGTACGCTATAATTGCAAAACCCATGTATAGCTTGATTACACACTTTGAGTAGACAAGACATGTGAAGAATCCTTCATGAAACTTAAGCAAGCTCTCACCTCAGCTCCAATATTGAAAGCACCAGATTGGGATAAGATATTCCACATACATGTAGATGCTTCCAGTTTTGCCATCGGTTGTATACTAGCTCAACCAAAAGACGGGAAAATTGACTTTCCTATTTCTTATGCTAGCCGACAGTTGAACATGGCGGAAACAAATACACCACCATCAAAAGGGACGGATTAGGAATGATCTATGCCGTTAAAAAGTATAGATATCACCTATTAGACAACAAGTTTTTGTTCTTTGTGGACCACCAAGCTTTGTTGTACTTGGTCAAGAAACCATGCAGCATAGGAAGAATAGTGAGATGGTTCATCATTCTTCTGGAATTTGACTTCACTGTGGTTGTAAAAAAGACACTACACATCAAGGAGCACATCATTTGTCAAGGATTGTTTCAGGAGAATCACCTAAAGGGATAGACAATGATCTACCATATGCCTATTTGTTCTCCGTGGAAATGATACCTCGATGGTCAAAAAGCATGGTATTATTGATGACAATAGCTCAAGATGATTCACAAATACCACTTCCTATTACAATCAAATTAATAGAGCAATCGGCTATGTATCAATTACTAGCTGGTAGGCTATACAAAAGAAACCGACATGAAATATTGTAATCCTAAAGAGAAAAACCAATACCTAAGTGAAGCACATGTTACCATAGTAGGATTTCACTTTCCAGAAGACCAAACTATGCAATGAATCTTGAGGCTTGGAGTATTTTGGCTGACTATGAGGAGTGATGTTCGATCTTTTGTAAAGGATTGTCCTCAATGTCAAAAACAAACACCCATACCTCATGTAACATTGTTTCCATGTCACCTGTTCCTAAGTGGCATAACTATCTAGTTACTTACTTATCCAACCAAACATTCCCTGAGGATATGAGTAAACTTCGTCAACTGAAATCAGATACACTGCTCTTATTGGGAACCAATTGTATCAGAGAGGTAAAGATAAACATTTGTGTCTTTGTGAAAATGAAGAGGAGTATATTTCGATTATAGAACAAGAGCATGCTGGATTAGCTGGAGGTCACTTTTCTAGTGAGACCACCGCAAGAGCAATCTTGATGGCAGACATATGGTTGCCAACACTTTTGGCAGATGCTTGTCAATGAGCAAAAATGTCAACACGTGTAGATAGCATGCCCCTAAGACCAATGATGGGGGTTAGAGCTTTTGCAAGATGGGGTATAGATTTTGTTGGGCCAATACATCCACCTGCTTATAGAACCCAAGCTCAATATATCATTGTAGCTACAGACTATTTGACGAAGTGGGCCGAGGCTGAAGCAACTCAAAAGAATGATGCTACAACCACTGCCGCATTCTTGTATGAGTATGTATTCACGAGATATGGACTGCCAATATAAATTGTCAGTGATCGGGGAACTCATTTCCTTAATGAGGTAATCGAGTATTCTCTTAATGAGTTTATGGTCATCCATAACAAATCAGCTCCCTATCACCCACAAGAAAAGAGACAAGCTGAGTATACGAACAAAATTCTTAGCTCAGTATTGACTAAAGTGGTTAGTTCAGGAAGGACAAACTGGGAAATGAATCTCCATGCACCTCTATGGGCTTATTAGGTTTCATTCAAAAGAGCTTTAAATGCTACCCCCTTTAACCTTGTTTATGGTCTTGATGCCATACTGCCAATAGAATTTCTATTTCCAACACTAAGGATAGCAAACAATATTGAGTGGACTGGACGTGAATTGTAAAAAAGACTTGAATATTTGGAAAAGCTAGATGAGCAAAGACTAACTGCTGTAGCTCACATCTATGCACAAAGGCAGAAACAAAAACAGTTTTTTGATTTCCAATTAATCACAAAAATCTTCAAGAAAGGGGACTTAGTTTTAGTATATTCCCTTAAGCAACACATTCCCAAGTTTAAGAAAAAGAGAAATGGACTCTTTATTATTGAAGATGTATCTCCAAGTGGAGAAGTAAAATTGTCCACCCTAGATGGTGAATCAATGGCTAATTGGATTAGTGGATGTCGTTTAAAGAAATACAATTTTCCGCTAACCAATGAATTGCTAGAAAGAATGCATGCAACCAAGCAAAGAAGGATTGAACGACAACAGGTTATTGATGAAGCCCAAGAGGAAGGTCGAATTCGGATACTCAAACGGAAATCTTCTCTCAAGAATCAACAGATACCGATTTCCATCAACACTCTGGAAATAGATGACCAAAAATGGGAATTACCTAAAGATGCAGTTTCAACAGATGATGACTGGTTAGACGGGATGGACCTGCACATCAAAGTACAACTCAACAATCATAGGACTAATGCTTTGGTCGACACAGGAGCTAGCGTAAATGCAGTCAGTTATTCCATGTACAAGAAGGCAACAAGTCAAGCATTGACAACAGGAATAGCGACAATCAAAGGATGCAGTAAGAACCCAACCCCAACATTGGGAGTAGTCAACTTAAACGTGATAGTACATGGATATTCATGTCCTCATCAATTTGTATGCTTACCAAAGGAACACATGAATGAGACGATGATTCTTGGAATTCCCTAGATGCGGACATATAAAGCAGTACCAGATTGGGATACAAATCAACTCAAGCTATCACCGAAAGGAGGACAACTCATTGTTCCAATTGCACCAAGCAAGGACGAATGAAAAGGAAGCAATCATCATACCAAACCAGGAAGTAATCAATCTTCTCCTTCCTCTTGACAAGAAAATGCTACAAGTAGCATGCAAGGAGTCATGCAAAGTTGGGTACCAAAAGCACAGCTTAAGGATAAGCCGATTCAAATCTGGGTACCTAAAACATTACCGACAAAACAAAAGAAGGTTCCGAGAGTACAAACACAGAGAGGAGAATCTCCGAGCATGGAACCTAACATGAAATGGATTTAGAAGAAAAAGGAGCACTTATCTTCTCCACAAACTGTAAAACCAATCAAACAATGGAGAGTTAAGTCTCAAAAGAATCCACCACACCATACAGGACCAAGAAAACCAAGCTACCAATGGTGAGAAAAAGAAAGACGACAATCAAAAGTGTTATCACCAGCTCAAGCAATCAGCATGCTGAAGCATCTTGATGCTACAATCAAACAGAGAGCACACAAGCTAGAAGATTTTCTCTTTAAAAGACATCAGCAGCAAACCTCTACATCAGAAACCCTTGAGTTAATTACTCAAGACCCAGCTCATGCATAGGATAGTGGTTTGAATTGCATTGATCTTTCAATCATGGTAGAGCCAACCACGGCTATGCATAGACACGATTGTAACCCATGCACACAGTCATCCCGGAGTACGCCATTTAGTAGGGGTGGAAGGGCACTAAGTAATTAAGGGCAATGTTTGAAGAGGGAGGAAAAAGTTCGATGTTAACGTGTGATTTTTTGCAAAATTACCTAACAATGCCCTTATAATTAATCATCAAGGGAAAATTCATTAACAGTAGGTTGGTAACCTAACAGGACATAAAAGTGTCCTTTCAGGGTTTTGAAAAAAACCTCCAAAACCATAGTAGATCCACTCGTTTTGTAAAATCCTTTCATGAGGTTATAGTTCAAGGCCTACTACACATGGAAAAAATAAGAAACTTGTAAAATTTCTCATCTTTTGGTCACACCAAGCCTCCAAAGTTGATGGACTAGTACATTTTCATCAAAACAGTCCTTTCTTACGTTTTGTTGCATAAAAATAAAATTAGGGATTCTTGTAGGACTTGAGATAAATTCCCTAGTTAACTTCAATGGCTTGGTGATCAGAACATATGATTGCTTCTCACTCACTATTTTTTGTTTTGCCAAAAGAAATAGGTACAAAAAAGTTGAATTTTTACCATTTTGCAAACCTATCATCAAAGTTTCTATAGCCACGTTCAATACAAATAATATATGCATGTTTTCTTAGTTTCCTATTGTCCTTTAGGTTCATAAGGAGCCATGGAGCATGTCAAAAGAATTATAGTCAAAAGAATTATACATCTCTTACCAAGGGGAATCTTGGTAATCTTGGGGACAAAGATGAAGTGCTAAATACAGCAAACATGAAAAAACTAGGTTCGACATTATGAATTGTCCTTTAGGTTCATAAGGAGCCATGGAGCATGTCAAAAGAATAATACATCTCTTACCAAGGGGAATCTTGGGGACAAAGATGAAGTGCTAAATACAGCAAACATGAAAAAACTGGGTTCGACATTATGAGTTGTAGCATCCCATAGAAACTATTCAATATCTAGCCAAATTTGATCCTTATGACTAGATATGGTTACTACCTACAAAATGCATGTAGTTGTCACAAGAAACTAACAATATTGAAACATCTATACTTGATATACTAGAATATTTCGTTTTCTTCTATAATTGAAAAAATCAACCATCGTTGTCTACTATGCAAAATAGGGTATTAGGTGCCCCAAAACTCAAGGAATATTAGCTTTATGTTACAATATGTGACATAGAAAATCAAAACTGCGTTTGGATATCATGAAAGCCACCAAAAAAATCATAGAAGATCTAAAATTGGCTTAAAAATAGGATTTGACAATTTTTGTAATTTGGTCATAACTTCCAACTTTAACATTTATTTCTCCCTAGAAGCATCAGGACATGTTGAGGACTACTAAAGATAGTTCTCTAGAATTATAGACCTCACAAACATGAATTCTAGAGTGGTATAGTTGCAAAAAGTTGAAAAAAGCCAAAAACAGGACCCGTTTTTTCACATAGTTTAGGTTGTGAAATGTTGTGCAAGGACAAGGTTAAAGATGGAATTGATATTCCAAAAAAATGTCAAGTTTTTTTCAGCTCATGAGACAACTTTCTGGATAGATAGCACCTCAAAATCCATTTTGAAACTCTTGACATAATTC
Source organism: Adiantum capillus-veneris (assembly GCF_014529385.1). NCBI lineage: Eukaryota > Viridiplantae > Streptophyta > Polypodiopsida > Polypodiales > Pteridaceae > Adiantum > Adiantum capillus-veneris. The sequence continues at coordinate 27,217,308 of NC_140937.1, read as the reverse complement.
AAGGAAAATGGTCACTTAACAGGACATAAAAGTGTCCCATTACCAACCTAGTGTTAATAATATCTTCCCGATGAGTGTAAATAGTGTATATACTATCAGAAAATCATCAAAAAATAGTCCTCTTTGGGTATTTTTCATCATTTTTATTGATAATGAGACTTAAAGTTTAAAAATTCCAACAAAAAATAATAAAGCTATGTTTTTCAATGGATTTTCTTAATTATTGGATTTTCACTTTACTTTTTTAGAGCATGTTGTTATTTTCTTTGATTTTTTCAAATAAACAGGTCAAAAATTAATAATAAATAGCAAAGAATCTCAGATGGAAAAACGAAAGACATGATGGTGATTAGGAAGACAAGGCGGAGAAGCACAAAAACTTTCAACAAAATCAGAAGATAGAAGCGGGAAGCCTAAATTAGGCAACCATACCTACTTTTGCAAAATTCTTGTAGAATAAGCTACAGGAATCTGATCGGGGAAATTTTTGAGTGTAACATAGATTTCACGGCCTAGTAGGACTAACGGGGGAATATGGGGAAAATTGGTTCGGGGAGTCCGGGTATAGATATCCTAGGTAGGCTAAAACCACCTCAGTTTCACTTGTGGCCTTGGCAGAGAGAGCTTTTCGACCTCTTTCGCGCGTCTTTTTTGGTGTCTACAGTTGCCCGTTTTCAGCGCCATCTCACACGATTAATGAGGGGTACGTTCTTTACTCGTTAATGATCCATTTTGTGCGGCCGGTAGCTAGTCTGAACCCCTAGAAAATACCCTAGAAATCAAGCAGTGCACGAAGACCTACGATAAAAAAGTAACCATAGCGGCCTGTCAACTCGACCAAATCATATGGGATTTGAACTGTACCATGCCCTAACATAAGAGAAGTTTTCTATATCATCAGTGGACCATTTGGCAGGGGTCGAGGGGGTCCCGGTAGAAAGGCTAGGTTTTTGGCAGATGCTAGAATTTGGTTCTGACTCCATAGACAGCTTGCCTACGAGGTTCATATACAATGTATATGATTGGTTTAGTGAAATCAATCAAGCAAACCCTCAAAAAACAAAAAACGGTTCGAAGGCTACAAAGCGTCAAACTCGACATACGGGGTGAAACTGACTCCAAATGAGCCAGAATTGGTTGAGTTGCTTCACGACTATGTTACGGACAAGTCCAAAGCCTCAAAATTGACCGACCAAATCAATAGGCAGTGTAGTCACAGAGATCAGAGAATTCAAAGTCGACAAAGTACAAAGTGATGCCGGCAAGACCAAACTTGACCAAACTCAATTTAGGACTTGTTTTAGGTGTATAGAATGTGTTTAGGTCAAAAATTTTAAGTTTCACAAAAAAATTGTGACTGCTGTAAATAATTGTGATTATTTACTTTTGCACTATTTTTGCTTGGAAATTGTATCATCACCTCAGCTACCATGTGTACACACCTATTACATGCGAAAAATCAAGTATGAGCCAAAATGAGCACCTATAACTTGGAAAATTGCCAGAAAGCGCAAAGAAGTCTTTGCAAGCCAATTTTTGGGTTATGGACCACATTTCTTGATCCAAATCACCTCATATCACATACACAGGGTCTATACCATGCCTAAAATCAATTTGTACAAAAAATTGTTGATTTTGGTAGAAATGTTAATAATCGCGATTATTTACTTTCTAGCCAAATAGGGGGAATTTTGATATTTTGACATCATACATCCAAAGTACATGATGTGTTAAGCCCACTAGCCATTTTTGAACCAATTTGGAGCTCAAAATATCAAATTTTCATTATATCTACTGTTTCCGAGACCTAAAGACAAACTATGGTACCATTTTCACCCTATGCATCCAAATGAGCCCATATTTCACTCAGAGTATGTATTTGATATACACTTCAAGCTTGTGATGCCAAGTTTGCAAAATGTTGAAAAAGATACTCAGATGTAAATAATTGCGATTATTTACTTTGGTTGCAAAATTTTGTTTGGACTTTACAATTTTTTTCCTTGCATGTCTTTATGCATCTATGCTTGTGCAAAAATTGATTTGAAGCAAATTGGACCAAAATGGCCAACATTTTAGACTAAAGGAAATTTCAGAGAAAAAATCTGACAAATCTACTAACTTTGACACTCTATTCGCAGAACAGGAGCCATGCAAGCAGCAGAGAGATCCAAGAAGAAGCTCAACCAGAAAGAAAAGTTGCAGGAGCTACCCGCATACGAACTGGATCCAGACTCAGTCAAAGCCGCCAAAGTAGCCTATCTTCAAAAGAACAGCTAGAAGAGCATCATACCACAGTATTTACCGGCAGATTCAAGAGTGAGGAAAGACATCAGGTAGAGTTGCAACTCCTATCAAAGGAAGTGTATGATATCGCCGCGAAGCCTGAGACCAAAGAGGCCAACCACTGGCTAGGACTCAGACATTTCTATGAATAGGAGTCGTGCGGCGTGGATTTCCAAAAAGCTTATGAGCTTTTATCCACGATCAAAGAAGATGGAACTGCCCAAATTTCTTACCCACACGGAAACAAAATTGAAGTGGTGATAACCAAAGAAATAGTGGCAGAAGCACTCAGACTTCCCATCGAAGGAATGACAATGAGGGAAAGGGACAGGAAAATGGCAGGTACTTTCACTAAAGACACCGCCGCGGCCACCTTTGTAGACCTTATTCACAAGCAGGTGGAAGAGCCAGCTAGGTTATACCACCAGCACTTCCACTTCTTGGCTAAAATGCCACCAAGGTATACCAAGCCAAATCGTGCGGTTGCTACCACTTTCGCGCAAGTCCTCAAGTCAACAACCAGGCAACCGGTGGACCACACAAAATATGTTTTGACCACTCTAAAAGGAACAAAGAAAGAAGGAAAGATTACTTACCTAGGTGCACCAGAGGTATTGACAAGGATTTCATACCATGCCATTGGCATGGCCGACAACCTACCACCTTCCCCAGACCAAAATACTTGGATACTGTCAGTTCAACCATCTCCTCAAGCTACAAGATCAACCAAGAGATTCTAAAAATTTGATGAAGAGTCTGCTGAAAGCTCATCGGAAAGGCACAACAGTGAAAGCTCAGATAATGAAGAAAGGAAAGCATGAAGGGAGGAAATGAAGAGAAAAGCCGTGACAGCACACCAAGAAGAGCCTGTGCAAAAGCAAGCCCGGTTTGAAAGAGAGAAACACGCATACCAACGAAGCCAACAAGCACAAGGAAAGGATCCGAAAAAATGGGTGCCTATTGAGCTTAAGGGACCAAGGACCAAGCATCACACCAAGAAGCAAGCTGAAGAACCTACTGAAGCACTGGAACATATGTACCAAGAAGCAGAAGCTTTAAAGCTAAAGGAAGCCGAAGAAGCGGCAAGGAAAGTAAAAGAGGTAGAGGACCAGAGACAAGCCGAGGAAATGGCAAGGGAAGAGGTACAACACAACCAAGGTCACGAGCCTCCCTGACCCACTTCACTGCCTACGAAACAACAGGACAACCCTATTCCAAGCCCACCACCATCACCAGCAACGAGAGCCACAGAAGTTGAGCCCACGAACGAGACAGAGTCTGAATCAAAAGAAGTAGAAGAATCTGCACAAGAGGCTAGTACTACACAAGAGCAAAAAAAAGAGAAAGAACCCGAGCTAGAAAAGGAAACAAGCATTGCACAAGAGGACACAACAAAGTCCAAGTCAACATCTTCTACCTCAACACAACAAGAAAAGGTAGAGTTATCCACAAAGCCTCAATAGGACAAAGAAAAAGAAGGACAGCCACAGCCTCAAGGGCACGAACAACCAGCCACCACGATGTAGCCAAGAGAGACACAAGAGGCTATAGAAACATCAACTCAGTTGGCCCGACAGGAAGACTGGCAATCAAATGATGAAGTAATCCTGCAAAAGTCAACGAATATGCAAGGCAAATGCAGGATATGGCAGAGAGACTCCGATGAGCAACACTTAGCCACAACACAAAGGCTAAAGAACTAGAGATGGTGATTGACTCTCTCGAAGGAGAGTTAGAAGAAAGATTAAATGTCATCACCGATCTACAAAATCAAGTGCTGAAGATGAAAGCTGAAGCTAAACAACATCAGCTAGCAAGAGATAAACAACAGAAGGAGATGGAGGAGTTAGATGACCTACTTACAAAGATGTCAGATGCTTGCAAGGCAAAAGATGAACATCTGACAAAAGTTACAAACAAACTTCTAATGACAACCCTATCAGCTCAGAAGATTCAAGTGCAGTTGGATGTCGCTAACGCTTCTCTACAATACTCAGAATAAAGAATTAATGATCAGACCACATTCTTGTAGCAAATACGAGAGAACCCAGTCGTAGCCTCGATCAAAGGAACAGACGAGGTCTACAAAACATTGGAGAAAAAGAACAAGGACCTCGAGCTGGAACTAAAGTTAGAGCAATCTCAACGCAGAGACTCGGCCTTGATGGGAGTCCAAAGAGAAGATGAACTGCTGAAGGAGATAGCTCAACTCAAAAGAGTCAACCAGCTTACTGAGAGTGGGAAAACCGAAAATGCAAGACGAGGCAAGCACTTCAGAGAAGCCCAAAATAGAAATACCCTCAATGTCATTTGCTGAACTGGAGACACAGTCCATAGTAGAGTTGAGTGGTGAAGAAGATTTTGAGGTAACCATTACAGAAGAAGACACAGTGTCCATGGTCGAGCTCTCAAAGGCTGAAGAAGATGCACTGAAATAAAAGATTACACAAGAGGTAGATGAGCAGTGGAAGGCAGCGATGAATTGGGAGTTGAGAGTTCTTCACTCTGTCAATGTTACACAACTCACTTCCAATCAAATCAATGCGCAATGGAATCAACAGTCCCTGCCCTACCGTCTGATAAAAGTTTAGTTACTATAGGTAAAAGAAAGGCTTTACGCAGATATGAAAGCCGAGGGCTCAGATAAAGACCACCCGAAGTGGAGGTTGAGCTGGCTGAACAAAAACCCAAGATACTTGATTCTGTTCACGAGAACACCTGCAGCCTTGCAAAAAGATTTGACTTTCTGTCATGTACCAAGAGTAAGGACCTGGATAGCACATGAGACACTACTCAAGAAGAGGCCAACTTGGCTAAACTACCCTAGATTGCCTCCTCTAGAAAAGGGACCAGTGACGAAAGAATACATGGTGAAAACCCTAAAGGGCGCCATGTCATTCTTTAAAAGTCTACCAGATTTGTCATGTTCCATGCTATATAAGATCTGTCAAATGTTGCTCACATTCATCGAAGTGTTCAATGAGCTAGAGCAAACAAGCACCCCTTGGATGTCATTCCTCGAGGGTAATAAAGGTTTGTGCTATGATCTCCAACCTTCCGAAGAAGTCCTCTATGGCTTCTACTCTAGATACATGTTTCTACCTTCAAACAATATGTTGGCATTTGAGGAAGCGTTTTACACGGGATTCTTCACTTGGCGAATGAAGATATTTGTGCCAGTGATCAACAATCTGACCTCAAGGTTTGTAGGCTACTCAACAGTGGAACTAAAGAACAGAGTCACTTTGCAGTTTTTGCAAGTGCCCGATAAAGAAAGGAAAATAAGATATCAAAAGGCACTGAATGCGCTTAAAGACCGCCTTGTCAGCTACTAGCCCAAAGACTACTTCAGCCCATAAAGCTGTGTCAAGGGACAACACAAGTGACGAGGGGGCGAATGTTAGCAACAAGCTAACACGGACACCATTTTTTGGATAAACTTTGCAATTAATTAGTCGGGGCTACAAGCTTCCAGATTATATCAACCTGTCATTACCCATCTTTAGTAGAACTCCCAGATTATTAGTTTCAACCACCAAAAACCTTAGCTAAGGTATAGAAGCCAATTTTTGTAAGTTATTATTAAGTTTTGGATAATGAAATACACAACATGAGCTAACAATGCTCTTTCCTCTCCTTGTTCTCGTGCTTTCTACTCCCTTCCCAATTGTTACATTGTAGTTTCATATGTTGCATTGCAACCGCAGGTAAGAGCTATACGCGTTGACGTAAGCAGTTCATAGTATTTTGTAGCTTTTGGTGTTTCTGACTTTCATCATAACTAGGAATTTACGCTTTCAAATAAAAAACTAAGCATAGGCGGGGTATTGGGGCATCATTGCTAAGCATTTAGATGCACTTTGGGTCAAAAACGACTAGGTCAAAAATCCACTGCTGTTAATAATCCCGATTTTGGAACTTGACCTAAAGTGGGATTTGAGACCATAAGCATGTGTTCTTAGGTCTTATAAACATGTCCTAGAAGTTTTCTTACATTTGGATATCATTTGATGTTGTAACGGATGTGATTTGTTAGCCTCGATGAGCGATTGGCTTTTGGTGATTTCAGTCACTTGAGTGTAGCTTGAGTTAGATGTGAGTTGTTAGTTGTTTTTTGAGATATTGACACCCTCTTTTAGCCTCTATGCACTAGTCAAGTTAGCTTCATCCCATGGATTGACAATTTAATCGTGGTTCTTGCTAATACTGCAATAAGATAGGATGGTGAGGTTAGACATGCATCCCACATGGCCCTAGGTTCATATGATCTCTCATTGAAATATAGGGAAACCTATGGCCCTAAGGCCATAGGATCTCTCATTATAATCGAGGGAAACCTATAACCTACCTATGACCAACATCATGTGTCCTAGGAAACATAGTGAGAACCGTTGTGGCCTTAGGGCCATAGAGCGTCAATATATAGAGGTGCAAAAGAATGATCAATATATAGAGAGAAACCTATAACCTACCTATGACCAACATCATGTGTCCTAGGAAACATAGTGAGAACCGTTGTGGCCCTAGGGCCATAGAGCGTCAATATATAGAGGTGCAAAAGAATGATCTTGTGGTCCCTTGGGTTCTGGTCAATATGGTCATTGGATCATATAGAAAACATCCTAAGATTATAAGACCAAATTGTGCCAATGTATAGGGTGTAGATGATATAAAGAACTCTATGGTCCTAAGACTATATATTTCTTTGTATTTTAATTACCTATAAAGAAAACTCCTTATGGACCTAAGACCATAGAAGGAATATTTTAATCTCCCATAGAGTCTTCAAGATACCTAACAATTTCACACTATGACCCTTAGGTGATAGGGTAAACTGCATTTTTCTTCAAGAAACCTATTATCAAAGCTCTCCACCATAAGGCATTTCAAGGTGGTCCAAAATTTTCTAGAAGCTATATTGCAATGGCATCATTGATCTTCTTAAATGTATTCTCAGATATGTATTGAATGAATTATTATATATCAAATTTTTCATTTGGATACTCTCCAATTTTGTTCTAGAAGTCTGCCAAAGCTAACAATAGGTGTTCTTTAAAACTTGAAGTCCTTTAGCATGATATTGCAGTTGACGAAGTTTTACTTGAGATTTTTGGTATGAAGGATTTTCAAGATATTGAACCTTTTGAGATTGAGGTTGAGAAAGTTTCACCTGACATTGTTGATACAAAGGATTTCCAATCTATTGAATCTTTTGAGTAAGATTCTATGGATCTCCATAGTAACCGATGAGCTCCAAGCTCAAAAACATATACAAGGTTAGAAGAATCCATCTAAAACATTTTAGTAACTCAACATTTGGGAACTAGGCTAGATGGTACTAATTTGAACCTTTCATCCATTGATAGACCAATGCTAACTATAATAGTGAGCTTGGGTGGATTTCTTTTTAGGTTATGCTAGCACAAGTCCAAAAAGAGATTAGAGTTTCAACATGATTATATTGATCTACAACTAGGATGCATTGAGTTTTTAAAGAGTCTACTTAGTAATTTTAATGTTGGGATATGGCCAACTAGGAATGATAGACATGTAATGGACATCATCAAAAGTTTAGAGAAGGAGGACGGAGAAAAGTTTCCATTATTTATGATTTGGGGACAAAACCAATGCCAATCATGTGAAGAATCAAGAATCACTCACCCAAATAATCTCGGAGTAGAAAACTTTTCAAATCATTGGCTATTACATCAACAAAATTCAGGATTTATGCAAAAAGAATGCTTCTAGTAGATGATGGACCATTAAATGGATGTGTTAATCCTACATTGAATTGTATTTTTCTTCCATCATTTAATGGTGATGAGGATCTTCAAGGATAATATCCTCATTAGGGATTTGTTGCCATATATTCAAGCTCTTCATAATGTTAACAAAATTCACATAGTTACAAGCTCTTATTTGTATGGACAAGCACCCATAATGCAAGGACATGAATTTTTTTATCATGTCCGCATGATTGTTGTAGAGTGAGAGGAGAGAAATTTGGTTTGTCTAGGGAAAATATATTCCACATGTAGACTATCGTACATCTAGCAAGGTGGAATGCCCACTCGAAGGCAGGATAAGAAACTCCTAATAGTTGATCAAGAAAAAGTGAGGTTGTTAAAGAGTATTAAACCTTTATCATGTTAAAGAGGTATTGAAGCAATTATGCTTTCCCAAACATTCAGTTGTAAGGAGCCTATTATCAAAGTACATGAGTTTAAGAACTATATAAAATAGTTAAAGATTCAACATAATCTCAGATAGATCTTCATTGAGGAGATAATGGAGTAGATTTTTGTAATATTATGGACTCTACAGAGATCCTTATGTATTTTTTAGAGTGTTCATGAAAATTTATCTTTCAATGCTATATATAGCTTTTGACCTTGATGTGCCAAACACTTAACTTTAGTTAATTAAAAGATTCAAATGTTTTTTGTTTTACAATTTGTGTCTGTTGCACCATCAAGGACAATCTACTTGTCCATAAGGCCATATGTTACTTTATGAGCTTAGGGGATATTCACTTTATAGTATCAACACCCTATGAAACTAATGCCATACATTGGCTTAAGTTATTCCACAAGATACTTACTTATGGTGGCCAAGAATAAGCATCCTAAGATCCTACAATTTTCAACAAGGTACTTTTTCGCTTGAAAAGCTTCCAAGGCTGCATTAATGGGTTAAAAAATCTTGTCCTACTAACACTAAGACTACCAATATTGGCTTTGGTTCTTTGAACTTGGTCAACATTGGATTTGTTCTTCCTTTGAACAAATTTTAAGATTTTTCTTCAATCTCTCTTTATTTTTTTGCCTTCTAAACCTATAGCATGGTCGTCTCTCCATTTTGGAGTCTTTAGTGTCAAAGTCAACAATGCGAAAGAGTAGTTAGGAGAGAGCAGAGCACAGAGAGAGAGAGAGAGAGAGAGAGAGAGAGAGTCTCCTGAAGAAATCAACTTGGGAATGAGTAAACTGATATGAATACAATGAGGGGTGAGGGTTGCTTATATATCCACCTTAATGAATTACCCTTCCAAAAGTTTGACAAATATGTGAAATAAATACCTAAAACGCAAAATAAACAATGGGATCACATTGGGAAATCCAGTTGAAATGCCAAAACTTTAACACCCTCTCTATAGCTCATAGTGGATATAAATAGCAAAACCAAGTCGATATAGAAGCTACCATAGACAACCTAGCAACTACAAACTACTATATACATTTTGGATTTTCTACCCCCTACTTTGTACCTTAGAAGAATGCCATGTTGAGCATTGATTTCCTTTTAGAAAATTTGAATTGTAGACCACATGTCATAAACTCTAATATCTAACCATCCCAAATGATTTTCTCATGTTAAACTAATCATTTAATGTGGGAGAATAGATGGGAACAAGGGCTAGAATATAGACACGTGCTTATGGATCCATCTCAACACTGGGCCAAAGTTAAAGGAATCCAAATGAGATATGGTATGTCAAAGAGAAATGCTAGCTAATGGACCTTAGTGAACTTAAGGTTAGCTTCATAGCTCTTGAATTTTTCCAAGTGAGAACGAGCATGTGAGTGAGTGTGAGAGAGAGTATACCCCCCAAGCACACCCCTAGCTTTCTTTGATCAACCCCTCTTCATTAAAGAGCTTAAAAACCTTAGGGTTAGCTTCATCATTGGCAAAGTGAAAGAGCTCCATCAATGTCTTCAAACTTGTTGAGAAGTTGAGAGTCTACACCAACACTCTTAGCTATGGAATGAAAATCCAACCAAGATCCATGTTTCTATGCTTAAGCTTTCCATATTCTCCATCTTCATTGCTATGCTATTATGATATGCTAAGCAAGAAGCGTGATAATAAGTGAGGAGAAATTTCTTTCTCATATGAATATGCTAGCACGTCATCACGATGGACGTCTGAAGCATAGCTATCGGACAGTAACATAATGTCAATACTCAGGGAAGTGACTCAGATGGGGCACGGAGACTCTTTGAGATTGTCAATCTCAAGAAGTGAACCTTAACAAGCAAACACACTAACTTAAGAAGCAAACCAACACTCAATGATCAAGGAAATCTTCCTATGTCCTTTCTCACAGCTCTAGGTCATCACACCATTTTGGCACTCGAACGGACTCTAAATGCAATGAAACTTTAGGAAGAGGTCTAGGACACCTAGGGACACTATCCTACCAAGTCCGGTCACAATCCAACAAGGTACCAAAATCAAAAGCAATCCTGAAAAAGGTTTTGAAAACTACAACAGAACTATCCAAAAAGGTCTCCCTATGGTCTAGGAACACTCTCCTACGGTCAAGACATCATTAAACAATGATTTAAGCACTCAAAACTTCAATTAAGGCTCACTCATGTGTAGTCGCGAACCACAAAAAACTGACGATGCTTACACTTAAATGAAAGAGCAAAGAGAGAGGAACACAATGCAAGTTTTGGAATTGAGAATTGATTACCCAATTGTTAGAAAAGTTTATTAAAAGTTGGAGTAGCTTCGTAGCTTGAGCGTACGTTTTCAAAGTTCCCTTCTTCCTCTCAAGATAAGCCTCCTTTCACATTAAGGTTATTGAACTTTATATCTAGGACATTCTAAATGACCAGTGGCCGGTTCACATGGACCTTTACAATTTTCATGACAGAATTACAACTCAGGGAATTGACCTACTAGTCTAGAATCAAAATTTACATAGAGTATCATTACACTAGCTCGGCAAAATAATAGATTACAAATGTGGTGTCCGGCTGCATGTCCGGCTAGGTGGACATGTGTTCGGTCTATAATTGATTCTATCGGCACCGATGAGTGCAAAAAAGACCTTGTCGATTGATGGCTTCGGCTTCATGCGGCTCCCCTCATTGAGAGAAACACAAAATACAATGTTTTCAATGTCCTTGTTGGCTCTGTCTTGTTTCTCCAAAGGTCCTCCGAGCTTCCCCTTCAAAAAGAGGTCCCGTTGAGCCCCGCCTTCCTACCCAAGAGAGCCTTGTTGAAGCTTTTTCCAAAGCTGTCCAAAAAAACCCTCTCCTTGAGAGCTCCGTCTTCACCTTCAGAGCGCCCCTCGAATTTGCAAAAATATTCCCCCTAGAGCACGTGAGGGTTCCCTATTTTAGCCGACTCCTCTTTTTTTTCTCAAGCTTGCATGCACCGCGGCTATTTCTGGCTTGATGTGGCCCCCAATTCATGTGGGAGGGGTCCCTTGTCACGGTGGTTTGACAATGCCAGGGACACCCCTTGTTAGCCTCAAACATTTCTCGTTAGTGGGCATGTGGGAACACCTGCGTGTGCCCATAGCCACATCATCACCTACATGACATCTTTGTCAGATAGCATGACATCTTTGTCAGATAGCGTGACAACAACCATCACTGACTAGGCGCCATTAATGGCTATGAATTGCCACATGCCAAAGGATTGCAGAGGCACTGGCTACACAAAACCACCAGCCAATGCCGCCATATCCCACGAGCTTTCCAGATTCTTGATGCATCGAAATGGCACTCCTCTCTGGGCCTTATACCTCTCTTGCTCTGCTGTCATCTGTGTATGTGGGACTATCCTTTGCCATGGTGGCCCTTGCATCCTTGGCCCTCCACAGCCTTTGAAAAAAACCCACCTTGCATAAAAAGAGTACTTCTTCCCCACCAACTTGCCACAAGGTGCCCAGAACTCCTGTGATTGGGTCATTAATTCCACGTGAGAACCATGGTTTCCACCTTCCTCCTCACAATTGCCCAAGTATTCGGAGGCTTTCAAACCCGCTAACCGATTCAATCAGAACAAGGTAAATCCATCTGGCATCACACCGCTGCCACTTGGCTTCAACTTCAATTTTCAATAACTTGCCATCTTAGCCTCCATTTGATGTACCGTCACTTCCTGTTAGCTTTGTACACCGCATAGAATGCATATAATCCTTGGCAAAGCTCCAAAATCATTATATGGCACAACTCCCAAGATGGCCAACCCGACACAAACCTGGCCGTTGACAAAACTTCATCTGGTAATAATTCTCTCATTCAGGCTTCAATCATCAATCTGAAAAGACCAACATGCTCCATAAATCAAGTACTACACACCCATATCCCCAAGCTCTCTCGGACTAACTGGCATCACTTGGCCTATCCATCTCGGATCTGCAACCACTTCTAATCTCAAAGCCCCATATCTTGCACACCATGGCTCCATTTGATGAGCCTTCTGGACCTGCTCCTTTAGTGCTTCAAGCCCTACATTTGAAAGCCAAAAGCCATCACTTTGGACATCCTTCACCTACCATCCTATATGGACCAATCTAGAGCCCATCTTGCCTAGAAAACTACATAAAGCATACATCTTTGCTGCCACTTGCTTGCCCATGCTCTTCCCACCTGCTCTAGCCCCCTATCAAGCATCTGTCAACATAAACATCATTGTGTATGCCCTCTGCTAGGATTGACACACTTTGGTTGCACCAATGTCTACCATGAACCATCTAGATCACTTCATTATCCAATCCAAAAACCATAATCCATAATCCAGTCACATCACATGGGTGAGCACTCCACCCAACTTGGGTGAGGCATGATCAATCTTGCATAACCACTTTAGAACATAACATGGCTACTGTCATAATAACTAATATATAATTCTCCTAAATGATTTTCTTATGTTAAACTGGTCGTTGAATATGGGGAAGTACCAGGGGAGAAAAAGCTAGTATATTGGTTAGGCTAGCAAACTGGTCATAGTAGGTATCCAAAGGAGGGAAAATAGGGATTTTAAGAGTGGACCATTTGCAAAGGAGAAATGTGCATCAATGGGATTCAAAGACCCTAAGGTTCAGCCCATTAAGACTTCCAAATTCTTAGGTTCCAAAATTCAAAGGTAATGGCCAATGGTCAAAACTTAGGGAATATTGGATGCTTGTGGGAAGACTCAAAAGTCTTCCCATATCCCTATCCTTGAGCGGGCAGGCCCGTTTAGTAGGGGATGAGAGAGAAACACACACACACTCTTGCAAGATCCCTTTACACAAAGGGAATAGTGAACACATGTTAGCTCCCTAGCCCAGTTGCCCCCAAGGTGCATTCAAATCCTATTGGATTGCCATAGAGGTGGACCAATGAGAATTCGTCTGGAGTAAATTTAGTTTAATTCATTCTAAAACACTTGATAAAAGAACCAATACAAATTAAGCACTCTAGAAGACGATTGGACAGTCTCCCAAGGGGTCCAATCAGCAGCCCCATGGCTTGCCTGATTCCTATTTTCTAGAAGTCTAAGAGGTTTAATGAGAGTTTAATTGAATTATTTAAATACCTAAATCTCTACAAAAGGGGAAAGGGGGACACATGTCACAAGGCTATCACTTATACTTCGTCATTGGCTAAGGATGCAAGCATTAGCAATTAGCAAGAGGGGTCGACCGAGAGAGAGAGAGAGAGAGAGAGAGAGAGAGAGAGAGAGAGAGAGAGAGAGAGAGAGAGAGAGAGGACTGATTTTTGCAATGCATTATCACGCACACACTCACACAATATTATGGTTGGAGTAAAGAAGACTATCTCCTTCTCAAGCTTTAATGGAAAGCTCATCATCTACTCCAAGCTTGTGAGAAGGGAGGTCTACACCAACAACTCTTGGCTTTGTGATGCAAATCCAACCAAGAGCCAAGCTCCAATGCATGCTCATCTCCTCCACCATGATAATTACTAATCTATGATAAGCTATTATGAGTGATTATGTTAGGAGACATACTCCTTTCTCGTAATAATACTCCTTCTTCGTCATGATCTACTCTCATACCCCGCTAGCTCTCACCATCTTCGAAGGTGCGTGAGGTCTTGGGTCTAAGATCGTGAGGGAATTGAATTTGTGTTTTCAAGTGTAAGCTTGGTGCTTGAAGCTTCCATATTCATTGCACCAACAAGATATTGAAGGAACACAAAGTATTGTATTGTAAAATATATCCCTTGATGGGAGAAGCCTATAATACAAAGCCTTTTGGAGCGGGGACCGGCTCCATGTAAATCGGGTCCTCAATTGTTGTCAATAGCGTAATTTCTCTATCTTTTTGAAGTATTGTTCATGCCTATCTAGCTAGGTGTTATGCTCTTGTTTCTCTCTCCATCCAAGCACTCTTGCTTTGCTCATTAGGAATCTATTCTAATGAAATTCTCACTATGTCTATGTTATTTTCTGCTACACAGAAGTTACTAGGCCATTAAATGTTACATTGGTATCAGAGCACAAGGTTTCTCTTTTCTTGCTCGAGAAGAGAGGTCCTCAAGGTGACTATAAATGATTGGTATTACTAATAGCAATTGAGTAAGTAGAATATGGATCTTTCAGCCTTGTAGTGCGCCTACTTTGTGTAGATAATGGGGCATCACTGTCGAGAGCTATGGTCTTAATAGTGGAGTCCTACGGGGCTTGCCTACGGCCTAACCACTATTGAGCTATTAGAATCTTGATAGGAGCCACTACTATTTTGGTGGTGAAAGACCCTCTCTTCTATTTCTTGCAATTAATGATATTCAAGCCATGGGTACAGGAGCTTGAGTGCTTTTCTAAAGGGGTTAAGAGGAGTAGCAACTAGGGCTTGAAGTGCCAAAGGACACTTAAAAATTTTACACCTAAAATTTGTTAGAATGGCCCGACAATAGTAAAGAGAGTGAAATTAATGTCGATAACTTTGATTTTGCTAATGAGCAAGCTACTAATTATGCCCCTATGCTTGCGAATTACCTTGTTTCTAGGCTTCAACAAGCCATGGGCAGTCCATCCCTCCAAAGTGAAGTGCAACGACAGCTACGTGCTCATGGAATTCTCCAAACTCCTCCCCAAGAAGAGACAATATGTAGGAAGCCTCCTTGTGAGACTTCCAAAAGAGACCTCTCTCCGATAAGGGAAGAAGAAGAGGATCCGTACGAAGGGCTAAAAATTCTACTACTTGAGGATGAAAATCCTTCCCAAAGGAGAACTCAAGTTTCAATGGTAGATCCCCCATCGAAAGAATGAGAAAGAAGTGAGTCTCCTTCCACCTTGACAGAGATGGCTCCACGAAGACGGTGGGCAAAATGCTCTCCAACACCCCCTAAATGGAGAGGGACAACAAAAAACAAGAGAAGAAAAAGGAGAGAAAGAGGTCACCCTCTTTTCCATATTCTTCATCCTCTTCCTCTTATGAAGAAAGTGATGGTGCAGACAAGAAGGAACAAGAGAAGAAAATGGTGAGAAAGAGGTCACCCTCTTCTTCATCCTCCTCAAATTCTTCCTCTTCAGAAGAAATTGATGGTGCAGCTTTCAAACCACCAAAAAGAAGAGGCCATAGGAAATCTTATGCCACGTGTAGAGATTGTCCAAGCTCAAAAAGTTCAAAGAGGGAGGAAAGAAAATCTCTTTCCTTACCTACGATGGCACCTTTGGTGCTACGGACAAAGTTTTGGTCTTCATCCAACAATTCGATGCAGCGTTTAGAGATGAGGGCTTCATGGAGTCCTCTAAGCTACGCCATGTAGCTATGAATTTTCAAAATTCCACCAGGCAACGGTGGTCTAGCCTATGGGAAAACGGTGAAGCTCCACAAACCTAGAAAGCTTTTAGAGCCATGAAGCAGCTTTTGGCTACCAATGCCAAAGACAAAGTACTCAGCGAATGGTGAAGCTTGAAGCTATCTCCCTCCGAATCTATTCACGAATATGTAGAAAAGTTTTGTAACCTACATCTCAAAGCCGTTGTCTTCAAAAAGATGGATTTTGGAGAGAAAAAAAATAAAATTTGTGCGAGTTTAACCGAATATATTGTGGAGTATGTCAACTCCAAAAGGCCACGCACCATATCTCTCGTCATACACCATACCATGGTGGCTTCATGAATCAATTTCCAACAAGGGGCTAAGAGAAATCTTAAGCCCACAGAGAACAAGGACCGTAATAACGAGCCAAAAGGCAACACCAACAACAACAAAGCTAAGGAGAAGGGATTTTATAAAGGAAAAAATAAACTCTCTCGTGAAGAGCTAGAGAGTTATCATGGTAAAGATAACCATTGTTTTAAGTGCGGGAGCAAAGGCATGCCTATCATGATTTCCCCCACAAGAATACACGAAATGCGCCTCCTAGAGCTATCTTGCTCAAAATCCAAGAAGAGGATGCTCACCACAAAGTATTTCCTCTATGCCATGCTCGGGGAAAGAGTTGGCCACTAAGCTAGGCATCCAAGCCTATGATATGGGAGATGTCCTACCCGCTGATGGTGATTTCAAGGGGCAGGAAGCCTCAGTTACTCCCTTAATTGGGAAATTAAGGCTCCATGTCCAAAGCTATGTGGACAAGGAGGACTTCTTTACCTCTCCTCTCAAGCACGAGGATGTAATCCTAGGAGCACCATGGTTTGATTGCATGGCTTCCAATGTTAAATTCCCTCAAAATCAAATCTACTTTAGGTTCACTCAAAACGACATGTACCCGTACCCATTGTACATATGCAAGCTTTCAATAAGTCAATAAAGAGCTCTATATCCATGTACATGATTTTTGTTAAAGGTTCTCAAAATGAACCTAATGCTTTAGCAAAAGAAAATATAAACAATCACACAGAACTAGAGTTATCCGATTTTCTCAAGGAATTTCAAGATGTTTTTATTGACAACATCCCTTGTGAATTACCTCCTAACAAGGCAATGATGACCATGCAATTCAACTTCTTCCAGGAAGTTCACTGCCTAATAAACCTCCTTATAGAGTTTCTCAAGCTCAACAAAAGGAGACTATGCGGAAAGTGCATGAGGTAGTTGAGAAGGGCATGGCTAGGCCTAGCTCATCTCCATTTTATTTACCCGTGCTATTAGTGCAAAAGAAAGACGACACATATCGTATGTGTGTTGACTATAGAGCACTAAATAGGATCACTATCAAGAATAGGTTTCACATTCCATGGGTAGAAGACCTATTTGATAAGCTACAAGGGTCGACCTACTTCAGTAGGATTGACCTAAAAAGTGGCCACCATCAAATAAGGATAATCGATCAAGTCATTGTAAAGCTACATTTTGCACTACGTTTGGTCTTCACAAATACACTGTCATGCCTTTTGGCTTGACCAATGCACCATCCAAATTTAACCGCTTGATGGAGAAGCTATTTAGGCCTCATCGAACCTTTACTAGAGTGTTCTTTGATGATATAATCATCTACTCTAATTCATTAGACGAACGCAAGCAACACCTACAGGTAATATTTCAAGTTTTACAAGAGAATAAACTTTATATTAATCGAAAGAAAAGTGATTTTTTCTTACAAGAGATTCAGTATATAGGCCACATTATCTCTCAAGATGGCATCCAAATGGATCCATCGAAGCTAGAGGTAATACAAGGATGGCCTAATCCAAGGAATCTACATAACTTAAGAAGCTTTATAGGTATTTCTGCATACTATAGACACGTCATAGAAAAGTTCTCACAAATCGTGAGACCATTACATGACCTAACAAAGAAAAACGTTAGGTATACATGGTCTGCCAAGAAGAACAATGCTTTCAAAAGGCTTAAAGAAAAGCTTATCTCTCAACCTGTGCTTACACTGTTGGATCTCTCAAAACCATTTGAGATCCAATGCGATGCTTGTGGTGATTGCCTTGGAGCTATTTTTCTCCAAGAAGGGCACACCATAGCCTATAAAAGTCGAAGGCTCGACCCTGTTGATCAAGCTATAGGCATTTATGAAAAGGAACAACTCGTAGTTCTACATGCCTTAGACTCGTGGAAGCACTATTTATTGGGGACTCCTTTCATTCTACGAACGGATCACCAAAGTCTTAAGTACTTCATGACGCAAACCAAGCTCTTCGACAAACAAATGAGGTGGGAAAATTTCCTTTTGCAATTTTATTTTCAGATTGCTCACATTGCTAGCAAGCATGATCAAGTAGCCGATGGACTCTCAAGATGATCGAGAGTAAATGCGGTTCCGTAGCAACTCAGAATGATCTATCTTCTATGATAGAGGAGTACGCTATTGATCCTGATTTTAGAGATGTGATTTCAGCCCTTGCACTAGGGAAGAAAGAGGAACCATTTACCTTACAAGATGGTTATCTTCTTTATGGAAATAGACTATGCATTACTAACTCACTACATGAGAAAGTAATGTATGAATCTCATGCTTCTCCTTATGCGGGGCATAGAGGGATTGAGTCTACCCTAAAAGGGATAAAAACATATTTCTATTGGCCTGCCATGAAAGCAAACATACAAGAGTATGTTTCTAAATGTGTGGTATGCCAAAAGACAAAGTTTGATAGAGGGAAGAAACATGGATTGCTTCAACCTTTTCCAATCCCTAATTCACCATGGGAGAGCATATCCATGGATTTTATCTTTGGATTGCCTAATTCTATCCATGGGAATACAGGAAGACAAGTTCAACAAACAAGCTCATTTTATACCTATCAAAAAGACTATAAAAACCCATCAAATGGAAACCCTCTTCATATCACAAATCTTCAAGTACCATGGTTTGCCAATGTCCATAGTGTCGAATAGAGATCCTAGAACGACCAGTAATTTTTGGAAGGGTCTCTTTGAGAATTTAGGGACAAGGCTTAACTTATCTTCGTCCTATCACCCTCAAATGGATGGCCAAAGTGAAATAGCTATCCTAACAATTCTTGAACTACTAAAATCCTACATAACGCAAGTAGATCAAAGGTCCCAACGGGAGAAGTACTTACCGTCGTTAGTGGAGTATGCCTATACATACCTCCACCAAAAGAGCACCTTCTGAGGTAGTTGAGGGAAGATCTAAAAGTCCCCTACTACTTAAGGTACATGGGATGATCTTCCCTGCAGATAAGTATAGCAGAGACCTACAAGAATCTTCCCAAAAGATTAAGGATGCTATCTCTATCTCACAACAAAGGCAAAAGGTTGCAACCGATAAGCACAGAAGAGCCCAAGCCTTTAAATAAAATGATTGGGTCTTACTTAAATTTCCCAAGGCTTGATTAAGGCACACAATGAGCAAGAATCCTATGGGACACCAAAAGTACTATGCTAAATTAGCAAAAAGGTATTATGGTCCCTTCTAGATTCTTAGACCAATTAATGAAATGGCCTATCAACTCAAGTCTCTTAGTCATTGGCTCATACACAATGATTTCTATGTGAGACTACTAAAGCCTCACAAAGGAGAGCCACCTCAAGAACCAACTATTGAAGACCCACCAGAGATCAAGGACCAAGAAGAGGTGCTGCAACCCGAGTCCATTCTCCAAAATGAAGACAAGATATTGAGAGGCGGTACTATTATCTGACGGTATCTTATTAAGTTTATGAACTATCATTTTGAAGATGATAGATGGATGCAAGGCATACAATTAAAGGATAACCTAAACCTTGTCAGTGCTTACAATGCTTCCCTAGAGTAAGAAAATGTTTAAAATGAACAAAGTTTTTCTCTTATAAGACTCTTGTTTTCTTTATTGTGCACAAATGTTAAGAAGTATGCATGCTTAGGATCAAGTTTGCGGAGACGACGTCTTCCAAACACCACATAGAATGCATAGAATCCTTGTCAAAGCTCCAAAATCATCATATGGTACATCTCCCAAGACGGTTGGATCCGACTACCTGGCATCACTTGGCCTATCCGTCTCTGATTTTCAACCACTTCCAAGCTCAAAGACCCATATCTTGCACATTATGGCTCCGTTTGATGAGACGTCTGGACCTATTCCTTTAGCACTTGAGGACCTGCATCCCCAAGCCAAAAACCATCACTTTATACATCCTTCACCTGCCATCCTATTTGGATCAATCTAGAGCCCATATGGCCTAGAAAAGCACATAAAGCATACATTTCCGCTGCTACTTTCCTGCCCATGCTCTTCCCACCTGCTCTAACCCCCTGTCAAGCATCTGTCAACATAAATATCACTTCATATGCCCTCTGCTAGGACCAACACACTTTGGTTGCACCAATGTCTATCATGAACCATCTCGATCACTTCATGACCAATCCCAAAACCATAAATCATAATCCAGTCACATCACACGGGTGAGCACTCCACCCAACTTGGGTGAGGCACGACCAATCCTGCATAACCATTTTAGAACATAGCATGGTTGCTATCATAATAACTAATATATAATTCTCCTAAATGATTTTCTTATGTTAAACTGCTCATTTAGAAAGTACCACGGGAGAAAAAGCTAGAATATTGGTTAGGCTAGCAGATCGGTCACAGTAAAGGAGGGAAAATAGGGATCCAAAGAGTGGGCCATTTGCAAAGGATCAATGTGAATCAATGGGATTCAAAGACCCTAAGGTTCAGCTCATTAAGACTTCCAAATGCTAAGGTTCCAAAATTTAAAGGTAATGTCCAATGGTCAAAACTTAGGGAATTTTGAGTCTTCCCACATCCCTATTTTTGAGGGGGCAAGCCCTTTTAGTAGGGGATGAGAGAGAAACACACATACACTCTTGCAAGCTCCCTTTACACAAAGGGCATAGTGGACACATGTTAGCTCCCTAGCCCAGGTGCCCCCAAGGTGCATTCAAATCCTATTGGATGACCATAGAGGTGGAGCAATGAGAATTAGGCTAGAGTAAATTTAGTTTAATTCATTGAAAAACACTTGATAAAAGAACCAATAGAAATTAAGCTCCCTAGAAGACTATTGAACACTCTCCCAAGGGGTCCAATGAGCATTCAACAGCCCAATGGCTTGCCTCATTCCTATTGGCCAAAAGACTAAGAGGTCTAATGAGAGTTTAATTGCATTATTTAAATACCTAAATCTCTCACAAAAGGGGAAAGGGGGACACATGTCTCAAGGCTATCACTTATGCTTCTTAATTGTCATTAGCTAAGATTTGCAGGGGCCAATAGGATGCCAGCATGAGCAATTAGCAAGAGGGGTTGACCAAGAGAGAGAGAGGGCTGATTTTTTCAATGCATTATCACACACACACTCACATAATCTCATGTGTGGAGTAAAGAGGATTGTCGCCTTCTCAAGATTTAATGGAAAGCTCATCATCTACTCCAAGCTTGTGAGAAGGGAGGCCTACACCAACAACTCTTGGCTTTGTGATGCAAATCCAACCAAGAGCCAAGCTCTAATGCATGCTCATATCCTCTAGCATGCTAATTACTAAGCTATGCTAAGCTATTATGAGTGATTATGTGAGGATACATACTTCTTTCTGGTAAGAATACTCCTTCTTCCTCTCGATCTACTATCATACCCCGCTAGCTCTCACCATCTTCGAAGGTGTGTGAGGTCTTGGGTTTGAGACCATGAGGGAATGGATGTTGTGTTTTCAAGTGTAAGCTTGGTGCTTGAAGCTTCCATATTCATTGCACCAGCAAGTTATTGAAGGAACACAAAGTATTGTATTGTAAAATGTATCCCTTGATGGGGGAAGCCTGTAATACAAAGCTTTTGGAGGAGGGACCGGCTCCATGTAAATTTGGTCCTCAACTGTTGTCAATAGCTTAATTTCTCTCTCTTTTTGAAGTATTGTTCATGCCTATCTAAGTAGGTGTTATGATTTTTTTTCTCTCTGTATTCAAGCACTCTTGATATTCTCATTAGGAATCTGTTCTAATGAAATGTCTCCTATGTCTATGTTATTTTCCGCTACACACAAGTTACTAGACCATTAAATGTGATAGCTGCAAAAAATTCGGTAGGCATTTTGACAGCATAACCATATCCAGGAAAAAAACATGAGCCACACCCGCTTCCACCATAAAATCACAACCATAGTCCATGAGGGAATCTCAGCCCTTAACCATAAATCATAATCACACTGAACTAACTCCCACACTTGGAGTTTGACATAACCCCTACGGTCAATCAGAGTTCATACACATATGACTCTTAAGACAAGATTTTTTCATGCATAAAAAGAGTTTGACCATCAACTAATCATGATATAAAAATCCAATTTTTACAACATCCAACCATGCAAAGTTGATGCATCACGTCTGCACTTCACCTCCCTAGCACATAGAGCTAGTTTTGACTAGAAAGGTGAAAAGAAATCATAACCATGTATATGAGGCATCCACATCAATCCATAAGTTTTCATACATCATATGATAACATTCCATCACCATAAACATGATGCAGAACAACTCCGACCTTTAGGTCAACCATAAACCATAACTTCACACATATGCAAAAAACAACTTTTTGCCAATTTTCGGGCGCATGCATAACATTTAAATAGAAGTATTTGACCTCAAACCAATGCATAAAGCTCAGATAAATAATATAGACTAGCTCTCTATCACATCACTTTACCCATATGGTACTTACACAACAAACGGTATCCCAAAAAGAAAGCTACATTAATCATATCTGCCTATGCGGTTCGGGATGTCTAACCATATACTCTCACATAATTTTATGGCCATCTAATAGATGAAATCAACTCACCAAAACAAACCATAAATCATACATAAATGGCTCGGTTAACTCACGACGTCATATGGTACTCCCTCTTGGTAGCACCCCTATACGAGTAGATAAAACCGATTATGGAACGATTAATAACTCGCATTCTCGAGGTGATAACGGAGACTTAAATACATTTATCATAAATTTTCATCAAGATTTTCAATTGGTTAGGTGGGTCTTCCCATCCAGTGAATCTATATGGTGGTTCTCCAAGGAGCCTGGAGTCAACAAATTTGGTTGTGCAGTGGGCAACAAGCTATTTTTTTACCATATCTCTTATCTCTTTGCGCGATTTTCACATGACACCAAACAAAGAAAATGTTATAAATGATATGTTTTATCTCGGATATAAAGGATTCGGTCTGTTTCATAACGGTTTGTGAGTTACGACCAAAACAGTGTTCTTAACGCCTCTATGACGTGAAACAAAAAGCACTTTTTATGTACGCACGTGATCATAAATGCACCATGTGCATAAATTAGCATGTTAAACATTATGAAATAATCATGGGGCAACTTCATACGTACTCGGTTAATCCACACATGCACTATATACAAAAAAAACAATCACCGAGAGAGTGACTACTCAGAAAAACGACATAGGGAGAGAGATGACGATGGCTATGGAGTTTATAGCTTCTCCCTGTGTTTTAGAATCAATTAGGGGATGTTGAAAGGATTTTTTCTTTGCTACAAGAGAGGGATGATGAGAGCTACGTAGAGGTATTCACCACGAAAGCTTCCGAAGAGCGCGTACACCGTGAAACGAGAGAGGAGATAGTAAGCAAGTAGAGAGAGAGTATCCTTCTTCTTCTTCTTCTTCCCGAGAGAGAAGAGCTTATGGAGATGGTGATGAAGAGCTTGCACCACTCCGTATAATAGATATGTATAGCCTTGCGGTAGTAGACGCAATAGACGACACTGAAAACTGGTAATTTATAGGCACTACAGCTGGCTAGAGTGAGTCCCAAGGCAAAAACTAGCGCTAGATTTTGGGCCATGAATAGCTCCAGCTTTTTGTGCACTTTGCTAAAAACATGCCTGTGCTTTTGGTGGTCAACTTTCCCACTTACCATTCAAGTTTTACAGCAAAATTGGCCAATTGAATAGTATCTGGCCAACTAATGGAACCTTACCTAGTAGACTATGACGCACCGTAATGTCCCAACATAATTATGAATTTCCCGTACTGCCCCGACGTCTTTATGGTTTGGTTTTTTATAAAAATAATTCCCATAAAAATCCTATTTGGTCCCGTTTTCTGCTCCTCCGGGTGATCATTCTTAAATCCGACGGAGACTAAAGTTAATATTGTTTAGGTTATCATAAAAAGCACATTGCTTTTCAAAAATGTTGAAAATCACGAAAAGCTAAAAATAGCATAAAAAGAAAAAGAATATATCTAAAATTTAACCACGGGTTTCCCTCGTACACTGGAATAAGAAATCAGACTCGCTTTTCACTAGAAAGCATTATAAATCATGAAAAGCTAAAAAGAGCGTGAAAAGCACTCAAAAAGTAGATTTTTACAAAATTGAACCATAGATTCCCTGGAACATATAGATCAAGGATCCGACCTTGCTTTTTGCAAAAAAGATCCTAAAAGCATAAAAAACATGAAAATTTCAAAAATAGCGGATATTTTCAAAATTGGACTAAACGCCTGTCTAACCTACTGGAGCATGGAAACGGCCTTGCTTCTTACTTTAGAGCCTTTCAATACTGACAATCAAGCATCTTAAATCAAAATTTGGCAAAATAGAGATTGAAAGCTACTTTTCTTATTTTTAAAATAGACCCAAAAATTAGGGATCTTACATCCTCCCACACTTAAAAAATTTGAGGTGTCCTCACCTCGACATGAAATCTGGATAATTTAGTCTCATTACATCATTACATTCCCAAGTGACATCTTCCTAAGGATATGTTGACCATTTAACAAGGTGTTCGATAATGGTCCGATTACGTAGAGGCTTAGTTCTGCTCTGAAGTATTACTTCAGGATATACTTCAAAAGTTCTATCGGTAGAGATAGATAATAGAGAATCATCAAGAATATGTTGCAGATCAGGTACAGAATTCTTGAGTAAGATGACATGAAAGACATCATGTAGCTTTATGCGTGGTGGTAACAAGAGTCTATAAGCTTGATCATTAATCCGCTATGTGATTACAAAAGGTCCACATTATCTGGCACTTAGCTTCTTACACTTACCCATTGATAAAGAACTACGTTTGGGTTTCCTCTCAGAAATACCATATCGCCCTCTTCAAAAAGTCTGGTAGATCGTTTGGGATAAGCATATTTCTTCTGTCTATCTTGAGCAGTCTTAATATCATGCCATATAAGATCAGTTTGTAGTTGCATTTCATCCGACATTTATTTCGATACTTGAACTCGTATGAGATGGTCTGTCCATTTGAGTGGATTAAGGCACTCTTGTTGTACAATTCTTGAAAAGCAGACATCCCAATTGAGCGTTGGAATGAGGAATTATATGCAAATTCAACCAAATACAAATATCTAGTCCATTGACTATGCTCATGCATACAATAATCTCAACACGTCTTCAATTATTTGATTTGTCCTTTCTGTCTACCCATCAGTTTGAGGATGATAAGCTATACTAAAGCCTAACTGAGTTCTCGTAGCTCAAAATAAGGCTTTCCAAAAATTAGAGGTGAAATTTTCATCATGATAAAATATCCGTCGAGGTAAACCATGATACATGAAAATACCTTTCAAGAAGACTTGAGCTATATCCTTAGCCGTAAATGTTGTCTTGACTAGAAATAAATGGGTCATTTTTGTAAGCATATCAATAACCACAAAAATAGAGTCATATCCCAGAGATGTAGGGAGTCCTCTAATAAAATCCGTGGATATGCATTCCCATTTCATATTTGGAGCATCAATAG
Organism: Adiantum capillus-veneris; assembly: GCF_014529385.1. Classification (NCBI taxonomy): domain Eukaryota; kingdom Viridiplantae; phylum Streptophyta; class Polypodiopsida; order Polypodiales; family Pteridaceae; genus Adiantum; species Adiantum capillus-veneris. The sequence continues at coordinate 27,191,633 of NC_140937.1, read as the reverse complement.
GTTGAAGCTTACTGGGGTATCGAATTTGTTCAGCTTTAATATGTTGACAAGTTAAGCATCTTGTAACATAGCTCAACATATCATGCTTTAGTCCTGGCCAAAAGAAACTCTTTCTTATAGTAGAGTAAGTCTTAATGTATCCTGGATGTCCTGCTATAGGTATATCATGATCTTCCTGTAATATTTTAAGTTTGATTCCACCTTGATTTGGAATACAAAGACGGTTACCAAAGTAAAGGTTCAACGTGGAAGCCTTGGCTTGAAGTGAGCTCTCTTCTTCTAACTGTACTATAATCGTAGGAGGAATTGAAAGAATTCAAGAGACGGTGCGGCAGCATTGATTTTATTGGTTTCCTTTGGGACCCACTTCTTTGTAATTACTGTCTATTTTGTCGATGATGCTCGTGTGGAAACCCATACTTGTCCCTGCTTAGTTTGTTTTTGAAGAGACTTCCTTGGGAGCCACCTTGTCTTTGTGTGAGTCTTCAATGGTCTTTGCTTCAGCCCTTGTATGCTTGGTTGGTGGCAGGATTCAGACTTTGGGAGTTGATACTTTAACCGTTTCAAAATCCAAATAAACTTTTGACCTCTTTGCTCTTGAATTGGCTTCTTTGGAACCCAAATTTGAGTTGCAAAAGCTTGCGACTTTGTGATTTTCTTAGCCATTCTTGCATACTTTGGTTGGTTTCCTTTTGGTGATGGATCTTGTGGTTGGCCAAGTTGGCTCTTTGGTATCCAGATTTGTCAAATTTTTTTCTCTGACTTGTTGTTCTTTTCTTTTGGCCTTCCATGATTGTTACTGAAGCTCCTAGTGATAGAGATGACCTGAGTTTCTAGTAGGGGATGCCATAAGAATCATCATTGTCTCTAGTATTCTCAGCAAGGTTGAATTCTGGAACTTTTCCTTCGTGGTTTGGCTAGTTATGGAAAGTTACTATCTATTTTCTCTTCGATTGCTGTTTTTGAAATGGCTTTTCTAGCCAATCGATTAGATCATTGTTAGCCTGTTGATTGTGTTATTCCTGCCTGAGTATTTTCTTCCTGTATACAAGCCACATATGAGGATGCTTGTTGCGGTTGTGTCACCATCAAGGATTTTGGAACCACTCATTCACTTTATTTTGGTAGTGATGACATTGGTTCCTGGGTCTTTGATATGGACAATCATAAAACCGTGCATTAGTTGAAGTGTCGTTTATGGAACCTACTGGGTTTTTTGGATTTCCATTGTTGAAATATTTTTGAACCTCCAAGTGTTCTATAGAGTCATAAAACTCGTCTTCTTCTTCGTCGTTTGATTCGTGACAATCCTTTGTTTTATTTTCATCTTGAGAACTTGTTGATGCCTGGTTCTCTTTGTTTTCCTAGATCACACTCACTACAAAGTAGAGAATGAAATCATAGCCATCTTTATCTCAAAACTTTGTTGTTGAACCGTCTTGAATAGCACACACATCCAGAGTAGCAAAGACGTGTTCCCATTCAAGTGGCTCTAACGCTTCTTCAGGAAATCAGGAAATGGTTTTGGGATATAGTCCTTATCTTTGATCACCCTTTCTAGGATACATTCCTCTTGCTTTAAGATTCTACAATGCAAAGCTCCACACACCCACAGTTCCTTAGGCTTACCAAACCATGCTGGAAGTTCTTATCTTGCTATAGTAGTGGAATCAAAATCCTCCATAGGGGTTCGGTTTACGTCCTAGTAGCTATGGTCCATAAGATTTATTCTCGTCGTGGTTTACATGTGTCTCAGGTAGATATGGTCATAACCCCAATCCTCGACCATTTTCAAATGCAAAATGGTCTTCCTAGAATGATATCATAGTTTTTCTTCTTGCCAAAATCAACAATAGCAAAGGTATGCTCATACTCAAGGCCACAAGAAGTAGCAACTACTTTTTCTAGCATTCCTAGGGGCCCTTGAGTGTGTCCGTCTATAAGCTGCAGTTTCATCCTGGTAGCCCTCACTGTTGGTTTTCCCCATTGCTTCCATATCTCTTTGTTGTGATGGCAACGCCAGTTGCACTGTCAAGGATTGCCATGGTTTTTACACCTTGGAATTCCATAGGAAGAGTGGTGTTTCCATCTTCTCCCTCATAGTACTCACCTACCTTGTCTAATGGCACTAGCCTAGTGTTCAACTGAGGCATTTCAAGCTCTTTCATCCCTTCTTGTATCCAATAGTTGTTGGGTCTTTCACACCAAATTTCTCTATACATTTTCCCACAAAATTCTACATGTTTGGTTTTATTCTGAGGAACTCGACTAACATTATTGTACAGGTGACTATATCGACAAAATGTCTATCTTCAGGTCAAAACGCAGAGGGTAGAGGTTGTACTGGCCTCACCACTCCATGTGTTTCACATCTTCTATCGCTTTGAAGGGCAATACCCACTTTGGTTTTCATAATACATTGTAGTTGGTACTAGGGCTTGTTTATTATATGCTTCCCTTATCGGTGTGTATGTCATGTCTACATGCATTCTAGCACTAGCAGCGGAGGTTGTTCTCCTAAGACATGTTGTGGTCTTGAAATTCCTACTGAACCTGGTGCATTCCCCCTAACGTATCTAGGTGGATTATGCGCTACTAGGATAGTTTGTACATACCTCTCCCTAGAATATTCCATGCTATAGTAACACACTTCCCTTGTATGGTTTGTCCATTTTCTCTCAATTTCTCACCGGTTAAGCTCCCCCAAATCAAAATTTACAAGAGGATTTAACCTCTTGACCATTCCGTCGTCGATAAACTTTTCTTGATTGATAGGTGACATTTCATTTGCAATGGACTCAGGCATTTGTGAATCACTCTTTAGAGAGGATATGCCATCCTCTTGACTTTAACTATCCTTTTCTCTATATTTCTCACAGTTAGCCACTAGATAAAGAGCTTCTTTGATCATTTCATTTAGCGTTGTCAGGAGTTTTTTGGAGCAAGGGATTGCGCATATGTACATATACATGCATGGTGCATCAAATAAAGAATTGCCCATTTTTCAGAGCTAGGTGGTTCGTGGGGCCCACATGTGTACAGGTAGGACATGGTGTACATAGTGCATCGATTTTCACTATTACCAGTACCACTGTGTTTTTTCTACAATAAGAAGAGTTGGAAGCGCGTAAAACTTCTCGAGGAAGCTATCCGTGGGCCGACGACATGAGGTAAGTAGGTGCGTCAGATGGCATCTAGTGGCGTCAGGAGGGCGAACGGGGTCAATATTTGCACGTGAATGAGGACGGACACAACGTGGGTGTTTTTTTGTGAGAGTTATGCAGAAAGGTCATCATTAGGACCACTTTTTGAGGCCACTTCACGTGGTTGCGAGACGCATTTTTGAAAAGAAATGAGTGCCAGGTGTGCGGATGATGCAAAAAGGTGACAACTATGCACTGCGAGGTCAGTTTTTGGCCTGTTCGGGGTCCGTTTGAGGTCATCTAAAAGGCCAAGGGTGCCCAACTAATAAAGCTAAGTGTGGGAACTGAAAAAACAGAGAGAAGACCAGAAAAAACGTGGAGAAGAGAGGAGGAACAGCCGCAATTGTGTTTTTGCTCATTTTGGAGCATTTTTTGGCCCTAAACTGCTCATCCGAGGTCGGATTTGAGCGCTGTGACATTGTAGGATGGGGTTTTTGGCCGTTTCGGACACAATGGCGCTGTCCATTTTTCCAAATTCCTCACATATTTTCTGTTGTTTTTCTGTGTAATCTTCTCCGGTGAGTGAAGCCTCTGGTTAACTTTGTGGTTGTATCTAGTGTATTTCCTCAATACTGTGTAACCTATTTGTCCCATTGGTGTTGGGCTGAGCTTCATTGAGTCTAAACAACAGCAATTTGCCTCCTTTGAGATGAATTGAGAGTGTGTGTGTGTGAGTGTGTATGTGTGAGTGTTGAGTGGGCAAGTGGGAAATCTCTCTCTTCTCACTCTGTCTGTGTGTTTCCTGTCTCGGCCAGGCTGGTTGTGTAAGCTGAGTGGTGCCCCATAATGTGTGTGTGTGTATCATCCCAAGAGTGTGTGTCGGGTCATTATAGAGGCGTTGTGTGTGTTTCCATCCCGCTCACATTCTTTTGGTGCCCCCACTGAGGATCTTCTTCGAGTACCTTCTGCTTCGAGCTTCAAGCTTCAAGATTACATGTTACAGGTTACAGGGACAGGTACAGGTACAGGTGATTCACACAGGTACAGGTAGCTGGAGTACAGTGATATACTAGCAGTGATGTCACTTGCAGTTGTTGTGGGTATGCATCACTTGGCGCCTATTTGAGCGCATTGTCTGCTGTATTGTACGTTACTTGTGGAAACTGCCATTGTACGCATTTGTGGAGCCATACTTGGTTGTATTTGGCAGTCCCAGCCATTTCTGAGACTTGTTCTGGAAGATAGTCATTTCTGAGACTTGACTATACGCGATTTGCATTAGCCTTCATGTGAGGGTCGATAGTGTGAGGTTTTTATTGAGCTGGGGGATTCTCAAATGTGGAGATCCTTTCGGTGATACAGGTAGCTGGAGCACCCTTTTTGTGACCTCGCCATAGGCTATGTACTAGTGAGTCCTATTTGATGCTCGGGTTCTATTGTTGACAATTTATGCATATATATACAGTCTATATTTTGGGTTCCTACTGCTCTACTTCTAGAGAAACTCTGTCAAAATTTTTCCAAGTTATGATGGATGGTTTCTTGGTCTTTTGAGCCATTTATGCTGTTATGCTGCTGAAATTTTGGCAAAATCAGAGGTTAAGTCAGGTGTGCCTTCTTGGGAGCTTCATGGTTGGCTTTAATGGATGATCAAAATGGACCTCAGTTCACTCCTTTTCATTTAACTCAAAGAATCCATATTAATGTTCATGTGTCCAGGAAGATCTTTTTCCAGCAGCGCATAGTCTTTATATTCGGGCCAAGAAGATTACGAGAGCCTGTTGTAATTCCGATGATCAACTATGAAAACTCATTTGATGTGCATGTGTTCGTCCTTATCTAAAGTTGAGCTCCATTGAAGTTTCTGGGGATTGGGTAGTGTGAAGTTTTGGGTTCTTGCATGTGTGTTCGAAGGGGTTCTCAAAGCATCGTAGCTTGGGTAGCCATGGCTTTCTCTTATCCGGAGTTTCATGGAAGAAGTGATGAAGATGTGGAAGAATTTTTGGAAAAGATGGAGGTTGCATGCATTAGCAACCAGATCCATGACCCAGCACAGATGTTACGTCTTCTTCAATTTTTTTTGAAGAGTGATGCACGAGTTTGGTCCAAAGCATTTGAAGAGGAGTTGCGTGCAGCGGATCCACCCGTAAGATTGAGTTGGGACAATCTAAGGCATGGATTGGAAGTGGAGTTTGTAAAGATAGAAGATCTTGACAAAGTGTGGCAAGAAGTACATGGTTTAGTGCAAAAGGAAGGTGAGCCAGTAGATGTGTACATACGTAAGTTCTCATTGGCATGGGAGAGGATGTGCAAGGCCTTAGCACCACAGGTATCCCCGCCTGACATGATGAAGAAGGACAGGTTCTTGGCTGGTCTTTGGGAGAATATACGTTGGAGAGTGGAGCTAAAGAAGCCTAGGACATATGAAGATGCACTAGAGGTAGCAAGAAACAAAGAGTGGAAGCTGAGGAAAATGAGCCAGTTAGGGGTGGAGTCTTTGCCCATGAGGTCTGAATTTCAGCCTATGGATTCTTCGCAAGGTCGCATGTCAGGGGTTTGTCATGAACCAGTGGTTTCTGTTACTCCTCAAGTTATGCCAGCAGTGGTCACTACAGCAGTGCAAGATGATGGGCTAAGGCAAGACATGAGGCAAGTGGTAGATTTAATGAAGAATCTCAGCCTAAACATGCTAGGTCAAGTGGGAAATAATCGAGGTCGAGGGATGTATGCAAATCAGCCAGGAGGTGAAGAAAGAATGGTGTTGGACAAAGCAATGGTAGGTTTTGGAGCCAGACGCCCACATGTTACAACTGTGGAGAGTTGGGTCACATCAGACCGCAATGTGATAAGCCACCAAGGATGGGGGGAGACATGTATCCATTGCCAAGACAGGTGTTAACTAGGTCAAATGATTATGGAATCGAAATTAAGGGAGACGAAGGAACCAGTGGACTGACCCAGGAGGAAAAGGGAAAGACAAAAGTGCTAAGTGTAGTCACCTTGGAGAAGGCATCAAATCTAGAGGATACATTAGTGATGCCTATTGGGAAGAGGACCACAGAGGATAAGGAAGGAAGAAGTGCCCCAGGTCCTAGTAAGAAGAAAGGAAAGAGCCATGAAGGCGAGGATGTCAAGGCCAAGAGGAAAAGGAGAGCTCGTCGAAAGTTTCATGTTTCAGATTTTCCACTAGGGGATGGGCAATTAAGCTATGACTTGAAGGAGGATCTGACGAGCAGAAAGGCAGATGTTACTTTTGGGCAGCTTATAGAGATGGTTCCTAAGCTAAAGAGACAGTTGAAGAGGATGGTTAACCCAATGGAGAAAGAGCTAGAGAGAGGTTCAGTAAAGGTGTTGGCAATGGATGAGCTACCAGACATTTGCCCAATAGTAGATGTGTGGCATAAAAGGAAAAATTTGGGACAAGGTTATGTGGACGGTGGAGCCCAAATATGCATCATAACACACTCATGCGTTGAGAATATGGGTCTCACAGTGGCTGGGGTGTCAGGTTTTCGGATCAGATTGGCAAACCATCAAAAAGTAAAATGCTTGGGTGTTGTAAAGAGCTTAGAAGTGGAGGCATATGATGCAAAGGCAGTGGTTGATTTTCATGTGATGCTAGCAGGGTTGGGATCATATCCTATTATACTGGGCAGACCATGGTTACGTGCAGTGGGAGCTGTTCAAGATTGAGGACATGGTACGATTAGCCTCTATGGAAAGACAGGTACCAAGAAGCTTTATAATATGGACACAAGGAAACGATTAGAGGATCTTTATGAAGATGAGGATGAGTCTAGTGATGAAGACTCTTCCATGGTGACAAATGAGGACAGTGATAGCACTACCAACAGTGATGAGGATGCTGATGTTGCATTTCTTTTGATGGACAAAGAAATCCAAGAGTTTGGTTTAGTTGCATTTGCGAATGAGGTTGAAGATGAAAGTGAAGGGCCTTATGAAGTGATTGAAGGGCTGATGCAAACCAAGGTTGAGTTGTCAAAGAAGCAAGAATGATCAGTGGAGACCTCTCAGCTATGGAGAAGGATATATATTTGCACATGCTGGCTAGTTTTCCTGATTTGTTCATTACTTCATATGAAGAGATCACAGGGTTCAAGGGCGAAGAGATGCATATAGAGCTGAAAGAAGGTGCTAAGCCAGTGCGGCAAAGGCTAAGAAGGATGGGTCAAGAGCAAATGGAAGCCTTGCGAGAAGAGGTGGACAAGTTGTTGAAGGCAGGGTTCATAGTCCCTGTGGAGACCACAGAATGGGTGAGTCCAGTTGTAGTCAGTCCAAAGAAGGATGGGAAGTGGAGAATTTGTGTAGATTTTAAACCCTTAAACGCAGCCACTAAGAAGAACCCATATCCTCTTCCATTCATCGATCAGATCTTGGATTCAGTGGCAAGTTATGAGAGGTACAGTGTGTGTGATGGTTTTTCAGGCTATTTTCAATTGAAGATTTCTCTTCAAGACCGCACAAAGACCACTTTTATTACGCCATGGGGCTGCTATTGCTGCACAGTATTTCCATTTGGGTTGTCAAATGGACCTTCCTTCTATCAAGAGAGAGCAAATTGGGTGTTGGAACCATTCATTGGTAGTTTTGTTAAAGCTTTTATGGATGACTTCTGTGTTTATAGCAGTAGGGCTGAACACCATGAGAAGCTGCAGATGGTATTGGCTCGATATGATGAATGTGGAGGACAACTAAATCCAAAGAAATGTCATCTAGCACAGCCAACGGTGAAGTTATTGGGCCATATGGTGTCAGAAAATGGCATTGAGGCTGATCCAGATAAGGTTAAGTCTATTATTCTTCTTGCATCACCTACGAGTACAAAGCAATTGGCAACTTTTATACACAAACTGAAGTACATGGCACGGTTTATTCCATTTTCTTCGCACCTTCTTTATCCATTACAGCAAGTGGCAAAGCATGATCCATTGCAATGGGATGAAAAGTGTGAAAAAGTGTTTCAAGAGGTGAAAGAGGTGTTAGGGGGGTTGTCAGCCATGCAGGCTCCTGATTGGGAGAAAGTGTTTTATGTAAAATCCATCAGTAGGGGATGATGCCATTGGAGCCATGCTATTGCAAAAGGGGAAGAGCAGCCATTATATGAGGCCAGTGTATTGTGCAAGCCGAGTGAAGTTGGTAGCGGAGAGAAAGTTCTCGGAAGTAGAGCTAGTGATGGCCAGTGTAATATTTGCTTGTCGACGATTTCGTCATTACTTGCTACCACGGCCTTTTGTTTTCTTGACGAGTTATGAATTTTTGCCACAGTTAATTAATGGTACTAACATGTCAAATGTGGTGAAGAAATGGGTAATTGAGCTGCAAGAGTTTGATGAGTGCTTTTTTCTAGTGGAAGATAGTACAAGGGCTACCCTAGCTGATTTGTTGACCTACAAGGAGAATCCCCTTATTGTTAAGGAAGAGGTGGTGAGAAAGGTAGTTGAAGAAGTGCCACAGATCAGCAATGCACATGTGTTGTTCTTTGATGGTTCATACAGAAAGAGCCATGATGCAGCTTCAGGGGGTATAGCACTTTATGATCCAGAGGGGAAGCTAGCATGCAAGAGAGGGTTCAAATTGGATGCTCATAGTAACAATGAGGCTAAATATGCTACTCTGGAAGCCAGATTACACATTTGTTTGAAGCATGGGGTTCGAAGGTTGAGCATAAAAGGTGATGCCTTGTTAGTGGTGAAGCAAGTGCTGGGTGTGTGGAAGAGCAAGAAAACCTCATTGAAGGAATTGTGCTTCAGAATTAAAGGCCTGTTAAAAAAGTTCGAAGCATGGATCATCAGACACATTGAACGTGCTCTAAATGGAGAGGCACATGAAGCAGCTCAAGGCATGATTGGGGAGCTATTTGTGTTGAGGACTACTTTACCTCTTTATCATGGCCGGGAAAGTTTGGCTCAAGAAGAGGAGTTTTTGCTAACAGGAATTATTCCAAAGGAGATTCAGAAGTCGAAGAAGTATGGTTTTGTGCGTAGAGCATACAGGTACAAATTGATTGGTGATGTCTTATACATGAAAGGGGCTGATCTCGTGTTGAGACGTGTACCTTGGCGGGAGGAGCTTTACAGAGTGTTGGGAGAGACTCATGAAGGCGCATGTGGTGGCGATTTTTCTCTAAAGATCACCTTGCATAAGATATTGCAAGAGGGGTATGTATGGCCTAGTTTGCACAAGGATGTTCACCATTGGTGTAGGTCTTGCAATAGGTGTCAAGCATTTGGGAAGAGAGTGTTGAAGCCAGAGCTACGAAAAACCATTATGGCGTTTGATGTGTTTGAAAAGTGGGGGATTGATGCAATAGGCCCGTTACCTATCACAAGCAGGGGCAAAAGCTATATTTTGACGGCAGTGGACTATCTTTCTAGATGGGCAGAGGCTATAGCAGTAAAACAGATCGTTGCAAAGGATGTGGCAAAATTTGTGTATGATGAAATATGTTGCAAGTTTGGGGTGCCATTAGAACTACTTTTAGATAAGGGGCCAGGATTTAGAGCTAAACTGCAAGACTTCTTATGCGGAAAGATGAATATTAGGCACCAGCATACCCCTCCTTATTACCCGCAATGTAATGGCTTAAATGAAAGATTCAATGGTGAGTTGGTACAAATTCTTTCTAAAGTGACAGAGCACCAAGGAAAGAATTGGGATTTGGAATTGCCTAGTGCATTATGGGTTTACCGTACTTCGGTGAAGACAGGTACAGGGTTTAATCCATTTCATTTGGTGTATGGAAAGGAAGCACTATTGCCTGTGGAGTTAGAGTTGCATGCGGTCAAGATGTTAGAGAAGTTGCTTGGGCCGCCTAGTGATGCATTCAAAGAGCGGCTCTTGCAGTTAAAAGAGGTCTAGTTGGATAGGATGAGCGCATTGGAGCATTATGGGCAGATGCAGGATAAGGCTTTGGCAAAGATAAATGAAAAGGTCAAAAGTAAAGGTATCAAGAAACATCACTTGGTTTTGCGCTACAACAGTAAGCTGGACAACACCTTCCAAAAGAAGTTTCAAATTAAGTGGGAAGGCCCTTTCAAGGTAGTGGAGTGTTTTCCAAATGGCACATATCAGCTGGCTAACCTGGATGGTGTTCTACATAAGTCAAGGGTAAATGGATTGCGTCTTAAATTGTATCATGCTATATTGATGATGGTGGAGCAAGATAAGCTGTCTGTGGATCAAGCAGTCTTGGTGAGGGATGAGGAGACCTGTGATGCGGCGAGTCTCATATCTCTCGTTGCTGCTGCTAATCATGAATGATCTAGCAGGCTAGGGGATGGGCAAATTATGTCAGGAGTTTTTGGGAGCAAGGGATTGTGCATATGTACATATACATGCATGGTGTATCAAATAAAGAATTTCCCATTTTTCAGAGCCAGGTGGTTACGTGGGGCCCACATGTGTACATGTAGGACAGGGTGTACATAGTGCATCGATTTTCACTATTACCAGTACCACTGTATTTTTTCTACAATAAGGAGGAGTTGATAGCACATAAAACTTCTCGAGGAAGCTATCCGCGGGCCAACGACATGAGGTAAGCAGGTGCGTCAGATGGCATCTAGTGGCGTCAGTAGGGCGAACGGGGTCAATATTTGCACGCGGATGAGGACGGACACAACGTGGGTGTTTTCTTGTGAGAGTTATGCAGAAAGGTCATCATTACGACCACTTTTTGGGGCCACTTTACGTGGTTGTGAGACGCATTATTAAAAAGAAATGAGTGCCAGGTGTGCGGATGATGCAAAAAGGTGACAACTATGCACTGCGAGGTCAGTTTTTGGCCTGTTTGGGGTCCGTTTGAGGTCATCTAAAAGGCCAAGGGTGCCCAGCTAGTAAAGCTAAGTGTGGGAACTGAAAAAACAAAGAGAAGACCAGAAAAAACGTGGAGAAGAGAGGAGGAACAGCCGCAGTTGTGTTTTTGCTCATTTTGGAGCATTTTTTGGCCCTAAACTGCTCATCCGAGGTCGGATTTGAGCGCTATGACATAGTAGGGTGGGGTTTTTGGCTGTTCCGTACGCAATGGCGCTGTCCATTTTTCCAAATCCCGCACATATTTTTTGCTGTTTTTCTGTGTAATCTTCTCCGGTGAGTGAAGACTCTGGTTAACTTTGTGGTTGTATCTAGTGTATTTTCTCAATACTGTGTAACCTATTTGTCCCATTGGTGTTGGACTGAGCTTCATTGAGTCTAAACAACAGCAATTTGCCTCCTTTGAGCTGAATTGAGAGAGTGTGTGTGAGTGTGTATGTGTGAGTGTTGAGTGGGCAAGTGGGAAATCTCTCTCTTCTCACTCTGTCTGTGTGTTTCCTGTCTCGGCCAGGCTGGTTGTGTAAGCCGAGTGGTGCCCCATAATGTGTGTGTGTATCATCCCAAGAGTGTGTGTCGGGTCATTATAGAGGCGTTGTGTGTGTTTCCATCCCGCTCACAATGTCATGCTCCTTATCATATGTAGATCCTTTTGAAGACCTATGTGTCTCATTCCTTGGATAAAGATCAACATCAATCATGCTTACGTGGATAGTTCCGCTCTTGGAAGAACTTGACATATCTCTTGAGACATAATGACGCTTTACATACTGATTCACCCTCTTTCTACTTGAATTGGTGGATTTGCGAGACCTTATTGTGAGCTATGCCTTTCTACAAGAATTCTTCAATGAATTCCTCAAATAGCTCGTCTAGAGTCTCAAAATCCCGTCTTTCCCCACTGAGTCGAACCATGTAGTAGTGTCATCTTCCAGAGTCAATCCAAATCTTGCAAATCGTGTCACCAAATCCAAAATTTTCTCTTCTCTATTTACTCTTAAACTTGGGAATGTGTTGCTTAAGGGAAATAGACTAGAACTAAGTCCCCTTTCTTGAAATTTTTTGTGATTAAGTGGGAATCAAAAAACTGTTTTTGTTTTTGCTTTTGTGCATAGATATGAGCTATAGCAGTTAGCCTTTGCTCGTCTAGCTTTTCCAAACAATTCATGTCCATTCCACTCTAGATTCTGTGTTACCCTTGATGTAGGCAATAGAAATTCTATTGAAAGTATGGCATCAAGACCATAAACAAGGTTAAGGGGTGTAGTATTTAGGGTTGTTTTGAATGAGACTTGATAAGCCCATAGAGAAGCATGGAGATTCATTTCCAAGTCTGTTCTTCCTGAACTAACCACTTTGGTCAGTACCGAGCTAAGAATTTTACTCGTATGCTCAGCTTGTCCGTTTGCTTGTGGGTGATAGGGAGCTGTTTTGTTATGGATGACCATAAACTCATTAAGCAAATACTTTATTACCTCATTGAGGAAATGAGTTCCCCGATCACTAACAATCTCTATTGGTAGTCCATATCTCGTGAATACATACTCATATAAGAATGCAACAGTGGTTCTGGCATCATTCTTTTGAGTCGCTTTAGCCTCGGCCCACTTGGTCAAATAGTCCATAGCTACAATGATATATTGAGCTTGGGTTCTATAAGCAGGTGGCTGTATCGGTCCAACAAAATCTATACCCCATTTTGCGAAGGCTGCATGTTGTCTACTCGTGTTGGCATTTTTACTCATTGACAAGCATCACACCTTCGAACATATTCTTTGGCATCTGCAAAAAGTGTTGGCCACCATATGCCTGCCATCAAGATTGCTCTTGCGGTGGTCTCACTAGAAAAGTGACCTCCAGCTAATCTAGCATGTGCTTGTGCTATAATAGGAATATACTCGTTCTCATTTGCACAAAGATGAAAATGTTGATCTTTACCTCTTCGATACAATTCGTTCCCAATAAGAGCATAGTCTCCTGCTTTAGCTTCAATTTCTCTTTGACGGCGTTTACTCATATCCTCAGGAAATGTTCTGCTTGATAAGTAAGTAACCAGATAATTACTCCACTTTGGAACAGGTGACATTTGAAACAATGCTACATGAGGAATGGGTGGTTGTTTTTGACATTGAGGGCAATATTTTACAAAAGATCTAACATTTCTCTTCATAGTCGGCCAAAATACTCCAAGTCTCAAGATTCGTTGCATAGTTTGGTCTTCCACAAAGTGAAGTCCTACTATGGTAACATGTGCTTGACTCATGTATTGTTCCTTTTCTTCAGGGTTAATGCATAAAAGCAATATCCCATCCCGATTTCTTTTATATAGCCTTCCAGCTAGTAATTGATACATTGCCGATTGCTCGATTAAATCAATTGTGATAGGAAGTGGTATTTGTGAATCCAATTGAGCTATTGTCATCAATGACACAATGTTTTCCGACCATCTAGGTATCATTTCCACGGAGAACAAATAGGCATCTGGTAGATCATCATCTATACCTTTAGGTGATTCCCCTGAAACAATCCTTGACAAATGATCTGCTCGTTGATGTGTAGTGCCTTTTTTTACAACCACAGTGAAATCAAATTTGAGAAGAATGATGAACCATCTCACTATTCTTCCTGTGCTGCATGGCTTGTTGACCAAATATAACAAAGCTTGGTGGTCCACAAAGTACACAAACTTGTTGGCTAATAGGTAATGTCTATACTTTTTAAGGACATAGATCATTCCTAGTCCTTCTCTTTCGGTGGTGGTGTAATTCTTTTGTGCCATGTTCAATTGTCGACTGGCATAAGAAATAGGAAAGTCAATTTTCCCATCTCCTGGTTGGGCTACTATACAACCATCCATTACAACATCAAATGAAATGCAAACATAACGAAACTTCTAGGACAAGTTTATAAGACCTAAGCACACATGCCTATGGCCTCAAACCTCACTTTAGGTCAAGTTCCAAATCGCGATTATTAACAGAAGTGGATTTTTTACCTAGTTGTTTTCGACCCAGAATACATCTAAATGCTTAGCAATGATGTCCCAATACCCCGTCCATGCTTAGTTTTCGATTTAAAAGTGTAAATCCCTAGTTATGATGAAATTAGGCCACGGGTCGGCGATGACAAAAGCTATGAAATACTGTGAATGGCTTACATCAATGCGTAGAGCTCTTACCTGAGGTTGCAATGCAACAAACGCAATCGCAATGTGACAACCGGAGAGGGAGTAGGAAGCAACAGAAGGAGAGAAGTGAGCGTTGTTAGCTCACGCTGTGTATTTCTTATCCAAAAACTTGTAAAAAACTTACAAAAATTGGCTTTTATACCTTAGCCAAGGTTTTTGAGTGGTCAAAACTAATAATCTGGAGTTCTACCAAAGTTGGGAATTGATTGACTGATACAATCTGGATGCTTGTAGCCCCGAATCATTAATTACAAAGTTTACCAAGAAGAATGGGAGTTACAATATTCCCGATTTATCAACATATTAATTGTTTACAAGGAGAACTCCGAAAAATGGTGTCCGCATTAGCTTGCTGCTAATAACATCATTCCAAAATGGATGACTAATCCATTTGGTGCTAGGGAGACATAAGTACCGCAAGCATGTCTACTCTTTAGTCCATTTTATTCTCCCAAGTAGAGTGACAGATTCTACTTGGTATTTGAGAGATGTCCTCATCACAAATATGATTCTAAGCATGCATACTAGTTAAATTTGTGCACAATAAAAAGAGAACTAGTCTTATAAGACAAAAACTTTGGTCATTTAAAAGAAATTTGTACATTTGCTTACTCATGATTGTAGCATGGTAAGCATTCACAAGGTTCAGGGACTATCATTAAGATGTATTCCTTGCATCTATCTAGCATATTCAAAAGGATAATTTTTGAACTTAATAAGACATCGCTGGATAATCTTACCATGTCTTAGTACCTTGTCTTCATGCCGAAGGATAACTTTGGGTTGTAGCACCTCTTCTTGGTCTTGGATTTCGGCAGGGCCTTCAATAATTGGTTCACTTGGTGGATCTCCTTTCTAGGGCTTAATTAGGCTCACATAAAAAGCATTGTGTATGAGCCAATGGTTGGGCAACTTGAGTTGATAATCCATCTCATTGATTGGCTTCAAGATTTGAAAAGGACCATAGTATCTTTTTGCTAGTTTAGCATAATACTTTTGATGGCCCATAGGATTTTTTCCCTCATTTGCCTCAATCGAACCTTGGGAAACTTAAGTAAGACCCAATCATTTTCTTTGAATGTTAAGGCCCTTCTATGCTTGTTAGGAGCATCTTTTTTCCTTTGTTGAGAGATGGATATAGCCTCCTTAATCTTTTGAAAATATTCTTGTATACAGGTCACGGCTATACTCATCAGCCCCAGCGAAGATCTTCTCATGTACTTTAAGTAGCAAGGGACTTTTAGGTCTTTCCTCAATGATTTCAAAGTTCTTTTTCCTGTAGAAGTATGTGCAATATTATTTTACACATACTCTACAAGAGGTAATTATTTTTCCCATTGTGAGTGTTGATCTACTTCTGTAACATAAGTTTTTAGTAGATCTAGAATTGTAAGATTGGCTATTTCACTTTGGCCATCCGTTTGTGGGTGATAGACCAAGGAGAAATTTAATCTTGTACCTAGATTTTTAAAGAAATCTTTTCAGAAAATATTTGTCATTCTAGGATCTCTATCTAACACGATGGATGTTGGGAATCCATGGTGCTTGAAAATCTTGGATATGAAGAGAGTTTCCATTTGGTGTGCCTTAGTAGTCTTTTTGGACAGGAATAAAGTGTGCTTTCTTGCTAAACATGTTGACTATTGTCCATATTCCCGTATTCCCATGGATAGACTTGGGTAATCCAAAGATAAAATCCATTGATATACTCTCCCATGGTGAATTAGGGATTGGAAATGGATGGAGTAATCTAGGTTGATTCCCTCTATCATACTTAGTCTTTTGGCATACCACACATTTTGAAACATACTCTTGTATGTCCACTTTTGTGGTAGGCCAATAGAAATATGTCTCTACTCCTCAGAGAGTAGGTTGAATACCTCTATGCCCTACATAGGGAAGGAAGGAGCATGGGATTCATACATGAATTTCTCACGAAGGGAGTGGGTAATACATAGCCTATTGCCATTGAGAAGATAACCACCCTGGAAGGTGAATGGTTCCTTTTTCTTCCCCAAAGCAAGGGTTGACATTATGTCTTTAAAGTCAGGGTCGGTAGCATACTCATCTATCATAGAAGATAGATCATTGTGAGTTGCTATAGACACCGCATTAACTTTTGGTCATCGTGAAAGTGCATCGGCCACTTGATTGTGCTTTCTAGTAATGTGAGCAATATGAAAATAAAATTGCGAAAGAAAAATTTTCCACCTCATTTGTTTGTCGGAAAGCTTGGTTTGTGTCACGAAGTACTTGAAACTTTGATGGCATGTTCATAACATAAATGGAGTCCCCAACAGATAGTGCTTCCATGCGTCTAGGGCATGTATAACAAATAAAGGATCTCTCTCATAAATGCCCAAGACCAATTCATCCGTATTGAGCCTTTGGCTCTCATATGCTATGGCATGCCCTTCTTGAAGCGAGACTATTCCAAGGCAATCACCACAAGCATCACATTGGACATCAAATGGCTTTGAAGACATATTTAGGAATTTTGGGATTTATTCGAGTCCCATGTTTAAATATGTCAAGAAAAAGAATCCATTTCATCAAACAATTTTCATACATGCATATAAAAAAAGGGTTATAAAGTGCTTGATTTTTTCCAAATTCAAGCTGCAAAGTAACTACTTTTGTAGTAAAAATACACAAGTATGTTTGTAGAAAGACCAATCTATGGATAGTAGGCCTAATTCAATACATTGTGTATATTTTAGAGCTTTTACTTACATTATTTTTGAGCTGTCTATTGATTACTTATGATCCAACCAAAGCCTATTCTCAAAACTTATCATATTTGATATCATTTTTTTGTGATAACCATAAGTTTTTAGAGCTTTTGATATCAATTTTTGGCGATAACCATAAGTATATTTCCAAACTAGATGATTTGGATGCTCGAACTTAAGTTCGAGCCTGGTTAGAAACCCCATGAGGACATGATGTCCAAAGACAAGTAGATCCAAGGCTCTAAAGTGTCAAGTTAAAAATACCATGGGGTTGTTTTTGACCTAGATGGGGTGGAGGCTCAAACTCAAGTTTGAGCCTCGCCTGATTTAGTCCACAGATGCCTAGACACAAAAGAAATTATCCAAAATACTCAAACTATTATAACTATTTCATAAAGACAAGTTGCTATAAAAACCGTAGGCAATTCAGGTTACCAACATCTTGAATGTCCGTAGGTTTTGTGAGTTTAACGGTTTTCATTAAGCTATGTGGAGCAATGGGCGGGTAAGAAAACCCTTAGGCCAACCAAGTAATATAGTGAGAAAACAGTACATGAGATACCATTTTTCTTGCGATCACCAAAAACCTATTTACAAACTAGATGGTTTGGAGTCTCGAACTTAAGTTCGAGCCTCCACACCATCAAGCCAAAAACACCATTTTCTTGTGATCACCATAAACCTATTTACAAAAACTAAATGGTCTAGAGGCTTGAACTTAAGCCGAAACACCATTTTTCTTGTGATCACCATAAACCTATTTACAAACTAGATGGTCTAGAGGCTCGAACTTGGGTTTGAGTTTCCATGCCATCAAGCTGAAAACGCCACAAGGCTCCCCAACTAGTCTACATAAGCCTTGACAGAAAAGCACTCTATGGTATGTAAATGCAACTATCACCTGCCTCCATGGTATATAAATGCACCTATCACCCTCCATTGCCCTTATCTCTTTGGTTGTGGTAGCTCAAAGGTCATTTCTCTTGCTTCCAACACATCATACTTTCTTGCGTCTCAGTTAGTTCCAATACCTCATACTTGCTTGGACCCCCTCATGGCTATTACTTCTAGCATGCCATACCTTCTTGGACCCTTTCATGATGCAATCCGGTAGTTCAAAGTTCATTTCTGTTGCTCTAGCACATCATACTTGCCTGCGTCTCACTCGATTCCAATACCTCATACCTACTTGGACCTCTTCATGGCTATTACTTCCAGCACATCCATACCTTCGTGAACCCTTTCATGCTGCAAGTGAAATAGAAGCGTTGGGGTTATTCCTTGCATATGCAACCCACCACAGGCCAATGAAGTGTAGGGAGGGGTGATCCAAGTGAGCCATCAAAAATGGGGCTCGCAGTAGCCTCCTCAGGTATGCACACTCTGTAAGGTCTCCGACCCCGAACTAAAAGAACACCATTGCACCATGAAACAATCATAATGGAAAAAGTTACTATTTTTAGTAGTTTTCCAAAATCCGTTGATGCCATGATGTGTAGAATGTCATAAAGCTTTTAAAAGTGAATTAAGATAATTTTTGTGGAAAATTTCCAAAAACAGTAAGTTTTTGGTCGCCCGACCCGTCTAGTTTTGACCGTCTCGACAAACTGCACCCGTACCCCGAATTTTGTATTTTTGGACCCTGGGGACTGCTAAATATGGCAGGTCCTAGGGGTTACGCACCTTAGTTCTAGATTAGCATAGCAAGTTTTGGCATCAAAATCTGATTAGAATTGCCCGTCTAGGATTAAAAACAATTTTTCCTAAGATTGTGCGGGGAACACCGGGGCTCGGAAGCTGTGTGGGAACCGGCTCCAGGCCACTACTAAGTTGATATGGTAGGTAGAGGGCGCCCTCTCACACAGTTAGGGCTCGTGGATAGAGCTGTGAGGGAACCAGCTCCAGGCCACTGCTGAGTTGATATGGTAGGTAGAGGGAGCCCTCTCACACAGATAGGGCTCATGGGCTACTTTCCCAACTTGAGAGATAGTGAGCGAGTGAGTTAGAATAGCAAATGGGAAACTTTGCAACCCATGCACCCCATGCAAGTAACCCTGCCCATGAAGGCTTGAGTGGACTTGAGACCAGCATAGCAGGTGATTTCAAAATTTTGAGCTTGTGAGCCTATATAAGAGCATTCTCACACACACACAAGCACATATATGCTCACAAACACATTCAGTATACACACACACACACACACACACATACACACACACCTTGGGGAGGTGTTTCCGGCACACATAGCCTTTGGAGAAGGAGCAAAAGATGGAAGTGTTGCCCAATTCTCGCCACAAGAAGCTCCTTTGGATCAGCAAATTGATTCGAATTCAGCCCAAACTATTTTAAAATTCCTTCTATGGTTCTCATAATTCCGCTGCTAGTATGCATAATCACAATTAAATTTTTCATTAGACACTCTCTAAATTGCTATATGATTATTCCATTGCACATTCTTAATTCTAATTGTCAATTATGCAAACAATTTAACCTCTCCTAATCATAGATTAATGTATGATTAGCAATAAGAGAATTATCCACTAAGTCATTATAGTTAATGAATGATAGAATCAAGCCAGCAATGTAATAAGGTTAGTCTATTTCGTTCTACTACCACACAATGTTTATATAGCTATGTTTAGATTCAATTTGCTCAAATATTAGGATGTAATTAGTGTAATTAATTGCACAATTAATCCACTAGGAAAAAGAAATCCTCCCACCTATGCATGCAGTAAATCTGCAAATCTCTACTTGCATTAGGAAGAGATTAAGCATGCCTAATTCATCTCTAGTAAATAGATCAAGTAGAAATCTGAAATTCTTAATTATCTAAGCCAAATAATTAACCTTAGGGCCAATTCCCATAGAGCAAGTAAGGGGCTATCAGAAATCTCTATGTCTTGAAGTAATCAAACCTCTCGTATACAGGAGTTTGCTTATTGAAACTAATCCTTCATTTTGGTCGTATGTGCTCTCGAATATTAGCCCTCTTTTTCCAAGTTGTCAATTTAAGTAGTGAGTATAATATGGCTCCGGTAAAGAGAACTTGTTTCGGTGGTTCCCACGACCGCGAGGTTGGGACAAGCAACACAAATGAGAAGGGAAAAGCTCCCATGGTCGACCAAGTACCGGCCAACTCACGGGAGCAATGACGAGGAAATTGTGGAGGTAGGTCACATTCTTAATTCAAGTTTTGCTCAATTTAACATTGCATTCGATAAGTTAGGAAAGAACATATCCCTAAACATGTTGGAGAAATCCAACGGAGATCAAGGCATTTGAATTGATATATATTTTAATTTCCAAGTAGGAAAGAATGATTGTTGGATATACTGTTTGAGATAGGAAAAAGTGTTTGTTAGGAAAAATTTAGCTCGGCCTGTTCATTTCTATTTCCAATGTTGATACTAGTCCGAACCCCCTCCTGATCACAAGGGGCAGAGTTCCTAGTTAAGGGCTCCAGAATCCACGTCTGTTGATTAAGCGATGGATACCCACGTCTATTGGTTAAGTGGTGGGAACCCACGTCTTGCATTCTATGTGATGGGAATGTCCACGTCTGCTGGTTAAGCGGTGGACAACCTAGTTGTCTAGGCAGCTAGGCGACAACGGGAGGAGTAAACTCTCGCTAGAGGAGGGATGTTTTAAGTTTTGAGTAAAATTTTTACTAGAGTTACTTTCTTGGTGCCGCTTTGCAATACTGCTTGAAGGGCTGTATTATGGAACTTGTGAACCGGAACTTAATCAATGAACTTATGTGTTGAACAACCATGTGTGGTAGTAATTAGGTAACAAAGGAAGTGTGAGTATGGGGTGGAAAGTGGGGACTTGGCTCAAGTTGCCAATGCCTATGAGAAGGGTGGTCCCGATTGGTCGGGAACTCTCCGTCCCCATAGTTCTATAAGTTGATGCTAGTATTACTCATTGCCCCTAGAGCGGAAAATTTTCAAGTGTACGTGCCTCTGAAACATGGGGGAAAAGTCACTCAGGACTTCTCTCCTCTTGGAAGGTGGGTCTTAGGATCGCTAGATAAGTTAATCACGCTTCCCTGCGGGGTGGAACTAGATCTCGATGCTAGTAAGCTCGAACTCGACTCACTTTGTGATGAGAGATCGTCCGCTAGATGAACCATAAACCACTTTGTTGATTCCGTTGTAGATCTAGTGGCCACCAGGTTTACCATCATATCCCTTTTTTGAGAGGATGGGGTGGGGACCTCACACCTGGTATCAGAGCTATAGGTTTACGACCTGGAAAATGATGTTGTTTGAAAATTTTAAAAATAAGGGATAGTAGGATAGCTCGTACTCAAAGCTTGAGCATGATGTTTCCCAGAATAATGATGTTGGATTTGTCTAGTGGATTGTCTCCTGAGTGATGTTAAAGAGTTTTACTCGTTGAGCTTGTTGGGATTCCCTGGGTTCCACATGATGTTTCTTGAGAAGTCGTTGGTGCGACTAGTGCTGCGGGCACGTAGTCTATTGATGCACATAAAGATATAAGTATTGATCAAAACTCTTGAGTGAAGTTTTTACCTTTAATTATCGGACAATTTTGGATGTATTTAATGGAATTTGAACTAATTGTGGAATGGTTAAATCCTTTGCGATACTGTACAGATTAAGTAGGCTGGTTAAGCCCAAAAAGTTAAATTTCTTCTTGAGTATGGAAAAGCTTAGGTTCATTTGAGAAGAGTGCTATAGTAATGAGTTTTATACCATTGGATAAGTACCGTCTACTGTGCTATATACCGTTGTTGAGGAGAAAAAGCTTCTCCTTAAGCAAGCTCACCCTCCAACCTTGAAAGGCGAAGCGGTTAATGTGGAGCGGGATGCGGAAGTATGGATGGAAGCAATGGACGACTATTTCGAAGCTGCAGGAACTCAACCCGAGAACCAGACCATGCTTGCAATGTTCCGCTTGACTGGCGATGCCAAGATCTGGTGGAAACAACATTGCAGGGACTTGGATATTAAAGGACCTTCCTAGTCATGGGAAGACATCAATGCTGCTGCGATGGAGCGATGCTTACCACCCGCTCACAAAGCCTTGAAGATGAATGATTTTTTCTCACTTTGACAGCAGCTGACTTCTTCCGTCAAAGAATACTACTCGAAGCTCGTCACACTTCGGAGATATGCTCCTCAGATGACATTGGAACAGCAAAAGTAGCACGGTTTTGCCAAGGACTCATTGACCCCTTGAACAACCGACTAGAAGCTCTCAGGCCAGAAACTCTGCAAGATTCATTGCTAAGGGCCAAACCGTTAGCTAAAGAGATTCAGAGGACTACCCAAGATAGTCAATACTATTTGTCAAAGAGGGCCAGGCCAAAAAACTGGAGTAACAGACCAATCAACCCTACAGACGACCATCGACCAGTAGTAGCTACTACGGCAGCTACCCAATTTCCCAATATAAGATGCTTTGAGTGCCAGGAGTATGGACATTACAATAGGTGTTGTCCAAAAAGGATTTCCCAAACATCGAGTGCTAATAATGTACCTCTGAACGTCAATGGGTGAGGTCAACCAAACGGAAGAGGAGGCCGAGGAAGAGGAAACATAGGACAAGGAAGTGGAGCTTTCGGTAATGCCACAGTGAGACAACCAACTGTGGGTGACGAAGCTGATGAGAGAGCAGCTCTGTATGCTGCAACTGCTAATCGTAGTGAGCAATAATTCAAGCACCAGGATCTCATCAAAGTTCAGCAGAATAAGACGCATAAAGCTAAAGACTATTCTATTATCAAAGGATGTCTTTACTTTAGACAAAGGATATATGTACCTAAGTAGTTAGCATAGAGTTTAAAAGAACACCATTGTACCATGAAACAATCATAATAAAAAAAGTTACTATTTTTAGAAGTTTTTCAAAATCTGTCAATGTCATGATGTTTAGAATGTCATAAAGATTCCAAAAGTGAAATAAAATAATTTTTGTGAAAATTTTGCAAAAATAGAAAGTTTTTGGTCGCCCGACCCGTCTAGTTTTGACCGTCTCGACAAACTGCACCCGTACCCCGAATTTGAGAAAAATGCATTTTGGGACCCCGAGGACTGCTAAATATGGCAGGTACGCGGGATTATGCACCTTAGTTCTAGCTTTGCATAGCAAGTTTCGGCATCAAAATCTGAGTAGAAATGCCCGTCTAGGATTAAAAACAACTTTTCCTAAGATTGTGCGGGGAGCACCACGGCTCGGGAGCTATGTGAAAACCGGCTCCAGGCCACTGCTAAGTTTATATGGCAGGTAGAGGGCGCCCTCACACACAGATAGGGCTCATGGGCTACTTTCCTAGCTTGAGAGATAGTGAGTGAGTGAGTGAGTTAGAATAGCAAATGGGACACTTTGCAGCCCATGCACCCTATGCAAGTAACCCTGCCCATGAAGGCTTGAGTGGACTCGAGACCAGCATAGCAGGTGATTTCAAAATTTTGAGCTTGTGAGCCTATATAAGAGCATTCTCACACACACACAAGCACATATATGCTCACAAACACATTCAATATACACACACACACACACATACACACACACCTTGGGGAGGTGTTGCCGACACATATAGCCTTTGGAGAAGGACCAAAAGGCGGAAGTGCTGCCCAATTCTCCCCACAAGAAGCCCCTTTGGATCAGCAAATTGATTCAAATTCAGCCCAAACTAGGGTAACATAAAGCTAATTTCACGTTCTGTTAAAATTCCTTCTAAGGTTCTCATAATTCCGTTGCTAGTATGCATAATCGCAGTTAAATTTCTCATTAGACACTCTCTAAATTTCTATATGATTATTCCATTGCACATTCTTAATTCTAATTGTCAATTATACAAAAAATTTAACCTCTCCTAATCATAGATTAATGTATGATTAGCAATAAGATAATTATCCACTAAGTCATTATAGTTAATGAATGATAGAATCAAGCCAGCAATGTGATAAGGTTAGTCTATTTTGTTCTACTACTACACAATGTTTTTGTTCTACTACCACACAATGTTTATATAGCTATGTTTAGATTAAATTTGTTCAAATATTAGGATGTAATTAGTGTAATTAATTTCATAATTAATCCACTAGAGGAATCCTCTCACCTATGCAGGCGGTAAATCTGCAAATCTCTACTTGCATTAGGAAGAGATTAAACATGCCTAATTCATCTCTAGTAAAAAGATCAAGTACAAATCTGAAATTCTTAATTATCTAGGCCAAATAATTAACCTTAGGGCCAATTCCCATAGAACAAGTAAGGGGCTATCAAAAATCTCTATGTCTTGAAGTAATCAAACCTCTCGTATAAAGGAGTTTTCTTATTGAAACTAATCCGTCATTTTGGTCGTATGTGCTCACGAATATTAGCCCTCTTTTTCCAAGTTGTCAATTTAAGTAGTGAGTATAATATGGCCCCGATAAAAAGAACTCATTTTCGTGGTTCCCACGACCGCGAGGCTGGGACAAGCAACACAAATGGGAAGGGAAAGGATCCCATGGTCGACCAAGTACCGGCCAACTCACGGAGCAATGACGAGGAAATTGTGGAGGTAGGTCACATTTTTAATTCAAGTTTTTCTCAATTTAACATTGCATTCGATAGTTAGGAAAGAACATATCCCTAAACATGTTGGAGAAATCCAACGGAGATCACGGCATTTTAATTGAAATATATTTTAATTTCCAAGTAGGAAAGAATAATTGTTGGATATACTGTTTGAGATATGAAAGAATGTTTGCTAGGCAAAATTTAGCTCGGCCTGTTCATTTCTATTTCCAATGTTGATACTAGTTCGAACCCCTCCTGAGGGGACAGAGTTCCTAGTTAAGGGCTCTTGAATCCACCTCTGCTGGTTAAGCGGTGGATACCCACGTGTGCTAGTTAAGCAGTGGGAACCCACGTCTTGCGTTCTATTTGGTGGGAATGTCCACGTCTATTGGTTAAGCGGTGGACAACTTAGTTGTATGGGCAGCTAGACGACAACGGGAGGAGTAAACTCTCGCTGGAGGGGGGATGTTGTACCTCCAGAACATTGGAATTTTAATGAATAAGTTTTAAATATAATTTTTACTAGAGTTACTGTCTTCCTCCGGCTTTGCAATACTGGTTGAAGGGCTGTATTAAGGAACTTGTGAACCGGAACTTAATCAATGAACTTATGTGTTGAACAACCATGTGTAGTAGTAATTAGGTAACAAAGGAAGTGTGAGTATGGGGTGGAAAGTGGGGTCTTGGCTCAAGTTGCCAATGCCTATGAGAAGGGTGGCCCCCATTGGTCGGGAACTCTCCGTCCCCATTGTTCTATAAGTTGACGCTAGTATTACTCATTGCCCCTAGAGCGGAAAAGTTTTAAGTGTACGTGCCTCTGAAACATGGGGAAAAAGGCACTCGGGACTTCTTTGGAAGTTGGGTCTTAGGATCGCTAGATAAGTTAATCACGATTCCCCTACGGGGTGGAACTAGATCTCGATGCTAGTACGCTCGAACTCGACTCACTTTATGATGAGAGATCGTCTGCTAAATGAACCATAAACCACTTTTTAGATTCCGCTATAGATCTAGTGGCCACCAGGTTTACCATCAGATGCGTCGTTTGAGACGACAGGGTGGGGACCTCACACCTGGTATTAGAGCTATAGGTGTACGAACTGGAAAATGATGTTGTTTGAAATTTTAAAAAATAAGGGATAGAAGGATAGCTCGTACTCAAAGCTTGAGCATGATATTTCCCATAATAATGACATTGGATTTGTCTAGTGGATTGTCTCCAGAGTGATGTTAAAGAGTTTTTTGAGAATTCGTTAATGCGACCAGTGCTGCGGGCACGTAGTCTGTTGATGCACATAAAGATATAAGTATGTAATGGAATTTGCTTATTCAATTTGAGAGTAGCGGAATTTAATGAGAGTACTTTCAAGAAATGATTTTGTGAGCATAGCGGGTAGACATAATTGAAGATAGCAACATAATCATAGCAATTAGTTAACTTGGCATAGACAATACTTTTGCAAGAGAGAGAATTTAGAGAACATGACAACAGTTGAGGACCGGATTTATGTGGAGCCGGTCCCCCCTCCAGTAGGCATTTGTATTATGATTTCTCCCATAAAGAGAGACTTGTTACAATACATTCTTTGTGTTCCCTGTGACCTAGGTGAAGCAATGAAGATGGAAAGCTTCATGCATCACCATCATAGCATAACATAAATTTGAATAAAGCTTTAACTATACCAAGCCTCAATCCCAAGACCTCAAACACCTTCGAAGGTGGAGAGAGCTAGCAGGGAATGAGGGTAGGGAAGAGGAAGAAGAAACATTTCATACGAGAAAGAACTAGTTCCTCACTTGTCATAACTCTTGTGCTAGCATACATAATAGCATAGTAATGAATAAGAAGGAGATGGCAAGCTCAAGCATTGAAGCATGGCTCTTGGTTGGATTTGCACTCCATAGCCAAGAGTGTTGGTGTAGGCTCTCAACCTCTACTTGCTTGGAGAAGGAGAGGGAGCTCATGCACTTTGCCTAGTACACAATGAGAGTGTTTGTGTGTGTGTGTGGGTGAGTATACCCCCTAAGCAACCCCCTAGCTTGCATGGTCAGCCCCCCCTTGTAGCTCAAGATGGAAGCTCATTGGACCGCTCCAGGCCTAGCCAATCACAAGCAGGAGCCATTACAAGCAACAAGGGTAGCCTTGGGACAAGTGTCCCCCTTTCCCCTTTGAGAGAGAGGACTTGATAAATTCAAAATCAATTAATTAAATATCCTAAATTATCATTGGACCCCTTGGGTGGCCAACCAGTAGGCTTCAGGCACACCATGAGGGCAACATGAGGAGGAACTTGACAAGTGTCCCTTTTGCTAACTTTGAACCATGCATCCCTTGTGTGGGTCTTCTCTCTCATTCCCCCCCATGTAGGGCTCGCAACCCTCCTTGTAGGGATGCTTTTGACTTTGGATGAGCAAGCACCTTAGTCACCAAGCATGACCAAACACTTGGACTAGGGGGTGTTCCCACAAGCATCTCAGGCAAGCATGTCAAGGCACCTCAAGCACCTTAATCAAGTGGCAAGTCAAGCACCTCAAGCATCTTAATCAAGCACATCAAGCATGAAAAGCACGACAAGCACCTCAAGCAGGACAAGCACCTCGAGCTTGGGCCGGGTTCCCACCTCAAGCTCAGCCCTAGCTTACCTAAGGTCAAGGACTTTTACACACATTATTGGAGGTCTTCAATGAAGCTAACCCTAAGGTCTTATGCTCCATTGGTTAGCATTGCTCTTTGATAGACCATCTCTCATTTGGGCCCCTTTACCATTGGCCCCGTGTTGAGATAGATCTATAAGCTATATTTATACATTAACACTTGTTCCCGATTATTCTCCCACATTAAGTGATCAATTTAATATGAGAAAATCATTTGGGTTGGTTAGATATTAGATTTTATGACATAATTATGAGTCAAAGCTCTCGAGTAAAGTTTTTACCATTATTTATCGGACAATTTTGGATGTATTTAATGGAATTTAAACTAATGGTGGAATGGTTAAATCCTTTGTGATAGCTGTACAGATTAAGTAGGCTGGTTAAGCCCAAAAAGTTAAATTTCTTCTTGAGTATGGAAAATCTTAGGTTCATTTGAGAAGAGTGCTATAGTAATGAGTTTTATACCATTGTATAGGTACCATCTACTGTGCTATATACCGTTGTTGAGGACAAAAATCTTCTCCTTAAGCAAGCTCAGCCTCCAACCTTTAAAGGTGAAGGGGTTAATGTGGAGCGGGATGCGGAAGTGTGGATGGAACCAATGGATGACTATTTCGAAGCTGCAGGAACTCAACCCAAGAACCAAACCATGCTTGCGATGTTCCGCTTGTTTGGTGATGCCAAGATCTGGTGGAAACAACATTGCAGGGACTTGGATATGAAGGGATCTTCCTAGTCATGGGAAGACATCAACGATGCTGTGATGGGGCGATGCTTACCACCCGCTCACAAAGCCTTGAAGATGAATGAGTTTTTCTCACTTTGATAGCAGCTGACTTCTTCCGTCGAAGAATACTACTCGAAGTTCGTCACACTTTGGAGATATGCTCCTTGGATGACATTGGAACAGCAAAAGTAGCACGGTTCTGCCAAGGACTCATCGACCCCTTGAACAAACGACTAGAAGCTCTCAGGCCATCAACTCTGCAAGATGCCTTGCTAAGGGCCAAACCATTAGCTAAAGAGATTCAGAGGACTACCAAAGATAGTCAATACTATTTGTCAAAGAGGGGCAAGCCAGACAATTGGAGTAACAGACCAATCAACCCTACATACGACCATCATCCGGTAGTAGCTACTACGGCAGCTACCAAGTTTCCCAATATAAGATGCTTTGAGTGCCAGTAGTATGGAAATTACAAAATTTGATGTCCAAAAAGGATTTCCCAAACATCCGGTGCTAATAATGTACCTCTGAACGTTGTGAGCGGGATGGAAACACACACAATGCCTCTATAATGACCCGACACATACTCTTGGGATGATACACACACACATTATGGGGCACCACTCGGCTTACACAACCAGCCTGGCCGAGACAGGAAACACACAGACGGAGTGAGAAGAGAGAGATTTCCCACTTGCCCACTCAACACTCACACATACACACTCACACACACACTCTCAATTCAGCTCAAAGTAGGAAAATTTCTGTTGTTTAGACTCAATGAAGATCAGCCCAACACCAATGGGGCAAATAGTTTACACAGTGTTGAGGAAATACACCAGATACAACCACAAAGTTCAGCAGAGGCTTCACTCACCAGGGACGATTACACAAAAACACAGAAAAAAATTTGTGAGGAATTTGGCAAAATGGACAGCGCCATTGCATCCGGAACGCCCAAAAACCCCACCCTACAATGTCACAGTGCTCAAATCCGACCTCGGATGAGCAGTTTAGGGCCAAAAAATGATCCAAAAATAGCAAAAACACACTTGCGGCTGTTCCTCCTCTCTTCTCCACGTTTTTTCTGGTGTTCTCTAATTTTTTTCAGTTCCCACACTTAGCTTTATTAGTTGGTCACCCGTGGCCTTTTAGATGACCTCAAACGGACCCCGAACAGGCCAAAAACTGACCTCGCAGTGCATATATGTCACCTTTTTTGCATGATCCACACACCTGGCACTCAGTTTTTCCAAATAATGCATCCCACAACCACGTGAAGTGGCCCCAAAAAGTGGTCCTCATGATGACCTTTCCGCATAAGTATCACAAGAAAACACTCACGTCGTGTCCATACTTCTCCGCATGCAAGTATTGACCCCGTTCGACCTCCTGACGCCACTCGATTCCATCTGACGCACCTGCTTACCTCATGTTGTCGGCCCGTGGATAGCTTCCTCGAGAATTTTTATGCGCTACCAACTCCTCCTTATTGTAGAAAAAACACAGTGGTACTGGTAATAGTGAAAATCGATGCACTATGTACACCCTGTCCTACCTACCTGTACACATGTGGGCCCGACATAACCACCTGGCTCTGAAAAATGGGCAATTCTTTATTTGATGCACCATGCATGTATATGTACATATGAGCAATCCCTTGCTCCAAAAAACTCCTGACATAATTTGCCCATCCCCTAGCCTGCTAGGTCATTCATGATCAGCACCAGCAAAGAGAGATATGAGACTCGCCGCATCACAGGTCTCCTCATCCCTCACCAACGCTGGTTGATCCATAGACAGCTCATCTTGTGCCTCCATCATCAATCTAGCATGATACAATTTAAGACACAATCCATTTACCCTTGACTTATGTAGAACACCATCCAGGTTAGCCAGCTGATATGTGCCATTTGGAAAACACTCCACTACCTTGAAAGGGCCTTCCCACTTAATTTGAAACTTCTTTTGGAAGGTGTTTTCCAGCTTACTGTTGTAGCGCAAAACCAAGTCATGTTTCTTGATACCCTTACTTTTGACCTTTTCATTTATCTTTGCCAAAGCCTTATCCTGCATCTGCCCATAATGCTCCAATGCGCTCATCCTATCCAACTGGACCTCTTGTAACTGCAAGAGCCTCTATTTGAATGCATCACTAGGCGGCCCAAGCAACTTCTCTAACATCTTGACCGCAGGCAACTCTAACTCCACAGGCAATAGTGCTTCCTTTCCATACACCAAATGCAATGGATTAAACCCTGTACCTGTCTTCACCGAAGTACGGTAAACCCATAATGCACTAGGCAATTCCAAATCCCAATTCTTTCCTTGGTGCTCTGTCACTTTAGAAAGAATTTGTACCAACTCACCATTGAATCTTTCATTTAAGCCATTACACTGCGGGTAATAAGGGGTGGTATGCTGGTGCCTAATCTTCATCTTTCTGCATAAGAAGTCTTGCAGTTTAGCTCTAAATCCTAGCCCCTTATATGAAAGTAGCTCTAATGGCACCCCAAACTTGCAACATATTTCATCATACACAAATTTTGCCACATCCTTTGCAGCGATCTGTTTTACTGCTATAGCCTCTGCCCATCTAGAAAGATAGTCCACTGCCGTCAAAATATAGCTTTTTCCCCTGCTTGTGATAGGTAACGGGCCTATTGCATCAATCCCCCACTTTTCAAACACATCAAACGCCATAATGGTTTTTCGTAGCTCTGGCTTCAACACTCTCTTCCCAAATGCTTGACACCTATTGCAAGACCTACACCAATGGTGAACATCCTTGTGCAAACTAGGCCATACATACCCATCTTGCAATATCTTATGCAAGGTGATCTTTAGAGCAAAATGGCCACCACATGCGCCTTCATGATTCTCTTCCAACACTCTATAAAGCTCCTCCCACGAAGGTACACGTCTCAACACGAGATCAACCTCTTTCATGTATAAGACATCACCAATCAATTTGTACCTGTATGCTCTACGCACAAAGCCATACTTCTTAGACTTCTGAATCTCCTTTGGAATGATTCCTGTTAGCAAAAACTCCTCTTCTTGAGCCAAACTTTCCCGGCCATGATAAAGAGGTAAGTTGGTCCTCAACACAAATAGCTCCCCAATCATGCCTTGAGATGCTTCATGTGCCTCTCTATTTAGAGCACGCTCAATGTTTCTGATGCTCCATGCTTCAAATTTTTTTAACAGGCCTTTAATTCTGAAGCACATTTCCTTCAATGAGGTGTTCTTGCTCTTCCACACACCCAGCACTTACTTCACCCCTAACAAGGCATCACCTTTTATGCTCAACCTTCTAACCCCATGCTTCAAACAAATGTGTAATCTGGATTCCAGAGTAGCATATTCAGCCTCATTGTTACTATGAGAATCCAATTTGAACCCTCTCTTGCATACTAGCTTCCCCTCTGGATCATAAAGTGCTATACCCCCTGAAGCTGCATCATGGCTCTTTCTGTATGAACCATCAAAGAACAACACATGTACATTGCTGATCTATGGCACTTCTTCAACTACCTTTATCACCACCTCTTCCTTAACAATAAGGGGATTCTCCTTGTAGGTCAACAAATCAGCTAGGGTAGCCCTTGTACTATCGTCCACTAGAAAAGAGAACTCAAACTCTTGCAGCTCAATTACCCATTTCTTCACCACATTTGACATGTTAGTACCATTAATTAACTCTGGCAAAAAGGCATAACTCGTCAAGAAAACAAAAGGTCGTGGTAGCAAGTAATGACGAAATCATCGACAAGCAAATATTACACTGGCCATCACTAGCTCTACTTCCGAGAACTTTCTCTCCGCTACCAGCTTCACACGGCTTGCACAATAAACTGGCCTCATATAATGGCTTCCCTTCCCCTTTTGCAATAGCAAGGCTCCAATGGCATCATCCCCTATTGATGGATTTACATAAAACACTTTCTCCCAATCAGGAGGCTGCATGGCTGACACCCCCCTAACACCTCTTTCACCTCTTGGAATACTTCTTCACACTTGTCATCCCATTGCAATGGATCATGCTTTTCCACTTGTTGGAATGGATAAAGAATCCGAGAAGACAATGGAATAAACCTTGCCATGTACTTCACTTTGTGTATAAAGGTTGCCAATTGCTTCGTACTCGTAGGTGATGGAAGAAGAATAATAGACTTAACCTTGTCTGGATCAGCGTCAATGCCATTTTTTGACACCATGTGGCCCAATAACTTCACCCTTGGCTGTGCTAGATGACATTTCTTTGGATTTAGTTGTCCTCCACATTCATCATATCAAGCAAATACCATCTGCAGCTTCTCATGGTGTTCAACCCTACTGCTATAAACACATAAGTCATCCATAAAAGCTTTAACACAACTACCAATGAATGGTTCCAACACCCAATTTTCTCTCTCTTGATAGAAGGAAGGTCCATTTGACAACCCAAATGGCAATACTGTGTAGCAATAGCAGCCCCATGGCATAATAAAAGTGGTCTTTGTGAGGTCTTTAACAGCAATCTTCAATTGAAAATAGCCTGAAAAACCATCACACACACTGTACCTCTCATAACTTGCCACTGAATCCAAGATCTGATCGATGAATGGAAGAGGATATGGGTTCTTCTTAGTGGCTGCATTTAAGGGTTTAAAATCCACACAAATTCTCCACTTCCCATCCTTCTTTGGACTGACTACAACTGGACTCACCCATTCTGTGGTCTCCACAGGGACTATGAACCCTGCCTTCAACAACTTGTCCACCTCTTCTCACAAGGCTTCCATTTGCTCTTGACCCATCCTTCTTAGCCTTTTCCGCACTGGCTTAGCACCTTCTTTCAGCTCTATATGCATCTCTTCGCCCTTGAACCCTCTGATCTCTTCATATGAAGTAATGAACAAATCAAGAAAACTAGCCAGCATGTGCAAATATATATCCTTCTCCATAGCTGAGAGGTCTCCGCTGATCATTTGTGTCATCAATTCCTGCTTCTTTGACAACTCAACTTTGGTTTGCATCAGCCCTTCAATCACTTCATAAGGCCCTTCACTTTCATCCTGGACTTCGTTTGCAAATGCAATTAAACCAGACTCCTAGATTTCTTTATCTATCAAAAGAAATGCAACATCAGCATCCTCATCACTACTAGTAGTGCTATCACTGTACTCATCTGTCACCGTGGAAGAGTCTTCATCACTAGACTCATCCTCATCTTCATAAAGCTCCTCTAATCGTTTCCTTGTGTCCATATTGTATAGCTTCTTGGTACCTGTCTTTCCATATAGGCTAATTGTACCATGTCGCCAATCTTGAACAGCTCCCACTGCACGTAACCATGGTCTGCCCAGTATAATAGGATATGCTCCCAACCTTGCTGGCATCACATGAAAATCAACCACTTCCTTTGCATCATATGCCTCCACTTCTAAGCTCTTTACAACCCCCAAGCATTTTACTTTTTGATGATTTGCTAATCTGATCCGAAAACATGACACCCCAGCCATTGTGAGACCCATCTTCTCAACGCATGAGTGTGTTATGACGCATATTTGGGCTCCGCCATCCACATAACCTTGTCCCAAATTTTTCCTTTTATGCCACACATCTATTATTGGACAAATTTCTAGTAGCTCATCCATTGCCAACACCTTTATTGAACCCTAGGCTCATCACACAAGTAAACTCCCTTTATAATACTTAAGCTAAAGGTCAATAGGGTCAAGCCCACTAGAAAGCCCTAGTACATTTCACACAATGCTGCCTAAATCGGATTAAGAACCTAAGTAACCATTGATTATTAGGAAGGCATTCCCCATGGTATTAAGAGAAGATCTCTAACACCTAACTTCGTCAAACTAGCTTAGTCGGACTGCTTGATTTTTAAACCTAGACAAATGATTATGACAAAAAAATACATTGAATTAAATGTTTTATTTTAAGAAAATGCGCTGAATATTATGCTACCAATCACAATCAAAGCAAACAATCATAGATGCAAAAAAGATAAGGGGCAATGCTAATTGACAAGAAACACCTGTTTGTGTCGATGGTCGCGCTTGATTTGAAGAGTGAGTCGAGATAAATATTCCATGAAGGTCCAAATCCTAACCACAGCAACATGTTCTTGTACACACTATGAAACACAAGAATACCTCTAGGAGGCACATCAGTGGGAAAAAATAACTTTGGTAATCACTCAACTCTAAAACAGAAACACTCCTATCGTATTAATCCTACCTACCCTCCGTCACTCGAGTGACGAGGATCAAAGGTGTTTGATGACATAGGTTTCTGTTTCAGTGTACCGAATGTGAATGTGTAGGTCTAGGTCAATGTTTTGACTTGTATTGTGCATACTCGTTTGCTAATTGCTCTTGCTCTTTATTATTTTTGTTTTTTGTGAGTATAAGGCGTTATGTATATACATTCCCTAAGATTGGTGATTGAGAGGTCAGGGAAACAAGGTTGAGAGGGGAGTGAGTGAATGATGACTGTCAACAAACATTCCCCCCTTCCTTGGGTAGATCATATCGTTTGAAATGTGCTCATCACTCTTTGAAACCAATTGTTCCAGTCGATAATAGGTGAGGATTTTTGCCAGTAGTTTTCTATTACCTTAGGTCCCTCATCGAGTTGCAAGGGTGGTAAGGTACTCTCCCAGGATCGAACTTGAAGTGGTTCATCAGGTGATTCTTGAACACTGGGAGGTGTGGATTCCTTTGTAGCTTTATGGAGGTCCACTATTGTAGGTCGACGATGTGGAGAAGCTTTTACCTCTATGGATGCATTATATGAGGAGCTAGAAGCTTCATGGGACTCCCCCCTTCCTGAGCTAGGTGGAACAAATCGTTCTTTCTTCGGTACCCAAACTAGCTCTGGAGCGGGTGTGTAGCATTCTGTGATTTTTTTCTTTCCGCGATCGTTGATTCGTTTTGGAGCTACATGATTGGGCTCGCATGGGTCAGGTGACAGGTAAGAACACAATCTACGTTTTAGCACCCAAATTTGATCATTTCCTTGATAGTAGCCTTGGGCTTCCAATAGTCGTTTAGGGATCCAACGCCACATTTTCTTACTTTTCTTGGAGCGAGCGGTACGTTTCTTACAAGGCTTCTGTTTTTTAGCATCAGCCATGGTCGCTAAAGAAGATTTAGGGACCCACTTGAATGTTTTCTTCGTTACATTAGGATGAGTCTTGTCAGAAGCCATATGCATTGCTTGTAGCATATTTAAGGGTACGGGCATTTCATCCCCCTCAGGTGTTACCCAGGTCGTCCCCCTATTTCCCCAAGTGTCTATGGTTGCTGCTAGGTGGACCCAATCCACATTGTCCGACTTAGTCACCCCAGGTAGTACATCCATATAAGGAGAATCTTCCCCAACATCAGTGTCCGCTTTACACATGTAACAATACTGCAATGGGGCCGAGTGAACTGTGGTGTCAGATCTATGATCAATTATAAACCTGTTTCCTAGAGGATGTGCTCGACCCGTAACAAGATCCACTCGAATGTTAGAATCTTGGAACTGCAAGTAGACATGGTTTTTAGACCAGTCATGCACCATTTTTGCTTCCCTCATGAAAGGACATCCTAAGATCATCTCCGATGCCAGAGTGTGCTTGGAGAAATCCATAACAATGAAGGTAACTCTTATTTTATGTCCAAAGACCTTGATCTTGAGATCTTCTAGCATCCCAATAGGTTTAACAATAGACCCATTGGCCATCTTCACTACTATGGTTGTGGTCGCAAGGTCAGGTCTTCCCATAGTTTCCCAACAATTTTTAGTCACAATGCTTACCCCAACGCCACCATCAAGGATTCCCTTCATAGTTAATCCCTTAGTAGTGATTGGTATAGTCGCATTAGATTCATCACCCTCAAAGTATTGTGCCAACTTGTTAACAGGTATTTCTATAACAAGGTTCTCATCTAGGTTGGGTTGTGGATCTAAGTGTTCCTCCTCTATTGGCATCTCCCCAGCTCCATCCATCTGTGCAAATTGTGGTAGCCCAAACTTCAGTTCTCCATTGAGGAAGGCTCGAAGAGCTGAGACTAGCTCGGGGTCTTTATATAGTTTGGACATGATGGTGGTTCTAACTTCTGAAGACATGAAATCCATCAATTTGGCAATGTTTAACAGCACCTTTTGGCCTTGAGTCCCTTGACGTGGGGAAGATGGTATCTCCATTTCTTCGATAGGATCAGGTAGTCCCTCTGTAAACATTCTTTCCATCAAGAAGTGAGTACGCCCACTTTCCCATGACTTTAAGTCACTTTCTTCTTGGATGACACTAGGTATGTCCAAGGGTCTATGGACTTGGTGAGGTTGTTGTTGCGTAGGGAACACGGTGTCTGTAATCTGGATCTTCCTAGGTGTTGGTTCTAGATCCCTTTGGGTATCTTCTACCAAAATCCTTAATTGCTTGACTCGCTCAATCTCCTTTGTAGGGTTTGGGTAAGTTCCTATCTTCTTTTTGGATCCTGGCCATTGTGGCTCATGAAGATCTTCCTTGTTGGTTTCTATGTTAGTGGTCGTTTTGGTCTCCATGGTTTCACATGAATCAGAATCTTCTTCAGCGTCGTTCATATATACGGGGTCATCACCAGTCCCTATGTTGGTCTTTGAACTGGGGTCTGACTTCGTTGCTTTTTGCAATCTCTTTCTTCGTGTTTTCTTCTTTTTCTGAGATTGGGCAATTGATGTTGTGTCTCTTTCCTCAAGAATATAATTTTGTTTTTGGAGCATCGATCGTGTGAGTACGTTTACTGGTACCACGGGTGTACTTGGTGATGGCTCCTCGGTAACTTCAATCAAGTTTATTGGCGTGATCTTCGGTGCATTTGGATTATTTGGACATTGGGCAATCAAATGATCTATGCCACATCGATTACACATGAGTATTGGCATTGCAGACGTGCTCGCTTGATTGGTTTGCATTAGTGTGGCGTTCTTTTGTAGCCTAATAGGACACTCGGCTACACGATGTGGACCTCCACACTCATAGCATTGAAGAGGTGGTCTCTTAGCAGTGTAATTGATATTTTTGCCTCTTTCCGCAAGAGCAGCTACTTGATATACAGGTTTGACTTGTCCCCAATAGTCCTCCATGTAGTATTGTAGACTTTCTTCAAGCACATCCATCCCATAGGAAATATTAGGATCTATATCTTCCTCATAGCCTTCCAAACAAGAAATAGATGACTCACAACCCACTTGATTCACAGAAGTGATTCTCAGATGTGGTGGTTGCGTTCCTAGCATTGGAGGTGGTAAGGGTGTTGTTTGAACAACATTTTGGGCCCTAGGGACCATGTGTTGTGACGTTTGTTCAAGAGGTGGGGCCGGCATCAATGCAGGCACTCGAGGTGTGTCTGTCCATGCTAAGGTTGGTCTATTGGCCATCGCACACTTAAATACTATGCAATCCTTAGCTTGATGACCATACCTCCCACATGCATTGCAGTTCCCATTGAATTTTACTCTAAAAGTAGGGCATGTCTCTAAGACTCTCTTGAATAGCCTTAGTGAGATCTGCTAAAGTCATCTCAGATATCTTTGGCTCCTTAGCAATAGGCTTTAGGGTCATTGGCTGATGCCTTGATGCTTGCGAGCTAATAGATTTAGGCTCAATAGACACTCTTTCTCCTTGAATCATTAAATTATCCTCCAATTGGATCGCATTGGTGGTGACTGCTTCCCAAGTGGTGATACCTCTAATGACTAGGCCATTGTAGACATCCTCATGTCGTAACCCCCTGATGAATCTATCAAGAAATTGGTGATTGTTGAAGCGCTCATTTGGATTACAACGAGAGTTCAAATGCTTCAAGCGACTTATAAAGTCTCTCACCGACTCTCCTTCCTCTCGTTGGACTTTCTAGAGTTGAGAGGCTACACCCCAAAGCACTCCCTCTCATATGTATTCTTTTAAGAACAGTCTCCTAAGAGTAGGGTAAATCGTTTTTTCTTCCATCCTTAGGGTTCTATACCAATCCCCAGCTTTTCCACTTAAGGTTAGGCTTAAAGCATTGCTCTTATGTAGGTCATTGTTTTCTCCTAGAGAATCGCATATTTGTTCAAACACTTCGATATGCTTCCTCACATCCCCGTCTCCGCTAAATTTTTGTGTGAGCTTGGCTATTTGTACTACCTTACTTCTAGGCTCTCTATCAGGCGTGTTACACATATTCTCAGCAATAGATCGACCAATAGCTTGAGCAAATGTTGCCAAGTCACCTAAGTGAGCAGGTACCGTGGGTGAAGGCGCTCCAGAGACTACACGTGGAGTAGGTATTGGCATTGGGCTTGGCGCATAGGAAGCCCTTGGGTTCCATGTTCGGTACGATGTTGTGCCATGTGGTGGTCCATAGTTCATATGAGTGGCCCTAGGCATAGCAGACATCGGATGTGACATGCTAATGCTAGCCGGTATAGTCCCATGGAAATAAGAATTTGTGTATTGTGGTTGTGGGACATAGGTAGTTGAAACAATGGGAGGGGTAGGGACTACATGAGTGTGAGCCATAGGTGCATACAATTGGTACACACTTGTAGGTACTGTTGCAGGCATTGAGCTACCATGTAGCGGTGCTTTACTAACAAATGAGATCCATGGCGTGTTTCTTGGCATGCCCATCATTGGGGTAGGCATGGTAGCCGTGGTGTCATCAAGGGAAAGATGAGCTAGACTTAGAAAAGTAAAGCTATCACTTGTGGGCTCAGATTGCATTGAGACCCCTGGCGAAACAACATATGGGGGATCGATGGGACTCACTGGGGGAGTCTCCATTTGTGATAGAGTGGGTTGTTTCCCTTTGCCCGTGTCTAAAAATCGCATAGGACCCGTCGAAGGTATGTTTATTCCTCGATTTTGTCTCTCGGACTGGATAATCCTATGGATGACATTGTAGATCATGTGTTGTTGTTCCTCTAGACTAGTGGAACTAGATGTGGATTGTACAACTTCTAACCAACCCACATGGTATGTGTAGCCCATGTATAGGTCGGTCAAAGTCTCCGTGTGTAGGTCATATTCCCAATTTTCATTGAGAAATACCCCATCCAAACTTGGTGTTCTAGAGGGTTGTCGTGAGGTGGATACAATGTTGCTTCCCGTGTTTTGACTTTTAGTCACCGCTACCTTAGAGGTGACTTTGGAAGGTGGTAGCTCGGTAGGGCCCTCATTAAATGAGGTAGGTAGAATGTCCACGTGGACACTCTGAGGGAGTGTGGGGTCTACAGGAGATGTGAATGGTGATTCTACTTCCCCACCCCCTTCGTTTACTTCACTAGCCGTAGGTTCAGAGCGCGTAGCTCTACTAAAAGTTTCCATCAAACGGCTAAAAACACTAGTTCCAGGTTGTTGGGCCCAGCTAGGTACGGTTTCATTTGTTCCCCCGGGGCTTTGTGTAAGATGCTCTTCCATAATATCGTAGTCAAAGGAAGAGTCGCTAGCCGCTGTATTTGGGTCTTGGGTTGCACTACCTTGGGTCCCCGCCAAGGGCGTAGACCCTAGCGTGGAAGGATAGTGCGTACCCCCGTAAATCGAAGCACTAGCTAGTTGTTCTGACTCTAGAACACGAGGAGAGCGTAGATACATGTGCTTTGGGTGCCCTACAAGTGTCGGAAAGTATCCTCAAAGGTTACTTGCTGTGTTTTGTGGGTGTTTTGCACCCCGTTTTCTACTTGATTTTTTCTTGTTTTTGATGTTTTTTTAATTTTTTTTAATGTTTGATTTTTTTTTAATTAAAGTGTGTGATAGCTCGAAACGAGCGTATCACTTAGAGGGTCGCTGTGTGCTTTACATCACAATTTCCGGGCATTTGACGTTCCGCTGGTCCTGAAAAATCAATTTTTAGCTACGTGTGAAGTTAAAATTCGTTTTTTTAAAAGGCGACTGAGGCCTAGGCCTGCGCGTGAGCTTGGGCTTGGGTCTGGGAGATATTCTCGATCCCGGTCCTACCTTTAAAATTATTATTATTTTTTAAAATATTTTTTTTTCTTTATTATTATTTTTTTTTTTTTAAGGATAAGGCCGTCGCGGCCTGCGCGAGAGCACACACACACTCTCTCTACCTACTTCTAACTAATACACCTACTCTTACACACTAACACACTCTATTAACTCTCACTAATCTACTTCCTACTTACTGTACACAGAAAACTAACTACCTTAATACATACAGAATAAACACAGAACCTTTGAAATCTCTATTAACAAAGAAAACTAACTACCTTAATACACAGAGAATAAACACAGAACCTTTGAAAACTCCATTAATTAAAAAAACACACAGTATAACACCAAATCCCTCTTCTCAACACACACACACTCTTTCCCTACCTTTCCTATAATTGAAATTGCACCACTGAGAAGCACAGAGTGCTACTCGAGCTTAATGCACGGCAA
Source organism: Adiantum capillus-veneris (assembly GCF_014529385.1). Lineage (NCBI taxonomy): Eukaryota > Viridiplantae > Streptophyta > Polypodiopsida > Polypodiales > Pteridaceae > Adiantum > Adiantum capillus-veneris. Next base: position 27,151,402 of record NC_140937.1, on the reverse strand, counting down.
TCCCTGGCAACGGTGCCAAAAATGTGCGTGTATGTCGCACGTGTCAATGCAAGGAACTTGTCGATACACCGTGTGTGAGCCACAAATGGCTCCAAGCACACAACAAGCCTAAACTAGTAAGCTCAAAGAAGGCGATGGTGTGTCACTCACCGCTCTACGCTTGCTTCGAGGAGGATTCCTCACCGCAAAGAAGAAAGAGACCGCTACGCCGCGCTCAACCGCTTCACCGCCGTCGTGCCTTCATAATGCTCGATCGCCCACACACTCTATCTCTCTCCCTCTCTCACTCTCTCTCTCTCACACACACACAAAGAGTTGAAGAAGAAGAAGAAGGAGATGGAGCAAGAGCACTCTTCTATTTCACAAATGAGAGAATGAGAGGATTTTAGGTTTAGTTGACTTTTATATGAGCTCGCCCCATTCACACTTGGGCGCCCATGCTTAGCCAACTAATCCCTTGAATGTTCCAGTTAGAGTGTGCCTCTCATCGGCGATCACTCTTACCCTTTTCCTATTGGACCGACAAGCCCGGTACCTGACTCTACCAAATAAATAATACAATGTCCGCCGTAGGTTACAACGTCCGTCGTAGGTAATAGGGTGTCCATGAGCCGTGAGGGTTAACACGACCTTGTAAAGAATCCATAGGCTGAAACTCAGGCCTCTTGGGTGAAGACTCCACCCCTAGCTGGCTCATTCTTCTCAGCTTCCACTCTTTGTTCCTTGCCACCTCCAATGCATCTTCATATGTCCTAGGCTTCTTTAACTCCACTCTCCAACGTATATTCTCCCAAAGACCAGCCAAGAACCTGTCTTTCTTCATCATATCAGGTGGGAGTACCTGTGGTGCTAAGGCCTTGCACATCCTCTCCCATGCCAATGAGAACTTACGTATGTACGCATCTTCTGGCTCACCTTCCTTTTGCACCAAAGCCTGTACTTCTTGCCACACTTTGTCAGGATCTTCTATCTTCACAAACTCCACTTCCAACCCATGCCGTAGATTGTCCCAAGTCAACCTTACGGGTGGATCAGCCATACGCAACTCCTCTTCAAATGCCTTGGACCAAACTCATGCATCACTCTTCAAACAGATTTGGAGAAGACATAACATCTGCGCAGGGTCATGAATCTGGTTGCTAATGTAGGCAACCTCCATCTTTTCCAAAAAGTCTTCCACATCTTCATCACTTCTTCCATGAAACTCCAGATAAGAGAAAGCCATGGCTACCGAAATTATGATGCTTTGAGAACCCCTTTGAACACACGTGCAAGAACCCAAAACTTCTGACTACCCAATCCCGAGAAACTTCAATGGAGCTCAACTTTAGATAAGGACAAACACATGCACATCAAATGAGTTTTCATAGTTGATCATCGGAATTACAACAGGCAAAGGACATTCCAAGATCTCTCGTAATCTTCTTGGTCCGAACATAAAGACTATGCGCTGCTGGAAAAAAATCTTCCTGGACACATGAACATTTATCTGGATTCTTTGAGTTAAATGAAATTGAGTGAATTGAGGGCCATTTTGATCATCCATTAAAGCCAACCATGAAGCTCCCAAGAAGGCACACCTGACTTAACCTCTGATTTTGCCAAAATTTCAGCAGCATAACAGCATAAATGGCTCAAAAGACCAAAAAACCAGCCATCATAACTTGGAAAAATTTTGGTAGAGTTTCCCCAGAAATAGAGCAGTAGGAACCCAAAATATAGACTGTATATGTTTGCATAAACTGTCAACAATAGAACCCGAGCATCAAGTAGGACTCACTAGTACATAGCCTATGGCAAGGTCACAAAAAGGGTGCTCCAGCTACCTGTATCACCGAAAGGATCTCCACATTTGAGAATCCCCCAGCTCAATAAAAACCTCACGCTATCGACCCTCACACGAAGGTTAATGCAAATCGCGTATAGTCAAGTCTCAGAAATGGCTAGGACTCCCAAATACAACCAAATATGGCTCCACAAATGCGTACAATAGCATTGTCCACAAGTAACGTACAATCCAGCAAACAATGCGCTCAAATAGGCACCAAGTGATGCATACCCACAACAACTACAAGTGACATCACTGCTAGTATATCACTGTACTCCAGCTACCTGTACCTGTAACTTGTAACCTGTAACCTGTAGCCCCGAATCTCGAAGCTTGAAGCTCGAAGCAGAAGGTACTCGAAGAAGATCCTCCGTGGGGGTGCCAAAAGAATATGAGCGGGATGGAAACACACACAACGCCTCTATAATGACCCGACACACACTCTTGGGATGATACACACGCACATTATGGGGCACCACTCGGCTTACACAACCAGCCTGGCCGAGACAGGAAATACACAGACGGAGTGAGAAGAGAGAGATTTCCCACTTGCCCACTCAACACTCACACACACACACTCTCAATTCAGCTCAAAGGAGGCAAATTGCTATTGTTTAGACTCAATGAAGCTCAGCCCAACACCAATGGGGCAAATAGTTTACACAGTATTGAGGAAATACACCAGATACAACAACAAAGTTAAGCAGAGGCTTCACTCACCGGAGACGATTACACAGAAAAACAACAGAAACTCTGTGAGAAATTTGGCAAAATGGATAGCTCCATTGCGTGCGGAACGCCCAAAAACCCCACCCTACAATGTCACAGTGCTCAAATCCGACCTCGGATGAGCAGTTTAGGGCCAAAAAATGCTCCAAAAACAGCAAAAACACACTTGCGGTTGTTCCTCCTCTCTTCTCCACGTTTTTTCTGGTGTTCTCTCAGTTTTTTCAGTTCCCACACTTAGCTTTATTAGTTGGGCACCCGTGGCCTTTTAGATGTCCTCAAACGGACCCCGAACAGGCCAAACACTGACCTCGCAGTGCATAGTTGTCACCTTTTTTGCATCATCCGCACACCTGGCACTCAGTTTTTCCAAATAATGCATCCCGCAACCACGTAAAGTGGCCCCAAAAAGTGGTCCTCATGATGACCTTTTTACATAAGTATCACAAGAAAACACCCACATCGTGTCCATACTTCTCGGCGTGCAAGTATTGACCCCGTTTGACCTCCTGACGCCACTCGATGCCATCTGATGCACCTGCTTACCTCATGTCGTCGGCCCGCGGATAGCTTCCTTGAGAATTTTTACGCACTACCAACTCCTTCTTATTGTAGAAAAAACACAATGGTACTGGTAATAGTGAAAATCGATGCACTATGTACACCCTGTCCTACCTGTACACATGCGGGCCCCACGTAACCACCTGGCTCTGAAAAATGGGCAATTCTTTATTTGATGCACCATGCATGTATATGTACATATGCGCAATCCCTTGCTCCAAAAAACTCCTGACAACGTCAATGGGCGAGGTCAACCAAACGGAAGAGGAGGCCGAGGAAGAGGAAACATAGGACAAGGAAGCGGAGCTTTCGCTAATGCCACAATGAGACAACCAACTGTGGGTGACGAAGTTGATGAGAGAGAAGCTCTGTATGCTGCAACTGATAATCCTAGTGAGCAATAATTCAAGCACGAGGATCTCATCAAAGTTCAGCAGAATAAGATGCATAAAGCTAAAGACTATTCTATTATCAAAGGATGTCTTTACTTTAGACAAAGGATATATGTACCTAAGTAGTTAGCATAGATTTTATCTAGATGTATTCTTGAGATGAGGACATCTCAAATTTTTCACGTTGGGGAGGATGTAAGGTCTCCGACCCTGAGTTAAAAGAACACCATTGTACCATGAAACAATCATAATGGAAAAAGTTACTATTTTTAGCAGTTTTTCAAAATCTATCAATGCCATGATGTTTAGAATTTCATAAAGATTCCAAAAGTGAATTAAAATTATTTTTGTGGAAAAATGTCAAAAATAGTAAGTTTTTGGTGGCCCGACCCGTCTAGTTTTGACCGTCTCAACAAACTGCACCCGTACCCCGAATTTGAGAAAAATGCATTTTCGGACCCGGAGGACTGCTAAATATGGTAGGTACTCGGGATTATGCACCTTAGTTCTAGCTTAGCATAGCAAGTTTCGGCATCAAAATCTGAGTAGAAATGCCCGTCTAGGATTAAAAACAACTTTTCCTAAGATTGTGCGGGGAGCACCACGGCTCGGGAGCTGTGTGAGAACCGGCTCCAAGCCACTCCTAAGTTTATATGGCAGGTAGAGGGCGCCCTCACACACAGATAGGGCTCATGGGCTACTTTCCTAGCTTGAGAGATAGTGAGTGAGTGAGTGAGTTAGAATAGCAAATGGGACACTTTGCAGCCCACTTTGCAGCCCATGCACCCCATGCAAGTAACCTTGCCCATGAAGGCTTGAGTGGACTCAAGACCAACATAGCAGGTGATTTCAACATTTTGAGCTTGTGAGCCTATATAAGAGCATTCTCACACACACACAAGCACATATATGCTCACAAACACATTCAGTATACACACACACACACACACACACACACACACACACACACACACACACACACACACCTTGGGGAGGTGCTGCCGGCACACATAGCCTTTGGAGATGGAGCAAAAGACGGAAGTGCTACCCAATTCTCGCCACAAGAAGCTACTTTCGATCAGCAAATTGATTCAAATTCAGCCCAAACTACGGTAACATAAAGTTAATTTCACGTTATGTTAAAATTCCTAGGATCGCTAGATAAGTTAATCACACTTCCCCTGCGGGGTGGAACTAGATCTCGATGCTAGTAGGCTCGAACTCGACTCACTTTGTGATGAGAGATCGTCCGCTAGATGAACCATAAACCACTTTTTTGATTCCGTTGTAGATCTAGTGGCCACCAATTTTACCATCAGATCCGTTGTTTGAGACGACGGAGTAGGGACCTCACACCTGGTATCAGAGCTATAGGTTTACGAAGTGGAAAATGATGTTGTTTGAAATTTTAAAACATAAGGGATAGTAGGATAGCTTGTACTCAAAGCTTGAGCATGATGTTTCCCAGAATAATGACATTGGATTTTTCTAGTGGATTGTCTCCTGAGTGATGTTAAAGAGTTTTACTCGTTGAGCTTGTTGGGATTCACTAGGTTCCACATGATGTTTTTTGAGAAGTCGTTGGTGCGACTAGTGTTGCGGGCAGATAGCCTGTTGATGCACATAAAAGATATAAGTATGGATCAAATCTCTCCAGTAAAGTTTTTACCATTATTTATCGGATAATTTTGGATGTATTTAATGGAATTTATACTAATGGTGGAATGGTTAAATTCTCTGTGATAGCTGTACAGATTAAGTAAGGTTGGTTAAGCCCAAAAAGTTAAATTTCTTCTTGAGTATATAAAAGCTTAGGTTCATTTGAGAAGAGTGCTATAGTAATGAGTTTTATACCATTGGATAGGTACCATCTACTGTGCTATATACCGTTGTTGAGGACAAAAATCTTCTCCTTAAGCAAGCTCAGCCTCCAACCTTTAAAGGCGAAGGGGTTAATGTGGAGCGGGATGTGGAAGTGTGGATGGAAGCAATGGATGACTATTTCGAAGCTGCAGGAACTCAACCCAAGAACCAAACCATCCTTGCGATGTTCCGCTTGTTTGGTGATGCCAAGATCTGGTGGAAACAACATCGCAGGGACTTGGATATGAAGGGATCTTCCCAGTCATGGGAAGATATCAACGATGCTGTGATGGAGCGATGCTTACCACCCGCTCACAAAGCCTTGAAGATGAATGAGTTTTTCTCACTTTGATAGCAGCTGACTTCTTCCGTCGAAGAATACTACTCGAAGTTCGTCACACTTTGGAGATATGCTCCTCGGATGACATTGGAACAGCAAAAGTAGCACGGTTCTGCCAAGGACTCATCGACCCCTTGAACAAACGACTAGAAGCTCTCAGGCCAGCAACTCTGCAAGATGCCTTCCTAAGGGCCAAACCATTAGCTAAAGAGATTCAGAGGACTACCCAAGATAGTCAATACTATTTGTCAAAGAGGGCCAGGCCAGACAACTGGAGTAACATACCAATCAACCCTACATACGACCATCGTTTGGTAGTAGCTACTACGGCAGCTATCGAGTTTCCCAATATAAGATGCTTTGAGTGGCACGAGTATGGACATTACAAAAGCCGATGTCCAAAAAGGATTTCCCAAACATCTGGTGCTAATAATGTACCTCTGAACGTCAACGGGCGAGGTCAACCAAACAGAAGAAGAGGCCGAGGAAGAGGAAACGTAGGACAAGGAAACGGAGCTTTCGCTAATGGCGTAGTGAGACAACCAACTGTGGGTGACGAAGCTGATGAGAGAGCAGCTCTGTATGCTGCAACTGCTAATCCTAGTTAACAATAATTCAAGCACCAGGATCTCATCAAAGCTCAACAAAATAAGACGCATAAAGCTAAAGACTATTCTATTATCAAAGGATGTCTTTACTTTAGACAAAGGATATATGTACCTAAGTAGTTAGCATAGAGTTTATCCATATGTATTCTTGAGATGAGGACATCTCAAATTTTTCACGTTGGGGAGGATGTAAGGTCTCCGACCCCGAGCTAAAAGAACACCATTGTACCAAGAAATAAGAATAATGGAAAAAGTTACTATTTTTAGAAGTTTTCCAAGATCTGTCGATGCCATGATGTTTAGAATGTCATAAATCTTCCAAAAGTAAATTAAAATAATTTTTGTGGAAAATTTTCAAAAAATAGTAAGTTTTTGGTGGCCCGACCCGTCTAGTTTTGACCGTCTCGACAAACTGCACCCTTACCCCGAATTTGAAAAAAATGCATTTCCAGACCCCGAGGGCTGCTAAATATGGCAGGTACTCGGGATTATGCACCTTAGTTCTAGCTTATCATAGCAATTTAGAATTGCCCGTCTAGGATTTAAAACTATTTTTCCTAAGATTGTGCGGGGAGCACCGGGGCTCTGGAGCTGTGTGGGAACCGACTCCAGGCCACTGCTGAGTTGATATGGCAGGTTTAATTATCTAGGCCAAATAATTAACCTTAGGGCCAATTCCCATAGAGCAAGTAAGGGGCTATCAGAAATCTCTATATCTTCAAGTAATCAAACCTCTCGTATAAAGGAGTTTGCTTATTGAAACTAATCGGTCATTTTGGTCGTATGTGCTATCGAATATTAGCCCTCTTTTTACAAGTTGTCAATTTAAGTAGTGAGTATAATATGGCCCCCATAAAGAGATCTCGTTTCGGTGGTTCACACGACCGTGAGGCTGGGACAAGCAACACAAATGGGAAGGGAAAAGCTCCTATGGTCGACCAAGTACCGGCCAACTCACGGAGCAATGACGAGAAAATTGTGGAGGTAGGTCACATTTTTAGTTCAAGTTTTGCTCAATTTAACATTGCATTCGATAAGTTAGGAAAGAACATATCCCTAAACATGTTGGAGAAATCCAACGGAGATCACGGCATTTGAATTGAAATATATTTTAGTTTCCAAGTAGGAAAGAATGATTGTTGGATATACTGTTTGAGATAGGAAACAATGTTTGCTAGGGAAAATTTGGCTCGGCTTGTTCGTTTCTATTTCCAATGTTGATACTAGTACGAACCCCCTCCTCATCACACAGGGGGTAGAGTTGCTGGTTAAGGGCTCTTGAATCCATGTCTGCTGGTTAAGCGGTGGATACCCACGTCTGCTGGTTGAGCGATGGGAGCCCACGTCTTGCGTTCTATGCGGTGGGAATGTCCATGTCTGCTGGTTAAGCGATGGACAGTCTAGTTGTATAGGCAGCTAGGCGACAACAGGAGGAGTAAACTCTCGCTGGAGGGGGGATGTTGTACCTCCAGAACATTGGAATTTTAATGAATAAGTTTTGAGTACAATTTCTACTAGAGTTACTGTCTTGGTGCCGCTCTGCAATACTGGTTAAAGGGCTCTATTAAGGAACTTGTCAACCGGAACTTAATCAATGAACTTATGTGTTGAACAACCATGTGTGGTAGTAATTAGGTAACAAAGGAAGTGTGAGTATGGGGTGGAAAGTGGGGGCTTGGCTCAGGTTGCCAATGCCTATGAGAAGGGTGGCCCCGATTGGTCGGGAACTCTCCGTCCCCATAGTTCTATAAGTTGACGCTAGTATTACTCATTGCCCCTAGAGCGAAAAAGTTTCAAGTGTACGTGCCTCTGAAACATGGGGAAAAAGGCACCCGGGACTTCTCTCGTCTTGGAAGGTGGATCTTAGGATCGCTAGATAAGTTAATCATGCTTCCCGTGCGGGGTGGAACTAGATCTCGATGCTAGTAGGCTCGAACTCGAGTCACTTTGTGATGAGAGATCGTCCGCTAGATGTACCATAAACCACTTTGTTGATTGCGCTGTAGATCTAGTGGCCACCATGTTCACCATTAGATCCGTCGTTTGAGAGGACGGAGTGGGGACCTCACACCTAGTATCAAAGGAATAGGTTTACGATCTGGAAAATGATGTTGTTTGAAATTTTAAAAAATAAGGGATAGTAGGATAGCTCGTACTCAGAGCTTGAGCATGATGTTTCCCATAATAATGACAGTGGATTTGTCTAGTGGATTGTCTCCTAAGTGATGTTAAAGAGTTTTACTCGTTGAGCTTGTTGGGATTCACTGGGTTCCACATGATGTTTTTTGAGAAGTCGTTGGTGCGACTAGTGCTGCGGGCAGGTAGTCTATTAATGCACATAAAGATATAAGTATGGATCGAAGCTCTTGTGTAAAGTTTTTACCATTGTTTATCGGACAATTTTGGATGTATTTAATGGAATTTAAACTAATGGTGGAATGGTTAAATCTTTTGTGATAGCTGTACAGATTAAGTACGCTAGTAAAGCCCAAAAAGTTAAATTTCTTCTTGAGTATGGAAAAGCTTAGGTTCATTTGAGAAGAGTGCTATAGTAATGAGTTTTATACCATTGGATAGGTACCGTCTATTGCGCTATATACCACTGTTCAAGAGAAAAAGCTTCTCCTTAACCAGGCTTAGCCTCCAACCTTTAAAGGCGAAGGGGTTAATGTGGAGAGAGATGCGGAAGTATGGATGGAAGCAATGGACAACTATTTCGAATCTGCGGGAGCTGAACCCGAGAAACAAACCATGCTTGCGATGTTCCGCTTGTCTGGTGATTCCGAGATCTAGTGGAAACGACATTTCAGGGACTTGGATATCAAGGGATCTTCCCAGTCATGGGAAGACATCAAGGTTGTTGTGATGGAGCGATACTTACCACCCGCTCACTAATCCTTGAAGATGAATGAGTTATTCTCACTTCGATAGCTGACTTCTTCCATCAAAGAATACTACTCGAAGTTCCTCACACTTTGGAGATATGCTCATAAGATGACATTGGAATAGCAAGTAGCACGGTTCTGCCAAGGACTCATCGACCCCTTGAACAACCGACTAGAAGCTCTCAGGCTAGCAACTCTGCAAGATGCCTTGCTAAGGGCTAAACCGTTAGCTAAAGATATTCAGAGGACTACCCAAGATATTCAATACTATTTGTCAAAGAGGACCAGGCCAGACAACTGGACTAACAGACCAACCAACCCTACATACGACCATCGTCCGCTAGTAGCTACTACGACAGCTGCCAAGTTTCCCAATATAAGATGCTTTGAGTGCCAGGAGTATGGACATTACAAAAGCTATTGTCCAAAAAGGATTTCCCAAACATCCGGTGCTAATAATATACCTCTGAACGTCAATGGGCGAGGTCAACCAAATGGAAGAGGAGGCCGACGAATAGGAAACATAGGACAACGAAGCGGAGCTTTCGCTAATGCCGCAATGAGACAACAAACTATGGGTGACGAAGTTGATGAGAGAGCAGCTCTGTATGCTGCAACTACTAATCCTAGTGAGCAATAATTCAGGCGCCAAGATCTCATCAAAGTTCAGAAGAATAAGACGCATAAAGCTAAAGACTATTCTATTATCAAAGGATGTCTTTACTTTAGACAAAGGATATATGTACCTAAGTAGTTAGCATAGAGTTTATCCAGAAGTATTCTTGAGATGAGGACATCTCAAATTTTTCACGCTGGGGAGGATGTAAGGTCTCCGACCATGAGTTAAAAGAACACCATTGTACCATGAAACAATCATAATGGAAAAAGTTACTATTTTTAGCAGTTTTCCAAGATCTGTCGATGCCATGATGTTTAGAATGTCATAAATCTTCCAAAAGTAAATTAAAATAATTTTTGTGGAAAATTTTCAAAAATAGTAAGTTTTTGTTGGCCCGACCCGTCTAGTATTGACCGTCTCGACAAACTGCACCCTTACCCCGAATTTGAAAAAAATGCATTTCCGGACCCCGAGGGTTGGTAAATATGGTAGGTACTCGGGATTATGCACCTTAGTTCTAGCTTAGCATAGCAAGTTTTGGCATCAAAATCTGATTAGAATTGCCCATCTAGAATCAAAAACTATTTTTCCTAAGATTGTGCGGGGAGCACCGGGGCTTGGGAGCTGTGTGGGAATCGGCTCCAGGCCACTGTTGAGTTCATATGGTAGGTAGAGGGCGCCCTCACACAGATATAGGGCTCATGGGCTACATTCCGAGCTTGAGAGATAGTGAGTGAGTGAGTTAGAATAGCAAATGGAACACGCTGCAGCCCATGCACCCCATGCAAGTAACGCTCCCATGAAGTCTTGAGTGGAGTCTAGACCAGCATAGCACGTGATTTCAAAATTTTGGCTTGTGAGCATATATAAGAGTATGCTCACACACACACAAGCACATATATGCTCACACACACATTCAGTATACACACACACACATACACACACACCTTGGGGAGGTGTTGCCGACACACATAGCCTTTGGAGAAGGAGCAAAAGATGGAAGTGCTGCCCAATTCTCGCCACAAGAAGCTCCTTTGGATCAGCAAATTGATTCAAATGTAGCCCAAACTACGGTAACATAAAGATAATTTCACGTTACGTTAAAATTCCTTCTATGGTTCTCATAATTCTGCTGCTAGTATGCATAATCACAATTAAATTTCTCATTAGACATTCTCTAAATTGCTATATGATTTTTCCATTGCACATTCTTAATTCTAATTGTCAATTATGCAAACAGTTTAACCTCTCCTAATCATAGATTAATGTATGATTAGCAATAAGATAATTATCCATTAAGTCATTATAGTTAATGAATGATAGAATCAAGCCAGCAATGTGATAAGGTTAGTCTATTTTGTTCTACTACCACACAATGTTTATATAGATATGTTTAGATTCAATTTGTTCAAATATTAGGATGTAATTAGTGTAATTAATTCCACAATTAATTCACTAGGAAAAAGGAATCCTCTCACCTATGCATGCGGTAAATCTGCAAATCTCTACTTGCATTAGGAAGAGATTACACATGCCTAATTCATCGTTAGTAAATAGACCAAGTAGAAATCTGAAATTCTTAATTATCTAGGCCAAATAATTAACCTTAGGGCCAATTCCCATAGAGCAAGTAAGGGGCTATCAGAAATCTCTATATCTTCAAGTAATCAAACCTCTCGTATAAAGGAGTTTGCTTATTGAAACTAATCGGTCATTTTGGTCGTATGTGCTATCGAATATTAGCCCTCTTTTTACAAGTTGTCAATTTAAGTAGTGAGTATAATATGGCTCCCGTAAAGAGATCTCGTTTCGGTGGTTCACACGACCGCGAGGCTGGGACAAGCAACACAAATGGGAAGGGAAAAGCTCCTATGGTCGACCAAGTACCGGCCAACTCACGGAGCAATGACGAGAAAATTGTGGAGGTAGGTCACATTTTTAGTTCAAGTTTTTCTCAATTTAACATTGCATTTGATAAGTTAGGAAAGAACATATCCCTAAACATGTTGGAGAAATCCAACGGAGATCACGGCATTTGAATTGAAATATATTTTAGTTTCCAAGTAGGAAAGAATGATTGTTGGATATACTATTTGAGATAGGAAAGAATGTTTGCTAGGGAAAATTTAGCTCGGCCTGTTCATTTCTATTTCCAATGTTGATACTAGTACGAACCCCCTCCTGATCACACAGTGGGCAGAGTTCCTGGTTAAGGGCTCTTGAATCCATGTCTGCTGGTTAAGCGGTGGATACCCACGTCTGCTGGTTAAGCGGTGGATACCCACGTCTTGCGTTCTATGCGGTGGGAATGTCCATGTTCGTTGGTTAAGCGATGGACAACCTAGTTGTATGGGCAGCTAGGCGACAACGGGAGGAGTAAACTCTCGATGGTGGGGGGATGTTGTACCTCCATAACATTGGAATTTTAATGAATAAGTTTTGAGTAAAGTTTTTACTAGAGTTACTGTCTTGGTGCCGCTTTGAATTACTGGTTGAAGGACTGTATTAAGGAACTTGTGAACCGCAACTTAATAAATGAGCTTATGTGTTGAACAACCATGTGTGGTAGTAATTAGGTAACAAAGGAAGTGTGAGTATGGGGTGGAAAGTGGGGGCTTGGCTCAGGTTGCCAATGCCTATGAGAAGGGTGGTCTCGATTGGTCGGGAACTCTCCGTCCCCATAGTTCTATAGGTTGACGCTAGCATTACTCATTGCCCCTAGAGCGGAAAAGTTTCAAGTGTACGTGCCTCTGAAACATGGGGAAAAAGGCACCCGGGACTTCTCTCCTCTTGGAAGGTGGGTCTTAGGATCGTTAGATAAGTTAATCATGCTTCCCCTGTGGGGTGGAACTAGATCTCGATGCTAGTAGGCTCAAACTCGACTCACTTTGTGATGAGAGATCGTCCGCTAGATGAACCATAAACCACGTTGTTGCTTCCGCTGTAGATCTAGTGGCCACCAGGTTTACCATCAGTTCCGTCATTTGAGACGACGGGGTGGAGACCTCACACATTCCAAGCAACTGATTTGCATGATGAGCCATTGCAAATGGATCTCGCCATCTCCTCATGTTCATAGAAGCGCAAGAAGGGGTCCAGGGAGTCACGATTCTACAAAAACCTTCCACTTGATGTTGTGATCCTCCTTGAGGCCTTGGAGATGTTTCTTCTCGTGGGGCCTACCCTTGGACAAGCTGAAGAAGTTGAAGCTCCGTAGTGTGTGCCCTGCAATGTGGCCCTCTTGTTGCGCCTGCTAAATGCACCTTGCAACTCCTATTCTCCTTGAAATCAATCCCCTTGCCCCAACAAAGCCTTCATGTACCCTTTCCGGTCCTTCTGCTCTACAGCTCAGCAGAGTATGACAAGGGCCCTAGAACATCATCGTGAAGAAGAAGAAGAAGATCTAGGGAAATATGTACACATTTTGACAAAAAAAGCACGTTTAAATTGAAAGCCTTGACAATGGCTCCCCAGTGGGAGGGAGAAGGGATGAGGAAGTGGCAGCAAAAAGAAGAAGAGGAGGAGGGTCTGCGTGCAGCCGTAGGGGACTAACGACTTCCATTCAAACCTGCACCTTCTCATGGCAAAGAAGTCCTCGTATAAAGTACGAAGGATCGTGCCCCTTTATCCCCATCATGCTAGGGATTCAGAAACTCCATGGAGCCTACATGCAGTCTGCCAGGATATATTAGCCCGCCCTGCCCCATTTTGGCCTTCACAGCCACCTCGAGTTCAAGGAGTTGTTTGTGTGGCGATTGGCGATCAAAGGCAACACAATGTGGTAGGATACATCCGAGCAGTACACAACAATCATAGGAGGCCTTGCCCAACTGGCTAGCGAATGTGGTATGCAATTTCCTCACTAATGGCTTGGGTTTGAACCTTTCTTCCCTCTTTTGAGAATGTGCAACTATAAAGAATTTGTTGCACAGGCTCAAGTTTTAGTCACACGTATGTATAGCCCAACTATACCTAGTAGTGTGGATGGTTTTCATAGGCACTATTGTGGATAAAATTATAGCTCAAGCCCAAGTTTGAGCCACACCCTCATGGTTTTTTAGGAGCATTGGACAATGTAGCTCCAAGTTTGAGCCATGTTTATGCAGTGAATCTAGAAGTGTAAGTGGTTTTTGGTATATAGCAAGATGACAAGAATGTCTCTAGGCTCCCTTGCATGTGAATATCTTCTTTATCCTCAACTACTTATCATGTGGTACTTGTTTTCTTCTCACAAAGCATTGGAATGGAATAAAATGACTTGTTTTAATTCAAAGAAAAAGAGACCGTTTTTGTCATGGTATATACAAGGCCTAGTGTTTCCATTGGCTCAAGTGCATTACTTGTTTATTTTTGTAAACTTGATTTGCAATGTTGGTAGCTCAAGGTGCAACAATAGGCCTAGAGGTTCTTGCCTCTTGCAACTCTCTCAAGAAATGGATACAAAAATGTTTTCCTACTTTTGTGGAATTTTTCCACAAAAATTACAGAGTTTATAAGCAATGTAACATAGCACAATGCAATCTTTGCTTTAGAACTTGAGGCTGATGTTAGAAACACTCCAACCTAGCACAATGCAACTGCGACTCATGAACTTGATCCAAAAAGAATTGTCCCAGAATTAGGAAATTTTCCCAAAATTCCTAAATAAGTGTTTTTGAGAGATCCAAAAGCATGAGGTTTGGTTGGGAGGTAAGCTTCTCTTTGAGCTTGTCAAAAGCATTTTTCTCCTTAGCAGTCCATGAGTACTTAACGTTCTTCTTTGTTAAGTCATGTAATGGTCCTGCTATTTGAGAAAATTTTGCTATGAAGTGTTTATAGTATGCACACATACCAATAAAGCTTCTTAGCTCATATAGATTCCTTGGATTAGGCCATGTTTTTATTATCTCTAACTTTGATGGATCCATATGAATACCATCTTGAGAGATAATATGACCTAAGTATTGAATCTCTTGAAGGAAAAAATAGATTTTATTTTGATTGAGAAAAATCTTGTTCTCCCTCAATGCTTGAAAAATCACTTGGAGATGTTGCTTGTGTTCCTCCAAGGACTTGGAGTAGATGATGATATCATCAAAGAACACTCTAATGAATTTGTGGTAGGGTCTAAATATTTTCTCCATTAGACAATTGAACGTGGCTATGCATTATAAAAAGAACTTCTTGCCAAGATTTTTTTTAGTGAAAGGCCTTGATGCAAGGATCACCTCCTTGCCAGAAGTAGGAATATCTTTCAGCTGCCGCTGAATCTTGTCCTCCTAAATTTTATTAAACTGATAGGGCTGATTTGAGAAGGACTGACTACCAATCACCAACTCAATGCCATGATCCACTCCTCCCGAAGGCGGCAAGCGAGGAGGTAGATAATCAGGAAAAACATCCTTGAAATCAGTCACATCATTTCTCGGATAAGGTTGGACTCGTCGAAATCCCCAAGTTCAACACAATAACATGAAACATTTTTATGAAATTCAGTGAAAGAAGTACCAAGTACTAATGAATCAAACCAAACAGATGGTACACATTGATAAAAGTCAACATCAAAAGACTTTGTATCTTTATACATTTCCAAAGCAATAACAAATGGTATTGCAAAACCATTATTTACACAGATCTGATTACAAAGTGATAATTAACAAACATGGGGGCATCATCAATAGCACCTTCATGTGCAAAATCAAAGTTATCAATGTTCATTCTACTCTCTTGGTTATTGTCGGCCATGTTAATTATACTTATGTATAGAATACTTTGTGTGTTTACTTAGTGTATTATTTGGAAATTTAAAAACTTAGTTGCTACTCCTCTTAGCCTTTGAAAATCAGCACTTAAGCATCCACACCCATGGCTTGAATTGGTTAATTATAGAGAGTAGTCTAGAGGGTCTAGTATTGTAGTATTGCTGATGGATAGCTCCTTTCAAACTTCTTATGGCTAAATAATGGTAAAGTCATAGGCAAGTCTAAAAGACTCCATTATTAAGACCAAAGCTCCCAAGGTGTGTACCATATCCCACATAGTGGGCTCTACAGAACATGACAACAGTGGAGGACCGGATTTATATGGATCCGGTTCCTCCTCCAATAGGCATTTGTATTATAGATTCTCCCATTAAGAGATACTTGGTACAATACAATCTTTGCGTTCCTATCTATGTGCATGAAAGCCTCACACCCAAACACTTTGAGAAATGAATAATTCACCGGTTTACCTGTCCATGCCTCCTCTGAAACTCCCCCATCCAATGCCATTGAGGGTGACCGGTTGATCAAATACACAAATGTACTTACTGCTTCCACCCAAAGCTCAAGTGGTAAGCATGCATGTAGTTGCATTCTTTATGCTCGCTCCATGATTTTCTTGTTCATCCTTGATAATATCCCATTTTTTTGAGGTGTCGTTGGGGTTGTCTTTTGCCTCCGAATGCCATTGCTAGCACAAAAGCTTAGCTGCAATATTCGCCTCCATTGTGGGATATGAGGCATTTAACCTTACTACCTGTTTCATTCTCCACAAAGGCTTTCTATCTTTGAAATATGGAAAACACATTGGATTTATTCTTCATTACATAAATCCATGTTTTCCTAGTCGCATCGTCTATGAATGTTACATAGTACAATGAGCCACCAAATGATGGTATACTTGCAGGACCCAAACATCATAATGAACCAACTCAAGTCTTTTTTTTAATTTCATTTCTTAATTTTTGAAATTTTACCCTCTTTTGTTTACCATAAACACAGTCTTCACAGAACTCTAAGTCCACTTCTTTCAAACTTGGTAGAAGCTTCTTTGTTTGAAGGATTTGCATTCCTTTGGCACTCATATGTCCAAGCCGATAGTGCCACACCACACTGTCAACTTCCGTAGCTATTGCACAAGTTGAAGATTGCATGCTAACAATACACAAGTAGAGTGTACCGACCTTTTCTCCCTTGGCAACCACCAAAGATCCCCTTTAGATCTTCCACCGTTTGTTTCCAAATGCATTTCCATTGCCATCTTCTACAACTAATTTGTGCGGATGGACAAAATTTTTCTATTTTCTTTTGAAAGTAAATCAAATCATTGTCGAGCAGCCCGAGCATCTTTGAAAAATCCCTCAATAGGTATGTGATAGATGTACCAAGCTTTTTTAACCCATATACAAAGACTGTCTACATTTTGTACTTCTCCAAGTTAAGTGTTGAAGTGTAGTTTTACATAAAATTTACTAATTTTAGAAAAAACAAATTGAGCTTTTCATGTAAATTGTGTATTTAGAAACCTTTTTCATATCTTGAACCCATAATTAAGAAGTTTCATGAAATTTTGATGTCATATACAAAAGCTATGTTTCATTTACTAGAATCCTGATGTGAGCCATTTTTGTGGCTTCAACCAATTTTGTGGCTCATTACAAGTCTAGTGTTAATTAAGCTTCTGTTCATTTTTGTTAGCAGTCTTGACACAAACTACATCTTTGCCGACAATTTCACAAGATCCATCATCTCCCAAGTACACATACCAAAAATTACCTTTGGTGTAATCTTGGAAATGTTGCTTGTATGGTGTCGCGTGGAATGAAACCCCAAAATCTACTATCCACGAATTAGACACATTGTCTAATGAGAGAATTAGAGCATCTTGCTCTACTTTACCTGCCACATTGGCCTCCGATGTTGGCTTGTTGTCTTGAGAATCCGACTCCTTCTTCTTCTTGGACCATAAAGCCTTCCTGAAGTGACCCTTCTTGCCACAGTTCCAACATTCAATACCTCACTTTGTGCGTGACTTGCTCCGCCTTGAGAAATCACGACCCTTTTGGTTTTTAAACAAATCCTTAGGCCTTCCTCTTGTTTCCATTGACAGTGCAGAACTTGATGATTCTCATGTGCTTCGCCTTCGTATTTCTTCGCTTAGGAGAACACCCACAATATCATCAAACTTAAGAGTATTCGTGTGAGAGATAGAATTACTTATATCCATCACAAGGTTGTCCCAACTATCCGATAAAGATGATAGTATAAGGAGAGCTCACACTTTGTCATTGAAATTGATTTTCACTGATTGAAGTTAGCTTATGTTGGTGTTAAAGTCATTTAGGTATTCTACAGCTGAACCATTCTCTATAATCTTTAGATTGAACAATCACTTCATGATAAATACCTTGGTTTCTCGTAGAAGTTGTCAAGTGACTTCATCAAGTCCTCCGTGGTCTTCATCTTTGAAACATTGAAGGCCACCATTGACGCCAAGCTTAGCCGGATTGTTCCTAATGCCTTTCCGTCAAGGACAATCCATGCTTCATCTACCATTGTTGTGGGATTCTTTGCAAGACCGCCTAGTGGCAAATAAATGTTGTGGGCTTCTTTGCAAGACCGCCTAGTGGCAAATAAATGTCCTTCTGATAGAGATAGTCTTCAATCTGCATCTTCCAATGTTGGTAGTTCTTTCTGTTGAACTTATCGATCTTACGCTTCCCTTCCTCCGCCATTACTCCCACTCAATTCAAAGAATTCTTTCCCTAAGACAATTTAGCTACGAGCACACCTTGCTCTAATATCAGTTGTTAGGAAATAGGACGTAGCTAAGTAGATAATTGAGTAGATTACTTAATGGAGAGAGATAATTTTCACACATGAGAGATTATAGAGTAGAGAGAGCAAGAGAGATCACACATGATATACGTATTTCACCCAATGTGGGCTACGTCATGGGGAAGCAACCACTCAATGGCTTTAGTACTTCAAACAAGAAGTAAGTTACAAAGGGATTATACCCTTTTGGAGCTACCACCTTGCTTCACTCACACCATATCACATCAACTTCACAATGCTTCACAATCCATTTTTATGTGTAGAAGAGGGCTCCTTTTATAGACCAAAAGGATTTCCCTCTCTCATGAGAGGCAGCCATGTGTAGTCGCCCTTGTGTAGAAAAGTCCAAACTGGACCCTCCAATCCACCCATGTATGGTTGCCTTTGAGAAGACAAGTCCGCTTTTGAATTCGGCCACGCGCCATCGGCCATTGACTTTCGACCACCGACCACCGGTCATTGACTACCCGTGGCCAGCCAATCGACCAAACGACCGGCCACTTTCCAACCACTTTTCGGCTATCGTCCGGCCATAATATTCCGGCAAAAAAAAATATTTGATCGCCGTGAAAACTTTGGTTTTTGGTGAGTGATTTTTCTTAACGCACGATAGCTTCACATAATGGGAGCCTTACAAATGTGCATTTTTAATACAAAAAATTACAAGGGGTAAATTAGGCTCCATACTTAACATACTCTCAACTGCTTGTCATGCAACAAAGTTTAAATGAAACATTTGCAAGAAAATCTCGCCGATTCACCAAACATATGAAGTCCAAAAATGAACAAAGTTATAGGATGCATAGAGAGTGACTAAAGACACATGTCTATGGCCTCAACTACTCCTTTTGATAACTTGTCAAAATTGCGCTTATTGTCTACATGGTAGATTTTTAGGGATTTCATTAACGTGATCACATATGTGAACACGTTAATAACGTTGAGTGATCACATTTCAAAATACACGATCACGATAAATAGTCACGTGACTTTCCCTTACCTTGTAAAAATTGTCCAATTTGGTAAGCCCATTGGGATTTTTTCATTTCTTGGTGGGCCGTTTTAGCATTCTTATAGTTTCCCGATGGGCTTGTTTGGAAAAACACATACCCCGATGGGGTTTGGGTGGGTTGCCACATCCCCACTTATCGGCTTTTTTGTGATCACATTAATTGTGATTATATGAATGTGATAATAAACATTGTGAGAACAAGAAATTTCATGTGTTCACATGAATAATAAATCCCTGTACATTTGACCTAACTATTTTTTGTCCAAAATGCACTCTATAGCTTAACAATGTTGTCTTATACCCCTCTTATGCATAAAATGCAATCTGGATGTGTAAAACTTGAGTTATGAATAGATTAACAAGAGCGTCGGCTACAACAAAATAATAGATTTATCACAAGAAATTTTGTGTAGAGCTTTTAACTGTGAACGCAATGAAACAGTTGCAGCGCTCCAAACAGACCATGCATTAAAGAGTTGCGAGCTAAGAAGAAAGAGGAGAATGCACAATGCTCAGAGATTGTATGTACACTTAGTATCCAAAAACTTCATTCTCAATTAAAGGTTTTTTTTTTTAATTGGCTTTTATACCTTAGCCAAAGGTTTCAAAATTTGAAACAAACTCAAATTTGGGTGGGTAGAGGCTAGAGATAACATTGGAAATATTACAAACCAGAAGCTCTTTGCCTCAACTAGCAACTTTACATTCTCTTAAGAATAATCAAAACTACATCTTTGGACATGAAGGGATTTTATGTAAAAGTAAAGGGAACTACCAAATTAGGCTCAAAAATGTGTGTGTTACCCTATTGCTAATAGTGTGTGGCACCTTCTTCAAGAAAATGAAACAGAACTCATTGATGCACCTATACATTTCTTCCCAAAACCAATTCTATTTTGGATATTTTTCTTATATTCTTACAGGTGAGGAATGAGAATTTAAAGTTGTTCTTCAAAAGTTACACTAAAATGACCAACAACTATATAAAGTCTTGGCAAGGATGCCCATGATGAAAGGTCCACCTTATATTAAGTCATGACATAATTGTCCTTACCAAGGTATCATCCTTCCAAATACTATTTTCTTGGTTGATGTAGCTAACGGTCATACTCCTAGTGGGCCACACCTTATCCAAGCCATTTTTTTTAATGTAGTATATCTTTTTTTTTAAAAGCCTTGTAAATGAGCCTATGCAATTTTGATCTGAAAGTTGTAACACTCTAACCTGTAATTCTTGATTATGTGGCCAAATCCCAAGTAGCCGATTGTTGGCCATTTTTAAAAGCCCTAGGTATGAAGGTGAAAATATTAGTTTGAACACATTATCATTATGAACATTATCTTTGGGAAATAGAGAGCTATGTGTACAAGTATCAACAGTTTGATCTTGTAATCCATTTTTCTCATGATTTGGTAATTCAAATTCAATTTGGAGAATTGCATTGCATTCCTTGTCTCTTTCTCTTTCATTTAAGTGTAAGCATTTCAAGTTTTGTTGTGGTTCATGACTATGTGTTCGTAAGACTTATCTTCATTTTTTAGTGCTTAAATCACTAATTTATACATTTTGACAATAGGAGATGATATTATACCTTAGGGAGACCTATTTATGCTATTTTGTTGTAGTTTTCATGACCTGGTACATGATGGATTGTGACTTTGATACCTTTTTAGATGGACATTAGAATTTTTAGACTTGTCTCCTTAGACCTAATATAACTCTCCTTGAAGTTTTATAACAATCAGAGTTCGTTGAGTCATCGAAATGGTGCAATGACTTAGAGCGGTGAGATAAGCCATAGACAAGTTTTTGTATCAGAGAGTGGTGGTTAGTTTATTGAGTTGATGTGTTTTCTTGATAGGTCTACTTCTTGAGCATTGACAACCTCAAAGAGTCTCCATGCCCCATCGGAGTCACTTCCCTCCGTATTGACATATTATGTCAGTGCCAGATTGCTATGTTACTGACTTTTGTCATTGTGGGGTATGATGGGGATGAGAGAACTCAAGGGGGTTTGAAGAGGTGAAGACTTCCATTGCTACACAGTGAGCTTTCTAAAGTAAAAGTGCATGTCCAATACTTAAAAATACTAGCATTATATTACACATCATAAGCCTACATTGCATTGCATTCTCTCTAGTGGGTTATATACAAAATCCCCAAAAGGCATATATATAGATAAAGCTTGGCCATAGGTGCACGGCCATCTTTCTTCTCTAGGTGTCTTCTAAAGTATTTACACACATACATACACTAGGTGTCACATCAAATTAGGACTTAGGTGTAGGATAGTTTCACATGACTATCTCAACAATCCTCCCCTTAGGCATGGACCACTAAGATCTTGTTAGAGACTCACTGTCACATAGACATTGTCACAGAATTTCCACACATGCTAATTGTCATAATAACTAATATCTATTTCTCTTAAATTATTTTCTCATGTTAACTTGATCATTTAATATGGGGAAGTACCATAGGAGAAAAAGCTAGATTATTAGTAAGGCTAGCAGGCTGGTCACAATAGGAGGCCCACAGTAGGGATCCAAAGGGGTACCATCTGCAGCAGAGAAATGTGCAATGTGCAATGAATGGGCTCCAAAGACCTTAGGGTTCGGCCCATTAAGACTTCCAAAAGGTAAAAAATTTCAAAGTGTAAGTCCAATGGTCAAATGTTAATAGAATTGGATGCTTTGTGTGTGTACAAAAGTCCAAATAGCTATATGACAAACTAGAGAGCGAGTTGGGAAGATGACAAAGCTTGAGAAGTGACTAGACACACACACACACACACACACACACACACACACACACACAAAACACACACACACACACAAAACACACACACACACACTATACACATAAGCTACTCTTTCTATAAAGTAAAGAGGACACATGTCAGGCATGCAAAGAAACCCCCAATTATTACCTGAATCCTATTGGATGGGCACAGAGGTGGACCAATGAGAAGTTAGCTAGTGTAAACTAAATTTTTATTTTTATAAATGCTCAAAAAAAATAACCAAACTATTGGGACAGTCAAAAGGTCCAATGATAATTAAGCAGTTCCTTAAATTGTTTAATTTCTATTGGCCAAAGGACTAAAAGGTCCAATAGCAAAGCAGATAATTAAATTAATTATTTGGCATTTACAAAATGGGAAAAAGTATGGACACTTGTCACAAGGCTCTTGACTGGGCCTCTCAAAGGCTATTGGCCAAATTATTTACGGGCAAATAGGAAGCCAGCAAGAGTAAAAATCATACTCAAATACTATTGGCTAGGCTTTTCAAGGACCAATAGGAATGCAGCATGAGTAATTGGTAAGGGGGTCAACCAAGAGGAGAGAGGGGAGTGTTTTGAAGGTCATTATTCCACACACACTCACATAACTCATGTGTAGAGCAAGAAAATCATCTCCTTCTCCAAGGTTTAATGGAAAGCTCATCTTCTTCTCCAAGTTTGAGAATGGAGGCCTACACCAACAACTCTTGGATATGGAATGCAAATCCAACCAAGAGCCAAGCTTCAATGCCATGCTTCTCTCCTCTATTATCTAATTACTAAGCTAAGCTAAGTGACAAGAGTAATTAAGTGAGTAAATACTTATTTCTCGTAAGAATACTCCTTCTTCCTCTAGATCTACTCTCATACCCCGCTAGCTCTCACCATCTTCGAAGGTGTGTGGGGTCTTCGGTCTGAGACCAACACGTAATTGATGTTATGTGTTATCACGTGTAAGTTTGGTGCATGAAGCTTCCATCTTCATAGCACCGATGAGTTTTTACCAAGGAACACAAAGAATTATATTGTACAAAGTCGCTCTTAATGGGAGAAGTTATAATACAAATGCCTAATGGAGGGGGGACCGGTCCATGTAAATCCGGTACTCAATAGTTGTCAATTGTTCTATTTCTCTCCCTCTTTCAAGTATTGTTATGACAAACTAATTAGGTGTTATGCTAATGTTGTTATCTCCAACCAAGCACTCTTGTATGCTCATTAGGAATTTGCTCTTGATGAAATGCTCACTATGTTAAGTTATTTTCCGTTATTTACAAGCTTTTTAGACCATTAATTGTTACATTGGTATCAGAGCCATCGGTTTCTCTTTTCTTGCTCAAGAAGAGAGGTCGTCAAGCTTGCTACAAACGGTTGGTATTATTAATTGCATGAGGGTAAGTAGGATACCTCAAGAAGCTCGATTAGATCATAGAATCGAGAAGATTGTCATCCCTTAATCACGGTAACCACAGTTTAATTAATGCCTTCTATAATTCTTTTCATTATCATCTAAATTCCTCGTCTATTATGCTTACTCCTAGTCGTAATTCTCTATAATTACTCTCTAATATCTCCTTAACCATATTCTAATATGTAATCATTACACCATAGTTGAATTATCAGCCATCCATGATCTTTAATTAATGATTAGTGCATGATTAATAGAATTTTCTCTCTCTAGATGGCATAGTAATTAACCAGTAAGCCAGTAATTGTGTAGACTGACGAGAATCACTCTTTTATCAGTCATTAATATTGTACCTGAATTAGATTCATTTCTCTTATGCATTAAGATAAAAGATTAATATGTCATTAAGTCGCTAAGAGGTGGTTTTTCTCACACCTATACATGCGGTGATTTTGCACCCTCTAATTGCTAGTAAAGAGATTAATCGTGCTTAATTCATCTCTCTAGTAATTCCATTAGTGAAATCCTATTATTCTTAATCATCTCAGCCGAGTAATTATCTTTAGAGCCGGTTCCCATAGGATTATGTGTAATCCATAATGTTGCTATATGGAAAAATCTAGACCTCTCATATAGGAAGGATTATTTAATGTTGTTAATCTATCAATTGGTTTGTTATGACGCTTCCCATGCGAGGTGGAGCTAGATCTCATTGCTAGTAGGCTCGAACTCGACTCACCTTGTGATGAGAGGTCGTCCGCTAGCTGAACTCTGAACCACTTTGTTTGCTTCTGTTATAGATCTAGTGGCCACC
Source organism: Adiantum capillus-veneris (assembly GCF_014529385.1). Lineage (NCBI taxonomy): Eukaryota > Viridiplantae > Streptophyta > Polypodiopsida > Polypodiales > Pteridaceae > Adiantum > Adiantum capillus-veneris. The sequence continues at coordinate 27,126,982 of NC_140937.1, read as the reverse complement.
AAGTTCACCATCAGATCCTCCGTTTGATACGGCGGGGTGGGGACCTCACACCTGGTATCAAAGCTATAGGTTTACGAACTAGAAAATAATGTTGTTTGAAAATTTTGAAAAAAATAAGGGATAGTAGGATAGCTCATACTCAAAGCTTGAGCATGATGTTTCCTAGAATAATGACATTGGATTTGTCTAGTGGATTGTCTCCTAAGTGATGTTAAAGAGTTTTACTCATTGAGCTTGTCGGGATTCAGTGGGTTCCACATGATGTTTTTTGAGAAGTTGTTGGTGCGACTAGTGCTGCGGGCAGGTAGCCTGTTGATGCACATAAAGTTATAAGTATGGATCAAAGCTCTCGAGTAAAGTTTTAAACATTATTTATCGGACAATTTTGGATGTATTCAATGAAATTTAAACTAATGGTGGAATGGTTAAATCCTTTGTGATAGATGTACAGATTAAGTAGGCTGGTTAAGCCCAAAGTTTAAATGTCTTCTTGAGTATGGAAAAGCTTAGGTTCATTTGAGAAGAGTGCTATAGTAATGAATTTTATACCATTGGATAGGCACCGCCTGCTGCTCTCTACTCGGCAGCACAAGAGAAGAAGCTCCTCCTTAAACAAGCTCAGCCTCCAACCTTTAAAGGCGAAGGGGTTAATGTGGAGAGAGATGCGGAAGTATGGATGGAAGCAATGGACAACTATTTCGAAGCTGCGGGAACCCAACCCGTGAACCAAACCATGCCATTAGGAAAAAAAATAGACCCCCTTGGGGTCATGTAAGGATCCCTAATTTTAAGGGATTAAAGCTAATTTTGTAGGGGATGGAGGGAACAAAGACAATAAATAGGGCTACTTTTGTAGCTCTCTCTCTAACTTCTCTCTAGATAGGAGAGGGGGGGAAAGTAGGGAATGAGGGTGGTAAAGTAGAAGGAATAGGGGGGATAAAGTAGGAGAGAGAGGGGAGTAAAAAGAGAGAGAGGATTAAAAGTAGAGAGAAGAACCATTCTCTCTCTACCTATCACCAAACAAAGAGAGTAAGTAGTTATGACAAAGGCCACTTTTCAGTTCGTGCATCAATTTACCCCCAAAAGATGAATTTTTTATAAAATCTTCAAAATGGATCTTTTAAGTTTTCAAAAGGTCCCTATATATATATATATATATATATCTATATATATATATATATATATATAAAAATATATAACAGTAATTTTTTAGAAGAATCTAGCTTTTATAACCTCGAAATCTAAAATTCCTTGGGTCCCTCTCCACATTAACTCCAAGAATAAATAGATAATGCCACATCATCAAAATGTCCATCTAATAAAGCCTAAAAATTGAAATTTTTAAAATTTAAAAATTTCCCTCCTTTGAGCTCAAAAATTGAACCTATATATGAAAAAATATATTTTTAAGTCTTTTTATCCCAAAAATTGTCTGTTTATCCCAAAAAGTATATCTTATCAATTTTTTTCCCCATCATAACTTTTCACCATGTCTCTTCGCAACATAACCAATGAATCACCTGCGCCGTCATCTACTAGGTCAACTAATGTCAGTCTGCGTCTACCGATCGAATTTGCTCCCACAAAAAAAAATTGACGAGAAAGCATCTCAACCGACATCCGTACGACGGTTTCGAGGAGAAACCAATGTTGACTTGTGGCTTGATGGAGGGTTGTATCCAAAAGATCCGCTCGTGGGCTGTCATCCGACATTCTGTACACTCCCAAGCTTAATCAAATATGTGGGAGAAGGAGAACGTGGTCTTCTTGGATATTGTAAAAGATTGGACTCCAATCACGCAGGTGTGTCGGCATATTTCCGAAAACAATGTCAAGTGTTACACATTCATTCCACAAATCGGTCGACAAAAGATAAAACATGGCATCCCATTATCAATTTTCCACTTACAAATGTACACTTTTGCACTTTGCATGCCTTTATGCGTATATTTGATCGCTTGTTAAAGCTTCACATAGAGTACGCTTTCACAATGAAACCACTTTCCAGATCCGTGGAAGCCATTGGAATAGTTGAAACAATTCTAAATTCGATTGGATGTCATGGTGGCAATGTTTCTATCATCGGTGAGGTGGATAATATGCATGAAGTGCCACAAAAAGTATCTATGAATGGTGTGAAAGCACGTAGGTTTTTCAAGAAACCAGAGATGCGAAAGGAGAGGGGTGAAGAGGATGCTCCATGGGAGCTATGGAAAGCGCTTTGCAAGTGTACGACCGATCAAGATTCAAATCCCGTGCTTGTAAATCTACGTAGGCAAGTGTGGCACCACTTGGAGTTAGTGCTTCAAATCATGTGGAAACCCCAAACCACGAGCGAGCAACAAAATTTGTTCAAAGATCACATTTCGAATTTCACTAAAGCATTTGTGCAAGCGTGGGGAGAGAGCAATATCACACACTACATGGTAAGTTACTTTGTTCAGTTCAAATTTTGATGCTATACATAAATATTTATTTGATCTAAGCATTTTTTCTTGATGCAGCATATTTTGTATGCGCATGGAGCATTTTTTATGTCAAAATATGGTTCATTAGACATGTGGAGCACTCAAGGAATGGAAAAATCACATTATTGAGACAAAGGTGTTTACTTTAAAAATACATGTCACGGTGGTGGAACTACGAGATCCAACTACATGAAGGAGATGTTTGATTGGTTCTTTCGTTGTTCTTTGGGGAGATGTCATGCCATAGAGCGAGCGCGAAAGTCAAGTCTTGCCAAGAAGGTTAGGAGACAATCTCGACTTACTGCTAAAGAGAAATGGAGAAACTCCACCGGACCCCTTAATCATGCTAGGTGGCGTGAAAATCGCCATAGAGTGGGCAAACGTTGGTTACCCAACATGTAAAACAAATGATGCTATGCAATGTAATGTTTATATTTGTAGATGTCTTTGTTGAGTTGCATATAATACTTCTCCATTTATCTATTTTTTGTTTTTTATATTTTGATGATATTAAGAGTTTTTTTAAGTGGCCTGGTCAAGTGTGAAGAAGTCAAAAGTAAATGTTACTTCTGACTTCTCGCGCGCCTCTACGACAGGCCTCTAGACAGCCTAATTAAAGCTTTTTTATGCTAAAATTATAAGAATACAATGTTATTATGTTTTTATTGATGTTATTTATCTGAAAAAAACTCTACATTTTGATTCAAAGAATTACACAACTGTATCACAAGATAGAACCAATCATATACTATCTATCGTACCATAAACTCAATACAGAAGTTGGAAAGTAGCAGTTAAAATCAGTTTCCATTCGAATTTTAAAATAACAAAGTACAAAGATGTGATATATCTCATTACATATTTGAAGGAGTTAATTACAAGATTTATGCAGCTATTGACTGCTTGAGCCATCTAAGATATGGCGAGCAATGTTTTCTCGGCGCTCTTGGGCGCAAGGAAGCTGTTTGTGCAACACGTCCCAAGCAATTTGTTCCACATTGCTTAGACCTACAGCTTGGCTTAAGGCCACGTTACAAAGCACACGACCACGAATGTGTGTCGCAAATGCAGCACTGGCCAGAGATTTATTTACAAGATATATAACTTGGGAGGCTTGAGATATGGTTGAAAGGCATAGGATGCGGCTCATTGCTTTCATCATTGACACCCAAAATTGACCACAAGGAGTGTACTCCTTGTGGATTATCGCAAACCCGTCCTAGGGGAGCTTGCCAAGGTAATGCGCAAGAGACGACTGCCATCCAAAAGCTTGGCGCCTACCATCTCCTCCCCGACCTGCATGCTCATCCAGCTCCACAACATTCTACAAAGAAATCAATAGGTAAATAAGATTTCAGAATGCAACAATGAAAATTAACGTAATCACAAAACAAAAATCAATTAATACCTCTTGTTTTTCGTCGTCTTCATCGTTTATGCCTTTGTTGTCAAGAGAAATAGATGAATTGGGAGCCATAGCAACACTCTCAAGTTCATCTATATGAACAAGCATAGGAGTGCGTTGGGCTTCAAGCAATGCGCGTGTAGCTACAAACTCATCCTCCAACACAGATGAGTGCGGTGCATCTGTCACCGCCACCATTGCCAACTCCACTGTATCTACCACACTCTCTCCAAGGGGAAGGAGGCTTCGATCCAAAGGATCGGAAGAGGGGTCAATGGCAGAGGACTCTACAGTGGCACAGAGGATGGACAGACACTCATCCATGCGGATGTCAAAAGTCTTTTCAAGATCATGTAAAAACAAATATTCCTCCCCATCTATCACAATTGGGGAGAGGTGTTCATAAAAAACCTCCGTAGTTAATGTCTCCTCCGGCGCATCTGCAGCGGGCTTAAAGGATGCTTTTGCACCCTCATCACCCATGGATTTGGCGGCATCCATGACACCTCCTGGGTAGGTTAGGGCAAGAATATTGCCCTCTTTGCTTGCATCCCAGGGGTCTGTAATGGGCTCCTTTGTGTCCTTGATGACACCCCCAAGGCGCAAATGAGGCAAACTCACCTCAGATCTTTCAGGCTCCTCCGCAAGAAGAAACACAAAAGTCGCCAAGCGACTTAGAAACTGGGTGCCGACCTTCTTCTTTTTCAAACGTGAATCTTCAATGTACTGACCTGCCTCACCCGCAATTACACAAAATCGTTGAAGTCGCTGGGTGAAAGGCCGATCTCCTTTGTGTATGTAGCGAAGCAAATCGCATGGAATCCACAATTCCCCTTGTCCGACAATTGGAACAACATACTTGTCGATGTAAAATTCAAAAAATTCTAAGATAGGCTGTTTAGGTGAATAGTTGCATTCACATCAGGGAATTGGGTGAATAAATTGTGAAGATTATCACGATCTTGCCACTCGGTTGTAAACTCTTGGAAGCATTGTAACGCTGTGGCTTCGGGAGGGGTGGAGGAGGATGCCATAATGCTAGCTCTTAAAGTAGGAATGCAAAGAGTGTTGGAGCTCAAATGAGAGTGTGAACAGGCAAAGAGTGTGAAAATGGTAGGGTTTAGGACGTTTTATATAGCACGCCCCCCCCCCTCCCCAAAAAAAAAAAAAACAATAATTAAAATATTAAACAATTTTCATAAAGTAACACAAATAACAAGAAGTTATAAAAAACTTGCAAACTAAATTACAATCATTTAACTCAAAAAACACATCACTACAACTTTAAGATAATGTGCATTGCCAAAATTTGATACAACCATCTCCTTGAACTTACAATTGTGATATTATAAAAAATTTAAGTACAAAACATAACTACTCTAATGATAAAATCAAATTCTCTTCCGTCGTCCATGCCTTTTCAATTTGAATCGTGCTCTCCATGCGGCTACCAATCTAGCAAAAAATAAATAAATTAGCATACCCAACTTAGAGCAGGGAATAATCAAAAGAACATAAATATAACATAATTAAGAGAGAAAAATCATTCACTTTACGTCGTCCGATACAAAATTTTGTATCTTCTCCATGCTCTAAATCCATTATCACTAAGTGCTCCCGCACATTGGCCAATGTCCAATGCTTGTTCACTTGGACGGTTTCAACGGCACCACTCGACAATTTGATTGCAATATCAAATACCTCAATTGTAGCATCGGTGGATTGCAATGGAATCCATTCACCAAGCTTGCACATCCACCTTTCATAGAAGTACCGCACGTAAAGAGTGGAGCACACCTTGATGAAACGGATAGCAATGCCGAAACTTCCAACCTAACACCGAAAGCGATCTCCGTTGTGAAGTCCTTCAAGATACCCCCACTTCTCGCCAAGTATGGCTTCCAATGTATCGTATTGTAGATCTTTGCAAACATACATAGTATTTGTATGATGGAAAGGCAAAGATCCAAAGATGCTAGCGAAGACATGAGCAGGACAACAGCATCCAAGCCCAACGGAACGCGAGGCTTTTCCAAATTTTAATGATGCTCTCACATCAGCTACAATCTTGGCTTTCAAAGACATTACAGTGAATGCATCTGGCTTTGGCCACTCCATGCTACGCAAGGTTGTAGCTCTCCATAGCCTTCCTCATCTGTAGGTACAATGTACTTGTGGGTGTAGAAGAACACCCTCTGTCGTGCAAGGTTTGATGAAGTTTTGTTGGAGAAGAGCATATCCCCAAGACTTGCATGCATGGCCGTAAATGTGCCTGAAAGGCACGAGAGTGGTTGCTCCTCCACAAGGCTAGAAGAAAAAACATCTACATAGAAACAAAACAGTCCGTGAGATGTAAAAGTCCATGTTTTTGTTACCACCAACCATTGAAGTGCAAGGGACATACAATTACAAGGAAAATCCCTTGGGTTGGTGATCCCTCGTAGACGCATGTGTCCAAACATGAAAACATGTTGAACGATTGCCATTGTACCCTTGTCTCTTACTTGCTTGAAGCCTAGTAGTCTTCCCTTCCAATGCAGATCAACGTTTGTTCTTTCACGAACACGATGGGGACCGATTGCGGAAGGTTGCATGTAGATCCACGCACCTTCTTGAAAAATCTGAGGTTCCCATTGCTACTCCTCATTCTTCGAGTTGTGGAGGACCATACTTTGAATGATGGGTTTGGGGCGTCTATTTTGACCATTGTTTGCCATGGATGCTTAAGTGGGAGCTTGAAATTGCAATGGAGAGCTTGGGGAAGGAGGAGGGAGACAAAGTTTAGAGAGAGAGTGGGAGCATACAGTTGCAATGGAGAGCTTGAGGAAGGAGGAGGGAAATAGAGTTTAGAGAGAGAGTGGGATCTTAAAGTTGCAATGGAGAGCTTGAGGAAGGAGGAGGGAGACAGTTTAGAGAGAGAGTGGGAGCTTAAATTTTCAATGGAGAGCTTGAAGAAGGAGGAAGGTGTAAGAGTTTAGAGAGAGAGTGAGAGCTTTGTGTTATGGAAAGGGGCTATGGAGGAAGGGAGTCTTGGAAAAAAGGTTCTAGAGTGAGAAAATGACTTTTTGATCATAGGGTAGGTTTGGGGGGAGTTTTGGATGGAATATTTTGATTTTTTTTTTTTTGAAAATTTTGAATTTTTAGGGTTTTTGCAAAAACGTATCTGTGGACCCACCACTCCCCCCCTCCCTTTTTTCCCCTCCCTCTTTTACCCATCCACCTCCCTCTAGGATACAAAGCAATAAATGAGTGGACAACCCTATTATTCTCTCTACTTTCTTAGGTTCTAAACTTATATACATTGCTCTCTTCCTATTGGCTGAAGCCTAATTAACCTTAATCCTATATGGCCCAAGGAGAGTCCACATTTTTCATAATGCTTGCGATGTTTCGCTTGTCTGGCGATGCCAAGATCTGGTGGAAACAACATTGCAGGGACTTGGATATCAAGGGATCTTCCCAGTCATGGGAAGACATCAAGGCTGTTGTGATGGAGCGATATTTACCACCTACGTATAAAACCTTGAAGATGAATGAATTCTTTTCACTTCGGCAGCTGACTTCATCTGTCGAAGAGTATTATGCAAAGTTTGTCACTCTTCGGAGATGTGCTCCTAAGATGACCTTGGAACAACAGGTGGCGAGGTTCTGCCAAGGGCTAATCGATCCTTTGGATACTCGGTTAGAAGCTCTCAGGCCAACAACACTACAGAATGCCTTGCTAAGGGCCAAACCGTTAGCTAAACAGATTCAGAGGGCTACCCAAGATAGTCAATACTATTTGTCAAAAAGGGCCAGGATAGACAACTGGAGTAACAGACCAACCAACCCTGCATACGACCATCGTCCGGTAGTAGCTACTATGGCAGCTACCGAGTTTCCCAATATAAGATGATTTGAGTGTCAGGAGTATGGACATTACAAAAGCCGATGTCCAAAAAGGATTTCCCAAACATCCAGTATTAATAATGTACCTCTGAACGTCAACAGGCGAGGTCAACCAAACGGAAGAGGAGGCCGAGGAAGAGGAAACATAGGACAAGGAAGCAGAGCTTTCGCTAATGCCGCAGTGAGACAACCAACTGTGGGTGACGAAGCTGACGAGAGAGAATCTCTGTATGCTGCAACTGCTAGTGAGCAATAATTCAAGCACCAGGACCTCATCAAAGTTCAGCAGAATAATACGCATAAAACTAAAAACAATTCTATTATCAAAGGATGACTTTACTTTCGACAAGGGATATATGTACCTAAGTAGTTAGCATAGAGTTTACACAGAGATGTATTCTTGAGATGAGGACATATCAAATTTTTCACGTTGGGGAGGTTGTAAGATCTCTGACCCCGATCAAAAAAGAGCACCATTGTACCTTGAAATGAATATAATGAAAAAAGTTACTATTTTTAGCAGTTTTTCAAATTCTGTCAGTGCCATGATGTTTAGAATATTTTTAAGCTTCAAAATGTGAATTAAAATAATTTTTGAAAAAAAATTCCAAAAATAGTAAGTTTTTGGTCACCCGACCCATCCTGTTTTGACCGTCTCGAAAAACTGCACCCGTACTCCAAATTTTAAAAAAATGCATTTTCGGACCCCGGGGGCTGCTAAATATGGCAGGTACTCGGGCCAGTACGCCTTAGTTAGAGCTTGCTATAGCAATTTTTGGCATCAAATTCCGACTCGTATGACCCGTTTTAGCCTAAAATCAAATTTTCCCAAAATTGGCCGGGGAGGCACTGGGGGCCCAAAGCTGTGTGGGAATAGGTTCTAGCCCACTTCAGCTCAGTTTTAGCAGCTAGGGGGCACCTTCTCTCTTTGTGGGAGTCCTGGGAGAGTTTCCAAGCCAGTAACTAAGTGTCAGAGCTAGTTAACCAAGCCAACTGGACACTTGGTGGGTAGGGGAACTGGACTTGCCAATGCAGAGACTCAGTGCTCCCCCATATGCAAATAGCAAGGCTGGTCGATTTTCAGCCTGTAGGAGCCTATTTAAAGGCCTGCACACACACACACACAGAGGCTCACACACCCACCCAGTGCACACACACACACCTTGGGGAGGTGCTGCCGGTACACACACCTTTTGAAGGAGAAGCAAGGAGGGAGGTGCTGTCGAATTCTCGTCTCAAGAAGCTTGATTAGATCAGAGAATCGAGAAGATTATCAGCCCTTAATCACGGTAACCACGGTTTAATTAATGCCTTCTGTAAATTCTTTTCATTATCATCTAAATTCCTCGTCTATTATGCTTACTTCTAGTCGTAATTCTCTATAATTACTCTCTAATTTCTCCTTAATCATATTCTAATATGTAATCATTACACCATGGTTGAATTATCAACCATCCATGATCTTTAATTAATGATTAGTGCATGATTGATAGAATTTTCTCTCTCTAGATAGCATAGTAATTAACCAGTAAGCCGGTAATTATGTAGACTGACGAGAATCACACTCTTTTATCACTCATTAATATTGTACCTGAATTAGATTCATTTCTCTTATGCATTAAGATATAATTAAGGTAAGATTAATCTGTCATTAAGTCTCTAAGAGGTGGTTTTTCGCACACCTATGCATGCGGTGATTTTGCACCCTCTAATTGCTAGGAAAGAGATTAATCGTGCTTAATTCATCTCTCTCGTAATTCCATTAGTGAAATCCTATTATTCTTAATCATCTAAGCCGAGTAATTATCTTAACAGCCGGTTCCCATAGGATTATGTGTCATCCATAATGATTGCTATATGGAAAAATTTAGACCTCTCATATAGGAAGGATTATTTAATGTTGCTAATCTATCAATTGGTTTGTTATGACGCTTGCGGACCTTAGCTCTTTTATCCAAGCTAATTATTTAAAGTAGTGAGTAAAATGGCCCCGGTTAAGAGAACTCGCTTCGGTGGTGCCCAGGACCGCGAGGCGGGAACAAGCAATGTCAATGGAAAGGGAAAAGCTCCCATGGACGAACAAATACCAGCCATCTCATGGGCCATTGACGAAGAAATGGAAGAGGTAGGTCATAATTTTATTCAAGTTGTTTGAATTAATATTACACACGTTTAGCTAGGAATGAACATATTCCCAAAACATGTTGGAGAAATCCGACGGAAACCTCGCCACTGAACTCATTTGTACATTAAAGTCTAAAGTAGGAAAGAAATGATTGATGGGTATGTTGTTTGCAATAGGAAAGAATGTCTGCTAGGGAAAATTTAGCTTGACATGTTCATTTTATTTCCAATGTTGAATCAGTCCTGACCCCCCCTACTGATCACAGGGGGCAGAGTTCTTGGTTAAGGTCTCTTGAATCCACGACTGCTAGTTAAGCGGTGGATACCCACGTCTGCTGGTTAAGCGGTGGGAACCCACGTCTTGCTTTCTATGCGGTGGGAGTGTCCATGTCGTGCTTTTTATGCGGTGGACAAACCTAGTTGTATGGGCAGCTAGGCGACAACGGGAGGAGTAAACTCTCGCTGGAGGGGGGATGTTGTACCTCCAGAACATTGGAATTTTAATGAATAAGTTTGAGTAAAATTTTTACTAGAATACTGTCTTGGTGCCAATTTGCAATACTGTTTGAAGGGCTGTCTTAACGAACACTGTGATTCGGAATATAATCAAGGAATCTTTATGTTGAACAACCAATGTGGTAGTAATTAGGACACACAAGGAAGTGTGAGTGTGGGGGTGGAAAGTGGGGGTTTGGCTCAGGTTGCCAATGCTTATGAGAAGGGTGGTCCCGATTGGTCGGGAACTCTCTGTCCCCATAGTGTTTAAATCGATACTAGTAATACTCATTTCCCCTAGAGCGGCGGAGTCTCAAGTGTCTGTGCCTCTGAAACATGGGAAAAAAGGCACTCCGGGTTTCTCTCCTCTTGGAAGGTGGGTCTTAGGATCGATAGATAGATAAGTACGCTTCCCATGCGAGGTGGAGCTAGATCTCATTGCTAGTAGGCTCGAACTCGACTCACCTTGTGATGAGAGGTCGTCCGCTAGCTGAACCCTGAACCACTTTGTTTGCTTCCGTTATAGATCTAGTGGCCACCAGGTTCACCATCAGATCCGCCGTTTGATAGGCGGGGTGGGGACCTCACACAATGAACCTCCTAGAGCTTCCATAATTGAAGTTAAAGAAGAAGATGCTCATCGCAAAGGATCTCCTCTATGCCATGCTTGGGGGAAGGTGAGAGAACATGATGCTTTCATTCTCTTCGACAATAGCTCTACTCACAATTTCATATCCACGGAGTTGGCCACTATGCTAGGCATCCAAGCCTTTGAGATGGGAAATCCCCTACCAGCCGATAGTGCTTTCAAGGGAGAAGAAGTCCCAGTTATTCCCTTAATTGGGAAATTGAGGCTTCATGTCTAAAGTTATGTGGACAAAGAGGATTTCTTCATCTCTCCCCTTAAGCATGAGGATGTAATCCTAGGGGCACCATGGTTTGATCACATGGCGGCCAACATCAAGTTTCCTGAAAGGAAATTTTACTTTAAGTACAGGGACAAATACATGTACATTATGCTTACGAGTCAAATAACACTATACCTCTTGTACATAAGCAAGTTTTTGATAAGTCAATAAAGAGCTCTATTTCCGTGTACATGATATTTGTAGAAGACTTTCAAAATGAACCTAATGTTCAAATAAAAATAAAGAGAATCAAAAAGAATTAGGGTTATCTAATTTCCTTAATGAATTCCAAGATGTTTTTATTGACGATGTCCCTAATGAATTGCCTCCAAAATGAGGGGATGATGACCATGCAATTCAGCTTCTTCTAGGAAGCTCACCGCCTAATAAACCTCCTTATCGAGTTTCTCAAGCTCAACAAGAGGAAATTATGCGGCAAGTGCATGAGTTGGTTGAGAAAGGAATGGTTAGGCCTAGTTCATCTCCATTCTTTTCACTAGTCTTATTAGTGCAAAAGAAAGATGGCACCTATCGTATGTGTGTCGACTATAGAGCACTCAATAGGATCACTATCAAAATAGGTTTCCCGTTCCGCAGGTAGAAGACCTATTTGATAAGCTACAAGGATCAACCTACTTTAGTAGGATTGACCTAAAAAGTGGCTAAATAAGGATAGTTGATCAAGACATTGTAAAGACCGCATTTCGCACTACGTTTGGTCTCTACGAATTCATTATCATGCCTTTTGGCTTGACCAATGCACCAGCTACATTCAATCGCATGATGGAGAAGCTCTTTGGGCCTCACCGCAGTTACACTGGAGTGTTCTTTGATGATATAATCATCTACTCCGATTCCTTGGACGAACACAAACAACACCTCCAAGTAATCTTTCAAGTTGTACAAGAGAATAAGCTTTACATAAATCAAAAGAAAAGTGAATTTTTCTTACAAGAGATTCAGTATTTAGGTCATATTATCTCTAAAGATGGCATCCAAATGGATCCATCAAAGTTAGAAGTAATAAAAGCATGGCCTAACCCAAAAAATATGCATGAATTAAGAAGCTTTATAGGTATGTGTGCATACTATAGACGCTTCATAGAAAAATTCTCACTCATAACAGGACCATTGCTAACAAAAAAGAACGCTAAGTATGCATGGACTACCAAGGAGAACAGTGCTTTTGAAAAGCTTAAAGAGAAGCTTATCTCTCAACCTGTGCTTACACTACCGGATCTCTGAAAGCCATTTGAGGTCCAATGCGACGCTTGTGGTGATTGCCTTGGAGCCGTGCTGCTCCAAGAAGGGAATGCCATAGCATATAAAAGTTGAAGGCTCGACCCAGTTGAGCAAGCTCTAGGCATATATGAAAAGGAACTCCTCGCAGTTCTACATGCCTTAGGCACGTGGAAGCACTACTTATTGGGGACTCCTTTCATTCTGCGGACGGATCACGAAAGCCTCAAGTACTTCATGATGCAAACCAAGCTCTCCGACAAACAAATGAGGTGGGCAAATTTTCTTTTGCAATATCATTTTCATATTGCTCACATTGCTGGCAAGCATAATCAAGTAGTTGACGCTCTCTCAAGACGATCGAGAGTGAATGCGGTTTCCATAGCAACTCACAATGATCTATCTTCTATGATAGATGAGTACGCTATCGATCCCGATTTTAAAGATGTGATGTCAGCCCTTGCACTAGGCAAGAAGGAGGAACCATTTACCCTACAAGATGGTTATCTTCTCTATGGTAATAGGCTATGCGTTACTAACTCATTAAGTGAGAAAATAATGTATGAATCTCATGCTCCTCCATATGTAGGGCATAGAGGGATTCAAGCTACCCTAAGAGGGATAGAAATGTACTTCTATTGGCCTACCATGAAAGCGAACATACAAGAGTATGTTTCAAAATGTGTGGTTTGCCAAAAGACAAAGTTTGATAAAGGGAAGCAACCTGGTTTGCTTCAACCTTTGCCAATCCCTAATTCACCCTGGGAGAGCATATCCATGGATTTTATCTTTTGATTGCCTAAGTCTATCCATGGGAATGCGGGAATATGGACAATAGTAGACAGGTTCAGCAAACAAGCGCATTTCATACCTGTCAAAAAGACTATTAAGGCCCATCAAATGGCAACCCTCTTTATATCACAGATCTTTAAGTACCACGGCTTGTCAATGTCAATAGTGTTGGATAGAGATCCTAGAATGACCAGCAATTTTTGGAAGGGTCTCTTTGAGAATTTAGGTACAAGGCTAAATTTCTCTTCGGCCTATCATCCGCAAATGGATGGCCAAAGTGAGATAGCTAACCTAACAATTCTTGATCTACTAAAAGCTTATGTCACTAAAGTATATCAAAGATCCCAATGGGAGAAGTACTTGTCTTTAGTGGAGTATGCTTACAATAACACAGTACATACATCCACGGAAAAAGCACCTTTTGAGGTAATTGAGGGAAGATAAAAAAGTCCCCTGCTACTTAAGGTACATGGGAAGATCTTTGCTGCAGATGAATATAGCCGCGACCTACAAGAATCTTTCCAAAAGATTAAAGATGCTATATCCATCTCACTGCAAAGGCAAAAGGCTGATGCTAACAAGCACAGAAGAGCCCTGATTTTTAAAGAAAATGATTGGGTCTTCCTTAAATTTCCCAAGGCTCGATTAAGACACACGACGGGCAAGAATACTACGGGACACCAAAAATACTATGCTAAACTAGCAAAAAGGTACTATGGCCCCTTTCAGATTCTTAAGCCAATCAATGAGACGGCTTATCAGCTCAAGTTGCCCAGCCACTGGCTCATACACAATGCTTTCCATGTGAGCCTGTTAAAGCCTTAGCAAGGAGAGCCACCCCAAGAAGCAACCATAGAAGACCCACTGGAGATTGAAGACCAAGAAGAGGTATTGTAGCCAGAGTCCATTCTCCGACACAAAGACAAGGTATTGAGAGGTGGTAAGATTATCCAACGGTATCTTATTAAGTTTAAGGATTATCCTCTTGAAGATGCTAGATGGATGCAAGGCATACAATCAAAGGATAACCTAAACCTTGTCAATGCTTACAATGATTCCCTAGAGTAAGCAAATGTAAATATGTTTTAAATGATCAATGTTTTTTTCTTATAAGACTCTCTTTTTTTTCTTTATTGTGCACAAATGTTAAGAAGTATGCATGCTTAGGATCAAGTTTGTGGAGACGACATCTCCCAAACACCAAGGAGAGCTTGTCACTCTACTATGGAAGATTGATAGGACTAATGCGCAGACAAGCTTGCGGAAGCTTTGGCTCTCAAGCACCAAATGGATTAGTCATCCATTGTGGAACGGTGTCGTAGGGTAAAATAGGGATCCTATACCCGCTAAGCAAAGGACTAATGACTATGCTTTATCATCTATACCTCATAGTCGAGGACAACTATGATTTCAAGAGAGAGGTAATGTCATAATAACTAATATCTAATTCTCCTAAATGATTTTCTCATGTTAAACTGATCATTTAATATGGGGAAGTACCAGGGGAGAAAAAGCTAGATTATTAGTAAGGCTAGCAGACGGGTCACAGTAGGGGGCCCACAGTAGGGATCCAAAGGGGTACCATCTTCAGAAGAGAAATGTGCAATGTGCAATGTGCAATGAATGGGCTCCAAAGACCTTAGGGTTCAGTCCATTAAGACTTCCAAAAGGTAAAAAATTTCAAAGTGTAAGTCCAATGGTCAAATGTTAATGGAATTGGATTCTTTGTGTGTGTATAAAAGTCCAAATAGCTAGATGACAAATTAGAGGGCGAGTTGGGAAGATGAAAAAGTTTGAGAAGTGACTAGACACACACACACACACACACACACACACACACTATACACCTAAACTTACCCTTTCCAGAAAGTAAAGAGGACACATGTCAGGTATTCAAAGAAACCCCCAATTCTTGCCTGAATCCTATTGGATGGGCACAGAGGTGGACCAATGAGAAGTTAGCTAGTGTAAACTAAATTTTTATTTTTATAAATGCTCAAAAAATATAACCAATAAGAAATAGTCTCCCTAAAAGACTATCGGACAGTCAAAAGGTCCAATGATAATTAAGCAGTTCCTAAAATTGCTTAATTCCTATTGGCCAAAGGACTAAAAGGTCCAATAGCAAAGAAGAAATTAAATTAATTATTTGGCATTTACAAAATGGGAAAAAGGATGGACACTATCACAAGGCTCTTGACTGGGCCTCTCAAAGGCTATTGGCCAAATTATTTACGGGCAAATAGGAAGCCATCAAGAGTAAAACTCATACTCAAATACTATTGGCTAGGCTTTTCAAGGGCCAATAGGAATGCAGCATGAGTAATTGGAAAGGGGGTCAACCAAGAGGAGAGAGGGGACTGTTTTGAAGGGCATTATTCCACACACACTCACACAACTCATGTGTAGAGCAAGAAAATCATCTCCTTCTCCAAGCTTTAATGGAAATCTCATCTTCTTCTCCAAGTTTGAGAATGGAGGCCTACACCAAAAACTCTTGGATATGGAATGCAAATCAACCAAGATCCAAGCTTCAATGCCATGCTTCTCTCCTCTATTATCTAATTACTAAGCTAAGCTAAGCTACAAGAGTAATCAAGTGAATATATACTTCTTTCTCGTAAGAGTCCTCCTTCTTCCTCTAGATCTACTCTCATACCCCACTAGCCCTCACCATCTTCGAAGGTGTGTGAGGTCTTGGGTCTGAGACCAATGAGTAATTGATGTTATGTGTTATCACGTGTAAGTTTGGTGCATGAAGCTTCCATCTTCATAGAACCGAAGAGTTTTTACCAAGGAACACAAAGAATTGTATTGTACAAAGTCTCTCTTAATGGGAGAAGTTATAAGACAAATGCCTAATGGAGGGGGGACTGGTCCATGTAAATCCAGTCCTCAATAGTTGTCAATTGTTCTATTTCTCTCCCTCTTTCAAGTATTGTTATGCGAAACTACTTAGGTGTTATGCTAATGTTGTTATCTCTAACCAAGAACTCTTGTATGCTCATTAGGAATTTTCTCTTAATGAAATGCTCACTATGTTAAGTTATTTTCCGGTATTTACAAGCTTTATAGACCAGTAATTGTTACACTAATATAAGTCACACGGATCACCCATATCTTTACAAAACATCAATGTATCCAAAATAAGGATCGGATGAGGAATAGACATGGAAACAACTCTCCTCTTTTCTTCCTCTTTTTATGTCCTCTGCAATGTTGCTTTTGCCTGTACCTTTGTTGTTATTGTTGCTACTGCCGTTGGTGTGACACTTTGTTGATGGATGCCCTTTGACACCGTAGTTGCTACAATAGTTTTTTTTGTAGCAGTCCTTGGAGAAGTGTCCAAGCTTGCCACAATCGTAGCACTTCTTATTGTTCATTCTAGATGATGACGCCCTTGGATGATGACAATGTCAGGTAATCTCCTTCCACTGATTCAAATTTATCAAATTTGTTCTTTAATTTCTTTCCTTTTTTATTGATTTCCCCTATGACATAATGTAAGGAAGGTATGGATTCCTTTTTCTCTAAGAATGTGATTATGCTGACAAAACTTTCTAGTAGAGCACTCAGGAGCACAGCAACTTGATCTTCTTCTGGGACTTGGCACTGAATGTAAGTGAGCTGCGTGATTATGCTCATTAGTCAGTTAACTAGGCTTGAAACATCCTCCCCTTGAAGCATAGTAAGTTTGTAAAGATTTTTTTTAAAGTTAATCTTCCTTTGCTTTCGTTTAGTACCAAAATTATGCTCCAAAATATCCCATTCTTGGATTGCAGTGGTGCAATTATCTGTGAAGTGCACATAATTATTGTGGAGTGATGTGATAATTATGCCTAGATCATGTTCATCTTTATCTTGTGCTTGTGCGATTTGGGCCCCAGTGAGAGTGCCTTCAACAGAAGTGGATGGTTCGCTTACTCTCGATTTTACAGCAGACCATAACTACTTTTCCATGAGGTATCCACATAGCTTTGTCTGCCATAGAAACCATCCCCATTAAATTTTTCAATCCCTTTTTCTCCCATGGTGCAAAGTGGTTGTACATACGAAGGGACTTGGTCTTACCAGTAGAGATACTCTCTCTATTGTAGTGTCTTGCCTTAGACACAATGCTCAGAAGCCAAAATTGTGAAGTCCCTCTTCACGTGCGTGAAGCCCCTCTTCACAAGTGGCGATTAAATTATGTGTGTGGAAGTGTGCGTGTGCCTTGGAGAAGTACGCTTTGAAGTCTGAACAACTCGAAAGCTTGATCGAATAAAAATTGACCATAAAATATTGAGGATGTCGAGCTTGGTGACGAAGTTGAGCATTGTTGTTGATGTCGAGCTCGACCGCTACTTCGTGTGTGTGTGTGTGTGTGTGTGTGTGTGTGTGTGTGTGTGTGTGTGTGTGTGTGTGTGTGTGTGTGTGTGTGTAAACTTGAGGTTTTTAGTCAACAGAAAGATTATAATGGGAGCTATGCAAATTGTTGGAGCTTTGCAATATGTTGGTGTGAAGCTCCACTAGCCAGTCAAAGGCTCAAAAGGCTACTACAATTTAATTTAAAAAACGTTATGTACACTAAAAATGAGACCTGAGAGTTGTTGAGATGAGTAGTCGCCGTCCAAAACAAGGTGGGCTGATCTTGAAGCTAATCCACAATCAGGTATTGCAAGAGGGGTCGCCCAGCAGCTACAGAAACATATACAGAAGCCGATTGTTGTGAGCTTGCAGGCGGGGAGAACGCTTGAAGCCAAAAGAAGCTGTCGATTCTCACACAAAAGACTGATTTTCAGTCGTATGGCTGATCCGATGCAAGAAGAGGGTGCACCCAAGCTTGAGAAGATCAATAATCTTCGATTGATTCAATTTGCACCGGATTAGTCAATTTTGTGTGATTAAAAGGCTTGATTGGTAGCCTTAATTGGCTTCAAATTGACTGTGTGTTTGATCAAAAGTGGACAAGTGGGTATTCTATGGATTGTGTGCGGAATTTCTAAGCTAATTACGATGTAAGCTAGCTCTGACACCAATTGTTGGGTATGATGGGGGTGAGATAACTCAAGGGGTTTGAAGGTGAAGACTTCCATTAGTACATAGTGAGATTTCTAAAGTGAAAGTGCACGTCCCAATACTTCAAAATACTAGCATTATATTACACAACATAAGGTTACATTGTGTTGCATTCTCTCTAGTGGGGTATATACAAAATCCTGAAAAGGCATATATATAGATAAATCTTGGCACTAGGTGCACGGCAAGCTTTCTTCTTCAGGTGACTTCTAAAGTATTTACACACATACATAAACTAGGTGTCACATCAAATTAAGACTTAGGTGTAAGATAGTTTCACATGCCTATCTCAACAGTCATGATAGCCCGCTAACACTTTTTAAAACAAATTAAAAATTAGAATATCCTTTCTTTTAGATTACTTATTATCTATTAAACCTTTAAAAATATTCTAAACTATAATTTGTGTGGATATTAAATAAATGTGCAAAATAAATAATTCTCCCCCCCCTCTCTCTCTCTCTCTCTCTCTCTCTCTCTCTCTCTCTCTCTCGCATCCACCACACATAGACAACACGCACAACTCTAGAAAGGTCTCAAGATACAAGTAAGAACATTAAATACTAAGTTTAGTAAGGATATATATTCAATATAATGTCCATCAATAAAAGATATACGATGTTTAAAAATGAATCAACCTCCATTTTAACAGATTACGCAATGAAATGATGCATGAAAAAAATCTTTATCCACAAGTATCATATAAAAGAAAAAATTTCCATCCTAAATGTTTGAAAGAACCTTAAAAGAAATCTCTTTATGCTTCTTCTTAGAGAAACAAGAGAGGCGTGGTTAGGGTATGTTAGCACCTCCCTCAATAAGGACATAGAGCTTTTGCTTAGAGTTTGGGGGTAGTATTTTAAATGTGTAGTGCTCTTGAAGCTTTGCTGGGAGTTTGACGGCAGGCTTAGGCAATATAGAGATTTAATTTAGATTTTGGAGCAAGTGGATGCTAGGAACACTTACCATTGTGGGCCATGTTTTGATGAATGCTTCTCTCACATGGATACTTGCATTCAAAAGTCTCATTAATCATGATGACTATGTGCATGTTAGAGACTTGGTTCATTAAATGGGGGAACCAAAAGTGGATAACTTGTTGATCTTGTCTTCTATGACACATACTTGCTCATGGCTATTTTAATGAAAATCCTATTGATTTTGTTTAATGTTTGATTCATACTCGATGCTTTGATCTTGTGTTTAAGGCATAGTCTTGATTGTATTAAAGGGACACTATGCTCCGTTATATCACCCATTACTAACCTTACAATACGAACTAATCTTTGGTAGCATATCAAATATTTTATCCTAAAGGGAGATCCATTGTGCGCTCTCTCTCTCTCTCTCTCTCTCCCTCTCTCCCCATTTCAATGTTTCCATCCCCACCATCAGAACTTGAGAGTTTCAAGCATGCATAGTTGGTCCAAATTTCACTCATACTTCACACATAGTTCCACACATGCACACACATACACTTAATGTGCCATATAAATAGCACACATGAACACCTATAGGAGCATAATGGGCAAATGACTCATACAAATGCATGTGGATGTATGCATACATGGAACAAATGCAAATTATGTGTTGACGTAATCCTATTGCTTACATTCACGATGAGAACAAACCCTTAAGTTAAGCATGCACCATTTATGTGCATAGTCACACTTTTCCTTTGGAACCTTTAAGCCTCACACATGTTACTCATTCCCTAAAACACATGCTACACACTTGATATCCACATGCTACTTATGGTAGCTCACACGAAACTTGTCATTATCGATTGTGGTGCATAGCCATCCGATCGTTTATTTTACTTCTCCACATTCATCCTATAAATGGACACTATCCAAAGCTTGTTTACTCTCTCTCCAATTTTAATCAACCAGGCAAGTTTCATTCTACATTGTGTATTGAGCTCACTCTCTAATCTACTTCTAATTATCTATTGCTATGGTGTAACCATGAATGCTACATTGGTTCATCCTCCATAACACATACATGTGGTATCAGAGCTAATACGCAATTAGTATCTCCTAATTATAACATTGGTTCAATCCCTATGGTAGATTTATTGGTCTCTCTCTAAGCACTAAATTGATTTATAACTCTTTAGGGGTGGAGTAATTAATCTCAATCCTAAATATCTCTCTCGTTGGAATTGGGTACGTCGACATGGCCACTTCTCTAACCAAATGATTAGAGCTAATTGGGATTAAGTGTTAGGTTTTGTACGTTTCTTTTTTAAATTTCTCATTTGCTTGATTGTGTGCATTATGTTTTTCGTTCTTGAGTTATATTTTCTTGAGAGCATTGATTGAATTGAAATATGTGTGTGCATAAATGCCTTCATAATTTTTTTAATGCACGTACCTATGCCATTTTTGGCCCAAGGATCAAGTTATAACACATCGACTAAATCTTCATCTTTATGCTTGATCTCTCCATTGAAGTGTTTCTCATTGGTCAATTGCATGTGTGCCTTTTGAATGAGTGGGAGTGTGTGTCCCAAAATCCAAAGGATCGTTTTAAAGCTGTTGATAGGGTGATAGTGGTGTAGCCACTTCAAACAAAATTTTTCAAACTATGCATTTTTCAAGGTTTTCTATAAGCAATTGCCTCATTATTGCTACCCAACATTACTCAAAACCACCTCCCCATGCACCCTGCTCTTGGCTACCCCTCGGCTATGCTACAGCTCATGCATACTCATCATCATCATCATAGGTGTGCAAGAACATGCATCCTATGCTCATACTACCGGTCAATGCATTGCTCATTTACATAACCCCACCAAGGCCACCTTGACTACCCACTACCCAGTGTTGTTCTTGTCCTACTAGAGCCGGCATATCATTGCCTATTATTGCCCACAGCACTTTCATCACTTGAGAAATTGCTCCGGCCCGCTCTCACCTCTTGGATGCTTGTTGCTTACCATTTTTTTGCCTTATCTTGCTATTACAAAACTTGTTTTTTTAATTCTAAAATCAAATTCACATCAACCACGATTATACCAAGCATCTTCACATAGCATCAATATCATTTCTTGGCCTTGAATACTCATCTTTGGGCAAGCTTGGATTCCTACAACCATCCAATATCCCTTGGAATTTTATTGGCAATATCTTTTGGCACTAAGGCCCAGCTTCCAAGGTATCAAAGGAGCATCCAAATCACTGCAAGAATTAAAGCAACAAGGGAGGTAGGTCCCTTGAAGCATAAATATCATTTTCACAGCCTCCCAACAACTCCCGACTAGAGGGAAATGGATCTCATTGTTCTTGTTTACAATGATGAGATTATTAGTTTTGGATATAATTGCAATGTATGCATATACTTGAGTCACCAAAGCTCCTGCCTTGCACCTATGAGTGCTTATACTAAAAATTCTATACAAGAGTTAAACATTGCCTGTCCTAAAGACATGGTAAGACCCTCTTACATTATTATTGTGCCCGTACGATGGATATGCACCAAACCCGGTTCAAAAGCCATGTACACCCACATGTGCACCATCATCAAAATCCTCCAAATTCTAAAAAGCATGAAAATGAGTGCAAAGGAGATGAGGCCCCTAACAAATTTCCCTAAAGATAGTGATAATTTACATCTGTAAGTGTTTAAACACTTCCCCAAACCATATAGTTTGGAGTTAAGACCTAAACTAGTTTTTCATGCATCATATTCAATCTTCATGAGCCCTATGTAGTTACCCAAAGTAGCCCATATTAGACACCACAATTAGAATCCATGCTCTATTGTGAAAGATTTAGCTTTCGGGGGAATTTGGTGAGGTAAGCATGTAGCTTACACTCATGATGAGAACAAACCCCAATGCCAAGCATGCACCATTTACGTGCATAGTCACACTTTTTTGGTGGAATCTATAAGCCTGACACATGCTGCTCATTCCCTAAAACACATGCTACACATTTGATAGCCACATGCTACTTGTGGTATCTCACATGACGTTTGCCATTACCACATGGTGCATATCCATCAAATCATTGATTGCACTTCTCCATATTCAACCTATTAATGGCCACTATACAAACCTTGTTAACTCTCTCTCTCTCTCTCTCTCTCTCTCTCTCTCTCTCTCTCTCTCCAATTCTAATCAATCAACCAAGTTTCATTCTATATTGGGTATTGAGCTCACTCTCTTATATACTTCTAATTATCTATTGCTATGGTGTAACGATGAATGCTACATTGGTTCACCTGCCATAGCACCTACATTATGGGAACACAAGCACCTCAAGTTCAATTATGCCTGCAGATACACTCACTTGCACAAGGTTTTTTTTCCTAGATATGGTTATGTTGCAAAAACAAATTCAGCTATGTTATGTTCTAAAGTGGTCATGCAGGATTGGTTGTGCCCCACCCAAGTTGGGTGGAGTGCTCACCCGTGTGAAGTGATTAGATTATGGTTTATGGTTTTGGGATTAGATCATGAAATGATCGGATGGTTTATGGTAGACTTGTAAGGGTAGAGACCCTGTACAGTCTAACTGCTTGGAAAAGATTTTTTGTGCATATGGAAGGTACTATTGTGATTAGACTCACGTGTTATGTTTCTCATGGAAGCGTCACTATAAGATGAGGATCACCTACATCACTTAGCCTTAGACAAAAGGGTTGTTGACATGGTGCTTTGCTGGATCGGGGGTGTTGCCTAGGTCTTCTTCTTGTTGGGCTCATCTACATGGTTAGTGCATCAGGGATTGAATTACCTACACGGATAATGCGTTGGGGATTTTGCCTTGGCTTTGCCTAAACAACTAGTGATGGGCATGAAAGAGGTGTGGTGCCTAAACTGGTATGGTTGGTATTGATACCCTACCATCTACTGGTACTTGGGATCTTTTCAAAGCTCGGGTTCATGGAGAGAGGCGAAGCAGCCTCAGCTTATGTCTGGCTCACGTAGGTTGGAGGTGTTCTAGCTTGCTCCCGACGAAGTGAAATTCTCTCTGTCGGACAGTAGAGCGGATGTGGATGGGTGGACCGATCGATCCCTACTCAAGGTCCGTGCTCTGCTAGTTCTTTTTTCATAAACTTTTTGATGTTATGATATACCCAAATTTTGTCATTGCATTAATACATGGTTGTCTATTTCATTTAGACGGGGCATTTAAAGATTCCCTTTTGTCATTCTCTCACGTCTTTGTGCACTTTATTTCATCCTCCACTACATTCTCTCTCTCTCTCTCTCTCTCTCTCTCTCTCTCTCTCTCTCTCTCTCTCTCTCTCTCTCTCTCTCTTCCCGCAACGCGGTGTACACATATATTCACCCTCCACAATGTTATATTTTTCTTGAGTATGCTTTCATTCATAACACCCATTCAGAGGTAGCACTAGCCGCTAGGTGCCTCTGGATGCAGTCCGGCTCATGGCCTAAACTCCATGATTGGTTGGGCACTGAGAGCTCCTCCCCTATGCAAACGCTTCTGCAACTTTGATGTATATTGAAAATTTTATAAAGGTGTAAGTTGTATATTTTGTGCATAGACCCCGCGGGAAGGGGTATCTCTCACCTAGTATCAGAGCCTTTGCTTAAGGTTATGGAGATAGCCTAAAGCTTGATACTAGTTGGGTTAGTTATGCATCATGCACGCATTCATGCATGCTCTTTGGGAAAGTATATTGTATTCATGATGCACCTATAAGTGACATTGGTTGGTGGTACTTGTAGTTATGGTGAAGTGGTTGAAGTGTTCAACAACGGCGTTGGAATTGCTGGAATTAGGGTTGCAGAGAAACGCACACATCTTGGAGAAGACAAAGGAAGCTCAAGGCACACAATAGAGAGTGTATTACTTAGTGTGCAATGGAAAGATAGATAGCCCTAGAGTGATGGG
Organism: Adiantum capillus-veneris; assembly: GCF_014529385.1. NCBI lineage: Eukaryota > Viridiplantae > Streptophyta > Polypodiopsida > Polypodiales > Pteridaceae > Adiantum > Adiantum capillus-veneris. The sequence goes on along the minus strand of NC_140937.1, from coordinate 27,102,738 downwards.
CATATATACAATGCACGGGGGGGAAAACCTCCTAAAGAGGGAAAAAATGCCCCAGCGGTCCTAGTGTGTTCACACACATCACTACCACATGTATATGGTAACAAATCCCCCCTGGAGTGATGCGGTAAACAAGAGCTGGCACATGAGTAAAGGGAACTGCCATGCCTTGAGGACATGATCAATCCACAAAGGGGAGTAATACCAAAGCTTTGCGGAAAGCTTCAAGATTCTCACGAGACAATTCCTTTGTGAAAAGATCTGCAAGGTTGTCTTGTGATGGCACATAAGCCAAGCTGATCTCTCCTATTGAGAGCCTCTCCCTGACATAGTGGTAATGCACCTCAATGTGTTTTGTGTGAGCATGAAAATTTGGGTTCCTTGCAACTGCCAATGCGCTCTGACTATCAGTGTAGATAGTGTTGGTAGTGTCTTGTGCAACATCCAAATCATCCATAAGGTATCTTAGACATACACACTCAACCCTAGCTGTGAAGACTGTTGTGTACTTAGCCTCACAACTCGAAGTGGCCAAAGTAGGTTTCTTCTTGCTCAACCATGATATACATGAATTGCCAAGCATGAAACAAAAACCACTTGTGGACACTCACGTGTCAAAACAACCAGCCCAATCTGAGTCTGTTGGAATTAGGGTTGCAGAGAAACACACACAGCTTGGAGAAGACGAAGGAAGCTCAAGGCACACAATAGAGAGTGTGTTACTTAGTGTGCAATGGAAAGATAGATAGCCCTAGAGTGATGGGCGTATATACAATGCACGGGGGGAAAAACCTCCTAAAGAGGGAAAAAATGCCCCGACGGTCCTAGTGTGTTCACACACATCACTACCACATGTATATGGTAACAAATCCCCCCTGGAGTGATGCGGTGAACGAGAGCTGGCACATGAGTAAAGGGAAGTGCCATGCCCTGAGGACAGGATCAGTCCACAAAGGGGAGTAAGCCCAAAGCTTTGCGGAAAGCTTCAAGCTTCTCACGAGACAATGCCTTTGTGAAAAGATTTGCAAGGTTGTCCTGTGTTGGCACATAAGCCAAGCTGATCTCTCCTACTGAGAGCCTCTCCCTAACATAGTGGTAATGCACCTCAATGTGCTTTGTGCGAGCATGAAAAACTGGGTTCCTCGCAAGTGCCAATGCGCTCTGACTGTCCGTGTAGATAGTGTTGGCAGTGTCCTGTCCAACACCCAAATCAGCCATAAGGCGTTTGAGCCATACACACTCAACCGTAGCTGTGAAGACTGCCCTGTACTCAGCCTCACAACTCGAAGTGACCACAGTAGGTTGCTTCTTGCTCAACCATGATATACATGAACTGCCAAGCATGAAACAAAAACCACTTGTGGACACTCGCGTGTCAAAACAACCAGCCCAATCTGACTCCGAAAAAGCATGTAAGTCTGGCGGCAATGATCCCCCCTTGGGATAAAACAAGCCAAGATGTAAAGTGCCACTAAGGTAGCTGAAAATCCTCTTGATAGCCTGCCAATGCTTAGACCCTGGGCTATGCATAAATCTGCTGACCTGTGAGATTGGAAACTACATATCTGGCCTCGTGTTGCATACATAAATGAGGCAGCCAACAGCAGTTTGGTAAAGAGTGACATCAGCAGGATCACCAGCATCATGTAGACTCAACTTCAAACCTGTTTCCATGGGAGTGGCAATAGGTTTGCAATCCTCAAGTCCAAACTTACATAGCAATGTCTCTATGTAACTTTTCTGACACAAGGCAATACCACCATCACACTGCTTAAACTGTATACCCAAATAATGATGCAACAGCCCCAAATCTTTCATCTTGAAAGTAGCATTCAAATCAGCCTTAAATTCAGCAACATGTCTCTCATTTGGTCCAGTGATCAGCAAATCATCAACATAAAGAACCACGATGAGAAATACATCACCCTCACGCTTTACATACAATGTGCTTTCTGTTGGATTGTTACGAAAGCCTTGTTTGACCAAATGAGTGTCAGCTTTCTCATACCAAGCACGAGGAGATTGCTTCAACCCATACAAAGCCTTGTTACATTTCCACACTTTGTCCTCTTGTCCTTTTATGACAAAACCGCGAGGCTGCGTTGCATAAACTTCCTCAAATATGTCACCATTCAAGAAAGCAGTAACAATGTCTGATTGATGTACATCCCAACCAAAATGAGCTGCCAATGCACATAGAAAACGCACAGTAGTCATACGACAAGTGGGAGCAAAAGTCTCTTCATAATCTATGCCTTTTTGCTATGCATAACCCTTTGCAACAAGTCGAGCCTTATGGCGATCGATCTCACCATCCGGCTTGCGTTTCAACTTGTAAACCCACTTCGTACCAATGACCTTTTTGCCAGGAGGCAAATCACATAAAGTCCATGTGTCATTTTCTATAAGTGCATCATATTCTGATTGCATGGCAGCCATCCAATTTTCTGAATTTTGTGCTTCATCAAAAGTCAGAGGCTCCTCAACATCATGTAAGCTAGACACAGCCAAAGCATAACAATCTGATGCATAAGATGCATGGCGAGAGCCTGAATGAGTACAACTAGACAAAGGTGCATCCAATTTACTGTCACACAAAGTGTGTACCAGCCATTTTGGCATACCTCTAGCCTGCTCATTTTCAGCCCTTTCCTCATCAAGTACATCATGTACATCTGTGTCAGTAATAGGCTGATCTATAACATTTTCAGAAACCCCCATAGGTTGTACATTTGCCTCATTGGAACTTACATTCGTATTTCCACCACTGAAAAGAGGCAACAAAGTGTCATAAATGTCCTGTGAGCTTACATTACTGTCTCTGGTACATGACAGCAAGGGCTGAACAGAATCTTCCACAAACACTACATCCCGTGAAACCAGAATAGGTTTTGTTTGCGGATGATACAACCTGTAACCTTTGCTTTCAGCACTATAACCAACAAAAATAAATTTGACAGCCTTATCATCCAATTTTCTGCGCTGCACTTGTGGCACCAAAGCATATGCCAAACAGCCAAAAACACGGATGTGCTTAATAGAAGGCTTTCTATCATGCCATGCTTCATATGGAGTAATAGACTGCAAAGCTTTCGTAGGACACCTATTAAGTACATAAGTGGCACACATGATGGCCTCAAGCCAAAAAGAATGCAGTAAAGCTTGACTTTTGACCATACATCGTGCCATTTCCGTAAGTGACCTGTTTTTCCTCTCAGCAACACCATTTTGCTGAGGTGTATAAGGCACTGTACATTGGTGTTTTATCCCACGACTAGCCAGAAATGCATTAAATTCATGAGACATATACTCCCCCCCTCGATCGGAACGGAGGGTGCCCATAGTACATTTCGAGACATTTTTAGCCATAGCCAGAAATTGTTTGAAGCACATAAAAACTTCAGACTTCGCTTTAAGCGGAAATACCCATGCATGCCTGGAGTAATCATCAATGAAAGTCATGAAATACAAGTAATTCCCAAGGACGGAGTTTGCATGGGCCCACAAACATCACTATGCACAAGCTGCAACCTGCATGTGGCCCGAACTGAACCATCCTTTGGAAACTTAGAACGCTGCATCTTACCCAAAATACAGCCTTCACAAACATGTTTGACAGGTGCTTCAAGAGGCAGCAAAGAAGCAACCATATCAGATTTTTGCAAACGCAGCAAACTGGCAAAATTCAGATGACCAAAACGTGCATGCCAAAGTTTTGCATCTGAAATAGCCCTTGAATCTGCAACAGCATTTGCAAAATTTTGTCCACACTTGTCATACAAAGTGAGCTTATACATCCCACGGCACAAAAGGCCAGATGCAACAATTTCATCACCAAAACTGAGATCATGAACTATACATCTGTCATCCACAAATTTGACTACAAGTCCAAGTCTAGCAAGTGCAGATACAGACAAGAGATTCTTCTTGATCCCAGGTACATAAAGTGCATCAACAAGTGTGAAGGAGCTGCCATTAGCAGCAGTGAGCACAATCTTTCCAACTCCCTGAACTGGATAAGAGGCGTTGTTGGCACAAGTGACTGAATTCCCATGAGGGACAGACTCGAGAGAGGTAAACAATTCACGATGTGAGGTAATGTGCTTTGTAGCACCACTGTCAAAATACCACACATGTGAATCGGCAGCAACTGACAAGCATGCATCATGGACAGCAGGATTGTAAGTGCACTCTGCGCTAAAAGCCCATTCTGCATCAACATCAGTATTATAGTCTCCTTTCACAGAAGACTCGACAATGGCTGCATTTGTAGTGGAGCCAGCATTTGCAGTGGAACCACCCTCTTTCTTCTTAGCCACTTTGGCCTTCAACTTAGGACACAACTTGATCAAGTGATCATTGGCTTTACAGTAATGGCAATGCATCTTCTTTTTGCCCTTACCACCAGAATTGCCAGATGAAGTACTGCCAGCAGAAGCATTAGGAACAGAATTTTTGCCACTCGCAGCAGAACCATAAGAAGTGGCTGCATTACTGTTACCACCCTTTCTTTGAGAAGCAATAAAAGCCTGTTCAACTGCACGCTGCCTAGTCCTGTTTTTTCTAGAAAGTGACTCTTGCAACAGCAATGTGCATAATGCATCAAACTTGACAACTTGAGGATTTCCTTGGGTCATCAGGCTCCAAGTACTAGGAAAAGTCTGGTAGGAATCTGGTAAGGCATCAAGAACAGTCTGCACAAGGGAACTGTTCGAAATGACTTCACCTACAGAAATAAGCTGCTCATTGATATCCTTGACACTAGCAAGGAAAGTGTCCATATCATCTTCCTCATGCATAATCTTCGACTCCAGCTCTTTACGCAACAAAGCAATTTTAGCCTCATTGCGGCTTGCATAAAGACCTGCTAGAATATCCCAAGCCTGTTTTGCAGATTTTGATGAACGGATGTGAGGAACAATGGTGCGCTTCACAGACAACCCAATCAATGCATGAGCCTGCGCATCCTTAACATCCCAACGATCTTGTTCCGCCGTAGGCAAAAAAACTCTAATAGTTGCAATCCTTGCAGCAAGACCTGCAACATCCTCAACATCGCCTACATCCTCAGAACCAGGACGTACATCAATGCCCTGCACAATGTTCCAGACACCCTCTGACACAAGAACATGTTGCATCATATAAGCCCACATAGGGTAGTTGTCCCCATCCAACCTGTCCTCAGCAGCAAACAGCTTGAACACATCTGTGTTGTTGTTGTCAGCCATGGTAAATGCTGCACCTGATGTGAAAACTGCCCGAAAATAGGAGAAACGGAGCGGGAACAACCTGTGCTATATAGCACAAACCGTAGAACACTATAAGACACCTGTTATGCAGAAAACAGCACTGAAAAAAATTCTGCATAAAATGACAAAATAGCCTGTGCAGTACTGCCTGTAGTGGAAACGGAGGCCGAAATGAGCCCAAATCAAAATTCTGAGCAGACCATGCTCTTCGAGCATTCCCAAAAATTTTGTCGACCTGCAAACGCTCGCCAAAGCTCACTGAGATCGGAGAAAGTGAGCAGGCATGTGCTGGAGCAGCTGGCGACTAAGCCCGGGAGGGCGTGACCTGCTCTGATACCAATTGTTGGAATTAGGGTTGCAGAGAAACACACACAGCTTGGAGAAGATGAAGGAAGCTCAAGGCACACAATAGAGAGTGTGTTACTTAGTGTGCAATGGAAAGATAGATAGCCCTAGAGTGATGGGCGTATATACAATGCACGGGGGAAAAAACCTCCTAAAGAGGGAGAAAATGCCCCGGCGGTCCTAGTGTGTTCACACACATCACTACCACATGTATATGGTAACAGAGTCTGAAAAAGCATGTAAGTATGGCGGAAATGATCTCCCCTTGGGATAAAACAAGCCAAGATGTAAAGTGCCACTAAGGTAGCTGAAAATCCTCTTGACATCCTACCAATGCTTAGACCCTGGGCTATGCATAAATTTGCTGACTTGTGAGACTGCAAACTGAATATCTGACCTCATGTTGTATACATAAATGAGGTAGCTAACAACAATTTGGTAAAGAGTGACATCAGAAGGATCGCTAGCATCATGTAGACTCAACTTCAAACTTGTTTCCATGGGAGTGGCAATAGGTTTGCAATCCTCAAGTCCAAACTTAGATAGCAATGTCTCAATGTAACTTTTCTGACACAAGGAAATACCCCCATCACACTACTTGACCTGTATGCCCAAATAATGATACAACACCACCGAATCTTTCATCTTGAAAGTAGCATTCAAATCAGCCTTAAATTCAGCAATATGTGCCTTATTGGGACCAGTGATCAGCAAATCGTCCACATAAAGAACAACAATGAGAAGTACATCGCCCTCACGCTTAACATACAATGTGCTTTCTGTTGGATTGTTACAAAAGCCTCGTTTGACCAAATGAGTTTCAGCTTTCTCATACCAAGCACGAGGAGATTGCTTCAACCCTTAAAAAGCCTTCTTACATGTGCACACTTTGTCCTCTTGTCCTTTCACGACAAAAACGCGAGGCTGCGTTAGATAAACTTTCTCAAATATGTCACCATTCAAGAAAGCAGTAACAATGTCTGATTGATGTACATCCCAACTAAAATGAGTTGCCAATGCACATAGAAAACAAATAGTAGTCATACGACAAGTGGGAGAAAAAGTCTCTTCATAATCTATGTCTTTTTGTTGTGCATAACCTGTTGCAACAAGTCGAGACTTATGGCAATCGATCTCACCATCCGGCTTGCATTTCAACTTGTAAACCCACTTTGTACCAATGTCCTTTTTGCCAGGAGGCAAATCACATAAAGTCCATGTGTCATTTTCTATAAGTGCATCATATTCTGATTGCATGGTAGCCATCCAATTTTTTGAATTCTGTGCTTCATCAAAAGAGAGAGGTTCATCAACATCATGTAAGCTAGACACAGCCAAATCATAACAATCTGATGCATAAGATGCATGGCGAGAGCCTGAACGAGTACGACTAGACAAAGGTACATCCAATTGACTGTCACGCAATGTATGCACAGCCATTTTGGCATACCTCTAGCCTGCTCATTTTTAGCCCTTTCCTCATCAAGTACATCATGTACATCTGCATCAGTAATAGGCTGATCTGTAACATTTTTGGAAACCCCCATAGGCTATACATTTGCCTCATTGGAATTTACATTCGTACTTGCACCAGTAAAAAGAGGCAGCAAAGTGTCATAAATGTCTTGTGAGCTTACATTACTGTCTCTAGTACAGGACAACAAGGGTTTAACAGAATCTTCCACAAACACTACATCCCGTGAAACCAAAATACACTTTGTTTGCAGATGATACAACATGTAACCTTTGCTTTTAGCACTACAACCAACAAAAATACATTTGACAACCTTATCATCCAATTTTCTGCACTGCATTTGTGGCACTAAGCCATAAGCCAAACAACCAAAAACATGCATGTGCTCAATAGATGCCTTTCTATCATGCCATGCTTCATATGGAGTCATGTTTGTAAGTGCCCTATTTTTCCTCTCAAAAACACCATTTTGCTGAGGTGTATAAGGCACTGTACATTGGTGTTTTATCCCACAACTAGCCAAAATTGCATTAAATTCATGAGACATATACTCCCCCCCTCGATCGGAACAGAGGGTGCCCATTGCACATTTCGATACATTTTCAGCCATAGCCAAAAATGGTTTGAAGCACATAAAAACTTTGGACTTCTCTTAAAACTGAAATACCCATGCATGCCTGAAGTAATCATCAATAAAAGTCACAAAGTACACGTAATTGCCGAAGGATGAGGATGGAGTTTGCATGGGCCCACAAACATCACTATGCACAAGCTGCAACCTGCATGTGGCCCTAACTGAACCATCCTTTGGAAACTTAGAACGCTGCATTTTACCCAAAATACAGCCTTCACAAACATGTTTGATAGGTGCTTCAAGAGGCGGCAAAGAAGCAACCATTTCAGATTTCTGCAAATGCAGTAAACTGGCAAAATTCAGATGACCAAAACGTGCATGCCAAAGTTTTGCATTTGAAATAGCCCTTGAATCTACAACTGCATTTGCAAAAATTTTTCCACAAGTCTTGTCATACAAAGTGAGCTTATACATGTAGCCCACGGCACAAAAGGCCGAATGCAGCAATTTCATCACTAAAATTGAGATCATGAACTATACATCTGTCATCCACAAATTTGACTACAAGTCCAAGTCTACCAAGTGCAGATACAGACAAGAGATTCTTCTTTATCCCCATAAAGTGCATCAACAAGTGTGAAGGAACTGCCATTTCCAACTCCCTGAACCAGATAAGAGGCATTATTGGCACAAGTGACTGAATTCCCATGAGGGATAGACTCAAGAGAGGTGAACAATTCACGATGTGAGGTAATGTGCTTTGTAGCACCACTGTCAAAATACACACATGTGAATCTGCAGCAACTGACATGCATGCATCATGGACAGCAGGATTGTAAGTGCACTCTACACTAAAAGCCCATTCTGCATCAACACCAGTAACAAAGTCTCCTTTCACAAAAGACTCAACAGTGGTTGCATTTGTAGTGGAATCAGCATTTGCAGTGGAACCACCCTCTTTCTTCTTAGCCTCTTTAGCCTTCAACTTAGGACACTGCTTGATCAAGTAATCATTTGCTTTACAGTAATGGCAACACATCTTCTTTTTGCCCTTATCACCATAGTTTCCAGACGAATTGCTGCCAGCAGAAGCATTAGGAACAGATTTTTTGCCACTCACAGCAGAACCATAAGAAGTGGTTGCATTGCTGTTACCACCCTTATCACCATAGTTTCCAGACGAATTGCTGCCAGTAGAAGCATTAGGAACAGATTTTTTTGCCACTCACAGCAGAACCATAAGAAGTGGTTGCATTGCTGTTACCACCCTTTCTTTGAGAAGCAATAAAAGCCTGTTCAACTACACGCTGCCTAGTCTTGTTTTTTCTAGAAAGTGACTCTTGCAACAGCAATGTGCATAATGCATCAAACTTGACAACTTCAGGATTTCCTTTGGTCATAAGTCTCCAAGTACTAGCAAAAGTATGGTAAGAATCTAGTAAGGCATCAAGAATAGTCTGCACAAGGGAACTGTCTGAAATGACTTCACCTGCAAAAATAAGTTGCTCACTGATATCCTTGACACCAGCAAGGAAAGTGTCCATATCATCTTCCTCATGCATAATCTTCGATTCCAGCTTTTTACGCAGCAAAGCAATTTTAGCCTCATTGTGGGTTGCATAAAGACCTGCTAGAATATCCTAAGCCTGTTTTGCATATTTTGCTGAACGAATGTGAGGAACAATGGTGCACTTCACTAACAACGCAATCAATGCATGAGTCTGCACATCCTTTACATCCCAATGAGCTTGTTCTACCGTAGGCAAAACAACTCTAATAGCATCAATCCTTGAAACCAACACCTGCAACATCCTCAACCTCGCCTACATCCTCACCTGCACAATATTCCAGACACCCTTTGACACAAGAACATGTTGCATCACATAAGCCCACATAGGGTAATTGTCCCCATCCAACCTCTCCTCAGCAGCAAATATCTTGAACACATTTGTGTTGTTGTTAGCCATGGTAAATGTTGCACCTGATGTAAAAACTGCCTGAAAAGAGGAGAAACAAAGCGGGAACAACACGTGCTATATAGCACAAACTGTAAAAGACTATAAAGCACATGCTATGCAAAAAGCGGCACTGATAGAAATTCTGCACAAAATGATGAAATTGACTATGCAGACCTGTCTGTAGTGGAAACGGAGGTCGAAATGAGCCCGACTCATAAATCTGAGTAGACTAGGCTCTACGAGAAAATTCTCTCCCCGAACTTTTTGTTGACCTGTGAGACGAACGCTTGCCAAAGCTCACAGAAATCGGAGAAAGTGAGCAGGCGAGTGCTGGAGCCGCTAGCGACTAAGCCCGGGAGGACGCAACCTGCTCTGATACCAATTGTTTAAATTAGGGTTGCAGAGAAACGCACACATCTTGGAGAAGACAAAGGAAGCTCAAAGCACACAATAGAGAGTGTATTACTTAGTGTGCAATGAAAAGATAGATAGCCCTAGAGTGATGGGCGTATATACAATGCACCGGGGAAAAAACCTCCTAAAGAGGTAAAAAATGCACCGGTGGTCCTAGTGTGTTCAGACTCATCACTACCACATGTATATGGTAACAAAAATTTCTTTGAATGTTTGTTTTGTAGTAACAAATGGCTCCCAGAGTGACGTCTGAATGCTTTAGGCAAGGGAATGAGGTTTTGGCCATAGTATTCAACAATATGGTGACACGGTTGTCAAGGGATGAGAGGGAACTCTTTTACTTATAAATCAAGACCAAAGTCTTTGGCATGCCAGGAAGCACAACATATTGGAAGAGCATTGATCGTAGTTACCTTACCCGTCACCAAAAACCCTTTTGTCAATTCTTTATCTACATTGATAACAGTCCAAGAGATTGGTTTGCCAACCTCAGGCTACTTCAACTCAGAATATGGTCAGGCTTAGAATACATGTCCTACTACTTGGCGATGCACTCCCAAATGCTAAGGATTGCTGAAGATGCTAAGAAGTTTAAAGCTCTTGCAACTATCATAGGGAAAGAAAAACTAGAAGATAACTATAGGCCTTGTTGTTGCGTGGGAGGTCTAAGGGAATACCCTATCATGAGAGTTAAAATAATATTTAAAGAATTGTCTCTAAGAAACCCATAATATTATAATGAGATCATAAAAAGCAAAATTTTGATGAATCAAAGGAATATAGGCTCAATTTTGGTTCACATGTGTACTAAGTCTTCTCTCTCCTTGTCTTGTTTTTAGGGAGTCTTACAAGATGGTGAGCAAGTTTTTCTAAGCAATGAAAAAAACGAGTGAGTCCCTCAATAAAGTTATTTGTGAATTAGATACATACCCTAGTTTTTTAAGAGGAATTGCTATGATCTTGCCACAACCCTTTTACTAACTCTTTTTGAAATACCTTGCAACTTCGCTTTTGTCTTGGACTCCTCCCTTAAAATATGTACTAAGACCTCATGCATGTCACTAAGTTCACAGATCCAGAAGATAACAATCAGTTACCACAAGGTTAGGCAGATCTATGACATATAGATATGTTAATAGCCTCTCAATCAATTTAACTGGCTTGTATAAGCACTTGCTAAATTCTTGGAAATGAACTCCATTTTACTTGGATTTTTCACTTTTGTGGCTTTAAGAGGATTCTATAAAAATGTAATTCAATAGTTATTTAGATGTCCAAACAAAAAACCCTTTTAGGGAAATCCGCACAACACATAGTATGAGTTTATTAGAAAATGTCAAGAAAATAAATCAAGGGTTGAAGTTGTATTTCCTGCATGGCCATCTCTAAAGACTAATTTAATAAAATGTATATAATTTTACTGATTTGATTCAATGGTAGACCTATTTGTTTTTTAATAACAGACTCAAACTTCTTTGAAAATTCCCTCAATACGTATGTAATGAGCCTATCACACTTCAATGTTGCTCACACAAAGACTCTCATGTCTTGGACACATCCTAACAAGATGCTCTAAGAGTTTCATGAAGTTTTTATGTCATATGCCAAAGTTATGCTTAAAATATTAGAATCTAGGCACGAGCCACTTTAAGGGCACCAACCACTTTTGTGGCCCATTACAATACTAGTGTTAATTACATGGATTAATTGTTAGTCAAGTCTGGTAAAAAGTAGTAGAAAACTCATACCTCGCTACTCTAGTTGAGATGGTCATGAGGCAGTTGGGTTGCTTGAGCTCATCATGCATTGGGCACATCACTTCATCATTACCACTGCATACATCATCAATGTACTTGCAGTGGGCGCATCCACAGCTAAAGGGTCTCCACAAGTTTTGGCAGAAGGAAAAAAGAGGAAACAGGTTTGGCCCATTGGGATAAATACAAGACATTGCAAAAGCTCAGTAAGAAGCGATGTGTGTGGAACAAGGCAAAGCGGTGGGCATTAGCCATGGTGGTCAGTCATAGGCATGCAATCGATTCTTTTTGCTACATTGTAAGGATAAGGATCTTGTGTTAGGAAAGTGACTTTATTAGAGAAAATTAAAGGGATCCTTGCTAGAGTGGCTATTTAGCACAATAAGTTTGGGCTTATACAGAGAAGTTAAAATAGCTACATTTGTCAACTAGCAATGTTGATGCAACTATTTGCAATACAAGTAGTGTGCATTGGGCTTTGCTTTCTAGTGAAAATGTGGGCTTCTTAAATGCCATGCCTACGAGATCGAAGGCGGTTGATAAATTAGTGATTCCTATGCATTTTCTTTATCAGCTTCTGAACTTGCAAGTTAGCTCAAATTGTTTGGCAGAACCTACAGAGTTCTCACTGAAGGATTTTGGGTTGTACAAGCTAAGGAAACAATTTGAAATAAGGCCCTCCCTAGTCATCTTTTGATTTATGTCTCAGTATGAGGGCTCTCCTCTCTCTTTCTCTCTCTCTCACATACATGTATGAATTGGACTTCGATCAATCTCTCTCTCTCTCTCTCTCTCTCTCTCTCTCTCTCTCTCTCTCTCTCTCTCTCTCTCTCTCTCTCTCTCTCTCTCTCTCTCTCTCTCTCTCTCTCATGTATGAGGGGGACTTACAAGTCTTCTGCATTGGGTCTACCTTAAGCTCAAAAGGAATGTGTAAAGCATGGATACTTAAACCTGAGTGCATGAAGTTAAAATCAAAAGGATGGCGCAAAAAAAGGACAGCGCAGTATTAAAAAAAATGACATGCTCCTGCTCGACTGCCTACACCACAATTTGCAAGCATTATCAGTCCGCTGCTGCTGAAACCAGTCCGCGCTGGTGTGGACTGGTTTCAGCAAGCGGACCGGCAATGCTTGCAAGTTGTGGGAGTATGGCGTTATCACAGGTGGTACAAATTTTCAATGAGAAGAAAAAACAACCTGCAACTTATTGGCAGTATCCCGCAATGCGTTCGCAGTTTATAGCAGCCCCTCAATGTCCTGTTTTGGAGCACGTCAAAGGGCGACTTTCTCATTATAGGCGTAACAAGCTGCATGGCGAGCTATAAGGGGTACCCAACTAATAGCTAGCTTGGGCTGATTTTTTAAAAAATAATACAAAAAGTGCATTGTATAGCACTGAATAAGAAAACCAGTCCGTGCTAGCGCGGACTGGTTTCAACAGATTCACAAAGGCCCTTCCTTGTCATAGGAGAAACAAGCTGCATGACGTGTAATAGGCTAAACAAACCGCATGACGAGCAAGACCAGCTCTTGCAACGAGAATCCGTGATTAGAAAGGAGTTGCTCATTCTCGACAACACAGGCGGAGGAGGATTGAGTGTTGATTAGGTGTGCTACCAAATAGGTTTATTTTTCTATGCTACGTGTTGATTCCATGCTACACATATGTCTGCAAACAAAATTGTTGGTTGCTATTGAAACGTGCGCATAATTTTATGCCATGTACAGGAAACTTAGTGGTAACAACAGGAGTTCCAGGAGCACAGACTTGGGACGAAAGGCACTGAGTTTCAAATAGCCGTAGTGCATGGGCATACAAACCCTTATGACAACACCCTACTCAAGCTATCTTTCACACGTACAATAAGAGGTGTGATTGGAAAGAATCTGAGGGCTTTGCTCTTCCCTTTCCGCTTCTAACCATCGCAATATTATAGTGGGTATGGCGTCGAGGGTGGCAAAAAAATGCATGAAGAGAGAGCTAGTGGGGAGCAAGACAAAGTGGGACCCCATAGCCAATCCAATTATAAAGTGCGGTAGGTGGTAATAAGGGCCTAGAGCTCCACATAGACTTATAAGAGATGGCGTTCTCTAGTCCTGCTTGTAGAATAAAGGGACCTCTTGATTCTTTGTACAGGAGTGCAATACCTAACCTTAAAGAATAGTTTTCTCAAGCATGCATCAAGAGCATCTCTTCCGATGAGGTATGCCTCATAGGTCTCAGATATTGGAGGCATGTAGGCTGCTTCACCAGTAGCAGGATTGGGAGTAGAAAGAGAATGACATTCTAAGTGGGTAGCACCTACAAGGGGTAGGGTCTGTGTGGGTTGAACGCCCACATTACGTTTTGCAACGGCCAAGCTCCCAAGGAAGACCTCGGTGATGGTTGCATCACCATAAGCATTGGTGTCTACAACATGGCATGTCAAGGAGGGTCAAGAAAATTTTCTTGCAAGAAGGGTCTGCACTTTAATGGAAGAGCAAGACATGGTTTGAACAGTCGTGGGGCCAAATGTCTTGAATTTGGGATACCTCACCACAATAGAGGATCCACAAAAGGCTTGATAGGCTCATTGCAGGGCATGCTGTGATAGCAAGGGAATATTATTTTCAAAAATCGATGGTGGTATCACTCCATAATTAACCACTTTGAATATACTTCTGTGACTTGGGATTTTGTTAGGGCCTCAACATGTAAAGATGTTTGAAATTTTGATGCTTCCGTTGTTTTATGTTGATTTTGTGTTGAGATGCTAGTTGAATCCAGTATGACATGATTATTTTTTTTAATATACCTTGCTCTAGCATCAGTTTGTCAAGGGTGTTGCACATATTTGCTCGAAAACTCGCTTCGCTCGGTTTTCTTTGCTCATTGAATGGAAAGCCCCGTTTTTAGGTGGATCTTCTTAATTGTCTAGATGAACTCCCAAGTGATTTTTCACAAAGGGTATTTTTCAATTATGCAGTTGGATTCAATATCCATTGGGGAATTGAAGTGGTTAGAGCTTCAAAGGGGACTATAGATTACCTTGTTCCAAACACTTACGTAGCGTGGGAGTTATATGTTCAAGCCCAACTTGAACATCGAACACAAGTACCTGATAGGTTTATGACCAATCCAAAGTTTTGAGTGAAAAAAAGATCCAAGAAGGTGACGTCAAAGTACAGGGATATGTTCTTTACCTTAACCTATGTTCTCTTTTGGACATACCGAGTCGAGAGCTCATACTTAGTAAGAAGACTCTCATGCTAAACCAAAGATACTACTTTTGTGAAAAGGTTATAATCAGAGTATGGAAGAAGTCAAATAGTGGCAACCAATTATATTATGTACCCCATGATTGGTTCAATAGAGTCTATGGGTCTATTCTCAAATACAATCCTCACAATGTCTCTATTACCTTTGATGACTACGAGAAGCCCATGTGTATTAGTGACTTTGTCCAAGCACAACCAATGGTAGTGGAATCGAGTAGATATTTCTACAAAGATGATGTAAATGAATGACATGCTCATGTAAAGTGCTTTAATGGATTATCACCCATGGATGTATCACGAGGAGATGAATGGTACAAAAAGGAATATGTGACTTTTAGTACACAAGTCAAAGCTCTAAACTTTGAAACTTGAGGTGTGAACAAGTATAGGGGTAAAACCTCGGTTGTAGGAACCAAGAATTGGTTCACAAGACCCTTTTGTATTTATGTATCTTCCTAAAGACACTATGTATCGTTTTGGTTTTCTATGGTTATAAAAATTTGATTTTGATATGGCTCATATTGTTTTGAGGACATAATATTTGAGTTTGAATCTTGGTTTTATTCTTCTAAATAGCTTGGATGATGGGTGTGTGTGTGTAGATGACTGGCATCTTACCTTGAGGGATATGAGCGGATATACTCTCCCACCTTATGATGGAAGAGCATCTTCAAACAGGATTGGAAGTGCAAAGGCTTGTCACTACCACGCATAATGGGGAAGAGAAGAAAAGGTTAATGTCCACAGATTGTATTGTATTCAATACATTCCAAGCTTGGTACCATTACACTGCATGGAATCCCAAGTTTAGACCACATGAACATAAACCTTTGTCCGTTGAGAGTATCGAGTGGATACAATCCAAGTTGGGAAAGGAGATTGTTCTCACTAACCAAGTGTTGTACATAAATGATTATGAACTTACCTTGAGACCGACAAAGGAAACATGGATAGCTAGAAATATACTACCCTTAGTAATGGCTACGGGATGTTTCAACATTGTTATGTTCAATGTAGGGGGTTGTCAATGACCAACATTCCGTTAGCCCAATACCTTGGAAGTTGTTCTTTGACTTATTTGGAAAGTCACTAATCCACAATCCTTGCCGTGTAAAAGTTTTATACAATGCCTATAATAGACCTCAGTTCCTTGCAAATTGTGCGAATATGCACAGCTCATATGGGTGGGACACGGGAGATGTGTTTCCAAAAGAATCTACTTACTTCGATGACTACTTTGGGTACAAGAAGGCGATAGTTCACACTGAAATGGGAGTACTTGTAACTAATTGATCCCTTACTCAACAATGGTATGACTCACACAACACCAATGAAGAAATGTTTCAACCAAAGATCAAAAAGTATTATTGGAATCACTCATCCGATATACTCAAAGAATGGGATAGCTATGCTCCATTGGTGGAAGGATTTCACAATGGCTATTACCGGGTGCATTATGTCAGAGCCATTAGAAATTATTAGAACTTTCAAGACACTTTGTAGACTTTTTCAAACCCCAAAGTTTTGTGATATAGACATTGGATTTATTTATTCGTTATTATTTCTCCTATTTTCTCTCTCATCTTATCTTCAACTGTCTATTCTATTTGGGTTAAAGGACTTCGAGCGGATTAGAATATTATACTAAGTGTGACATTGGTTGATATGGTGCAGTAAGTTACCATGTCTCCTAGAGAAAATGTGGCTGCTGCTTATGCAAATGCGCCTATTGTTCCTCAACACACCATCATTGATAGAGACATCGATGCTATGCTTCATGAGTCTCAAACTAGAAATTTTAGCGGGGAAGGCAAAGATATAGGAAAGGTTCTTGATGATTGGATCGAGCGCATGGATGACTACTTTGATTTGTTGGCTCATTTGTTTGCAGTAAATAAAACTATCATCGCTAAGTTCAAACTAGAGAAAAGAGCCAAGCGTTGGTGGAGAGACCATTGCACAGAAAACAATGTTGATCATAATGTTGCAACTTGGGTTTACCTGAAAACCCAGCTCAAGAAGAACTATCAAAACAAAGTCTATCACTCAGACCATATGAGCGAGTTTCTTGACTGTACTCAAGGAACCAGGGATCTGGAATCATACTATCAACATTTCTTAACCCTTGTCAAGTATGCTCTAATAGGGATGACTCAAGAGGTCAAGATAGTGCGATTCGTGTCAGGGCTACATAAGCCTATGAAGACTAGACTCCAGAGTCTTTGTCTTACTAATTTTGCAGATGTCTTTGATGCAAGCAAACCCATTGAAATAGAGTCATCTACTACCAGAAAGAGGAAACCAGAACCTGCTCTTGTTTGTGAAATCAAAAGGCCTTGTCCTGAGGAGGAAAAAAGGTCTAGAAATTCAAAGCAAAGAAGAGAGAACCTATTACGTATGAAGGCGAGACATGATCATTTGTGCTACACTTGTCTTGATCTTGGTCAAGGATTGTCCAATTAACACTTCAAGCTTCACAGGATTGGTGGAAAATTATGAATGTAGAAACTTCAATCCAAATTGGAATTCTGGAAATTTTAGACCTAGACCATCTACAATTCAGAGGAACTTCAATTAGTAGAACTTTAACCAAAACCAAAGACGACCTCAAAACCAAGGGAACTTTTGACTAGGCAATCTACCTTTTGTTCAAAATAAATCATCTACAAACAATAACAACAATGGAAATGTTAACCGTCAACCTTGTCCAAGAGGAGGAGGAAATCAAAGACCTCAAGTTAACAGAGCTCAAGGGGCTAGAGGCGAAGGAAATCAGGCAAACGCGTATGTTCATGCCACAATTGAACATCAGGGAGTGAATGAACAATTTTTAGTCATTCAAATCCCAACGGAGTATCAAGGTAACCATTTTACCTTATTGAATGATTCAAGGAGTACAAATTTTTTTATATCTCCTAGGTGCATCAAAATTCTCATTTTGCCTAAACACCCCAATACAGACCTTACAGTGGAATTAGCTATGGGTAGAAAGGTTAAATCTTCTACTTCAGTGGGTAACTTGGATTTTGTTTTGGATAGTCACAATACTTCTGCAAACTTCAGAGTCTTACCCATAGGAATCTATGATGGAATCCTAGGAATGGATTGGCTTAAATCCAATGATGCTCACATACATTATAAAGATGCTTCATTGACTTTCAAAAATGACCAAAACTCTAGGGTTACAATTATTGGGAAAGCCTTAACTCAGACTAGTGAACTTTACCAAACTTATGAACAGTGATAGGAAGAATGAAAGGATTTACGCAGCAAAGCTTAACCCTAAAGAGAAGAAGATAGACTCACCTGAACCCGAGCGGATAATATAATTTGATGATGTATTTCTCGAAGAACTTTCACAGTTATCGTCCAAGCGTGATGTTGATCATGCAATAGAGCTTACTCAAGGAGCTCAAGTAGTTGTCCATAGACCATACAAAATGTCGGTACGTGAATCCACGGAACTCAAGGAGCAACTAACTCAACTTCTTGAACAAGGCTTCATTCGAACCAGCATTTCTACATGGAGTACTCCTGTTCTCTTTAATCAGAAGAAAGATGGTACTCTGTGTCTTTGTATTGATTATTATCATGGATTCAATCAGGTAGCAATCAAGAATAAGTATGCAATACCAATGATTGATGAACTGCTTGACCGATTACATGGAGCTTCTATCTTCACAAAAATTGATCTCAAGTCAGGGTATTTTCAAATCCGAATCAAGGAGGTAAATATACCAAAGACAATATTTAATAGTGTTTTTGGACATTATGAATTTATAGTTATGCCTTTTGGACTTACAAATGCTCCTACAACTTTTAATCGTCTCATTTTTTATGTGTTTTGAGAGCATCTTGATGATTTTGTTCTTGTCTTCTTTGATGATATCCAGATTTACTCAAGAAACAAAGAAGAACACAAACAACATGTGTGATGAGTGCTTGAACTACTTCATGAAAGGTGTTTTCATGTATCACGGTTTACCTTGATGGATAATTTTTTATCGTGATGCGAAGTTCACCTCTAATTTTTGGAAAGCCTTATTCTCGGCTACAGGAACCCAGTTGGCCTTTAGTACTACTTATCGCCCTCAAACTGATAGGCAGACAGAAAGAAAAAATCGAATTATTGAAGACATGTTAAGAACTTATTGTATGCATGAGCAGAGTAAATGGACTAGATATTTGTATTTGGTTGAATTTGCATATAATTCCTCATTCCAACGCTCAATTGGATGTCTCCTTTTCAAGCATTGTATGGAAAAGAGTGTCTTACTTTACTCAAATGTATTGAGTCTCTCATACGAGTCCAAGCATCCAAAGAAATGTTGGATGAAATGCAACTACAAACCGATCTTATACAGCACGATATTAAGATTGCTCAAGATAGACAAAAGAGTTATGCTGACCCAAAACGATCTGTCAGACTTTTTGAAGAGGTCAAGATGGTACTCCTGAGAGTAAAACCCAAACGTAGTTCTTTCTCAATGGGTTAATGTAAGAAACTCAGTGCCAGATATTGTGGACCTTTTGTAATCACAGAGAGGATTAATGATCAAGCTTACAGACTCTTGTTACCACCACATATAAAAGTACATGGTGTTTTTCAGGTCATCTTACTCAAGAAGTATGTACCTGATCCGCAACACATTCTTGATGATTTTCTATTATCTACCTCTACCGATGGAACTTTGAAGTATATCCCGAAGTGATACTTCAAAGTAGAACAAAGCCTCTACATAATTGGACCGTTACCTTGTTAAATGGTCAACGTATCCTCAAGAAGATGCCACTTGGGAACATGATGATGTAATGAGACTACATCATCCAGATTTCATGTCGAGGTGAGAACACCTCGAGTTTTTCAAGTGTGGAAGGATGTAAGATCCCCAAATTTTGGGTCTCTTTTTAAAAATAAGAAAATTAGCTTTCAATATCTATTTTATCAAATTTTGATTTAAGATGCTTGATTAATAGTATTGAAAGGTTCTAAAGTAAAAAGCAAGGTCGTTCCCATGTTCTAGTAGGTCAGACGGATGTTTGATTCAGTTTTGGAAAATTTCGTTATTTTTAGCTTTTTCATGCTTTAAGGTGTTTTTTTGCAAAACGCAAAGTCAGATCCTTAATCTACGTGTTCTGGGGAAGCTATGGTTCAATTTTGTAAAAATCTACTTTTCGAGTGCTTTTCAAAATATTTTTAGCTTTTCATGATTTTTAGTGCTTTTTAGTGAAAAGCGAGTCCGCTTTCTTATTCCAGTGGACCTTTCGAACCCATGGTTCAATTTGAGAAAATTTTGTTTTTTTCTATTTACTTTAGTTTTAGCTTTTCGGTGTTTTTGAAAAGCAATGTGCTTTTCAGGATGACCTAAACATAAAAATATTAATTTTAGTCTCTGTCGGATTTAAAAATGATCACCAGGAGCAAAAACGAGACCAATTGGGATTTTTACGGGAATTATTTTTATAAGGAGCGGTACCGTAAATACGCTAGGGCAGTACGAGAAATTCATAATTATGTCTAGCTAAGGTTCCATTAGCTGGTCGGATACTCTTCAATTGATCAATTTTATTGTGAAAATTGAATGGTAAGTGGGAGATTGACCACCAAAAGCAAAGGCATAATTTTAGAAAAGTTATAAAAAGCATGGAGCTATTCCTAGCTGAGAAATAGGCGCTAGTAGTTGGCTTGGGACTCGCTCTTGCTTTTTGTAGTGGCTATAAATTCACCTGCAAGCTTCAGTTTTCAGTGTCGTTTGTTGCGTCTACTACCGCAAGGCTATACGTATGTATTATACGGAGTGGTGCAAGCTCTACATCACTATCTCCATAAGCTCTTCTCTCTCGAATACGGGAAGAAGAAGAAGAAGAAGGATATTCTCTCTCTACTTGCTTATGATCTTCTCTCTCGCTTCACGGTGTACGTGCTCTCCAGAAGCTCTCATGGTGAAAACCTCTACGTAGCTCTCATCACCGCTCTCTTGTGGCAAAGCAAGAAGCCTTTCGACGGCCCCTAATTGATTCTATAGCATGGTGAGAAGCTCTAAACTTCATAGCCATCATCATCTCTCTCTCTCTCTCTCTCTCTCTCTCTCTCTCTCTCTCTCTCTCTCTCTCTCTCTCTCTCTATATATATATATATATATATATATATATATATATATATATATATATATATATATATATCATTTTTCTGAGTAGTCACCCTCTCAATGATTGTTTTTTCTTATATGAGTGCATGTATGGATTTACCGAGTATGTATGAAGTTGTCCCATAATTGTTTCATCATTTTTAACACGCTGATTTATGCACACAATGTGTTTATGATCACGTGAGTGCATAAAAAGCGTTTTTCGTTTCACGTCATACAGGCAATAGGAACATTGTTTTGTTCATAACTCGCAAACCATTATGAATCAACCCAAACCTTTTCTACCAAAGATAAAACACATCATTTAGAACATTTTCTCTTTCAGGTGTCATGTGAAAATCACGCACGAGCTAAGAGATATGGTCAAAAAACAGCTTGCTGTCCACTGCACTCTTAAAATTTTAGACTCCAGACTCCTTGGAAAACCACTCTATAGATTCACCGGATGGGCAAACCCACTTAACCAATTGAAAAGCTTGATGAAACTTGATGATAAATGTATTTAGGTCTTCGTTATCACCTCAAGTATGCGAGTTATTAATCATTCCATAACCCATTTTACCTACACGTAGGAGCAGCCAAAGCTGGTCCGAGCTAGAAAGTGGTATATGCCAAGCAAAGACTACATGCAGGTGCAGTGCAGAAGGCTAGGGTAGGTACCAAGGTCCTGGCCAGCCAAAGGGTAGAAAGAATGTATGTCTAGAGCGGTTATTTAGGCCAAAAAATCTTCAAGATAAGCCCAGATGGGATGGCAGGTGAATGCATCTGAAGTGCCTAGTTAGTGCTCTAGAATGTAGTGTTCAATGTGCTCTAGAAGCCGGTCCAGACGACTCGTCAAACGGAGCCCCGATGCTCAAGATATTGCAGTGCCAAGTTAGAAGGTTTAGCAGGTCCCCGATGGGCAGGGCACCTGGGGTTAAAATGGCCCAGGACGATGTCAGTGGATACATGTGTAGAGCTCAAATTATGGAGCATTCATGTCTTCTCGGATTGCGGATCGGAGCTCGGGATAGCAATTTATGATCAGTTGAAGATTTTTCGGGGGTTGAGTCTGTGCCCACTTTCCCGCATCGGGGAATGCACCATCTGGCATCTTTTTGGCCTCGCCAAGGTTCTTGGTGATAGTGTGAATCATGTGAAGGTAGCACAAATCGACGGTTTGTACATCGAATGCTTGGTCAACAGGATACAACAGGATGAAGTCGGGAGCTAATGTTAAGGAGGGGATTGGCAGATGTTTTTTACCTTTTTTGCAGCCTCGAATAGCAAGCTCGAAGAGACCCAAGGCACAACAAAGTCTCGGCCGGCGGGCTTTGCGGCTTGGAAATCGGACCCCGGACCGAAATTTTGCAGGCTCTGAAGTGGGGAAACATTTTCATTTTCAAGGTTTTTTTAAAAGGGGTTTTATTGGAATTTCAAAGGCCTTAGGAGGCTTGGTAGTGTAGGGGTGCCACATGGAGGCGAAGGTAATCCCAGATGGGGGGTTAAGTGCTGAGCGCAGAGAGTATAGAGCCTGGAATGCGCACCCGTCATTAGCATCAAAGGGGGATCAAGGAGCTTGGATCTCTAGTGGCTATGGAGTTGGCTGACGGAGTTGCTTGCGGCTCTGCGCAGTGGCGCATAGGCGGTTTTTTGGTGGTCAGAGATGGAGCGCGGCCGTGGCAGTAGGCGGCATACGGTTCTAGTTAGGCGGCCATAACTGATGATGTGGCAGCGCCCGCCAACGGGAGCTCTTTCTCGCGACCCTTGAAGGACACTTTTTGGAGGCAAGGGGGGAGGCAATAGCGACATCGCTAATGCCCCCTCCCTAGTGCATAGTACGGGAGCAGTCTTGCGAGGGAAGAGAGAGAGAGAGAGAGAGAGAGAGAGAGAGAGAGAGAGAGAGAGAGAGAGAGAGAGAGAATAAGAGAGGGTGTGGTCAAAGGGCGCCCGAATGCCCAAAGAGATTTTGAGACTTTCGAGTCGGTTTGGGAATCACCAATGTCTTAAAGGTTTGTCCATATGGACAATTCACAAATTATTTTTTAAGACCGAATCCTTCCACAAGGTAGTACTTGAAAATCTCTTTCAAGCCATGCTCTCAAAACTTTGGCTAATATTTGGCCATGTGGTCAAATCTTAAGATCATTTTGAAAGTGGGAATTGGGAAATTCCCAAATTCACCAATATGGTGTTAAAGGGGGCCGCCGGGTGAGCAAGAAGTCTGAGAAGATGGCCAGGAAGAGGATAGCCAAGTGGAGCAAGGGCCACCTAAGTCCGCGATACCAAAAGAGCCAATGACGAGAAAGAAAGAGAGAGAAGGAGGCTAGTGGAGGGTGGATTAGTCCAAGGAGCCAAATCAAATCCAAAGGGTAAAAGATAAAGAAAAGATTAAAAAATAAAAAATGCTTAGGAGCAATAGCGACATCGCTAATCCCCCCCCCCCCCCCCAAGTGCAAGAGAGCAAAAGAGAGCAGAAGAAATCAAAGCGGATACCCCTTCCCAAAGTTACCAACTGTGAATGCCAGATGGGCCAATGAGAGAGAAGTTTCTAAAGTTGAAGGCCCCCCACTATAAAGGTCATTTTTTAATCAAATTAGGGGCTTTTTTGTGCAACCTGCAAAGTGGAGCTCTCTGACAAGCTAATCCCTTTGTACCTTTTTCTTGAAAATGGCCATGGTTTTGGCATTGCAAGCCCTTGTATATGCCTTTTGAAGTGCAATCAAGCCACTAGTGCTTGGCTTTGGTGTTGTTTCCCCTTCCCCCCTTCTCTTTCTCGTGCGTTGGTGTTTCCCCTTGGTGCCAACTGTGTGGATGTGTGTGCCCCCCCGGACCGACGGTGTCTTGTGTGAGAGAGTGAGATTGAGCGGCTCTGTGTGTGTGTGTGTGGGGGGGGGGGGGGGGGGGGGGGGGGGGGGCAAGGGTGGAGACAAACCATGGCATTAAGTGTGCATTGTGTGGTAATTTTTGGAGTGAGGAGGGAGTGGTCCACAAGTGTTAGCACCGGTGCAGAATATGGATTTGAGGTAGGTAACCCCACTAGTGGATGTTGTTATAGAGAAGAAGATCCAAGTACAGGCCTACATAGACGGTGGAGTGCAGGTTTGTGTCATGACAGAAGCAACCATGAAAGAGACGGGAGTCAAGGCAGTAGCCAAGTCGAATATATGCATGAGGATGACCAATCATACTAAAGCTAGGTGTCTAGGTGTAGCCCAGGATGTGAAGGTCAAGGTGATGGGCATAGAGTGCCTGATATACTTTTTTGTGATGAAGGCAGGAGATAATGCTTATCCGATCATTTTGGGTAGGCCATGGCTTTTGGCGATAGGTGCCAAGCAAGATTGGGAGAGAAAAGTCTTCACCTTGCCTGATAGGGAGAAGAGGAGACAAATTGTGCTAGATTTGAAGACCAAGGAGAGCAATTCTCTTCCTATGGCAGTTAAAGATGAGGACGCCACGATGAGCTATGAGTATGAAACGGGGACGGCCTATGGTGAAGGCTACACTAGCACAGAGTAAGAGGAGAGCGAGGATGACATGTTGAAGATAAATGCAGATTTATTCGGAGTCACCATAGACGACTCCCCTCCTAAAGAAAAAGGTATGTAGCCTCAAACTCATGGTTTAAGCATATAGGAGATTTCGAGCATGTTAAGTGAAGATTTGACCAACGGTGAGAAAGAGAGTTATGTTCAACTTTGTGGGTCCTATCCAAACTTGTTTGCGACGGAATACAAGAATTTGCGGGGTGCAAAAGGGTAGAGCACAAGATTGTTCTCAAGGAGGGACATAGGCCTAAAGCACAGAAGTTGAGAAGACTAGGGGAAATCCAAAAGGAGTCCCTTTGGCAGGAGATCAATAAATTGCTGGATGCAAGCATCATATACCCTATGAAAGAGTCAAAGTGGGTCTCACGACTGGTTATAACCCCCCCTAAGAAGAATGGGAAATGGAGGGTGTGTGTCGACTACAAGCCACTGAATGCAGCGAACAAGAGAAATCACTATCCATTGCCATTTCAAGAAGAGATCCTAAACCAGGTGGCTGGGCACAAAAGATACTCGATTATGAATGGTTTCTCGGGTATTTTCAGATAGGTATTGCACTTGAAGACTAGTTAAAGACCACATTCATATCTCCATGGGGTTGTCTCGCTTATCGCAAGATGCCGTTGGCATTGGTGAATGCATATGCCACCTTCCAAGATTGGATGAACATGGTATTTGGTCCATATTTGGGCCGCTTTATCAGGGTCTTCATGGATGATATAGGCTCCTAAAGTTCAAGATTAGAGCATCTATCGAAGCTGCAGTAATTCTTTCAAAGGGTTGATGGTCAATTGAACCCCAAGAAGTGCAAGCTAGCACAACCTCGAGCACATCTATTAGGTCATGTGGTGTCACAGAATGGTATAGAAGTTGATCCCAAGAAGGTGAAGGTGTTGGTGTTGATGGAGCCACCATCAGATGCTCAAGGTTTGGCTTCATTTGTCCATAAGTTGAAGTATCTATCACGTTTCTTTTGGATGTTATCACAATATGTGCATCCTCTTCAAAAGAGAGCTCAGCACATGCACGATTACGAGTGGGATGAGGAAGCTCAAGAGGCTTTTGATAGGGTTAAGTAAATTTTGTGTCAATTGCCAGCGGTGCGTCCTCCCAATCAAGAGGATGACTTCTATGTGTCTATGACGGTGGGCACATTGGAGCGGTTCTACTGCAAAAGGTAGGGAGAAGCTACAAGCATATATATTTTGAGAGCAGGGTGATTAGACCAGGAGAGGCTACCTACATCGAAGCAGAGCAGTGGGTGATGGCTATAGTCTTCGCTTGCAGGAAGTTCAAGGTGCATTTAATTGTGTGCAAGTTTTTTGTTTTGATAGCAAAAACTTTATTGCCAGAGGTAGTGCTACATTTGAAGCCAGGAAGGAGGATTATGAAGTGGGTGTTGGAGCTACAAGAGTTCGAGTTCGAGTTCAAGGTGGATCATATGAGTTGGTCTCACTTGGCGGACATTCTTGTCAACAAGGCCGTTGATTTGTCAGCCTATCCAAGGGTGGTGGTGCAACATGAATCTAAGGACGAGCCTAATTTAGAGAATGCTTTTACAATGTGGTTCGACGGAGCGTATCGAAGGGTAGTACAGAAGGTAGGAGGAGGTATGGTGATACACGACCCACACGGCAAAACTATATTTTTGAAGGTGTATGATCTGGAGGATGTCCACACCAATAACGAGGTGGAGTATCTCACTCTACATTTGGGTTTGAACTAGTGTACATAGAGTTCGGCATTTTGAGGTTGGTGGTGAAGGGAGATGCATTGCTAGTCATCAAGCAACTGCTAGGCCAATGGTAGGTTAAGCGGGATTCTTTGAAGCATTGGTTATTTTCCATCAAGAAGATGCTAAAGTATTTTGAAGAGGTTCAGTTCAAACACGTAAGAAGAGAGCAGAACCAAGAGGTGCACTAGTTAGCAAGTAGCAAAGTGCAGGTGCATGTTACATGTCTATATGTGGCCCCAACCACTTATGCAGGTAGGGAGACTCTCAAAGAGATTGAAGGGTTTTTTAGTACAGGGCAGTGTCCATAGGGTTTGTCCAAGTTGCAGAGGACAAGAGTGGTGCAAAAGGCCCGCAAATTTACACTCGTAGGTGAAGATCTCATGAACTATGGGCGTGAGGGAGTACTAAGGAGGGTGTTGTACAAAGAAGAGATAGGTATGGTGTTGGAGCAACGCCACGAAGAAAGTGTACATCAAGACAAAGACCAGGTTCTATTTTGAGTGCTTAGAGCAAGCTTTTGGTGGCCTTCCATAGTGAGGGAAATGCATTATTGGTGCAAGACACGTGCCACAATTGTCAGACTATAGGTGAAAGACGACTGGTAGCGGAGTCACAAGGTGCCATCATTGCTCAAAGTGCTTTCGAGAAGTGGGATCTGGATGCCATAGGCCCTCTCCCAAAGTCTACAAGTGGTAAGAATTACGTGGTGGTAGCCATTGACTACCTTACAAGGTGGGTTGAGGCCAAAGCTGTGAAGGAAGTGAATGCTAATGTGGTGGCTCAGTTTGTGTTCGATAACATCTGTTGCTGGTCTGGTGTTCCATGGGTGTTAGTTTCTGATAGGGATCAAGGGTTTAGAAGCAAGATCATGAGTGCATTAGTGGAAAATCTAAAGATTTAGCATCAGTTTTCTCACCCTATCATCCCCAATGCAATGGTCTAGTAGAGAGTTCTAATGAACAAATCATCAAAATTTTAACAAAGACGTGTATAAGCAGGAAACTGAGTGGGAAACAAATCTAGAGAAGTGTTTGTGGGCGTATAGAACGTCCTATAAAGTAGCTACAAACTTCACTTCATTCGAGCTAGTCTATGGTAAGGAGGCTGTATTGCCGGTGCATGCACATTTGGGTGCTTTGAAAGGTATGTGGCATGTCAATGCCACTAAGCAAGGAGTTCTACAGGATCGGATAGCCAGTTTAGCGGCTTTGCAGATGGACAAAGAAGTAGCATCAAACTACTATGTGAACCAAAGAGAGAAGCGATCTGCCAAGTTCAATGAGAACCTACCAGACAAGAGGATAGAAGAAGGAGACCTGGTCATGAAGTACGAAATCTACCTAGATTTCACATTCTAGAAGAAGTTCAAGAAGAAGTGGACAAGTCCGTATAAAGTGCAAAAGACCTTTCCATATGGGAGCTATCAATTGGTAAGGGAAAATGGCAAGTTTCTTAGAACGGTGTGCGGTTCAAGCTGTATTTGGAGAGGGATCTAGTGCCTGACGTGCATCAGATTGTCATCAAGGGGGGTGTGGAACCCACCTAAAGCATGTCGTGTGCGAGAGAGAAAACAGAACTTTTGTACATAGCTTGTACATAGAGTTATGGTTTTGCAAGTGCTTTCAATTGTCAGTTTGGTGTGCCAGTTTTAAAGTTTTGTACATATGCTTTTGCTCAAACATAACTCTTTGACAAGGGAGTTGGGCAATGATGGTGCAGCCAAAGTTGGTCCGAGCTGGAAAGTGGTCTATGCCAAGCAAAGGCTGCAAGCAGGTGTAGTGCAGAATGCTAGGTAGGTACCAGGTCCTAGGAAGCCAAAGGGTAGCGGGAATGTATGTCTAAAGTGGTTTTTTAGGCCAAAAAAGCTTCAAGCTTCAAGCTGAGCCCAGATCCAAGTCAGTGCTCTGGAATGTAGTGTTCAATGTGCTCTAGAAGCCGATCCAGACGGCTCGTCAAACGTAGCCCTGGTACTCAAGATATTGCAATGCAAAGTTAGAAGGTTTGGCAGGTCCCCAACAGGCAGGGGAGCTAGGGACAGATGGCCCAAGCAATGTCAATGGATACATGTGTAGAGCTCAAATTATGGAGCATGCGTGTCTTCTTGGATTGCAGATCGGAGCTCAGGATCACAAGTTATGATCAATTGAAGATTTTTCGGGGGTCGGGTCTATGCCCGCTTGCCTGCATCAGGGAATCCTCCATCTGGCATCTTTTTGGCCTCACCAAGGTTCTTGGTGATAGTGTGTATCATGTGAAGGTAGCACAATTGATGGTTCATCCATCGGATGCTCCGTCAGCAGGATGAAGTCGGGAGCTAATGTTAAGGAGGGGATTGGTACATGCTTTTTACCTTTTTTGCGGCCTTGGATAGCAAGCTTGAAGGAGACCCAAGGCAATAAAGGTTGCCCGTGGTGGAGTCGGCATAGCGAAGTCTCGGCCGGAGAGCTTTGCGGCTTGGAAATCGGACCCCGGACCGGAATATTGCAAGCTCTGAAGTAGGGAAACATTTTCACTCTCAAGGTTTTTTTAAAAGGGGTTTTATTGCAATTTCAAAGGCCTTAGGAGGTTTGGTAGTCTAGGGGCGCCACGTTGTCGTGCAGCTCCGCTCCCATGCAAAGAAATATGCCAGAAAAATGCGCATCAAGTTTGTTTGAAGCTTACATGATTAATGAGCAGTGATTAAGGCCTAGTAAGAGGTCAAATTTAATGTTGAATGTATGTCAAATGCGGTCGAAAGGGCCAAAACATATGCCTTAATGATGCCAAAAATGAGTATGCTTGAAGTGAGCACAAATGGAATATTATGATCTAGAACTGCAGTGCTGAAGCGCTCTACCAGCCTGTCTTTACGGCTCGTCAATTGAAGTTACGATGAAGAACTTATGGCAGTTTAAATTTTAAGTCGATTCCAAATACGTACCGGATTAGGCAACTGCAACTGAGGTGACAGAAATGAAATGAATGCATGGGCCTGAAGTGCTCACTTTGAGGTGCACGTCGGTCTTTTCAGATCAGCGATGGGAGTTCCGGTTGCCAAGATATTAGCCCGTTAAAGATTCACCGGGGGCCGGCTCCGCACCAGTTCGGTCCGCTCAATCGGAGTGCCATCTGGGATGTTTACAACCTCATCAGGGTTTGTATGAATTTTATTCAGCTTGCGAGTTCTACAAGGATTTATGGCTCGTCAAACAAAGTTCCGCTTGATCATATAATAAGGCTTGAGGCCGGTGTCAATTGTCGGCACTACTGAGCTGGATAACTTTGGCATTATCTGAGAAGCTGATACAAGTAATAAACAACCAAGTGCAAAGGAAATGTCTTTCACCAAATGCAATCACTTATACTTCCATCTTGGGGGCATGTGGCACTATTTAGGACCTTGTTACAGGCAAGGAAAATCACGATGATATTGTTAGCTGAGAGTTGTTGAGAGTAAACGTCGTGCTTAGCAGCACTGAGTTGGTCGGAATGTATACCATATGTTGTGCTTGGCAATGCTTTGGTAAATTTGTATGCCCAATGTGATGCCCTTTACAAAGTCCGACCGCCCAAAGGCCTTTTCAATGGCCGCCCAATAAGGGGTTTAATAAGGGAAACTGGAAAAAGAGGAAAAAGAAAAAAGGAGCATGGCGGGCAGGGAGAATAGCAGAGCGCAAGGAGAAGGAAGAAGCTCGTAGCGGGCCGTAGAGAGCCCCCAATTGAGCTCGACGAAGAAGGATAAACTGACCAGTAGGCATACGCAAAGCTTTTTGGCTCTATCTCCACCGCAAACGACGCTAGTCAAACTCCGGCCTTGCCATGTCATAGCAGTCGCTCCCATGCCACGTTAGTCACGGCGCCGTAACTGTGTGGTGGGGCAAAAAACTCAAGAAGGCTAATATAATGAGGGCTATTGATAAGAGCTATGAACGAAGAAGAGAAGAGAGGTGTTCGAAGAAGCAAGGGCAAGAAGGTGATTGCAAGTGAAGGCAAGCAAGAGAGGAGAGCAAGGGAAAGCCATCGAACTTGGAGCAGAAGGTAGAGAGGGCGAGAGAAGCTTGGAGAAAGCACGACTTTCTCTCTTTTGGCTTAGCAAACACGGAGACTCTCTTCCTCTCGGCCTTTGCTAACAAAGGGGATACATCCTCTTTTGGCTTAAGCAAGGGCTTAGCAACCAAGGCAAACAAGGACTCTCGATCTTTGCTAACCAAGGGGATACTCTCTCTCTCTTTCAGCTTAGCAAGGAGAAGGCAACCAAAGCACACTCTCTTTCGGCTTAGGCAAGGAGAGACCAACCAAGGCTTGTAAGCAGTCATAGGAGAAGAAAGATAAGCTTCGGCATAGCAAGCAGGGTAAGCTTTGAGAGCGCCGAGCATGAAGGGAAATCGGAAAGACTAGAGCTAAGGAAAAGGCAAGAAGAAATTTGAGACAGTGATTGAAGGAAAATCAAACAAATGGAACCAACACAATAGGATTTTCCTCGTCAGCAACAGGAAACCTAGTTTAATTATTTCTTTTTGATGAATTGCGGAGCCATTAACGGCCCGAAGTGATCTGTAATGGGAGTTTAAGCTCTTAAACTGTCATTAGCATTATTTAATGGTGTCGTTAATGGCATTTCTTCTTGATTGCGTATCAGTTTTGTCAGTGTTACCAATTTTCGAGCAGGTTTTGTGCATCAATAGCATTACCAAGTAATTAATTGTTGTTGTATTGTGCAGTGCGACAATTTTTCACTCTCAATATTTCCATAGCCAGCAGCCCGGCACTGACCTGGCTCAAGTTTCGAACACTTATCCCCTGACACCTAGTGAACCCGACGCAAAACCCGAGCTGGGGTGGGAAAATTGTTGAAGCCTATGTCTACACCACAAGAGGCAACCATGCAACAGATGATGCAGCAGTTTGCAGCACACATGCAACAGCAACAACTGGCTGCCTAGCAGCAACATAATTTGCAAGAGCATATTCGTAAAACTCGGCAAAGTGTTACGAAAAAGCTGCAACATTTTGAGGGCCGAGATATTTCAAAATTTTGCAATTTGTATGAGCAGTCTATGGAAGATAATGGTATTGAAGACCAGGATTCAGTGGAAGGATTTCATCTGATTGCGGTGCCGGAACTTAGGGCTCGGATTAAAGAAATTCAAGCGGCTCAAGGGCCGAACTGGCAGGATTTTAAGAAGGCACTACAAGAGGAATATTTTTTGGAGGATTCTCAACGGGTGACCAGACAGAGGTTTACAAAGTGGGTGCAGAAGAAGGGTAAAAATTTATCTGCACGAGAACTGTTGTGAGAGTTTGAGAAGAAGTTTGATCAGTTATCATCAGCAGAACAACGTTCTTTGAGGGCTCAAAAGGTGGAATTGTTTATTCAAGTGCTGATTCGCGACTTCAAAAGAATTTGGTGCAATTATTGGAGGACCCGGCAAGAGAACTGGGGTTGACAGCAGATTGGAAAATAGTCTGTGAAGCGGTGAATATGATTGTAAAACGATAGAAGCGAGTTGACAAGAAAATTGTGAGCGAGGTACTAGATGACGATGAAGAAGAGACTAAAGAGAAGCCGCCCTCTACAGTACCCAAAGTGAAGGGGCTTGTTCTTGACAATCTAGTTAAAGGTATTCAAGAACTAAATTTGAATTTTAAAACTGTTAAATTTGAAGGGTTAGCTGCAAAAGCATCTACTTCTAAACCTAAGCAACATCAGTCACCACGTAAAAATTGGGATCGATGCATGTGGTGTGATAGTGAAGACCACAGGTATGTGAGAGAGTGTAATGAGTTTGATGAATCTTATAAGAAGAATGTGGTTTTTGGAAAGACGAGAAGATTCATCTCAGGGCGACGAGGAAAATGCTCCGCTTGAACTTTGGCAGAGGCAGAATGAAGAAGATATTGGAGGAAATACATCATAATGTTGCCCTTGTGGAAGCAGCTACATATGGGCTGCAAGTTTGTGGTAAGGAAGATGATGATGGTACACGTACAAAGGGCCAGTTGTGGCCATATGCTTTAAAGACAGCAGAAGTGGGTAAGGTAACATATGGGAAGTTACGCCAGGTGGGTAATTCAATTCGAGAAACTACTGGGTGGACCGATCCAGTGGATTCTCTTTTGGTATATGCTTATATTGCTAAAGCTCAAGCCAATGAAGCTATGGTGGAAGAGAAGCAAAAAAGAGATGAAGAGGTGGCTGGGGTGTCAAAAAGGCCAACGAGATCCAGCAACAAGAAAGAAGAAGGGCCTACTCCTGAGGTGGTTATGGAAGAGACTCCAAAGGACAAGAAGCAAGGTAAGCCTAAAGGGCCCTCGTATAAACTCAAGTCTGATATTGAACTGACTACAGATTGGAAGAAAGTTTTTGAAGAACGTATCCTAAATAGTAAAGTGGAGCTCACATTGGGGGATATTCTTGGAATTGCTAAGAGCGAGTTCCACAAAGAGATCGTCAATATCATAAAAAGAAAGCGGTAAGTATCGTGTGATCAAGAGTCAGATCCAGTTAAAAGCCAAGTGGTTCGTCACATTGAAGCAATTTTGGAAGATAATGAAGAGTATTTAGTAGATCTTGAAGAAGAAGATCCAAAGCCTGTAGTGGTTTCAAGCCCGATTGTACCTGAGGTGAGAAATATGCATTTTAATGACGGTGAAGATGAAGAATTTATACCCAAGAGTCACTTTTCGAGCACTCATTGGGCAAGAGCAACGACAGAAACAGTGGTAAAGCTTGGCGACATTGAGGAGCCGGTCTTACCCCTCATAGACCATGGTTCAGAAATCAATCTCATGGCAAAGAATTTGCACCAAAAGGGGAAGAGGCCTATTGATGTGGATCGCGGGTGACAAATTCAAGCTGCCAACTGCTTCCTGGAGATCTTTGCGGTGCATGTGCAAATGTTAAGGTAACTATTGGGGATGTCTATGATGAGCAAAACTTTTTTATACAAGAGCATTCCTCCTACCCATTGATTCTAGGACAACCCTACATTATGGCTGTGCAGATGGAAACTAAGGTGCTGGATGATGGCTTGGCCTATGCCAGTAGGGTTCAAAGCCGAGATGGTAAGAAAGAGGTTCAATTTCTAACTATATGTGTTGATCATGCTAGAAACAAAGACAGTTTACGAGATCGTCCAATGCCAAAGATGCGTAAGGAGTTTAAAGAACAAATATTTGCTCAGGATTTTCTTGGGTTGCCACTATAAAGCGGGACTATGGTGGTGCAAGTGAGGAGAAGTTCTCGCAAAGAGAAACCTTCTCTTCAAGATTTCTAGGGTTGATAACTAAGGGTTCAGTATCTTATAGGAAATTTAATGATTTAACTAAGTGGGAGAAACAATATGTTTCAAGCATTCAAAGTGACTTGCAGGGATGTGATGTGCTAGAACCGGATGATGTGATTTTAGGAATCTTCAAAGAGATCTCTTATGTTGATACTATGTTAGAGCATGAGGATATCAAGCAAAATAGGTTAGAAAGTGGAACTGAAGTTGTTAAAGTGCACTCAATGGACATGTATGAAGAGCTGGACATATACGAGGAACCTATGCATATTGAGGATGACTTGGATAAAGAAGTTGAAGCACAGGTAGAGACAAAGTACAAAACAGTTGCAAAGAAAGTGAGGCGTGTGGCTACACCTCTACCAGAGGGAAGTGATGTAGTAATTAAAGAATCTTCCCAACATCCTATGCTCAGAAATCCTAAGAACATTGGGCACAAATTCACTAAAGTGCAGCAGCTGAAAGTTGGAGAAGATGGTTTCCTCAACGAAGAGGAAATCAAGTGTTTTCAAGGTATGCTCAAAAAACATGGTAAAGCTTTTGCCTTTGAGCCAAGTGAGATCAGGTGTGTGGATCCAAGTGTTGTTGCACCTATGGTTATATTCACCGTTCCTCACATGCCATGGAGCTTACGTCCTATTCCAGTTCCTAAAGCTCACTTGCCAAAGCTTATCAATTTGCTTAATGAGAAGATACAAATGGGAACCTTGGAACCATCATGTGAGCCATACTCTAACCGATGGTTCACTGTTTCAAAGAAAAATGTTACTTTAAGGTTCATACAAGATATGCAGCCTGTTAACAAGGTAACAATCCGCAATGTGGGTACCGGCCCAATTGTGGATGAATTTGTTGAGGCTTTTGCAGGTAGGTCAATTTACTCTATGGGTGATCTTTATTTTGGATATGATCAATTTCAGTTAGCTTTGGAGAGCAGGGATCTTACTACGATGCGTACACCTCTCGGATTGGTAAGGATGAGGGTGCTACAAATTCTATAGCTCATATGATGAACGGCATGAATAAGGTATTCAGGGACTTTATCCCACATGTTACTATGCCTTTCATTGATGATCTACCAATTAAGGGCTATGAGGAAGGCGCAAAAGGTGAAGTAAAAGATCAGAGGGGGTGCCACAATTTGTTTCTCAACATATTGCTAATTGTGATGCTATTTTATCCAAGCTTGAAGAAGTTAACTTAACACTTTCAGGGCAAAAATCAACTTTTGGTTCCAAAGAGGTTCTAATTGTAGGGCACATGTGCAGTCCAGAAGGTAGAAGGCCAAGTCCGGCTAAAGTTGGAAGCTATTCAAAAGATGAAGGAAACGTGCTCTTCGGTTACTGAAGTTCGTAGGTTTTTGGGTGCATGTGTATTCTATCTTATTTGGTTGCCACATTTTGCTCATGTTACAGAAGTGCTTTATCAACCGTTGAGAAAAGGTAAAACATTTGTTTGGGAAGAAGTTCATACACATGCTATCAGGAAATTAAAGAAGATGCTTCTTGAGGCTCCGACCTTGAGGAAAGTCGACTGCAAATGCAGAAGGCCGGTAATTTTAATAGTTGACAATAGCCCGACAAGTATTGGATGGGCTATAGGTCAAGATGATGAAGAAGGTAACAGGTATGCAGTTCGATTTAGAGAAAAAGTGCTCAATGCTCGCCAAAGAGGCTACCCACAGGTTAAGAGAGAACTTTGGGGCGTTGCCACTGCTCTAAGGTCTGATAAAGAGTACTTTATTGGAGCTTTAGTCGTGGTAGAAACACATTTCTTGTCACTGATAGGGATGATTGCAAATTGCTCTACTCCAGATATTGCTATGCTACAATGGATAGCCTATATTAAATCTCTTAATCCTAAATTTTGTCATAGTGTAGGTAGAGATAATCCTGTTGCAGATATGTTATCAAGAGCTAGATTTGAAGATGAACAAGAGATGCTGACCACAAGTGATGATGTTGGCTTGAAGTTCTATTCGTCTTCTTATGTGCATGCAAATTGTGGAAATATTTCTCATACTTTTGAGGTATTTTTTGAAGAGTTCTATGAAGGAGAATGGCTTTTGATTGGTTGCTACCTTAGCACTCTTACTAACCATGAAGGGTGGACGGATCAAGAGTACAAAAAGATCAGGAAGAAAGCTTACGGCTATTTTCTGAAGGATGGGCATTTGTTGAAGCAGCCAAAACGCTCTAAAGGAATACCGCAATGGGTTGTTTGTGATAAAGCGACTCAATAGCAGGTTATCAAAGAGTTTCATGAAAGTTTACAGAGGGGTCTGGGTAACTTTTGTCAAGATTAAGGATCGTTACTGGTGGAAAGGTATGTATAAAGATGTGGCTCAGTTTGTGGAGACATGCCTAATATGCCAACAATATTCTAATGTACGACATCGAGATGGATTGCATCCCACCTATCCACTGGCTATGCACTACAAGTGGGTGGTGGACCTGATTACCATGCCAGTAGGTGTCTAGCAGATGCGGTATATTGTTCTTGCCAAAGAGGATCTTACTAATCAGGTGGAAGGCAGAGCTTTGCATACCAAAGCTACCAGTTCCGTATGCAAGTTCTTGCTTGAGGATGTTATTTCTAGGTATGGATGTGTTGGTAGAATTACTGCTGATAGAGGAGAGCTGGATGCAGATGAAGCTCGGGATTTCTTTGCCCGCTTGGGCATTAAATTGGTTGTCACTACAGCATACAATCCAGAGGGTAATGGCAAAAGTGAAAGAGGGCATTCACCTATTGTTAAAGCTTTAGCAAAGGCATGCCATGGACATATTGGTGATTGGCCTAAACTCCTACCATTTTCTTTATGGGTTGATCGCGCTACACATAGTTCTGTTTTATGCCATTTGAGCTAATGTACAGGCAAAAACCCATTATGCCTACAGAGGAAGCGGTTATTTCTTGGATCATAATGCCATGGGAAGAAGGTATGTCTACATAAGATTTGTTGGCATTGCACATTCGCCAACTTGAGAGGTGTCACGAAGATATTCAACATGCTAAAGTAATGCTTAAGGAAGCAAGGCTGAAGAACAAAGCAGCGTTTGATGGTAAGCACAGACTACGACCTCGTGTTATTAAAGATGGGGATTGGGTCCTTGTATATGACAGTAGCCTGGAGAACCAGTACACTGCTATGTGGAAGATGGTTAAATGATGGTTTGGACCATATGTAGTACTTCATGTTTATGATAATGCAACCTACAAGTTATGCGAGCTTGATGGCACTAAGCTCAAGGTGCCTATTGCAGGGAAAAGAGTTAAGTTGTTTAAGCAACTAGATGGTGAGATTAATATTGGAGACTTCAACACAAATCAACCTTGTGAAGACAATGTTATGTATGCATCAGACGATGAGTCTGATGATGCTCTTGAAGATGCTTTATAAGTACGGTTGGCACAGACCGGAGGCTGTGCAGGTTTAGAGGGGGTGGATGTCGTGCAGCTCCGCTCCCATGCAAAGAAAGATGCCACAAAAATGCACATCAAGTTTGTTTGAAGCTTACATGATTAATGAGCAGTGATTAAGGCCTAGTAACAGGTCAAGTTTAATGCTGAATGTATGTCAAATGCGGCCGAAAGGGCCAAAACATATGCCTTAATGATGCCAAAAATGAGTATACTTGAAGTGGGCAAAAAAGGAATATTATGATCTAGAATTGCAGTGCTTGAAGTGCTCTATTCACCTGTCTTTACGGCTCGTCGATTGGAGCTACGATGAAGAAGTTATGGCAGTTTAAAGTTTAAGTCGATTGCAAATCCGTACCGAATTGGCCGTACAGGATTGGGCAACTGCAGCTGAGGTGACAAAAATGAAATGAATATACGCACCTGAAGTGCTCACTAAGGAGCGCATCGGTCTTTTCAGATCAACGATCGAAGTTCCGGTTGCCAAGATATTTGCCGTTAAATATTTACCGCGGGTCGGCTCCGTACCAGTTCGATCCACTCGATCGGAGTGCCATTTGGGATTTTTATCGCCTCATCGGGATTTGTATGCATTTTATGCAGCTTGTGAGGTCTACAAGGATTTATGGCTCGTCAGACAGAGTTCCACTTGATCAGATAATAAGGCTTGAGGCCGGTGTCAGTTGCCGGCACGACTGAGCTCAATAATTTTGGCATTTTCTGAGAAGCTGATACAAGTAATAAATAACCGAGTGCAAAGGAAATGTCTTTCACAAAATGCAATCACTTATACTTCCATCTTGGGGGCATGTGGCACTATTCAGGACCTTATTACGGGCAAGTAAAATCACGATGATATTGTTAGCTGAGAGTTGTTGAGAGTAAACGTCGTGCTTAGCAGCACTGAGTTGGTCGGAATGTATACCATATGTTGTGCTTGGTAATGCTTTGGTGAATTTGTATGCCAAATGTGATGCCCTTTACAAAGGTCGACCGCCCAAAGGCCTTTTCAATGGCCGCCCAATAAGGGGTTTAATAAGGGCAAATGGAAAAAGAAGAAAAAGAAAAAAGGAGCATGGCGGGCAGGGAGAACAGCGCAGCGCACGGAATGGGAAGAAGCTTACAGCGGGCCGTAGAGAGCCCGTGGCTGAGCTCGGTGAAGAAGGATAAACTGACCAACAGGCATACGCGAAGCTTTTTGGCTCTGTCTCCACCGCAAACGACGCTGGTCAAACTCCGGCCTTGCCACGTCATAGCAGTCGCTCCCATGCCACGTCAGTCACGGCGTTGTAACTGCGTGGTGGGGGAAAAAAATCCAGAAGGCTAATATAATGAGGGCTATTGATAAGAGCTATGAACGAAGAGGAGAAGAGAGTTGTTCGAAGAAGTAAGGGCAAGAAGGTGATTGCAAGTGAAGGCAAGCAAGAGAGGAGAGCAAGGGAAAGCCATCGAACTTGGAGCAGAAGGTAGAGAGGGCGAGAGAAGCTTGGAGAAAGCACGACTCTCTCTCTTTCGGCTTAGCAAACAAGGAGACTCTCTTCCTCTCGGCCTTTGCTAACAAAGGGGATACATCCTCTTTCGGCTTAGCAACCAAAGCAAACAAGGAGACTCTCTTTCTCTTGGTCTTTGCTAACCAAGGGGATACTCTCTCTCTCTTTCGGCTTAGCAGGGAGAAGGCAACCAAAGCACGGCTCTCTCTCAGCTTAGGCAAGGAGAGACCAACCAAGGCTTGTAAGCAGCCATCATAGGAGAAGAAAGATAAGCTTCGGCATAGGAAGCAAGATAAGCTTTGAGAGCTCGGAGCAAGCCGAGAATGAAGGGAAATTGGAAAGACTAGAGCTAAGGAAAAGGCAAGAAGAAATTTGAGACAGTGATTGAAGGCAAATCAAACAAATGGAACCGACATAATAGGATTTTCCTCGTCAGCAGGCAACGTAGTTTAATTATTTCTTTTTTATGAATTGCGCAACCGTTAACGTCCCGGAGTGATCTGTAATGGGAGTTTAAGCTCTTAAATTGTCATTAGCATTATTTAATGGTGTTATTAACGACACTTCTTCTTGATTGCATATCAGTTTCGTCGGGGGTTGAATGACCTACACGGCTAACGCATTGCGGATTTTGCCTTGGCTTTGCCTAAACACCCGGTGTTGGGCATCAAAGAGGTGTGGCACCTAAAAGGGTATGGTTGGTGTTTATACCCTACCACCTACTGATAGTTGAGATCCTTTCAGAGCTCGGGTTCACGGAGGGAGGCAAAATGGCCTCAACTTATGTCTGGCTCAGGTAGGTTGGAGGTGTTCTGGCTCTCTCCCAACAAAGAAGTGAAATTCTCTCTTTTCGTAGTAGAGCGGACGTGGATGGGTGGACCGATTGATCCCTACAAAGTGTTCGGTGCTCTGCTAGTTCTTTTTTCATAAACTTTTTGATGTTATGGTATACCCAGATTTTGTCATTGCATTAATACATGGTTGCCTATTTCCTTTAGATGGGGCATTTAAAGATTCTATGTTGTCATTCTCTCATGTTTTGTGCACTCTATTTCATCCTCCACTATATTCTCTCTCTCTCTCTCTCTCTCTCTCTCTCTCTCTCTCTCTCTCTCTCTCTCTCTCTCTCTCTCTCTCTCTCTCTCTCTCTCTCTCTCTCTCTCTTCCTGCAATGCGGTGTACACATACATTCACCCTCCACAATGTTATATTTTCCTTCAGTAAGCTTTCATTCATAACACCCATTCAGAGGTAGCACTAGCCTCTAGGTGCCTATGGATGCAGTCCAGCTCATGGCCTAAACTCCATGCTTGGTCGGGCAATGAGAGGTCATCCCCTATGCAAATGCTTCCGCAACTCTGATGTATATTGAAAATTGTATAAAGATGTAAATTGTATATTTTGTGCATAGACCCCACGGGGAGGGGTATCTCTCACCTACATTAAGCATGTCATCAACATACACCATTAAGATGATGAACTTCCCATCTCCCAAATTCTTCATGTAGACGCAATGATCTCAGTTGTATCTTCTGAATCCGTGATCTAGCATCCATCAATCGAACTTCAAGTTCCACTATCTTGATGCTTGCTTTAGACCATACAAGTTATTTTTAAATTTGCAAACCATTTTCTCATTACCCTTTACTTCATATCCCTTTGGTTGAAGCATGTAAATTTCCTCCTCCAAGTCACCATGAGGGAATGCCATCAATCCATTTGCTCAAGATTTAAGTCATGAGCAGCCACAAGGCTTAAGACAAGCCTAATTGAGTTAATTTTTACAACATGAGAAAATATTTCATTGAAATCAATACCTTTATTTTTAGAAAGCCCTTTTACCACAAGCCTAGAATTGCACATTTTCTTCCCACCTTCAGCTTGTACACCCATTTGTTATGCAGTGCCTGCTTACCTTTAGGCAACTCAACCAACTCCCATGTTTGGTTGCA
Organism: Adiantum capillus-veneris; assembly: GCF_014529385.1. Taxonomy (NCBI): domain Eukaryota; kingdom Viridiplantae; phylum Streptophyta; class Polypodiopsida; order Polypodiales; family Pteridaceae; genus Adiantum; species Adiantum capillus-veneris. The sequence goes on along the minus strand of NC_140937.1, from coordinate 27,062,169 downwards.
ATGTAATGAGTCCATCTCCACTTACATGCTCTTCATCCATTCTTCTTTGGATTCGTGTTGCATAGCTTCTTTCTGTGATTCCGGCTCTGAGATCAAGAGATGGCTGAAGGAAGGAATGAGCCTTTCTAGAGTTCTACTTGCTCTCGTAGATCTTCAGGGCATAGGTTGAGTCTCCTCATTTGGTTGAAGTTGTTGCATGTTGTCACCACTTTTACTCCTTGAGTCTTCACCATCCTCAAGCGAACCCAGTCTCGAGCAAAGCTTGAGACTCGACGGCATGAATTTTTGGTTTTTCGGCGAGTGATTTTTCTTGCTCACGATGGCTTCTCCTCATAATAGGAGCCTTACAAATGTGCGTTTTTAAGACTAAAAGTTACAAGGGGTAAATCAGGCTCCATACTTAACAAGTCATGTCCCTAGTTAGTAAATGGCTGAAATAAGTAGAAATTTGAGAGGATTTGAAGCTTGTCAATGCGACTAGCATTGCGATTTGTTAAAGATAGGGTTCCATTTTCGAAAGTTCCTATGGTTAGATCAGATATTCAAATAGAATAATTAGAGTAGATAGTGGAAGTACATATGGGATTAATTATCAATTGCTTGAAAACTATTTTCCCACAGTCTCAAGGAAGCGATCACCTCACACCAATGGCTAAGGCTACATGATGACCAATACCTGAAACAAAATTGAAGCAATCAAAGATTGAGTGTAAGGGTCTAGCAGAGGAACTAGAAAAATAAGTAGACACGGTAAAATAGCAAGCTACAATATTGAAAGAGTAGGAGAAAAAGTGCAAAAGGTCACTAAAGAAAAGGAGGCACCTAAATAGAAGAATGAGTTATTATAGACAAAAGCAAAAGAGCTTCAGGCCAGAATTCTTACCAAAGAGTGTTAAATGCAGCCATTGTAGAATGTGACATCAAGCACCTATTAGCCCAACATGAAGACATCACATTCATTGACTATAATAAATTCAAAATTTTGATTGTAGATATGCAGGCTTTATTCATGGCGCATGGTTCCATTTAGATCGTGGTACCAACCATTGGGAGTGGAAAGGAAAAGGAGAACAAGCGAGATATGTACTAACTTGCAAAATGGACCAAATTGATAGGGATTTCTAGAGCAATGCTGTCACAACAACGGCAAGGCCGGACTAGACAAGGGCAAGGCCGGGCTAGCCAGTGTGGAAAGGGAGTCCAACTAGGGCAAAGGGCTAGGAGCCATGCTATATAGTGGGTGGTTGGGAGGTGGACTTCTAGGTTCTAGTTCCCCTTGTCTTACACTAGTATCAGAGCTAGGGGAGAAGGAGAGGGAAGCATGCATGGTCGTGCGTGAAAGCAAGGTCTTTCTTTATCTCTCTCTCTCTCTCTCTCTCTCTCTCTCTCTCTCTCTCTCTCTCTCTCTCTCTCTCTCTCTCTCTCTCTCTCTCTCTCTCTCTCTCTCTCTCTCTCTCTCTCTCTCTCTCTCTCTCTCTCTCTCTCTCTTCATGGAAGCTCCGCCAGGAAGGGGAAGAGCAGCAAGCGAGATCGAGGCTCTGGAAGAAGCTTGGCGTTCTTTCTTTCTCTCAAAATCAAAGTGGTTTTTCTCTCTCTCTCCCTCTCTCTCAGAATTGATGTGCTCGCGGGATGCAGCCCCTGTAGACTCGAAGGGAGCAAGGGTTTTCTTTTGGGGTGGGAAACGGGGCTTACGAGAAGGAAGGCCGCTGGCGGACCAGCACAAAATTGACAGAGGCGGGCATCTACGACATCGCACGGCTGGCGGGAGCAATTATCGTCACTGTGGGGCTCCTTGTTGAGCAACCCACCACGTCGCAGGGCTCGTTTTGCCGACGGGCGCAAGGCCGCCATTGCTGTCCAGGCAGGTAGGTATTTTTGACTTTTTATTTTTGGTGTTCTCACCTTGGCCGCCCATGGTAGGGCAAAGCCCTTGATTAATAAGGTTAAGGAGGGGTGCCCACGGTCGGCCCCCCATCCTCTTCTCCCGTGCTGCGACAAGACAGTCAAGGCACACTTGTGCACAATTTTTGCAACATCGGCAAAATAAAAAAAAATTGAATTTGCGGAGCTCCATACTAAGAACCTCGGCTCCGGCTCATGAGTGCATGGGCAGCCGAAGATTTTGAAATCTTTGCAAACTGAGCGATTTGCAAAGACAAAGCATGCATGTTGCTACACTAAGAAGATTACCCGAACAGATTGCTTTTAGAGGGCTAAAACATTGATAACGGTTTCATCTACACAAGGGACGTTTCAATCACCTCTTCAAAGCAGTCTTGATGAGGCATGAACTCTGAAGGAGAATCTTTCAAGGCTTCAATTGCTATTCACAAAAGATCGACAGTATCATCATATTGGTGTTCGGTATGAAGGTATTGGCAAGGCAATGATATGATCATGGACATGGTTCGAGGTTCAAGGATGCTTGAAAACGAAGGCACTGTGGCCGATATGACAAATTGTCAAAGGCATTTACTAGGTAAACACTAGGAGGTAAATAAAAGCTTTCAATACCGCTTTGTTTTCCTCAAGAACATGTTGCATCAAGACACGCGAAAGGCTTGTGCAAACCGTGTTGTTATCAAATTTGCTTGCACGCATGGCTTATCCAAGGCATAAAAACCCCGCACGGTTGGATTATGTCGAGGGTTGTGTGTAGCACACTTTGGTTGTCCAAAGACCAATGACTGGTTTGACGACCAAAATCAAGCAAGGCTTGAGTAATAAATGCTCTCGTTTCACAGTAAGGCTTCTGTCCATGCCTACCAAAGGTTAGGGCATGGTGGTGCTGGAGAATCTCATGGAGATCGGCATGGTCTGTTGCTAATCTTGATGAAGGAGGCGCCAGGTGCTCGATAGGACCAACCATTAATGACCATTTCCAGAAGCTGTCAAGCAAATTGTTAGGGCTTGTTTTCTAGACATCACTGGAGCACGGCTTCGTCTCCGTCATCAAGACAATCCGGTACGAGGTGCATATTTTGCAAGGAATTTTTATTTTTTGCTTTTCAATACATTGTACAATTTGACAAGACGATTATTTGTGACTGCTCGACAAGGTCGACTTTCTTTTACTAGGACATTTGTCTATGAGCAATAGTATCTGTAGCTCTAAGGCATGGTAGCATCCAAAGTGGGTCTACTGAAAAGTATCATGCAAAGACAACACTTCCATGTTTGGCCTATGCTATGAGCATACAAACTTGGGACGGACTTGACAATATGCCAATAGGTTATTTCATGACAAACAGATGGGCGTATACGATACAAGGGACGTATATGTACATACGACAGACCCCACTCGTGCAGTAGGTATGGTTATGCGCCATTTTTAAGCGATTTTTCGTCCACGGAATATCGGGCCAACTGGTTACAGCAACGACCAGGTTAGCCAAGTTTAAGTTTTTCTTGTTTTTCCCTGTTTACACCTTACTTGGCAATTACTGTCATTGTGCAAAGCAAAGTGCTTTGGCAATTTTATAGGAAACAAGGCTCTGGGTAACTGGCAAAATAGGGAATATCAGCTCACAGAATCCCTACCAGTCTAAATTGTGCAAGGCACTTATGGTTTTGGTTCTCACGGTTGAGGCCATCACTCTCTGCAAGGGCTTACAATTCTGCATGCAAGGCATGCTAGTGAGGTGGATTCAATTCTACCACTTCATGCATTACGCTTCCGCTATCACACTTGCAACTCTATCAAGGACAGACTAAGTGATGGATTGTTTAATATGATTGTTGGTTGATATCAACACACAACAACACTAAAAAGAACCTCAATCTAGAACTTATTTTACGGGCAAAGTGCCAATGCTAAGTCGTCCTCATACAATCACGACCCCTGTATGATAGGTGGGTTGGATTGAGTTTTTTGTTTTTCTATTACCTCTCTTGATGAGAGAGTCATACCGGAAAATTGTGGAATGCTTATACGGTAAGCTGCAATTTAGGCATAAGATGTGTAAGAGCACACATCTTGGGTAACACTCTAAAAACTTAAGGAAAGTTCCTCAACCCAGCATGCTCTTATTCTCTCTCTCTCTCTCTCTCTCTCTCTCTCTCTCTCTCTCTCTCTCTCTCTCTCTCTCTCTCTCTCTCTCTCTCTCTCTCTCTAAGGGAATAATGAAAATCTTCTAAGAAGCGTTTGATACATGTTTTGCTCGTGAGTCAGCCTCAGCCAAGGTGCTCTAATTCTCAGCTAACACGTGGCTAAGACTCTACTCAAATTAGTCTTCATCGGTTCGTCCATTAAACACTAATTTTCATAATGGCTATGAGCCACATTGGCTAAGAGCCATTGTCAGGCCAAGGGTAAGACCTAACTATTGGCATTCTTTGGGTGATTGTTTTCAAGATCAAACAGATCTACTAAGGGAAGTACACATCGACATTACTGGACAAGCAAGAATCTTGTCATTACGGATGTCTAGGGTGTCATTTTTTGCACTATATGTTTTCAGTGCAACACTCAAGTTGAGTTTTTGATAATCTTCAACTCACCGCAGTTGATCTCTACAAGGAAGTATCGATGCATCAATCAGTTGAGACAGCATCAATGTCCATACGAGCTAGGCATTTCACTTTTGTTGATTTCCTGCTCCTTCTATAGCACTACGGAGTGTCTATGGACATACTACTTTGGGGTACGACCCGACGGGTGATTGCTAAATCTTCCCATAGGCATTGAGGATCACAGTTTGATCTATGCCCATTATACTTTCAAGGAACGAATTCCGCACTTTACCATGCGGTAGAGGACAAATTCAACTTTTCTAGTTGATTTCAATCATTTTGTACACGGTTGACTATGTTGATTACCATTACCTGCTAGTTGAGCAGTTCCTACAAAGGGTCTTACCAAGGGGTTTGACTACGTAGATTCTAACCAACGGGTTTGCATTGTGAAGGCAACACATAGGGTTTCCAGTGCAATGTTGCTTGTTTTCCCACAGGTGGGTGAGGTGCTCTTGTGCAATTGAATACGGGTAACTGAACTTCCAGTTCAATCCCTAGGGCCATGCCAAGGGCATGTCTATTTTGGGCCGTAGTGTCCAATGTACATTATGATGTTATGAAACCACTTGTAGGATTCGATTTGGCATATGTTGTCACATGGGATACAACATTTTCTAGGGACTCAAGGAGTTTGGTTTAGCCAGTGTGGAGCAAGGCTAATGAGGGTCCCTCTCACTCCCATCGTAGAGTGTTTGCAGTTATCTCCACACACAAGTACATCTTGTACTTGTAGGATGTTCTTTTTTCAGACATCCTTAGTTGAGACATATTCCACATGTGGTGGATATGAGTCTCTGGGACTAAAAATGGTGCCCACTTTTCAAGTTAATGACGATGGTTATTCCGGACATTTTTGATTCCTCAACAATGTTACACAATATTGTGATTCCCATTTACTAGTCATCTGGGAAGACTGTCTATAAACCATGAGGGAAAACACATCTCAGTACTGTCAGTTATCCAAGGGGATAGGCAGATTACAAATTGTAATCTTGGGCTAAAGGATATGCAAAGTGCGTACATTAGCACCAAGCACTCCAATTAATAAGCATTCATTGCTCTTCTTGGAGTTTACTTACTATCAGTTCACGCATGTTGCGATTAGGTAGTCTGTTCATGTATAAATTAAGTTCTCAAACTTGTCTGATGAGTCATGTTAGCAAGTTACTTTCATGGAAAGTGAAAAGAGGTACTCTTTAGGGTACCTCTTTGTGTGATAACTCGTTTTGCATACTCATGTGTGTTCTAAATGGAGTCTACACACTATGATTGGATACGAATCGGTAACACAAGATGGTTGCAAATGGACAACAATGTGAAAAATCAAGATGTTACTCTTGGTTTCATTGAACCTCCTGTTGAACCGTGTTTTGGTCAACCAAACAGCTGGATCCATGAAGAATGCCACTTGGGAAAACATTAGTGTTCTTAAGAAGAAGTTCCCCACTTTTGTTTTTGAGGACGAAAACTCTTCTTTAAGGGGGGAGTAATGTCAGGACAACGGCAAGGCAGGGCTAGGCAGTGTGGAAAGGGAGTCCAACTAGGGCAAAGGGCTAGGAGCCATGCTATATAGTGGGTGGTTGGGAGGTGGAATCCTAGGTTCTAGTTCCCCTTGTCTTACAAATGCCAACAGCTCCCCTAGTGTGAGAAGAGATGATTTAGTGATGTGTGCGCAAGAGGTTTTAGAAAGGCAAGCTTTGAGCTCATCGATGGAAATCTTAACATTGTGCAAGGTTAAAAGTGTTGAATGCTCTATCTTAAACTAGGAAATAAATGGACAAGTTTAGATCGGGTTGGTGAGAGGGGCACATCGGATTAGGAGGGTGATCTTTACCTCTTGGGCCAATAAATGAGGTCTTTGAACATCCTTTGGCAACAAGAAGAGGTAGGGAGCAGGCGTCAAATGCTCAATAACTTTAGGAATGCAAAGGAAATAGGGCAACAACAAGGGGAAGGGACCTACATTTTCTTATAATATCAAATGCAAGGGGTGAATGATGTGTGAAGGGCGGGTTCTTATTTGAGATGTTACACCTCTCCCCTCCCCTCCCTTCTTTCCCCCTAGAGTAGCACCTAATGAGCCAACATGCTCCCTTTGAAGATCTTATTTGGTGATCCAATTAAGGACTTTGTTTATTGTGTGTAGGGCTAGCCAACACTATTTTAAGGTACATTTTTCACATAGCCTACTTGTGTGTCATAGTGGCATCACCCCTGTTTTGTTTGCATCTCTAAAATGATGCACTTGGGAACTAGCTCTACCAATTTTGACCAAGTTGGCTTAAAGAGAGACATGATTTTCAAAATAATATGAATTCTAGAAGTGAAAAGGACATGTTGTATTTGTGAAGTACTTGAGCTCCCAAGCTCGCTACCTATTCATGCAAAATACCTCTAGCTAGATAGAAAATGAACACATTGAAATCTCTCTCGATTCAATCTGATCCAAGGCAACAACTAGGATAGGAAAATCATAGTGAGAGTGTACCTTAGGATGGGGTGGGCCCTATCCAAATTTACTTATTTTTTTCCATGTTTACTTTTGTGTGCATACATTGAGAACATGGGGTAATGGTTTTTCCTATGGGAGATCAAAATGCACGCTCTAGCATGGTTAAGGCCCCAAGCTACCACGGATCAGGTCGTTAGTTTGAGTGGGGAGGGGACAACTTGCGATAAAGGATACGCTCAATTTACACACAATCCAAAAGCTTCTTGGATGCACCTTTTCCAAGCCTCAATTGAGCACCCTCTTTCAAAGTCGACAGCTTTGTTCACACATGTAGCTTGAAAAGAAAGACAATTTTGCCAAACTTGAGATAAAGTTGCAACGTGATTGGCTAATGACCAAGAAATTCAAAGGGAGTACAATGTGGCCGAGGCTTAGGCGGGGTGGATACAATGAAACATCTTTGAGAGTTTTGGGGTGTGAGTTAGTGTGCCACATGTGCATGGGTGTAGGTGGTCTCTTGGGATTCTGAACAAATTCACCATTGACACTCTCTCATCATTAATATACTAGTAGACCAACCATGTGTCGCATATCCGAATTCATTAGGAAATATTTGTACTTTGAAAGGGCCCTTTGGATTAAGGGAAGGTTAAGAACATGCCAGGGAAAGGAGGGTGGTGATATCACATATTAGCTCAAAAATAGGGGGGGAGGGGGTCTATTTTCATCCCTTCATTATATCATTGTCCCTAGAGAGAGAGGGGTGGGGGGTTTGGGCTGCAATGATTGAGAGAGACTGTTTGAGGGAAAATGACTTGCCCACCCCTATTTGAAAAAGCAAATCCATATACAAAAACCCTAGAATTTGAAATTTCTCAAATTTCATAAAAGTGAAAATTTTTCCTCTCAAACTCCCCCAAACTATCCTAATATCCAAAAAGGTGTTCTCCTTTACGCTACTCAATCCTCTCACTCTCTCTGCCATTCTCTCTCTATAAACCCATGGTCTCCATTGCTATAAAGAAAAGATGCCTAGTTTAACCACTCATAAAACCCAAATAGAAGATAGAAGAGATTCTACTTCACAAAACCGAGGGTTGTACTAATCATTGGACCTTTACTTGCATGATCATTTTCTTATTATGGGTGTTGAGGAGGTTCAAGGTGTAGGATTCATCCCCTTAATTGGCCCAAGGTGACTTTACATTTATGGTTATGTTGTACTTGTGAGAATTGGTTGATAACATTTGGTTTGATTTCTTTTTTTAGCTTGAGAAAAAGGTAGGGTGAAGCCAATGTCATGCTTCACAATCGTACAGGTCTTTGTGCATAGTTTTGTTATACTCCACATAGGCCACATTGGCTGTCAAGTGGAAGGTTGTTGGGGCAAAGACCAATATGAGTGGCACTAGACACACCCATGCTAACTCACAGCTAAACTTATTCTTATATCAAACATGAATAAGGAATCATTGAGCATTATCTCACTATAGACTTCACCATACCCATGCTAACTCACAGCTAAACTTATTCTTATATCAAACATGAATAAGGAATCATTGAGCATTATCTCACTATAGACTTCTCTTTCTCATTGCAGCATGCAACTAAAACCAAGAAAAATATATTTCATAGTCTTATCATCCAATTTCCTATGTTGTTTCTTAGGCATTAAATCATAAGCCAAGCAACCAAATACACAAAAATGATGAATGGATGGCTTCTTTGCATGCCAAGCCTCATAAGGAGTGATAACCTACAATGCTTTAGTGAGATAATTGTTTACTACATGCATAGCTGCATAGCACATTTGTTGCCTTGAGCCCACATGAAAACTAGATACATTTCAAACCATATGCAAAAATTTCTTGAAGCATATAAAGACTTCAAACTTTGCCTTAAGCGCATACACCTACACATACTTGGAGTAATCATCAATGAAAGTCACAAAGTACTAATGATTCCCAAAAGAAATATGCATTGGACCACAAACTTCACTGTGTACAAGCTACAATTTGTGAGTAGCCAACAGAAAAACATCTTTTGTAAACTTAGAATGGTGCAATTTGCCAAAGTAGGACCTATACATACATCTTTCAATGGTGCCTCAAGAGGGTGCAACAAGGCAACTATATTAGATTTCTGCAAACATAGCAAACGGGAAAAATTTAGATGATCAAAACCTTGGGGCGGTCACTTTTCCAAACATGTATCATGTCACATGAGTTAACTGAAGAGGATTATTAATACTAAAAAATTGTATACTTTTATATATAGAACAGAGTGGAATTTTTTTAAATAGGCACAAAGTGTAAATATAACATATATTTTGGGATGTTATTAATAATCTCTTGAGCGCACATGATATAGGGATCTTTTGTTGAGTAACCGTCCTAGGATCAAAATGAGAATACCAAAGTTTTGCATTTTTTGAATTCAAACTGTGCATGTTGAATCTTCCAAATATTTTTTGTATTGAGATTATACAACACATGGAGCAAAGAACTTGATGCCACATCACCAAAACTAAGATCATGGACAATGCATCCATCATACACAAACTTGACCACAAGACTAAGTTTTGTAAGTGCAAGCATATACAAAAGACTATGCTTGATCCCAAGTACATACAAAGATTATGCTTTATCCCAAGTACATAAAAAGCATCCAGACGTCTCATAACTATTCTTTTTTCAAGAATCAATAGTTTTGGGGGCACGCCTGCTCTCTATAGAAGCATTAGAAGTGGCTACAGTGGCATTCTTCTTTTGCTATGCAACCACAATTTATGCTCAATGGTGTTGAGCCAGCAGAGCCAGCAGAGGATCACACCCACATTTTTGCTCACACTCATCATTTTTGTAACCATTGATTGTAATAAATTTCTTTCCGACATTGATTTTGATTGGAGCCATTCATTAAGTAACGGGACTCAATTGAGTTTCCAGCTTGTAATTCCGAAGTAACTTCACTCGCTGATGTAATTAGTTAGAGATGATCTCACCTCCAAGGCTGAGGTATATAAGCCAAAGTTTTTGTAACCTAAGGAATTCAGATTATTAATCAAGGTGAGTTTTTTGGAGCGTCGTGACTGTGTCTGAGAGAGAGAGAGAGAGAGAGAGAGAGAGAGAGAGAGTCTTATCTACTTGCTACGTGAGCTACGGAGCCGCCATTGGAGAAGCGACACCGCCATTGTGTTAGCAACGGTGAGAGCTACGCACAGATACCAAGAGTGCGCGCTATCGGCTTCTATGTGTGGTAAGTTCCTACGAGCTTCGGTGTGAGTTTTCTTCCAACTCGTGTGTCGGAATGGAGCGTGCAGCATATCTATAGAACCACAACGAGTAGAGCTACGCATTAGTACCATCGGGGTCAAGTTTCGGTCACCTGTATTTTTCGGCCTGTCTTCATACGCGTTTACCGCATGGAGTGGTTATAGGTTGATTTTGCAGTTCAAGTCTTTAGGGTGTTGTTCTTACCTAGTGTATAGACTTCCCCTTGAGTTTGAGATCGATTCAATGATTCTAGATCCTGTTTCGTATAGCATTCGTTCGTAGTAAGGATTTCAGTCACTTGCGTATTTTAGAACTTAGATTTGATTTCCTTAGTAGTGATTGTCATTAGAAGGTCGAGTAGGTGATTTGACACCCACCTAGTTGTTTCCATGCGCCTACGGATCAAGCTCCGTCCTCGTCTGACAAATTCTGTTGTTGGTTGAGTTCTCGCTATTTAGCTTCCGCTAGCGGCGTAACCGCCTTAACATTTGGCGCCGCTGCCGGGGGCGAGAGCCCTAAGTAGGTGACCTTAGACTAATCCTACGAGGTGAGTCATATAAACTACTTTGTATACTTTAGTTAGAAAAGATCTAGGAGTGGTGGACTCCGAAGATGTCGAGAGATACTAGGAAGTGGGGTATTGTTGGATCTTCCGTGTTGACAGTATTTTTAGATTAGCTTAGATTTGTTTGTTGTTTTGTTGGTGTTGAGTAGTTGTTGATAGAAGAAGAATTTGCTAGTCCGTGAGTGGCAGTGGATCTCTTTAAAATCACAATTACCAAACCCATTTTATGATTAGGAATAGCTTAAATAGGACTTCATTTGATCCTGATCTAGAGCTAGCAATCATTGGAGTATTTGCTTGATATGGTTGATTGCATGTTAGATCACTAAACCGTCGAGTTAGTAGTGAAACTTGCAATAAACAAAAGTCAGAGAAATTTTCTGTGTATCTGGGAGTTGCTGAGCACTAGAGGAAGCTTTAGGAAGGATTCCGTGCCAAAAAACTGGAAATCTGCAACTTTAGACCTCATACGCGTATGATGTCTAAATGACCAAACAGAGACCAAAACAGAAATTTTGACTTTACCAGAGTGTTCAAAAGGGGGGTTATACCCTAATTTCAACTTAAAACAAGAGCATTAACACTCAAAGAAACCCAAAAAGACAAGTCGGAGCCCAAGAAACGCAAAGAACAGAAAATTTTGGATTCAGATTTGTTTTTATATTCAAACCTGACAAAAACAATTGAAACTCAATTGTAAACATTGGAGAAGGCTTAAAACCAAGAATAGTCAAAATCTGTGAAAAAAGACATCATACGCGTATAATGTCTTTTGGCACATCCACTGCTTATTTTTGATATCTGACCTGATAAGATTGTTACAAGCACTGTAGAAAGCAAAAATATCAAGTCTTGACCCAAATTGATGAAAAAGACATCATACGCGTATGATGTCTTTTACCTAATTTTGGACATATTTTGATACTTTGCCAACACAGATCCATTGTAATAGCTGTCTAGAGGTTATATTTCAAGTTTCATCCCATTTGGATCACAATTGACCCAAAACAAGTCAAAAGCGGAAAATTGCCAAGAAAAGCCTAAATTAGCCATAACTTGCTCAAACAGAGTTCAAACTGAATTTTGTGAGTGGACAGAGCATAAGGGGGCTACTGAGAGTGAGCATAACCAAAATAGTCTAAATCTGTGAAAAAAATACATCATACGCGTATAATGTCTTTTTCAGCATAACTGCAACAAAATTCTCACTTGATGAAACAGAAGTTGTCCAACTGACAAGATTAAACAATTGACCAAATATCAATCAGTTTGGATCAATTCTGACCACAAAAACTTGGGAAAACAAATTGCCGAGACGGAAAAGTTAAAGTCCTTTAGAGGAATTGATGAATTTGAGATCGGGCAGGAACCTCCAGAATAACCAACCAAAACAAGGGGAACAAGCAAGTGTCATATCAACCGAGGGAAGTGTAAACCAAAGTTGGGTGCAACCATTAAAGCCGATCTTTGAAGGAAGTGTCTCTGATACTTCTTCGGAGAGATCTTTCGAGATTTTCACCGAACACTTGGAACACTTGAACCTGAACAACAGAGAAAATATGGCAGCAGGATCATCAAACCCTTCCGCCACAATGAAGCTATTGTTCATAAAATACCAGTACGACAATGAGCAAGGTGCCAAGATCTACAAGGATGGAATGGACCGCTATTGTGTGAAGATAGAAGATAGACCTAGTGAGTTCAAGGACTTAGTGCCTATGAGCTATAGCGGAGATAGATATTTAGATGACGAGGGTACCATGTACTTGGTAGTCCTAAACCCTAACATTGTGGACAAGTGGGGATTGATGGGCACCAAAGCCAAAGTAGATGAAGAACTCGAGGAGAAAGCACCAATAATGAACTTCCCTGATGCGAGGTTAAGAAGAGAGAATGAAACTACAAGGATCAACACTGATAACATCTATGTGGGGCTATACAAATATAATAATGGGGAGCAGGATCTCTATTATAGATGTGAAGAACCCTACACTAGAGAGTTGACAGACCAAAAAAGACTTTATGTCTTTACCTACACAGAGGGATCGGAAGTGAAAATTGCCGCTTACGACAAGTATGGGAGGCAATACTCAACAATGGGCAAGAAAGAAGTAGAAGGATATACATACTTTGGGGGACCACTACATCAGTATTATGTTACTTCTAGCTCACAAAGACCAGCACCAACAAATGGAGTGCAAAACCCAATGACGACAGGAGGACAAAGAACTCAGGCTGCTGACTCTTTCAGTCAACCTCAGTACTCGAAGCCCGGACCAATGCGATCATTACATTCCAGAGAGTCAATGGATACGAATCGAGGTAGTGCAGTTCCAATCCCCACATATACCACTCCAGGTCCAAGGTTCGAAGCGAAACCATCACATTTACCTCCTAGTACTAGATTCAGGGCAGGGGAACCGACAAGGGTAACCCATGAAGTCCATGATGCTAGAGAAAGCTTTAGCCGGGACACAGGAGCAATGAGATTGGTAGCAGACCATAGACGTATGAGACCATCTCAAGTAGCAAAGTGTATGCCAAAGAAGTATGGTGGTTCAGGAGATCCGTATGCCCATGTGTCACTCTTTAAGCAAGTCTTAAGAGCTGAGCAGATAACAGATTTCCATACACAATACGAGGGATTTGGTCTTACTCTAGAAGGTACGGCATTGACATGGTTTCAACCACTGAACATAGGGGGATTCCAGGACATTGACCATTTGCTAAGAGAGTTTGCTAAGGAATTCTCAAAACGAGGGATTAAGCACAATACGGTCTCACAAATATATGCTTTTAAATAGAGAGAACACGAAAAAGTGAAGGAAGCTTCACTTCGCTTCAAACAATACATTGAGAGATGTCCAGTACGTGAACGACCATAAGATGACAGACTATCTGTTCTCTTTATTGAGGGACTGAGAAACGACACTCTCAAGAAGGACTTGCACTTGAAAGCTTGTACAAGTTTCGAGCAAGTAACGAGAGAGGCATTGTACTTAGTGGATAATTGTACGATTTATGGAGAGGTGTCAGCGGATACAGATTTTGCATCCAGTAGCTCCTCCTCCGTAGCGAGCGAGACTACCACTAAAAAGAATGTTCAAACAACAACCATGCCAAATGTAGAGCAAATGATAGAAGATGCTCTAAAAAGGATGGCACCATACCAAAAACCATTGCCAAAAACACTGAAATGGTGTGCTATTGAACAAAAATGGACAAACCATACAACAGAGGAGTGCTATTACAACAAAGGGTATGTAAGGGAGCGTCAGTATGCACCTCCTGCTCAATTAGCACCACCTCAAGTACATCCAGTACCTCGATACCCAACGGGAAATGTACCAGGACCTATGGGGATAGAAAGACCGCAACCGGTATTGGGACAACAATCACCTTTACCAGGAGCAAGACCAGTGGGCATTAGATATGCGCCAACCTTAGAGAATCAGGAAGAACAAGCCTTAGTGCCTGTTCAAGCCTATTATGAAGAATCTGGTGCACACATGTCTCCAACTGTGTATTACCCACCAGAAGAACCCAAACAACCAGAACCATGGGGCATGATTGGGAATGTTGGAACACCAACAGTTACAAGTGCTTCTGATGAAGAGAGATACAATTTGGACGCAAGAACATTGATGTTCATAGCTCATGGAGGGTTAACAGAACAAAGACCATCCTATCCACAAAGGACGAATCAAGTGGGACCAAGACCAGCACTAGGACCCTGTTACAAGTGTGGAGGTGACCATCTGATGAATGTTTGTCCACATACGGAAATCATTAGAATTAACGCTTATTGCACTGAGTGTGGGGTTACTCACTTCATTGAAGATTGTTCAAAAAATCCAAACAAAGTGCAAAAGACGACATTGAATATGCTAGAAACTATTCCTACCAGCAGTGGGTCTGAAAATGAAACTCTGAAACCAACGCAAGTTGTTACTAGAACTCAAGCTAAGAAAACCACTAGAGAACCTGAGAATGGAAAGTTAGCGACTGAAATGGTTAGTCAAGGACCGCGGAGTCAAAAAAACACATGGAAAGCTAGAAAAGCACGCATGAAGTTGAGAAAAGAACGTGAAGACGCTATTTTAGCTGAGGAACTAAAGCGAACGAAAGATAGATTAGAAAAACTTGAGAGTCAAAACGGGAAACGAGAGATGAGCCCGGAAAGAACGAAACAAAAGAGTATCAAAGAAACAACGAGCTTAAGCTCAGGGGGATCAGTGCTAGTCGACAAAGTACACGAACCATTGGACGCACTGATGAAAGCCTACGAAGCTAGGTTAAAGAACAACCAAACACAAGAACAGAGGTGGATGACATACCCAAACGCGGAATTGGAAAAGCAGAGACTTGAAATGTGCCAGAGAATGATCGAGACTGCACAAGCCTTATTAGAACCACCAAAAGAAACAATGAATTGTGCAACGGAAAACCCAATTCAGCAAGAGACTGTCGTTTCACGGGTAGCTAAAAAGACTCCCAGTGCACAAAAGCCTGAAAATACACACAAGGATGACCGCATAGTGTTGAACACAACCGATCAGGAGATAGAGAGTTTTCATCCAGTCATACAGAGGTCTTACGGAAGAGATGAGGATTACAATGAATTTTGGAAACAAGTGAGAGAGGCAAATTTTGCAAACGAGCTAAGTTGCCAAGCTAATCAGACAAATTGGGAAAAGGACATCAGGAACCCTCCCATAGTGGAATTTGAGGCAGGATCTCAAGTGGACTTGGATCTGTAATCTTACTGGGGAGATGGGGTCTCTGTTAGAACAATGGAGAGCAAACCTCACTCACTGAAAACCTTACCTTCATACTTAGGAGAGTATGAAGCAAAATCCGAGATTAGAGCACTTCCCTCACGAATAATTTCATCAGAAAAAGTCATGGACTCGCAAGGATTGATAGAGATCTTGTCAACACCAGTGACATGCACTATCACTCTAGCTGAGCTTTTGAGGCTAAGACCACATATGTGGACCACTGTAGGAAAATGCTTGGAGAAATTCGGGATAAAAGACCCAACATCGAGACTGAAAGAGGGTATACAAGAGCTGAGCAAACCACAAAAGAATGCTAAGCCTGTACCCTTAAACAAGGTCGGAGAGTATTGCGAAGGTGAAGAGGGGAATACAACCTTACCAGTTGAATTCCAAGGAGTGAACACGATGGCAATACTAGACAGCGGAGCTGGGGTAGCCATTGCTACAAAAGAAATCTGGAAAAAATGGGGGAAACCAGCAATAAGGAAGACTAGGTTGAAACTCCAATTAGCAGATGGACACATGGAGAAACCTATGGGGTTATTAGAGAAAGTCGTGGTGACTTCTTGTGGCATTGAATACGAACATACTTTTGCTATTGTCGATTTTGGCAAGGAGAATAACTATGATATCATATTGGGAAGACCATTCATGAGACAGTTGAAAATGGTCCAAGATTGGGGCTACGATCACATATACCTGAGAAATATGGAAACCACTACACGTGTGAACCTGAGAGACCATAGCTACAAAGATGTGAACCGAACACCGGTAGAGGAGTTTGATTCAGCTACTATGGCGGGATCCGAATTTCCAGCTTGGTTAGGTAAGCCCAAGGAGTTATGGATGTGTGGAGCCTCGAAATGTGGAAGTCTGAGGCGAGAAGAATATGTTTTAGAAAGGGCTATTGAAGACGAAACTTATATAGGAGAACCCTTTCCAGAGGACACGCTTGAACCATTAGAATGGACACACATTCTAGCAACCCTAGATGTTTGTGCAATTCCGGATGGTCCCACAACGAAATTTTGCGACAAGGACGGGTACGACGTGGTTCCGTACTTCATGTTGAGAACAGTACTCGAAAAAGAAATTGAAAAGAACGATACACTGGAAAAGGAAGATGAAGGAGAGGTGTTTCACGACATTCCCGATCATCCAGAGTGGGAAAATGAAGCAGACAACGAGTCAACGGACAATTCAAGCAGAAACGAAGAAACTATAACGGATGTCAGATTTTATGATTTTCCGAACCAAACTAAACAACGCCAGAAACGCTATAGAGCAAAGAGAAAAACAAAGGGGGTTAGAACCAATCCGATGCCTAGAATAAGAGGAAAAAATCAATTCCTAATGCTAGTAAAGGCGGAAGATTGTGTTAAGGACAAGATTTCTGGAAGAATGAAAGGCAATGATCAAAAGAGCTTACAAAAAGACAAAAGAGGCTCAAGAAATCAAGTTCAAAGGAATGGAACGAAAACTGAAACAGAAAAATCAGAAAAGAACAAGCGCAACAAAGAACACACGGAGTCCAAGCTAGAACGTAGAAACAAGTACAGAGAGCTCAAGAAAACTCTGAAAGAAGTTTGGACGACAGAATTTGAGAGTGGAGAGGACGAAAACGCCAAAATCAAGGAAAACATGGATGTTCCCTCTCACTATAGGAAATTCACAATAGAGGATAGGAAGGTGGTATTAACCCAACCTATTCGAGAGAGAAGGGAGAACGAATCTTTTGACGGACCGGAGGATGCA
Organism: Adiantum capillus-veneris; assembly: GCF_014529385.1. NCBI lineage: Eukaryota > Viridiplantae > Streptophyta > Polypodiopsida > Polypodiales > Pteridaceae > Adiantum > Adiantum capillus-veneris. The sequence goes on along the minus strand of NC_140937.1, from coordinate 27,044,826 downwards.
AAAAAAGTTGATTTAGCAGCTCCAGGTGAGCCACCTAGACCGGTGTACATAGCCACAGATTTGTCTCCAAGCGAGGAAGAGAGACTTTTGAGTCTTCTCAGAGAGTATAGGGATGTGTTTGCATGGTCTTATAAGGACTTAAAGGGAGTTGACCCATCGATATGCCAACACACAATCCGACTAAAACAAGATGCAAAGCCTAGCAGACAGAGACCATACACATATAATGATACATTTGCTAAGCGAATCAAAGAAGAGATAGATAAGCTAATGGAAGCTGAATTCATATACGAGATTGAACACACCGATTGGGTATCTCCGATTGTGGTAGTACCCAAGAAGAACGGAAAACTCCGAGTGTGTGTCAACTTAAAGAAAGTGAATGCTGCAACAATCAGGGACAATTATCCCCTGCCAATAACTGATCATGTTCTAGAGCGTGTATCAGGGAAAACAGCATACTCTTTTCTTGATGGTTTTTCAGGATATAACCAGCTAGCCATAGCACTGGAAGATCAACATAAAACAGCTTTTGCAACGGAGTGGGGAATTTATGCTTATCGGGTTATGCCTTTTGGTCTAACCAATGCTCCCGCAACCTTCCAGAGGCTGATGACGCATGCTTTCAAAGAATACTTAAGGTTGTTTCTAGAAATATACATGGATGACTTATGTGTACATTCTCTTCTGAGAGATGAGCATCTAGAACACCTAAGAAAAGTATTTGAGAAATGTAGGACATATCGCATTTGTCTCAATCCTGAGAAATGTGTGTTTATGGTCCGACAGGGCAGAATTCTGGGACATATTGTCTCACAAAACGGAATATCCACGGATTTAGAGAAGATAAAAGTTATAGTGGATATGCCTAGACCAACCAATGCGAAACAAGTACAGAGCTTTATGGGACATTGCGGATATTATAGACGATTCATTTACATGTACGCTATAATAGGCCAACCACTTTACAGGCTAATAGTGAACTTTGAATGGACAGAGGAGTGTGAGGAATCGTTCAAGAAATTGAAAGAGGCACTCATTACTGCTCCAGTCTTGAAATCACCAGATTGGGAGAAGATATTCCATGTGCATATAGATGCTTCGGCATATGCAATAGGATGCATTCTGGCTCAGCCAGAAGAAGGAAACATGGATTTTCCTATCTGTTACGCCAGTCGACAGCTCAACAATGCAGAGAAGAATTACACCACAACAGAGCGAGAGGATTAGGAATGATATATGCTGTGAAGAAATTTCGGCATTATCTTCTAGCCAACAAGTTTGTGTTTTTTACGGATCACCAAGCCTTGCTCTACCTAGTGAATAAACCATGCAATACCGGGAGAATAGTGAGATGGTTCATTATCTTACTGGAATTCGACTTCACGGTAGTAGTAAAGAAAGGAAAAACACATCTTAGAGCTGATCATCTTTCGCGATTGACGAATGGAGAAGACCCTATAGGAGTAGATGACGACATGCCAGACGCGTACTTGTTCAACATAGAAATGATACCGAAGTGGTCTCAAAATGTCGTTAACCTATTAACCTATGGAGGAGAGTTCGATAGAAGAGAATACAACCAGAAACATATTGCTATTCAGCAATCCAAGAATCTTCAATTGGTTGCAGGAAGGTTGTATCAATTGGGAAATGATCATGTTTTACGACTATGCATCAATCCTGAGGAATATAATATATATCTGCGCGAAGCACATGTTCAGGAATGTGCATTTCATTGTTCAAGAAGGAACACATATAGGAATTTGTTACAATTGGGAGTCTATTGGCCAGGAATGAAAGAAAGCGTACATGAATATGTCACTGTATGTATTGTATGTTCATCAAAACCGCCAGCAGAGTATTCGACATTATATCAGATAATGATCGCTCCAGAATGGAGTCAGTATATTGTTGAATATCTCACAAATAGAACTTTCCCAGAAGGAACGTCAAAAGCTCGTCAGAAATCTGTAGAGACAGAAGCTAGAGATTACGCTTTAATAGGAGATCAACTCTATAAGAGAGGTAAAGACAACCAGCTTAGGATTTGCGCATCAGAGTCTGAGTATGTGATAATCCTAGAGCAAGCTCATGGAGGAGTAGGTGGAGGCCATTTCTCAGGTGATAAGACAGCAAAACTTGTCTTAGCCGCAGGAATATGGTGGCCAACATTACATATGGACGCTGAGGAATACGTTAAACGGTGCGATGACTGTCAGCGGACCAAAGTACCACTTAAAAGAGATGATATGCCGCTTAGACCAATGATGGGGGCAAGAGCTTTTGCAAAATGGGGGATTGATTATGTCGGACCCATTTCACCTCCTGCATATAAGACTCATGCACAATACATCGTTGTGGCTACAGACTATCTAACAAAGTGGGTCGAAGCAAAGGCAACTCAAAAAGCAGATGCCAGGACCACGGCACAATTTCTATATGAATACGTCTTTGTACGATATGGATTGCCAATAGAAATTGTGAGTGATCGAGGCACACATTTTATAAATGAAGTGATAGAGATCCTTCTAGATGAATTCATGGTAATCCATAGGAAATCAGCCCCGTATCATCCACAAGCAAACGGACAAGCTGAAGCAACAAAAAAACCATATGCACGGTCCTTACGAAGATTGTATCTGAGTCGAGAACTGACTGGGACCAGAAGTTGCATTCAACATTATGGGCATATAGGGTAGCATATAAAACATCAATAGGAACGACCCCATATAACATGGTTTTTGGGCTAAATGCTATCTTACCAATAGAATTCTTGATTTCAACCTTAAGGGTGGCTAAGGATCTAGAGTGGACAGGGCACGAGCTTTCTGATAGAATAGATGACCTGGAAAAGCTAGATGAGCTTCGCCTAAAAGCAGTAGCTTCTATCTACGCTCAAAAAAGGCGACAAAAAGAATTTTTTGATAAGCATGTGCGGACTAAAGAGTTTAAGGTTGGGGACTATGTCCTAGTTTACACTCTGAAACAGCATGCTAAGAAGCTTAAAAAGCGAGGGATGGGACCTCTGGTGATTAAAGATCTATCACCAAGTGGAGCCGTCAAGCTTGCTACATTAGACGGAGAAGAAATGCCCAATTGGATTAGTGGATGCAGAGTGAAAAAGTATCTTTTGCCGCTAACCCAAGACATGCTTCTCAAAATACATCAAGAAAAGCTGCGTGTCCAGAAAAAGAAAATGATTGTGGAGGAAGCGCAAGCCGAGGCGAAGGAAAGAATGGAGAAAAGAAGACTACTGCGTCAGAAACAGCGCAATGAAGGAGCAATACGAATAAACGCAGTCAGTATAACAAAAATGGATAATGACAAAGAAGAACCCATCATTGAATGCAAAGTAGGAACCAACCAAATCAAAGCCACAGCACTATTGGATTCAGGAGCTCAAGCTAACCTACTTTCACTCAGTTTGTATAGACAATTGACAAATGACACTAAACTACAAACTGCCAAGCAAGAGTTAAAGAGTTACTCTGAGAATTCAATCAAAACTGTCGGATGCACAGTTTTACATATACAGATTAACCAATATGTGTATCCTCATATGTTTTACGTGGTTGAAGACCAAGCTACACAACATCCATTATTGCTAGGACAACCATGGCAGAAGCAATACAATGCAATGATTGACTGGAGTTCTAAATCAGTGCTTATCAAATACGAAGGTGAAAGTCAATCAGTTAAGTTCACCAAAGGAGAAGAGCCAACTCCAAAGGAAGAATCCAAGCACAAAGGTAAAAAACAACCAGAGAAAAAGAAGAAGCAATGGCAACCAAAAGTTTCTATACAACTGGATTGCTCTTCGACGAGGAACTCTCAACAGTGGATAAGGAAGACAAGAAATAATATAACAGCTCAACCTTGGGAAAAAACGGAGTCAAAGTTGGTATGGAGACAAAAAAAGGTTGTGCCAGAGAACACAAAGGTGGAAAACAGAGTTTTCAATACCAGACAACAGAGTGATTCCAGACAATCAAGGACAGTGAAACAGATCTGGATTCCAAAGAAGTTCATGGCGGCACAAAGCTATAGCAAGCAAATTTGGATCCCAAAGATTTGTAAACAGGAACTCCCTTCAGTACAATCAACGAAAACTCCTGGGTATTTCAAGGCGAGGAAATCAACACAAAGGACAAAGCAAGGTTGAGTCGCAAAGAGTTTGTGGCAAGCACAAGCGAAGCGGAAGCAGATTTGGATTGTGCAAAAGAACAACAAGGTAAAGATGAATCCATCTACTGATTCTACTACCGAAGTATCACCAACCCAAAACCCGACCACCAATCCTTCGATCAAACAAAGAGCAGCTTTATTGGAAAGACTGTTGTATCATCGCTCTGCAATTGCATTGGGAACTTATGACCAAAACAACTACAATGCTTCGCCCACAGACACTTCATAGTCGTCCGGGAGGACTCAGACTAGGAGGGGGGGAGGTATACAGGTATACAGGAGTTACAAAGCAGCTACAAGCGCCAAAAACAAAGAAAAACAAAAATTATATTACAAGGGCAGTGTCTTACATGATTTTGCAATTTTTATGTTTGATTGCGGATATTGATAATATTTATGCCCTTATATACCTTGTTTTGCAACAAGAAGAGATCAAATGATGAATTTGGGTCTCTAGAGTGTAAATATCACTAAATAAGAGTGTTTTTGGAGCTAAAAAGTGGAAAAAAGTGGTAATCCAAGTCCAGAAATCACAAATAATGTATATTCATATACACAGGGTTACCAGCTATTTATTGTGTATGTTTGGAATTTTTTGGCTTCAATTTGCTATTTTCCTTTATTTTTTATGATTTTCTTGATAAAAGTAAAAGAAAAATAAAAAAGCAGGTGAAATGAGATCGGAAAAAAGAAAAGAATAGACGGTGATGGTCCTAATGACAAGAGCAACCCATGGTAAAAATTGGGTACAATTCTGAAAAAGTTGCGGAAAGCCCGAAATGACAGAATTTTGGCAAAGTGGACAGATTTCTCAGAAACAGGTCAAACGGAGTCCAAATTGAGAAATTTCAAATCCTAAAGTGCATTTCACGACGAGATAGGAGCACATGTCAAATTTGGTAATAAGTGATCCGGGAAGTCCGAAGTTAAGTATTTTTCACTTCACTTTCAAGCTCATTTCCACTATTACCTTCTTGGAGAGAGCAAAGAGCACACAGGAGCATCCGACCTTCTACCGTCTTCTACGACTGCTACGAGAGCTCAGAGGACACCAGACATGAGAGGTAGACTCGTTGCCATAAGCTTTTGATGCTTATCGTTAACTTTTGTCGCGAAAACTGACCAAAACCAAGAAACAAGAGCAGACGGGGAATAGGGAAGAATGCTAGGTAGGGGTACAACCGCCTAACCAAACCTTGCAAGAACTTAGAGGTGGGTTATCCTAGCATAGAAGATGGGTTTCTAACACTCAAAGCTCGAGAAAGAACGACTTGAAAAACCCTAGGTCAACAGAGCCTGCAAGAGGCAAACAGGAAAAAGTTGTCGAAACGACACAAAACTTCTCAGGAAGCTTAACAACATCGAGGCAATGCAACCATGGAGTATCTCCGGTTTGGACCACCAAAAGTAGGTCAAAACAACCGATTCGACGACAGACACACAAAGCGTCATTTTGGCATAACGGCTGAAATTGACGACCGAATGAAATGAAACTTCACAAGCAGCTTCAAATATACATGGATGACTTATGTTTGCAAGCAAAACCCAAAAGAAAGCTGATTCACTTACCGATGGTGAAAAAGACGCTTTCGGGCAACCAAATGGAGAAAGATGGAGAACGGGGAGCCAAAGTCAAGTCAACCAAATAGTGGCTTCACAACATATCCAATGAGCTGGAAATGCAACTCTCGAGAAGAAAAGTTGAAGAAATTCAACTCCAAGGCAAAAAGACGACTTCGGAGACTGAAATGCCTATAAGGGGGCTTTTTAGCTAAACTAATGACTTTTTAAGTTGAAAACTAGTTAGCAGGGCTTAGGGCACTAGCACAAAGCATTCTTTGCACAAAAAGACCAACATTTCAAGAAAAGATATCATACGCGTATGATGTCTCACAGCATGATTTTCACATCCATTTCAACATTTGAGTGCATAGCCTCATTCCACATGTTAATCAGATCCTATGAACCAAGTATCATGAGAATTGGAGTTAGAAAACCCAAGGAAAACCAAAAAGACGCAAAGTAGGCCATAAAATTGATTTTTGGTCCTAATTTTGTCAAAATAACTCCAAACTCATTGAAACTTTGTAGGATTGTTGATTAACACATCTACAAGCTATCTGGAACCAAAAGGCACCATTTTGACACAAAAGACATCATACGCGTATGATGTCTATTTGCACTTATAGAGCCAAAACTGCTCATTTGACATCATACATCCATTATATATATCTAATACATGCTACATATAAAGTTTGGAACCATTTGGTCAAGTGGATCACCCCATTAGCCCAATTGAGGGAAAATCCTTCATCCAAAGCCTATTTTTAGCCCAAATTCAACATACTCAAGTCCAAACCAAGATTTGAGTAGGGACAGTCCTTCACTAGTACATGGGGAGTCCACAGAACCAATCCCATGAAAAATTGATGAAAAAGACATCATACGCGTATGATGTCTCCAGAGCCATTTTTAGCCCAAAATCTATCCAAAATTCATAAATCCACTGAATAAGCCTATCTAAATCCATATCCAAGCTTATAGAGAAATTTGGTCCAAAAATACACTAAAAGACATCATACGCGTATGATGTATCACTATGTGATTTTGGCACCTCAGGGCTTCAACCACCAAACAGAAGTGATCTACATGCCATTTGAAGGTGAACCACCAAGTTTTATCCAATTTGGATCATAAAATCCGATTCCCTTTCAAAATTTTGCCAAGAGCCTGAACTGGACTAAACTGGCCAAAACTTGACCAAATGGGATCCAAACTCAAATCCAAGCATATGATACTCATGTATACACTATCAGCTACAAGCACAACCAATATGAAGTCATTTTGACACAAAAGACATCATACGCGTATGATGTCTCCAGCATGATTTTGAGCCCAGTTTGCATATTTTTTCACCTACCCTGCATCCTTAGGCCCTGAATAGCTCATGTTTCAATTTTCAAGTCATTTGAATAGTTAAAAGCTTCATTTCGGCTTTCAGTACTAAAAAGACGCTAACTTCTGAAATTGGAGTTACAGGATCCATGGATTCCACCAAGTCATCAGCAACAAAGAGAAAAAGACCAACAATCAAAGATGCTCTTGCTAAAGCAGAACCCTTTGACATTCCAGTAGAAACCCTCAAGCCAACCAAAACTTGGGTGGAGGAAGCAGTACTGGAACAAGAGGGAATAAAGATCTACCAAGGGACTTTCAGAGATCCTCAAGGGCAAGCGGTGGATATACCGATGATCCCACAAGAATTGGTGGATTATAGCAGGTAATAGAACATCAGCAGGTACCTGGAAAGGGCAGACTTGCACAGATTCTTCACCTCGAGACCATCAGGTGTAGATACAAGAAGAGTGTATGAGTTGGCAACCTCCATTCAGAAGGATGGGAAAGCCACATTGACAGCAATAGATGGAGAGAAAGTAGAGGTACAGATCACTCCACAGCTCATTGCAGATGCATTGAAGCTGCACAACAAAGGAAGCTCTGTCAGGGAAAGAAGGGAGGCTATAGAGGTTTATGGGTCCAAGAAACAGAATGCAACCTATGGAGATATGGCAGACCAAAGAGCGGCAACCCTTTGCCGACTGTACAACCAGTTTCTCCATATTTGTAGTAAAAGACCGCAAAAGTATACGACACCACCCCATGCCATTTCAACTACCATCACATGGGCTTTGAAGAGCAATATGCCAAAAGAGGTGAATTACGCTCAACACATCCACGAGCAAGTAATTGCCATGCACAACGAGAAGCCAAAGTATATAGGAGGAGTTGAAGTTCTGACAAGAATAGCTTATGAAGCTATTGGAGCCAGAGATCAATGGCCAAAGGTTCCCTCCCAGAATGAGTGGCTTAGAGAAGCCGTTGAGAAGGAAGAACAGCCTGAAGTATCCAAGAGGGCGTCCACAAGAGCACGCAGGAAACTAGAAATAGTTTCAGAACCTGAAGAGGATGTGGATGAGCCGCTTATGAAGAAAGCAAAGAAGAAGGTTGCTCCCAAGCAAACCAAAAGTCAGAAAGCGGCAAGAATGGAAAGACTGGTGGAGCAGTTTAGAGCGGAAAGAGCTCTAAAGGGGAACTTTGAAGAAAAGTGGGTTCCAGACCCCACTAAAGTCGGAACTAGCTCAGCCAGGCCACATGTTGATCAATATGATCAATATATTAGAGCTTATGAGGAGTCAGAGGCTATACTGGAGCAGCAACCTGTCGAGCCATACACTAAAGAGGAAGTACAGTTTTTAAAAGCTGAGCTGAAAAAGGACGACAAGGGGAAGAAGAAAGTAGATGAGTCTACTGAACCTCAAGAGAAAGACGGGCAAGCAAGCAAAGGGAAAGCCAAGATGACTGAGGACAATCAGCCCTCCTTTACTGATGTACCAATCCCGAAGAAGACGGAAATCATTGTGGAAGAGACCACAATAGAGATGGACACTGCTGGTATGGAAAAGCCGGAGGCCGGGACCAAGGAAAAGGAGATAGATCCAGTTCAGCAAAAGAAAAACGATTATGAGGATCTGGTAGCGATAGGGTACACTGAAGCAGAGGCCCTTGAGGCAGTTTATGGGATCACCCTACAAAAACAAGATGATCGGAGAGGAACGGAGGAAATAACAAGGAGTACAAAAGAAAGTGAAGAGAAACTGGACGAACAGAACGTACTAGAAGAGCCGAAGCCAGTGGAGGTGGTGGCAGAAAAAGCTTTAGAGTTGACAGATGAAGATGAAAAAGACATGCACATGGTGCATGAACTGCTCAGCAAGATCAAGGAAAGATCCAAGGCAAAGGAAGTGGAGATTGAGACAGCCAAACAAAGGGAAGCCGAGTTGCAGAGGAAATTAGAGAATGCTATGACTGAATCTGAAAGTCATAAAGCATCACTCTACGATGCGGAAAACGAGAGAGACGGCTTGATACTCCAGCTAGCCGAGGCTTCAAGAGAAGTAACAAGTGCACAGGAAGCAAGGGAGCGGATGGAAGACGACTTGGAGGCGGCTAAAGATGAGCTCATTGAGCTGAGGGAAAGAGTCGAGCTCCAAAAAAGAACAATCACTAGACTCAGAACTACTCCTAGAGCTAGCAGAGCAGGAACCGATCAAGAGGGAGCTCTTGTACCAGCTCTGGAAGACCAGGTCCGAAGCTTACAAAGAGAGCTAAGATTAGAGCAAGTGCAAAGGTTGCACATTGCGGAGGGATCATTGGCAGCAGAGGAGACGCTCACTTTAGAAAATCAAACACTAAGAACAGAGAATGAGACCCTCCGCAAACAGCTCCAAGATCTACAAGAGCAACAAAGAAGAGAGACAGAGACACCACAAGAAGAATCAGGTGGAGCAGCCATAGAGCTACCAGAAACTGGAGAGGCAACCACAATTGAAGATCCAGTCCCAGTTCAAGAGGTGGCCTCAACTTCAGGAATCTCTGAAGAAGAAGAACAAAAGCTCCATGACCAAATAGAAAAGTCAGCAGAGGAGAGTGCCAAGGCGGAATTGGAATGGGAGAGGAGACTCCTAATCTCCATTAGACTTCAGGGACTAGACACAAAAGTGCTCCATGAAGAGTGGATGCAACCCAGCCTGCCTTTCCCTTTGATGAAGTTTGAAGTGATAAAAACGAAAAAGAGAATAGAGGAGGAGCAGCATGTCGCTCTTTACGAAGGCGACATCACAAAAGAGGAACAATCAAAGAAGATTGTAGATTCGCAGCGTAGATGGAGGAAAGGTTGGCTGAACAAATACCCAGCCTACCTCATCTACTTGGTAGAGGCACCAAAGTAGATTCGGGAGGATGCAACCTTCTGCCCGGTGCCAAGAGTCAGAAGCTGGAAAGAGCATGGCAGGATTGCAGAAAAGAAGCCAAATTGGCTTAATTACCCGAGGATGCCAGGACCAAAGGCAGGAGAGAGAATAGGTAAAGCTTACATGGTGAAAACCCTAACGGGCACCATCAAGCTCTTTACTGGCTCTCCTGACCTTTCGTGTCAGATGCTCAAGAAAATTTGCAGGACTCTCTTAGCTTGCATTGAAGTGTTCGCGCCAGATAAAGCCACGACCTCGAGTCTACTATCGACGGCCGACACAGTGACTGATATGATGTATGATCTTTCATTGCAGCCTTCTCCAAAAGTGTTGCACCTCCTATACCAGAGGATTATGTTTTTGCCTAGCTTCCACATGCAAACATTCGAAGAGGCTTTCTACACCGGCTTTTTCACCCACGAAAGTAAAATATTCGGCCCAACCTTGACCATCGGCAACCTACGATACGAATCACATTTGCAGATGCTCAAGACGACAGGACTTTATTGACCAAGCATAAAAGTCATGTCAGGGACGACATGAACGCGGAGGGGGGGAGTGTTGAGACAGCAGAGCCAACAGAGGATCACACCCACATTTTTGCTCACACTCATCATTTTTGTAACCATTGATTGTAATAAATGTCTTTCCGACATTGATTTTGATTGGAGCCATTCATTAAGTAACGGGACTCAATTGAGTTTCCAGCTTGTAATTCCGAAGTAACTTCACTCGCTGATGTAATTAGTTAGAGATGATCTCACCTCCAAGGCTGAGGTATATAAGCCAAAGTTTTTGTAACCTAATGAATTCAGATTATTAATCAAGGTGAGTTTTTTGGAGCGCCGTGATTGTGTTTGAGAGAGAGAGAGAGAGAGAGAGAGAGAGAGAGAGAGAGAGAGAGTTTTATCTACTTGCTACGCGAGCTACGGAGCCGCCATTGGAGAAGCGACACCGCCATTGTGTTAGCAACGGCGAGAGCTACGCACAGATACCAAGAGTGCGCGCTATCGGCTTCTATGTGTGGTAAGTTCCTACGAGCTTCGGTGTGAGTTTTCTTCCAACTTGTGTGGCGGAATGGAGCGTGCAGCATATCTATAGAACCACAACGAGTAGAGCTACGCATTAGTACCATCGAGGTCAAGTTTCGGTCACCTGTATTTTTCGGCCTGTCTTCATACGCGTTTACCGCACGGAGTGGTTATAGGTTGATTTTGCAGTTCAAATCTTTAGGGTGTTGTTCTTACCTAGTGTATAGACTTCCCCTTGAGTTTGAGATCGATTCAATGATTCTAGATCCTGTTTCGTATAGCATTCGTTCGTAGTAAGGATTTCAGTCACTTGCGTATTTTAGAACTTAGATTTGATTTCCTTAGTAGCGATTGTCATTAGAAGGTCGAGTAGGTGATTTGACACCCACCTAGTTGTTTCCATGCGCCTGCGGGTCAAGCTCCGTCCTCGTCTGACAAATTCTGTTGTTGATTGAGTTCTCGCTATTTAGCTTCCGCTAGCGGCGTAACCGCCTTAACAAATGGTATGCTACTTAGCCCTATTTTTTAAAAATTGGACCTCTTGCAGCAATACAAAGATAAGACCATTAAACTTCACATCATCTTTATGCTTTGTCACAAGCTAAAAGGTGGAGGCAAAAGTCTGATTAGAATCTTGCAAAGTATCAAGGACTATCTGCACAAGAGTACCATCATGAATAATCTCACCAAAGGAAATTAACTGCTCATTGAGGTATTTGATTCCCGTAAGAAATGTATCCATATCATACTCCTCATGCATAACATTGGACTCTAGATCCTTATGCCAGTAAGAAACTTCTACCGAACAATTTGTACCCGCATACACAGAAGCTAGCATAACCAGTGCCTATTTGCGATGAGTGAATGCGTGAAGTAATGGAATGCTTAATGGAAAGTGCAATTAATCCATTAGCCTATGCATATAGCATCCCAACACATCTTCTCATTAGCAGGCAAAAAAAATATACCAACAGAACTCCTAAAACCTACAATCGACAATCATGGTTTTATGCCATAACCCTTGGGCTTCACCCCTAGAATATCTTGATTTCTCCAATAAATATTCCGTATTTAGTGAGATGAGCGCAAGTTGTAGAGGACAATAATGATGGTAAGAGTGATGCAAACACTCTAGCTATACTTGATAAATATCTAGGAGAGTATGAGTCTAAATAAACAATAGTGTCTATGTCAACTGCAAAAGCGCTAATTGTTGAGGGAAAGAACATTTGTAAATGACAAGCTAGCCCCAATGATATGCACTCTTCCTTAGGAAAATTTATTGACCTAACTTATGGGAGAACTTGGAAAACCTAAAGATAGTCACTAACTTTTGTGAAGCACATGGGCTTGGCCTGGAGTTCTTCAAACCTAAACAACGAAGGAAGGCCAAAAGGCAAAAGCAAATACTTGTCCATAAAATGGTCAACAAAGAAAACCGAATAAGAAGGGAATGCAACCATCTCAGTAGAATACAATAAGCAAAAAAGCATGGCAATATTTGATATCAAGGAAAGAATTAGTATAGTCACAAAAGACATGGGGGGAAAGGGGGGAGACGGCGACTAAGAGAGACTTGAATGGTCTTTTAGCTAGCTGATGAAAATATTTCAAAACTGATAAGACTCCTTAGGACATTGAATTCACTAGTTATGGGATGAAAATATACACACATTTGCAATTGTGGACTTTGGTAGGGACCTCAACTACCAAGTGATTTTAGGGCGGCCTTTCGTGAGACAAATTATGGTTATCCAGAATTGAGGCTAGAAATACCTCTACTTGTGTATCATGAGAAAGTGACAACAAGGGTTAATCTAGTCCTCCATCATTTCTTGAAACATAGAAATATTACCAACTAAACATTTTGAATCGGTTACAAGCCTAACTCAAAGTGAGAACGCTGATCGATATGAGGGAGAGGACAATTTGTTTCTTTTTTAAGGCCAAAGGAAGCGACTTTTTGGCTATAAACACAGCTAAAATAGAACCTCACATCCCCGTAAATGAAGTCTCTGTCTTCCAAGGGTTCCTTGATAGTGATTCAATCAATTATGAGTGACTTAATTTTGTGATGCCAATTGCTATGAGATTATACCAATAAGGACAATTTAAGTAATTAAGGACCAAGGCTATAAAAAAAAGTACTACCTTAAGGATTCTATGTTGTCAACCTTTTGCCAGAGATGAATGCAATGCAAACATATGTGGATCTTGCAAGGCTAGTCGATTCAATTGTGACAAGCTTTCTCCACGTTGCTAGCAATCCCAAAATTCATCTTATCCCTATAGGTCTAAAAGCTAACAAGGCAGACACAAGGGTGGGTCAAGAAGAAGTTCCAACAAGAGACCACAACCAACCTAAGTGCAACAAAAGTTGGTGACCAGTCCAACAAGAGGCCAAGAGCTAAAATCTCTAAAAAGTGGGTGCTCTCATTGGAGCCACCATTTGCAAATCTGGAGATAAAATGTGTTTTGGGTGCCAATCAAACTTTGCACATACTTTTTGTAATATTTCTAGAGTGATCGAATGGTGATGCCGAATGTGAGGCAATGTTCTTATGATAACCCGGGCTCACAAGAGTTCCCATTTGTATCTCCTAAGCTCTCACTTTATTCCTAGAGTAGTTATTTTTAATTTGTAGCTTTAGGTATAAATATAACTTTGTAGAATGTGAAGACCTTATCTCCAAGCAAGAGCTGTCCTCTCCTTGGATGGAAGCTCAAGCATCCCTAGCTTGCAAGCTCGGTTCGTTACTCTATGTTGAGGCAAGGGAGAGCTTCTCTACTCTCTTCTGTTCTCTATCAAGTGTGTGCGCTTTCTTTCCAACAATGTGTGTGCTTGTGATACGATGTACATGCTTATGTGTGTTTAAAGAGAAGTGATCTCTCCAATGCTTGTGTGTACGCACTCAAGGGTGTGCTTGTGCTTCTTTGTTCATTCCAAGCTTCATTGATGACAACTGATGAGAACCGATGCTTGCTTTGTTAATTGTAGATTGTAGAATGATTGATTGAGTGAGTAGGATTTTAAAGAGGTATCTTCGCAATAGATACATACTTCATGAGTTTTGAGCAAGTTAAGAGTATATTGAGCACTTGATGCACTAGGGGTGTAGCAAGACTCCCATTCCCAAGTATTGTTGCCAAGAAGCACTAGCCTGGTACCTAACCGAATTGATGATTTAGAGGACTTGTGCGTCACCGACCGCACAATTCTCTAGCAATCCATGTCTTTGACTATCAAACCGTTGCAAATTGTGTAGGAGCAACTGGCAGCACTTTGTGAGAAGAGGCTATTTAGTATGGATTTACTTTGTTGTAGGGCCAAGCTTGGGGACATCAAATTTTTGCATTCAAGCCAACTAAATACTGGTGCCTCAACTTTTGCAAAACGCTGAAGATTCTTGAAATGGAATCAAAATGTCAGCAGCTGCAATGCCATGTAATCAGACCTTAGAAATTAACTCACAACCATGTCACTGGGCAGGTACTCTCTTCCTCCAGCAAGAAAAGCATGATCAACTAGGAAGAGGAGTGTAGCTGTCCTTCCTCGTAAAGTCATGCACTTGAGGGGAGAAGAAGATGCCATTATGTAATATGAACCCCACCTAGCTTCATGATAATAGGAGCCCATGATGCATGCCACAGGGATCATGTGAGGCAATTGAGCTCTCGATCTTAGTGCATTACAGGTGATTATCCATGTCCTTTGATCAGCACCGAATATGTTTGCCATTCAGGAATGCCAATGTTGCCCCACCCAGCTTCTGGCCTCGTCTGCGTAATACGCCGCCTTTCCAGCTCTGTCAATCACTCACAGCCTCGCTACAGGAGTTATCTTTCGCGAAGCGTTGACCAGAGTTTCAGAATGCCCTCCTTCTGACCATAATAGCCAGGGGGTCAAGCGATTCTGCAACAGGCTCCATGGAGCTTCTCTCTGACCAGCGACATGCAGAATGACAAACCCTGAGTAAACTTCACTCCTGGATACCCTCTCTCAAAGTATGATGCAGCTCCAGTGATACCTTCTGTAGTGTACGATATCAACCTCTTGCAAGCTTGCACCTACCCGTAGCTGACAATATTTCGAGTGTTTTGACTTTTAATGCTATCTGATGTAGACATGCTTGATTAACCTGCTGTTCACACCTCAACTGGCAGGAGCTGAAGAATAAAGCTTGCTCGTGCTTCCTGCACCACCTCGACGAAGGAGACAACAGTGGGGCCAGATCTCAAGTGACGCCTTCTAGTTTTGCTGACCACCTTAATCAATTAGCAATATATCTGACAACATAAAGCAGTCATGCCTTTGCTTTTGCCTCCGTCCTCTCCACGAAATGAAACTGCAGCATCACGCAAGCAGCTGATACTTTATCCTAATGATGTCCACCATTCAGCTTTGCAGTTCATCTCACCAATGAGAGGCCTGAAAATATGTTGGGTGAAGTGTGCAACAGGATTGGAAATGCCTTAACCTTCCAATTGGGGTGATTCCTGAATCGACCATTCTAGCTGGCAAACACTACATGATGACGACCTGTTTTCACAGGACATCGATTACATTTCACTCATGTGGACCCACAGTATTCTTCCAGGCTTTATTCTCCATCCTCAAGGCTTCTATATGTTCAACCTCTTCCTGCATGCCCGCAGCTGCATAAATGTTTGCCATGATGAGATAAGGCGACACCTCACTCTTATCCACTTGAACTGCTTGCTCAAATGCCCACCTCCCTGTTTTCAAATCTCCCCATTTCTGACAAGCACCCAGCAATGCCGACCAAACTGCAGAACAGTTAGATGATGGCATTTCCTGAATGACCTTAACTGCCTTGTCCAGGTGCCCTGCACGTCCAAATAAATCAACCATGCAACTGTAATGTTCTATAGCTGGTTTAATGCCGTACTGTGACATCATATTTACAAAATGTAAATTGCCATCCTGCACTAGACCTAAGTGACTGCACGAATTAAGAATGCATGAGAGGGCCACCGAATCTGGACAGATTCCCTCATCCTGCATTTGGTTGAAACATTTCAGCACTTGTTCACTTTGACCATGTTGGGCATACCCAGTGATAAGAGCATTCCAAGAAATGTAATTCCGAGAAGGCAGCACCTCAAGCACTTCTTGTGCTGCTGCAAGAGCACCACACTTCGCGTACATATCCACTAAAGCATTACCTAGCGTGGTATCCGATCCAAGGAGCCCCTGTCTAGCAACTTCATCATGAATTTCCTTCCCCTTGTCAGCTGCCCCTGTGCTTCCACAAGCTTGCAGTAGAGAGATATAGGTCACCGCATTTGGCGTAAAACCCTCACGTTGCATCTGTTTGAAGCACTTTAATGCCTTAGCAGCTTGCCCTTGTCGGGCAAACCCTGAAACTAAGGCACTCCAAGAGATGACATCATGAGAAGGAAGCTCTGCGAACACTTTTTGTGCTTGTGCAAGTGCGCCACACTTAGCATACATATCCACCACAGCACTCCCAAGCACAATGCTATTCCTTAGCAGCCCTTGCCTCGAAACTTCATCGTGAATTTTCTTCCCCTTCTCAATTGCTCCAATACTGCCACAAGCTTTTAACAGGGAAACAAAGGTCACTACATTTGGAGAGAGGCCCTCATACTGCATCTGTTCCCAACAACAAAGTGCTTCCTCACCATGGCCTTGCTCGGCATATCCTGCAATTAGTGAAGTCCAGGTGATAACATCCCGGAAAGGGAGCTCCTCAAGCACTTGTCTTGCTTTTGTAAGAGATCCACACTTGGCATACATGTCCACCAAAGCTGTTCCAAGCACAACGTCTTTTCCCAACAACCCTTGTCTGGCAATTTCATCATGAATTTCCTTTCCCCTGTCGATTGAACCAATGTTACTACAGGCTTGCAAGATGCATCCAAAAGTCACTGCATTTGGCGATGACCCTTCCCGCTGCATCCACTCAAAACATTGAAGGGCTTGCTCAGCTTGGCCGTGTTGAGTGTAACCAATAATTAATGCATTCCAAGAGATGATGTCCCGAGTACGGAGCTCCTCCAGCACTTGTTGCGCTTTGGTAAGATTGCCACACTTAACATACATATCGACCAAAGCATTGCCGAGAACCGTATCATTTTCTAGCAAGCCTTCCTTAGCGATCTCCTGATGCAATTGCTCCCCTTTATCTGCTGCTCCTATGCTTCCACATGCTTTCAAAACGCAAGCAAAGGTAACTGCGTCTGGGGTGAGGCCTTCCTGCCGCATCTGCTCGAAACACTCCAAAGCATTTTCACCATCCCCTTGTCTGGAATATTCTGTAATTAAGGCAGTCCAACAGAAGACATCTCTGCTAGAGTAAATGTCAAGCAACTCTCTTGCTTTTGCAAGAAAGCCACATTTTGCATACATGGTCACAAGAGCATCTGAGCACTTCTCGAGCAACCCTCGCTTTGCGATGGCGTCATGTACTGTAATGCCTCTAGCCACATCTTTTGTCCTGGCACATGTCCTCAATAAGGCAATGAAGGCAGAGTGCTCAGCAGTGTGAAGCAGAAATCTGCCATTTTGGATCTGTTTGGGCTCATCTGCAACACAGAGTGGATTGAACCGATCATCATCGAACCATAGAAATTGCTTGGTGACCCTGTGATTGTCCCACAAATGCAAATAATGCTCGGAATTATAGTACTTGAGGTGATACAACCAGTTCTCATGTAAGCACTTCGCCAACACAAGAGACCCCATCTCTGCACCTATATTTGCTAGCTTCTCCACTCCAAGCGAGAGATCTTCACAAAGACAATGGTAGTAAAACCGTTTTCATCATGCATCATTATTAAAGAAATCCCATCGTGGTTATTTTTTGGCTTCGTAAAACAAGCCTTAGGGCGGTTACAGACTGGCTGCCCAAACTTGGGCGAGATTATTCGCTCCGTGAGATGCGTGCTGGACAACTCCGTGGACTGCCAAGCTCCCCCGCCCATCCACGGGCAGGGGTTGAACCTCAGGCCCCACCGTAAAAGACAAAGTGCGTAACCAATAGAACACGGCTGCTTTACATGTAAGTGGGGTCGCTTTTATTAGTATATGACGACTTGGGCATATTAGTGTGTAAAGCCTCCCCGCCCGTCCCCTGAGTGGATGGGCAGAGGCTTCGGCAGTCTGTAACCGCCCTTAGTGAGTGAACCTATGTATCAAGGATAAGGGGGCAAGTTGGGTCCCTTATAGCCGATGTAATTATGGTCCCTGGACGACGTCATGGCTCAACACGAGCATGTCGAGACCTTGAAATTATTTGGATTGATAAATATAATTCACTCACAATTGTGAGTTTTGCTATTAAAAAAAAAAAAACAAGCCTTAGTGAAGAAGTGATACATTGTAATGTGTTGTTATTTCCTGGATCACCTTTGCATTTGCATGTGAACTTGCCGAGCAGTGAAATTTTCTTTGGCTTTTTTATTATAAACTAGTATGTCTCTACGATCTTCAAAAAATCGCCTTAAAGGGGAATCACAACTGATGCCCTTTGATTTTGAAAGGAAAGTGAAACAATCTCATGCTCAGCATCGCCACTGCGCACCTGCTGCTGCTAGTGAGGAATTGAAGTTACGAGTGGACGCATGAAGGAGGGGACGCGTGAGCAAAGTGAGGAACTGTGACTCGAGAGAAGACTAGACGAGGATTGGGGGGACTCAGGAGACATTGTTTATTCTTTTATAGTAAAATGGTGAGCACTTCATCAGTGATGGCAGTTTGATATGATGGCTAGCGCATGCAGTTCTATACTTTTTCCTAGTCTACCAAAGTTCGAATCATGTTGCACCATGATAGTCGATTCGGGAATCCGACAAGATTCTCTATAATAAAATATGGAAGTTACCAGTATGCGAGTAGTATGTGATCCGTGCTTTGCTGCGACCAAAGAAACATGGCTTTATTCTCATAAGGCCATCTTTTGTTCCATGTAGAACACTATCAAGACTTTCTTCTTGCGTGTATGGTCTATTGAGTGATGCATCACACAACCTTCTGGTAGATTCTAACAAACATGAATATGTGTGAGAAACTGGCTACAAATCATTCTTTGATACCAAGCTCGGGAGTTTCTCATAGACATTCTGTTTTCGTGAGTTGCTAGCTCTTGTTTGAAACTTAAGAGTGCTCTACTTCTATTGGGGAGAAGAAGAAGAAGAAGAAGAAGAAGAAGAAGAGAATTTTAACGTCGTATAAAACTATCCCAAGAGACCTCAAAGATCTATCCGACGAGAGTTGAACTCAAGACCTGTTATTCAAGAGAGAAATGGCATAACCATCTACCACACTTGGGTGATAGAAAGGTTATACCATTTTCCTCTTCTTATTAACACTCACACACCCGAGAAAGGGGGGGGGGGGGGGGGGGGGGGGGGGGGGGGGGGGGGGGAGAGAGAGAGAGAGAGAGAGAGTTCTCCTTTTGGTCTATCTTGGTCTGACAATACTACCAAACTTGATTATATATATGAGATAAGTTAGCATGGTGTGATTATACAGATGGTCTATCTTGGTCTAAAAATGCTACCAAACTTGATTATACAAATTAGCATGGTGTGAAAAGATGAAATCTACGAGAAGTCAATGTAATTATAAAACTTTGTTTGGAAATGGAGCAGGTTCTAGAATTGGTTTCAGCAATAGAAACACAATTGGAATCAATGTCTTTGCTCTACTCTCTTACTTGCTTCTTTCTTGTGAGGAAGCCATGGTAGTAATGCACATCATAACCTACTATATTACTAGTAGAAAGGATGTCTTCCCCTTGTTCTACAATTAGGGCTCATAGTTTCCAATATAGCAGAAGAGCTTCAAGTTTTAAAGAGATGGGTTAGCTTTCTTTTAATACGAAAAATGTGATTGACCTATCCATCTATGTTGCTATGTAGATGCCTCACTTGCTTGCATCTTTATCTATGTTGCTCTGTAGATGCCTCACTTGCTTGCATCTTTATCTATGTTTTGTGCACAAGTATGGTAATAGTGTACATCATCGCATAATCACAACCATGCATAAGTAGGTTAGTACAATAAGGTGCACACAATTTGTTAATGTTCACTTACGCACAATTGGTAGCTTCAAATGTGATAGAAACGAAGGCAAAATAAAGTCATTCAGTTGTTTATTTTTGTAGGAGTTTTGGCCATTATGCTAAATTGAAGGACATGACGTAAAATTAAGGCTCTAACCTGAAATCATGGATGTCATTGATCTCCCTCTCCCTCTCTTCCCAAATTACAAAGCCATACTTATAACCATAATCGTTCCTAAGCAAACATTACCTTGTACCAAAACAACTATGTAAACATATGTATGCCCAAGTCGAGCATCTTTAACACAGGAACACGAAAACCTCACAGGCTTATACCTTTAATTTGAGCAAAACCAGTAAGTTCAATCCCCAATCCATTTCATCAAACCATGTACGAACAACTTGAGCGGCGTCAAACGGCATAGTCATAATTGAGTTTGAGTAGTAAGCTCAGAATCAAACCAAAAGTTATAAACCATATACAGCCAAACAAGCTGAGGAAATTATTCATGGGAACACAATACAAAGAAGGAAATACTGGCAAGAATAGTAATCTCGGTCTCTACCCCATAAGTACATCAATAATATATACCTGTTGCGTCAATAGTTCAAACAACTAAAAGAACCAGGTGAGGGTTATTTACAAACTAGTAGGTTAATCATGTTAAAGAAAGATTTTAACCATCAAATCTTGTCCTAAATAAAGGTACGAAGTAACAACCATCCACCTGCCAATAACCAGTTTATACCTATGCTACACCATAGTTTCTCACCCAACAGGTAGGCCCACCTTACCATATATGGGCCTTCACCGAGTAGTAAGAAGAGCTTCAATCAAACTTTAAGCTTTTTAGAGTACCATGCATCCAGTATTGCAGGCGGTTACCCTCTTTCTATTTTAAACAAACCAAGCCTTTGATAGGATCATATATATGAAACAACCAAGAAACCCTATTTTTGAAAAGAAACCACAAACACACGCCGTAGCTACAAACAGCTGCATACCCTTATGGTACAAAAATAAATTGAAAGTTTTTTATATTGGTGAAAAAACCAACCATGCCCTAGCCATAAGCGGCACAGTAGAAGTACCATTACAGTATTTGCATAAAGTATCATAACATCAAGTGAATAGCACACATCATACAGACAGTAATCCAAAGAACTTCCATAAGTCACCTGAGAAGTAGTCGGAGTTGCCAACTCCACAGTAGCATGCTTATCCTTGCCTTTAGCCCTATAGACAATTACTAAATCCTACCTCCTGCAGGAAAAAGACCCCCAATCTCAAAGCACACAAGCACTCACACACACACCAGAGACACACAGTACCAATGCTAAGTGAGCATAAAAGCTCACCTTTACAGGGTTGGGAGCTTGAGGACGTTTTCCTTTTTCAACAGTGTGGCAGGCCAAGCTCCAAGAGGAAGACGTTATTGTAGTGCTGCTACATTTAGTGGCCGCCTTCCTTCACAGTGGTGAGGCGGGCCCTGCTTTAATTGCATCATAGACGCGTACAACGAGAGGGTGGAATGGGAACCCAGAGAGAGAGAGAGAGAGAGAGAGAGAGAGAGAGAGAGAGAGAGAGAGAGAGAGAGAGAGAGAGAATGGGGAAGTGTGTGAGACCGAAGGGGGAAGAACTAGGGTATTTAAAAAATGCAGTGGTGCAGACTGCAGGTGGGGGCCAGTAAGTTTTAATGTAGAAGAGGGCAAATTTGCCAAAGCTAGGTCGTCGGCCTTTCCTCATATCAATTAGCTATCTATGAATAATTAGGTGTCATTTAAGGCACCTCCAAAATAGCAACCACTGAATTACCTACAATAATTCATCGAGGACTCCCTAGGTAATAAGCCCCAGTTTATATTGCCCAAGGAACTTAACACACTATCCTGGCAGGGCAAAAGGTCCACCCATTTTACATCCACGTTTAGATACCATAAGGTTTTAAAAAAATTCAATTCAAGCCGGTAATACACCAAGGGAACCCCCGGCCAATAGTCCCAGCAATTTATATGCTAATGAACTTTCAATCATGCCAAAACTAGCCATGTGTGTGTGTGTGTGTGTGTGTGTGTGTGTGTGTGTGTGTGTGTGAGAGAGAGAGAGAGAGAGAGAGAAGAAGAAGAAGATTTAATAAAAAAGATGGGTTTTAATGCCATAGGAATAATTCCAAAAGATGTATACGACAACTTGAGTGAGAATAAATTTAATTATGTTTCCTCTCTCTCTCTCTCTCTCTCTCTCTCTCTCTCTCTCTCTCTCTCTCTCTCTCTCTCTCTCTCTCCTCTCTCTCTCTCTCTCTCTCTCTCTCTCTCTCTCTCTCTTTGTTTTTTCATAGGCACCCTTGCCCATCAAACTTTAGTGAATTTATAGATTTTTAAGGTGGTGTGGCCTATTAGTCTCTCTCTATCTATCTATCTCTTTCTCCACAAAGCACATGCGGCCACGTATAGAGGCTGTAAGCATGACCTGTTCAAGCCATCAAATCCCACCACAGTACCGCCTTGATCATGGTTTTGGTTCTCGGCATTTTGTTTGTGGATGTTGACAATGGGTCGCTTGTGAATTGATGTGCGACATCTTCGCTTAGATATCAAAGTGACCCTAAAAAGGAACTTGGCCTTGTTCCCATGGTCATAGCTCTACCCCAAAGAAAATTAGTAGCCCAAACCGTGAAGCATAGCCAAAAACCATAGACTTAATAGTTTCTTTGTCTCAAGCTTTGGCATCATCTTTGTGTGGGCCACATAGTAGAGTTTTTGGATTGCTTTGTAGAAGAGATTTCAATGTCTTCCTTTGACACTCCCATTTTGTGCACACACAAGAGCTTTCTTGAGATGGCTGCCGCACCAAGGAAGGATCCCACCTCTTGCCAAGAGGCAAGGATCACAGTCTTGGAGGCTTAGATCCAAAAAATTGTGGAAAATGAAAAACTCATGCAACACTTGTGTAAGCTTGAGGATACAAGCCAAAAGAGCGCCAAGCTTTACTTGCCAAAATGCACAAAGTCAAATTCTCCCTCGCTAAAGCTGTCAAAGCGACCCAGAAGGAAGCCCACAAAGCAGCACATACAAAGATTGACAAGAAGATACAAGCGGCCTTCCAAGAAGGCCGGCTACAAGAATCTCTTGGAATCAAGGTCCAGATTGGAGGGATCCACTTACCATGGTGCACTGAGTAGGATACCCTCGTAGAAGCAATCACCAAGCTCAACAACATTCTTCAATCAATTCACATCGAGCTCAAAACTATCACTTGGATAATGACATGCATAAGCATGTGCCACCTGGACAATGCATCCTCACTTTCAAGAACAAGGAAGAGCGGCTAAGGTTTCTATGCCAAATCTATCACCTCAAGGGATGCGGCAATGTGCTCATGCGCATTTGTGCAGGAAGGGAAAGAAGAAGAAGAAGAAAATGGAGAAATAAATAGTGAGAAGTCGTTATGTGTTTCCTTAATTGTATATACACTTAAAGACTAAAACAAACTCTGAATTAGAGTGTAGAGGGTGTTAGTCATAGGTGGGTGGTCAGAGGCCTTTATACCCTCCACTTAAAAGGCCAATGTTCTTGTAAGTGGATATGACCAAAGCCAGTATGTACAATAGTGAAGTGCAAAAGCTTCACCATTGTACAATTGTGTTCACCCTACACCCATTAACTCGATGCAATGTGCAAACGCTCTATAGCTAGGTTCTTTGTAAGAGCATTTGCTGGGTTTTCATTGGTGTGGACCTAGACAAGCTCCAATCACTTATCCGTCAATGCATCTTCAATGAGATGATACCTCACCTCAATGTGTTTTGACTTGGATTGAAACACAGGATTCTTTGCCAAAGCAATGGCACTCTAACTATCACAATGCAAAATTGGAACCCGTTGAATGTTTAAATCTTCCACTAATTGTTGCCAACCATATAGCTTAATTTTTCTTTCATTTGACGTTGAAACATACTCAACCTATGTATCTCCAAGGTATGGCTCCTCTTGCAAATATCAAAATATAGCCATACTTAGATCTCATACTATATTTGCAACCCACATAATGTGAATCCATGTAACTAACAATAAAGGAATCGTTAATGCTGAAGTGTAAACACTTTCCCCCTATACCCCTTAAGTATCCTAGGATGTGTTTCAATACCATCCAATGTTGTTTGCTAGGGTTAGCCATGTACTGACTAACCACTCCCTCTGCAAATGTAATGTCTAGCCTCGTAGCTACCATAGCATACAAAATACTACTTATAGATAAGGAATATGGCACGCTTTCCATTTTTTCTCTCTTGATATCTGTAACAAAATTAGGCTAATAACATTGATTGTAGCGGAATCAACATGACAGTAGTGAGCATTTCATTAAGATAATTTCTAAAATAAAGATAGACAGGGAATACTTGATTAAAGATAGCAATATAAACATGAAACCTAGTTAGTTTGGCATGAACAATACATGTCAAAGAGAGAGAATTAAAGAAATTGACAACAGCTGAGGACCGGATTTACTTGGAGTTGGTCCCCTCTCCAAAAGTCTCTTGAATTATATGTTCTCCCATAAAGAGAGACTTGGTACAATACATTCTCTGTGTTCCTTGAGACCTTGTTGATGCCATGAAGATGCAAAGCTTCATGCACTAATATTATGCCCAAAACAACAATTAAACTTACTTGTGATAGCATAAACTTGTCCCTGATCTCAATCCCAAGACCTCAAACACCTTCAAAGGTGAAGAGAGCTGGCAAGGAGTGAGGAAAGTGAAGAGGAAGAAGATGTAACATAAGAGAAATAAGTATTGTCCTCCTTACCATAGATTACTCTTAGAGCTTAGCTTAGCATAGTAATAAACATGGTAGAGAAGATGAGCATGCCATTGAAGCTTGACTCTTGCTTGATTTGCATTCCATAGCCAAGAGGTGTTGGTGTAGGCTCTCTACTTCTCAACCTTGGAGAAGGAGATAGAGTTCTTGCTCAACACATGATTTGTGTGTGTGTGTGTGTGTGTATTGTGAATGAAAAATGAGGGCCTTTCTTCCATCCTGGTCGACCCCTCTCTCTCTCTCTCTCCTAACTCATGCTTGCATCCTAGTGGTCCATCCTGGGAGCTAACCAATGATAGGATGCCTTCATACCTAGCAGGGGATGTAGCATTTTGAAAACCCCCTTTCCCCTTTTGAGAGAGATCTTAGCTTATTATTTAAATGAAGCTAAATTCTCATTGGACTCTAAGTCTACTGGCCAATAGGAATTAAGCTAGCATATGGGATGATTAATTCTCATTGGACCCCTTGGTAGATTGTCCAATAGGAATTTAGGGTCATAATTTTCATTGGTTCTTTGAATAGGCTTTTTCTAAATTGTTTAAGTTTAATTTACTAAGCTTAATTCTCATTGGTCCTTGCCATAGGCCATCCAATAGAAATTAGGCTTGAATGGGGGCAACTCAGCTAGGTGCTTGACATGTTTCCTTAATACCTCTTGTGTCTTGGGCATGCCTTGAGTGTGTGTGTATGTGTGTGTGTGTGTGTTCTCTCTCATCCCCTACCTTTAGGGATCACCCCCTTCATTGTAGGAAAGTGGTTTGACTTCTGTGAGCACCACACACATCCCAAGCTTGGGCATAGTTCCCATTGAGAGGTCCTAGGCCTAAGGGTTTTAACACTATCCTTTGGAGGATTTAATGAAGCTTAACCTAGGGTCTTTTAAAGCTCCATTAGAAGCACATTTCTCTTTGGAAGACCACCTCCATTTAGACCCCTATTATCTCTCTTTTTGGTCCCTTGCTGAGATAGTTCTAGCTGCACATACCAATATTTTAGCTCTTGTTCTCCTTCTATCTGCCCATATTAAATGATCAGTTTAACACGAGAAAATCATTTTAGGAAAGTTAGATATTACTTGTATAACATTACCTCTCTCTTGAAATCATAGTCTTCCTCGACTGTGAGGTAGAGAAGGTAAAGCCTAGTCATCAGTCCATGGTTTCCTAGTGGGTAAAGGATCCCTTTCTACCCTACGACATCATTCCAAAATGCACGACTAATCCATTTGGTGCTTGAGAGACTGAGTTGTCGCAAGCATGTCTAGTCTTGAGTCCATATCATACTCCCCAAAGTAGAGTGAAAAATTCTACTTGGTGTTTGGTAGATGTCGTCGCCACAAACATGATCCTAGGTATGCATGCTTTTAAATTTGTGCACAAAGAAAAAGAGAAAGTCTTAAGAGACAAAAAAAATTGTTTATTCAAAAGGCATTTACATTTTCTTACTCTATTGTATCATTGTAAGCATTGACAAGGTTCATATTATCCTTAAGTTGTGTTCCTTGCATCCATCTAGCATCCTCAAAAGGATAATTCTTGAATTTAATAAGATACCATCGAATAATCTTACCATGTCTTAGCACCTTGTCTTCATGTCAAAGGACTCTTATTTGCAAGGCTTGAGTAGGCTCACATGAAAAGCATTGTGTATGAGCCAATGATTGGGCAACTTTAATTGCTAAGTCATCTCATTGATTGGCTTAAGAATTTGAAAAGGACCATAGTATTGTTTTGCTAATTTAGCATAACACTTTTGGTGGCCTATAGGATTCTTACCAGTAGCTTGCCTCAAACCAGCCTTGGGGAATTTTAGTAAGACCCAATCATTTTTCTTAAAAGTTAAGGCTCTTCTGTGCTTATTAGTAGTGGCCTTTTGCCTTTGTTGTGAGATGGATATAGCCTTTTTAATATTTCTCTTATATCTCGTCTATACTCATGATTAAGCGAAGATCTTCCCATGTACCTTAATTAGCAAGGGACTTTTAAATCTTCCCTCTATGACCTCGAAAGGTGCCTTCTCTGTAGAAGTGTGTACGGTTTTATTGTACGCATACTCTACAAGGGGTAAGTATTTTTCCCATTGTGAGAGTTGATCTACTTCCCATGACATAGGTTTTTAGTAGATCTAGGATCGTAAGGTTAGCTATCTCACTTTGGCCATCCGTTTGTGGGTGATAGGCCAAAGAGAAATTTAACCTTGTGCCTAGGTTCTCAAAGAGACCCTTCCAAAAATTACTGGTCATTATAGGATCTCTATGCAAGAGTATAGACGTTGGCAAGCCATGGTATTTGAAAATCTAAGATATGCCATTTGGTGTGCCTTTGTAGTCTTTTTGACAGGTCAAATGTGCTTGTTTGCTAAACCTGTCGACTATTGTCCATATTCCTATATTCCCATGGATGGACTTGGGCAATCCATGGATATGCTCTCCCATGGTGAATTAGGAATTGGCAATGGTTGGGGTAATCACGTTGCTTCCCTCTATCATACTTCTTCTTTTGGCATACCATGCATTTTGAAACATATCTTGTATGTCTACTTTCATAGTGGGCCAATAGAAGTAGGTCTCTACTCCTCAAAGACTAGGTTGAATCCCTCTATGCCCTGCATAAGGAGGAGCATGGGACTCATACATTACTTTCTCATTAAGTGAGTTTGTAGCACATAGCCTATTTCCATAGAGGAGATAACCATCCTGCAAGGTGAATGGTTCCTCTTTCTTCCCTAAAGCAAGGGCTAAAATGGCATCCTTGAAATTGAGGTCAGTAGAACACTCATCTATCATAAAAGATAGATCATTGTGAGTTTCTATGGATACCGCATTTGCTCTTGGCCATCGTGATAGTGCATCGGTCACTTGATTGTTCTTGCCAACAATGTGAGCAATATGAAAATTAAATTGCAAAACAAAAATTCCCACCCCCTTTGTTTGTCGGAGAGCTTGGTTTGCATCATAAAATACTTGAGGCTTTGGTGATTTGTGTGTAGGATGAATGGAGTCCCTAAAAGATAGTGTTTTAATGATTCTAGGGCATGTAGAATAGCTAATAGCTCCTTTTCATATATGCCCAATACTCACTCATCATAGTTGAGTCTTTGACTCTCCTATGCTATGGCATTCCCTTCTTGAAGCAAAATTGCTCCAAGGCAGCTTCCACAAGCATCGCATTGGAACTCAAATTGCTTTGAGAGATCCAAAAGTGTAAGTACGGGTTGAGAGATAAGTTTCTCTTTGAGATTTTCAAAAGCATTTTGCTCTTTTGCAGTCCATGTATACCTAACGTTCTTTTTTGTCAAGTCGTGTAATGGTCCTGCTATTAGCGAGAATTTCTCTATGAAGCGTCTATAGTATGCACATATACCAATAAATCTTTGTGGCTCGTGTATATTCTTTGGATTGGGCCATCCTTTTATTAACTCTAGCATGGTTGGATCCATTCGGATGCCATCTTGAGAGATAATGTGACCTAAGTATTGAATCTCTTGTAGGAAAAATTCACTTTTCTTTTGATTAATGAAAAGTTTATTCTCTCTCAGAACTTGAAAGATTACCTGGAGATGTTGCTTATGCTCCTTGAGAGAATTGGAGCAGATAATGATATCATCAAAGAATACTCTAGTAAACTTGCGATAGGGCCTGAAGATTTTCTCCATTAAGTTGTTGAATGTGGCCGAAGCATTTGTCAAGCCAAAAGGCATGACAAGATATTCATAAAGAGGCAAGGAAAGAAGTATTGTCCTTACCATAGATTACTCTTAGATCTTATCTTAGCATAGTAATGTAGATGGTAGAGAAGATGAGCATGCCATTGAATCTTGACTCTTGCTTGGATTTGCATTCCATAGACAAGAGGTATTGGTGTAGGCTCTCTACTTCTCAAGCTTAGCTTAGCATAGTAATGTAGATGGTAGAGAAGATGAGCATGTCATTGAAGCTTGACTCTTGCTTGGATTTTCATTCCATAGCTAAGAGGTGTTGTTGTAGGCTCTCTACTTCTCAACCTTGGAGAAGGAGATGGAGTTCTTGCTCAACACATGATTTGTGTGAGTGTGTGTGTATTGTAAATGAAAAATGAGGGCCTTTCTTCCATCTTGGTTGACCCCTCTCTCTCCTAACTCATGCTTGCATCCTATTGGTCCATCATGGGAGCTAACCAATGAGAGGATGCCTTCATAACTAGTAGGGGGTGTAGCATTGTGAAAAGTCTCCCCCTTCCCCTTTTGAGAGAGAGCTTAGATTATTATTTAAATGAAGCTAAATTCTGATAGGACCTCTAGGTCTACTGGCCAATAGGAATTAACCTAGCTTATGGGCTACTTAATTCTCATTGGACCCCTTGGTAGATTGTCCAGTAGGAATTTAGGGGTCTTAATTTTCATTGGTTCTTTGAATAGGCTTTTTCTTAAAAAATTAAGTACAATTTACTCATTCTTAATTCTCACTAGTCCTTGCCATAGGCCATCCAATAGGAATTAGGCTTGAATGGGGGCAACTCAGTTAGGTGCTTGACATGTGTCCTTAATGCCTCTTGTGTCTTGGGGGTTGTTGGATTTAGGTTTTTGCACTAGTTGTTGGTTCCTATGGGAGGTTTATGGCATTGGTCTATGCATATTGGAGCACATTTTACGTGTTGTGAGCTCTTTTGAGAGCGATACCCCCACCAAGATTTGACATACTGATTACATAGATTTTTGGCACCTGTTTGTGCACATTTTTACTCATGTACGTTGAGTTGTGAACACTCCCTACTATACTTGCTATGGAGCCATTTTTTGCCATTTTGGTTGTTTTTTTACCATTTCTAAGACTCGACCTAGAAGAGCCCTTTTTGAAACTATGACTAGTATCTTGTGTGTATTGCTTATTTTTTGGAGGCCCTACCGTTGTTTTTTTTGACCTGGGGTATTCTCAAATGTTGAGATATCATCGATGATATAGGTTGTTGAAATTCCCCAATTACGATATCCTTGCCATAGGTCATGTATATTATGGGATATTTTGCTTGTTGCTGAGTTGGCAGCCTTTGGGTCAGTTTTTGACTTGCATGAGGAAATTTTTGAGGTCATTTGGAGGGCCTTCTAAGAAAATACAATTTTTGCGTTCTCTCTCCAGAAAAGTGGGATAAAAGAAAAGGTGTCCTCAATACAACCATTTAAAAAGTGTACTCACAATCTTGGAGGGAGATTCAACAACTCAAATTTCTTATGTTTGCAACGTATCTTGCACTACACACTAGTGGATTTTTTGTCCACACCCACAATACTCCTCACCTAACATCCTAAATATCATCTACACATTGACTAAATCCTCAATATGAGTTGTTAAACATATAAACATTTGGATAGATGGTTCGCTCTATCCTTTGAATCCTTAGACTAATGCCTCTCCTGCATTTGAAAATCCTACTGGTCTATTGACCTTTGCTAGTGATGAAGAGAATGGCTTGTTTGGCTATTGCAAAGCTCTAACTGGCCAAGATGAAATTCACAAATACATGCTTCCTGCTCAAGCAAATGAGATTCTATGGATTTCTCATTTTCATTGTAATGACCAAAAAACTATATTGCAACACACACAGGAATTGCAGGTCCTACGAGAAACGGTATGGAACTTATAAAAGAAAGATACAAGCTAATTAGTTTCTCATGTGCAAAAGAAGAAACTATGGAATCTTTACACCTTGAAGGTTGGATGTGGTGGTCTTAAGAAAATAATCCAAGCATTGAGGTGAGGACTCCAAACATTCTGAAGTATTTCAACTAAGCTAGTTGGTTTCTTTGATTTTTGTATTTCTTTCTTTGTAGACATGCTATCTATGTAGACAAAGAAAACATTGATCCCACCACCTATGTAGAAAAGTAGTTGAAGCCCTTGATAAACAGTAGTCTTGCAAAAGATATAATCCATGACAAAACGTTTAAGTTTTTGCAACAGGATGTGGTGGACCGTTTTATTTTAAAGAATGCGATGGATGCCACTAAAATACATGGCACACTTGACTCCCTTGGCATGAGAAAGAGAGGGTATTCAGCTATTCAACAATCTATCTCCTACATATTTGTAAAGAAGAGAGTAAAGTCTAAGGTATTACCAACAACATCAAGTGTCTGGAAAGAGAGACTTTAACTCAACCACGCACAAAATGGCTTCTTTGAATGTCCCTTTCATATTCAAGCTACTTACAAAGGCATGGAATGTCTATAACTTATGATGAATACAACAATATCTTCATGGACCCTATTATGTTGCAAACTAGAATGGTAGAGTTCTATAATTTCACATTTGAAGAGGCTAGCGCGGTGCTACATTTTTCCTTGAAGTTAGATGAGTATGAGATTCTTAAAGAGAAGAAACTAAAGCAAGTGACAATCACATTAATGAATAGAGCCCTTTTGAAATGTCCCACTAAAAATCCTTTATACTTCGTTTTTCAATCAGAAACAAACATATAGTGTCTTAGTTCTTTTCAGGTAACTCATTTTCTTCCAAATTTTATACTAAAATAATACATTTACTTTCACATCACATTAGGATTAATCTTGCAAGTAAAGAAAGAGTACCATGATATTTTATTTTAGGTCTTCCATGAATCCCCTCTTCCTAACATAATTGACCAACAAATGAATCGAGGAGAAATGTTGGTTGTAGATAGGAGGGAAGACTTTCAAGCCCAACGACATCTTGTAGGTGACCTCAAAACACTAAAGTTTATGTATAATTGTGGAATGGGTGCCATGGAAATATTTACATGCTTGTTCTACATGGAGTCTACAAAGGTAATGGACCCAAAGTGGTGGAGAAAAGATTCTAATTGTCATAATGAAGATCTTGATTTATGTCCAGTTATGGCTATTATGCTTGTTAATGTCCACATTTGTACAATGCATGCTCTTTGTAGAATTGTGGAGAAGTTAGTATATCTCTACATTGGATTTTCTTGGAAAATCAAGAAGTCAGGTGAGTGCGAGATGGCCCTAGATTCCCTTGAACTAGTATTGTCAAATATGGTCTCCATGGGGTGTCAAAATCTAACGAGACAAAAAAAAGATCAGCCAATGAGAAGGTTGTGCCTTCCAAACCATCCATTTGTAGGGTTAAGGCACCTAGGTCTTTATCTGAACCTCTAGGCATAAAATATGTGAAACTGACAAAGTGTGGGAGAATATATCACTCCACCTATGTTAGCAAAGTTGAGTATCTATAATGGAAAAAACCTACATATAGTCGTGAAGGACTAGTATCCAACTACTCACAAAAAGGCTAAGGTTGATGTGTGGAATTCCATAAACGCGCTCTTTTTTATGTGTGACAAAGATGATTGTTCACAAGAGGACCTCATCTAGTTTAAGGAGAACCTTCAACTACTTAAAAAATCATTCAAGATGGCATGGACTAGCACTGAGATTACTCATTACATGGTATTCTTCAAGCATTCTTTTGATGAGAAAGAACTATGTATTTTTTTTGTTCGCTTAACAAATTTTCTTAATTTGCATCACATCATTTTCAACCATTTACCACACTTTATTCGAAAGTACAAAAACCTAGGAATATGTAATACCCAGGGCTTGGAAAAGTCTCATTATATGGCAAGGAATGCATACTTCAGAAACGCAGAGCATGGTGGCTCTCAAGACAAGTCAAACAATTTAAAAGTGCTATTTCAATGGTTCTATCATAGAATCCTTCATGGCATGCAACAAAATCAAGTATTAGCAGTATCAGCCAGCATAGGCAATCAAGCCTTTTTTTTTTTAAAGATAAAAGTATTTGGGTCCAGCGCTTGTGAAGGCCAAAGAAAGTGGAGGAATATGTGAACCATAGGTGGAGCAAGAAACTCTAAGTGTTTAACGCAACATATATAAGTTTGAATATTACACAAATGGTACTGTGCTTAACACAAATGTATAAATCACAAGCTGTGTTTCAGCTTATTGAGTATTTGAATATATTTTCTGGCACATTTCTCTTGTATCTTAAGTGTTTTTCATACTCTAAGAGTTCATTTGTTTTGATAACCTAATGACAGTGCCATTGTTATGTACGCGTAGTTATATGTGGCACGACCACCTATATACCCAAGACCATATCCAAACACTCTCTTGCAAAAAATCTTATCACGATCAGAATGACTTGTCCATGTTTTGTTGTGTGTCCGTCCACCTAGGAAGCATGAGAGTATCTTCAAGGAAAACATGTGGTAGTTTCCTCTTGCAACATTCCATTGTGAAAGACCAATATTTGTGCCTTGCAAAGTTTTCCAAGATATTGTGAATGAACTGCATCCCTTCCATGGTACTCTCTAGTCCAACGACGGAGAAAGTCATCCTTTAAAATAATCCAGGACTGCAACCACAAAGAAGTGTTAGAGAGAGAGAGAGAGAGTGGGGGGGCTAGGGCTTACCACCATAAAGCTCTCCTCTTACATCCAAAGTTTTTCCTACCATAGGTCCACCGACCCACTCGACTTTGTGCTAGGCGCTTATACCAATCCTCTACTTCTTGATTGTTGGTTGAGAGCTTGAGGCTATTTCTAATTCCTTGAAAAGTGGTCTTATCAAGGAGTGTCTCTTTATACTTTTTTGCCTTCTGAAAATAGAGTTTGAGGCACTCCAGTGGGTTACTAGAGGTTTCCATTGCCTTGTCATCTCTAATGTCTTCAGAAACAAAGCCACCCCTCTCCTTGTGGAATTTCAAGATGGTGGCCGGTGAAAAGTCTTTCCTCAGGTAGAAAATACTCTGAATTTCATGGAGGAAAATGTATGTCCTATTGCCAATTTTAAATTTTGGCACACCAGGGCATCATCAACTCTACATGCATCTAAGTGCACAAGTATTAGAAAATTGGATGTTACAAGAGGGACACTCTTTCTTGCTTTAATGTAGTGAATCAACAAGTAAAAAAATAATGGATGTGCCAAAAGGGACACTCACTATTGGTATACTTGCAATGCCCACCTCTCTCAGTTTTTCCACCACAATATATGTTGCACAGTTTGTAAGGCCCCCATATGAGGAGAAGCCAATGGTGCACATATATTTGGTGGATTCCAACTTTGCACACTGATGAGATCTCTATTTGGATTGTGGATGGTACGGAGCAAATTCAGGGGCAACTTTGGGTGCCTCGGGGGCGGAAGCCCTCGAGACTTTTTTTTTGCCCTTCGCCGGAATATTCCTTTTCGCACGAATATCTTGGCCGGTGGCCGATTTCTAGGAGGACTTGTCTACCGTAAAGCGGCTACACATGGGCGCATGGGAGAGTCCTACTTGGACTTGGCTATCTAAGGGCGGCTGCACATGGGCGTTTGGAGGCTCCCTTACATCTATATAAGGAGGCCTTCTCATGAGTAATCGGTAGAATGGTGTGCACACTTGATGCACACAACACATCCTTGTGTAAGGATTGTTGTGCTCTCCTATCCTCTATGTAAACCATAAAAATGTGCACTACTATCATTGGATGCCATGGGAAACAATAAGATTGGCTCCTCCTCTAGTGCAAAGAAAAATGAAAGAAATGGTGATACTAAGAGTCTAGTAGAAAATGAGAGGAAAGAAGGGGAGTGTGATGGAGAGCAAGGTCAGTCCATGAGACTAAGGCAACATTTTTCAGCTCAACCTACCTTGAAGGAAACCCTTATAATGTGCAAGACTACTTCACCAAGACACTTGGTTTGGAAGATGGATTGGACTACTCCCTCAGTTAGGATATCCTAAAGGGTGCAATGTTGGACAAGGACAAGAGTGAAGCATCTAACCGAGATGCTAAGTATATGAGTGAATTGTGTGAGTTAATCCATTGGGAACTTGAAGAGAATTGATCAACTGATTGAATGGACCTTATTGTTCTAACTTTGGCCCGTCTTGATGTGTTTTTGGACTCAATAAGCTGTATAGGATAAGAAGGAAATAACTATGTTTTGATTGCAGGTATTGTGCAGTTACTATGGTCTCTGCGATTTTATGCTAACAAGCATACTCCCGCTATGTGACTATATGCTAGCTACCATATTCCACCCTCGTCAAGTGTTTATTTGCTAGTGTCTCTAGGTCTCAAACTCCATCTCTATAGTTATAAATATAACGCTTTCTCCTACGCCACACGTAGACGCATTTATTGAAAGCTAGTGCATCCATGCGTGCCATAAGAGATAAAATGCATAGCACCAAACTTTCTTTTGATTTCTCCTATTGCACGCATAGACACATACATCTCTCGGGATGTGCACTATTCAGTACCCCCTATATAACATAACATGCATTCATGCGGTAATTAAAGAACCCCTTTTTAAACAAATTTTATGAATAAAATGATCCCTTGTTTTAGGATTTTTTTTCAAAATTGAATATAAAAACCCCTTATTTTAATGTATCTATATTGAATTGCCTATAACTTTTGCATTTAAACCCCCTCCTACTAAATTCACATGGTACATTAACACGATTACTTAGTGCACCCCCCGAGATACATCTAAAGCATACACATCTTTGCGGCCCCATTGAGAGAAAACTAACAAAACAATCAAGCACAAGATAATAACAAGATCTGAAACTAATACCTTTTCCTAGGCTTGGCATGGCTTAATACTTTCTCTGTGAGATCTAAATGACTGTTGAGATCTCTAAGAGATATGGGGGATTATCTATCTCTCTAAGAGATCTGGGGGACTTTTACCAATGATAAGAGCCAGGTCTACTCTCTCTCTCTCTCTCTCTCTCTCTCTCTCTCTCTCCCAACTACACTAAATTATTGGATTGTTGGTGCCATGCACAGTTGGGTACCGAATTAACACTTCACACATGTACACTTGCTAACGATAAGTTGTGGCCATTAAATAGATCATACGATGTTTGGTCATTGAAGTTCACATATAGCATATGGTTAGAGATAGATAGATAGATAGATAGTTCTATTATCGTCCTGGGAGGTCAAATATGACCTATGGGACCAAATGAACATGTCACGTGGTGTGAGTGGAGTTCATAAGTGACTCTCGATGCTCAAAAATGGCTGAAATGAGCGTCGCAATAGAGAGTCCACATCGTGGTTGGGAGAGGAAGGTATGTAGGGAGAGCTCATGGCTGAATATATGGGGAAAAGAGGACCTAATGTGGTCAAAAGCTGAGCACTCAAGTAGTGTGTGGTACTCACTCTCTCGCACTTGACGAGGGCATAAGGTGCAAAGTCGATGACACTCCTCGCCAGTGCCCCAACGTCCTGTCTTGCAGCGTAGAGAATGGGAGCTAAGACGAATGGAGGCAATGGTGCGGATCGCACTCAACGGGATGGGCTCAAGGATATAGGAATGGGTTCGGTTACCTCGTTCGGAGAAGAAGAGAGATTTGTAGTTTGGGGCAACGTGTGTGGTGTAATGGCTGAAGCGAGAACCTCCGGATTTCTCCCAAGCCATGATACATTGGCGTTGTAAGAAGGCCTCATTAACTTGGGAGTCGATCGACGCATCCTTGACCAAGTGACATGCATCCCATCTTCCAAACCATTTCTTGATATCAAGCATCCACCCCGAACTTAGTATTTTGCTCTTGCATGTCTTTTGAACCTTTTGACTTGCTTCATATGCGATTCTAGGAAGTCGATGCAAAGGGCTACGTTGTGTCTTACGCATGTACTCCACAACCCTTTCCATGCCCAAGACCTCAATGGGAAGCGATTCGGACTCAAGAAGTAAGAGCATGTAGGGTGTTTGTGTCTTGACTTGGAGAAAGTTGGTGAGAAAACGCTTTTGGACATTCTCAAACTCTTTCCAAGTAGACTTCCCGATGCTTCCACCCCACACCTCCACTCCATAAAGAAGCACCGGTGTCACCAATGTGTCAAAGAGGTACTTTTTGAGAGCCCAACACTTGATCTCTCCTGCATTGCACATGTTCTCAAATGCATAATAAGCCCTCTTTCCGGCTTCCAAGCGACGCATTGCACAATCCTTCCATTTATGATTGGATGGAACCTCAAGGCCAAGGTACTTGAAGTGATCTACCACTTCAAGTTTCTCATTGTTGTATACAATGCATGGATTTTCATCATTGAGGGTCTTTACAAGCATAACCTTGGTTTTGGATCCATTCACGATCAGCCCGCTATGTAGGCAAAAGCGTTCCAAGACACTCATAAGCTTTTGTGCATCTTCTAAGGTATGTGCCAAGAGCACTACATCATCGGCATAAAGCAAAAGCATGATCACCGCATTTCCAATCTTAACCTCTTCTATGCCTTCTTGCTGCATAAAATCAAGAACCATGTATTCCAATTCATCAATGAGTAGCCCAAAGAGGGTTGGGGAAAGTGGGCATCCTTGTTTGACACCAATAGTGCTTGCAAAAAAATCTGAAATTCCATCTCCCATACGTAATCGACATATCACTTTTTGGTAGATGCGAAAGACTGCATGCATAAATTCTCTCGGCACTTGAAGGCTTTGCATACGTCTCCAAAGATTTCCTCGCGGTACCATGTCAAAAGCTTTCTTGAAATCCACAAAGCAACAATACAACTTTTTTCCTTTCAATCGAGACGCTTCCATAAGAACTCGAAGAGTGACAAGGTGATCAATAGTGCTATGATGCTTTCGGAAACCTGCTTGGCCAAGCGCACGTTTGCCATTCTTTTCAGCCCATTCACTTATCTTCATCTCCATGATACATCCAAATAACTTTGCCATCAAAGAACCAACCATTATAGTGCGATAGTTGTTCACATTGTTTACATCTCCTCCTTTGTGCAAAGGTTTGATCCAATTTGCACTCCAATCATGAGGCATGCCATACTGAAGTGCAAGGTTAAACATATCGCATATCCAATATCGTGTTTTCTTGCTTGTCCATTTAATCATTTCAGCCTTGACACCTTGAAGGTCACCTGCCTTGCGAGTAGCAAGTTTCTCAAGTGCGCGGCATACATCTTCAATGGTAAAGAAGGGAGACATAAATGGAAGGGAGCTACAACCCTCCATCTTATCAACATTGGGTTGCTCATAGAGGTTCTTACAATGCATATACATATCCTCAAGAGTCAAGTCACCAAAGCTCTCAACGCGCTTGCCTTTTAGATTTTGCCAAAACTTGCCACATGCATGTGCTTTCTCTTGTGCTAAAAGAAGTTGTTTTTCGACTTCCCACCTTCTCCTCTTCTTTTGAACAAGTGCTTTGTATGTGTGTGAACATTCCAAGTAAACTTCCTTGTCTTTGATTGCATCCAATCTTAGCAAGTGTTTTCGGGCTTGACTACATTCCATGTCAAACCATTTCTTCTTGGTGCTACCCTTCTTAGACCTTTTGCAAGACATGTGTTTCGCCGAAAAGCATTCCTTCGCACAAGAGAAAATTACTTCTTTGAAAACTTTCCACTTGCATTCTAATGTTGGGCTCCCTTGATGCTCTATCATGCTTAACATTTGGTCCACCATATCAGCATATATAAGTGCTCGTTTGAAGTCTAGAAGTAGGTACAAATGATTCACATCATGATTGGAGGCTACATGCTCGGGCCGTTTACCACACTTGAGGTCAATACATAACATCCTATGATCCGATTCCGGATTCCATTCACCAAGTGTAAAGCTTTGTATGCATTCTAGAGTGGCTTCTGAGAACAACATATAGTCAATCACGCTAGCACCATTGTGCTTTCTACATGTAAAGTCATTGGTGCCTTGCCATAGAGATACACCATTTGCAATGAGCATTCCGGTACTATTGCACATATGTAGAAGTGACTTTCCATAGTGATCCACTTCTTTTGCATCATTAGAACTTCGATTATACATGTATGAGTCATCCACTCTTCTTGATACATGCGGCATGTCGACTTGTTGTGTGTCGTGTTGTAACATATTTGTGCGAGCATTCATGTCTCCAAAAACAATGACTTCACCTTGATCCTTGTAATGAGCAATGTCTTCCTCTAGTTCAACAAAGGGCTGATCTCTATCCATATTCAAGCGAGCATAAAAGTTGGAGTCATAGTGAGGAATGTAGCAGCCGGCCACAAACATGACTTGACCATTTGGTGGGCTAATTTTCAGCCATAAGTAGCGTTTATACTTATCTTCTTTGACAATGGAAACATATTTCAAACCCTTTTTGGTCATACATGCTACGCCTCCTTGGCCTCTTCGTTGCTTTGCATTTTTGGCCCACATCAAAGAATGTACATCGTATTTGTCAAATCCAAGAATTCGTTGCGCATCATGCTCCCATGTTTCGACAAGAAGTATCACATCGGAGTCATTGGTAAGCTCATCAATGCCAATTCCCGCATTCCATGGATACCCGTTACAATTCCAAAAGCTTATTCGCAAGCGTGAGTTGGTCTCATAGATCATGTGTCCCTATTTGTTGGGTGGACTTGCATCCTCCTCAAGTGCCTTTTCTTCTTGAGATGATACCTTAACCTTCTTGCTTCTTTCCTCGTATGCTTTGCGACGTACATTTTGTTGCATAAGAGTGCGATCCTCATATGCATAAGAGAGAGAGAGAGAGAGAGAGAGAGAGAGAGAGAGAGGTTTTATTATCATCCTCTGAGGTCAAATATGACCTATGGGACCAAAGTTACATTTGATGTAGTATGTGTGCGGCTTATGTCGATGCTCCAAAGTTGTGGTGATGAGAGTCACAATGGAGAGCCCACACTGTGGCTCGGAAAGGAAAGTGTGTAGGTCTATATCATGGACAAAAATGTGACGGAAGCAAGTTCAGACGTGTACAAAATGTGAGCACTCTAGTAGTGTGTGGCACCCAAACTCTTGAACTTGCAATGAACATAATGTGCACAATTGATTTGACTCTTCTCCATTGCCCCAACACCTTGTCTCACATCAAAGGAGTGGGAGCCAAGCTGAATGGCTGCAAAAGTGTGTATCACTGACAAGGGGATAGGCTCAAATCAAGTAAGGGTGAGTATGATTTCCTCTTTCAGAAAAAAGCATGGTGTAATGTAAGAAGTGTAACCCGCCAAATTCCTGCCAAGCTGTAATACATTGGCATTGTAGAAAAGCTTCATTCACTTGCGATTCTATTCAGGCATCGTGTAGAAAGTGTAATGCATCCCATCTCCCAAACCACTTCTTTATGTCTTGCATCCAACCCATGCTCAAGATCTTGCTTTTATGCGTCTTTTGAAATTTTTTGCTTGCTTCCCATGCAATCGTAGGAAGTCAATGTGAGGGGTTTTGATGCATCTTTATCATGTATTCCACAACCCTTTCCATGCTCATAACCAGCCCACTATTTAAGAAAAAGTTCTCAAGGACAACCATAAGCTTTTGTGTATCCTCTAAAGTGTGTACTGTTGAAGATGATGAAACAGGAAACAGAAGGAAGACAGCAACTCAGAGTAGGAAGAAGATGGAGAAGGAGAAGATACAGAGCTTGTGTACGAGATCTCTGTAGTCTCTCTCTCTGTATTGGAATAATTGTATACAAACTCAGAGCTACAAAGCTTATATGAAACCCTAAGAGATAAGGTGTCGTTTCACACCGGATGTCCAGGGGGAAAAACCCAGTGGGAGAAAAGTGCCCCTGGTGAAGCGCGTATACACACTAACACTACTACATGTCTACAAATCCCCCCTGTAGTGATAGTGTGAATCCGTACAAGGTAGCAGATCATCATGTGTATGAGAGTAAGCCCAAAGCTTTTCGGAAAGCTTCAAACTTTTCTCGTGATAACGCCTTCGTAAATAGATCTGCAATGTTATCCTGTGTAGGACAGTAAGTTAGTGTGATCTCCCCTGCATGTAGCTTTTCCCTGACATAGTGGTAGTGAACCTCTATGTGCTTTGTTCTTGCATGAAATACTGGATTCCTTGCAACTGCAATAGCGCTCTGACTATCAGTGAAAATGGTAGTGGGTGCCTGTTGACACTCACAAAGATCTGCCAATAACCTGCGTATCCATACACAATCAACTGTTGCCGTGAAAGCTGCCCTGTACTCAGCTTCACAAGTTGATGTAGCCACTGTGGGTTGCTTCTTGCTTAGCCAAGATATACATGCATTTCCCAAGAAAAAACAATTGCCACTTGTGGAATGTCGTGTGTCAAAATCACCAGCCCAATCTGAATCGCTGTAACCAAGAAGCTGCATAGAACTGTGCTTTCCATACATATCCCCCCTTGGAAAGAACATGGCAAGATTAGGGGTACCTGAAAGGTAACGAAGTATGCGCTTCACAGCCTGCCAATGATGCATACCTGGGCTGTGCATAAATCTGCTTGCTTGTGAAACCCCAAATTGAATGTTTGGACGAGTGTTGCCTGCCAAATATATCAAGCAACCAACCGCTGCTGCATAAGTATGTACATCAAAAGGTTCTCCAGCATCGTGCATGCTCAACTTTGATCTAGTTTCTACGGGTGTAGAGATTGGCTTACAATTTTTCATACCAAACTTGTCCAAAATTTTATGCAAATATTTTGCCTGCAACATGTATATGCCATCCTCTGATTGCACAAACTGAATACCCAAGTAATAATGTAGCAAACCAAGATCAGACATCTCAAAGGTTTTTCTCAAAGCATCTTTAAACGC
The DNA here is from genome assembly GCF_014529385.1 of Adiantum capillus-veneris. NCBI lineage: Eukaryota > Viridiplantae > Streptophyta > Polypodiopsida > Polypodiales > Pteridaceae > Adiantum > Adiantum capillus-veneris. The sequence goes on along the minus strand of NC_140937.1, from coordinate 27,003,370 downwards.
TTCAATTTCATCTGCAGTATTGCCTGTAAGAAGCATATCATCCACATAAAGTGTTAGCATAATGAGAACTCCATCTCTCTTTTTGACATACAAAGTACTTTCTGCTGGACTATTCTGAAATCCCTGGCCAATCAAATAAGTATGTATCTTCTCATACCATGCTCTTGGAGCCTGTTTGAGACCATACAAAGCTTTACGCAATCTACATACCTTTTGCTCTTGACCTTTTACAACAAAACCACTTGGTTGACTTACATAAACTTCTTCCTGCAAATCACCATTCAAAAAAGCAGTTTTGATATCCAACTGATGCACTTTCCAACCATGATGAGCAGCAATTGCAACTAGTGATCTAACTGTGGACGCACGAGAAGTAGGAGCAAAGGTTTTATTATAATCTATGCCTTTCTGTTGCGCATAGCCTTTTGCCACAAGCCTTGCTTTGTACCTGTCAACAGTACCATCTTGTTTCCTTTTTACCTTAAAAACCCACTTTGTACCAATAGGCTTTTTACCTGTAGGCAAGTCCACTAGATCCCATGTATGATTCTTATGAATAGAATCAATTTCTTGCTGCATAGCATCTTTCCACTGAACACACTCTAAAGCTTGTTCAAATGAATCAGGCTCATCTGCATCACAAAGAGTACTAAAGCAAGCCAAATCTACTTGCTCTCTGCCAAAAGTAGTACCAGCACGTGTTTTTCGTGGCAACGGTGCATCCAACTTGCTATCCTGCAAAGTTTTCTGAACCCATTTAGGTAAGGTTCTTTCTTCCCTGAGAACTTCTTGCTCTTCACGCACAATTTCCTCTACATCATGAGGTGTCACATGCTGATCAAAAGATTGATCAAGATTATCAACCTGTTGTGATTCTTGATTCTCCACAAAAGAAGGAAGCAAACCTTCAAATACATCATGTGTCTGCATATGAGGTACATCAAAAGCAACCATAGGTTGAGCAGTAGTTTCTGCAAAAATTACATCACGACTTTCAAAAATCTTGTTTGTAGCAGGATTGTAAAGTCTATAACCTTTACTTCCACTACTGTACCCCACAAATATACATTTGATTGCCTTATCATCAAGCTTTCCACGTAACTGCTGAGGGATGTGAGCATAAGCAAGACAACCAAAAACACGAAGATAACTGACTGAAGGTTTTTTGTCATACCAAGCTTCATATGCAGTAATGGTCTTCAAGGCACGAGTAGGACACCTGTTCAAAACATGTGCTGCACAAGCAACTGCCTCCATCCATAGCTTATGAGGCAAACTCTTAGCCTTGAGCATACATCTAGCTGTCTCCATTAAAGACCTGTTCTTCCTTTCTGCAACACCATTCTGTTGTGGTGTGTATGGCATAGTGCATTGGTGTTGAATGCCTTTCTTTCCCAAAAAATCCTTAAATGCACCTGACATGTATTCACCTCCTCGATCGGTACGAAGAGTCTGTACTTTGCAACCTGTTTCATTTTCAACCATGGCGACATAATGTTGAAAAACTGCAAACACGTCTGACTTTGCTTTGAGTGGATACACCCAACAAAACCTGGAAAAGTCATCAATGAAGGTCACAAAATAAAGGCTGTTTCCTATAGATGGCGTCCTCATAGGACCACATACATCACTGTGTACAAGCTGCAACTTTCGTGTCGCTCTAACTGAACCATCCTGCGAAAATGCAAATCTGTGCATCTTTCCAAGAACGCAACCTTCACATACATGTCTTGGTGGCATCTCCAATAAAGACAAATCATGCACCATATTATGACGTTGTAAATTCATCAAACTGCCATAACTAACATGCCCGAATCTAGCATGCCACAACTCAGCATCCTGCATGGCCTGAGTCTTTGTTTCTGCAATACATACCTGAATCTGCTTTTCATAACGATCTAGCACAAATAGTCCATTTTCCAACGTACCTGTAGTGATAAGAGAATAACCATTCTCTCGATCTCGTACAACACATCTGTCATCCTCAAAAATGACCCGAAGACCATTTTTTGCAAGAGAGGATACAGACAACAAATTCTTCTTGATCCCTGGAACATATAAGACATCTGGCAAGCATAAATCTGAACCATCTGAAATGGTAATCAAAATCTTACCAACGCCTTTGATTGGATAAGAAGCATTATTTGCACATGTCACCTTCTTTCCTGCTGGAGCTGCATCCAATGAACAAAACAAATCCTTCCTTGAAGTAATATGCCTGGATGCACCACTATCAAAGTACCAAATCATTTGTGTCTTGTCAACACTGTAAGCAGAAAAATTTGAACATACTACAAAAGCATAAGAATCCTGCACAAAGTTTGCAGACTCTTCTTTAGCTGTAGAAGAATCACCAGAAGCTGAAACAACCAAACTTGACTCTTTCTTCTTTTCTTTAGCAATTCGCTTTTTACACTCACTAATGTAGTGACCAGGTTTCTTGCAGTAGTGACATTTACCTTTCTTCTTGGACTTGTCGGAATCACCTTTAGACTTCTCTGAAGATTGTCCTGCACTAGACTTGGAGTGATGAGCACTCTCTTTACCCCTGTTTTTGTTCTGTACAACAAGAGCATGATCCATACCATCCACCTGTAAAGACTTGTTCTTACGTGATTGATCCTCCTGCAATAGCAAAGCCACTAACTCTTCAAAATGAAGAGGGTCAGGATTCGCTCGCAAAGACAGAGTCAAAGAAGTCTGAAAAGTCAAATAAGATGGTGGTAGTGAATTGAGTGTTTTGGAAACCAAGTCCTTCTCTGGAATCACTTCATCAATGCTAAGCAATTGCTCTTTAAGATCCCTGATTTTTGTAAGATGCTCGACAATATCGTCACCTTCGTCCATCTGTATTTTGTCAAGTTGTTTCTTCAAAAACTCTATTCTGGCAGCGTTTCTTCCTCCAAACATAGCTTGCAGAGTGTTCCAAGCATCCTCAGAAGTTCTGCAAGATCTGATATGTGGTGTGATTTTCCTCTTTATGGTTAAGGCAATCACAGCCATAGCCTCTGCATCTTTAGTATCCCATCTCTTTTGCTCTGGAGTGACTTGTGAGGGTCCTGCACCAACAGCTGCACCACGACCAGGCGTGGCAGGTGCAATGCTACCTGGACGAACTTCATCTCCAGATACATAATCCCACAATCCTTTACCAACCAAAACATTTTTGGCCATAAAAGACCAAAGAGAATAGTTGGTACCATTCAATTTGTCTTCGGATGTAAACGCACCAAAAATCTCTTTCTCCGTAGATTGAGCCATACTGTAGATGCACACAAGAGAGCAAAAGAACCTCCAAGAGATTCACAAATCTCCTCTCCAATCCAAGCAAAACTCTACACAAAATCTCAGCACAAAGCTAAGACAAGCTGCTTCCCAAAATAACTGTTTACCTGAAGAAAATCTGTCAAAAAGCACACCCTCTTGATCTAAACGCCTCGGAAAAGTAACTTCTGCTACGCTGCTCAGAACGAAATTCTGAGGGCTCGAACGGCTTCGAAAGGGGGGTAAAACCGCAGGTCGCCTGCTCAGAATACTCCCGGAACGTCGAGGATGCTCCCACGAACAAATTTTCCGAAAACTGCCTGAAAACTGCAATTGCGCGCGCGGACGCGAAAACGCAAGTAGAGGCTCTGGAAATCACCTTGCTCTGATACCAATTGTTGAAGATGATGAAACAGGAAACAGAAGGAAGACAGCAACTCAGAGTAGGAAGAAGATGGAGAAGGAGAAGACATAGAGCTTGTGTACGAGATCTCTGTAGTCTCTCTCTCTGTATTGGAATAATTGTATACAAACTCAGAGCTACAAAGCTTATATGAAACCCTAAGAGATAAGGTGTCCTTTCACACCGGATGTCCAGGGGGAAAAACCCAGTGGGAGAAAAGTGCCCCTGGTGAAGCGCGTATACACACTAACACTACTACATGTCTACATGTACTAGAAGCACTCCATCATCTGCATACCAATTTAGGGCGGAAGCAGCAAGAACCGAGTAATAGCGGACAACAGAGTAACAACAGAGTAAGAGTGAAGCAAGAACCGAGTAACAACAGAGTAATTACAGAGTGATGGAGTAACGACAATAGATACAAAGAGAACACTAAAAAACTTATTGTTGGAGGTTACAAAGGGAAAAACTTCAAAGCTATAGAGATGGTTAGAGATGGTAGATGTACTAAAAGAACTCCCCTCCAAGACTACAAGGCCTCCTTTTATATAGGATTGGGCACTTGCATAACTTACAAGCTGGGCTACCTTTCCAGTGAGTGCATAGCCAAAAAGTGAGTGGGTATTCCATCATGGCTGAAGTTACTTTTATTCTTTGAGATGAGGTCATTGATTAGGTCATTTTGATACGGGAAAGAAGATCCGCCACGTTGTTCGTATTTCCCGGGACAAATTTGTAAGTGATGTCAAAGTGACTTAACTCGTAGCCCATCGATAAATTCGAGCATTTTTTACTTTTCCAGCATTTTTCTCTTTTAGAAATTTGTCAAAATGCTTTAGATCGCTTCGTAGAGTAAAGGGAACTCCCATTAGAAATAGTCAAAAGGCTAAGATTGCATTTACGCCTGCAAGGAGTTCACATTGGATGGAATGATAGCGCATCTTAGCATCTTTAAAACGCCTAGAAGCCCATGTGCATATGATAGGAGTATATTTATTTAACTTACACAAAATACCTCCCCAATCTTCTTCAGAAGCATCAGAATAAACAATAAGTGGCTTATTGGTAGGAATTTGAAGAGGAGGGAGATTGTTGCAAATATGCTTGATCCGTTTACTGTCTCAAAAAGTTTGTCAGACCATAAGAATATTTTACTTCTTTCTAATTCCTTAAAAGGAATTAAATCTTGGGCCAGATGAGGATATTGAGGGGCAATCCACTGCAGGCATCCAACAGATGATTGAACTTATTTGCGATCATTAAGTTGGTCTAGAAAACCCTGATGTTTGTTCAATACATGTTCCTGCATTTTTATACATCCAGAAGAGATTTCTACTCCCAAAAAAGCCACCTGAGGTTGACATAGCTCAATCTTTTTGAGACTGAGAACCAATCCTCTCTTTTGTAGTTTCTATATGAATAGGTGTAGGTGCTTTATATGACTTGCAATATCCTTGGAGTAGACTAAGATTTCATCGATGTAGAGAAGCAAAAATTATGTGCAGTCAACGAATAGGATTTCTATCCGTTCTTGACAAAGAGATTGTGATGGCTTTAATCCCATTGGAAGAAAATTCCATTCATACATACCCTGTGGTACCACAAAGCTAGTTTTGTACTTGTCTTGAGGTCGAATTTTGAATTGCCAGAACCCACTTTTTAGATCAAATTTGGAGAATACCTTATAGTCTTTAATCCTCCTTCATAACTCATCCTTTAATGGTAGAGGAAACCTTTTAGGTTATAACCAATCATTGATTGGTTTATAGTTGATTACCAGCCTCTTTTTTCCCCGCTTTTGTTCTGAATGATTATTGACATAGAATGCTTGACACTCAAAAGCATTGTTAGAGGGATAAATCAAACCATCTTTGAGAAGTTGAGTTATCTCCTCATTGCACATTTTTGTATCCTCTAAAGACATTCCAGGATGTGTAGCTTTCAATCCTTTAGGTTGAGGTTCTCCACGCAGAGAAATACAATATTCCTCTTTTTCACAGAATGCTAAGGGATTATCACTAGTCTGTTCTGCTAGTTGGGCTGCTATCAGCTCAAGCTCAGATGAATACCTTGTTTTATTTGTCTTAACCCAGACCAAAAATCTTTCATCCTTCTGTGGATTAGGTAGTGTAGGCATTTACCCCCCCCCCCCCCCCCCCCCCCCACCAAAAAAGTACCCTGTGGTTTAGTGAAAATAGTGTAGGGAGTACCCTGAAGCCAGAAGTGAATAGACAAGTCAGTGGAAATCGTATAAGGAGTAAGCTGAGAAATAATATCAGCACCAAGGGTAAGGTCAATGTTAGGATGCAGGTGCAAGTATAGAGTAACCTACATCTTCGTTATATGTCTAGCAAGGATCCAATGCATGAAACATTAAGACCTTTGCGAAATAAAGGTATTATACCAACAACTATATATCCAGTATTCACAAATTGATGACCCTTTCTCAATGCCTTGTTTCTAAACTCAGAAAGTTCCTCGAAGAGGTGGATTATGTGATTATCTGAATCACTATCTCTAATTTTTAACTTTCCATGGGTTTCATGATACAGTGTATTAGCAGAGAGGGAAAATACCTTATTATGTTTGTACACTTGAGAAGTAGATACCTTCGGTAAACTCCATTTTCCAGAAGGATTTGTTTCTTCTAATTCCACATTGTCAGATAACAGCTTCTTGAAGGAAGATATGATCATTGCCATAATGAGTATTGAAATATACCTAAGAGATGATTATCTCTCTAGAGTGTCAATGGATTGGAGATATGCAAAGCACTAGATAGTGGGATAAAAGGAGTCTGAAAGAGTTGAAGATGCCTATGTCTAAGCAGCACCAAGACTAGCGACGACGACTAACCAGCGAAAGAAGCTCCAATCCACAAAGTCTAGGCAATCCTCACGAGCACTCAGAGTTTACTAGTGATACCTATATATATATATATATATATATATATATATATATATATGAGAGAGAGAGAGAAGGAAGAAAAGATCCCAGTAGCCACAAACAAATAGAGTATATTGATCTATCATAGTAGCAAGGGCGAGAGTCGAGTGCTACATCACAACACTAAGAAATAGTGCTCCATTGCAGCACTAAGAAATAGTGTGTTCCATCCCTAAAATAGAGAAAACCACACAAACATACACATACACACACAAAGAGGAAGAAAGAGAGAGAGTTCAATCACAACAATGAAGTGGCTAAATTAGCACCTTACAAAAGTCCTTGCATTTGTCTTTCTTTTCAAGCAAAGGTAGGGAGCAAGTACTATACTTTCCAAATGCAATGATTTCTTTACATTTACTTTAGTGGATTAGTTTCTCACTCCAAACACACGTAGTTTCTTCATATTCTATGTATTTGTTGGAATTAGGGTTGCAGAGAAACGTGCACATCTTGGAGAAGATGAAGGAAGCTCAAGGCACACAACTAAGAGTGTATTACTTAGTGTGCAATAGAAAGATAGATAGCCCTAGAATGAAGAGGCGTATATACAATGCACGGGGGAAAAAACCTCCTAAAGAGGGAAAAAATGCCTCGGTGGTCCTAGTGTGTTCACACACATCACTACCACATGTATATGGTAACAAATCCCCTCTGGAGTGATGCAGTGAACGAGAGCTGGCACATGAGTAAAGGGAAATGCCATGCCCTAAGGACATGATCAGTCCACAAAGGGGAGTAAGCCCAAAGCTTTGCAAAAAGCTTTGAACTTCTCACGAGACAATGTCTTTGTGAAAATATCTGCAAGGTTGTCCTGTGTTGGCACATAAGCCAAGCTGATCTCTCCTGCTGAGAGCCTCTCCCTGCATTGTGGTAATTCACCTCAATGTGCTTTGTGCGAGCATGAAAAACTAGGTTCCTCGCAACTACCAATGTGCTCTGACTGTCAGTGTAGATAGTGTTGGAAGTGTCCTGTCCAACACCCAAATCAGCCACATAAGACGTATGAGCCATACACACTCAACCGTAGCTGTGAAGACTGCCCTGTACTCAGCCTCGCAACTCAAAGTGGCCATAGTAGGTTGCTTCTTGCTCAACCATGATATACATGAAGTGCCAAGCATGAAACAAAAACCACTTGTGGACACTCTCGTGCCAAAACAACTAGCCCAATCTGACTCCGAAAAAGCATGTAAGTTTGGCGGCAATGATCCCCCCTTGGGATAAAACAAGCCAAGATGTAAAGTGCCACTAAGGTAGAGAAAAATACTCTTGACATCCTGCCAATGCTTAGACCCTGGGCTATGCATAAATTTGTTGACTTGTGAGACTGCAAACTCAATATTTGGCCTCATGTTTCGTACATAAATGAGGCAGCCAACAACAGTTTGGTAAAGAGTGACATCAGCAGGATCACCAGCATCATGTAGACTCAACTTTAAACATGTTTCCATGGGAGTGGCAATAGGTTTGCAATCCTCAAGTCCAAACTTACATAGAAATGTCTCTATGTAACTTTTCTGTCATAAGGCAATACCACCATCACACTGCTTAAGCTGTATGCCCAAATAATGATGCAACAGCCCCAAATCTTTCATCTTGAAAGTAGCATTCAAATCAACCTTAAATTCAGCAATATGTGCCTCATTGGGACTAGTGATCAGCAAATCGTCCACATAAAGAACAACAATGAGAAGTACATTGCCCTCACGCTTGACATACAATGTGGTTTCTGTTGGACTGTTACGAAAGCCTCATTTCAACAAATGAGTGTCATCTTTCTCATACCAAGCACGAGGAGATTGCTTCAACCCATACAAAGCCTTCTTACATCTGCACACTTTGTCCTCTTGTCTTTTCTTGACAAAATCGTGAGGCTGCGTTACATAAACTTCCTCAAATATGTCACCATTCAAGAAAGCAGTAACAATGTCTGATTGATGTACATCCCAACCAAAAGGAGCTACCAATGCACATAGAAAATGCACAGTAGTCATACGACAAGTGGGAGCAAAAGTCTCTTCATAATCTATGCCTTTTTTATATGCATAACCTTTGCAACAAGTCGAGCCTTAGGGAAATTGATCTCACCATCCGGATTGCGTTTTAACTTGTAAACCCACTTCGTACCAATGGCCTTTTTTCCAGGAGGGAAATCACATAAAGTCCATGTGTCATTTTCTATAAGTGCATCATATTTTGATTGCATGGCAGCCATCCAATTTTCTGAATTCTGTGCTTCATCAAAAGACAGAGGTTCCTAACAATCATGTAAGCTAGACACAGCCAAAGCATAATAATCTGATGCATAAGATGCATGGCAAGAGCCTGAACAAGTACGACTAAACAAAGGTGCATCCAATTTACTGTCACGCAAAGTATGCACCAGCCATTTTGGCATACCTCTAGCCTGCTCATTTTCAGCCCTTTCCTCATCAAGTACATGATGTACATCTGCATCAGTAATAGGCTGATCTATAACATTTTCGAAAACCCCCATAGGCTGTAAATTTGTCTCATTGGAATTTACATTCGAACTTCCACCATTGAAAAGAGGCAACAAAGTGTCATAAATGTCATGTGAGCTTACATTACTGTCTCTAGTACATGACAGCAAGGGCTGAATAGAATCTTCCACAAACACTACATCCCGTGAAACCAAAATACGCTTTGTTTGTGGATGATACAACCTGTAACCTTTTCTTTCAACACTATAACCAACAAAAATGTATTTGACAGCCTTATCATCCATTTTTTTGCGTTGCACTTGTGGCATAAACCATAAGCCAAACAACCAAAAACATGCATGTGCTCAATAGATGGCTTTCTATCATTCCATGCTTCATATGGAGTCATAGACTGCAACGCTTTCGTAGGACACCTATTGAGTACATAAGTGGCACACATGAAAGTGTCGAGCCAAAACGAATGTGGTAAAGCTTGACTCTTGACCATACATCTTGCCATTTCCGTAAGAGACCTGTTTTTCCTCTCAACAACACCATTTTGTTTCGTCGTATACGGCACTGTACATTGGTAATTTATCCCACGACTAGCCAGAAATGCATTAAATTCATGAGACATATGCTCGCCCGCTTGATCGGAACGGAGGGTGCCCATAGTACATTTCAAGACATTTGCAGCCATAGCCAGAAATTGTTTGAAGCACATAAAAACTTCGGACTTCGCTTTAAGCAAAAATACCCATGCATGCTTGGAGTAATCATCAATGAAAGTCACGAAGTACAGGTAATTGCTCAAGGACGGAGTTTGCATGGGCCCACAAACATCACTATGCACAAACTGCAACCTGCATGTGGCCCTAACTGAACCATCCTTTGGAAACTTAGAACGCTGCACTTTACCCAGAATACAGCCTTCACAAACATGTTTGATAGGTGCTTCAAGAGGCGGCAAAGAAGCAACCATATGAGATTTCTGCAAACGCAACAAACTGGCAAAATTCAGATGACCAAACGTGCAAGCCAAAGTTTTGCAACTGAAATAACCCTTGAATCTGCAAAATACATTTACAAAATTTTGTCCACACTTGTCATACAAAGTGATCTTATACAGCGCATGACACAAAAGACCATATGAAATAATTTCATCACCAAAACTGAGATCATGAACTGTACATCTGTCATCCACAAATTTGACTACAAGTCCAAGTCTAGCAAGTGCGGATACAGACAAGAGATTCTTCTTGATCCCAGGTACATAAAATGCATCAAAACAAGTGTGAAGGAACTGCCATTTACAGCAGTAAGCACGATCTTTCCAACTCCCTGAACCGGATAAGAGGCATTGTTGACACAAGTGACTGAATTCCCATGAGGGACACACTCAAGAGAGGTAAACAATTCATGATGTGAGGTAATGTGCTTTGTAGCACACACATGTGAATCTGCAGCAACTGACATACATGCATCATGGATAGCAGGATTGTAAGTGCACTTTGCACTAAAAGCCCATTCTGCATGAACATCAGCAACACAGTCTCCTTTCACAGAAGACTCAACAATGGATTCATTTGTAGTGGAACGAACATCTGCATTGGAACCACCCTCTTTCTTCTTAGCCTCTTTGGCCTTCAACTTAGGACACTGCTTGATCAAGTGATCATTAGTTTACAATAATGGCAACGCGTCTTCTTTTTGTCCTTATCACCAGAATTTCGAGACAAATTATTGCCAGCAGAACCATAAGAAGTGGCTGCATTGTTGTTACCCCCCTTTTCCTCGAGAAGCAATAAAAGCATGTTTAATTGCACTCTGCCTAGTCATGTTTTTCTGGAAAGTGACTCCAATATGCATAATGCATCAAACTTGACAACTTTAGGATTTCCTTGGGTCATAAGTCTCCAAGTACTAGCAAAAGTCTGGTAAGAATCTGGCGAGGCATCAAGAACAGTCTGCACAAGGGAATTATCTGATACCAATTGTTGGAATTAGGGTTGCAGAGAAACACACACAACTTGGAGAAGATGAAGGAAGCTCAAGGCACACAGCTGAGAGTGTTTTACTTAGTGTGCAATAGAAAGATAGATAGCCCTAGAAAGAATGGGCGTATATACAATGCACGGGGGGAAAAACCTCCTAAAGAGGAAAAAAATGCCTCGGCGGTCCTAGTGTGTTCACACACATCACTACCACATGTATATGGTAATAGTATTGAGTACATATTGAACGTTTTGACCATTTTATCCCCGAATGGCATGTGGGTGGTACACAATTCATTGTGAAAGCATCCTCGTATGTTGTCTGAGGATCGATCAAACGGGTGCCCACCTGGCCGGACAGGTAGTCGAACACCACATGTGTGCTCTATTTGTTTTCCGAGCAAGTGTAGTAATACTCTATGTAAATCCTGATTCCAGAGTAGTTGGTTAATTCCTTGAGTTGTAATTCTATCCTGATTCTAGAGTAGTAGGTTAATTCCTTGAGTTGTAATTCTATCATGACAATTGTAAAAGTCCATGTGAACTGGCCATTGGCCATTTAGAAATTCCTAAGTATAAAGGTCAATAACTTTAATGTGAAAGAAGGCTTATCTATAGAAGAAGAAGGGAGCTCTGAAACGTACGCTCAAGCTACAAAACTGCTCCAAGTTGTAATCAACTTTTCTAACGATTGGGTAATGAGTTTTCAATTCCAAAACTTGCATTGTGTTCCTCTCTTTTTGGTCTTTCATTTAAGTGTAAGCATTGTCAGTTTTGTTGTGGTTCGCGAATATGCGTCTATGAGCCTTAATTTCATGTTTGAGTGCTTAAATCACTGTTTTATGACGTTTTGACCATGGAAGAGTATTCCTAAACCATACGGCGACCTTTCTGGATAGTTCTGTTGCAATTTTCAAGACCTTTTTCATGATGGATCATGATTTTGGTACCTTGTCAGATTACGGCCAGACTTGGTAGGATAGTGTCCCTAAGTGTCATAGACCTCCTCCTAAAGTTTCATTGCATTTTGAATCTGTCCGAGTGCCGAAATGGCATGATGACCTAGAGCTATGAGAAAGGACACATGTAAATTTCCCTGAGTATTGAGTGTTGGTTTGCTTGTTGAGTTGGTGTGTTTGCTTGTTAAGGTTCACTTCTTGAGATTGACGATCTCAAAGAGTCTTCGTGCCCCATCCGAGTCACTTCCCTAAGTATTGACATTATGTTAGTGGTGAGTGACCTAGTGCGTCGTTATTTTTAAAGATTTGTCTCTCCATTCCATTTACATCTTAGCAGTGAAGCAACTAGATTTGGGGTTTAGTGCTTGGTAGACTCTAGAAGTCGAGGACTTTCTAGATCTATTCTCGAGAGGTACAGAGGGTTGTGAGTGAGATAGCCAAAAGCATTTCATTCTTTGATTTTCTCTATGCTTTCAGAGTGTTGTTCCGTTTTTCGTTTTGACTTTATTTTGTTCCGTTTTGTTTGTTTTTGTTTCATGTTTCATTTCAATACTTAGGAGTAGGTTAAATAACAACTACCACATCAAATTTGGGCTAAAAGATTGTGGGAAAAAAGGGTGAAAACCATATTTTGGCCGAAATGACCATAACTCTGAACTTTTGAAAAGTTGATGGTAGAGACCTCAAACGTGATCCAAATTCAAAAATTTGTGATTCAAGGGCATCAGCAGACTCTCTAGAAGCAATCTGGAAAGTCTAGCCAGAATCTGTGGAGGAGCATGGATCGCGATCCATGTACCTCAAAGACCAATTTTGCAAAAAAGTCATCAGTGGCAGTGAGCATCAATGGGATATTGCTCTAAACAAGTTTGCTCGAAAGAAAAACTCAAAAATCACATCAAAATTGGTTGTCAGGGCAAAAACATCAAAACAGGCATTGTAGACACAAAAGTTGGGATTTTTCAACTTTTTGGGCTTCGAATTCAAAAAGGGATGAGATTTAGCTTCTACAACGAATCGAGAACCAACATAACAAAATTCATAAAAAATGTCTATCAAACATGGATTGCGATCCATGTATCTTTTGACATCTGGGGTTTAATATTTGACAAGTACATCCTTGATAACTAGTGGAAGAACTTTTCCAAAAGGGACCATGTCAAAAGAGTGAAAAAAGTTAGTCAAAATAGCCAAATACAGTAAATAGTCAAAAGCCGCAAGGCAGACATATTAACTCACTTTTAACTGAGAAAAAGTTGTCCAAATCCAAAAAGAGGTGGTGGAGTAGACTACTGACACTGCAGGCAATCATCAAACCAAATGTGGTGTTCAGATCTGATGGAACATGGATCACGATCCATGTACCTCATCAAGATTTTTGGTTGAGATTTGAGGAGTAGGTAACTGAGACATAGACAAACACTTTTCCCAAAGGAACCAAATGCAAAGAAGTTGTAAAAAGCGATCAAAAGAGCCAGAAACAATTCATTATCTAAACTACCATAGTAGACTATAGAAGTCAGTTTTGGTTGGGCAAAATTGATCCAAATCCAGAAATTATTTGTGGAGCAACCTACAAAGATCACAAGCTATTAGCACACCAAAATTCAAATCCAAAAGTGGTGGAACATGGATCGCGATCCATGTACCCTTGAGAAATTTTTGGACAGAAACTTTCCAGCCTATAGCAGAGACCATTGTGAACAAAAGTCCCCAAAAAAGCATTGTCAAAAAAGTCCAAAAAGCTCATCAAAAGTGCCAAAAATAGTTCTTGATGAAAACCCTAAAACAGACCTGTGAATTGACTTTTGCTTGACTTAAAGTGATCCAAATCACATTAAAACCATATAGTAGGGATCAGGTGGACCAAGAGCAAGTTGTGAGTCAAGTCTCATTACTATCTAACACATAGGTACATGGATCATGATCCATGTTCCTTTGTCACAAATTGATACCAAACTTGTACCATAGCTAGAGTACATCATAAGGATCCTATTGGTCTTTTCAAAAGGGAATTTGGATATCAAAAACCAAGTCAAAAGCCCAAAACTGTCAAGCATTAAATTTGATACCATAGGACCTACTAATCATCCTGAATCTGATGGTGCCAAGAAAAGTCAGTTTGGCCTCCAAACATGGATCACGATCCATGTACCTATGGTGACAGCTTTACCTAAAATTTTCCAGATCAGTATTGCATTCACAAGGAAACATATTCCCAACTCTAGTTGTGATTCTTTTTTAGCAAATTTGGGTCAAAATGGAGCAAAACAGGTGACAAACTAAAAAACATAGTGCACACCTAGTATTGGGCATTTGACATGTCAAAACAAGTCCAAATCCAAAAAAATATGAGATTTAGCTTGTGGACATAGTCAAGAACAAACTCCTAAGAGATCAAGTCAAGATGTGGTTGAACATGGATCACGATCCATGTACCTCAACCTCAAAACTTGATGAAAATTGGTAGAGAGCCTGCATATGACCTTGTCTACATACTGTCAAAATTTGGGAAATTTTTGAAAAAACATTTGACAGAGGAACATGGATCGTGATCTATGTACCTCAACATAGGGGTATCTGACTTGGTGATCTTGTAGACATACTTGAGAACATTCCAACTCTCAAGTTTGAGCTAAAAATACCTTTTGGAGACCAAGATACAAGCCAAAGTATCTGAGACTGTTTTGAGTGCTGTTTCAAGTGCAGTTCACCAAAATTGCTCTAACTTTTGATAGACAACTCCAAACTGAGTCAGGTATAGCTAGGAGAAAGCTTTCCAAGATTCCTAAATCCAAACTTTTAGGGTACCTAGAACTAGTTTCTAGAGATCAAAAGAGTCATAGGTTTCTGACTTATGAGAGACCTGACCAGGGGCAACAAGGGATAAGTTGCACTAAGCCAAAGTGGGCTTGTAAGAGAGTACCTTGAGAGTTTTGAGTAAGCCTTAACCATGACAATCATCCGTCAGTAGGGTTTTCTACTCCACTTAGAGACATAAAAAATGCAAGAAACATTGCAATGCCTTCAACAGTGGGATTGGGAGAATACATAGAGGAGAGGCATCCTCTTATCAACAAACCAAACGTGAGATTCATTAGAACCAATGAAGCCATGCGAGTTCTAACGGATACTCTATGAGGGCTTATATAGGTTCACAAACAGGGAGCCGTATAACTTATATCAGTGTGTAGAACCCAATGTTAGAGAGTTGACATTCCATAAGAACCTCCATGCATTCACGTATATAGATGCTCACGGAGTGCAAGTTTTGATGGTAGATAAGTATGGACGTGAGTACAGACTTGTTGATCCAATGGACCTAGGGAGATATACGTACAAGGGTACTTCGATCTCTACTCACTTTCAGTCAAAAATTATGCCAGAACATGCAACAGAGAGGATTCTACCAGGATTTTCTCCAGGACAAGATGAGAGAGCAAGAGATGACTTTTCCAAAGACCACGAATTGGTTAGATTAGTGACTGAACCCCAAGGATTAAGACCATATCAAGTGGCCCAATGTGTCAAGACAAAGTACAATGGGTCAAGGGATCCATATGCTCATGTCTCACTCTTCAAACAAGTTTTGAGGGCTGAACAGATTACAGATTTCCATACTCAGTAGTATGAGGGATTTGGGTTGACATTAGAAGGAATGGCTTCCAACCACTAAATAGAGATGACTTTCCCAACATAGCACAACTCTTGCAAGAATTCATATAGGAGTTCTCAAAAAGGGGGATCAAACAGAACACAGTGTCTCAGATCTACGCTTTCAAACAGAAAAACAACAAGAGAGTGAAGGAAGCTTTGCTTTGCTTCAAACAATACATTGAGAGATATCTTGTGAGAGAGCTACCACAAGATGAGAGATTTTCAGTTCTATTCATTGAGGGCTTAAAGAATGAGACTCTCAAAAAGGACCTATATTTGCAAGGATGCACGAAGTTTGAGCAAGTCGCTAAAAAAGCTCTTTCTCTACTTGACAATTGTAAGGCCTACAGAGAGGTGACTGGAGATACAGACAACTCGACTAGAAGTGCCTCATCTCCAAAGAGTGAATCAACAAAAAAGAGAGATGTTCAAACTCCTTGGGAACCTATCATTGATCAAGTGGTCGAGGGGGTGATTAGAAGAATAAACCAAGGCTACAAACAAAACTTGAACGTGAGACAACCACATTTGAGGAGATGTAATACTTGTGGAGGGAATCACCCCACTCCATGGTGTAGTACTCAGCCAAAGCCACAGTGTTTGCTAGGGCAACGATCACCTCTTTTGAATGATGGTAAAGTTGTAGTCAACTACACTCAGCCAACATATGTGCCACAACCCGTGAAAAACAAGTACTCCATGGATGCAAATACATTCATGTTCATAGCCAATCAGGAGTATGGTTCAAAGAACATCCTCATCACAAGGCAAGAACAGCCATCGGATGGACCACCAGCTACGAAACAAGAAGGTCCATGCTATGAATGTGGAGGTGACCATTGGGCACGAAGTTGTCCAAACAAGGGTCCACAAATAGAAATGTTTGTATTCTGTGATGGTTGTGGGAGAGACCATCTACTCCAAAACTGTGCTAAGAATCCGTACTACAAAGGGAAAGCAATAATGAATGTTGTAGGCGTGATGCATTCTTCAAGCGAATTTGAAGTAGAACCCGCAATTCCTTTAAAGGTCATGACTCAAGCTCAAGCTCAAGAAGCTGCCAACAATGCAATCGTTGAGGAGGAACCCACATTGCCACCTTGAACAGAGAACAAAAACTTATCGATGAGAACTGCAAGAAAATCATGGAAAGCTAAACGAGACAAAATGAAAGCAGAGACTGAAGGAAAAAACAACTTTAGAAATAGAACTAAATCAAACAAGCAAAAGAACAGCTTAGACAAGAGCAAGAAAGCAAGAAAAATGCAAAGGGACCTAAAGAGTCAAAGACTAACTCGGGAGGTTCAGTCTTGGTGGACAAAGTCTTTGAACCCTTAGATGCAATTTCGAAGCCTTATGATGCTAGGCTAAAACCCAATCAAACCCAAGAGCATAGATGGCTGACGTATCCTCATTCAGGGTATGAAAAAGAGAGGCTGAAAATGTGCAAGGAGCTCATCCAGGTGGCCCAAGCTCTTATGGAACCACATGTTTCACATGCTCCAAAGCCAGAGGTGCTAATCCACAAAAAAGTCCAGGAACTTGAAAGCCACGGTATTGTAAACACAGACCAGGAAGAGTAAGGAGTTGATGCACCTTTAGATACAAGGGAAGTAGCCAATACCACAGATGGGGTGGGCTCACAATCAATGATGCCTATTCCGAAGGTAGAAGAACTGTGGCCGCATTCCTTATGAGAATTGATGAGAAGCCAAAAAGATGGTAGTGCTACTTTACAGTCATCACCTATCCCTAAGATAAACATGGATCACAAATTTTTCCCAGGGGATATAAGATCTTTATATAGGGATGTCGGGTCTGTAGCATCTGAAGAGAGCAAACCACGCTCTCTACAGACTTTGCCATCTTTCATAGGAGAACTTGAAACAAAATCGGAGGTTGGAGTGGTACCTTCTTGGTGGAAAGCCACACCAAAGATGATGGATACCAAGAGCTTTCACGAATTGATGTCTTCTCTCCTATACAATGCACACTTTATCTCTCAGAGCTACTAAAAATTAGACCGCATCTATGGGGCCAAATGGACAAACACCTAAAAAAGTTGGGGTTGAAAATCCCTTCACATGACCGACTTGCATACAAAAACATGGATGACACCTCGCCTAAGAAACCACATACAAAGCCATTACCAGTAAATAAGGTGGGTGATTATTGCAAAGGCGATGAAGGAAACACCACCTTACCACTTGAGTACAAAGGAGTAAATATGGTTGCGATATTAGATAGTGGGACAAGAATTTCCATTGCAACCAAGAGTATGTCGGTAAAATGGGGAAAGCCTGCTCTAAGAAAAACTCAAAGGAAAATGCAATTAGTAGATGGATACATGGAGAGACCGATAGTAATTTTAGAACAAATCATTGTATCTTCGTGTGGCATTGAGTATGAGATTACCTTTGCCATAATGAATTTTGACAAGAGCAACAACTTTGATATCATTGGGTAGACCATTCATGCGTCAGCTCAAAATGGTACAAGATTGGGGCTATGACTATATCTACTTGAGACACAAAGAGATCACTACAAAAATGGTTCAAGATTGGGGCTATGACTATATCTACTTGAGACACAAAGAGATCACTACGAAAATCAGTTTCAAAGATCATAGTTATAGAGATGTAGAGCGAATCCCGGGGGAAGAATTACACTCCACAACAATTGAAGAGGAAAAGGAGATATCTTCTTGGTTGCAAAGCAAAGTGCATATTTGGATGTGTGGAGCATCAAAATATGGGAGTCTTAGAAAGAAAGATTGCATCCTAGAGCGTTCAGTATAAGATGAAGATTATATTAAGGAACCATTTCCAGAGGATTTGTTTGAACCCTTTGGATGGGATCAAATACTAGCGACTCTTGATGTCTGCATAAACGAGGTACCCATTACCAAATTTTGTGACAAAGATGGCTTTGACATAACTCCCTTATTTACGATAAAGATGTTGAAGGAAGCTAACGAGGTTTGTGAGTGTGAAAGCAAAAAAGGTGAGACAGATGGGTACGTCATGGAGCATGAAGCCAAAATGCAAACAAAGGAAGCAGAGCAACCATGCGAATATGTCATCATTGACATACCTGAAGAATCAAAAAAAGTTGTTTCAAAGAAGCCAATTCTAGAAAGAGTGCAATCGTCAAATGTTCAACAAACGCAAGATCAAGACAAGAACAGGGATAAGGAAGAATATCGACTGTCTCCTACGACAATCAAATTCAGTATATGCGGAGAAACGGAACTCAAAACCACATGTTCAGTTGTGATAGATCCAAAAGCGACAAAGAATCTAATGACTTCTGCAATGTGGATCATGATGGGAAAGCCACCAATCAAAGATCTAGAGGAGATAGTGTACACAATGTGGATCATGATGGGAAAGCCACCAATCAAAGAGCTAGAGGAGATAGTGTACACAAGTTCAAAATTTCCGATTCCTAGCTTTGGCATGGCAAAAGCCATACTCAAATTGAGTACCGGGGAATATATAGATACTTTCCACATAATAGACTCCCATCATATCAAAGAGAGCCTGATCCTGACAAAAACTTGGAGGAACATCTTCTTTCAACCACAAGGAAAATCTTCAACAACAACACCATCAAAATCCCCAAAAGCACCTCAAGTCAATGCAAAAAAGGAGAAACCAAGCATAGTAGAAAAAGGTAAAATTTGAAGTATATCAACCTCACAAGACAACTTTACTTTCAACGAGCCTCCATTAAACTTCCCATGTAGACTCTACATCAAGAACCAAACCATCAACAATGCAATGGAAACCAAAACAAAAAGTCTATCAACCAAAATTTCCATCAGAAAAAAGAATCAAGTAGAAGCTAAAGGGAATCAACCAAGTGTTAGTATCCAAAGAACACATCCAAGTCACAGACTCAGTTTGGATACATGAAACACAAGTTCAACCTAAACAGCTAAAAGTGACAGGGCATGTAGCATCAAATGGGTCAATCACTGCTTAGGGCTACTTCCAAGGAAACATTAGTGTTTCGGCCAAAAAGCCTAAAGTAACAGCCTGGATTTACTCACCTCGAGAAGCAAGTTCTACAAGGAGCAAGCTGATTTATCAATGGAAGACAAACAACTCAACCAGGAGAAAGAAAAATAGAAAAAGACAAAAGAAAAGACCTTCCAAGCAAGTAACGCGACAAGTTTGGGTACCAAAGCTAGAATTCAACGAAGTTACCCAACAAATACAAGTGAAGCATCGGATGATTCCAGTCAAGCTACTCGAAGCACAAGGATTTTATGAAGGTAACACTCAAATATGGTTACCAAAAATTGTAGCTCAAGCTAAAAAAAATGACGCTCAATCAAGAAGCACAAGGCTCCACCCAAAGGCACACGATCAATAGGCAGAGCCAACAACCAGTCACCACTAAGGGTGCTACAACCTCTAGATGGATACCTTGTCATCAATGACAAAATCAAGGCTTCTACAACGAAAATCATCAAATCTGGCTACCAAAGCCTAGTGTCCATCAAGTCATCGAGCAAAAGGAGCAAATACAAAAGACGGTCACACACAGACCAAAGACAAGGTGGGTTCCAAAATCGCTCGTGGAAACTCAATCACAAAGAACCTACACCTCTCGACAACCGCTTCTCATGCAAGATAAATCAAAGGCTACATCAGTCCCTACAAGAGTTGAAGGACTAGTTTCACAAAGCATTGTGAACATACGACCAGCAAGTGAATAGGAGCCAAAATTTTCCAACCTGATCAACAAAATGGTGGCATCCAAAGACCAACACAATGTAAGAGACATAAACTTCCAGAACTTATGGAATTGGGTTTCTGGCCTTGAACAGGATGTCCAAGTCGCCATTAAAAATACATGGCATAATAGTCAGAGTCGGGCAGTTAAGCCACTAAACGAGTGAGGCGTTAGTCCCAAATCTTCATGTAATATTCTCTGTGGTCTAAGCGTCTTAGTTATTCTAGGTACTCCTCAAGCTAGAAGAGTTGAGCATAATTACGTTGTGTCGCTCATGAAAGTATAGGTGGGCATAAGAGTCAAAGTCGTTGTAGTATAGTGGTGAAGTGAAGGAGGAAGTCCAAAAGACACTCACGCATTCAGCACAATGATATATGAGTGGACAAGCTTCTACATCAAAAACCCTTCTTGGAAATGTGGAAGCTATTGAGACGTCCTTTGATGTCACATTTGCTACATTTGTTCCTTGAATCACCAATCAACTCCATCTTCCACATTGCATGCTTTTGTTTGACAAATTTCTCGCATGCATATAGAGTGTCCCATAATTGGGACTTGCATTAGGCACTCTTCCTTTGTTTCTCCCAAGCACTCACAGTGCATGACAGGTACTTCAAGTCCAAATGCTCAACTCCAATAAGAGCGTATACCAAAGGAACTTTTTTTCCACTATATTTTGTAATTCTATCATGACAATTGTAAAAGTCCATGTGAACTGGCCATTGGCCATTTAGAAAGACCTAGGTATAAAGGTCAATAACTTTAATGTGAAAGAAGGATTATCTTTAGAAGAAGAAGGGAGCTCTGAAAACGTACGCTCAAGCTGTGAAGCTACCAACTTGTAATCAACTTTTCTAACGATTGGATAATCAGTTTTCAATTCTAAAACTTGCATTGTGTTCCTCTCTCTTTGCTCTTTCATTTAAGTGTAAGCATTGTCGGTTTTGTTGTGGTTCGCGATGACTACGTGTTTGTGAGCCTTAATTTCAGATTTGAGTGCTTAAATCACTACTTTATAATGTTTTGACCATATGAGAGTATTCCTAGACCATAGGGCGACCATTCTGGATAGTTCTGTTGCAATTTTCAAGACCTTTCTCATGATGGGTTGTGATCTTGGTACCTTGTTGGATGCAATCAAACTTGGTAGGATAGTGCCCCTAAGTGTCCTAGACCTTCTCCTAAAGTTTCATTGTATTTCGAGTCCGTTTGAGTACCGAAATGCGTGATGACCTAGAGCTATGAGAAAGGACATAGGCAGATTTCCTTGGTCATTGAGTGTTGGTTTGTTTGTTGAGTTGGTGTGTTTGCTTGTTAATGTTCACTTCTTGAGATTGACGATTTCAAAGAGTCTACGTGCCCCATCCGAGTCACTTCCTTGAGTATTGACATTATTTTAGTGCCAAATCGCTATGCTACATATATCCGTTGCAACGACCCACTAACACATGCCATTATGCCAATATATAAAGAGGCTTAGTGAAAAAAATACGGAGAGAGAGAGAGAGAGAGAGAGAGAGAGAGAGAGAGAGAGAGAGAGAGGAAGATAGAGTGAACGGTATTATGGTGCGTGGGTGACCTTTCACACATTCAAAAATCTCTATAGCGTGCCATAATACAATTCTTTAGAAAGAGAGAGATAGATAGATAGATTTCATTATCGTCCTCGGAGGTCAAATATGACCTATGGGACCAAATTTACATGTGATGTAGCATGTGTATGGCTAATGAGTGACTCTCCATGCTCCAAAATTGTGGTGATGAGAGTCTCAATGGAGAGCCCACACTGTGGCACTGCGGCTGGGAGAGGAAAGTGTGTAGGTTTAACTCATGGATGAAAATGTGAGAGAAGCAAGTTTGGATGTGACCAAAATTTGAGCACTCTAGTAGTGTGTGGTACTAAGACTCTCGAACTTGCAGTGAGCATAATATGCATGGTCGATTTGACTCTTTTCCATTGCCCCAACTCCCTGTTTCACATTGAAGGGAATGGGAGCTAAGTCGAATGGCTGCGATAGTGCATATTGCCGACAAGGGGATAGGCTCAAGCATGTAAGTGTGAGTACGGTTTCCTCTTTCAACGAAGAACATGGGACAAGTGCATTTAATAGACTACTTTTGAGTAGGATTCTCTAGCCTTTTTTTAGGGCCATGTAGGTTGTGGTCCTCCTAGAGGTCTCTTTCTCTCTCTAGCTCTTTAAAAGTGAAGGAAAAAGGGTGTTGTGGCATTAACTACCCCCATCCATCCCTTTCTCATGCCTCATCATAAAAAACGTGCATAATCTTAAACAAAAAATCCATTTTTATCTTATTTTGGCTTAAAAGTTTATCTCAACCTATATACGTATCAAAAAAAACATTTTCTTACCTTTTTTTGGACTTACACTCACTAGAAGGCCAATTTTTGAATTTTTCTTTTCCCTCTTTAAAAAAAACTCTCTCCCTCTCCTCTCCCCCTCCCTCTTCCCTGCCTCTCTCTCTCTCTCTCTCTCTCTCTCTCTCTCTCTCTCTCTCTCTCTCCTACCTCTCTGTCTCCTCTCCTCTCCCTCTCCCCTAACTCTCTCCCTCTCGTCTCCCCCTCCCTCTCCCCTCTAATTTAGTTTCATTTCAATTTTTGAATCATTTTTCACCAAAATATCCTCTCTGTGTGTGTATGTATATCCATCACACACACACACACACACACACACACACACACATGCATGACACATGCATGCATGCATGCACTCACTTATCTTCTTCTCTTTCATTGTAGAGATTGCATAACCTTATAATCTTTGACATAATATATATGAAACACCACTTTTATTGATGTAATCTAGAAAGAAAGAAATATTCTTGATGGTATATAAGCTACAAAGACCAAATGAACCTGATCCAATTCTTGTACCTTCTACTAAGGCTTTGTGGGGAATGCCAATCAAATGTGTATACTTAGAATTCAATGTTGTGCGCACGAATGTTCCCATGCCATTGACATCCAACCTACTGCGGATGGCTCCCTGCGCATCTTGCACCATCTTTACTCTCTTAGGCGAAGTGGACTAATACTATACTTTTACTCTCTTCATCTTTGCCTTTTGTTCCTCCCATTGTTTGTCCCATAGTTCCATTTTGTTCATATTGCGTGTGGGAAGAATGTTTTTATTTAAAACTCTGTAATATATCTCCATGCTACTAAGCATTGTTCTGATTTTGTGATGCGAGTCAAATTCTCTAATACCCGTTGGCACCAATAACTCATGGTGGCCTTCTTTACATAGCTTGCGCTCTATATTCTCTCACACACTGCTAATGAAATCTTTTTTTTTTTTTAAGTTTCTTTAATTCCAACATCTCCACACATTGAGATTGTATGTATGCACTCTTTGTGATTTTCTCACATGATGAAGACTTTTTTTGTTCATGTGTCATTTCTGTACTGGTCAATTTAAAAAAAAATCAATGTTACTGCATAATGTATCTAGTTTTGCACATGTTATACTATCAAAATATTAGGCTAAAGAGTAACACTTTAAAAAACTATGTTAAACTATAAGACATTGATTCACATTTTCATTGCTAACATTAGGTCTATCCAAAGTTGATAAGATGTGATACAAACCATAATAATGATGGTAATCAAATACATTAACTCAATCTTCCAAACCATACAAGTCAAAGCCATGCTACATTTCAAAAAACTATGCTAAACATAAGACATTGGTTCACATTTTGATTGCTAGCACTAATTATATCCAAAGTTGATAAAATATGGCACAAACCATGACGATAAGGTTAATCAAATACATTGACTCAATCTTCTGAACCAAACAAGTTAAAGACATGGAACACTTTAAAACACTATGCTAAATCATAAGACATTGGTTTACATTTTGATTACTAGCACTAGTTCTATCCAATGTTGATAAAAAATAGTACAAAGCTAAGTGAAAGTATACAACTATCTGTCCATGGTCCTTTTTTATAGATAATTTACAAAAATGGACAATTTTTTGCTAGTTTATTTTAAAAGAGAATCAAATCTTTCAAGACTGTCGAAATTTGTTACTCCTCCAAGTTAATTAGTGGAATTCAATTTTACAAATAATTTACCAATTTGAGGTAATTTTTTTATTTTTGAGCTTTTCATGGCAATTGTAAGATTTATACATATGTCAATCGAGCTTTTCTTTTCTTAATTTCATATGTAAAAAGTTTCATGAGTTTTTGATGTTATATACGAAAGTAAATGATCTCATTTACTAAAATCTATGATCTCAACAATTTTTGTGGCTCAAGACAGTTTTGTGACTCATCACAAGTTTTATATCACACACACACACACAGAGGGACGAAGGGGGGGAGGGATGAGAGATTGGCAATTAAAGTTTAATTTTGTGATGAACTGATATCCAAAATTCAATATGTTAAAGAAAAAAGTAGCATTATATTATGAACAAATACTAGTTTTTAATAAAGTTTGCTAACATGATAGAGATAGTTGACAAATACTTTAACACACAGCTAATAAACCATTATGATTCTTTTATATATATATATATATATATATATATATATATATATATATATATATATATATATATATAAGCGTTATGATTTGATACGAGATACTTTGACAAAAACAATCAACATGAACGTTTATAACCATCATGAAAATTTGTATACAATATACTTTCCACAGTCGCGTTGTCGACTAAATATTTTGTGTACATAGTACTCAAACAAACATTGAATATACAGGGACATACAATTTATACGGTGTTTATATGGCCGAGTCAACGACCTAAACGTCGCATGTATGCATAACACATGCTTTGATCAAACAACACATATTAGCTACATTACTGATTGAGTAGCACTTGAATCTAAAGAATGTTTAAGCACGAACATCATATGTTTGCATTACCAAGCAATCCCATATGTTTCCTTTGCATTGGAAAGGGAATTGACTCACCCTAATGATACTAGTATCACTACATTACCGGCGTAGTGCCCATATAATGAGCCAATACTTACCATGAGGACTTGATATTTCCCGTATAACCAAGGTGATGCCCCTGTGGTAAGCACCATTTCGTAGAACCACTAATGCACACATCCATGTTGTGTAGCCAACTATCCTGCTATTGTTGTGCACCATGGCACACAACTGTCACACAACGCACACACAATACAATGAGTTTTCTACTCTGCTAGTGCCGTGCATTACAATGCAAACTCCCATGCGATCCCCTCAATCTCACCCTCTTCTCGACATACCTACAAAGGTCATCATCTCTCTCTCTCTCTCTCTCTCTCTCTCTCTCTCTCTCTCTCTCTCTCTCTCTCTCTCTCTCTCTCTCTCTCTCTCTCTCTCTCTCTCGTCGTGAGCCCACTCATGCCCCCTTTTTTATTATCTTGTGGGCCCATTGGGCTTTTATGTTTCCCTGGTGGGCCTACAAGGATTTTTATTTTTCCTGGGTGGTGAGGTTTTGGTAGGTTATCAAGTCACCAATCATCACTGGCTTAAATGTGATCATGCAAAGTAGGATTATGCGAATATGATAATAACACATTGTAATCACATAAAATTTTACGTGATTCACTGGTGGTGCGAATTTCATGGTAATCTTGTTTGCAAGATTATACATCTCAATCTACCATCAAAGGAGAGTATGTTTTAGTTTTAGATGTTGCTAAGGAAGCTATATGGCTTACTTGTCTAGTGAGAGATTTGGGCATCAATATAGAATTTTTAGTTTTGCATTGCGATACTCGAGTGCTATCCACCTAGCACAGAATACAATGTTTCATGCGAAGAAAACTCATATTGATGTGAGCTACCACTTCATTCATGAGGTGCTTGAGGACAAATGCATAGAGCTTGCCAACATTATCCCTTTTATACTAACCATTTCTATTTTTGATTGATAGATTAACAGAATAAGCAGCTACTATATGATGGATTGATCATAGATAGGTGATCCATCCATAGACTTATCTCTCTCTCTCTCTCTCTCTCTCTCTCTCTCTCTCTCTCTCTCTCTCTCTCTTTAACATAGGATAAAGGAGCTAATTAAAAGATGGGTCCTTATTAAGGGACTTGTTGACCCCAATATATCATATTATGATGCACCAATTCAAAGACATCGTGAAGAGATTTCCTCTATGGATAGTGTGGCCAGGTGAAGATCTTGATCGTCAGATCGTCGATTTGATCCTTGCTAGAAGCAACATCTCTAATTACCTCGTTGATGGTAGTACCTCTTGTACCTATTTTTAAGCATAGGAATTCAAATATGTCATTGATCTTCTATTATGGAAATTGATAAATAGTTATTTATTATAGCTAACAAGAGGCAAAAGCATAAGCAAACTATGGATTATGCGAAAAAATAGCACGCTAATAATGAACTATGAGCTATGATCATTATTATGTATGGGTGGACAATCTGCAATCATTTTGAGC
The DNA here is from genome assembly GCF_014529385.1 of Adiantum capillus-veneris. Classification (NCBI taxonomy): domain Eukaryota; kingdom Viridiplantae; phylum Streptophyta; class Polypodiopsida; order Polypodiales; family Pteridaceae; genus Adiantum; species Adiantum capillus-veneris. Next base: position 26,976,503 of record NC_140937.1, on the reverse strand, counting down.
ATCATTCTCCCTCTTGCATAGGGGGAGGATTGCACCCAGTACCTATGTTCATCTTATCTCTTCTTCTCTCTCCTCTCTCACCATGTCTATGTATCACTCCGCTCTAGAAGGTGCACTTGAATGGGTTTTGTGCTCTCTCTTTTATCCTGTATAGCTTTGATCCTGTGCAAGGAGGGTTCATCAGGTACACAAATCAGTTGATTTTGTCGTTAGTGGTATGCTATTATTGTATATTTGTAGGCACTTTGCACTCTCGACTGTTGCATCTTCCTTGTGATGATGCAGTCTTTGCTATAGATACCTACTGAGCAGGGTGAAAGGGCAAGGGAACTGAACATGCTCATCACCACCCAGCCATGCCCTATATAGACCCTTGGCCTGCTAAATATAGGGACCCCCTTGACTGCATGTCGATCCTGGCCCTTGGTCATGCCTGGTCCTACCCTTGGCATGATACCAGTGAAAGGGCAAGGGAACTAAACACCCAACCATGCCCTATATAGACCCTTGGCCTGCTAAATATAGGGACCCCCTTGACTGCATGTCCATCCTAGCCCTTGGCCGTGCCTGGTCCTACCCTTGGCGTGACATCACTCCCCCCTTGGAGAAACATTTTCGTCCTCGAAAACAAGAGTGATGATACACTAATGTTTCCTATAGTGGCATCCTTCATGGATCCAGTTGTTTGGTTGACCGGAACACGGTTTAGTAGGAGGTTCAATGAAACCAAGAGTAACATCTTGATTTTCCACATTGTTGTCCATTTGCAACCAGCTTGTGTTACCGATTCCTATCCTATCATAGTGTGTAGACTCCATTTAGAACACACATGAGTATTCAAAACGATTTATCACACAAAGATGTACCCTAAAGAGTACCTCTTTTCACTTTCCATGAAAGTAACTTGCTAACATAACTCATTAGCCAAGTTTAAGTCTTTGACTTGCTTTCCAATTTCAGCAGTAAACAACCCCACCATCACTAGTGTTCAAGGTTGAGAACTTGATTTATACATGAAGAGACTACACCTAGTCGCAAACATGCTTTAACTTATGGTAAGCAAACTCCGAGTAGAGCAATAAATGCTTACTGATTGGATCGCTTGGTGCTAACGTACGCACTTTGCATATCCTTCAGCACAAGATTACACTTTTTAATTTGCCTATCCCCTTGGATAACTGACAGTACTGAGGTGTGTTTTCCCTCACGGTTTACAGACAGTCTTCCCAGATGACTGGTAAATGGGAATCACAATATCGTGTAACATTGTTGAGGAATCAACAATGTCCGGAATAACCATCGTGGTTAACTTGAAAAATCCACAAACACCCAAACCGAGCCATGACCTCTATTGGTGATTAGTAGACCCAAAAGTAATCTCGTAGAGATACTGCACATAGAGTGCAAAATGCTTCATAAGCAACAACTTGAGGAATATGCATGCCGTTCCAAATCATCCTTTGCTAAACACTAGGGCCCATAACACCTAGTGTGCATGCATTTAGCAAAAAGAAGATCTGAACCTGTATATCCGTGGTGATCCTTGCTAATACTTATGGAAAATGTGATGCGCCTAGCACACAGTAAAAAGGAATGTAAATACTTATGAAAGAAACTAAATACTTTCAATTGCAATCTTTTGCAAGCCTTGCTGAAACGTCTGAACCATAATAGAAGGTGAAACATTAATCACTTCTAGGGACAAATAATGAAACTTTTTCATTGACAACTTAGAGCCTTGCTATATGTATAAACAACCATCTGTAATGTTGTTTAGCAGTATGTGTACCTGAACAAGTCATTCTAAGTATCCGACAATTTTTGGCCACCGAAATTGCTCCTGATACGTCGTGCTAAAAATGGTCTAGAGAACATATGTGACCAACACCTAGGGACTTTGTTGTGACACATATTTGAAATAGTGGGCGCCAGTGTCAGTCCTAGAGACTCATATTCGCCACATGTGGAATATGTCTCAACTAAGGATTTCTGAAAAAAGAACATGGGAGTGAGAGGGACCCTCATTAGCCTTGCTCCACAGTGGCTAAACCGAACTCCTTGAGTTCCTAGAACATGTTGTATCCCATGTGACAACATGTGCCAAAGCGAACCCGACAAGTGGGTTCATAACAACATAATGTATATTGGACACTACAACACAAAATACTTTGTTCCGACATGCCCTTGGCATGGCTCAGAAATATTCAAGCGGATTTATGTGACTTGAAGAAACCAAGCAAAGCATACTAAAAAATGGAGTAACACCAAATCAATAGATACGTACCTGGAGATTTGAACTTAATGGTCACTTACCCGTATTCAAATGCTAAGGAGCACGTCTCCCACCTATAAAAAAACCAAGTAATATTGCACTGGAAACCCTAGGTGTTGCCTTCGCAATCCAAACCCGTTGGGTAGAATCTACGTAGTCAACCCCTTGGTAAGACCCTTTGTAGAAATTGCTCCACTAGCAGGTAACAGTAATCAGCATAGTTAACCGTGTACAAAATGATGAGAATCAACTTGAAAAGTTGAATTTTTCCGCTACCGCGTGGTAGATTCGCTACCGCGTGGTAGATTGCAGAATTCTTTCCTTAAAAGTATAACGGGAATAGATCAAGCTGTGATCTTCAATGCCTATGGGGTGATTTAGTAACCACCCGCTGGGTCGTACCCCAAAACTGTGATGCCATAGACATTCGTAGTGCTATAGAGAGAGCAAGAAATCCACACAAGTGAGATGCCTAGCTCGTATCAACAACCATGATGTCTCAACTGTTTGCTGCCTCTAGACTCCATGGTATAGATCAGTTAATGTGAGTTCAAGAGTAACAAAAACTCAACTTGAGCGTCGCACTAGAAACATGTAGTGCAAAAATCACACCCTAATCATGACAAGACTCTTGATCGTCCATTAACGTCGATGTATTCGATGTATACTCCACTAGGCAGATCTGTTCGGTCGTAAGAACAATCACCCAAGGAATGCCAATAGTTGGGTCCTACCCAAAATTTGACAATGGCTCTTAGCCAGCCTGTGTGTGGCTCCTAGCCATTATGGCAATTAGTGTTCAATCGTGGAACCGATGAAGACTAATTTGGATGGCATCTTGCCCAATTTCTAGCTGAGAATTAGAGCACCTTGGCTCATGATGATTCCCAAACAAAACATGTATCAAAAGATTCTTAAAAAGTTTCTTTATTCTTTGAGAGAATGAAGAAAGAGAGAGAGAGAGAATGCAAGAGTTGAGGAACTTTCCTTAAGTGACGACTTTGTATATGTTGTGCCCATGCTCGTGTGCATCTTATGCGTAGCATGCAACTTATCATATAAGCGTGCCACAATTTTCTGTTATGACTCTCTCATTGAAAGAGGTAACAGAAAAACAGAAAAACAGAAACAAGTCATAGAATGACCCACCTACCATGTATGTGGTTGTGATGACAATAGTGTGACCTAATGATAGCACTTTGCTTTTGAATTAAGTCCTTGATTTAGGTGATTTTTAGTGTCCTTGACAAGTGTCTGGTGTCATAGAGGAAGCGTGTTTTAGGAGGCGGTAGAATTAAATTCACCTAGCTAGCATGCCATGCATACATAAACTTAAGCCCTTGGCAAAAATAATGGCCTCAAACGTGAGAGCAAAAACCATAAGTGACTTGCACAATTTAAACTGGTAGGGATTCTGTGAGCTGAGATTCCCTATTTTTCCAATTTTCCGAACTTGTGTGCCAATGCCCTTGATGCCAAGTCATTGGGCAGTACTTTAGCACAAGGAAGAAGCCTTGCTTCATGTAAAATAGTCAAAGCACATTGCTTTGCACAAAAGCAATAGTTTCCAATCAAAGATGTAAACATGGAAAAATAAGAAGATTGTAAAATTGGCTAACCCGATCGCTGCTGTAACCAGTTGGCCCGATATTCCTTGGAAGAAAATTCGCTTGAAAATGACGCATAGCCCTAGCCATATCTGCTGCGGGAGTGGGAGTTGTCGTATGTATAGATACGGCCCTTGTATCATATACGCTCGTCTGTCACGTAATGAAATAACCTGCAAGCATATTGTCAAGTTTGTCCCAAGTTTGTATGCTCATAGCATAGACCGAATGTGAGGAGGCACGGTGCAAGATGCATAAATAGAAGCCTTGCTTTACATAAGTTCATCAAATGGATGAGACAAGAATGTAACTTGAGTGCTCATAGCTAACAGATGCGCTTGGTGATACACACTTGTCCGAGCAGGAAAAGTTTGACCTTGTCAAAATTTCATAGGAAAATGGCCTTGCCAAATTTTTATACTGATTGAGAATTATAACATTTCCCGATAGTGAGAAAGATAATGCTTGTTCAAAGCAACCTTTGCTTGACAGCTTGGCATTGTGAAAATTCATATGGTGGTCAACATTGCATTCAACTTTCAGCTCTAGATGTCAATGTTTTTTCCACAATGCTTCATGTACCTATATTGCCTGCTCCCTAGCAAGGTGCAATAGCTTGGAAATGAGTATGCCTCCAATGCATGGAGCCGTGCTCCCAGAAATCATGCTTTCCTCCGTCTCGAGATAGCTATAGGAGCCTTGCTCCTGAAATATTTCTGATAAATCAAAGACATATTCGGTAAGCAAAATTCATCACCCAGTAAGTGTATGGAGCCATGTCTCTTTTGGAAAATTGAATGAGAGAGAAAGAATCCGTGCTTCATGGACAATGGACATGCCATGCATGTCAAAAATTGTGTCAAGAATCGGCAAAGAAGCAACCTGCGGTGCATCATCATTCACTGCCACCTTGATTGGACAAGAATAATTCTTGACTCAAGAATTAACTTGTGCAAATTTCTGGAATAGCTCATGCAATGTAAATCATACATAAAGTGAGGAAACCTTAAAAGCATGAAACCTCAAACCTGTTGATTAGTATGAATCCTTGTGCTCTAGTTGAACCTTGGTCAAGTCAAACCACGAGCACATCCCTTGGAGCATCTTGAGAACATGCTATTTGCCGATTTTTCCTTGAAAATTGGGCTAACACTTTGTGTTGCCAAGTGCATGTATTACTAGGCCAGTTACGGCTTTCAGCAACCTCCCAAAACACACCTTGATTTGCAGATCTATGTGACATTCGGATATTATTGAAGATTTGCATGCTATAAACCGATTGCTTTCCAGTCTCGTTCTTGCACTTTGCATGCCTTGCATGTCTCAGCCCTTGCTGGTGGTGGCGAGGACTTAATTCCCTTGCTATCAACATCTAACATGTATGTTGGCTCGTAGCCTAGCCACAACGTACATGGAGACCTCGCCTAAGTCCTAAGCATGACACCGTAATGAAAGCATTGCTTTACCCTGTTTGATCACATCATAGTAGACATCCTTGAACTCTCATGGCTTCAAGATTCACATCGATGGCAGATCCGAGCCTTTTGAAAATTGTTGGGTCATCCAAGTGCTGCAACACTTGCCAGTTCGTGGGACATAAACCTTAATTGGGGGTACCCGATTTTGCATTGATGGGTCCTGGCTCCCTCCTCGGCCAAGCCGCTGTGCACACGTTGCCCTGGTTTTTTTCGGCCTTCTGCCTCTTCCTTAAACAGGGCACCTATCCCACGTCTTTGTCAATCCCTTGAGCTCGCCATGAACCTCCCCGTATAAGGGATGACTCCTGCGGCTTTGCCCTTGGCTGGCCCTTCCATGCACTCCCTCTTGGAAATGAGAGAGAGAGAGAGAGAGAGAGAGAGAGAGAGAGAGAGAGAGAGAGAGAGAGAGAGAGAGAGAGAGAGAGAGAGAGAGAGAGAGAGAGAGAGAGAAGACGTGCAATAAGCCATGCAAAAAGCAAGCCCCTTCTCCTTTCCTCCTCCATGGCCTTCCTCTCCCTTAGCTCTGATACCAGTGAAAGGGCAAGGGAACTGAACACGCTCATCACCACCTAGCCATGCCCTATATAGACCCTTGGCCTGCTAAATATAGGGACCCCTTTGATTGCATGTCCATCCTGACCCTTGGCCGTGTGTGGTCCTACCCTTGGCATGACACAGGGCTTTTGATTGCACCCATCTATGCTCCAAATGATGCAGTACATGGTGTACAATTCCTCACCCAGTTTGGGTGTCTCTTAATGGGCTCTTTTCAAACTCAAGATCTTTGAAGTCTCGAAGGTAAAACACATGACATAGAGCCACCTAAGATAGGCAAAAAATTACAGCAACTATGGCGCACTGTTTTCATTTTGGGAGGGCACATTCAAGAGCTAAGTGCAAGGGCTATTGGGAATAGAAGCAGCATTGCGAACAGTGAGGCACACAAGACGCAAGATGTTGAACAAAATGCTGTGTGTAACAAAAGTGGTTGTGAATACGAAGAGAACAAGGGGTATAAGTTGAGCTAGTGAGCCAATGAGGCTTGAACTTAGGATCTGCTTGAATGAGTCTTGAACTCAGGATTTGCTTGAATGTGTCCTAGATTTGGAGCTAAATGGCTTTATTTTTAGGGGCCGACGAGTCTAGGACAAGGACCCGGTTTTTTATTTTCCCCTTTATCCTTGTCCCGCATAAAAGCATAGCTGCCTCTACCCATGTGGGCTTGTCCATAGGCTCCTTCTTTGGCCTTATTCAGACTATCGACATGAGCTGCAAAGAGGAGTCCGCCTTCAGATTCATACTTTGCAAGTATTTGCTTGCTGTAAATATTGACACACGGAGATTTAACGCCTGATGGGCTTTGTGTCAGCGTGAGGAGTGCAGGGATGGCTTTCTCACTCATGGAGCCTTCTGTCTGGTTAGAGTATTGTCCGCTTGCATGGTGGGTCTCGAAAAGCGTAGGAGTTGAGCTGATTTGAGTTGGAGTTCAAGTTCTCGATGTTTGAACCTGTGGGTCAAAGTTGTTCTAGGCACATGCATCTGCCAGGGAACCAATCAGACGTATCTAAAACACTATAAATGTGCGTGAATTATGGACAAGATGTGTTTCAAAATTCATTTTCTTGGAGTATTTTGGACGTGATGTGTTCATAGTTCACAAATGGGGATTCTTGGACGTAGTGTGGACTACAATTCAAGTTTTTAAAAGGCAATCGATGCTCAAGATGCAAAGTTGGGGGTAACAAATGCGAGGTATATTCAGCAAGGAGTTGTTACTAGGATGTCCATGGTAGCTTCTTCATCGACTTGGTCTCACTATTTATGTCCACTATGAGCTGCAAAGAGAGTGTTAAAGTTATGGCATCTCATGTGAAGTGCCCAATGTGATCTCAATATTTATTTTGGCTTTTAGGTATTTATTTCATTTATATATTAAAGTTTGGGTATGACAATTTACTTAGATGGGTATATACATAACCCATTGCCCCCATTGTAGTATCATCAATTTATTACCAAGGTTGGTCTCTAAGCTTCCTCATCATCTACTTTGATAGTTTCAATGTGGGTGCAATAGAACACCCTTCAAATTTTAGGTATGTTTTAGTCTTCCTCTCTCTAATCTATAGTTTCTCCTCCTCTTCTTCTTCCTCTCTCTCTCTCTCTTCTCTTCTATCGAAGTGAAAGGCAGTGCCATCAATCCGCTTCCTACTACGTTAAAATTCTCTTCTTCTTTTCTCTCTCGCCCCCGAAGTGAGAGGCAGTGTCTCCAGACACCTTGTTTGCTTGTTTGCTTATCAATCCATCAATCCTCTTCCTACTACGTTAAAATTCTCTTGGCTTGGACGTTCTCTCTCTGTTTATCGGAGAGAGAGTGAGCTGGACGTGGATTGATGGCTGATGGCTAGCTGGACATGGACATGCGGGTTGCAGAAGAGTTTAGAAGAAGCGGAGACATCCTCTGTGGTGTTGCTGTGGAAGGAATACTTCAGGGACCCCTCACAGTGGTGGGATAACCGCCATCTCAAGGTACACCCTGGATATCCAGACTTCAAACATAAAGGTACCAGACAATGTTTGTGGGTAGATCGCACTCGCACTCCCTCTTGGGTCCTCGAGGAGCTCAGCAGAAGATCAACACAAGTCTCTGATGGAAAGCTCCAAGATAAGGACGCTTATAATGAATGCACTGCTTTTGTGGCCTTGTTGAGGGCTTGTACCAAGACCAAAGATCTTAGCAGAGGCACGCTTGCACATGAAGATATAGTGAGAAAAGGGTTGCTCGCACAATGCTCAGATGCTTTGGTTACCATGTACGCAAAATGTGGCGCTGTAGAGAAAGCACAAGAGTTGCTGGACATGCTGGGTAGTAGCAATGTTTACACTTGGACTGCATTAATTGCTGCATATGCCTTGCATGATCGGGGGTTGGATGCTTTGAAATGTTTTGAGAGAATGGAGCATGAGGGGCTCTCTCCTGACGCGGTTACCTTTGCTTGCATTTTAAAATCTTGTGGCGGTGTACGGGCACTCGAAAAGGGAAGAAGAATTCATGATGAAATCACCAGACATGGATTACTGAAAGATGATATTGTTCTAGGCAATGCATTAGTGGATATGTATGTGAAGTGTGGTGCATTAGAGAAAGGGCGACACATGCTTCAAGCACTTCCGCGGCGAGACGTCATATCGTGGAATACTCTGATTTCTGGGTATGCTGAACAAGGCCAAGGTGAGCAAGCATTGAAGTGTTTTGAACAGATGCAACAGGAAGGATTGTGTGCAACTTCCATTACATATACATGTATTTTAAAAGCTTGTGGCAGCATAAAAGCAGTTGACAAGGGGGAAGAAATCCATGATGCGATTTCTAAACAAGGGTTGCTCGAACATAGTACCGTCCTTGGAACTGCATTGCTGGATATGTATGCAAAGTGTGGTGCTCTCTCTAAAGCACAACGAGTGCTTCAAAGTCTGCCCTGTCGGGATGTTGTGTCGTGGAATGCATTAATTGCAGGATATGCTCAGCAAGGTCAAGGTGAGCGAGCCTTGGAGTGTTTTGCGTGTATGCAGAATGAAGGATTTTCTCCTAGTGCAGTGACTTTTAGCAGTGTGTTAGATGCATGTGGCAGTATAGGAGCAATTGACAAGGGGGAAATTTTCTATCATGAGATTGTCAGGCGCGGTTTTTTGCGAAATAATGTTGCACTGGCAACTGCTGTTGTGGATATGTATGTGAACTGTGGTGCTTTTTTGAAAGCTCAACAAGTACTTGAGGAGCTGTCGCTACAGTCTGCTACCCCTTGGAATGCAATAATCACAGGGTACGCCAAACAGGATCAAGGTGATCAAGCACTGAAATGCTTCAATCAGATGATCTGTAGGGGGATCTATCCAGATGCAGTGACATTTTCGGGTGTGCTCAATGCATGCAGTCACCTAGGTCTCATGGACGATGCTCATATGCATTTTTGGAATATGAGCAGAACTTATGGTGTGAAGCCAGATTTAGGACACTTCACTTGCATGGTTGATCTTTTTGGCCGTGCAGGGCACCTTGACAAAGCAATAGAAGTGATTCAAGAGATGCCACCTTGTAATGACTTTGCTGTTTGGTCTACCCTTCTCGGTGCTTGCCAGAAGTGGGGAGATGTGAATGTTGCGAGAAGGGCCTTTGAACATGTTGTTAAATTAGATAAAAGTGATTCAGCAGCTTACGTTCTCATGGCGAACATCTATGCGGCTGCCGGTCTGGATGAGGATGCAGGGAAGGTTGCAGCTTTAAGAAATGAAAACAGAGCATGAAAGAAGCTTGAAGACCCTTGTCCAGCAATGTCATCATTCAAAAACTTTACACATGTACATCCATTCGCATGCTTTCTTAGGCGGAGTTCAGACAAGGCAGTGGAAATAGGGGAGCCTTCTGCTGCCAAAACCTTTGTATGCTCACATGGTGCAGCGGAAAGGGCAAGTTCAGGAGCCTGTTCACATGGTTAGATGCAAGTACCCAGAAATCTATTGGCTGCATGGGAGTTCAAATCCTGCGTGGCACCTCGTCAGCTTTTCGTACAGCAGTTTTGCATTTCCAAGAGCCCCCCCCCCTCCTCCCGGGACCAATGGCGCGATTCCACCTTGCTGCTAGCTTGCTGCTGCCCCCCCCTCCGAACCCAGCCTTACAAAAGAGATGCACAAAGTCATAGAAGTGAGGGAAGCTGGGAGATGTATCAAATCTTGCAAATTATGAAGCTATAAAATGCAACTTGAAGCAAGAACTCTCCTTAGACATTCCTCAATCCAATTGCCGGAACAGTGAAGCAAATTACTCCTACTTAGATGATTCACCTGAGGAGAAAAGGTTGGAATATTGAAGGACAAGAGCTCTATCAACTGGCCACGACACTAAGTGACACTGTGACACAGGAGTGCATGTGGGGGCGGGTAAGGGGATCGACGGCGAAGGAGGACTGGCAGGCATCTTGAGGTGGATAGGCCTACCCAAAAAATGGGGGCACCGTTGAGGAGCTCGGATTGGAACCCACGACCTCACACTCCAATGCTTTTTGAAGCATGGGCTAACCACATCACTCCCCCTGCACGTTTGAAAGAATAGCCATTTTACCTAATGTTATAAATGATAAACCTGGACTGGCCTAGAACTAAACCCGGACAGAGGCCTTGGCCGGGTTTAGTTTTAACAAGCCATCTATTGCGTAGATCACCTCGACGGTCGTGCGTGGAGTTCCTGCCCATTGATTGCCTCATCCCCCCTCTTAAATGCGTTGTGTCACTTAGTCATGAGGAGCAATTGGGATGCAAATCTTCTTTAAAGCCTTCTTGTTTACGATCTCCAGATATAATTGTTTTAAAGACGAGCTATAAAATAATGACAAAGATTTTCACGAACTAACGCGGAATCTTTATTAGCAATGATGATCCGTCTTTAGACTTCACTAGGATTTTTTTAGCACCGTGCCTAGTCTTGAGGGATTCAAATACTAGGATTTTTTTAGCACCAGTGATGGTATTGTGCCTAGTGTTAAGAGTGACTTTTGAGTCTATTTAAAAATAGGTTTTCTTTTGTACTGCTTGCATTATGCATCTTGTCCTCGACAGTTGATCATCAATTGCTAAGGTTGTGGCATGACTTGGCCTTTAGCATCATCATCTCTTCCTCCATTGTCAATCTTTCACCTGCGTTTCTGCAAGTAACTTTGATCACCGCGTGGTAGTCTAAGGGGTTTTAGAAAACTAGGAGCTTGCTCCACAAGAAGATTTAGAAATTTTCTCATGTAGGAAGACAGAGTCTTTTCAAGTGTTTTTCATACAATGAATAACATCCTGAACTTCTGCTCGAGAGGCTCCACATACCTAGCTAGGTATGCGGTGCCTCTCTCACAGAAGCTTGTGATGTTGAGGTAAGTCACAATGTGGGAATTATTGTGAGAATTTGTCCAAAACTTCTTGTGCTCTCTTTTGAGAGTCATTTGTGACTTCTATATCTATATTATAAGAATAATAGGCTACCACTTGGAGATATCTCCCCCTTCTCACAATTCCTCCTGCCATTCTCTGGGTCATCGTTGCTAAAACATGTCCGTGGACGTTGATGATGGAGGAGGAGATGATCAGTACCTGGAAAGAGGTCAGACACATTGATGCTAAAGAAGGCCAAGTCATGTAACAAGCTCAAAAAGTCATCAACTATTGAGAACAAGATGCTTAATGCAAATAGCACAGAGAAAATCCTATTTGAACAGACTCAAAAGTCACTCAACCCTAGTCACAAACGTCCCCGGAGGATGCCTAGAAGTGAGGCGCATCTCTTCGTAGACGGCCCCTACAGTGGAATAGTGGCCTTACAAAGGTTGTTGATATGGATGGGAGAATCCACGGCGAGATTGCCGGTCAGCGGAGAAAATGTTGTGCTTAGCAATGCCTTGGTCGATAAACATGCCTAATTTTGAACTTTGGAAAGCATTAAAATGCTTGAGGAATCGAATTTGATTGCAGGGTACGCCCAACATACTCGTGGCATGGTAGATTGCGACGTTGTGCTATGCAATGCTCCAGTCGACATGTAACTCAAGGCCGCCCAAAAAATTCAATGGCCGTCCACTAGGGTTATGTAAAGAGGAAACAATGTGAATTAAAAATGATGGTGCCATGGGAGGAGAGAGGAGGCGGGTGACTTGACCCACGATTGACTTTGACGTTGACGCGAGAAATTATTTCGGCATCGCTGGCGTCAAATTCCACCCTGTCCCAAATCTGGATTGCCACATCATCACAGGGATTCCCACTAGAGGGGGCAAGAGTTGGCCATAATTAGAAGTGCGAATTTGCATGCAAAGGGTGGGGAACCTTATATAAAAGGAGATAAGCTCCTTCTTTGGGATCTCTCTCTAAATTAGAAGTGGTAAGCCTATCCCAAAGCTCAAGAGCGCTTTCTCTCTCTCTCTCTCTCTCTCTCTCTCTCTCTCTCTCTCATTGGCCGATGTACTCATTCTTTAACTCAATTATGTTTTAGTCTTGTGTTGCCCACACTGATCTCCATTTATGCTATCTTGAGTGCTTCTATTCTCATAGATTTCTTAAAATCACATTGGCCTTTAAGTGGGAGGTCATTGGGTAAAGGTCCACTTTACCTTGTGTTTGGCTGTCCACTAATAGCATAAACTAACGATTCAATATTATTATTTAATACAATGCAATAAAAGGAACTATTGAGACTTGGTTGATGTAGGTGCACCACGTACCTCACATGTGCTCTCTCCTATCTCCCCTTCCTCTATGTGTGTGTGTGTGTGTGTGTGTGTGCGCGCGCGCACGTGCATCTCCTACAATTTTATCCTCTCAAATGCAATTAGATGGTCATTCTATATAAGAACGGCTCCTATGCCTAAGCCATTAGTGTTAGTGACCACTACAAAGAATGATTGTGAAAAGTTGGCAAATTGGAGGGTAAGGACCTGCGTCAAGAGATATTTAAGGGTGTCAAAAGAATTTTATTGGTCATTTTTCATTGAAGGTACTTTCTTACAAAGCAAGGCAATCATAGGGAGAGCAATGCGAGAAAAAGTTCTCACAAATCTATCGTAGAGGCCAACCAATCCTAGAAAAGATATACTCATGCACAAACTTGGGTGTGGACCAATTTTGAATGGACTCTGTCTTCCTAGGTGAAAGGTGGGCATGGGAACTCCTTCGAGACCTAGTTCATTTTTGATGTGACACATATTACATATATGTGTGTAGCCTTTTGAAAAGGCACCTAGAGATATGACCTACCGGATACTGGCTGTGAAACCTTTTGTACATATACCCCTTCTTTTTGTATATGAATTATAACATATTTTGTAAATATATTGTATGTACACTATGGTCTACTAAGTATGAGTCTCGTCTACTGTGTATGAGTCTCTCTCTTTTCTCCCTCTCTCTCTAATGTGTATAGCCATGGTTTTTCAAGCTTAAAACCACCTTGAGCTCATTGTATCAATTCACCCACCCAAGCCTTACAACTGGTATCAGAGCCTCACTCCTCGCTTTCATCATCATGCGCAGCTTCCCTTGGAGCTTTGAAGCTTTTGAGTTTGAAGCTGCTGGAGAAAACGAAAGCAAGATCAAGGAGAATCGAGAGCGTCACAACTCGAATCGGGTACCAGTACTAGCTGAAAATGAGCAACAATTTTGAAGAAAGCCAAAGAGTTGAGTGAGAAAATTAGGACAACAACAAGCCCCTTCAACCAGCGAGAGTGCCGCAGAAGTAGGCTTGTGACAGTTGGCTCGTTGGGTGTAAGCTGATGGCGATGAGGCACTCTGGGGCTGGATGTGCAGGTAAGTTTTGAGGCATCTAATTGGCACTATTTTTTTTGACAAGGTGCAACGTCCATTATTACTACCAGTCCAAATCTGCTTGAGAAGAATCTCGGATATTACCTGCAATACACACAGCTTTACTCAGAACAAATCTTGTATGCAATCAATCGCCTGATTGCTTTGACAAGCATCTACTGCCACACTCATCTTGGCTTTAATTAGCTAATATTTGTTGCCGTCACAGTCCAAGGCCCATAGCCCCGCAATTCTTGCCTACTTCTCAGCTATGGTTCTTCGGGGAAAGTGAGGAACATTAATCAGGGCTTAATCAACGCCTCGTGTGATTAAGGTGGTCCTCCACAGTAGCACTATTCTTGGCCGCTGAAATTACCATCTTCTGGCAGTCCACACACACACAAACACACACACACTTGCGGTCGCTCAAGGCTCTCCTGGCGTCTCCTATCCAAATCCAGCATCAGGGATGTGAGTCTGAGAATGGGGCGACTTGCATAGCACCCTCAGAGCGTGACAAAGCTGGAAATTGGCGGTGGATGACTTCTGCTTGCTTATGATAATCGTCAACTTTATTTCTCTGAGTTTTGTAATCACATGCACTAAAATAATTCTTGTTCCCATGCACTAAGGCTACCACCTCAAGGCATAGTCAACATAAGGGGCTTTCCCGCATACTACTACAAATTCCAAGGACCACAAAGAGAAAGGTCCCTTTGTTTTTAACGCGGGAGCAAAGGGCACTAATTTCGTGTGAAGAGGTGCTTCATGATTCTCATTCATGAAGAGTGACTTCACAATCACTATTTTTGTAAAAATGGACAAGACACTGCCATAGAGAGAGTCTCTCTATCGGTAAGACCAAGTCCCTGACATCTATCACGAGTGCTTGCACCATGGAAGAGAAAGGAATCATAAAATTTAATGGGGAGGGTTTCCATACCTGGTAAACTAAACTAAGGGGATACTTAATGAAGAAAACATTATGGGCCGTAGTAAAAACATCTCTCAGTGATCATGAAGGCACACAAACTAGGGGTTCCACTGTGCTCAATCAAGAAAAAGATGAACAGGCACTTGGCATACTAATTACTGCACTCCATGACAATTATGTACATTTTATAGATGAGCGCACACATGCATATGAATCCTGGTGAGTTCTAGAAGAGAATTTTGGGGCTAAAGAAAAATGAAGTAAGGTTAGCTTGAAAAGACAACTTTACAAACTCACTATGCTCGAGGGGGAAGGCATAGCCAGTTTGGTCAATAGGCTTAAAAGCATGATTACACAATCGACCTACATCCAATGCAAAGCAGAAGAAGATGACAAGGTTGCAGTCCTTCTTAGTGCACTTACTTGCAACTATGACCATATATTCACAATTTTTGAAGAAAAGGAGCCAACTCCAGCACTTCAAGATGTGGTAAGCTCACTTCAGACAGAAGAAAGGAAGCAGAAAAATCCACCTACACTGACAAATGTGGCTTTTATAGCAAGAGAAGGCGAATCATCCATAGATTTCATATCATCTTCCAACGTCCAAAAATGCTATGACTGTGGTAAAATGGATCATATAGCTAAAGACTGCTATATGAATAAATTTTGTAGCACTTGCGGAAAGAAGGGACATCCTACTTCTAGCTGCTAATCAAAAGTTCAAGATAGCAGTGACAACAGTAACAACAAAGGCAAGAAAGCAGTGAGAGGAGCATCACATACACTACAAGAGGTTGTGTGCTCTTGTGACGCTGTTAGCGACAGAAATACATTGGGTTTTATAACCCCCGGCGTCGCTAAAACCGTCGCTACGAGAGCGTCGCTATAGGCGTTGCTATATAGCGACGCATATAGCGACGCCATAGCGACGTTTACACAGAAGACTATAGCGACGCTCATAGCGACGCTACAGAGCCATAAATAGCGACGCTTATAGCGACGCCCGAGAGAATATTTTTTTGGTGGCAGGGCATTGAATGCCTTGCCACCCATCAACCATATTGTACTTGATTCACTTTTTAAAAAAAGTGCAAAGGTAGATAATAGACCCAAAATAGTCACCCACAAGACGCATTGTTTGCAAAATTGACAATTGTACACACCATAGGCAAAATGAATTGATTGGCAAATGTAATAATGACAATTGTACAACATCATAGGCATAAAGAATTGATTGGCAAAAGGAACTGCGGTGACAAATGTAATAATATACATGGTTCAAAAAGACGTATAAAATCCATCTCATGATACATAAGCTATGAGAAACCCTAAACTAATGCTATCTAGCTACGGCTAAACTGACGTCGTCTAGTCAGACGTCTCATCGCGTCCAAGTGGCGTATCTGTCGGATTCTGCAAAAAAAGACAATAAGACAGCTTTCAGTAAGTATAAACATATAACGACATTTATAAAACAATACAAAAAATAAAAAAGAGTAAATCCTAATACTAACCATGCCGCCGCGAGAACTGAGAATGTCCATCAGGGCGTTTAAGCCCTTCCTGCCTGCGTACTCGTGCTCGTACGGTGTGGGATCACGTCCTGTCATCGACCACTGTCAAAACATACAAAGATTTCATTATGTTAGAACTAAAAAACTCATAAACCCTAAACTATCGAACATGCATAAAGAGCAATGTGAAAAGACTCACAAAATCGGCCTCAAATGATGCCCATCCACCGCTCCCCAAGTGGTGCGAGCTCCCTGCCTCTACTCGTGCTCTGGCTGCATCCTTTTGTTGCTTCCACTTGTCGGGATTCTCGCGCGCTGCTTTCTTCGCATTCTTCCAATCTTCTTTGGCCAGCCAATGTGGCCTGTTCCACCCATTCTTGATTGCTTTTTGCACTTCGGAACGCTTGTGTTTGCAGTATTCGCGCATTCGAATCTTCATCAGGTCTTCATTGAAGCGCTGATCCCGTGTTGGAACGGGAAACTCATCATGAAGTATGCTGATGACTGTTTTTTAAATCACTTGGTACTTCACTCCATTTGTTTAGTATGTAGTGTCTAAACAGCTGAGAGCAAAGACCACGCATGCGCGAGATCACCTTCTTGCCGTCATCATCCATGATGATGCCGCCGCTGATGTCGACGGAGTAAGGCAAGCCCTCTGGCCGGTGACGCGTGAACCTGGGTGTCCCGACAAGGGTCTCTAGCGGCGTGTCGATGGGGGTACGGACGTCAGGTGTCTCCACCGGCGTCTGGGCCCCGAAGCGAGGAGTGTCGAGTGGGGTGGCTCCTGGCGGAGTAGGTAGAGGTGTGTAGCTTCTAGGAACAGTCAGCCGTGCAAAACCTGGCATAGATGGCGATGCTGTGGCTGGTGTGGGGGCGGGCAAAGAAGGGGAGGGTAAAGAGCCTCGTCGAACACGAGGCGGTGTGGAGGCATCGGTGGCGGAATCCCCACAATAACCACCACCGCCACCACTAGAGCGCCGGTGTCTAGACGAGTGTGAAGCTCGTCTCGTCGACGCCGAAGCTTCGGAGCGCGCCGAATGCTCCGAAAGAGAGGGAGATGCGGATGGTGTAGGAACGCGCGATGATGCGCCAGAGCGATGACGCTCCATGTACCACTGTCTCTGCTGCGGTGACAAAGAAGAAAGAAACTCCTCATCATCCATACCTGCATTAAACACACGAATATTTAAACTTAATATTGAATGAATAGAGTAGACAATGACGCAAAGACCATTAAATACAATGACGTAATGACGCATATAAATACAATGACACAATGAATCAAGTGATAGAAGAGGCAAGTCGAAAACTCAAAATTTTCAATCAAAAGATGTGAGCGCGAGTAGAAAAGAGCGTTATACACCATGGAAGGTACTTAGAGAGCCAGAGCTTTTACAACACGGAGCAAAATTGTTCAAATACAATATTTGTGGCTTTAAGAGATCTCTCTCTCATCCTCGCATAACTCAGCATAACTTCCTATATCTAAATAGAGCTCTCCGTTTAAACACATATCCTCTGTTTCATTTTGTAGCTCCTCTGCATGCACCCCATATAGAGTAGTAGCATCTTGATGCTCGTCTGGCACCACCGCAGCGGCTTCTGATTGAGCATCTTCTCTGATCTCCTCCATTGATGTCGTTGTGATTGGCACATGGTAGACTTCATACGTCCTTGCACTACGAGGGGCTACCTCTATGACGTACCACCAGTTTGATGTAGACTTTGTAGGATGAAATATTACCTGCCAGAGCCACATAACTTACATGAGAGCTTTCAAGCACATAACTTGTAAAAGGGGGATGTTAACTATTTACATACTTACTTGTTCACAATGCTCGGGTAGTACGAAAGTGTCTCTTAGGTCAGTCCATTTCTTAGTAGAATCCACCTCAAGAAAACCAGACTCTCCTCTACGCACAGTAGCGTTGCGACCCTCCATGATTATCTTGAACCATTGCACGTCGAACAAGTCGACAAAAAATCCTCTGTAATCGATCCTCAAAATCTCTTGCAGCGTGCCGAAGTAAGTGAGTTCCGCCACCACAGGATCTGCATCAGAGGAACGTCGTCGACTAGACTGTTCAAATTTTGCCATGATTCCACAATCTTGAGTAAAACGCTTTTTGTCGATTCGTTCCACCCTAAAATGTCGACCTTTACACCATGCTGCTGTGTATGACTTATACTACAACGAACAAAGATTATGAGTGGCCGTTCAAACGTTTATAAATAAAGTCACTTGCTAGTCGTACATTGCAAACTTACCTTGGTCGCACAACCCCGAGAGTACTCCCACTCTTCTTCAGTCACTTCGTCACCGCATTGTTGTGCGCTTTTCAATTGGTTGTGCAACCATCTTAAGCTCATGAAGGTTGGTAGGCTCTCCAGAACCGCTGGATAGTGCATCGGTGGTCGTCTTCCGCGTCTCCACTCGATTCGTGCCCTTTGTCGCTCTTGCTTTGCATCCTCATATTGTGAAATCCACTTTTGCATCACTGGATTGTGAAGCATGCAAAATCGGTTGATTTTAGCCTCTAGATCTTCCGTCATCTTCTTCTCAACACCGAGATTGCACATGACAATCCCAGATATGCGCTCATCATCTATGGTTCGCCATAGCGTGTCCCGGGATTTATCAAATCCGTCTAGCCACTCTCCAATGTACACTAGGGACTCTGATACCAACCAACCTTCTGCCATGCTACCCTCCGGACGTGCCTTTTGACGCACATATCCCTTAAGCGTTTTCATGAAACGCTCTAAGAAGAACATCCATCTGGAATGAACTGTGCCAGCTATTTCCACCTCATCAACTATGTGAACAAGAAGATGCACCTGAATGGTTAGCATTGTAGTAGGAAAATGTTTCTCAAACATGCACACAAGCTCCGCAGCATTTAGTTTGGCGAATGGTATGGAGTCTACGTTGATCTCCTTTTGTGAGATCCATTGCACCAGCTTTGCAAGTTTGTAGATTGTGTTACGGATGTCGAGAGACAAACATCCCTCAATGGCAACCGGTAAAATAAACTGTAAAGTATGTGCAGCAATGATATTAAAGTCCACATTTTATGCAATGATATTAAAGACCACTATGAACGTACCTGACACATTTTATGCCAATCGTGTGACTTCAAACCGGTAAGCTTTCCTTCTTTAGTAAAACACGTTCGGAGCGAGTGCATTACGCCAGTGGGGGTCCGCAAAGATCGAATGGCCTCTTTTACTTTGCGTTCTTGGGCTCCTGTGAAAATCCATGGTGCTTTAGGGAGTTTTATCGATCCATCAGACGCTGTTTGCGGCCAATATTGCTCCATACGATCCACATTTCTAAGGTCAACTCTGGCTCCCAAAGTATCTTTCTTGCCGGTCAAATGGTCCCATAGTAGATTACCCACATTCTTGAATATGTGCATTGGATCGAGCAAGTGATTGATCATGAGTCGGGGCCAGTATGGTAACTCGTACCATAGAGATAGTCTCTTCATCCCTGGAGGCAATCCGTCATCGCACATCTCCTTCTGCTCTAACCATGCTTGTGCAGACATCCTTGGTGGCTCTCTTCCCAAAAAGCCGTCGCGTAACACATGATTCTCTGGAAGATACGCTTGATGACCTTCGTAGATTTGCTTCTTCAGTGAGGGTGCCCTACGTGCATTCAGTCTAGGTCCACATGTGACACATGCTCTATATCCGCTTGTTTGAAGCCCTGCATGTATACACATGATAATAGATCAACTATGGGAAAAAACAATATTTACAGTGTCTGAGTGAGGAGTGTCAATAGATCACCTGAGCATTCTGTTAGCCCGGGATAGTCATGCATGGTCCACATTAGAATGCCTCTGATCAAAGCATTCCGTCGTCCTGTGTGTCGGCTCATATCCACCACCTCTATGCCAATCCACAATTGTTGTAGCTCTTCCAATAGTGGACGAAGATACACATCCATATTCCCCACTTTATATCGCCCTGGCACAATCAAGCTTAGCCATAGGTGCCCCTTCTTCGTAGTCAACCACGGGGGAATGTTGTAGTTGACGATGACAACGGGCCATACACTGTAAGATGTTGATCTTTGACCAAATGGATTTACGCCATCCATAGCCAGGCCTAAGCGCAAATTTCGAGCTTCCCTGGCAAAATCCGACCATGTTCCATCTATATGTTTCCAGGCTGCGCAATCTGCAGGAATTCGTAGCACACCATCCGAAGATTTATTCTCCTCATGCCATGATGCTAGGGCGGCCATGGACTTACATTCGAAGAAATGCTTGATGCGAGGAAGCAGAGGAAAATGTCGCAAAACCTTTTGTGGAATTTTTGTCCCGTGGAGATCTACTCGATATCTTTCGGAATCACATTTCGGACACTTCTCCATGTCTGTGTATTCCCCTCTGAAAAGAATGCAGTCATTAGGACAAGCGTGGATAGAATTGTAATCCATCCCCAAGTTTCGCAAAATCTTTCTTGCTTCATCTCGGGAATCTGGCATCACATTGTCAGCTGGTAGTATGTGCTCTTTCAGCAATCTACACAACATAAAAATATGATACAGTCGTGTAAAAATCTATCAGATCATTGTACATTTAGAGTTCTATTAAAGTAAACTAATTGTAATAGATCACCTGAAAAGCGTTGTGACGCTAGTGTCACTCCATCCAAACTTTGCCTGCATGTTGAGAAGAACCAGGAGTGCTTTCAATCTAGACATACGTGCTCCATTATACAATGGCGTATCGGCTTCACTTTTCATATCATCATAGATAAGCCTTTCTGAATCCATGATCGTCTCGATCATTTCATCAATCTCGGGCTCAAACATTGCCTCGTTGGGAATGTGCTCTGCATGATCATCCCCCGAGCTGTCAGAGGCTACATCTTGTGGCCTCACATATGCTGCTTGACCAAAGCGCCTGCGAACACGTCTATTGGGTTGCAAGATTGCTGCTTGTTGGCCAGCGTCAGAGTCCGACGAGTTATAATTGGCAACAACTCGATCTATAATAGATGGATCGAACTCGCCAAATTCGCGAACGTGCTGCAAAGAAACACGTCTTGTTCGTCGCACAGCATGCTTGCATTGATTACAAGGACATAAGACCCTCGTTGAGAGATAGGTGTTTCGGTTGGACGGTCCCACATCCTCGTCGCTACTCATAATGAGAATAAAAAACTTATAACCTGGACAACAAATTTAATATTCTATTGGCATTCTTCGTCTTATCTCTCTCTCTCTCTCTCTCTCTCTCTCTCTCTCTCTTTACCTCACATTCTCTAGTCATGTCCAATCCCCGCACACCTCGGTCTAGAGGTGCACGGAGATCAGAACCACCGGGTTATAATCTCGTCTTTATTGGTCAATTCCTATATTTGTGGGTACAAGAAATCTACACACCCATGTCTACATGATACTGCATGTAGTGGACAAAACCCCTTTGCCTCTTCTCTAGCTGTAGCACTTCACTTCATCTTAACATCTTTTCACAGTAGATCTTTTCACTGTTCGTCTAACTCTAAACCCTAAACCGTAAGTAATTCTTGCGTGGACTCGATCTAACGTAAATAAGCGTAAATCTAAATAAACGTAAATCTAACTAAAAATAAAGCCAAATCTAATTTAACGTAAGTCTAATGACTAGAGGTTGTCTAGATGGTCATTGTGTCGGGGATGTAGTGACTCTTGCCGCCCTGAAGATCCACCTTCTTCCCTATCTTCTGAAGACATTTCACCAGTACTTTTGGATCGACGGAGCCCACCATGAGTGAAGGCAGCAATACCCTATATTCCATTGAGGGCTTTCTTCACCCGCTTCATGCAGGCATCGCAGTCTATGGAGACCTAAATCTAATCTAATATAACGTAAATCTAAATCTAGCTTAAATAAACGTAAATCTAGTTAAAAATAAACCTAAATCTAATTTAATGTAAATCTACATATAACCTAATCTTTAACGTCTTTTAAGATAGTTTCCTACGACGTTATAACTCTCTTCTTCTTGTGTGTGTGCGTGTGTGTGGATGTGTGTGCCAATAAAAAGAGATAAATGGTATAACCTTTCTATCACCCATGCCAAGTATGATAGATTGATTATGCCATTTCCCTCTTGAATAATAGGTCTTGAGTTCAACTCCTCGTCGGCTAGATCTTTAGGTCTTTTAATTTTAATTAGTTTCCTACGACGTTAAATTAGTTTCTCTCTCAATGTGTGTGCGTTTTTTTGGATCGTATGCATGTTTTCTCTCTCTTTTCCTCTCTCAATGTGTGCGTTTTTTGTTTATGCATGTTCTCTCTCTCTTTTCCTCTCTCAATGCGTGCGTTTTTTGTTTATGTATGCTCTCTCTCTCTCTTTTTCTCTCTCAATGTGTGTGTGCATTCTTTGTTTATGTATGTGTGTGTGCGTTCTTGTTTTTGTTTGTACTCTCTCTCTCTCTCTCAAAAACACTATGTGTGTGTGTGTATGTGTGTGTGTGAGAGAGAGAGAGAGGGAGAGAGAAAGAGGGGAAGGGAACATGAGAATGAGGAGAGGGAAGGAGCATACCTGGCTCTCCTTCCTCTCCTCGTGTGTGTGTGTGTGTGTGTGTGGAGAAGAAAAAGATAGATAGAGAGAGAGAGAGAGAGAGAGAGAGAGAGCGAGTGAGGGAGAGCGTTACCTGCTCCTTGCTTGAGGGCGCCGAAAAACTCAGATCTGAGATCTGAGTTTTTGGGCGTGCTCGGTTATTTTTTTACCCCAGCCGGCGTCGCTATGAGCGTCGCAAATTTACAAAGAAATTTGCGACGCTCATAGCGACGCTCATAGCGACGCCGGGAAATTTTTTTTTGAGCGTCGCTGTGTGAGCGTCGCTAATATGAAGAGCCTCTTGTAGTGATATAGTCCAAGAAGAAGAAACTGAGGATGAAGGGGAAATTTTTTTGTTACAGATATACTTTGAAGATCCATTTCTACTCTCTCTAGTTCAAGGGGAGGTATTTTCATCCTGTGTGGATAGTTGGGTCTTCATTATGTATGACATGCCCAAGGGGAGGGTTGAAAGGTGGGTATGGGAACTCCTTCGACACCTAGTTCATTTTTTATGTGACACATATTACATATATATGTGTAGCCTTTTGAAAAGGCACCTATAGCCTTTTGGAAAGGCACCTAGAGATATGAGTTGTCGGATGCTGGCTGTGAAACCTTTTGTACATATACCCCTTCCTTTTGTATATGAAGTATAACATATGCTGTAAATATATTGTATGTACGCTATGGTCTACTGAGTATGAGTCTCTCTCTTTTCTCCCTCTCTCTCTACTGTGTATAGCCATGGTTTTTCAAGCTTAAAACCACCTTGAGCTCATTGTATCAATTCACCCACACAAGCCTTACACTAGGTTCAATACATACATCCGATTCAAACACGATGTGCCACAAACACTTTGTTTGAAAGAAAATACTTTTATTAGGATATACATATAAATGGTTTTTACCCAATCATTTAAACACAATATGCAAAAATGATCTTTATGTTTCTCTTCACTTTGACTAAAATATGGTTCATAATGTCTAAATAATCAAGGATATTATTCATCGTGCATGCATTGGTGAGACCAAAGGGTAGAACGATGAGTCCATAGTGTCTAGATTGTGTGCAAAAGAATGCCTTAAAGATGTCTCTAGGATGCATGCAAACTTGGTAGTGGCTAGACTTGTGATTAATATTGCTATTTGCACCTCTCAATCTATCCATCTATCACGTATGTCTCTCTAATGTTTGCTCTCTCTCTCTCTCTCTCTCTCTCTCTCTCTCTCTCTCTCGTTTCTATGCAAGGCAGGGTTGCGCCTTGACTTTCTATGCAAGAAAGTCATGAATATGGGGTATGGGGTAATGATTCTGATAGCCATATATTTTCTTGAAGCTGTATAATCAATGCACACATGAAAAGTTTTGTTTTTCTTTTGCACTACCAGGATAGGATAGGGACACCAAAAGGTAACGAGCTAGGGAACCGTGTTCACCAAAAACTTTTTTAGGAACCAATGGAAAAAAGGAAAGCTTTGAAAATCTACGGTTTTTAGAGAAATTTAACCAGTTTTTATTGGTTTTTACACTAAATTCCTCAAAATCTAGCCGGTTTTCTTCAAGGCAGCCCTCAAATTCTCAATCTTTGTCCTTTTAAAATACACTAAAGGCTGGTTTTCTGTGAACATTGCTAGGGAAAATCAGTCCCTTCTCCAAGGGTTAGTGGGAGAGAACTTTTCAACTTTCATGACATAAATCATGTATGCTTTATCATCTTTCCTTAGTGCAATTTTTGCTTGTGTATGCAAAACGAGAGAAAATATTTCAAGACAAATATTTTGATACCTAAATGTGAAATTCTTTGCTTGTGTGATGTGTGGATTGTGCTGGTGTCTACACGACATTACTCAAGATGGTTCGTATATTGTAGTGGTGCAATTAAATAAAAAAGTTTTTAATTGCAAATTTCAACCGATTTGACTTCACTTATACTTAGTTGAACACACTTCTCTTTATATCATGATGGTGTGGCCTTTAAAATTGTTAACAAGTTTTTCATATATGAAATCATGTAAGCTACCATCGTCATGCAATAAAAGCACACTAGTATTACTAATTTTTCCTTTTTGATGAAGCAACACATGAATGGAAATGGACTTACTTGGATCTTGTGGGGTTTCATTTGTCCAATCCGTAGCCATCAAAGAGTTATGAGTCCTCTTCAATATTTTGCACACATGTTGCGAACGGTTTAGTCGATGGTCGTTGTTGGAGGGGATAGTTGGCTTGTATATGCCCATACCTATAGCACTTTTGAAACCATAAATGATCTCTATTTTATGATGGAAGAGAGTTGTGCACATACTTTGGTGATAGAGTATGGGGTGTGTGTGGATAGAGCTCTTGGATTCTACTATGATAGATTGTTGTTGATTTTTGTGTGGGTAAGTAAGCGGCCATGACTGTGAAAAAGCGTATGTGCAAGGGAAAGAGGTGTACCTGTTACAATTATTATCATTTTGGTTGCCTTAACGAGGACGTTGTTGAAAAGGAGGCGATTATTGCTTTGGTTTGTACATGCATGATGCCTCTTAAACAATTGACTTGATCTCTTTCCTTGAATCATGTGCTAGGGATATAGCTTTGTACAATGAGGTTGTATTTAGTGAGTTTGATTTGGACTGGATACCATTGTGTAGTAAGACATCCTCATGTTAGCATTGGAGAGGGTCCTTGAAATTTCTTCAGCCATACAAAGAAGCACTAGGTGTTCCCAAAAGCGACCAATGTAGCGACTAATGTCATCGACACATCCATGAAAATGTTGCCCAAGAGTGACTAGTTTAGCCTCGATGAGTGTAGAGACTGAACTATGGTGAAGAAAAGGATTCTTTACCTGCTGCTAAAAAGTTCTCCAAGTTGTGGGTTGTTCTTTTTTAAACGAAGGAATTTTAACTGTATGATTCTTTGTAAGAAAGAAGAGAAGCTTAAAGGTAATGGGAACGACCCCCCAAAATACCAAAAGACCTATGTAAGGAGGCCCTTGAAAAATTGGTGTGTACTCTACAAATTGTAGCAAGCCGTTCCAACAAACACACAGATAATCCGTCCGCAAACACACAGATAGCAATAGTTACCTGCTCTTAGCCAACATGAGATAATGTCAACCCATTTGACAACTGACTGATAATAGTCATTGGGCGTTTATCAATGTCCGACCACACTGAGAGACAAACTCTTGTTGTGTGGCTTTTGTGTTGGCAATTTAGTGTGGCAGTCACACCCAAAAGCTAGTGCTCTTTAGTTTTTTAAGGCAGTTATACCCATCAACAAATGTCCAAGCTATTATAAGCAACAATATCATGTGGCACATGACAAAATTCGTGCCATTAAGCTATCCTCTCAAGAATAGGAGCCTATCATTATGCAGACAAAAAGCAAGTTCCTAAGGCTTTATTTATTGCATTTATGTTTGGCATACCATAGTGCAACTGGTTTTTATTTCCACACTTTCAAAGGCATCACCCTTACCCTCCCCCCCCAAAAAAGACGTAGACGACCCACCCCCCCCCCCCCCCCCCCCCCCCCCCCCCAAGATAGATTTTTTTTCAGATGTCCCTGCTTTCTTGGACGAGAAAACGCAAAGGATTGGCTTATACTTTTGGCCTAAGAAACATCACAAACACACAACAAAGGGGATTTGAAAGTTGTTCCCTCTCATTTTTTGCTCTCTCACTATGCCCTCGCTCTCTCACTTACTCTCTTGCATCCGCACAAATCGCTCTTGCTTGCTTGTGTAATCTTGAGTTTGGCACAATTTGTGTGCAACTACCCTCACTCACCAATTTCTTTCATACTCTTGCTCTCTATGGAAATAGAAGCCTCTTCAAATGTACTTGCATGTTTTTGCACCCACATGATCTCACCTGTGTTTGAAATCCACAACCAACTTTATACCGATTGTTGACCGCTTCATCTCCAATGAACAAAACTGCCATATATGCAAATGCACCAAGAACATCACCTTGGTACTTGAAAATTGGGAAACCCGCATAAAGGAGGCATGAGTGTATCAACTTTTCTACTTGAGTCAATGACTTGACTAGCGCTTTGTTGAATTTGTCCTTTGTAGTCCTTCTACCCTGGAGCGTGACTTGCATCACCTAAACCCGATTATCAATTTCCACCTCACCATGGATACTAATGACAACACTTCACTGAAAATACAAAAAGAATCTCCCTTTTTGTTACCAACCTTGGAGAAATAGGTTTTTATGCTGCAACAAAACTTGTAAGATATGCAATAACACCTCAATGAATGTGGAAAAAGAGGGCTTGTGAGACGACAACATTGAAGGTTGCATCATCAAGTTCATGCAAGCCAATTTTGAAGCTCAATAGAACTGCAAAGAGGGTAAGATAAGTTAAAAAATCCTTCACTAGAAAGCTAGTGCTACCATGGATTTGCAATTTGGTGATTAATGTGAGAAAGAAGAACTACTGTTCAGGTTCCCAAGAGTCATTAAAGAAGCAGGAAAAGAGATTCAAGCCATGCATGCTATCATGAATCTCTTCCCAAAAAGAGCATCATGCCAGACTTAGGATAAGCTATATGTTTTTGGAAAATTCAAAAGTCATTAAGAAAACATCTATGTGATTAAAAAGCTAATTCTAATTTTATTTTCTCTCTTTACCTTACAGAAAACTGGGAGTGATGCGGTGAACAAGAGCTAGCACATAATATAGGGAAGTGCCATGCCCTGTGAGGACATGATTTGATTTGGGCTAACTCTTTAGCCTAATCAAGTGATTATGTAAAACATGGCTCCCTCACCTATAAAAAGGGTAACCTTCTCTTCATTGAGGCAAGTTATGAGTGAGTGAGAATAGCTCAATTCCATTGTGACACACTCATCATAGTGTCACACTTTCTCTTGAAGAAAGGGTGAAGTCTTGCCTCATCTTCTCTCTCCATTAAGGTGGTGGCGATTGCTCTCATGTAAGATATATGTTGATAGTTTTCCTTTCATTTGCATATCTAGTCCAATACTTGTCTCTAACTCTATCTCTATCCCTCATTATCTATCTTTAATACCACCACCACACTTAGATCTATCCCTAATTCTATCTTTACTACTCCTTTGATCTCTCTTGTTGTGTCCTAATTGTTTCATTGGAAGGTATTCAAGCAGCAGCCTTGTCAATGTAATGGGTACAACCTTCTTGCGGGAAACAATTATGTGCACAAGGTTAGTAACCATATCTTCATCTTCCACAAGCATCTCTCTCTCTTAAGGTTCTCATTCTCTTCCACAAACTCTAGAATCTCCTTGCTACAGTCCACAAAGGGAGTAAGCCCAAAGCTTTGCGAAAAGCTTCGAACTTCTCATGAGACAATGCCTTTGTGAAAAGATATGCAAGGTTGTGTTGGCACATAAGACAACCTGATCTCTCTTGCTGAGAGCCTCTCCTTGACATAGTGATAATGCACCTCAATGTGCTTTGTGCGAGCATGAAAAATTGGGTTCCTCGCAAACTTCCAATGCACTCTGACTGTCAGTGTAGATAGTGTTGGCAGTGTCTTGTCCAACACCCAAATCAGCCATAGGTGTGTGAGCCATACACACTCAATCGTAGAGCTGTGAAGGTTGCCCTGAACTCGGTCTCACAACTAGAAGTGGCCATAGTAGGTTGAATCTGAGAGCATGTAAATTTGGTGGCAATGATCCCCCCTTGGGATAAAACAAGCCAAGATGTAAAGTGTCACTCCAAGTAGCAAAAAATCCTCTTGACAGTCTGCCAATGCTTAGACCCTGGGCTATGCATAAATCTATTGACCTATGAGACTGCAAAGTGAATATCCAGCTTCGTATTGTTTACATAAATAAGGCAACCAACAACAATTTGGTAAAGGCTAACATCGGCAGGATCATCAGCATCATGAAGACGCAATTTCAAACTTGTTTCCATGGGAGTGGTACTCAAGGAGTGGCAATAGATTTGCAATCCTCAAGTCCAAACTTACATAGTAATGTCTCTATGTAACTTGTCTGACACAAGGCAATACACCCATCACACTGCTTAAACTCTATATCCAAGTAATGTTGCAATAGCCCAAATATTTCACCTTGAAAGCAACATTCAAATCAGCCTTAAGTTCAACAATATGTCTCTCGTTTGGTCCAGTTGGCAGTGATCAACAAATCATCCACATAGAGAATGATAATGAGAAGTGCATCACCCTCACACTTTACATACAATGTGCTTTCTATTGGATTGCTCGTTTGACCAAATGAGTATCAGCTTTCTCATAACAAGCACGAGGAGATTGCTTCAACTTACACAAAGATTTCTTACTTGTGCACACTTTATCCTCTTGTCCTTTCTTGACAAAACTTATGAGGTTGCATTACATAAACTTCCTCAAATATGTCACCACTCAAGAAAGCAGTAACAATGTCTGACTGATGTACATCCCAACCAAAATGATCTAACAATGCACATAGAAAATTCACAGTAGTCATACAACAAGTAGGAGAAAAAGTCTCTTCATGATCTATGCCTTTTTTCTGTGCAATACCCTTTGCAACAAGTCAAGCCTTATAGCGATCAATCTCACCATCTGGCTTACGTTTCAACTTGTAACCCCACTTTGTACCAATGGCCTTTTTGCCAAGAGGCAAATCACATAAAGTCCATGTGTCATTTTCTATAAGTGCATCATATTCAGATTGCATGGAAACCACCCAATTTTTCGAATTTTGTGCTTCATCAAAATACAGAGGTTCCTCAACACTCGTGGGGGTCACTATGTATAATTTGTGTATATCACGTGCGTTCAAGGACTATTTATTAAACTCCTTATCTGTGAGTTTTTTACAAATAAAATAAACCCTTTTCCTATTTAATATGTAATTTTTTTCCCCAAAAACTGGATACCCTTTTGTATGTAAAAATGTGAGAAAAAATGCCATGTTATAACCCCTTCTGTTGCACTCACGTGATAAGTCACATGATCATTAAGTGGACCCCCCCCCCCCCCCCCCCCCCCCCCCCCCCCCCCCCGAGCCTCAACATCACATAAGCTAGACATAGCCAAAGCATAACAATCTGATACATTTGGCTCATTGGAATTTACATTTGAACTTCCACCATTGGAAAGAGACAACAATATGTCATAAATGTCCTGTGAGCTTACATTACTGTCTCTAGTACATAACAGCAAGGACTGGATAGAATTTTCCACAAACACAACATCCTGTGAAACTAAGATATGCTTTGTTTGCGGATGATAC
Source organism: Adiantum capillus-veneris (assembly GCF_014529385.1). Lineage (NCBI taxonomy): Eukaryota > Viridiplantae > Streptophyta > Polypodiopsida > Polypodiales > Pteridaceae > Adiantum > Adiantum capillus-veneris. The sequence goes on along the minus strand of NC_140937.1, from coordinate 26,946,558 downwards.
AACCTGTAACCTTTTATTTCAGCACTATGACCAACAAAAATGCATTTGACAGCCTTATCATCATTTTTTCTGAGCTGCATTTGTGGCACCAAAGCATAAGCCAAACAACCAAAAACGTGCATGTGCTCAATAGAAGGCTTTCTATCATGCCCTGCTTTGTAAGGAGTCATAGAATGAAAAGCTTTTGTACGACCCTTGTTAAGTACATAAGTGGCATACATAAGTGCCTCAAACCAAAACAAATGTGGTAAAGCTTGACTTTTGACCATACATCGTGCCATTTTCGTCAGAGACCTGTTTTTCCTCTCAGCAACACCATTTTTTTAAGGTGTACAAAATTGTACATTGGTGTTTTATCCCATGACTAGCCAGAAATGCATTAAATTCATGAGACATATACTCCCCCCCTCGATCGGAACGGAGGGTGCCCATAGTACATTTCGAGACATTTTCAGCCATAGCCAAAAATTTCTTGAAGCACAAAAATATTTCGGACTTTGCCTTAAGAGGATACACCTATGCATGCCTAGAGTAATCATCAATGGAAGTCACGAAGTAAAGGTAATTGTCCAAGGATGGAGTTTGCATGGCCCACAGATCACTATGCACAAGCTGCAACTTGCATGTAGCTCTAACTGAACCATCCTTTGGAAACTTCGAACGCTGCATCTTACCCAAAATACAGCCTTCACAAACATGTTTGACAGGTGCTTCAAGAGGCGGTAAAGAAGCAGCCATATCAGATTTTTGCAAACGCAACAAATTGGAAAAATTCAGATGCACAAAACGTGCATTCCAAAGTTTTGTATCTGAAATAGCCTTAGAATCCACAACTGCATTTGCAAAATTCTTTCCACACTTGTCATACAAAGTGAGCTTATACAACCCATGAAATAAAATGCATGATGCAACAATCTCATCACCAAAATTGAGATCATGAACTGTACATTTGTCATCCACAAACTTCACAACAAGACCAACTCTAGCAAGTGTAGATAGAGACAAAAGATTCTTCTTGATCCCAAGCACATACAATGCATCAACAAGTGTGAAAGAACTACCATTCCTAGCCCAGTTAGCACAATCTTTCCAGCTCCCTTGATCGGGTAAGAGCCATTGTTGGCACAAGTGACTGAATTCCCATGAGGGACATCCTCGAGAGAGGTAAACAAGTCACAATGAGAGGTAATGTGCTTTGTAGCACCACTGTCAAAGTACCACACATGAGCATCTGCCACAATTGACATACATGCATCATGAACAGAAGGATCATAAGTGCACTCTGCACCAAAAGCCCATTCTCCATCAACATCAACACCACAATTTCCTTTCACAAAAGATTCAACAATAGCTGCATTTATAGTGGAACCAAACTCTTTCTTCTTATCCTCTTTTGCCTTCAACTTAGGACACTGCTTGATCAAGTTATCATTAGATTTACAATAATGGCAATGCATCTTCTTTTTTTCCTTTTCATTGGAATTCCCATACAAATTGCTGCTAGTAGAAGCATTAAGAACTGCTACCACCTTTTCTTTGAGCATCAATAAAGGCATGTTCAATTGCACACTGTTTAGCCCTGTTTTTTCTAGAAAGAGACTCTTGCAACATCAATGTGCATAATGCATCAAACTTGACAACTTCTGGATTTCCTTGCGTTATAATTCTCCAAGTACTAGCAAAATTCTGGTAAGAATCTGGCAAAGCATCAAGAACAGTCAGCACAAGGGAACTATCAGAAATGACTTTGCCTGCAAAAATAGGTTTCTCATTGATATCCTTGACACTAGCAAGAAAAGTGTCCATTTCATCTACCTCATGCATAATCTTCGACTCCAGCTCTTTATGTAGTAATGCCATTTTACCTCGTTACGACTTACATAAAGACCAACTAGAATATCCCAATCCTTTTTTGTAGATTTTGCTGGCTGAAATATGGGGAGTAATAGTACGCCTCACAGATAACACAATCAATGCATGAGCTTGTGCATCTTTTACATCCCAATGAGCTTGCTCAGCTATAGGAAAAACAACTTTGGCAGCAGCAATCCTGCCACCAAAACCTGCAACATCCTCAACATCGCCTACATCCTCAGAACCAGGACGTACATCAATGCCTTGCACAATATTCCAAACACACTTTGACACAAGTACTTGTTGCATCATATAAGCCCATATAGGGTAATTGTCCCCATCCACATCAGCAAACATCTTGAACACATTTGTGTTGTTGTCAGCCATGGCAAATGTTGTACATGATGTGAAAAGTGCCAGAAAAGAGGAGAAACATAGCGAGAACAACACGTGCTATATAACACAAACTGTTGAAGACAGTAAGTGACATGTTATGAAAAAAATGGAACTGACAAAAATCCTGAACAAAATGACAAAATTGCCTGCACGGCATTAGTGGCATGTAGTGGAAACGGAGGCCAAAATGAGCCCAAATCAAAAATCTAAGCAGACTCAGCTCTTCGAGCTATCTCGAAGTGTTTTTCAACCTGCTGCTGCTGACACTTGCCAAAGATCACAAAAATCGGAGACCTTGAGAGCAGGCATGTGCTGGAGCTGATGGCGACTAATCTTGGGAGGACACAACCTGCTCTGATACCAATTGTTGGAACTAGGTTTGTAGGAATGCACACACAACTTGGAGAAGACGAAGGAAACTCAAGGCACACACCAAACAATGTATTACTTAGTGTGCAATGGAAAGATATATAGCCCTAGAGTGAAGGGCGTATATGCAATGCAAGGGGGACAAAACCTCCTAGAGAGGGAAAAAATGCCCCGGTGATCCTAAGTGTGATCACACACATCACTACCACATGTATATGGTAATAGTTTTTAAAGATTAACTTGCATGTTGTTTTAGATAATCATAAAATGTACTCTAAGTTTGGTTAAAAAAGATGAGAGAGGACTATTAGAAGAAGTCAAAAGTTGTAAAGAGATGGGGGCAATGGCATTTTTGCATGGAGATAACTTGGCAATAGAAGTAGGTTGTCGCATGTGCAAGGAATCCCTATGCAAAAATGAGCATAAGCTGCATTCAGGTTGTTAGAATCATTCAACCAAGACTCAAATGAAAGATCTCTTTGTGCTCTACAATCTATAATACTACTTTCATGTTTTCACAAGGTCTACTATTTTCTATAGTTGAATCTTTACTCGCCATTTATTTTCACTAATTTTGAAGAAGACGATGGAGAACCTCGAGGAGAAGCTATTTGCGATGCATGATGAAACTTTGTAAGTAAAACTTTTTTAAAGAGAAGCATGTGCATGTGTCTAAGAGTTTTGTGTGTTTTTGTGATGCTTCTACATGAGGAGGAAGAGACGTCTAAGAAGGAAAAAGCTGATGCTTCTTCAATGAGATGACTCTTTGAATATATGTTTCCGATAAGAGACGGCTAAAGTTGTTGGTTCGATCAAAGAAGGCATCATGCTGGCACGATAGAAAAACCACGTTATTGGCAAGTAGGTTGGTCATTTTGACCCTCAATACCATGCCGTCTCTCTCTCTCTCTCTCTCTCTCTCTCTCTCTCTCTAAGTAGTTAATGTATGCAAATGTCTCCTTCTACTAATTTGATTATTTTTAATCTTGTATTATGACTATTTTATTCGATTATGTGCAAGTGATGGTGCTTACCTTTTGCTACTCGAGTTGCACTATATATCAATAAACCAGATACAAATATGCATTTCTGTTAACTAAGTCGACGTTAGTTAATAGAAGCTGCTAAAGACCGAAGACGTACCAATGCACATCGAGGATCAACAAGAAGAAGTAGTAAAGATTGGAGTTACACATTTTCCACATTTTTTTAAAATGGTTACGTATTGTAAATTCGTGATTTATTTCAAGCCATTGTAATATTTTAATGTGTTACTGGCTCAAAGGGAGTTCCAAGCTATAAAGAACAGGTCAGTTAGTGTGTTTAAGTAGCAGATTCAGTAAGTGGTGGAGCCCTAAAGGCCTTGGGTGCCCGGACATTGCATATTTTTACCCTAGGTATATAAGGTAGTGTGTAAGAGAAATGGGGGTTCTCAAGCTCATTTGTTGAGAGCACTCTTTGGTGAGAGCTCTTGAGGTGTGTGGCTATGGAGTCCTTGAGCTTCTCCTTGCTCAGGTGACTTGGTTAACACTAAACAATGCTTAACTCTCTTTCACTATGCCTCTCTCATGCTTCTTATGATTGCTTATGATTATTTGATTAGCTAGATTGTAACTAATTAGTGGTTAGTTCCTCTCTAATCTTGTGTGATTTCTCTCTCTTGCTTGTGTGTGCATGTAAGTTTGATTGGAGTGTGGTGCTCGATAGATCTATGTGTGTGTGCTTGCCATTAGTGTGTTGTATGATAGGATTAGTGTTGTGTGCGTCTTGCAATCGTTAGTGTGTATGATTGGATTGATTAGAGGTGTCAGGCCAAGGGCCAAACCAAGGGGTCACGGACTCGGCCAAGGGCCGGCTGCCAGTGGGAAGGGGTCCAAAAGGGGCTAGGAGCCTATTAAAGGGAGGCTAGGCGGATGGACCAAGCATGGCAGTCCCTTGGTCTTTACACTGGTATCAGAGCTAAACATAGAAATTGGGCACGTTTTTTGCTTGGTTGCATGTTGCATGCAATCAAAAAGTGGAGGAGGAAGAGGGTCGAGGCCGCAGCGTGGGCAGAACCTCCAAGCCGGGGAGTCGACGGGAGGTCGACCTACGTCAAATCGCGCGCGCTTAGGCTTAGTTGGAGCGCAAGGCAATTTCAGGAAGATCTCGTGCTTGGCCCGCCCCCAAAAGCCTGCTGCATCGCGAGTTGTTTCATCTTCTTCACATCGCGCAGTCGACGGCTCTGTCCGCAGGCCAAATTTTCGTCAAATTTTTTTTTCCTCTTCACTTTGGTTACCCTAATGGTCCAGTGAAGAGCCTTTGCCCACGGTCTTTGGCTTGGCAAGGCGCGCTTAATTCTTCCACTGCCACCTTTTCATCGGTGGGCATGCACAACACACACCGGTTGTGGCTTCTTGCAACTTCTGCATTCCGAACCTGCTACAAACCAGGTTTTGAAGTTTCAACAAAGTGCAAATTGGTCACCAAGCTTCAACCGATTTGGTGGTTGCATACGATGCAAGCCACCTCGGCGTGACTATACATTGATTTGTGTTTTCAACTTCCTCCTCGGCAGCCCAAATTGTCGGCAACTTTCAAGTTTATTTGGTGTATTGCATACGACGCAAACCAGACTATTAGCACCTCGAATTTTCTCCGTGCTTTCGAGTGAATCATCCACTGCAGTTTTGCTCGTTGTTGTCAAGCTGGTAGTGGTCACGGATTGAACTACGCTTTCGAAGTCGGCGTTCTTTCTTCTCAAAGACGTAATTATACGGTTCCTTATCGCATACGGCTACGAGCTCGTTGGAATTCAGATATTGTCCTTTCTTTTCTCGCACAGTACGTCCACAGCATGGATTCAGACATAGATATGCATCATGCATTTGATTTCGAGTAGTCCGCACCCGTTTCGTCTGTCGATGCCACGCGGACGGTTCCTCTCACGGAGAGTAATCGTGCCCCAACGGCAGCAGACGATGCGTATGAGTTGCTCGACATGCAAGATTTCCGTGCATTGCAAACACGCATGACTGTGCTTGAAATGAATTTTGCACAATTAAATCAGAATGTCACAGCATTATCCGATTTGATTAAGTTGCATATGCGGCAGCAGGCCACGGGCCCTGCTAGTCAGCCAATTCAGGAGCACGGCTCCACACCAGGCCAAGGGCCAGGTGCTGGGCAAGGCCCTCCTCCGGGACCGCTGCACTCTCTGACCCAAAAAGAGGTGGAAGATTTGTTGAAAAATACAAAGCCACCAATTTTTCGGGGAGAAGAGCGTGAGTGAAACAAGGACACCGTGAATATTTTTCTCAGTAAGTGGGATGTTATTCATGCCCTTAGACGTACCCCGGATGCAGCCAAGGCGTTGCAGACAAGTCTGAATTTGGACAGCAAGGCCTACAAATGGTGGATGTCTCTCAAGGAGAAGGGCATGCTACCACAGACTTGGGCATCTTTTGAGAGTGTCTTCAGGAAGGAATTTCTACCTACCAATGAGAAGGATAGAAATTGGACCGCCTGGGACGAATGTTCTATGCGCCAGCATAAAACATTATTGGAATATATTTCCCATTATCGGGATGTGATCCTCAAGCTGGAAGGGATGGATACCTTTCAGCAGGTGCATGGGTTCATCCGTGGGTTAACTCCAGATCTTAAGAAGCACGTTAAAACCCAGGATCCACAAACACTTGAGGACGCAATAGTGCAAGCTCACATCCATGATGATCCCGATGATCGGGCATTGCATAGTTCGCATGTGCATGGCACTACACCTGTTTCAACACGTCCACAGCATGTGCATCATAAAAGAAAAAATGTCTCTACTGCATCAGAGACCTCCAAAAAGCCCTAGGGGTTTAGAGGTCCTCTCTCAACGGAAGAGTTTGAGAAAGCCAAAAAAGAAAATTTGTGCTTTAAATGTTTGGGAACTGGACATAGCAAAAAGGATTGTCCCAAGGGGAAATTTGCTGCTCGAGACAAGGGGAAGGAAAAAGCAGTACACATGGTGCAGCTTTTACCTCTTGAATCCTCTTCCCAGTTTGCTAATGTGGAAGTAACACACACCGAGGCGGTGCATGAGTGCTGTATCACGGCCTCCATGTGGCAGCAGACTTTCGGACCACATGAGTTGGTGCGTATGCATGGATCTATCCAAGGGCACAGGGTGCGGATCTTGGTAGACGACGGTGCATCGCACAATTTCATCAATTATAAATTGGTGAAACGACTCAAATTGCCCCAAACCCCGAGTTCCCATCGCTACAAGGTAGCAATGATTAACGGCCATGATGCTGAGATATGGGAAACTCAGGTTAAAGATGTACCTCTGGAAATTCAAGGATATCGTACCTCTTTGGATTTCCAAGTCATGAATATGGAGAGGGCGGATGTGGTTCTTAGTCGTGGATGGTTGCATAGTTTAGGATCATCCCTTAGACGTAGCTATGAGCATAATAGTCTAATGTTCGAATCCAATGGTGTGCACGTGCTGCTGTTGGGGGAGAAGGATGTACCTTCCTCACCACTTATTTGTACAGCTGAGCTTATGAAGCTCGCTTCTGATGATGCAATAGAAGAACTCTTTTTGTGTTACTCACTGTGCCATTTTATTTCCAATGTGGATGATGTTTTTAATGATGCTAAAATTTTTGAATCAAACTCTCAACGCCGCATTCTTCTCTCTCTCCTCTTCCAGCTATGTCTACTAATTCAAAACAAGCAAATGTTGCTAATGAATTGAAGGAACTTTTAAGGGAATTCAAGGATGTGTTCCTAGATGATTTGCCACTAGGGCTACCGCCGACACGTTCTGTGCAACATGGCATAGACGTGGTTGCACGCAGTAAGCCAGTGAGTAAACCGCCTTACCGAATGAGTCATTCGGAGGCTGCTGAGGTGGAACGTCAGCTTGCTGACTATCTCAGTAGAGGGTTTATTCAACCGAGTTCTTCACCATGGGCCTCTCCCATTCTCTTGGTGAAGAAAAAGGACGGTAGTATGCGCATGTGTGTAGATTATCGTGGATTAAATGCGGTTACTGTTAAGAACAAGTACCCATTGCCACGAGTAGATGAGCTGTTTGATAAGCTTACCCACGCTCGTATATTTTCAAAGATTGATTTAAGATCTAGGTATCATCAAGTACGCATCAGGCTTGCGGATATACCCAAAACAGCGTTCCGAACAAGGTTTGGACATTATGAGTTTTTGGTAATGCTCTTTGGGTTAACCAATGCTCTAGCTATGTTCATGACACTCATGGATAGTGTCTTGAGACCATACTTGGAAAAGTTTGTTATCGTTTTCCTCGATGACATTCTTGTATATAGTGCATCTGAGGAAGAGCACTTAGTACATTTGAAACAAGTGTTTCATTTATTACGCCAAAATTAGTTATATGCCAAGGAATCCAAATGTGATTTCCTCAAGGAGGAAATTCACTACTTGGGGCATGTTATTTCGGCTGCAGGGTTACACATGGATCAATCCAAGGTGGATGCCATTCGGAGGTGGCCCTCTCCCAAAAATTTGGAAGAGCTCCAGATTTTTTTAGGCTTTGCAGGTTTTTATCGACGATTCGTTAAAAACTATGCCCATATTGCTGTTCCCATGACAGATCAGCTGAAAGCCAAGGGCAAGACTTTTCAGTGGGGATTAGAACAACATCAAAGTTTTGACAAACTTAAAGACACATTAGCCACAGCTCCTGTTTTGGCTATTGTGGATCCCTTAAAGCCATTCGTTTTGGAAACGGATGCTAGTAATCGTGCGATTGGAGCAGTCCTTCTGCAGGAGGGAAGGCCAATTGCATTTGAAAGCAAGAAGCTGGATTCAGCACAGCAGAATTACTCTGCTTACGAACGAGAGCTCTATGCAATAGTGTCTGCTTTAAAGACATGGCGACATTATTTGTATGGTGCACAGTTCGAGATTGTGTTTGACCATGAAAGTATCAAGTGGTTTACACAACAAAGTGATTTGAAGGGTCGCAAGGCCAGGTGGGCTGAGATTCTTCAGGAGTATGACGCCAAGCTACGATATCGTAAAGGGCAGTACAATGTAGTGGCTGATGCTCTCAGCCGAATGCCAGAGATCAACTCTCTCCTTTTCACGGAATTGCGGAGTGAGTTTTTGGAATCTCTCAAAGGTAAGTGCGAGCATGATACTGCATACTCCAAGGTGTGGAGCTATGTTAGAAAAAGGGATCCTTCTCACTCCAATGTTGGTAGTGGTTTTGTTTCCTCCACACCCAGTTCTCCTCTTTCGAGTGATGAACTGCAGAGATGGAAGAATTTTTCCATAGATGATGGGTACCTACTCCACAAGGGGAGAGTGTGTGTACCGACGGACGCGGACATTCGGCGCCAAATTCTTTATGAATGTCACGATAGTCCAAGTGCAGGGCACCTGGGAATTAAGAAAACTTATGCACTCGTAAGACGACAGTTTTACTGGCCAGGTTTGCATGGGTATGTTCAAGACTATGTCTTGCATTGCCAAAAATGTCAAGTTAATAAAGCAGAGCGCCTGAAAGCAGGAGGACTCTTACATCCTTTAGAGATTCCCAATGGTAAATGGGAAAGTATCTCCATGGATTTTATTGTGGGTTTACCAACCACTATTCGAGGACATGACTCGGTATGGGTGGTCGTAGAATGGTTGACTAAACTTTGTCGGTTTATTCCAACCAAGTCAACCATTAAGACTCCAGAATTAGCTAAGTTATTTGTGGAAAATCTTTACCGGTTGTATGGATTGCCAAGTAACATTGTGAGTGATCGTGATCCCAAGTTTAACAGTCATTTTTGGAGGGCTGTTTTTAAACGATTGGGTACACAACTTAATTTCAGTACGGCTGATCACCCTGAAACAGATGGTCAGACGGAACGAGTCAACCAAGTGCTAGAGGATATGCTACGAGCATACGTTAGCAAGAAGCAATCAGATTGGGAAGATTATCTTCCTATTCTTGAGTTTGCATATAATAGTGTTAAGCATGTTACAACTGGTTTTAGCCCATTCATGCTTATGTATGGTTTTCAACCTAGATCACCAGTGACGGTGGGGTTGGCAACTTAGAAGCTCCAACAGGTCAAGGAGTTTCTCCAAGATCATATGGAAATGCTGAGACTTGCTCGTCAAAATGTTCGACAAGCACAGGATCGGTATAAGAAGTATGCTGATGAGAAACGTCGGCAAGTTATCTTCATGGAAGGTGAAGAGGTATTTTTGCGTGTGCCAGAGCATTCAAAAACTCTAAAGACTGGACCGACACCCAAATTATCTCCCCGTTATTGCGGGCCATTCAAGATACTCAAGCGAGTTGGTGATAGGGCCTACAAACTTGAGTTACGTGCGCACTCGCGTGTCCATCCGGTATTTCATGTAAGTCGTTTACGTAAACGCTTGCATGGGGACAACAATGTTATCGACCAACAAATATTGGTTGATTTCACTGAACCTCTCACTCAACCGCATGAACCTTGTCATAAAAATTAATATCTATCCAACCCAAATGATTTTCTCATATTAAACTGATCACTTAATGTGGGAGAATACACGGGAACAAGGGTTAAGATATAGACATGTGCTTATAGATCTATCTCACGGGGCCAATGGTTAAGGGGCCCAAATGAGAGATGGTCTATCAAAGAGCAAGGCTAACCAATGGAGCATAAGACCTTAGGGTTAACTTCATTGAAGACCTCCAATAATGTGTGTAAAAGTCCTTTGACCTTAGGCAAGCTAGGGCTGAGCTTGAGGTGGGAACCCGGCCTAAGCTCGAGGTGCTTGTCCTGCTTGAGGTACTTGTCGTTCTTGAGGTGCTTGACATGCTTGAGGTGCTTGATTAAGATGCTTGAGGTGCTTGATTAAGGTGCTTGAGGTGCCTTGAGATGCTTGCCTGAGATGCTTGTGGGAACACCCCCTAGTTCAAGTGCTTTGTCATGCTTGATGACTAAGGGGCTTGCTCATCCAAAGTCAAAAAGATCCCTACAAGGAGGGGGGCGAGCCTACAAGGGGGGGGATGAGAGAGAACACACACACAAGGGAAACCCCAGCTTGAAGAGGCAGCAAGAACACTTGTCAAGTTCCTCCTCATGTTGCCCTCATGGTGTGCCTGAAGCCTATTGGTTGGCCACCCAAGGGGTCCAATGATAATTTAGGATATTTAATTAATTGATTTTGCATTTATCAAGTCCTCTCTCTCAAAGGGGAAAGGGGGACACTTGTCCCAAGACTACCCCTGTTGCTTGTAATGGCTCCTGCTTGTGATTGGCTAGGCCTGGAGGGGTCCAATGAGCTTCAAGCATGAGCTACAAGGAGGGGTCGACCCAAGCAAGCTAGGGGGTTGCTTAGGGGGTATACTCACCCACACACACTCACAAACACTCTCATGGTGTGCTATGCAAAGTGCAAGAGCTCCATCTCCTTCTCGAAGCTCCTTGAGAAGTTGAGAGCCTACACCAACTCTCTTGGCTATGAAATGCAAATCCAACCAAGAGCTATGCTTCAATGCTTAAGCTTGCCATCTTCTTCTTCTCCATTACTATGCTATTATGTATGCTAGCAACAAGAGTATGATAAGTGAGGAACTAATTCTTTCTCCTATGAAATGTTTCTTCTTCCTCTTCCCTATCCTCATTCCCTGCTAGCTCTCTCCACCTTCGAAGGTGTTTGAGGTCTTGGGATAGTTAATGATTTCTACAAGTGCATGTTATGCTTATTGCAAGAAGGCTAATGGTTTATTGCAAGTAGATTAATTACTTAATGCAAGTAGATTAATTGTATTGCAAGGTAGATTAGTTATTGCTTTAAGCACAAGTTGATGCATAAAAGCATACATCTTCATGCACTCAAATGATTTAGGGAACACAAAGATTAATGATGTTCACAAGTTCTTGTTTGTTTTCAAGCTAAGATTGATTGTTGAAATTATGCAAAAGCTTGGTGTGTGAACCTTCCATCTCCATATTGCCAAGGAGGTCTCAAGGAACACAAAGATTGTATTGTACCAAGTCTCTCTTAATGAGAGAATCTATAATACAAATGCCTTTTGGAGGGGGGACCGGCTCCACGTAAATCCGGTCCTCAACTGTTGTCATATTCTCTACACTCTCTCTCTTGTAAAAGTATTGTTCATGCTTAGTTAATTAAGTGTTATGATAGAGTTGCTACTACCAATTAAGTTCACCCTGTATGCTCTCAAAATTTCTCACTCTAATTCTCTTAATTCCGCTATTCTCTAAGTTCATAGGCCATTCCCATTACATTGGTATCAGAGCATTTGGTTTCTCTTTTCTTGCTTAAGAAGAGAGGTCCTTAAGTAGCCTATAAATGGTTGATGTTGTTAATTATAATAGAGTAAGTGGAACTGGGATCTAATATCGGTTTTGTTAAGCCCACTATGTGGGGGATGGTGCACACCTCGGGAGCTTTGGACTTAATAATGGAGTCTTTTTAGACTTGCCTACGGCTTTACCATTACTGAGCCATAAGAAGTCCGAAAGGAGCTAGCCCTTGGCAATTCTGCTATGTTAGACCTACTCCAAATTTGTTCGCCAAATTTTGTTCGCGTATGGGGTTTTGTTCGCCAAATTTTGAGCCTTTTACTATTTCTGGGAGTCCGGTTGATGATTTTGGCGTTTTCGGTAAAAACTGCAAAAGCACACCAAAAATAGCAATTTTTATCGAAAATGCCAAATTCAACATAATCATCAACCCGGTCCCCAAAAATAGTAAAATTCTCAAAATTTGGCGAACGAAACCTCAAATGCGCTCGAAATCATGCCGTAAATACATACACAAAACAACTCGTAAAGATCACACGATATCAATTTTTTGCGGAATTAAGCAAAAATTAATGCAAAATTTAGCAAAATATTCTCAAAAAATTAAAAAAATTATCCAATAAATACCTTTAAAAATTCTGAAATTCTCCACACATAGTGGTATTAGTGTAGCCAAATAAAATCACAAAAATCACATCAATTAAATTACCAAATAATTTTGATCAATAAAATCCAAACTAGGCAATTAAATCAATAAAATTAGGTCAAAATTTGACGCATTTGGAGTGTGTAAATCCCTGTTCTGAACTCAAAAACAAATAAAGTAACCATTACACACACCAAACATGCAATCAAAAATGCAATTAATCATGCACATTAAGCACTTTTTAGACACACACACTAATAATTGACAGTTTTTACCAATCTTTAGGTGCGCACACAAAATGGTTAATCTTGTCGAAATTGCAATGTGATTTCACAAATCTCTAGTTGGGCATGACCACAACACAAATCAATCATCACAATTGATAAATCATTAAGCACACATTGATTTATATGTGCACAATCAATGGAAAAATAGTGTACACACACCTAAAATTAAGCATACACACACTCAATTAGAATGCACACACACTTGATTTTAGTGCACATACACTTGCGATTGACCATTCAAGTATGCAATTAGATCAATTAGACACACAATTAGCAACGCACATTCACCGATTAGCGATTGAACTTATCAATTTCAGACGCCACCAAATCTGAAAAATTTCGGCATTACAACGGCATGAAAATGAACAATCCAAAAATTTTCATAGCATCAAAGCATCAACATTGCATTGCAACAACATGGCATCAACATTACATTGTATCATGGTGAAGTCTCTACACAATTCTACACATGTGTAGATTCTAGGGAGGTTGAGAATACCACCTTGATTACCTTTCCAATGAAGATCGATTGACGGTTGAAAGCTCCAATCCTTCGTAACAAATTACTGTGTAAGTTAGCAAAAATTAGTGAAATTAGCAAGGGGTTAGTGTGAAATTAAACTGTGTAAACACACAATTGGCAAGATAAGGTGACAAATTAGGGAATAATGAACACATTGCTTCATGCACACGCATCCAAAATCCACAAAAACATAAACAAACAATTGAAATTAGTGAGGAAACATATTCGATTATGCCACAGTTACACTAGCATAGGCCATCGTCCCTGACAACGGCACCAAATGTTGGGGGTTTTCATCGTTGCATAGCTCCAATGACCAACAAAATTATCAATCCAGAGGGATGAGCTACCCGGCTAGGGCATGGAAACACTCACACGATTAGTGAGCTAATCATGGCAACACGAACGGTTGACTCTACGAGGTGAGCTTCTCGGCCTATGGAGGAGCTATGCCACATTGATGGGCAATCTCCACATTCACTTTCCTTCACCTCTAATCAACCCAATCACACACACTAACGATTGCAAGATGTACACAACACTAATCCTATCATGCAACTCACTAGTGGCAAGCACACACACATAGATCTATCGAACACCACACTCCAATCAAACCCACATGCACACACAAGCAAGAGAGTGTAAAGTGTGAGCTTTGTCCTAAGGTGTGAGTCAAGGAGAGGAGAGTGGATTTATCCCACATACTGTGGAGCAAGGCTGTAGAGCTACTTAAAGCTCATCTCTTGAATCAATAAAAAACAACTCATTTTGCACTACATGCTTGTCTATGGTGAGCTTGTGCTAAGCTAAGTCAATACTCAAGATTGTGTTTATGAGTCCAAGCTAATCCTATCTTGGAACCTAATTCAGTTGAGTGATAAGCTTGCTTACACACACTCACACACTTGCACCATGTTTCTCTTTCATCCACCATAGCTAGCACGATCCAAATCCTAACATTTGGTATCTGAGCTTGGGTATGCTAGCTAGGCTTGCTATTATGCATTGGCATGTTTGTACAATTAGCATTCATTGATCATCATTAGATAGATCCATTAAGTTTTCTATTTTATTGCATAATGCATACCTAATTAGTATTCCATTGGCTAGCATGAGCATGTTCTTGAGCTAAAGACTCTTGAGCCACTACTCACTGGCTTATTGGAAGCTTAATTAGCGTCAAAGCTCATTAATTTTCCATTAGGAACTTGCATTTTGCATCCAAAATCTGCTCCTTGTTTTAGTAAAATTGGCATTTACGATTGGTGTGTGTGCGTAGCCTGTCGCTCGTCGCAAGAGCTCTCTACCGACTATCTAATTGCTCAAATAGGGCTACGTTAGAGCACTTAATCATTTAATCAATTTTTCGCTCAAAGTGCATTCTCACTCTCTCTAATCCCTGCAGCAGTTTATAATTTTATGTGTGTGTGTGTGTGTGTGTGTGTGTGTGTGTGTGTAAAGTTGATGCATTAAATGCTCACACCTTCTGCTGGACCCGCGAGAAGCAACCCTATTATAAGGTGTTGACCACCTTTTGAAGACAAGCCACACTTGGGGCGCCCCACTGGCGGACTTCAAACCAGGCGGTAAGGCGTTTTTTGTAAAATTTCGGGTCCGAACGGACCCTGGCCGGCCGATTGCACCGTTCCTGCCCTGTCGCGTCCGACCGTTCGATCGGCGCCTAGCCTGCCCTACTGCCCGCGCCTGCCCGCGCTTGCCCGGGAGTGCTACCCGCCACCCGGCCTGCCCCACTTGCCCAACGGGCTGCCCCGCGTGCCCGAAATCCCACTTGCCACCTTATGCCAAGCCCCCAAAGCAACTAAGCGGGCAATCCTGCCTCAAAAGCCTTCGAGCTCGCCCTAGCATCGGGTCCCGCCTGCCTTACTGCATCCGAGCCTCAAAGGTCCAAGGTAAGACTTCAAGGCTTTTTTAAGCCCCCATTCCCACAGGCCAGAGAATACCTTGGTGGCCAGTCGCATCAAAACCTCGATCCGAAGCAAACGGGGATTCCAAGGCAAACCTCCAAGAAGCCCAAAGCTTCCAAGCTCAAGGCCCTACTCCCACCAAATTGCAGCAAGGCAAATAAACCCGAAAGCTTTCAAAGCCTCAAAGGCATCAAAGAACCGCGACCAAAGGTGACTTTTGTGAAGAGGGGCTTCATCGACGCGACGGTGAAGAGGAGCTTCACAAAAAGGGGGGGATCTCTCTCTCTCTCTCTCTTACAATGAACCCTTAAAATTATTGCAACCAAGCACAATTTTGCAAATTAAATTTTTCTATCATCAATTGTGCACCGTGTAAAGAGGCAGACACTGGCTAGGAGAGTCTCCTAAGCTAAGACCCCTCTATTGGCACAAATGGGGGACAAGGGAATAGAGAAATTCAATGGGGAGGGATTTCACACTTGGCAAACGAAGTTAAGAGGCTATCTTATGAAAAAATGTTTATGGTCTGTCATTAGCACTGCATTAGAGCAACAAGACGAACTCGATGGAGTGCACACTAGGGCATCTACACTCATAGCAAGTGCACAAAATTTGGCCAAAGACGAACAAGCATTGGAAATTATCATCACTTCTTTGCATGATAACTATGTGCATTTCATAGATGAATGTAAGCATGCACATGAAGCCTGGCATGTCCTAGAAAGTAATTTTGGAGCTAGAGCCAAAAGAAGCAAAGTTAGTCTTAAAAGACAGCTTTACAAAGTTACTATGCTTCAAGGGGAGGACATTGCTAGCCTAGTGAACAGGCTTAAGAGCATTGTCACGCAGCTCACTTACATCCAAGTTGAAGTACCAGAAGATGACAAAGTGGCTATGCTTTTAAGTGCACTTCCACCTTCTTATGACCACTCAGTCACAATTCTTGAAGAAAAAGAACCGGCACCACCATTTCAAGATGTAATCAACTCAGTCCAAGCAGAAGAAAGAAAGCAAAGAGGTTCACTCACCCCATCAGGAGGAGTAGCGATGTGTTTGACGAAACTGTTGGGACCTCTCATGCTTGTATATACACCCCTAGCTCTAAGGTATCACTTATTGGCAGTGTCTCCTTGCAGGTAGTGATATAGGCGTGATGCCTATCAAATCTTGTACACATTTTTTAAGCTTAGTAATAAAAATTCTTCTCTCTCTCTCTCTCTCTCTCTCTCCTCATTGGCTAGATCTTTAAGGTCTCTTGGGATAGTTTCCTACGACGCTAAAACTCTCTTCTTCTTCTTCTTCTTCTCTCTCTCTCTCTCTCTCTCTCTCTCTCTCTCTAACAAAAGGCAGTGCGAGTTACTGTGCCACCATCTGTGCTTTAGTGTTGGCCTTGTTTTTGTACTTACGCATTGAGGCCCGGTTCAGACAGAGCAGCGAAAGAAGAAGTGGGCTGAGTTGTAGTAACACAGGTGCCTTTTAGAAGTCATGCAGGCCCCAATTTAGAGACAAAAATTTGGAATATACTAGGAATCTTGCTTATGTGTCAACTTGTGATTTGTTGAAAACTGTCCCACTACTGGACCTTGGGTGTTTCTAACCCCTAAAAGACCTCAAAATTTAAACTTTCTCAAATTGATTGCCCAAATTAAATAAAAGAAATATCAATCTTGATATTACCTAATCCGCCTTTGCATGAAGAATCTCATGCAAATTTCAAAATTCAAATCTGACAAAATTTGCAAAATCTCGTCCAAAATTATACTTTTTTTCTTGAGTGTCTCTAAACTGGCTCCTTTATCCTAAACTGATTCACAAGTGTAAAAAACTCCCCTCCGCCCAATATTAGAAAAAAACCGGGGTCCAGTGTAGTTTAACTGAGTGAAATCCTAAAATCTCGGTTAGATTTTGAGCTTGCTTTGAAGAAAACCGGGCAATTTTCACAAGTTTTAGTGTAATTATCGACAAAAGTTTTAAATTTCGACCTAAAAACCGAGAGTATTTCAAGTTTGCCCTTATTTTCTTCCGTTAAGAAAAATGTATTTTTCTAGGCCTGCCTCCGCCATTTCTTTTACGCTAGCCCCCCCCTCGGAAGAGAGAGAAGACAAAGTAAACCTGAGCCCGCTAGCCCCGAGAAGACAAAGTAAACCTGAGCAGACCAATGATTTGCGAGTGCGCGCTTGTGTTGTATGGCAAAACCTTGTGTCAGCTCGTGTCCTCTCTTCTACCGGCGTCGTCTGAACCAACGCGCGCACGGTACGAGTTGCTTCTCTCCGCTTCCACCGCGTCGTCTGAACCTACTCAAGCTTGCAGATTGAAAAGCAGCCTCGATTCTTGCCATACTGACGGTTCTGCCGTTGTGTAAGGTGCCCGCAACATGGCAATTGATTCAATTCGCCTGCCCTTGAGTTGTGGGTTGGAGGTAAATGAGTGGCAGACTGGTTCACAACACCGGTCCAATGATCTGCTATGGAAAGATTATTTCAGAGATCCTACACAGTGGTGGGATAACCGGAACAGCAAGACAGGTTCGGCTTACCCGGACTTCAAACACAAGGCAAGAAAGGACTGCCTTTGGGTCGATGGCCGACGGAATCCTCCTTGGGTTGTCGGAGAGCTTAGAAAGAGAGACTTGGCAGTGTCAACACAAGCACAATCTACCGACCCCTGCGAATGCAATGGCAACATTGCTGAACTTGTTGCCTCTTTAAGGGCTTGCGCCAAAAGTAAAGATTTTTACAAAGGCACCAGATTACATGACACTATCTCTAAGCTAGGCTTGCTCGAGAAATGCTCAGATGCT
Organism: Adiantum capillus-veneris; assembly: GCF_014529385.1. Classification (NCBI taxonomy): domain Eukaryota; kingdom Viridiplantae; phylum Streptophyta; class Polypodiopsida; order Polypodiales; family Pteridaceae; genus Adiantum; species Adiantum capillus-veneris. The sequence goes on along the minus strand of NC_140937.1, from coordinate 26,928,480 downwards.
CTTGTAACCATGTATGCTAAATGTGGTGCTCTTGCAAAAGCAAAAGCATTGCTTGATCTGTACAACAGCAGGGATATTTTCTCTTGGACAGCAGTAATTGCAGGATATGTCCGCAAGGGCCAGAGTCGAGATGCTCTATGTTGTTTCGAACAAATGCAGCAAAGGGGCATCTCCCCAGATTCAGTTACCTTTCTCTCAATATTGAGAGCATGTGGTAGCTTGAAAGCACCTGATAAGGGAAAACAAATCCATGATGAGATTGCTAGACAAGGTTTGTTGGAGAAAGATACTCCACTTGGTAATGCTCTAGTGGACATGTATGCCAAATGTGGTTCTCTTGCAAAGGCACAGCAAGTGCTCGAGGAGCTTCCTTCCCGAAATATTTCGTCCTGGAATTCGCTAATAGTCAGTTATGTTCAACAAGGTCAAGCTAAGAAAGCACTTGATTGTTACAAAAGACTGCAGCGCGAGGGCCTTTCTCCAAATGAAGTGACTTTTTCTTCCATTTTAAAGGCCTGTAGCAGCACAGGAGCTGTTGAGGTGGGAGAGCAAATCCATAATTATATTGACAGACAGGGTTTGCTGAGGAATAATGTTGTACTAGGCACGGCATTGGTGGACATGTATGCCAAATGTGGGGTTCTGACAAGAGCACAAGAAGTGCTTGATGACCTCCCTTTCCAGGACATTGTTGCTTGGAATGCACTTATTGCAGGCTATACTCAACAGGGCCAAGGTGTACAAGCGTTACACTGTTTTGAGAAGTTGCAGCAAGTGGGTCTCTCTCCGAACGCAATCACCTTCACTTGCATCTTAAAAGCGTGTGGCATCATAGGGGAATGTGACAAGGGGGAGCATCTCCATCAAGTGATCACTCAACAGGGTTTGCTCAAAGATGATAGGGTGCTTGGCAATGCTCTAGTGGATATGTATGCCAGGTGTGGGGCATGGGAAAAAGCTCAGGGAGTGCTCGAGGAGTTGCATTTCCAGGATGTTACCCTGTGGAATGCACTTATCACTGGATATGCACAACAGGGAAAAGAGGAGCAAGCACTACATTGTTTTGAGCGAATGCAAGACAAGGGCCTGACTCCAGACGCAGTGACTTATGCCTCCATCTTGAAAGCATGTGGAGCCATAGGGGCTGCAGAAAAGGGTCATGAAATTCATGATATGGTAAAAGAACAAGGGCTTCTTCAAAACGATATGGTGCTTGGTACTGCGTTGGTTTATATGTATGCCAAGTGCGGTGCTCTGGTTAAAGCACAGCAAGTGCTTCAGGAGCTGCCGGCTCGGAACGCTAACTCTTGGACTGCGCTAATTACAGGATATGCCCAGCAGGGCAAGGGTCATGATGTCCTCAGCTGTTTCAAAGAAATGCAGCTAGAAGGCCTTTCACCAGATTCAGTGACTTTTTCTTGTGTGCTTAATGCATGCAGTCATTTAGGCCTTATTGATGATGGCATTATGCATTTTGCTAATATGAGGACAAAGTATGGTGTGGAGCCAAGCTTGGAACATTACACCTGCATGGTTGATCTTCTTGGGCGTGCAGGGCACCTTGATAAGGCTGTAAATTTAATTCAAGAGATGTCACCTTCAGATGATTTTGCAATTTGGTCTGCCTTGCTGGGTGCTTGTTGGAAGTGGAGAGATGTCAATGTTGGAAGATGGGCTTTTGAGCAGGCATTGCAAGTGGATAAAACGGAAACGGCAGCATATGTCATAATGGCTAACATCTATGCAGATGCTGGCATGCAAGAGGATGCAGAAATTGTTAAAGCCATGAGACAGGAAAATCATGTGTAGAAAATGCCTGAGCTTAGTACATTCTGAATTTGAGATATGGAAAAGTATATGCAAACAGGGAGAACAACAGTGAAGGTCTCATGTCGCAGGGCCAAGCCTATGCGAGGCATGCTGAAAGGCAGGTGAATTCCATAGTCAACGCTGCTCTCCCTAATTTTATGCCAAAAGATTGAGCTGCATGTTTGAACATTGGGTTCCCATATTACAAATTATATGAAATAGAAGCGCAAATTTGTGGAAGGTTATTTACCACCTTCCCCATCAAGATGTTGTCTTTTGGAATGTTTTGATATGCTCCAAATGGGCAGGGCAAGCAAGCTCTCAACTCCTGTGAGTAGATGCTAACTGAGGGCCACTCTCCTGATGCGGTTTTCTAGTCTTGCATCTTCAAGATCTGTGGTTCACATAAAGTCTTGACAAAAACACACGGGTTCATGATGAGATTGTCTGGCAGGGGCTGTTGAAAGGAGATATGCTTATGGTTGACATGTATGCAAAGGGTGGTGTGCTCATAACAGCAAATGAACACCATTGGGCATATCCTGTGCAAAATCACCACAAATTCTTTATGGTGGATGTGTGGCTACACATCTATGATGCTTTTTTGGGGCGTGGTCGAGGATGGTGCATTCAATTGATCCAGCACGTCAACATCGTGGCTTTTGCTGAAGCAAATGTAGCATCATTTTATTTGGTTTATTGCACCATGGATGGGCATGACTGAGGAAGTGTTCCAAATTGGGTGTGACCATCTATGATCACAATGATATGGACACGGGACATGCACCTTCCTGCACCTGTGAATCGCAAATTGCAATGGGCAAGTGTTTTGTAGTGGCTATCTAGATGAAGGGAGACTATTTCCCTCGGCCGACCTCCCTGCGTGATTTAAATGGTGGCCACATATAGCAGACAAATTGTCTATGCCAGATAAAAAAGCTGGTCTAATAACCTTTGCTGTGAAGCCACATATGCCGTACATTTTGATACGATATATGCTGCGCAGTGCGTAGCTCTGCCTCTATGGTGCCCAATCATTTGGCTGCAACTGGTAGAAAGTTCCACGAAACTGATAGCAACTAGTCGAAGTTGCACATCTTAGTTTTGCAGGGTGGTTCAACCATTGAAGTGTCATCGATGCGGGTGTTTGTATCACTGCCGATACCATTGCCATGTATTTGTGTTGATACTTACGTTGGTATGCCTGTCACTGTAATATCATTTATCAAGGCCTGCATCAAAGTGCATATCAATGCCTACACTGGCATTTTATGGAAGTGTTGCTGTACATACTTATACATCGATCGACATACCGACATGCAGAATGCAGTCTGCTACCCCGTTCTGCCCAAGCTAGAGCACAACAAGCAATCGTACACTTTGGGATTAAAGAAGACATCTTAACATAAAGCGCACCATTTGCATTATACATGTGCCGTCGATCGAAACAATGTTTGTAACATGCTAACCATTCAACCACAACACACAAGAAACATAGTGCCATATACTCATCAACAAATATCGATAACCATTCGACAAGAGTGTACCATGCCATAAGCATAACCTTAAAAACAAGAGTGACGCGCCATAACCTTAACTATGCAACAAGTTTCCGTGAGGGCCATAAATCATATATTTAGCCATAGTCAAAACTAGTATATCTTGATTGGTTAGGATTGGAGGGGGTAATGGATATTAGTGAAAGTAGTGAATGGCAAAATGAAGGTGGAAGCAGGTTGCCTCGTCGATAGTTGTGTACTTTGTATGTAGATGGTATGAGGTAAACTCGTACAATGTAAGGAACATGTTAAAAGCCATGAGGAAATTTATGACCATGGGGAGAGAATGTTCTTACCAACTTTGAACATTCTTGGGGTTGGCATATTGAGTATTTTGAGGTGGCTTTTGTGTGTCACACGGTAGAACATGATGTATGCCAAGCTTGGGGCAAATGCTTGTTTTATGATGAGGACGACTATCCTCAATATCGTGGCTCCTTGTGATTTATGGCCGGTAATTGTGTATGCTAGTGTCAGAGGAAATGTACTTACATGGTACTATTTGTTGTTGATTTTCCTAGAAGCATTTTGTTGAACGATCATGCTAGCATCGGTGGCAAGTAATTGTAATTCTATTGCAGCAACGTGATTGATACTCACATGGTATAGATAGTATTTGGCAAGTTGAGCCGTTAGCTACACCTATAGCCAAGTTAATACGTTCTGTGATTATGACTGTAATACATTGACGTTGTAGAAAAGCTTCTTTCACTTGGAAGTCAATTGAAGCATCATGTAGCAAGTGTAATGCATCTCATCTCCCAAACCACTTCTTTATGTCTTGCATCCATTCCGTGCTCAAGATCTTGCTTTTATGTGTCTAGGAATTAAGAACCACATTGTGTAAATCCTTAGCTTGCATGAGTGAGGAATTAGGAATCCATCTATGTGTAAATATTTCATTGTATATAGCTAATTGTCATGATCATAGTTAAATGGATCAATGTTTCCAGCCTGTGCTTGAGCCCTTGTGTAGTACACTCTTCCTACTCTTCTGTCTCCCTCTGACATACATCATTACTTGAAAATAAACGTTAACCCAGCGGATCGCCAAATGTGTTGTGGGTTAGGTCAACACATGAACATCATACACAGCAAGAATAACCATCTACTCCACCATACTTCATCAACAACAATTCAGACACAGTAAACATAACTACTCAAAGAATATCAGAGTAAGTAGAGACAATACACTGAATAGTTGCTGCACTGCACCATCATCATCACATTCATATCAGAGAACAGATACATCGTGCGCAGATACATTCCCCACTTATATATATAAATCCGACTTAACTACCCAGTCACAAGACATTCAGCAGACTGCAACTGAAAAACAGTTACATCCGACTTAGCAAAATACAGCTCAGTAAATATCCGATAAGTCAAAATCCGACTTAGCTATTCAGAGTCAGTTTCTAACATGTGCCTCTCAACAACCATGGTTTCTCTTATTCTTCAAGGTTGAGGAGAAGGTGAGTAGGGTGCAGAGAGGAGAGGTGAAAGAGATGGGGATGATGAGTGGAGGAGTGTGTGTGAAAGAGAGAAATGATAAAGTGGAAGAGGGAGTGTGGCTGCATGGCATGGGCAAACCGGGGTCCAATTAAATTATAGCTTACAGCTCGTAGCTTAAAAAAATATGAAAACATTTGAGGCTAAAGTTTAGCTCACGGACTACAACTTTTGTTATAACCACCTTTTCAAATTTAGAGAGCAAGTGGTCTGTAAAAATTTACAAAACCGACTTTTTTTTCCATTGCACAAAGTCCTTATGGGCTTACTCTTTGGGTGATTCTTTTGAATGCCTCCAAAAGTGAGCCCTCCATAATGTATGCATGCATGCCACATATCCTTGACCTTATTTTGTGGGTTTATAATTGAAGATATTGTTGAGCTCATGATATAAGTGAATAATACAACTAAAAAAATCAAATATTGAGGGGTCTAAAAATATGTACATGTCAAAATATAAATAATATAGGTGAAAAAATATAAAGGGGTCAACTTTAAAAGTAAATCTCTCTTATTATGAGGCTACCATAAAAAGATGAATATTTTTTGTGCTCTAATTTATGAGAGTAAAAGAGAATAATTGTAGGAAGGGAAAAATCACAATAGTGAAAATATATACGCACAAATAAAACTAATTTTTTTGGATTTGTGTTGGAGTGGAGTTACACCAAAAATAAGAGAAGCGTGCATGAAAATATTTTTATATGAAATAAAGAGTATGCAAAATGGTAAGAAAAATTATGGTAATGGTGAGTGAATGTACATAGCATACATAGGCAAATAACGCAAACCTAAGTAGAAATATTTAAATAAATACCAACATAATTATAAAAAATGCTTAAATTTAAGTGCTCAGGGGTAGCAACCTGTAGACCAAGGAGGGGTAGGATCAGGAGCAGCAGGAGAAGAGAGAGTGAGGCAATTTATTGGAGCTTTATTCGTGGCAGGAAGAACCACCAGGAGAAGGATCCAGTTTGACCCACTTCAGGGGGCTACCAGGCAAAGACCTAGGAGACCACCACAACCCATTCCAATGGCTCAACCACCACCCAACCCAAAGGTCAAGGCAGCCAAGTTTAGAGCAGGGAGTAAGGAAGATGCTGACTGTCATGTGGCACAGTTTGAAACTAAGTGGCAGGCAAGTGGCTATCAGGTGATGTATGCTGATGGAGTTAAGATGGAACAGTTTGCTGCCACATTGGAAGGAAAGGCCATGAGTTGGTTCAGCCAATATGGCATTGCACATTTTGCTACTTATAATGCTTTGAAGCAGGCATTTCTGCAGAGATTTAGAAAGGAGAAGACTCCGACTGATGTCCTGAGAAAACTCAGAGACATTAAGCAAAATAAGATGCTGGTTGAAGACTATGCACAGAAGTTCAGAATTTTAGTAGAAAGATTGCAGGGGAATGAAAGACCCACTAATGAAATGTTAGCAGGTTATTTTTTGAAAGGATTGAGAAGCAGCTTAAAGGGAGCAGTAGCTAGCATTGATATTGCTGGAGGTTTGGATGACCTTGTTACTGCTGCTGCAAGGGTGGAGAAGAGACTTGGCATGACCAAGGCAAAAGGAAAAGAAGACAGTGACTCAGATTCAGAAGAAGCATCTGAAGACACAGATTCCAGTGGGAACTCAGATTCAGACTCACCATCAGACAGTGATGAGGAAACAGAAAAAAGAAAGAAGAAACAGAGCAGTAAGAAGAAGAAAGTCAAGCAAAAGCAGAGCATTGAGCAAGATTTGGTAGGCAAACTTAAAAAGTTTGGTTATTCTGTTGTAGCACCTAAAAAAAAAGTGTATTGTCACATTTGTGAAAGGGATGGACATAACACTGCTAGCTGTTGGTACAATCCAAAGAATAGAGGGCAGACAACACCTAACATAGGAAGAGGAAGACCAGAAGTTGGAGCCAATCAAGCAGTACCATTTAGGGGAAGACCACCATTTCAGAGGGCAAGACCTCCTAGACCTCCTTGGAGAGAGCAGGAGAACAATAATAATAGGAGACCCTATGTGTACTGTGGTGCACCAGATCACTGGGTAGGTCCCAATTGTGCTTTATGGGTGAAGCATAGGGAAGAAAGGGGAATGCCCATTGTGAGATATAATCAGCCCAATCAACCTGGAAATCAGCAGCAACAGCAACAGCAACAGCAGCAACAGCAACAACAACAGCAACAGCAACAGCAACAGCAGCAGCAGCAAAATCAGCCAGCAGCTCAGGCAAATGTAATCTTGTTTGATGTGTTTTCTCAGGATGAGCAGATTCAAGATACTGACCAAGAACAGGAGCAGCAAGGGAATGAAGAGGAACATCAATGGGCTTGTGACTGTAACCAATGTGTGCAGGAGGATCATGTTGAAGTTCTAGCAGTGACTAGGTCTAAGGATAAAGCACCTTTGGATTGGAAGGAGCAAAAAGGGGTAAGAGATCAGGTTACAAAAAGGATTGCTAAACACCAGGCAAATCAGGTGGATGTTGAGGATGACCCAAATGAGAAGCAAGAGCAGAATAATGGGAGTAAGGAGGTGGAGAATAAACAGGATAAGGACTGGTTTGAAATACTTATTAGCTCACCTCTTCAATTATCTTTGGATCAGTTGTTGCAATTGGTTCCAGCTTTCAAAGACAGATTGTTCAGAAAGCTGCAGAACTTGAATGGACTTGGCACAATGGACAGGCAGTTGTCTCCAGCAGTAGCAAATAGAATTGATCCAGCAGATGTGGACTTTGTGGTACCAGTTATTAAAGTACACTTTCTTGGAGAAAATTTTGATGATGTGTTATTGGATGGAGGCTCTAGGGTGGATATTTTACCAGAGGCAGTGTACAAAAGAATGGAGTTGGGAGCTCTGGCTCCAGCACCTTTTCAGGTGAAAATGGCAGACCAATCTAGGGTACAACCTTTGGGAATTCTCAAAGCACAGGAAATTCAGGTGTCAGGATTATCCTTTTTTGTTAATTTTGTTGTACTCAGAATGTCAGACTCAGCAGCTGCATATGAAATGCTGTTAGGAAGACCTTGGTTCAGATTGGCTAAAGTAAGACAGGACTGGGGAGAAAATGTTGTCATATTGAAGAAAGGGAAGAAGAAAGTAACCATACCTATGAAGGGAAGGAAGATGGTTCCATTAAGTGAGAAACCACTGTTTGCTCAGACTATTAATTTTGCTGATGAGGTCACAGATGACCAAGAGGAAGAGTTCTTGAAGGCCAATCCAACTGTTGTACCTGTGTTTGAAGTAGATGTGGAAAGCATGTTACAGCAAGGTAAGGAACAGGATGAGCCAGATACAGGTTTAGCACCAGGACAGACAGTGCAGGGTAAGGAACTGTTACAGTTGGTGGACCAGAAATATGCAATCTCTGATAAGGAACAGATTCAGCAGGAAGAAAAGGAGGCCAGGGATATGGCTGAGAAAATTTATGAAAAGAAGTTTGGGGCATCTAGTAGGGTAGAAAAGGATGAACTTCAGGAGCTGAATTTAGGAACAGAGGCAGAACCAAGAATGGTCAAAGTGAGTGCACACATTCAAGGGGAATTTCTGGCACAGCTGTTGCAATTATTGATTGATTATAAGGATGTGTTTGCTTGGGATTATTCTCAGGTGAGAGGCATTGACCCAACACTACATCAGCATAGGATTAATTTGAAAGAGGGTGCAAAACCAATTGTGCAGCAAAGATATAGAATGAATCCTAACTTTGCCAAACAGGTGAAGGAGGAGCTTGATAAGCTCCTGGCAGTAGGGTTCATTAAACCTGTACATGAAGTATCATGGTTGTCTCCTATACTGGTTGTGCCAAAGAAAAATGGAGCCTTAAGAGTATGTGTGGATTATAGAAAATTGAATGCAGCAACCATTACTGATCCCTTTCCTATGCCATTTTGTGATGCTGTGTTGGATGCAGTAGCTGGTCATGAAATGTACAGCTTTTTGGATGGTTTTTCTGGTTATAATCAGATTAGTGTTGCTGAGTTGGATCAACATAAAACAACTTTTATAACTGAATGGGGAGCCTTTGCCTACACAGTGATGAGTTTTGGGTTAACCAATGGACCACCTTCATTTAATTTTGTTGCTCATAAGGTGTTTGAACCTTACTTACAGGACTTTATGAGAGTCTTTGTGGATGATTTCTCAGTGTTTGGAAAGAAGGATAAACATCTGCTACATCTGAAGCTCTGTTTTGAAAGATGCAGACAATTCAGGATGGCTCTGAACCCTTATAAAAGTGTAATTGCTGTGAGGAGTGGAATACTTTTAGGACATGTGGTGTCAGAAGCAGGAATGGCCATAGATGTCAAGAAAATAGAAGCCATTCAAGCAGCACCAGTTCCTACCAATGTTAAAGAATTAATGAGGTTTGTTGGACAGACAAAGTGGCACTCCAGATATTTGAGGTATTTGTCTAATGTATGCTTGCCATTAACTCAATTAACAAAGAAGGATGTGGCATTTGTATGGGATGAGCCTCAGCAGAAATCATTTCAGATGTTGAAGAAAATGATATCAGTAGCACCAATTTTGCAGCCACCTGATTGGTCATTGCCTTTTCATGTGTTTGTTGATGCCTCGGATATAGCAATAGGAGCTGTACGGATGCAGGAGAAGGAGAAGGGATGGTTCAGACCTGTGTATTATGCAAGCAGGGTTCTCACAGGTGTAGAAAGAAACTATCCTGTGACAGAAAGAGAAGCTTTAGGGATGGTATATGCATTGAATAAGTTCAGGCATTACTTGTTGGGGAACAAGATAGTTTTTCATGTTGATCATCAGGCCTTGTTGTATTTGATCAAGAAGACACTTCTTACTGGAAGGCTTGCAAGATGGATGTTGTTGTTGCAGGAGTTTGACTTTCAGATTGAGCATACTCCTGGGAAGGAGCATGTAATTGCAGATTATCTAAGCAGGATTGAAACAGGTGAAGCACCTATTGGGGTAGATGATGCACTTCCTGATGCTCAGCTGTTTGATGTGCAGACTGCTGTGACTGATTCTTGGTATGATCAGTTGCTGATGTTTTTGACTGATGGAACTATACCAAGGGAGTTCAATGCTGATCAGAGAAGAAAATTTGCACTGAAAACCAGACCCTATTTAGTTATTGCAGGGGCACTATATAAGAAAGGAATTGATCAAGTGATAAGAAGATGTGTGCCAGAATTTGAGCAAAGTGCAGTCTTGCAGGAAGCACATTCAGGCACAGCAGGAGGGCATTTCTCTGGCACACATATGGAGTTTAATGCTAAGCATATGGAGGCTTATGAGGATTTGGTGAAAGCCAAATATACTCCAGGAGAGGCCTTTGAAGAAATCACAGCAAAAATGCAGTTTGCAGATTTTGGCACCATGGATGTTGATTCACCAATGCAGGTAAAAGCAGAGGAAACACCAATAAAGCTTGGTAAGGCTTTCACATTATCCAACAAGAGGAAGAAGTCTGAACCAGTCAGCAGAGTGTTTTCCAGATTGGACTTTAGTGCCGAGGAAGTCTCTGGAGTATCAGTAGATACTGGGAAATTGGACAGTGATAAAGTAGTTCAGATGCTGCAGCAGGTGCAGGAATTTGTGAGGCAGCAGAATAATATGCTGAAGGTTCAGAGTATGCAAGCTGAAAGGAATGCAGAAAAGTTGATGGAGTTTAAAGGACAGGTGTCACAGGTGAAAGAGTTTGAAGAGCAGATAGCTATGATGAAAGTAAAGTATGAGCAGGATATGGAGGAAACAGTGGGGAAACAGAAGATGGAGTTAGCAAAAGTGAAGAGATCATTGGGGGAGTTTAAGCAATGGACTGAGAAAGTGGAGGCAGCTGTTGCTTTGGAGTTGGAAGACATGGCAAAGAGGAATGCAGAGTTACAGGTCACTGTGGAGATGCAGAGGTTGAGATTGGAACCTTTGCAGATACTAGAGCAACAGATGTTGGCACAGGAGGAAATTAGCTTGAGTGCAGTATTAATGAAAGAAGGAGAAGTGTCTATCCTCAAGTAGCAGTTAGCTTTGGTTGCACAGGAGATGTGGCAAAAGACCAAGGAGAGAATGAGATTTGTCATTAAGTATCCATATGAGGTGATAAAGGCAGGGTTAGTGCATGAGGTAGAAGCACAATTGTTGAAGGAAGTGGAGGAATTGCAAAAGGAGAGAGACTGTTTGAAGCAGCAAGTTCAGCAGATGGAAGAGAATCAGAGACAGCAGCTTGCAGAGGCAGAAAAGAAAGAGGAGAATTTTACTAATAGTTTTTTGATGCAGGATGTAGCTGAGGAGAAAGTTGCAGAAGAGCAGATTGATACTGTGATTGCAGATATAGCACAAGAGGTGGAAATGGGAAAAGTTGATGCAGCAGAGTCAGATGCAGTAAAGGAAGCAGAGCTGGTGGATCATAAAGTGAATACTGAGGACCAGAGTAAGGAAGAAGCTGTGCAGCAGAGGGTGGATTCCTGATCAAGGGATCTGTGGATCCGGGTCAGATTTCTGCGAAATCTACCACCGGGACGTGCCATGTGTTGAGAGGCACATGTTAGAAACTGACTCTGAATAGCTAAGTCAGATTTTGACTTATCGGATATTTACTGAGCTGTATTTTGCTAAGTCGGATGTAACTGTCTTTCAGTTGCAGTCTGCTGAATGTCTTGTGACTGGGTAGTTAAGTCGGATTTATATATATAAGTGGGGAATGTATCTGCACACGATGTATCTATTCTCTGATATGAATGTGATGATGATGGTGCAGTGCAGCAACTATTCAGTGTATTGTCTCTGCTTACTCTGATATTCTTTGAGTAGTTATGTTTACTGTGTCTGAATTGTTGTTGATGAAGTATGGTGGAGTAGATGGTTATTCTTGCTGTGTATGATGTTCATGTGTTGACCTAACCCACAACAATGGTGAACTCATGCCTCCTACACACACTTCCATTCCAAAATTGACCACCTAGTCTCATTTTCCTCATTCAAATTACCCCTATCTATAAAAAGAACCACGAAATTCAGCCTCTTCTCTTGAAGAACAACATCATGGTGATTGATTACTCATCTTCAATTACCTTGGCTCCCAAGGAAGATCAAGAGTGGAGAAAAAACGTACCGTCAAAGCTAGTGGAGCGTCAAAAAGCGTCAAATTGGCCCTGCTTAAGACACTTGGAGCATCAACATTGTAAGAAATCCATCTTTTCCTACCTTTTAAGCATTTATCTTTCTTATTTGTATCCTACATGGATACTCCTATTGTAAATATCCAATTTCATTTGTAAATTAATAAAAATACTAACTCTACTAATCTACTAACACTAACTCACTATGAAAAGTCCTGTCACCTCCATTTCTCTCCTCTCTCTTTTCTTCATCTATCCCCACCAACTTCTTGATAATTCCAACCAAAAAAATAGATAAAATATTGAAAATCTAACCCAACCATGGTTAGAGGAGTAACCCTAGACCTCAAAATTGCTATAAAAGGAGGGCGTAGCTAGCACAAAAGAGGGAGAAGCCATAAGCAAGAGCACTATGCTATAGATTTAGAAGCCAAGCTCAATCTCTTAAGAAGGAACTCTTGAGTGGAATCTCATTGTCTTATGCACATGCATGTGTTGTATTAAGGGTGATTAGCAAGGGAGTTCTATGCCATTGTAAGATAGAGTGATCATTTAATTGAGAGTAGGAAGCCTATATTTATCCTACAAGTGTAAGTCCAACATTTGCTGAATCAAGGAGGGTGGATTTGGACTAAGCATGGCTACTTTGTCTCTCTTCCAATGCGAATCTCTAAACTGCCAAATAAAGAGGCCCTCCTAGAATCCATTCTCTTCCTAATTTCATGATGAAATTATACAGGTGTATGAGTGCAATCATATTCAAGTAGACATGCATGAAGATTTCGTTACAACTGATGTTTTTGCTACTAATTCAGAATTAGAGCAAAAATTTTGTGGTACAAATTCTACCCTAGAGTTGATTGATGATGCAGATATTATAGGTCAAAGCAAGGCTTCTGTTGGGAGCTGTAGGACCATAGACTTGGGTATACCAAATTTATAAGGTTTTGATACACCATATATTTAGAGCTTGGATGTGCAAGAGTATGTGCTTAAAGATCTACAAAGTGATGATTTAAAGGGGGTGCATACTCCTTCTTTATCAAGAGTTTGTGACACAAGGCTCACACTATGGCAGAATGATCATGAACCTGATGATGCTTATTCAGAGGGGTGCATAGAGAAGTGCAATCTCTTGATGTTGCATATGATTAGTTTCGTTGTGTCGATGATATAAACAGGACAATCAATGGAATTTTCCAAATGCATGGTGACTTCATGCTATAGAAGTGCAAAGATATTTGAATGAAGGTGAGAAGATTGAAGAGCAGTCTACAACAAATGTGTCTAATATGCATGTCATATGTGGGGAGACTAGTTTACATCCAAATATGTGCAAGGTAGAGGAATATTTTGAAGAAGTAGGTGAAAGAGAAGGCGGTTTCTATGGTCTTGGAATGATCAATAAACAAAAATGATTCAGACTCTCCTATGCCACCAAAGAAAGGTAGAGCCACCAAGGGTGTAGATGCAAAGAAAAGGGAGGACAAGAAGAAGAGCCATGCAAAGAGAAGTCATGCAAAGAAGAGCCTTGCCAAGAGGAAGACCTCTACCAAGAAGAAGAGCCTTGCAAAAAGAAAAGCAAAAGCAAAGGGCCCTCCATTCCATTCACCATTGAAATTCAAGGTTCAAAAGCATTGTTCAACTAAGAACAGTAAGGGGGGAAATCCTAGCTCACCTTTCAAACTTCCATTCATGTTTCCAAAAATGGTTTCTAAGTCTCTCAAATCCAGCCCTCAGGAGCCCAAAGCACCCCCCCCCCCCCCAGAACCCACTGCCAAGTCCCCCTAGGTAGCCAAGCCGTGAGGAGCCCAAGTCATCACCCCCCAAGAAACCCAACTCACCACCACCCCCTCCTGAACCAATGTCACCCCCTCCTGAACACAAAAGGAAAAGGGTCTCTAAGGATGCAAGGTCCTCTCAGGCAAAAATAAAAGTGGAGTTTCATGAAAGATTACATAACTCCACAAAAGTTATATACACTTTTGTTCATTTTTTCCATATGATCATACACCCTTTGGTGGTTCATAATTTTGTACTTCAAAATTTAATACCAACTATTAGATTCTTGCAATCATTCACATGAAAATACATGGGTTTCCAAAGACCATCCTCTCTAACGTTATGAAAGTCACAAAAAGGTATACTATGAGAAGGGAGATGTGTAGAAGATGCCATGGAAACTCATAGATTAGAGAAGAAAAAATGAAAACGCAATGAAGGAAAGAAGCAAAGCTCTCACAAAATGGGGGGAAGGCGAAAAAAGTAGATGTTTGAAAAAAGTAGGTGATTTTTCATTAATGACAATGTTTTTAGAGCCTTCGAACAAAGTTTTTGTATTTTTTGACAATGATTTTGTGAAATATAGAATAGAAAAAAGGTCAAACTTCAGTACTTTGAGCCACAAATTTAATGGGCTTAATTATCAAAAGCACCTAAATATAACAGTTTCGGCCAATTGATCAAGACATTTAGCCGTTCTCCACCAAAATAGGGCCATCAAGACCCAAGATAGAGGAGACAAGAGTGCCACACTTTTGTATACATGTGAAATGACTATTGGAATATTCTTTAATCCTTAGATTAATAAACAACCCTTTTCTTGCCGTCTTTGGCTCTAATGCTTTACAAGCTTCAGTTGTAATGGTAGTTTTTTTTGCTTGTGAAGAGTGGGGTAATGGGGGTGAAAATAGAGGACGATTGTGCCATGCAAGTAGTGATGAGGGTGTATCACTTGTGTGGTTTTGCCAACTCATAGCACGAAACCCAATCCATTTTACTCATAATATTCTTTTTTGGTTTTAAACCAAGGCTTATATGAGATTTCCTTAATAACTACAGGTGTAGGATCTTACATACAAAGTTGCCTTTTCTATTGTGTGTGTATGCATGTGTGTGTGTGTGTGTGTGTGTGTGTGTGTATATATATATATATATATATATATATATATATATATATATATATATATATATATATATATATATATATATATAGCGAGAGAGAGAGAGAGAGAGAGAGAGAGAGAGAGAGAGAGAGAGAGATGGAATATTGTAAGAGAGTGGTCAAGTTGACAATTACAAAACATAATGTGTCACATGGAATTAAAACAAAAAGTGTCCAATGTCCATGGTAGCTAAAGTATACAAAATTTGGGAACACCACATAATTTTGAATAACTGATCTTGAGAGGAAAAAGGGGAGGATTCACGAAAGACAATTGAAGTTACAAGAAAATGAGGGTTATGCAGAGTAAGTTTAAATGAGTGCTTACAATTACATGTCAATTTTGTTGCGTTTTAACATAAACTTGTATTTTCCACTATACACATGCTCACAAAATGCCTTATATGCTAGGAAGGGATTCACTTAAACAACAAGGTGAAAGGTACACATTAGTATTTTCAAACAAAATAAAATGAGAATAAGTAAAATAAAAACAATAAGCTAAAGGTATGGATTGAAAAACTAAAATAAAAAGAATATCTTAACGCTTTCATAAGAAAAGTTAGGTCTAGTAAGCATAGTAAATATTCAGATAATTTAATGAAATGGATCATTTGAGGTCCTTAAATGAAAGGACTCTTTCAAAAATTAAAATATTAAGAAAATTTTTATTCAGTCAATATTTCACATCATGGGATCAAACTCCTATGAATGCACTTCTAAATCCCTTGTTATCTAAGGCTTTTTTGAAAAAGCCAAATAGGATCTTTCTCTACTCTTGCAATTCTTCCCACCAAGAAATTATCTCTCTTAGCCCAAGGGATATTTAAAGATTCCTATTCAAAATACATGGGTACAAGCCTACTCTCGTTTCTTTCTCAATCTCTTTAGCCTGACAAGCTAAAGAGATTGCCTCCGTCCACCTATCATGTCAATTGTGTCTTCGATTGACATTATGTTGATCTAGGTAGTGTTGCATGCACTTTATAAGTGGTGTGATTTGCTCCCAAAATTGTGTGTGTGTGTGTGTATACATACACACACACACACACACACACACACACACACAATTTTTGTAGAAAAACTTGTGAGATTTGCGATAATCATGCTTTTATTGTATGCGGATGATGTAGTGTTTCTAGCACACACTTAAAGAAGATGCACAAAAGCTTATGGTTGTCCTTGAGAACTTTTGCTTGCATAGTGGGCTGATTGTAAATGAATCCAGGTTATGCTTGTGAAAACCAACCATAATGAGAAGCCATGCATTGTGTACAACAACAAGATATTGAAGTTGTTGAGAGCTTTACGTACCTTGGCCTTGAGGTTCCATCCAATCACAAGTGGCATGAATGTGCTATGTGCCATTTGGAAGCGGGAAAGAGAGCATATTATGCATTTGAGAACATGTGTAATGCGGGAAAAATCAAGTGTTTGTTTCTCAAGAAGTATCTTTTGGATGCATTGGTGACACCGGTTCTTCTTTATGGAGTTAAAGTGTGGGGCGGGAGCATTTCAAAGTCTACTTGGAAAGAGTTTGAGAATGTCCAAAAGCGTTTTCTTATAAACTTTCTCCAAGTTAAGACACAAGCACCATATAAGCTCCTACTTCTTGAGTTGGGATCTCTTCCAATTGAGGTTAAGGGCATGGAAAGGGTTGTGGAGTACATGATAAAGATGCATCAAAACCCCTCAAATCGACTTCCTACAATTGCATCGGAAGCAAGCAAAAAAGTTCAATGCTTAAGGGGGACCTTTCTGAGTAGTTCTGTTTCAGTTTTCTGCACATTTTTGTGATGGATCGTGATTTATGTACCTTCCCAGATGATTACAGAACTTGGTAGGATTGTGCCCCTAGGTGTTGTAATACTTCTCCTTAAGTTTCATTGCAATCCAAATTTGTTTGGATGTCGAAAAGGCATGATGACCTAGAGCGGTGAGATTGGACGCATACTGATTTTCTGACTAGGAAGTGATTGATTTGCTTTTTTCGTAGAATGAGTAGCCCTCTGAGTTCACTTTGGTGAGATTGAAACTCTCATTAAGTCTCCGTGCCCCATCCTGTGTCGATTCCTTGCATATTGACATTATGCTAGTACAAAAAGCTATGTTGTAGACGTCCGTCGTGGCAACCCGCTAACACACTTCATGTCAATAGGGACTCATGGCCCAACCCAAATAGCCTACCCTCTTGTCTCCTCACTCCACATGTGGGATTAAAGTGGACACATGGCTCTCCAAGAGTGATCCACCCCCAAAGGCCTCCCCAACTCACCAAAAATTCCAAAAAAAAGCCTTTTTTTGGCCCAACTTTCCACTGACTTCCGTTTCTTACCTATAACTCCAATCACAGAGCCGTCAAAACCATCTAAAATATCGTGTACCAGATTTGAACTCCACCTTCTCCCTCTACAATCCAACCTCCACCTAGACTTGAATCGAGCGCTCCAACTTGGAAATAAACATCAGATCCATTTTGATTGCCAACCGATCCAAACGTCAGCCAGTCATATCTCATTGATGGGGTATCCAACTGATGATCGGACAATTCCTGCTAGCTCCATACATCACCCACTACCTCTATAAATCTTGTCAGGATTTAAAAAACATCAGATGGAAGCTTGACTGATGCAGTCAATCGGGCACATAACTAGCCCCCTTGAAAACTTTGGCTGCCCATATCTTTCACATTTGAGCTCAAATTGATGATCTGAAAAGACCAACATGCCCCATAAAATAAGATCTATGTATCCATATACTGAAACCACCTTTGACCACTTGTCATTGTGTGCAATGCACTCTAGCTCCAAACTTCTATACCTTGCACACCGTGGCTCTGTTTGACAAGCCGTCTAGACCTACTCCTTCAGCACTTTGAGTTCTACATATCTAGGCAAAACGATTGCACCTTGAACCTTCTTCACTTGCCACCCAAATTGACCCTTTTTGGATCCCTTCTTGGCCTATAAAACGTATCAACCATACACATTCGTTTGCCACATGTCTGTCTAGGACCTTTGTACTTGCTCCAGTCCTTTGCCATGCACCTGCTAGCATACCCATACCTTTTTGTGCCATCTTCTATGGTCCACACACTTTGCCTACACCAATGTGCACATTTTTGTCCTTGCTTGCATCTTTGGATTGCATCATTTGGGCAATATTCACTCATTCTATTCCAAATTCTCTACACCCCACATGATGGAATATGGATATGCCTTGCTTACTGGCACCCCTTTCCATCACGTCGTTCATGCTATGCTCTTGTTCATTTTGGCTTCATCACACACAACCCAATAGATATTTCTCTTGGTTGCTCATAAGGGTTTCCCTCGCTTTGTTTGGGGAAGAATACTTTGGAATGTGCGCACATTAAGCAAAGATTTTTGTAGTTTCCTTTGTCCTTTATCCCTTCTAATGTCCCACATGGTGCAATACAATGGGGTCGACAAAGCTTGAAGCACAACTCATCGCTATGTTTGGGCATTCTTATCTACATCCCACGACATCTTCCTATCATCCCGCATGACACGATACGAGAGGGTTTGAAAAATTTGGTGTAGATAGATTTTGAGCTTTCCTTTAAGAAAAGCAAGAAGCGTACACAAGTTTTAGTGTAGTTATCGGTAAAGACTTTCAAATTTTGATTTAAAGACCGAGAGAGGGAGAGAAATGGCAAGAATTAGGGAGAGAGAATAGAGAGAGAGGACTTGAGTTTAAGTCTCGTTAGATAGATCTTTGAGATATCAAGGATTATCCCTACGATGTTGAAACCATTTTAAAGGTGGGAATAGGGTCTTGAAGACCATGGAAAAAGTTTTAACTTTTTAAAAAAAGTTAGTTGTTTCTTATTATCGTGCTGGAACAAAACTTCGCCAGAGAGAGGGTGAGGGTTCGTGAGTGTAAAGGAGGGCGCTAGGGAGTTAGGCAGTTGGGAGAGCACTAGAGAGCAAGAGTGAGTGTGTGTAGGGGGTAGTGTAGGAATAGAGAGAGAGTGTGAGTGTGTACCTACATATGCTTGTGTGTGTGTGTACAGGAGAGAGAATCCTCTCAGCAGCCCAAGAAAGAGAGAGAGAGAGAGAGAGAGAGAGAGAGAGAGAGAGAGAGAGAGAGAGAGAGAGAGAGAGAGAGAGAGAGAGAGAGAGAGAGAGAGAGAGAGAGAGAGAAGCTAGAAGTGAGTGCCTACCTCAGCCATATAGTGCGAGATCGTGACTTTGTGTGTGTGTTCGGCTATCTGAGCGTAGGAGAGAGAGATAACCTTTTGTGTGTGTATGGTTGCGTGTGTGTGTGTGTGTGTGTGTGTGATTAGGAAGGAGAATCTGACTGAGAACGAGAAAGAGAGACAGTTAGAGAGAGTTAGCGCTCTGCAGCGCTAGTGAAAGAGAGAGAGATACTTCTGGAGACTCTATGTGTGTTATGCTAGGGAGAGAACTATTAAGTTAGAGAGAGAATCATTTCAATAAAGAGAGAGGAATTTCGATTCCCGAACGAGCAAAAGAAAGCGATGACAAAGACAAGCCAAAAAAGAATTTGGTGGACGACGACGGAGACGATAGTAACGCCAACAGAAAATTGAGTAAACCTTTGGTTAGTCGATTCAATTTTGTTTTTTAAAAGTAAAGTAATATTTGTTTGTTACTGTTTAAATGGAAACATGAATAAAACTTCATCATTTTATATATAATTTTTTTCTAAAAACAAAGTCATACTTTAACATATATTTAAATTTTTTAAAAAGTTTAGTTGTCTAAAAGTATTTAGTGAAAGTTTAGTTGTCTGAAAGTATTTAGTGAAAGTTTAAATTTCAAAAATAGGATTATCAAATTGGCATATGCATTTTTAGATGAAGCACTGGGTTGGGGAGTTGGATATTTGATCGTTATTAATATAAATTCCAATTTGTAATATCCACGGTAGTGTCAAAGGAATTTGTCATATGTGTATTTGCAAATCAATTAAAATCTAGATGGTTTTGAAAGTTCAAAACAATGATTAAATCTTTGAACGTGTATACTTCAAAAATTTGTTTAAATTGATAACGTTGATGGAGCAAAAGACGCCGTGCGCACACTCACACACCCAAACAACTCAACACCACACAAGAAATTTACTTACATTCCAAACCCCACACACCACCACTCAAGAGCTCAATAAAAATACTACCCACAAGCTCAATTTAAACTCCAAACGCCTCCACCTACAAGCCGTTGCCTGCCCGCGGACACTACAAGGTGCGTTGAGTTGATCAACACTTGAAATCACACTTGATGGTGACCAAAATATACAAGAAAAACCATCAAAAACTCAAAAAATCCAGCCACAAAATTCATCTCTCAAACCATTGCAAAGCCTTCACCAAACTCCACTCTGTTGGACTCTGTGGAGTAGCGCCAACCCTAATGGCACCGATATAGGGTCACATAGTCTTGCAGAAAGCCACACCTTCTTCCCTCGATTCCTTGCACACACACATCCATGGAAACCTTAGAACTTCCATAGACTCTCCCAAGTGCAAAATTGAAGAGATAAAGCTCTCATTCACTCGTCCACACACTCGAAAACAGGTTGCGAACGCTACGGGATTGCACTAGACCACCTGTAGGAACCCAGATTCCTCCCACACACAGAGAGGTGAAAGTGCAAAGAATTGGATTCAAAAATACTCCCTCAGATGGAACACTCATGGCACCATGAGTGATGTGGAAAATTGAAGCCTTTTCACACCATTTTTGACAATTTTTGGACCTTTTTTGGGCTAGTTTTGGCCAATTTTGACCCCCGACGGGCATTTTTCACGGGAAAAACCATAAACGAACTCCAAAATTCACAACTTTTGTATGATTTATCCTTGATAATCAAATCCCTTTGAAACATCCCCACATTCCCTTTTTGACCACTTCTAGGATGGTGCACGTATCATCGCAGATCAGGCACCGTAAATAGACAATTACTACATGTCCCAAACTTCTCGGGCGGGATGAGAGTGCCCACCCTTGTCACTTGCATTATTTACATTATAGAAAGCTCAAACACATTTCCTACAGCCAAAAGAAGCCACCTGGAATCATATCTAAGGCCCTGATACCCTATCCAGGCATGTACACGTGCCCGACTACTGGCATGCGAACTTGACTATTCACGATGTGTACACGCTGCATCTTTTTTAAAACTTGAAACCACTTTGCAAAGCCACCAAATGCATGTATTTACATCTTTTTGTACATATGAACATGCATATACACATTACTTTGTACATGCCAAAAGCGGTCTATCATCATTGCCCACCCTCTGGGTAGAGCATTTATGCTCAACCAAGAGACTATTTGCATCTAGAACCACATCCCTTGCAAAAAAATTCTTCAATCTATAACCATTTATTCTATAGCGCAAACGCTCACCAGAAAATTTTTCCAGCTCATATGTGCCATTAAAAAATACATGCTTCACTCTGTATGGACCCAACCATTTGTCCCTCAACTTCTTCTGAAAAGTGAAATCCAAGCAAGAATCATACTTCATCACCAGATCTCCCTCTTTAATCTCTTTATCTTGTAGCCTCTTATTCATTTTCTCCATCCTTGTCTCTGCTTGTTGAAGATAATAGTCACTGGCTTTCTCTCTATTCATTTGCAACAACTCTAGAGAAAGAATTCTTTCGTGTAGCTTGTCATTATGCGTGCCTTGCATTCTGCACAACAACTTCAAGGCATCCAACTGCACCTATATGGGCATAAGAGCTTCCTTTCATAAACAAGCTCATATGGTGAAAACTGTGTCGACACTCTATACGTAGTTCTATAAGCCCACAAACACTTTTCCAAGTCCAAGTCCCACTCTTTAGGATGCTCTCTAGCATACTTTGATAGAATCTTCACATTGTCAATTTGACCATTGCAATTTTCAACCAACCCATTGCATTGTGGGTAGTAAGGAGAAGAATGCCTATGCTGAATTTTCAATTTCTCCATGAGAGCAGCAACAAGTTTTCCCCTAAACTCTGGTCCATGATAAAAAATGATAACCATAGGAGTTCCAAACGTGCAACACTTCTTGTTGTTACATCTTTTACCGCTCTTGCCTCCACCCATTTTGTCAAATAGTCCACAGCCACAAGGATATACCTTTTGCCATTGTTGGTTCTTGGCATTGGACCTACAACATCCACTCCCCATTTTGCAAATGCATCAAAAGACATTATAGCTGTTTGAGGCTCAGCAAAAAGCTTTCAATTTGCAAACACTTGGCATTCATGGCATGACTTGCACCAAAAATAAGTATCTCTCATCATAGAGGGCCAACAATAACCTGCTCTCAAAATACGAAAGACAACCTGATCCTTGCCTTGATGACCTGTTTCTTCATGGTAGTGCTCCAAAATCAAGCCTATTTCTTCTTTGTACGACACTTTTCTCAAAATGATATCCTTGCCATAAAGCATGAGATCCTCACCTACCAATGTGTAGTTTCTTGCTTTTGCAACTATTCTCTTATGCTGCCGAACCTTTGACATGCCCTCTAGACATTGCCCTTTACCAAGAAACACTTCTACATCTTGCAATGATTCCCTTCTTGCATGCAAGGCTTCCTTGACCTTTAAAGGAGGTACCAAGGCATCCAACTTGTCCCTAGCCAACTCATCAGCTTCTTTATTCTGCTCACGAGGAACATGCTTAAATTGTATCTTCTCAAACTCATGCAAAAGATTCTTGATGCTATAGAACCACTTCTTCAAATTGTCTTTCTTAACATTCCACAAACCAAGCAACTGATTCATGACTAGCAATGCATCCCCTTTTGCAATGACCCTCTTCAATCCAAACTCAACACATTGCTTCAACCCAAGGAAAAGCATGAGATACTCGGCCTCATTGTTGCTTTCAGTTTCATCAAGATCGTAAGCTTTAGAAAAGATTACACTGCCTTTTGGGTCCTTAATGACTACCCCACCACTTGCCTTTTGAAGAACTTTTCTGTATGCACCATCAAACATCATTATATACGCATCTATAATATCTACTTCCTCTTCATGATCATCCTTGTCAACCCTTGGGTAAGATGGAAGCTCCCCTCCCTTATGTACCACTATGTCCGCCAAGTGAGCTTTAATAGAATGATCCACTTTAAACTCAAACTCATACTCTTGAAGCTCCAAATTCCACTTTAAGATGCGCTTGCTAGGCCTCAAATGTTGTACTACATCCCGCAACAGGTTTGATGTAGTAAGCACATAGAACTTTTGGGGCAACAGATAGGTTTTGAACCTGCGATAAGCAAGAACCAAGGCGAAGACCCACTGTTCCATTTCTATGTAGGAGAACTCGCTTACATTCTTCATCTTGCTCTCGAAATAGACTGGCTTGAAGTTCCTTCCTTGCTTTTGTAAGAGAATGGACCCAAAAGCTACTGACCCCACGCTAATAGATACAAAGAAAATTGATTGCAAGTCAGGAGGACTCACTGTTGGTAAAGCACACAATACCTCCTTGATACCATCAAAAGCTTGTTGCATGTCTTCATTCCACTCAAACCCTTGAACCCTTTGACTCAATTTCTGGAGAGGATACACATACTGACATAGCATCCAAAAAAAACGTGACAAGTACTTGAGCTTATGCACAAATGATGCAAAATTCTTTGTGTTGATGGGCGGATCCATAAGCAACAAAGCCTTAACTTTCTCTGGGTTGGCTTCTACACCATTTTGGGAAACCACATGTCCTAGAAAATGGACTCTGGCATGAGCAAACTTACACTTCTTTGGGTTGAGTTGCCCACCCTCTTGTTGAAGCCTTTCAAAACCCAACCTCAGTTTCTCCAAATGTGTGACCTTGGAGCTATAACATCCAATGTCATCCATGAAAACGCGAATGAACTTACCCAAGTACGGACCAAACACTCCATTCATCCATCCTTGGAAGGTAGCATATGCATTAACCAGCCCAAAAGGCATTCTTTTGTAGGCAAAACAACCCCAAGGAGTAATGTGTGATAATGCCTTGCCAAAATCAGCCCCCTCTCTCTCTTGGTCGAGCGAACCCTCTTGAAATTTACTCATGTTGGCACCACATTGGACCCTGCAAAGCTTATCCAATCATAATTGAGAAGCATAAGTGATAGCCTTGTGACATGTGTCGGTAATTAAATAATGCAATTGAACTCTCATTGGACCCCTTTGTCTTCTGGCCAATAGGAAGCAGGAAAGCCATTGCGCTGATGAATGCTCATTGGACCCTTTGGAAGACTGTCCAATAGTCTTCTAGAGAGCTTAATTCCTATTGGTTATTTTATTAAGTGTTTTTAAATGAATTAAACTAGATTTACTCTAGCCTAATTCTCATTGGTCCACCTCTATGGCCATCCAGAATAGGATTTGAATGCACCTTGTAGGCAATTGGGCTAGGGAGCTGACATGTGTCCACTATGCCCTTTGTATAAAGGGGCTTGCATGAGTGTGTGTGTGTGTGTGTGTGTGTGTGTGATTCTCTCTCATCCCCTACTAAAAGGGCTCATCGCCTACTCTTTAGGAGTCTTTGAAGACTTTTTGCACACTACAAAGCATCCAATTTTCCTAAGTATTGACCATTGGACCCAACCTTTGAATTTTTGGAGTCTTAGCATTTTGGAAGTCTTAATGGGATGAACCTTAGGGTATTTGAAGCCCATTTTTTTCACACTTCTCTTTTGCAGATGGCCCCCCCTTTGGATCCCTACTGTGGCCGGTCTACGAGCTTAACCAATATTCTACCTTTTTCTCCCCTAGTACTTCCCCATATTAAATGATCAGTTTAACATGAGAAAATCATTTAGGAGAATTAGATATTATTTATTATGACATTACCTCTCTCTTGAAATCATAGTCGTCCTCGACTATGGGGTAGAGAAGATAAAGCCTAGTCATTAGTCCTTGTTCTAGCGGGTAGAGGATCCCTATGTTACCCTATGACATTGTTCCTCAATGGATGACTAATCCATTTGGAACTTGAGAGCCTATGGCTACCACAAGCATGTATGCACATTAGTCTTATCAATCTTCCATAGTAGAGTGACCAGCTCTACTTGGTGTTTGGAAGACATCGTCTCCACAAACTTGATTCTAAGCATGCATACTACTTAACATTTGTGCACAATAAAGAAAAGGAGAGTCTTATAAGACAAAAAATTTGTTCATTTTAAACATTTGTACATTTGCTTACTCTAGGGAAGCATTGTAAGTATTGTATGCCTTGCATCCATCTAGCATCTTCAAAAGGATAATTCTTAAACTTAATAAGATACCGTCGGATAGTCTTATCACCTCTTAATACCTTGTCTTCATGTTGGAGGATAGACTCGAGTTGCAACACCTCTTATTGGTCCTCAATCTCTGGTGGGTCTCTGGATATGTGTCCAAAGACACAAGAGGAGATAGCCTATATGTCTAAAGTTCCATATGTTGCAGCGGTAGGTTCTCTAATGTATGCTATGGTCTGGACAAGGCCAGACATTGCACATGCAGTGAGAGTTGTGAGTAGGTTCATGGACAACCCAGGTAAAGAGCATTGGCAAGCTGTGAAGTGGATACTTAGGTATCTAAAAGGGACAACAACAAATGCTTTGTATTTTGGAGGAACTGATATTTTTCTAGAAGGGTACGCTGATGCAGATATGGCAGGTGACAAAGATACTCGAAGGAGCACTACTGGCTATGTGTTCATGGTTGGAGGCACAACAGTAAGCTGGGCTTCAAAGCTACAGAAAGTGGTTTCACTTTCTACCACGGAAGCAGAGTATGTAGAAATGACGGACGTAAGCAAAGAAATTCTGTGGCTTCACAGATTCTTAGAAGAGCTTGGATTCAAACAAGACAATTGTGTCTTATACAGTGATAGCCAAAGCGCTATCCATCTTGCGAAGAACTCAACCTTTCATTCAAGGACAAAGCACATTGAGGTGAGATATCACTTCATACGCACTCTTTTGGAAGAGGGACAACTAAAGCTAGGAAAGGTGCATACAAGTGAAAATCCTGCAGACATGTTTACAAAGGTGGTCAACAAGGAGAAGTTGAGCTTTTGCTCATATTCAATCTGCATTCAAGGATAAGAATCCAGAATGGAAAGCAGTCACAGGTTTGGTTTGGAGATCAGTCTCCAAGTGGGAGATTGTTAAGTATGGAGCCTAATTTACCCTTGTAATTTTCTGTGGTAAAAGCGCACATTTGTAAGGCCCCCATTATGAGGAGAAGCCATCGTGCGTGAAGGAAAATCACTCACCGGAAACCAAAATTTTCATGGACAAGAATCAGGGGCAACTTTAAAGGCCTCGGGGGCGAAGGCCCCCGAGACTTTTTTTCCGTCGGAATATTCTTTTTGCCGGAATATTTTGGCCGGACGGCGGCCGGAAAGTGGTCAGAAAACAACCGGTCGGTTGGCTGGTGGCCGGTAGTCAATGGCCAATGGCCGGTGGTCGGAAGTGAATGGCCGGTGGGCGGTGGCTGAATTCAAAAGCGGACTTGTCTTCTCAAGGGCGGCCACACATGGGCGGATTGGAGGGTCCGATTTGGACTTATTCGCACAAGGGCGGCTACACATGGCTGTCTCTCATAAGAGAGGGCAATCCTTTTGGCCTATAAAAGGAGGCCATTTCTACACACATTTCATAGTGTGAAGTTGATACAACAAGGTGAGTGTGAGGTGGTGAGAGTGAAGCAAGGCGGGAGCTCCATTAAGGGTATAATCCCTTTGTAAACTACTTCTTGTTTTGAAGTACTAAAGCCATTGAGTGGCTGCTTTCTTGTGGACGTAGCCCACATTGAGTGAACCACGTATATCGTGTGTACTCTCTCTCTCTCTCTCTCTCTCTCTCTACTCTATAATCTCGTGTATATAAATCTGTCTCTCTCCATTAAGTAATCTACTCAATTATCTATTTAGCTACGTCTTATTTCCTAACACAAACTGGCTATTTGATCTTGTAGAACCCCTTGTTGAGTGGCATTGACACGCCACATACCCTTTAAAGCACCTAGCTGTGCATGCACTGCCAACACGGCCTCCTTACCATAGACAAGCTCGAATGGAGTGATGTTTGTAGCCACTTTATATGACGTCCTATATGCCCACAGACACTTTTCTAGATTTGCTTCCCACTCAGCTTCGTGCTTGTACACATACTTCGTTAACATCTTGACAATTTGACCATTAGCACTCTCGACTAGACCATTGCATTGGGGGTGATAGGGCGAGGAAAACCGATGCTGAATCTTTAACCTCTCCACTAATGCACTCATGAGCTTGCTTCTAAACCCCTACCCCCTATCAGAAACTAACAGCCATGGAACACTAAAACGGCAGCATATGTTATCAAACACAAACCGAGCCACCACATTAGCATTTACTTCCTTCGCTGCTTTGGCCTCGACCCACCTTGTAAGTTAGTCAATGGCTACCACCACATACTTCTTACCACTAGTAGACTTTGGGAGAGGGCCTATGGTATCCAAACCCCACTTCTCGAAGGCGCTTTCTGCGATGATGGCGCCCTGTGACTCCGCTACCAATCGTCTTTCACCTATAGTATGACACTCGTGGCACGTTTTGCACCAGCAATGCACGTCCTTCACAATGGAAGGCCACCAAAAGCCTGCTGTAAGCACTCAAAATAGAACTTGATCTTTGCCTTGATGCCCGCTCTCTTCGTGACATTGCTCCAACACCATTCCTATCTCCTCTTTGTATAGCACCCTTCTAAGCACTCCATCACGCCCATAGTTCATGAGATCCTCACCTACCGGTGTGAATTTGCGGGCCTTTTGCACCACTCTTCTCTTTTGCAGCTTGGACAAACCTTCTGAACATTTCCCTGTACCCAGAAAACTTTCAATCTCTTTAAGAGTCTCCCTACCTGCATAAGTGGCTGGGGCCACATATAGACCTGCAACATGCACCTGCACTTTGCTGCTAGCTAACTGATCCGCCTCTTAGTTTTGCTCTCTCCTCACATGCTTGAATTGGAATTATTCAAAAGACTTCAACATCTTCTTGATGGAAAAGAACCAATGCTTCAAAGAATCACGCTTTACCTGCCATTGGCCTAACAGTTGCTTGATGACTAGCAATGCATCTCCCTTCACTATCAACCTTGAAATGCCGAATTCTATACACTGCTTTAAACCCAAATGCAGAGTGAGATACTCCACCTCATTATTGGTGTGGACATCCTCTAGATCAAACGCCTTCAAAAATATAGCTTTGCCGTGTGGGTCGTGTATCACCACACCTCCTCCTGCCTTCTGCACTACCCTTCGATATGCTCCATCGAACCACATAGTAAAAGCATCCTCCAAGTCGGGTTCCTCCTTAGATTCATCTCGCACCGCCCTTGGATAGGCCGGTAAGTCGATGGCCTTGCTGACAAGAATGCATGCCAAGTGAGACCGACTCGTGTGATCTACCTTGAACTCAAACTCGAACTCCTGTAGCTCCAACACCCACTTTATAATCCTCCTTCCTGGCTTCAAATGTAGCCCTACCTCTGGTAATAGCTTATTGGCCGTCAACACAAAAAACTTACACACAATCAAATGGACTTTGAACTTCCTGCAAGTGAAGACTAGAGCCATCACCCACTGCTCCGCCTCGGTGTAGGTAGCCTCTCCTGGGCTAATCACCCTGCTCTCGAAGTATATCGGCTTGTAACTTCTTCCTACCTTCTGTAGCAAAACCTCTCCAATAGCAACTGTGCCCATTGTCATAGACACATAGAAGTCATCCTCTTGATTGGGAGGACACACCGTTGGCAAACTGACACAAAATCTCCTTGACTCTATCAAAAGCCTCCTGAGCTTCCCCATCCCACTCATAACCATGCGCTTGCTGAGCCCTCTTTTGAAGAGGATGCACATATTGCAATAGCATCCAAAAAAAATGTGATAAATACTTCAGCTTATGAACAAATGAAGCCAAACCTTGAGCATCTGATGGCGGCTCCATCAACACCAACACCTTCACCTTCTCTGGATCAGCCTCTATACCGTTTTGCGACACCACATTACCTAACAGCTGCGCTCGAGGCTGTGCTAGCTTGCACTTTTTGGGATTCAATTGACCTCATTCTTCATCAAGCCTTTGAAAGCATAACTGGAGCTTCGATAGGTGCTCCAATCTTGAACTCTAGCAGCCAATATCATCCATGAAGACCCTAATAAAACGGCCCAAGTATGGACCAAATACCCTATTCATCCAACCTTGAAAGGTGGCATATGCATTCACCAATCCAAATGGCGTCCTGCGGTAAGCGAAACAAACCCATGGAGATATGAATGTGGTCTTCAATTGGTCTTCAAGCACAATCCCTATCTGAAAGTACCCCGAAAATCCATCCATAATCGAGTATCTTTCATGCCCAGCCACCTGGTTTAGGATTTCATCTTGAAACGACAATGGGTAGTGATTCCTCTTGGTCGCGGCATTCAATGGCTTGTAGTCGACACACACTCTCCATTTCCCATTCTTCTTAGGGGTTATGACCACTGGAGAGACCCACTATGACTCCTTCACATGATATATGATGCCTGCCTCCAACAACTTATTGATCTCCTACCAAAGGGCCTCATTTTGGATTTCCCCTAATCTTCTCAGCTTTTGTGCCTTAGGCTTATGTCCCTTCTTAAGAACAATCTTGTGCTCCACCCCTTTTGCACCTCACAAATGCTTGTACTCCGTCGTGAATAGGTTTGGGTAGGACTCACACAATTGAACATAGCCTTCCTTTTCGCCCTTGGTTAAATCTTCACTCAACATTCTTGAAACCTCTTCTATGCTTAAACCATGAGTGTGAGACTGAGTACCTTCTTCTTTAGGTGGAGAATCGTCTATGGTGACCCCGAATAAGTCTGCAGCTATCTTCAACATGTCATCCTCGCTCTCCTCTTTCTCTCTGCTAGTATAGCCTTCATTATAGCCTGTCTTGGTCTCGTACTCATAGCTCGTCATATCGCCCTCATCTCTAACTGCCATAGGACGAGAGATGCTCTCCTTGGTCTTCAAATCAAGCACAACCTGTCTACCTTTCTCTTTGTCAAAAGTGAACACTTTGCTCTCCCAATCCTGCTTTGCACCTATTGCCAAAACCCATGGCCTACCCAAAATGATAGGGTAAGCATTATCCCCTGCCTTCATCACAAAAAATTCTATCAGGCACTCTATGCCCATCACCTTGACCTTCACATCCTGAGCCACACCCAGACACCTGGCTTTGGTATGGTTAGCCATCCTCATGCGCACATTTGACCTGACTACTGCCTTGACTCCCGTCTCTTTCATGGATGCTTCCGTCATGACACAAACCTTGTTAGGAAATAAGACGTAGCTAAATAGATAATTGAGTAGATTACTTCATGGAGAGAGACAGATTTATATACACGAGATTATAGAGTAGAGAGAGAGAGAGAGAGAGTACACACGATATACGTGGTTCAGCCAATGTGGGCTACGTCCACGGGAAAGCAGCCACTCAATGGCTTTAGTACTTAAAAACAAGAAGTAGTTTACAAAGGGATTATACCCTTAATGGAGCTCTCGCCTTGCTTCACTCTCACCACCTCACACTCACCTTGTTGCATCAACTTCACACTATGAAATGTGTGTAGAAATGGCCTCCTTTTATAGGTCAAAAGGGCTGCCCTCTCTTATGAGAGACAGCCATGTGTAGCCGCCCTTGTGCGAATAAGTCCAAATCGGACCCTCCAATCCGCCCATGTGTGGTCGCCCTTGAGAAGACAAGTCCGCTTTTGAATTCAGCCACTGGCCATTGAATTCGACCACCGGCCACCGGCCATTGACTTCCGACCACCGGCCACCGGCCATCGGCCATTGACTACCGGCCACCGGCCAACCGACCGGTTGTTTTCCGACCACTTTCCGGCCGCCGTCCGACCATAATATTCCGGCGAAAAAGAATATTCCGGCGAAAAAAAGTTCAAAGTTGCCCCTGATTCTTGTCCGTGAAAATTTTGGTTTCCGGTGACTGATTTTCCTTCACGCACGATGGCTTCTCCTCATAATGGGGGCCTTACAAATGTGCGCTTTTACCACAGAAAATTACAAGGGTAAATCAGGCTCCATACTTAACAATCTCCCACTTGGAGACTGATCTCCAAACCAAACCTGTGACTGCTTTCCATTCTGGCTTCTTATCCTTGAATGCCGATTGAAGATGAGCAAAAGCTCAACTTCTCCTTGTTGACCACCTTTGTAAACATGTCTGCAGGATTTTCACTTGTATGCACCTTTCCTAGCTTTAGTTGTCCCTCTTCCAAAAGAGTGCGTATGAAGTGATATCTCACCTCAATGTGCTTTGTCCTTGAATGAAAGGCTGAGTTCTTTGCAAGATGGATAGCGCTTTGGCTATCACTGTACAAGACACAATTGTCTTGTTTGAATCCAAGCTCTTCTAAGAATCTGTGAAGCCACATAATTTCTTTGCTTGCCTCCGTCATTGCTACATACTCTGCTTCCGTGGTAGAAAGTGAAACCACTTTCTGAAGCTTTGAAGCCCAGCTTACTGCTGTGCCTCCAACCGTGAACACATAGCCAATAGTGCTCCTTCGAGTATCTTTGTCACCTGCCATATCTGCATCAGCGTACCCTTCTAGAAAAATATCAGTTCCTCCAAAATACAAAGCATTTGTTGTTGTCCCTTTTAGATACCTAAGTATCCACTTCACAGCTTGCCAATGCTCTTTACCTGGGTTGTCCATGAACCTACTCACAACTCCCACTGCATGTGCAATGTGTGGCCTTGTCCAGACCATAGCATACATTAGAGAACCTACCGCTGCAACATATGGAACTTTAGACATATAGGCTATCTTCTCTTGTGTCTTTGGACACATATCCTTTGTTAGTTTGAAATGACCAGCCAAAGGTGTAGAAACTGGTTTTGCATTTTGCATTGCAAACCTTTCTAGTACATTCTTGATGTAATCTTCTTGAGATAGCTTTATTGTATTCTTCGTCCTGTCCCTTGATATTTTCATACCAAGTATCCTCTTTGCAGCACCTAAATCTTTCATTGAAAAAGATTTGGACATCTCCTCTTTTAGGTCTTTGATGTCCTGCATGTTAGCACTTGCAATCAACATGTCATCAACATACAACATTAGGATGATGAATTTCCCATCTCCCAAATTCTCTGTGTAGACGCAGTGATTCGAGTTGCATCTTGTGAATCCATGATCCAACATCCATCGATCAAACTTCAAGTACCATTGTATTGATGCTTGCTTTAAACCATACAAGATCTTCTTTAATCTACAAACCATTTTCTCCTTACCTTTTACTTCATACCCCTTTGGTTGAAGCATGTAGATTTCCTCCTCTAAGTCACCGTGAGGGAATGCCATATTTACATCCATTTGCTCGAGATTTAAATCATGAGCAGCCACAAGGCTTAAGACAAGCCTAATTGAGTTCATTTTTACAACAGGAGAAAATATTTCATTGAAGTCAATACCTTTCTTTTGAGAAAAACCTTTTACCACAAGCCTAGACTTGTACCTTTTCTTCCTACCTTCTTCTTCCTTTAGCTTGTACACCCATTTGTTTTGAAGTTTCCGCTTACTTTTAGGCTACTCAACCAACTCCCATGTTTGGTTGCGATGTAGTGAGTCCATCTCCACTTGCATGCTCTTCGTCCATTCTTCTTTGGATTCATGTTGCATAGCTTCTTCATATGATTCCGGCTCTCCAGAATCTGAGATCAAGAGATGGTTGAAGGAAGGAACAAACCTTTCTGGAGGTCTACTTGCTCTTGTAGATCTTCGGGGAATAGGTTGAGGCTCCTCATTTGGTTGACGTTGTTGCACATTGTCACCGTTTGCAGTCCTTGAGTCTTCACCGTCCTCAAGCTCCATGTACTCATCACCTGTTTCTTTTGTTTGTTTTCTTTCCAAGTAATCTTTGTACATATTTTGTTCGTTAAAAATTACATCCCTACTCCTTAAGATTTTACCATCTTCAGGATTCCATAGGCGATACCCAAAGTCTCCTTCTCCATAGCCAATGAAGAAACACTTTTTGGACTTTGCATCTAACTTTGATCTTAGGCTTCTATCTATGTGCATGAAAGCCTCACATCCAAACACTTTGAGAAATGCATAATTCACCGGTTTACCTGTCCATGCCTCTTCTGGAACTCCCCCATCCAATGCCGTTGAGGGTGAACGATTGATTAAGTACACAGACGTACTTACAGCTTCCGCCCAAAGCTCAAGCGGTAGGCCTGCATGTAGCCGCATGCTTCGTGCTCGTTCCATGATTGTCCTGTTCATCCTTTTCGAAATCCCATTTTTTTGAGGTGTCCTTGGGGTTGTCCTTTGCCTCCGAATGCCATTGCTAGCACAAAAGCTTTCAAAAGCTTGGCTGCAATATTCGCCTCCATTGTCGGATCTGATGCATTTAACCTTGGTACATGTTTCATTCTCCACAAAGGCTTTCCAACTTTGAAATATGGAAAATACATCGGATTTATTCTTCATGACATAAACCCATGTTTTTCTAGTCGCATCGTCTATGAATGTTACATAGTACAATGAGCCACCAAGTGATGGTGTACTTGCAGAACCCCAAACATCAGAATGAACCAACTCAAGTTTTTTATTTTTTCTTTCATTTCCTGATTTTTGAAATTTTACCCTCTTTTGTTTACCATAAACACAATCTTCACAGAACTCTAAGTCCACTTCTTTCAAACCTGGTAGAAGCTTCTTTGTTTGAAGGATTTGCATTCCTTTGGCACTCATATGCCCAAGTCGGTAGTGCCACACCGCACTGTCAACTTCTGTAGTTGCTGCACAAGCTGAAGGTTGCGTGCTAACAGTACACAAGTAAAGTGTACCGACTTTTTCACCCTTGGCAACCACCAAAGATCCCTTTGAGATCTTCCACCGTTTGTTTCCAAATGCAATGTTGTGACCTTCATCGTCCAATTGTCCTGTAGAGATCAAATTTTTGCGAAGAGAAGGAACATGCCTAACATCTTTAAGCTTCCATTCATTTCCGTTAGCAGTTTTGACAGAAACTGTACCTTTGCCGACAATCTCACAAGCTTCATCATCTCCCAAGTATACATACCCAAAATTACCTTTGGTGTAGTCTTGGAAATGTTGCTTGTGTGGTGTCGTATGGAATGAAGCCCCGGAATCTACTATCCAGGAATTAGACACATTGTCTAATGAGAGAATTAGAGCATCTTGCTCTACTTTACCTGCCATATTGGCCTCCGATGTTGGCTTGTTGTCTTGAGACTCTGTCTCCTTCTTCTTCTTGGACTAGCAATCCTTCTTGATGTGGCCCTTCTTGCCGCAGTTCCAACATTCAAGAACTGACTTTGTGCGTGACTTGCTCCGCCTTGAGCGATCACGACCCTTTTGGTTTTTGAACCTCTCCTTAGGCCTTCCTCTTGTTTCCACTGATAGTGCAGCACTTGATGATTCTCGTGTGCTTCTCCTTCGCATTTCCTTGCTTAGGAGAACACCCACAACATCATCAAACTTAAGAGTATTTGTGCCAGAGATAGAATTACTTACAGCCATCACAAGGCTGTCCCAACTATCCGGTAGAGATGATAGTATAAGGAGAGCTTGCACTTCGTCATCGAAATTGATTTTCACTGATCGAAGTTGACTTATGGTTGTGTTAAATTCATTTAGGTGTTTTGCAACTGAACCATTCTCTGCCATCTTTAGATTGAACAAGCGCTTCATAAGAAATACCTTATTGGATGCCGATGGTTTCTCGGAGAAGTCGTCAAGTGACTTCATCAAGTCCTCCGTGGTCTTCATCTCCGAAACATTGAAGGACACTGTTGACGCCAAAATTAACCGGATTGTTCCCAGTGCCTTTCGATCAAGGACAATCCATGCTTCATCTGCCATTGTTGCGGGCTTCTTCGCAAGACCGCCTAGTGGCAAATAGAGGTCCTTTTGGTAGAGATAGTCTTCAATCTGCATCTTCCAATGTTGGTAGTTTTTGCCGTTGAACTTCTCAATCTTGAGCTTCCCTTCCTCCGCCATAACTCCCACTCAATTCAAGGAATCCTTTCCTTGAGATAATTTAGCTACGAGCAAACCTTGCTGTGATACCAAATGTTAGGAAATAAGACGTAGCTAAATAGATAATTGAGTAGATTACTTAATGGAGAGAGACAGATTTATATACACGAGATTATAGAGTAGAGAGAGAGAGAGAGAGAGAGAGAGAGAGAGAGAGAGAGAGAGAGAGAGAGAGTACACACGATATACGTGGTTCAGCCAATGTGGGCTACGTCCACGGGAAAGCAGCCACTCAATGGCTTTAGTACTTCAAAACAAGAAGTAGTTTAGAAAGGGATTATACCCTTAATGGAGCTCCCGCCTTGCTTCACTCTCACCACCTCACACTCACCTTGTTGCATCAACTTCACACTATGAAATGTGTGTAGAAATGGCCTCCTTTTATAGGCCAAAAGGGCTGCCCTCTCTTATGAGAGACAACCATGTGTAGCCGCCCTTGTGCAAATAAGTCCAAATCAGACCCTTCAATCCGCCCATGTGTGGCCGCCCTTGAGAAGACAAGTCGGCTTTTGAATTCGGCCACCGGCCACCGGCCACCGGCCATCGGCCATTGACTACCGGCCACCGGCCAACCGACCGGTTGTTTTCCGACCACTTTCCGGCCGCCGTCCGACCATAATATTCCGGCGAAAAAAAAAGTTCGAAGTTGCCCCTGATTCTTGTCCGTGAAAATTTTGGTTTCCTGTGAGTAATTTTTCGTCACGCATGATGGCTTCTCCTCATAATGGGGGCCTTACAAATGTGCGCTTTTACCACAGAAAATTACAAGGGTAAATCAGGCTCCATACTTAACAAACCTATGCTCCACGGTTTATGTAGGCCTATACCTGCATCCTCTTCTCTATAATTGCATCAACAAGCGGAAGAACATCAGTGGGGCTTCCTACCCTCAAAGCCATGTTTTGCACCGCTTGCACATTACCCTTAGCTCTTGGCAGCCTGGTGCTAACACTTGTGACCCCTGCCTCCTCAAATTTGGATTTAAAGCTAACAACTGACCAAACGTAATATTTGCTTTTTGATTTTGAACATCACTCACCAGATTGTACTCACGATAGCCACATCCTAGCTGGAAATCCGCTTGTTTGATCTTGTGACGCCTCCTTTTGCTAGTCTCAGGCTGCTCTCTACCTTCATACACCTTCTCTTTGCCCTTGCGAGCTCTAGTTTCCGGCTCTGTTTCTGTCTCCCTTTCAGCTCTTGCCCTCTTATTGGCCAAAACTTTGACATCCTGGTATTCCACCCCTATGATGTTTACTCTTGGAACCTCACCTCCATTTTGTGGAGCTGGTTGCATAGGATTCTCCACCCTCTTTGCGGTTGAGGACAATCAGGTGCATAGTGCCTTTCTTCTCCACAATTATAACACCTACGAGGCAGTGGCCGTTGTTAGAAGTTGGACACACCCTACGGAAACTGACTACTCGACAGATTATCATTTTTTGTAATTATTCATTTATTGAGAAAACTCGACATTTCACCTTGTAAATATTGGGGCTTACAGAAGTTTCCAGATTGTATCCTAGTTTTGACATTTAGATTGAGTAGATGGTTGATTTGGAACTTTAGGGTTTGAGAATTGTAAGGTATTTATACCACTTTTTGTCCTTAATGAAGAACCTTTTTTCATTTAAAAAACAAGTTTTGAAGTCTGTGAGTGAGCGTACTGTGTACGAGAGAGAGTGTGAACTTCATCTTGATGCTACATGTGCATCGGTGGTCGGAATTGAGTGCGGAGAAGTGCAGCGTGTTGGTCCCGACGAGAGCTACGCGCCGATACCTACATTGTGCGTGTACGCTCCGGTTTTGCGAGCTTCGTCTATGAGCTTCATCTGGTGATTCGGTGAGCATACATTGTCCGATTTTGCATTGCAGCATATCCACGCGTTCACATTGAGTAGGGCTACACATTAGGCACTTTAGATTTTGTAAACGAAAACCTGCAAATTTTGGCCAGACATCCCACGTGATTTTGCACCGGGTGTTTTGGGTTGGGGTTTTGGTTCATAGACCTTAGGGAGAGCGACCTATTGGTGTTAGTAGGGTCTCATTCAAGTTCTGTGGTGTTTCAAGATTGAAGGATGGGTGTTCGGCTCTAGAAAGCGTTGTAGGAAGTTTCCTCTTATGCACTCTTGAAGACTGTGACTTAGACATTGGGTAGAGACCTCTGTAGGAATTAGTTAGGAGTCGGTCGAGTGTAGGTTGACACCTTATGCTTGCTTCCATGCGCTTGCGGGTCGAGCTTTGTCCTTAGCTGACAAATCTTGTTAGGTGAGTTATCACTGTGCTGACGTCCGTCGCGGCGTATCCATCCAACATTGGCACCGCTGCCAGGGACGAAAACTTTAGGTAGGTGACCGAGACTAGTCCTTGAGGATAGGGTTTTTTGGCTTGCCAAGAGTCTTGTTTTACATTTAGATAGGATTAAAGGGTGGATAACTCTCTAGTCTTAGAGGGAGTCTAGGATGCGTGTGTCTGGCCTAGATCCTTCGACTTAGGTAGATTTAGGTAGACTGAGATAGTTTTAGGTATTAGTTGAGTTCTTGAGTAGGAGTTGGAGTGGTAGAAGCGGTGAGAGGAGAGCTTGAGAGTCCGGAGAGGCCAGAGAGCAACCAAAACACCATTATCACCATTTCACATGATGAGTAGGAGTAGAGTAAGTAGGACATCATGATTCAGGATCTAGAGCACTTCATGCATGTATACTTGCTTGGTAAATTCATCACAAGGTTGTAAAAGACGCAAAAAGATGCAAAAGTGTGTTTGAAAGCTGAAGTGAAGTCCAAAAGTTACTGTGAGTGTTTCTCATAGAGCTGCAGAGCATCAGGAGCATTTCTGTCAGGAAAAAAATTAATTTTAAGCTAGGAGACATCCTATGCCTAGGATGTCTACAGGCTAATCTGGTGGGAATTTTGGGATTTTGAGTTGACCAGTGTGTTCAGAAGGTGGGGTTTACCTTATTTTCAACTGGAAAGTGGAAATTTGACCATATCTTGACAGGATAAGGCCACATAGATTGAAATTGCTAGACATCCTACCCAAATTGTGCCAAAGCATTATTTTAAGACCAAAACCATAGGATGGCTACATGAGCATGATCTCCATGATATTGAGTGACTCAGAGGGGTTTCATCTCATTTGGGTGAGGAAGTTGGGTTCAAAGCAGACTTTAGCACTTTTGACTGAAAAAGGTAAGAACAGCTAAAATTGGGGACTTTTGAAATCCAAACCAAAATCTAAGCATACCACTGGGTTGTTGACATCAAGGGGAAGTTGTGGGTCAAGTATGGGGTCAAACAAGCCAAAAAGACATCCTACGCGTAGGATGTCTTCTGTGTGATTTTTCACTCCAAACCTAATTTTGAGCATACCAAAGTGATCAGCACCTCAAGGGGAGCCTGTGCATTGAAATTGAAGCCATTTTGATGAAAAGGACATCCTATGCGTAGGATATCTAAAGCAAGAAATTGAAGCGAGATACTGACTGTGGGAATAACAAGGTGTTGTATAGCATGAGGCAAGCCTCCTAGTCAATTTTTGTCCAAATTGGAGTTGATTAGACTGATCAAGATCAGCAACAGGCTGTCTAAAAAGATTTCTGATCCATTGACCAGCTTATAGGTGTCCAAATCAAAAAGTAAAAATAGCTGTGGACTCAACACATCAAGGGGAATCCATAGTGCAAAGATCCAGACAAAACAGAGCAGGAGACATCCTATGCGTAGGATGTCTACTGGGGCCTACTGAAGAGGAAATTTGACTCGGCTTAGAGAGAGAGGTTCCATTTGGCTTAAGGGTTCCAGAACTTCTTTCAAAAGTGAATTTGGACCTTGTTTGGCCATTTGACAGAGCAAAGATTGAATTCAGACTTTTTCACACAAATTGACCAACATCCGAGGGAAGTACAGTTCCAGATTAGCAGACCTAATCCAGAACATCAGCAACGTATAAAATACAGTAGTTGTTGAGATTACATCTCCAGTTATATCAATCATTACTAAGATAACCTCTAGCAGTTAAATGCTTTGATTCGATTGCCGACATTAAATGCTTGTGTACAGGTATATTTAGCAGCAAAGCAAGAAGTTGTGCGGAGACTGATCCTTTGCCAGGTGAGTGGTTGGATTTGTGATAAATTGCATTGATAAGTTTGATGAATTTAAGATCAGGAAAATACATTTTTAGAGACCAGAAGTTGGCAGGTGACCAGGGTAGCTTAGTGTCCACCGAGGAGAGTGTAACTCAGGCAAGGCTAGATCCACTAGCACCGATTATTGAGGAAGGTAGTGATACTGACACTTCCTCAGACAAATCTTTCTTCATGATGGGTAGTCAACAGCCAGGAGGTTTCACCTATGATGGACCAATGCCAAGAGGAAGCACCTCCCTAAATCCTTTGAATGATTCCAAGCTCACTGTGATCTTCTTAGAAGGAACAAACTCGAGGGGAGCCCTAGTCTATTCTGACTGTCGAGGACGCAAGTGCATTTATATTGAAGAAAGGCCGACTCAAAGATTGGAGATAATTCGAGTCTATGATGATGGAGATAGATTTCGAGATGAAAAGGGGAACCACTATCTGATAAATAGTAACCCTGAAGATTACAACAGATATGGAGATAACGTGGCGAAAGGGAAAATTGTTTTAGAATCTCAAGAACCACCACCAAACATTGATTGACCTGGAGCAATTTTTATGTATGATAAGAAAACAACCAGGGTTTCAACTTATAATGAGAACGTGGAAATCTACAAGCATGAGAGTGAGGGAATAGTCACTTACTTTCGGTTCAAAGAACCATACTTAAACGAATTAAGCAAAGACAACGTTCTTTACTTATTCTTTTATAAAACTGCTATGGGGAAGGATATAGTTTTTGTTGATAGGAACGGGCGAGAATACCAACGTATTCTCCCAGAGGAGGTAGAAAAGGCAACAGTTCCAGGAGCATCAACATATGCCCCAGACGAAGTTCCAAGAGCCACCCACACCCCTAGAAAGTCGACAAATCCCTTTTCAGAGGAGTATGACGCTACCTCACAGTCTACCCGACCCCGCAGGCATTCAACAATCAAAACCAACCAGCAACTCAGCCATCATTGCAGGCATGGCTTCGACAGAGGGCAACATTGGAACAAGACCGAAATCGAGATGGTTATCAAGCCACACGAGGGCTAAGGGATTTGCAAGAACCACCACTCTATTCAAGGTATCAAGGAGAGAGTAAGCCAAAGACTCAAGGGTCAACAGAGCCTGGAAGACCACCCATAGAACGAGTTCGAAGAGATGAACCATCTCTGGCAAGAACTGTTAGAAATTATGGCTTAGGAGCACCACTGGGAGAGGAACCAGCCTACTACAGAAGACCAGAGGAGGTATATCGATTAGGCGTGGAGATCCAATGATGAGGTTTGTAGACCATCGTAGAATTAGACCTTCTCAAGTGCAAAAATGGGTAAACAAGAAATACACAAGAAACAGAGATCCAAGAGATCATGTAGCAGCCTTTGTGCGTGTAATTAGAGCTGAAGAGGTGTTAGACTTCCCTACCCAATTCGCAGGGTTTGGACTAACCCTAGAGGATGATGCTGCTACTTGGTTTGACTCTGTAGAGCGTAGAGACTTTGAGTCTATGGAGGAAGTGTTTGATGAGTTTATCGAGGAATTCTCACAAAGGGGGATAGCTCATAATACCGTCTCACAAATCCATAAATTTAAATAGAAAGATGGGAAATCTGTACGAAAGGCAGCCCTAAGACTAAAAAGATATGTTAAGTTTTGCCCTATGGAAGAACTGCCAACTCAGTCCAGACTTATGCTTTTATTCATCCAAGGACTAAGGAATGTAGATCTCTAGAAGGACTTATATATGAAGAGGAGCATGATGTTGAATGAGTTGACCAAGGAGGCTCTTTACCTTGTGGACAATTGTGCGGTCTACAAAGAGGGGGAGTTCAAGGACCTTAACGACGATTCATCTTCACAACAAAGTGGAAGCAAGTCTTCTAAGACAGCACCGAAAGGAGAAGTAGCTGTAAACCAAGAGAAGCTTGTAGAGGAAGTGCTAAAAAAGATTAACTTGTACGCCAAACTCCAGGCTAAACAGCCCAAGTGGTGTGCCATTGAACAAAAATGGACAAACCATGGGACAGAGGAATGTTATTATAACAAGGGATATGTGAGAGAGAGACCTTACGCTCCCCAAGCTCAGGTAGCTTCTCCTCAAGTTCCACCAATGCCTAGGTATCAAGCAAGAAACCTACCAGGACCTGTAGGTGTAGAAAGACCACAACCAGTGTTGGGGCAACAACCACCCCTACTAGGATTACGACCAATCGGTATAAGATACACACGAACCGTAACCAAATCAAAGGAGAAGGCTTTGGTGCCTATGCATGCATATTATGAAGATCCCAATGGATATGCGGAAAACTCTGTCTATTATCCACCGGAAGAACCATCAACACCAGAACCATGAAGCATGATAGGAAGTACAGGACCACTATTAGCTACACAGACAGCATGAGAAGGAAGATATAGCTTAGATGAACGAACATTGTTGTTCATAGCCAACGGAGGCATGGGCGGACAGAGACATGCATACCAACAAAGAGGAGCTCAAGGAGCACCTCAACAACCCAAGGGACCCTGCTACAAGTGTGGTGGAGACCATTGGCTAAAAGACTGCCCTCATGATGAAATCATTAGAGTCAACGCAGATTGCACCGAGTGTGGAGTTACTCATTTGATTCCTGATTGCCCTAAAAACCTGAGCAAAGGAGAAAAAACTACCTTGAACATGCTAGAAACAGTACCTTCCTGTGGAGGGTCAGAAAATGAAACAATCATACCTATTCAGGCGGTGACGCGAGCCCAAGCTCAAAGAAAGACGAACGAACCCATAATTGAAGAACCAAAAACCGATGCCCCAAGTTCAGAAACGAAAAATTAGAGAAGCACTTGGGAAGCTAGAAAGGCGCGTATGAAAGCCAGGAAAGAACGAGAGCAAACAGCTCTATCCGAGGAGTTAAAACATACAAAGGATAGATTAGAGCGGTTAGAGGATCTAGCTAGCTTAATCTCACACACCACGACAACCATAGCACCCAAGGAAATAGCAGAGCCCAAAAGTGCAGGATCAAGAGGATCAATATTGGCAGACAAGGTAAATGAGGAGTTGGATGCACTTCTAAAAGCTTATGAAGCCAGACGCAAAAAGAACCAAACCCAGGAGCAAAGGTGGATGACTTATCCATATGCTGAAATAGAAAAACAAAGGTTGGAAATGTGTAGAAAGATGATTGAAACAACTCAATCATTGATGGAAGACACGCTGGGTAAGCCTGCAAATTGGCATGAAGTACCAGCTCCAACCCCTTTCCAACCAACTTTAGAGGAACAAGTAGAAACGAAGGAAAGACTCATGCATGCCTATGAGTCCAGAGGAGAGCCTATCATAGTGCCAAATACAACAGATGAGGCAAGTGACAGATTCCAGCCTAAAACATTGACAGAAATGGGTAAGGACTGTAACGGTCTAGATGATCTGTGGAAGCAAATCCGTGAGGCCAACGAGGCTAACAGGGTGAGTAACCACATGAATAGCACGAGAAAAGAGAAGAATGAGATCTTACCTCCTATTGAAGAATTTGAGGCAAGATCACAAATGAACTTTGATATACATTCACAAGGGGGAGAACATGGATCAATTAGTTCGGGGCACAGCCAACTAGATTCGCTGAAAACTTTACCCTCTTACCTAGGAGAGTATGAAGCCAAGTCTGAAGTGAGAGCAATCCCATCTCAAAGACTCTCTTCTAACAAAGTGATGGACTCACAAGGATTGATTGAGTTATTGTCCACCCTGGTGGCATGCACAATCACATTAGCCGAACTCCTAAGGTTATGACCAAACATGTGGACCGTAGTAGGTAAATGCCTAGAAAAATTTGGAGTGAAAGACCCCACCTCAAAGCTTCAGGAAGAGATCAGAGAATTGGACATGCCTCAACTAAACACTAGGCCAGTACCATTAAACAAGGTTGGAGAGTATTACGAGGGAGAAGATGGAAACACCACGCTACCAGTAGAATTCCAAGGAGTAGTTTCAAAAGCTATTCTTGACAGTGGAGCGGGAGTTGCTATCGCCACCAAGGAAATCTGGAAAAAATGGGGAAAACCAGCTTTAAGAGCTACCATAATGAAATTGCAATTGGCAGATGGGTTCATGGAGAAGCCTCTAGGACTCTTAGAAAAAGTGATTGTCACTTCGTGCGGAATCGAGTATGAGCATACATTTGCAATAGTCGATTTGGACAAAAAGAACAATTATGAGATCATCTTGGGAAAACCATTCATGCGACAATTGAAGATGGTCCAAGATTGGGGTTACAACCACATATACCTCAGACATGGCGAGACAACAACTAAAATACACTTGAAAGACCATAGCTACAAGGATGTGAACCAGACACCAGTGGAAGAATTTGATTCAGCCACATTAGCAGGATCGGATCTCTCAGCATGGTTAAGGCAAAAAAAAGAGCTATGGATGTGCAGAGCTTCACATTGTGGAAGCTTAAGAAGAGAGGAATGCGTCTTAAAAAGAGCGATTGAGGACAAGGAGTATATTCCGGAACCTTTCCCTGAAGATGCCTTGGAACCTCTAGAATGGGAACACATACTAGCAACATTGGATGTTTGTACCATTACAGATAGTCCAACAACAAAATTTTGCGACAAGGATGGCTATGATGTGCTACCCTACTACATGGTAAGCATTATACCAGGAGGAGATGAGACGATAGAACCACCAGAACAAGAAGAGTTTTATAACTCCTCTGAGCATCTGGAAGTAAATAATGATGCAAATAATGAGTGTTCAGACAAATCGAGTGAGCATGGGGGGAAAACAGAGAATATCAAGTTTTATGACTCTTTTGGTAATCAGCACCAAAGGTG
The DNA here is from genome assembly GCF_014529385.1 of Adiantum capillus-veneris. Lineage (NCBI taxonomy): Eukaryota > Viridiplantae > Streptophyta > Polypodiopsida > Polypodiales > Pteridaceae > Adiantum > Adiantum capillus-veneris. Next base: position 26,884,507 of record NC_140937.1, on the reverse strand, counting down.
CCATCGTAGGTAAGGAAAGAGATGTTCTTTCCTCCCTCTTTGAACTTCTTGAGCTTGGACGACCTCTTCCACGTTGGAGAGGGGGAATGGGGGGAACACGCCCAGCATAAACAAAAGGTCCTCTCTATAGCTCAGGGTATTCACAGCAACCCTATCCTCTCGGAGAACACCTTCAAACACACAACTCACACTAGCAGACCACCGCCTGCTCGATTACCACTGCTCACACACTCCATAAAACCACCACACAAGGTACACCTACTACCACTGCCTGTCTCCATCCTTACACACGCAAAAAGCCACTCAATCTCACTCTCTCACTCAAAACACCGTCGGTCCGGGGGGCACATACTTCCACACAGCCGACACCGAGGAGAAACATGAAAGCATGAGAAAGAGAAAGGGGGAAGGGGAAACAACAGCACGGGAGGCAACTGTGGCTTGATTGCACTTCAAAAAACATATACACCAGCTTGCACTGCCATCACCATGGCCATTTTCAAGCAAAAGTTACAAAGGGGCTAGCTTGCTAAAGAACTCCACTTTGCAGGCTTCAAACGGCACTCCAAAAGGCCAAGAAAAAAGCCCCAAATTTGATCCATTTTTGACTTTTATAGGGGGGGCCTTTAATTTGGGAATTTGCACTTTAATTGGTCCACTTGACACCTTGAATTGGCATCTTTGGAAAAGGGGGCACCGCTTTGCTCTATCTCTCTCTTCTTCACTCTTTGCTCTTGGGGGGGGGGGGGGGGGCATTAGCGATGTCGCTATTGACCCCTAACCTTTTTATTTTTTATTTTTTTATCCTTCATTTTTACCCTTTGTGGCCTCAACCTTGCAGTGCTCCACATGCTTGACTTTGACTCTCACTTTTTCTCTATCCGACTTCTCTCTAGTTCCTTTTTGGCCTTGCCCTTCATTTTTACCCTTTCACTTGGCTTGGCTTCAACCTTTAGCTTTGGTTCGCCCTCGACTTGATTTGTCCGCTTGGCCTTCATTTTGGCCGGCCTTGGCTTAGATTCACACACTTGTCCGCCCTTGGGCTCTGATTCATTCTCTCTCTCTCTCTCTCTCTCTCTCTCTCTCTCTCTCTCTCTCTCTCTCTCTGTGGCTCGCTTACTTTGCTATGGGACTTTCCCCTTACCTGAGGGAGGGAGGCAATAGCGATGTCGCTATTGCCCCCTCTCTCTCCTTTAAAATTTTGGCGCCCCAAGGGTCCGTGAGAACTTCCCCGTGCCGGGCGGCCTTGCCACATCACCTCCTGCTCTTCTCCCGCTCGGGCGTGCCGCCCCGCCTCTCCAGCTACCACCAAGATCACAACCATTTGCACCCTGCGCAGCGCTAGAGCTCCGCCACCCACACGGGCGCCATCGCCAAGAGCTCCAAGCTCTCCACTACTCCCTTGCATACCAAATGGGCCTCATGCCCCAGGTGTTAAACCCCTCCCTTCGGACCCCCGTCTGCGCATATGGGGAAATACCCGGCGCCACGTGGCATCCCTTTGCTTGAGAGGCCTCCAAGGCCTCAAAAAAACTCACCTTTTAAACTTGGAAAAACCCATTTTTTCTGTTTGTATTGGGTAATCTGCTGTGTCCTGCCTAGTTGGCCTATGCAATGGCCGTCAAACCCGATCAATAGAGCCGGTTCCCGACTTCAAATTTCCCCATGCTCACTGCATTTCGAGTCCCCGGGCTCGCGATTTGAGGCTGTAGAAAAAAGCCAAAAAGCATCTGCCACTTTCCTCTTGGCATTACCTCCTGACTTCATCCTGCCGCATCTAGCTGACCGAGTATCCGATCGATGCACCGTTGATTTGTGCTTGCTCCACATGACGCACCTTACCACGGAGAACCTTGGCGAGGCTGAAAAGACGCTAGGTGGCACACCCTTCAATGCAACCGAGTGGGGTCAGACCCGGCCCCCAGAAAAAATTCAACTAACCATATCTTGCTATCCATAGCTCCGATTCGCAATCCGAGAAGACAGGCATGCTCCACAACTCAAGAACTACACATGTATATACTGACACCAACCCAGTCCAGCTGTCCCCAACTGCCCTGCCCGTCGGGGATCTGCTACATACTCTTTCTTTAAACTGCAATATCTTGAGCACCGGGGCTCCGTTTGACGAGCCGTGTGGACTGGCTTCTAGAGCACGCTGAACTCTACATTTTAAAGCTTTGACTTGGCATTTAGGATATCTTCATATGCCATCCCATCTAGACCATCCTGCAACACTTTTGGCCTAAAAAGCCGCTTCAAGCATACATTCCCGCTATCCTTTGGCTGCCAAGGGCCTTAGCACCTGCCCTAGCCTTCTGCACTGCACTCGACTGCTGCCTCTTCCTGGTATAGACCATCTCTTAGCTTCGACCAACTTTGGCTGCACCAACGTGGCATAGGATTTCCTATGGCCTATTCTTTTTTATGGTTCGAAAGTTGCACCATTGCTTTCTTCAGAAGATGAAGAATTTGAGGAAGATGGAGAAGAGGGTGACCTCTTTCTCGCCTTTTTCTTGCCTTGTTCGTCTTTGTCTACACCATCACTTTCTTCATTAGAGGAAGAGGATAAAGAAGATGGAGAAGAGGGTGACCTCTTTCTCGCCTTTTTATTATCTTATTTTTTATCATCCCTCTTTGAATTATGTTGTGGAGAGGTTTGCGATGGTCTTCTCCATTTAGGAGGTGATGGAGAGCGTTTTGCCCACCATCTTTGTGGAGCCATCTCCATCAAGGTGGTAGGAGACTCACTTCTTTCTCGTTCTTTGGTGGGGGCTCTTGAGTTCTCCTTTGGGAAGGAGATGCGTTTTCAAGTAGTAAATTTTTGAGCCATTCATATGGATTCTCTTCTTCTTCCTGAATCGGAGAGAGGACTCTTTTGGAAGTCTCACAAGGAGGCTTCCTAAGTACTCTCTCTTCATGGTAGAGAGTTTGAAGAATCCCATAAGCACAAAGCTGTTGTTGCACTTCACTTTGGAGGGATGGATTTCCGTTGGCTTGTTGAAGCCTAGAAACAAGGTAGTTACCAAGCATAGGGGCATAATTAGTAGCCTGCTCATTTTAGCAAAATCAAAGCTATCAACATTAATTTCACTCTCTTTACTATTTTCATCCATTCTAACAACTTTTAGGTGTAAACATTTTTTAGGTGTACTTTGGCACTTCAAGCGCTAGTTGCTACTTCTCTTTACCCCTTTAGAGTCTTAGCATTTTGGAAGTCTTAATGGGCTGAACCTTAGGGTCTTTGAAGCCCATTGTTTGCACACTGCTCTTTTGCAGATGGCCCCCCCTTTGGATCCCTATTTTCCCTCGTTTGGATCCCTACTATGGCCGGTCTGCGAGCTTAACCAATATTCTAGCTTTTTCTCCCCTAGTACTTCCCCATATTAAATGATCAGTTTAACATGAGAAAATTGTTTAGAAGAATTAGATATTAGTTATTATGGCACCTAGTGATTCCAAAAGAATCAAAAACTGACGTAAAATTGATAATATTTATATAAAGATATATTTTTTGAATTTGGATCTTTTTAGCAAGAGGTACAAAGTTTCAAATTGAATCATAAGTCTCCAGTTGTGGTTGAGCAGCATGGTTGTTTGATCTCATCCTTTGTTATTGCCTCCTATAGGACAAATTGAATAATTCCTTTAGTGCATTTCTTCTTCTTTAACCCCCTCCATTTCATACATTTGAAAAATGAAGTCCTCTCTTGATATTGATATTTCTCCATTCCTTGAGTATTCCATGTTGTAAGGGGTCCTTGTTTTGCAAAATATGGTCCATGAGGTAGAGAATATGCTTAAAAATATTTAAAAATTGTAAGTTTAACTCATAAGATGCAATGTAAAAAACTATCTAAGCTTTAAGAAGTAATTGAACACTCACTAGGTAATATGTGATGTCTTTTTCTCCCCAAGCATCTATTATAACATTTATTAAAAGCTTTACTGCCTTCTTAAAGTCATTTTCATAAGTAGTTGATCTAACTTGTTGTCTCAAGACTTTCAAACATTTGTCGAGATTCTTCCACACTTCCATGCATTTGCTAGCTACATATGGTCTACTTTTGACATTTGTTATTCTGACACGACGATCCTTCCAACAGTTCCACATAGGGTCAACTTGTTTGTTATCATGGTTGCTCAAAAAAATTCTGGCTTTTGCTCCTACCATTGAAACATCTTGCAAAACATCACCCGTCCCCCTTTAGAAAGAGTAGGATCATTTTTTAGATGCACTTGACCACCATGGAAACCCATTCAAGAGAGCAAAGCATCACATTTTTCTATGCACTCATCTACAAGTGTACTCAGTTTAATAGAATATGAATAATAAATATGGAGTCAAAGAAATTTGTCCAAGATTCTAATCTCTGCATGCATTAAACATATATGTACATGTTTTAAATCTATTGCTAGAATTGGATCCCAAATCATAGAAGAGGATGTGTAGTCGACAACGTTCACATTATTCCTTGATGGTGGTTTCCCAACCTCATGTTCAAGATGCCATTTTCTAGTGCTTGCCATGCAATACAGACATGGATACTTGGTATTGGCACCTCCACATACACCAAACATGCACTTCAAGTCCATAAGGCCGGCACTCAAGTGCCATTCTACAATGAAGTCACCCATGCCATCTACATGGAGTTGTTCACCTATATTTTGGTATTTATAACAAAAGGAATGCCGGTTTGCAAAAAGAGCCATTTCACTGTATCGTGGTTTTCTATTGGTATTTGAAATGCTTCAATCCACCATAGCTCCATTTCTGATTGAGTTTTTTGGTATGGGTAATCTAGCTTATCCTTGATATAATTCAATGCTCTATTCACTAGGGATATAGATACTCTTTCCAATTTTTGACATTTTAGAATTTGAGCCTCATGAATCAAATTTCATAATAAATAAAAGTTTTCCTTCACAATCTACTTCTCGCATTTTATAGTATCTCACTATAGTAGATTGAATTTTTTTAATACTCTTCTTCTTCTGTTTTTTGTATGGAATTGTTCCCTCTATATGATAGTATTCTCCAAAATGTTCGGGTATTTCTTCATTTAGCAGAGTCCCCACTTTCCCAACATTGTGATGCATGCACAACCCAAAGATTTAATCTTCTAATACTTAAGGACCTAGAACCAGATTTTAGAGATGGCCCTATAACCCCTTCTACTCACTCCCACTATGTCACAACTTCTTGCATTTGAGAAGGTTGGACCAATAAATCCATATCCTAGTAAAAATTGAAACACCAATTTATATATGCTTGCACAAGAGGGCATCAAGTTAAATAGAAGGGGATTAAACAACATTACCATGAGCATCATACTAAATTGTACCACATGCCTTTATAATCTAATATTGTCTGCGTTTTTGTAGATGGTCTTATTAATGTGTATTTTTGTTTCTATTTCTTACACACACACACACACACTAATGGGCTCTTGTGGTGCTGAAATCACCATCAATGACACTTTGAGGAAACTATATTAATAAATCTTTATGGTATACAAGATATTGTACAATCTTGAGATGCAACATTACACCCTTTACGATATGGAGACAGGCTATCGACGGTTGTCCATAGTCTAATACAAGGGCTACTCTTATTTTTCAAGGACCCCACATTTCACAATATTACCATTCAGCATGATCTACAGGACGTGGAGAATGATGATAATTGTGAGCTTATGCTACTAGTTGAACTTGATATCCCAGCATGACTAAGACTATATGTTGTATCCAAGGAAAACCCATCGGTTGTCAATACTAGACTTCATGACTTAATTGCTAATATTCACACTATTCTAGATGAAGACTCTGAGGAGCATAAGGAATGGAGGGAGCATTCACCATATGTTATGCGTCAATTCATGTAGCTCCATGGAAACAAATTAAGAAATGACCCATTAATGAGACAAAGGAGGCACATCATGCTTCAAGGAGCCCCGAAGTAGCCCTTGTCCCCTCCAATGAGCCCCACAAGTAATCTAATTCCAAAAGATCTTGAAGCAGATGCAGTGGAGGTCATTAAAAAATAATTCAACCTCAAAGGGGGTATTTTATTATGCAAAAGGTCACTCCATCAAAAAATACCTAGACTATTAGAAGTCATGCTTCAAGATACACATCTGAAGGTATGGGCTTTTGAAAATTTTGTCCTATTGGCACCTATCATTGAAGGTTTTTTGCTAGCTTTGTTGAATTACAAAGATAAGGTAGCAGGAAGGATTGGCTTAAACCAAACCCTGATGACTTACGTATCTAACATTCTTGAGCCTTTTTTTAAATGCATTTACTATGTCCATGTTTGAAAAGTACAGATGCTCTCAGGAAATAGGATGTGTGCTTGGAGTCAAAGGTGTAATTTCTCTCCCTCATAGAGACCAATATTTTTCTAATCAACTATGGAATACTCCTAGACCTTTTATCAAGTGTGGATGTGACTTTATGGGTGAATCTTAGAAGGGTGGGAATGTCCTATGTTTTAAAAATGCATTAAATCTTATGATATATAAATCTCAAGCCTTTTCCCTGCTGACTCCTTGAAGAAGTCAACCCTTAAATTTTTCTACATGAGTTTCTACATAAGGAAAGGAGGAAATTAAAGCTCTCTCGATCCATGTGCTATATAGGGAAATGCTAAAAACCTATATTAACATGCAATTGTCTTCCACCAGCTACAACCCAACTCACTAGGTGGGGACCTAGAACCGTTCTTGTCAAAAGGAGTACTCCTGATGATAACGGCCAAATTTTGAAATCGCGGCCGCAAGAACCAATCCCGATCGGGGAGGAGCACAATACCAAAAAAATGATGAAAACCGTTGTTTTAACATTCACCACCCCCCCTTCTATGCTTCCATTGGCGGGCCACGCCCCCCTCCATTATCATCAGAGGACGAGTCCTCTCTCTCCTGCTCGGCTCCGCCAACATCGTCTCTCTCTCTCTCTCTCTCTCTCTCTCTCTCTGTTTGTGTGTGTGCTCCTATGTCACCTAGCCCAAAGGGTGCATAAAACAAGTTTCCTATGGTTTTTCTTCCACTGGTGGGCCGCCATGATTTTACAAAAGTCTCTCTCTCTCTCTCTCTCTCTCTCTCTCTCGCCTCTCGCTCATCCATATTCTCCCCCTTGGCGGGCTACCATATCACCATCTCCCTCTCCCCTCTCGTCCACACTCCCTCGACCTCACTCTCCCCTCCCTCTCCCCTCTTGTCTTTCTCCCCCTAGCGGG